>NC_060122.1:767702988-769029988 GCF_021461395.2 Schistocerca americana | reverse complement strand
AAATACCATCCTCCGACCTATAGAGCAACCATATCGGCAGCATATTGGCGAGGAATTCGTCTTCATCGACGACAAATCGCACCCCCATCGTGCACATCTTGTGAATGATTTCCTTCAGGATAACGACATCGCTCGACTAGACTGGCCAGCATGTTCTCCAGACATGAACCGTATCAAACAGGCATGGGATAGATTGAAAAGGGCTGTTTGAGGACGACGTGACCCACCAACCACTCTGAGGGATCTACATCGAATCGCCGTTGAGGAGTGGGACAATCTGGACCAAAAGTGCCTTGATGAACTCGTGGATAATATGCCACGACGAATACAGGCATGCATCAATGCAGGACATGGTACTGAGTACCAGAGGTACCGGTGTGTACAGCAATCTGGCCCACCACCTCTGAAGGTCTCGCTGGATGGTGGTACAACATGCAATGTGTGGTTTTCACGAGCAATAAAAGGGTGGAAATGATATTTATGTTGATCTATATTCCAATTTTCGTACAGGTTTCGGAACTCTCGGAACCGGGGTGCTGCAAAACTTTTTTTGATGTGTGTGTATATGTATAAGTAAAATAAGCATTTTATTTGGCGTGTAGCAATGATAAGTCTTTCCCCTGGTGACATACTGGTGACCCAGAAGTCCTTTAACATTTGAAAATGCACTAATTCACGGCAGTATATAGGTAGGGAGGTAAAACTTGAGATATGTCCTTGACGTGGGGTTTTATTGAAACCAATGAAAAGTACAAAAACCGACTAACAGATGGCACTGGACAGCAACGTGAAGTAACGCCACTTGAGAGTCGTGTATAAAATGAGCCGTGGTGAGAGAGGGAGTCAGGTGCCCCAGCAATCACGCGAAAGAACTTGCCCCCCTTCTAACAGCCGTGTACCGCAAGTCTCTAGAGGAACGGAAGGTTCCAAATGATTGGAAAAGAGCACAGGTAGTCCCAGTCTTCAAGAAGGGTCGTCGAGCAGATGCGCAAAACTATAGAGCTATATCTCTGACGTCGATCTGTTGTAGAATTTTAGAACATGTTTTTTGCTCGACTATCATGTCGGTTTTGGAAAGCCAGAATCTACTATGTAGGAATCAACATGGATTCCGGAAACAGCGATCGTGTGAGACCCAACTCGCTTTATTTGTTCATGAGACCCAGAAAATATTAGATACAGGCTCCCAGGTAGATGCTATTTTTCTTGACTTCCGGAAGGCGTTCGATACAGTTCCGCACTGTCGCCTGATAAACAAAGTAAGAGCCTACGGAATATCAGACCAGCTGTGTGGCTGGATTGAAGAGTTTTTAGCAAACAGAGCACAGCATGTTGTTCTCAATGGAGAGACGTCTACAGACGTTAAAGTAACCTCTGGCATGCCACAGGGGAGTGTTATGGGACCATTGCTTTTCACAATATATATAAATGACCTAGTAGATAGTGTCGGAAGTTCCATGTGGCTTTTCGCGGATGATGCTGTAGTATACAGAGAAGTTGCAGCATTAGAAAATTGTAGCGAAATGCAGGAAGATCTGCAGCGGATAGGCACTTGGTGCAGGGAGTGGCAACTGACCCTTAGCATAGACAAATGTAATGTATTGCGGATACATAGAACGAAGGATCCTTTATTGTATGATTATATGATAGCAGAACAAACACTGGTAGCAGTTACTTCTGTAAAATATCTGGGAGTATGCGTGCGGAACGATTTGAACTGGAATGATCATACAAAATTAATTGTTGGTAAGGCCGGTACCAGGTTGAGATTCATTGGGAGAGTCCTTAGAAAATGTAGTCCATCAACAAAGGAGGTGGCTTTCGACCTATACTTGAGTATTGTTCATCAGTGTGGGATCCGTACCAGATCGGGTTGACGGAGGAGATAGAGAAGATCCGAAGAAGAGCGGCGCGTTTCGTCACAGGGCTATTTGGGAACCGTGATAGCGTTACGGAGATGTTTAACAAACTCAAGTGGCAGACTCTGCAAGAGAGGCGCTCTGCATCGCAGTGTAGCTTGCTCGCCAGGTTTCGAGAGGGTGCGTTTCTGGATGAGGTATCGAATATATTGCTTCCCCCTACTTATACCTCCCTAGGAGATCACGAATGTAAAATTAGAGAGATTAGAACGTGCACGGAGGCTTTCAGACAGTCGTTCTTCCCGCGAACCATACGCGACTGGAACAGGAAAGGGAGGTAATGACAGTGGCAAGTAAAGTGCCCTCCGCCACACACCGTCGGGTGGCTTGCGGAGTGTAAATGTGGATGTGGATGTGGATGTAGATGTTGATTTTACCAGAAAAGGCACTGTTAGTGAAGCTTTACTATCAGAATAGCGAATCCGCTACTAATCGCCTGCTGAGACAGCACTTCTGTCATGCTTGTTTTTCCAGTTCGTCACACCTCAATCCGTGTAGTTACTGGTTGTGGGGTTACATGAAGTCGTACGTCTACCGCGATCGTCCGACCTCATTAGGCATGCCAAAAGGCAACATCCGACGCCAGTTTCTCTCCATACCTACTGATATGCTATACAGTGCTGTTCACAACAGTGTCACTCGACTACACGTGTTATCGATAAATGACGAACGACATGTTGAACATTTGTTACAAAGAGCATCGTCTTTGCTAAAAAATCAATTTTTATGCCATTTATTGGTTTTGTATCGTATGAAGCGTCATCTGGTTGTCAAGGAAGGAAGGATTCGGTTACGATTGTGGACGGGGCCGTAATTAGTTGGCTTTTCTTTTAATCACACACAATTTATTTAGAAGCAACAACAAATTAAAATAATGGCAATAATTTAAGAACTGTTTCACGGCTCAAGGCCTTAATGGCAATAAATTGAGAATTGATTAAACTTGCTGCAATTTACATTTACAGTTATTAAAATATAAAAGACAAGTGACCAAGGTCTTAAAGCTCACTGCAAAAATACAATTGCCAAATTAAAATTTTAAGACACAGATAACGACACTCACGGCTGAAGGCCTTAATGGCAATGAATCAAGAACTGTTCCACCGCTGAAGGCCTTAATGGCAATAAATTAAGAACTGTTTAACTTGTTGCGACTTACAAATTACAGTTATTAAAATACTGAAAACAAGTCACCAAGGTCTTAAAGGTTAACTGCTAAAATACAATTGCCACATTAGAATTTTAAGAGAAGTGGCGAGAGACACGGCTGAAGGCCTTTAACGCCAAGAATGGCAATTATTAAAAAAATTTAACAAGCATACTGTCAAACAGCAAGGCAATAGCAAAAGTTAATTTGAAAGGCAGGCAACTAATGATCAAACAGGTGAGACAAAATGATAGTAAACTTGGTAGCACAACCGTTTAAACTTTCTGTAACGCCAAGAATGCCAATTATATTTTAAAAAATTGGAAACATACAATAAAATAGCAAATATAATATCAAGGTTAATTCAAAAAGACAAGCAACTGATCACAAAACAGGTGAGATAAATGATGGTAACTTGGTAATACAATGATAAAACACAAGGGCTAGTCACAGACGGTGCTCCAGGAATCGACCTCTGAGTAGGTCAGGCCAAAAACACTTTCGCGAGCGATGTGAAAGGCAGCCAAGAGTTGTATTCACTTCACAAGATGGTAACTCAGACTAGTGGCAGTCTAACGATCGAACACCACGCCAAAGCCGGAACCGGCGGTCAGCACTACGTCCTCATAATGTTGTGTTTAGAGCGTCAGAAAGGAGAAAGGAACCACTACTACCAAAGTAGAAGAAACACCAACCGACCTCCAGGGCAGGTCAGTGGGTCATTAGCTGCCGCCAGGCAGGAAAAATACCGCTGGTTGAACTTAACAAATAGCAACACATAGAATGCAACCATTAGTAACAAGAAGTCGAGGAAAGCTAATTGGATCCGCCTTCCCCAAGCACTCCACTCGCTGCTCTTCGTCTCGGCGACACTGCAAGCAGCAACACGAACCCAAGTCACCGGAGAATCGCGAGATCTCCCAATGGTGGAGGTTTCACTGCTAGGATTAAAATACACTCAAAGCTTGTTGGATCCGGTTGACGACTAGGTCATGCACCCTCGCGACCACAGCCCTTCCATCCGGCAGTCCGGCGGTCACGGCCTGATCTCGCACTGTCCTCTTGGCTCCTCCGGAGTCCCCAGCTGACCTCCTCTCTCACACGACGTGGAAGAACAACGACGTCACCCCAAAGACAGGGTCACGGTTACTACACACCGATAACGCCGCTGCTGCCACTAGCAGACAGACAACGCTTATGAAACGAAGTGGCGCCAGCTGACACAAGAAGAATACAAACAACCCCTATCACGTAAACAAAACGATACAATCTGGCCTCCAACAGACGACGGAAACCTACAACAGCACCAACGCGGGCCACAGCACGGCTTTTTGGTTACAACTAAAATCCATGTCATTTTAAGCATGTGTGCCTTTTTCACATCTCACCTGTTCGTAATTTGCCTTTGATAAAACTCTCTCAAGCTTCCAGCCGCGTCAAGTGGCTTAAAATCTACGAGCTATCAGCTGAGTACTCCTCGGTTCAAATGGTTCAAATGGCTCTGAGCACTATGGGACTTAACATCTGAGGTCATCAGTCCCCTAGAACTTAGAACTACTTAAAACTAACTAACCTAAGGACATCACACACATCCATGCCCGAGGCAGGATTCGAATCTGCGACCGTAGCGGTCGCACGGTTCCAGGCTGCAGCGCCTAGAACCGCTCGGCCACCCCGACCGGCAGTACTCCTTAAGTGGTGACTCACTATTTGGCAATGGCCTAGAAGTACTCGGCCGGTAGCTCGTGGATTGTAAACCACTCGGCGCGGCTGGAAGCTCGAGAGAATTTTATGAATACATATCGTCGTGAAACCATGCATTCGTAAAGTACTTTCCTTTGTTGCATTAGCGCTCAGCACAGCACATAACTTACCAAAAGTTCTGAGGTAGTTAAGGTATTTTGTAGAGTTTTCAAAAAAATGGCTCTGAGCACTATGGGACTTAACATCTATGCTCATCAGTCCCCTAGAACTTAGAACTACTTAAACCTAACTAACCTAAGGACAGCACACAACACACAGCCATCACGAGGCAGAGAAAATCCCTGACCCCGCCGGGAATCGAACCCGGGAACCCGGGCGTGGGAAGCGAGAACGCTACCGCACGACCACGAGATGCGGGCTGTGGAGTTTTCTCTCAATTTCTTATAAACTGTAAAAAAAAGGAAAAATGTTCTTGTTCCTCTCGATTAGTTAACATTAGAATCCTCTACTTTCGTTGCCAGCGATGGCGTCGGTATTATCTTTTCAGCAACAAATCGGAAAGCATCTCCTCGTCAGATTTCATTTCTTAACTGGTTCGCTCGAGGACACAACCAACTATTGCCACAAACCTTCTGCTCCGCGGTTGAGTCGCGAGCCCAGAGATTCAAAATACTGGCGTTTTGCAGAGACTGAACTGTAGGGCTAGGTCGCCGCGACGAAGTCTCCAGTGTTGAGAGCAGCCAAGTTGACGTTGTTGTTGCCTGCAGATTAAGGGTGTAGACGATGCAGGGAACGTTACAACTCGGTGTGACCAGCTCAGAGCCGATGCTCTTTCACGCCAGAGCATAGCGGCGCTGCGCGGTGCCCGGTGTCTTCTAATTAGAAGCTTCTAGCGAGTCAGCGGACGAGACGGCAGAGCAAAGTAGCCCGAGTGGCAGTGACTGGACGCCGGCGCCGCTTTGAGTGCGGCGTGACGGATGAGACCGCCCCCACCGCCCCCGACCGCCCCCGTTAATGAAACATCAAAAGTGCGAGCCGACGGCGGCGCCGCGCACCCTAATGGAGCCCCTCGGCCGGTCGCCAATGGAATTACGGGCGGGCCCCGGGCGCCATCAAAGGCCATCGGCTGGCGGCGGAGGGACCTAAGTGACTGGGCGAGCGCGCCGTCGCCAGCAGCAGGTGATAATCGACGGCATCGAACCGGGGGCGGCGAGATGCGCGCGCGCGACGCAAATGCGATTTTCCGCCCCCGCGCCGCCCGCGGCGTACTTTAAAAATCGTTTTATTGAACGCTGCCCCGACGAGCGCCGACCGGCGGAACGGTTAACGAGAGTTAGGAGCTCCGGGCTTTTGCTCAGCTAAATGCATTGCACTCCACTCTGCGTCACGTGCCACGGCATAATTTGTACTCGTTAGTATCCAAAACTGCTCGTTAATGCCTTCCGAAGGCTGTCCTGTCGCATTTCCGAGCGTCCGACATCAGCAATTACTCCGGCATCAATTGTGCGGTGTGTTTCTTTCACAACTGCTGATACTTCTCCTATAAAAGCGTTAATCGTGCTGGTTTGTTCGGGTCGAAATGGGTATCAATTTCGTTTCTCATTATTTAAATGCCAAGATAACTTTATGAAATTCGGTAACTTTGTACGATAATGCTTGAACGGTACGCGTATAAAAATATTTTGAAATACAGGCTGTTTGAAAAAGAACTCCCTAGTTTTAATGTGTCCTAGTCGTCAACCAGATCCAACAAGTTTTAAGTTGAGTGTATTTTAATGGCTCTGAGCACTAAGCGACTTAACTTCTGAGATCATCAGTCGCCAAGAACTTAGAACTAAGTTAACCTAACTAACCTAAGGACATCACACACAACCATGCCCGAGGCAGGATTCTAACCTGCGACCAGAGTGGTCCCTCGGCTCCAGACTGTAACGCCTAGAACCGCACAACCACTCCGGCCGGCCATACACTATCCTAGTTTGTGGTGTTTGATTCAAGAACTCTCCAAGTTTGGCTCCCCTGCAGTTGGCAAGTCTGCTTGATCTTGAGACGGCACCAGTGGTGTTTTTTTTCCTCCTTTCCCTCATTTCAGTCCAGGCGTGCGTACAGTGCAGTGCAGAGCAACTCGGTAAAAATGTGTACTCCGCAACAGAAAGCGCAGTGTGTTATTTGCTTTCTTTTGGGCCCCCTTAAAAAATGTCGTGTACAGTGAAAAGATCAGAGAATCAATCATTTACGGGAAAGAATAGTCGCGGCGGTTGGGACAGCAACACCTGAAATGTTGATGAAAACTTGGCCAGAAGTTGAATATCTTCTCGACGTGTGCAGGGCAATGTCGTCTACTAACATTAAACAAAACTTAAAGGTACTCTCTTTCATTATATGTACTCACTGATGTAATTTTTCATTAATTTCCCCATTAAATTTATACTTAAAACTAGCGAGTTCTTTTTCAAACACGCTCTGTTTTAACTAGTTTGGTCTTAAACCTTAAACCTAGCAGTACCAACCGCATTTTCCATAACGCGCATTATCAAATGACGGAGAGGGGACACTTTATGCTCATCCGAAAAAAAATTTATTAATTGGTCAGACTTATATGAACAATATATTTTTTAAACATATACTGACATGTGTTATGGTCCAGGATCTGAAAATATCTTTTAGCATACTCTTAGCAATATCAATGCACACTCAACATGTACTACCACCGACTTTATGACCACAACAGAAATATTTAAAAAATGCAAATATCGTTCATTATTGTTGTCTTTTACTCTCAACATACTTTTTTTAAGAGATAATGTGTTAAGTAAGGCTCTCGACCTGGGAGTATTGAATACTACATTCATATGATTGTGTGGCATGTGCTACTGAGACTTAAGTTTTTGAATTAATTTCAATTGATAAATTTAAAACAGATACTGAATATCGTAGAAAAATTCATTACTTTATTCAAAATTTTAAAATATAAAGTACCTCGTCCAACTGGCAAAATGAGGGTCAATAGTGACATATGTAACATTCGGATCGTAATGATCCGACGTAAATACGATTACTCTGAAGTCTAATAATTTTAGAGTCGGTTGTGAGCTCAGCAACATCCATGTACTAATTTATATTTACGTGACAAACCCTATTTTTAGGGCTATATTTTAATTTTGACAAATGGATCTATGCAGACATTTGTAAAAACGGCGATGATACATCAGTCCATACTAATGTAAAATTGCCACCTTCTGAAGAAGACAAATTTAAATTTGTTGAAACCTAGGTAAAGATTGCTTTATCCATTGCAACTGGTCGGCTGTTTATTATTTTATTACGTGGAACCGTTGCTGTTGTGCAGCTATGTTTAAAATACTGAATTTTAGTTTCCTGTTACATTTTGTCATAATAGTGACTTTTATCGTTACAACTAACTCTGAACCATCAAAAAAGCCTTTGGTTTATAACAATGGGTTTGTCTCTTACTTTTTCGAAGAAATTGTTTAGCACCTCTCAGATATTTGAAATATTTGAATCTTCATTGTTTCCGCTCATTTGCGTTGTGACACCATCGCAATTACATTATTGTCTGAGGTTGAATTGGAAGAATTAATAAATGCCTCAACAGGTACAGAGTTTGAAGATCGCACCAGTAATGCATCTGAAAGTAAGCGTCCTGCTGAAAGTGACTGCAGCCCATAGACTGTACAAAATAGTGTACAGTCTTTTCTTTCTAAAGATGGGAATACAGATTGACAATTACACTCACCAGCACAATTTAGCTGCCTATCAGCTCCGACTGTCGTCAACAGTACCCCAGCAGTCACCACGTATGCAACCAGTATAGTAAGTGATGGAAAATGTTCATTTGAAGTAGTGTGTTATACAGCGCTTCAAAATGATGTAACAGATTTGTCAAATATTGACGAGCCGTGAGTGGATGGTAAACAACTGACAAAATTGGATGATTCTGTTTTTCAAGTCCACATAGGACTTTTATTCCATGCAGGTGTTTTCGTGAACAGATCATATGGAAAATCTACAACAAGTTCTAGTGATAATGAGACGGCGCGGAACGCAGTTCGAATACTTACGTCCGTCGAAACATTCTTAGAGATATCACTTGTGTTGTGTTGTGATAAGAAATCCAATAGAGCAAAAATACGACGTACTCTTAAACTTGCTGCAATCTGTAGTGCAGTGTGGTTACAATTAAACTTTCGCCTCTGGAGCTTGTGCAGACGGGAAACAACCGCATGGGTACTCAAGTTCATAGGAATGGTGTTCAGACTGTGCGCTGCAGGATTTGTCGAGGAACTGAACTTTTGGCAGAACATTGCGACCGATGTTTACAGAAATGTTGTGACTATTATGGAAAATAGGTCCCGTATCTGTGTCAGTGAAGCCTGGCAATAGCCGTCTTAACATAATTTACTATAAAAAAATTTAATGTAAAAACTTTTAATGCCTAGCCGCAGTTTTCATGGGGTCTAGTTTCGGTTGCTTTCTACAACCACCTTCAGTTCGTCCAAATCGTATAAAAAAAAAGAGATGAATATGCATTGAAAACATCGTCATTAGCTATAGTTGTGCAATGACATGCATATATATGTTATGGTGCAGCAAGACCATGACAGTATACAGTTGAAAGCTTCATCAGGAGCGAGCCACACTGTAAACCATAACCTCACAAGATTCACGTAATAAAGAAGGAAAATCGCCAGTTGCGTTAGTAAAATTGGATCAAATGCAATTAACGGGCATTTGATGCAATTATTACTAATGCAATTGGCGATTTTCCTTCTTTGTTGCCTCCATCTAGTGCGGTTACGATTTACAGAATGGCTCTCTCACGATGAAGCTTTTAGCTACATACTGCCGTAGTCTTGTTGGCCCATAGTTCGAGTGTGTGGCTGTACCTAATGGCGATGATTTCGATGCATATTCAACTCTTTTTTTTACGATCTGAACGAACTTATGGTTGGGGAAAGCAACAGAAACTAGTCGTCATGCTTTGATTATATAATGAATATTGCGGTCCAGGCAATAAAAAGTTATTTACATTAAAACATTTTTATTTAATAAATATCTGTATCACTTTGAAATGTAGTGCACATTCAATAAAAGTTACTTGGCCTGCCAGCATAAATGGTAACTTAGCTTCTAAAGTCCCCTGGTATGTGCTTGGATATGCTACCTAGACTGTGATTAAAATTACACTGAAATTGTCGTCTGTCACTTGCCACTACAGTTTTGCCGTATCGGCTGTCGTTCGGTTACGGGCGATTCATAAACACAGCTGGTTATTTCACAATTTTGTTACATCTTGTCAGCGGCCGCCGTTAGGCGTTTCTGGAACGCGGGACGCTCCGTTGACGAGTAGTTTTAAGCGATTAATGACTAAACTGCGGCAGACGATGCTTTTTACAGCCCTCAGTTGAAACTCGTGTCATAACCTAACTGCAACTCGTGATGTGCAATATACCCAAGAAAACAGCGGTCAACAACCTGCCAGAGAAGTGTTAATCAGTCTCGCTTGTCTTCATGGCCATTATAGCTAACCGATGTGATGGTTCAGATGGGTGTGAACACTATAGGACTTAACATCGGAGGTCATCAGTCCCCTAGAACATCACACACATGGATGCCCGAGGCAGGATTCGAACCTGCGACCGTAGCGGTGGCGCGGTTCCAGACTGAAGCACCTAGAACCGCTCGGCCGCACCGGCTGGCTATAGCTAACCCCTACGAGCAAAATTAAGATAGAAAAATGTCAGTTTCAGCGATAACACCAAACTGTAGTTTCTTGCTTTCATTGGCTGCCTGGAACTGTCCTTACACTGGCTACACCATCTGACGCGTTACCAACCGATGAGCAGTCCTGGTTGGTTTGTTGGTTGGTTGTTTTGGGGAAGGAGACCAGACAGCGTGGTCATCGGTCTCATCGGATTAGGGAAGGAAGTCGGCCGTGCCCTTTCAGAGGAACCATCCCGGCATTTGCCTGGAATGATTTACGGAAATCACGGAAAACCTAAATCAGGATGGCCGGACGCGGGATTGAACCGTCGTCCTCCCGAATGCGAGCAGTCCTGGTTGGGACTCGATTACAGTTTATAGGCGACAGAGGTAGATTCCAAATAACAAAATAATGAGGAAGAAAAATAAGAGCAAATAAAAACGACAATATGATGATGAAAATTATGCAGCAAATGGTTAGAAACTTAAAATATTTAAACCAATTCAATGAATAAATATAATAATCAAAGTTATTTTGGTAAATATTTTTTTAAAAAGTTCCAAACCGGCTAAGGAGATCTGAAGCCACGGCCTTCTACCATCTGGAACGCATCTTAATCACTACGCTACACCACCAATCTCCGATGCAAAATTATATTTTTTATTTTTTTCGATTCCGAATCTCAGGACTGCCACTTTTATTTCGTATTTGATCAGACACGGTAACCACATAAAAAACAACTATACCAACGATGTACGTACGTTACTGCAGACAACTGAGCCAGCAAAGGTGCTGCCGCCACAAGCCGCTATTTCACTGCGTCAGACTTCCACCCTACGGACGTCACGCACCGTCTCTGCGACTCCGACCACACCACGGTAGCAGCCACTGTTGTGTTATTAACTCTACACCCACCGCTGTACTGGAGAACCCATCTCACATGCAGCACTGGAGGCAACAGTGCCCGTTCGGTAACGCTATCCTAACTACGGCTTCCTCTACAGTCCATTTCCCGATCCAACTGCCTTTCTCATTTCTCGTCTGGTAATTCCCAACATTATTTTAGTAATTACGAGTTTGAAATCTACCTTCAAGTTCATTTTGAGCCTACACGAATGTAATACGCAGATCCACAATTTCACACTTTTCGTGGGCACACTCAGCCTTAAAATCTTTCAGCTAGTGTTAGCCCTAGAAGCACAGCTCCAAGACTTCCCTTCAGCTTCTGAGGTTACCAATGAACAATTTGAATGAAACGTTTATTTCTCACTTGTGACGAGATAGAGCACTGAACGGGTATCAAAAATTAATATTGTTGATACCTGTGTTGTCACTGTAAAATGTGTGTTACACGAACACGTAGCTATGTGCCATATATCGTGTGTGTACCTGTACTGGCGCACTTCAGCTTTGCCAACTCTTTTTTGTAATCAGTTACTGGAGCGACAAAACAGATGAACGTCATAAGAACTTCTTTCCTTAAAGACTTCAAAAACGTGGCTTCCCAAAACTTCGTTAATTACTGTATTACTTAAAAAGGATCTGAAACTTCGATGTTTACAAAAGGTAATAAAAACAAGTTAGAGGCTGCCGCAATTAGATTCTTAGTAAACGAATGTACCCTTTCACATAAAATTTCAAACGAAAACAAGTAAGGCAAGAACTAACAATAAATTCTTTGGAAGGAAAAGCTCTGAACTATAGAAATTATTGGAGACAGCATGTTGCCAGAATGCCGAAGGAGAGGATCCAAAGAAGAGCGTTGTAGTAAGGAAGATTTCCAGGAAGACCAAAGAAATTACAGTCATATAAGTTTTGAAGCCGAAACAGGCAACATTGTCTAATCCATGGGTGCAGGAGGAGGACAAGAAATGGATTTACGTATTTCAGCAGCAAACGTTACTGACTTTGTTTCCGTGTATTCCAGTGAATTTGTGATTACTATACATCAAAGGTTTGTAAAGATGCCACGACCATTCACCAAACCAGTGCAAACATTTCTCATTTACTAAATATTACTTTCAGTTTTTCAGGGCTGATGCTACAACTTTATTTCGAAATTGTTTGATATTGAACAGACGAAAAAAAAAAATTTCTTATTACTGTGTTGTCACCTCCAAGTACGGAATATTACAATTTTCTTCGACAAGAAGACGTCTTTGCATTCGACGCCGGGTGAAGGCAGCCAGTTGTTATCAAATGAGCGACAAGTTCCATCGAAGTAATTTCAAACTTAAATAACTCGTCTAAAAATATACGTTGCGCCGCCATCTTGGTCTCGTTTTAAAGAGGAAATACGAGGCTTTTTCCTAGTTCCGTTTCATCGTTTTTGTCGGTTGGATGCCCTGAATTCCACATGCAGAAATTCATTCCATGTTTTTCGACGTTACACGTTTCATGTATGTGTGTGTGTGTGTGTGTGTGTGTGTGTGTGTGCGTGCGTGAATTTGAAAAATATTTGGTTTTTGCTAAACGCTACATATGAGTATAACGTACGACAGGATATACAAAAATCAGGCACTAATGCGTACAGCACAATAATCTAAATAGAATAACACAATAATCTAAATATAACAACACGGATAACGGCTGATGTGGAGCGAAAACCAACGGACTAGACTATCTCAGCACACTGGCGAACATGGTGGCATCTGACGGCCTGGGTCACGTCCAAATCCTCATATACATGATCTTTCAAGTTAACATCCCTTTTCCTCAACACATATTAATCTTACGGGGATAATGAGGTATCATTAGAAAGGTTTCTAACAGGCTTCTGATACTGCATACCGATTTTGTTCTAAGACTTACTATTTGTGGAAAATTTTTGTATAAAAGAGACTTTTAACTAGCATAGGCAAAAGGGCATGTCGGGTGCCCGGCTTCATACCCATATTTTACGAATTTAACTTATTAATCATGAATAAGAGACTCCCTTTCCATATTATCTTGTTACAGACATCATTTTGCTTCTTTTAAAGTACTTATTAATTGGATAATTTGTACACGATATTGTCATAGACAATAACCGCAACGACTAGTCGATTATTTCTGCCCGTTGTACGAATTGACTTTGCTAAACGAGTATGCTTTACGAAACGACAATCATATTTCTCATTATCGCCTTGAACTGCGATTTATCTATTGCCTAACGTGCTAAATGAAACTGAAAATGTTTGCCGAGTTAAAGGTTATGTGGCCCTGCTGAATGTCCCCGACCTCTGCCAGCCGTACAAGCCGGGACAAACATTTCGAACACAAAACACATTTTTGGTCACAAGGAAATATATATTTACAACGATGTATCATGAACTGATGATTATCATTTCACGTCGCTCGATTCATTATTAAAGATGTTTTCTCTTCATTCCCAGAACTACCCTTATCCCAATAACTACACTTATTCCAAGTACTGTCATTACGCCGGCCGCTGTAGCCGAGCGTTTCTAGGCCCTTCAGTCTGAAACCGCGCGACCGCTACGGTCCCAAGTTCAAATCGTGCCTCGGGCATGGATGTGTATGATGTCCTTATGTTAGTTGGGTTTAAGTAGTTCTTAGGGGACTGATGACCTCATATGTTCAGAGTGTTCAGAGCCATTTGAACCATTCTGAACAGTCATTACTTAAAAATATAGAATTCCGGAAGTATCGTATGGGACCCCTGGTTTGGATTCGTTACTGGTGAGGTCGAGATTACATGGAACTCATTCGTCAAACCAGGTGTACCACCCAAAAGGGGACTGCACCTCTGTAACAGATTGTTTACTCGTTTAAAATGCTGATGGACGAAGAAAAACTTACCATCATCTTAATATAAAAGAACTATGGGTTTACTGTGTATAGTTTCCGATTACGAAATTTTGCACCTTCTTCTGCGTTAAGTACCAGCCCTCTCCGCATTCTTTTAGGAACTGAAAGTGTACGAGACTATTGGTAGCACTCATTCATTGTATCAGCCTCACATCAACTAAAGTGACACTTGCCTCCAGGACCATTCTGCCGGCTCAGCACGTTAATGTTTTCGGTGTGTTGTCGGGTGTTCATACAAACAGTCTAATTCATTTTGGTACTCAACATTTTCCTGAATAACCTTATAGTCTTCTTCAAGTGCTTTGAGTGATAGTCTCACGTGTGGTCGCCATGTGGAGTCGTCTGAGATTATGACATATGTTGGTGTTACTCTCTAGTCACACTTGAGAATCGGTCCACACGTAAACACTCGTACCGCGTCAGTCCAGAATATCTCGAACCTGGATTAACAAAAAATAGAATAACCTTAATATAATGGGTTTAATGCTCCAGCTGTTTTACATAGTGTCCCCCACTTGAGTACAACGCACGGACCATGTGAAACTTTCAGAAAACTCCTTCTTAGGGATATTGTTCAAATCGCGAGTTACGTTTCCATGAACGACGGTTATGTCGTCAAAGCTTTGACCTTTTATGCGAATTTCTGCACTTTTATCAAGTTCCAACATAATGTAAGAGCGAGGACCAGCAACGTGGATTACTAATTTTTTTCTGTCACAGTCGCATTCAAAAAATTTTATTTGTGATGACCTTGTCCATTATCAAACTATACTCTTCGTTGTAAATGTTAACGTACATGAAACTTCCTGACAGATTAGAACTGTGTGCAGAACCAAGACTCGACTTCGGGATGGCTTAGCCATGTCTCCGCAATATCCTTTCTTCCAGGAGTGCTAGTTCTGCAAAGTTCGCAAGAGAGCTTCTGTGAAGTTTGGAAGGTAGGAGACGAGATACTGGCAGAAGTAAACCTGTGAGGAGGGGTGTGAGTCGTGCTTGAGTAGCTCAGTTGGTAGAACAATTGCCTGCGAAAGGCAAAGATCCCGAGTTCGAGTCTCGGTTCGGCACACAGTTCTAATCTGCCAGGAAGTTTCATACCAGCGCACCTTCCGCTGCAGAGTGAAAATCTCATTTTGTTAACGTACATTTCCATCAGTGCAAACATTTACCATAGCCATAATTGGGATTTTTACATACGTACAGTAAGGCAATTACTGGTTCCTGAAGAAGCTCTACTATGCTGTACATATGCAAAAATACCACTTACAACTATGGTATGGGTGTGTGCAGTGGTGGAAATGTGCGTTAACATGTGCAACAAAGGCTATGGTTTGAGAACGGATAATGAAGTCGTAAACTGGTCATCAAAAATAAAAATTTTGAATGCAAGTGTGACACAAGCTGAAGAAAAAAATTAAATTTCTTTGCTTTTTCGTTTTGTGGTAGCCCTATTGATAACGCCATGTCTCGTCACCCGTGATGACACTTTCCCAGTAAGGAATTGTCCACTTCTGCGTTTTAACCAATTTACGGCAGACGGTCCACGAGCCTTTGTTTTTGTTTGGCAGCCAAAGCGTTAGGAACAAACATTGTACACACTTTTCTCTTCTTCAAAACGTTCTGGAGAATGTATTGAATACGTTACTTTAGAGATGTGGCACCATTGTGATTTGCGACACAACAACGGTGACACAGCACGGCCGCTCCTCAGCACTCAACACCCCTGTTCACAAATGACTGGTCGAATGCACTCTGTTGTTTACAGTTCTTGGTTCAAACTGCTGCCGTAGTTACTGCGCTAGCGTCGCTTGTACAGCAGGATAAAATCAGTATCGGAACTTATTGAACGGACGCTGCACACTTACGAAACATGGCTCAAAATTTTTAATTTTTCTCGCAAACAATGAATACTGGTCCAGGAACAAATTGAAAACGTTCCAGTCAACCATTTCCGACCATCGTTCTCTGGAGGTGTCATTCGGTTAACCCTAGATTACTAAACCTCGCTACGGTCGCAGTAGTGTAGAAAACAGGACATTACGTATTTTATTTGGTATATAACACACCACTGGAGATCTAATAATTGCAATTAACTAACGCACAGCCTATAAATTTTGACTTCCTTTGAATAAACTTGGAGTAGTACGACTTACGGTGGATTAACAGAAATGTAGCATTTTCCGCATTTTAGTGTTCTAGAGTTCAGAAACGAGTGCAGGAACTGGAAATCTCAACTGGGAACTTCCCCTTTTCCCTACCCTCAGCAGGCCATCCTGCTCTCTCTGGCAGAAAACATGAAAAAAAAAACTGGTAGCGAAACCACATCAGGTAAAGTTTTTACATACCGCAAAGCCTCCTGTTGAGAGTCGGTCACTAATTCTTCTTAGTCCGCAATGACTATGTGTAGACGTAGTGAACGCATAAAATTCGCTTCTTTGTATCATTCAGGCTACAATCAGAAGATACTTCACACACTGTCTTATGTGTGCCTCTGGTGGTGATGGTGACATTGTTGAAACTGAATTACTGAATCTTACCTCTCCGGAGAAATAACTATTTTTAAATAAAAGGAGTTCTTAACGAATCTGCCTCCGATTACCACGTATTCTAGTGAGTTCACGTCAGTAATCAAGGTCTCTTTATCGAATTAACAATAAACACTGTACGAGAAGAGGCGTCCATATTGAATTAATTATTTTCTAGGTTTTGTACACCATATGAGCCGTCAAGGAGCCACTACAGACGATGATCACAGAATGCTTATTGAAAAGCCACAGAAACAAGTAGAAAGCTATGGCACAGACATTGAACGACGTAATACAGACAAATGTAACGTCTGTATACAGTCAGTGGGTTACCTAGCGAAATGGCGCAGTGCTAAGACATTGGACTCGCCATCGGGAGGCCTGCGGTTCGAATCTCAGTCCCGCCATTGAGGTTTAGATTTTCCATTGTACCACTCAATTTGATAAATAACGATGGTTCCTTTCAAAACGAGACTATCGATTTCTTGTTCCATTCATACCCAACCCCAACATGTGCTCCGTCCTTAAATACATTGTCATTGACGGCACGCTAAACAAGGATTTTTTAGTAAAATATGTAAACCACCGGCAAACTTTATTACGTAAATTTGTAAATATGAGGTTTATTATCGACATTCTAAATGGCGGTACAAGACTCTCGATTTGCAGGATTCATTTATTCAAGAGAAAGAGTTTCGCAAATTGAGCCTTACGCGAACGGCCATTCGTCTTGGCATTGACTGACAGTTACTGAATGTCCTCTTGGGGGATATCGCGCCGAACTTTATCCTACTGGCAAGTTAGATCGTAAAAATCCCAAACAGGTTGGTGGGGCCCAGCCAACAGTGCTCCAAACGTTCTCAATTGGAAAGAGATCCGACTACTTTGCTGATCAAGGTAGGGTTTGTCAAGTAGGAAGGCCAGCATTATCTCACTGATATGTAAGCCGAGGACGGTTTGCCGATAAGGGCAACAAAACGGAGCGTAGAATATCGTCGACGTACCGTTTAGCTGCAATGGTGCCCCGGATGGCAACCAAAGGGACCCTTCTATGAAATGAAATTGCAACCATTCCTGACAATAGGACCAAACAGTGGGCGATAGTCAGACTGATATCCCACAAGACAATTCTACTCCAGTTAATGAGATACCCCGACGAATGGCGTGCCAGACACCACTGCAAAAGGACTTGTTGGTGTACGGAGGTCAATGGTAGTCGGCGCAAGGGACGCCATGAGCTAAGGCTCCTTTCTGTAACCCGCCTATTGATGGTCCGTCTCTTCACCGAAGCATCTGTTGCACGTCGATCGATGGTAATGACGAACCCGGGGCTCTGAGTGCCTCTCTGATGATTACTCGGTGCTCACGTTCTGTCGTCTCTCTAGGTCGACCGTTTACTTCTTGAGCTGTTCAAATGGTTCAAATGGCTCTGAGCACTATGGAACTTATCTTCTGAGGTCATCAGTTCCCTAGAACGTAGAACTACTTAAACCTAACTAACCTAAGGACGTCACATAAGTCCATGCCCAAGGCAGGATTCGAACCTGCGACCGTAGCGGTCGCGCAGTTCCAGACTGTAGCGCCTAGAACCGCTCGGCCACCGGGCCGGCTCTTGAGCTGTGTTCGGCCATGTTTCACCCATTGCTGCCAACGTCGTGGAATAGTGGCATCGCCCTATTCAAATGTCGAGCGATTCGCCGATTACCCCAACCGGCTTCTTTGAGCCGAACTACATGCTCTCTCACTATTCCTGACATCTGCGTATGTTGTTCACGCGCCTCTCTGCGAGGCATTCTTAGTGTCCAACAGGGTACACGGAATGGTTTCGACATGTTCCCTGTGTACTACCCTTGCCAATTGCGCTATGAAATTGCGGTACAGCGTCACACTATTCATCCATCAGCGGCCAAAGTTTACAATTTTGCATTTTCGATTGATGTAGATTATCAATACAACACACATGCTACAATGAGACGAAGAGGTTAGCGCAAGAGAGGAGTTCGTGGCGGGACAAATCAAGCCAGTCAGAAGACTGATGACTCAAATTGCGGTTATTTATTTATTCAGACAAAAAAAATGCAAAGTAAACAACTTCTCCACGGAATTGGCACTCTAACCGGGACGCAATCCGTGTAACCATTTGTCTGCGTCAAGAGTAAATCTAATCTTAAAGTGTCGAATGTTTTTTAACCATCGGCATGCTTCCATACCATTTATCACGTACGTAAAATATCATCGTTTCTATGTTGTTTATTTAGTGAATAATCGAGTGAAGATCCATTTAAAAGGGATTTGCACCACTGACGAAAAACCCCATAAGGAATTACATTTAGGCCCACAGGGAGTCGTCGAGGCCAAATTTCGAGACGCTAGAGCAACAACAACCTATCTGACCACAAACTGACACTGCAGATTGTTCTGACCGCCTTTTCTTTCTAAGGTGACAGTATCATTTCTGATTGCACAATGTTCTCGCAAAATATGACACCACAAAATATAATAGAGTCAGAGTAGGAAAAGTACTGAGAAATAACGAGACGCGTTTTAAATTCGCTAAGAATGTTAATACTGCGGTAATGAATAGCTCAATAGGCATTGCAGTTGAAGAGGAATGGGCATCTTTAAAAAGAGCAGCCACGGATGTTGGAGTGATGAACATAGGTAAAAGGAAGATAACTGCGGAAAAAACGTTAGGTAACAGATGAAATAATTCAACTGATCGACAAAAGAAAGGAGTACTAAAATGTTCATAAAAAAAACAGGAATACAACAACATACATCCCTTAGGAATGAAATAAATAGCAAATGCAGGGCAGCCATGGCGACCTGGATGCAGGGAAAATGCGAAGAAATCTAAAAAGGAAAGATCGTCGGGAGGATTGATTCTTCAGTTAGAAAAGTCAAATCAACCTTCGAAGAAATTGAAAGGAAGGGTGTTAACATTAAGAGTGCAATAGGAGTTGCACTGTTAACCACAAAGGGGAGAGGATATTGGTTGAAAGAATGCACTGACGACTTGTCGATTAGACAGAAGAGTAATAAGGATGACATAAGGAATCAAGTACTAGAATCAGAATTCAAATGAACTCTGGAAGACTTCAAAGCAAATAAGTCAGAAGGGGTACATAACATTCCATTGGAATTTCTACATCAGTGGAGGAAGTGGCAACCAAGCAACTATGCAGGGTGGTGTGGAAAATCTACGAGACTGGCGAATTACTATCACACTTTCGAAGAAATTTCATCCACACAATTCCGAAAATAGCGAGGGCAGATAAACGCGAATTCTGTCGGTCATTCAACTCAGCAGGTCATTCATCTTAGCTGCTGACAATAATAATACCTAGAAGAATGGAAAAGAAAACTCAGGAACAGTTAGACGATCAGTTTGTCTGTAGGAAAGGTAAAGGCACCAGAGAAGCAGTTCTGACGTTGCGCTTGATAATGCAAGCAAGGTTGAAGAAAAACCAAGAGAAGCTCACAGGATTCGTCGACCTAGCCAAAGAATTAGACAATGTAAAATAGTGCAATATGTTCGAATTCTGAGTTAAGGCGTGCAGTATGTACAAGAACCGAGAGGGAACAGTAAGAGTGGAAGACAAGAACGAAGTGCTCAGATTAAGAAGGGTGTCGACAGGGATACAGTCTTTCGGCTCTATTGTTCAATCGTCGAAGAAGCAATGACGAAAATAAACGAAAGGTTCAAGGACGGCATTTAAATTGAGGGTGAAAGGGTATCAATGATAAAATTCGCTGATGACATTGCTATTCTCAGTGAACGTGAAGAAGAATTACAGGATTTGTTGCATGGAATGAACAGTCTAATGAGTACAATGTATGGATTGAGAGGAAGAAAGACAAAAACAATGAGGAGTTGCAGAAATGAAAGCAGCGAGGAACTTAACATCAGGATTGATGATCACGAAGTAGGTGAAGTTAAGGAATTCTTCTACCTAGGTAGCTAAATAACCCATAATGGACGGATCATGGAGGACGTAAAGAGCAGACTAGCACTGGAACAAAGGGCATT
Source organism: Schistocerca americana (assembly GCF_021461395.2). Lineage (NCBI taxonomy): Eukaryota > Metazoa > Arthropoda > Insecta > Orthoptera > Acrididae > Schistocerca > Schistocerca americana. The sequence goes on along the minus strand of NC_060122.1, from coordinate 769,009,131 downwards.
CCTGGCCAAGAGAAGTCTACACTGGTCTTAATTTGAGGAAGAAATTTCAGATAATGTACGTTTCGAACTTAACGTTGTATGGTAATCAAATATGGACTACGTGAAAGCCGGAACAGAATATGTGATACTACAGAAGAATGTGGAAAATTAGGTGAACTGATAAGAAAAGGAATGAGGAAGTTCTCCGCAGAATCGGCAAAAAAATGAATGTATTGAAAACTCTGACAGCAAGAAGGTAGGACATTTTCTAGGGCATCAGAGAAGAAACTTCATAGTGCTAGGGGAAATTGTAAAGAGTAGAAACTGTAAAAAAAGATCTGAATACATCCAGCAAATAACTGAGGACGTGGGGTGCAAGAATTGTTACTCGAAGACTAAGAGGTTGACGCAGGAGATGAATTTGTGACAACCGCATCAAACCAGCCAGGAGACTGACGTCTCAAATTACGGTTATTTATTCATTGAAACCAAAATTACAAAGTAAATAACATCTCCGCTAAGTTTTGGCACTCTACACGGGATGGAACCCGTATACACCATCTGTGTTTAGAGTAAATCTAATGTTCAAGTGTGAAAGAGTTTCCTAAGTGTTTGCGTCCCATGTATCTGTGGCGGGCTGGCGGTACCAGCACGTTATTTACGTAGTTGGATGTTACAAACTACCAAAAATCCACAACCGGGCTGGCCGTCTCACCAACTGAAGTCGGTAGTACGCGAGGCGTATTCCATGTGTGGCTGGCTCACCTCCCTGCATCCCGAGATCTGCGCTTAACACGCTCGGCTATCCGGGCCGGTCGATACTTCCAGCAAAACCGTTTAATACATTTTCACTTTGCTAAAATAACAAACTATTTAGCCTTTTAATTGATTATGTCCACATTACAAAATTTCGCTTGTACAAGAGGTTGATTCTCAGAATCCGTATGCACTATTTTACTGTAGTTAATTTTCAATCTGTTCTCTGTAGCCCTCCTTGGTATATAGTTTAAATTACATTCCGCGTCTTGCTTACCTGTCTTCAACCAAACCAGTTCGTTACCGATACCCTCCAACTTACGACAAAGTGATTTTACGGCAGTTTGTTCTCGTCCAAAATCACAAAGTCTTCCAAAGTTGTCGCATCTTTCACGTCGACAGCAGGAAGAAAGAAAATTACGTAGCAAATAAATTTTCGGCAAAGGAAATCCCCCCGAGCGAAGTAAATTCAATTTAAGAGAATTTAATCAGTCGCTAAGGGCGGGTAATCAGGTCTAATACCGTCGAAGAGGGGTGTGCAGGAAGAGAGGGGGAGGAAGACATTAAGATTCCGAAACAAAACAAGCCGGAGATTGAAAGTACGGAGTCTTCCGCAGCCCTGCAGGCGGCCGGATGGACACGGCGCTGGAGGGGGAGGGATGGGGGGGGGGGGGGGGGGGGGTGAGGGGCAGCAGTAGTCTTTGAAATTAGTCGAGGGTGAAACGTGAAATATCAGACCGAGGTCTGAGAATCTCTCCGCGCGTATTCTTAATGGAAGTAAACAAAGCGCTCGAGGAAGTAGGCAGGATAAGAGGGGGTGGAGGAAGGGAACAAGCAGAAAGAGAGAGAGAGAGAGAGAGATAGAGAGGTGCAAACAAATGGTGCTCTGGGAGCGGCACTTCGGAAAGCGGATGCTGAACCAAGTTTGCTCAGAACATCTTAAAGGCGATGAATGTTTATCGTGCAATGCGTAGCATACATACAGATATAAAGCGACTGAATTTTGACCATGTGCTATAGAAAATCATTGAGCAACTGATTAAGTGAAATATCTAGATGATTTTCGCAGATAACACTGCATGGATACAAATAAATGAATTATTTCACTGGCAGGAAATTCAAAATGAACATAAATATTACAAACGGCTATAATTATTTAACGCATAAAGATACATCTGTAAGAATTACTTAGCATGTAAGATTTAAGTGTTTAACATGCACTATGGGTGATTTCGATTAGTCGGAGACTCCATTTCACGCTATAAATTCTGACGCATATGTGGAGTCACCGACGTGAACGCATTAGAAATGCGTATTATGAGTTCTGGAATTGTTTTCGGGGAAGGAGGAAAATAAGGATGGAAAATACACGAGTCCTTTGACATAGCCCTACAAAAGGAATCTTCTCTGCACTGCGATCACGGACGATTGTTAAATTCTGACATGTGTAATACCATTTTGGTAGCGTTTATCCTTTAGAGATCTGAAGCCCTGACATTTTCTTTGTTGGCCTAAAATTCGATCAAATGTTATCTGTCTGCAAAATCATACTAACCTTACTTCACTTACATTTTTACTGCAAGGGAGAGCGGCTGTGTCCTTGCATTTTTTTTTAATCGTTGTTCTTCGACCTCCTATATGCTCGCAGAACTCTGTTTACTTCTTTATCTGAACAGTGGTTTTTCTGGAAAGTTTTGACCCGGATTGTTAACTCGCCTTGTAGGTGATCCGGCGAGCAAATCATTTTCGCTCTCCCGAACTTACAGTGACACGGAGTGGCCGTGCGGTTCCGTGCACTACAGTCTGGAGCCGAGCGACCGCTACGGTCGCAGGTTCGAATCCTGCCTCGGGCATGGATGTGTGCGATGTCCTTAGGTTAGTTAGGTTTAATTAATTCTAAGTTCTAGGCGACTGATGACCTCAGAAGTTAAGTCGCATAGTGCACAGGGCCGTTTGAACGCCTCCTTTTGCTGTGGGTGATGTTTGGAGTCCTTACATAAATATCTGCTGAATGACTTGGCGAAATACTTTATATTCCAACTGTCCATATGTCTCTCAGATAACCAAAAGAACCGAGGAGAATATTTTGCTGTCCTTTTGATTTCCATCGTAAACTACATTGTTTGATTCACATTATTCACATAACGTACGAATTATTCTAAAATCATTCTACCGAGTAATCATCCATATATCGATAAAATCAAGGTGCTTTCTCACTTGCTTCTTGTAGAGCTGATTGCGCGAATTTTTCCATATTGCATTAGCGATGGCTGGACCAGATGGGTTACCCTCTGTGGCTTCATCAACTTGCTAGAATTCATTATCCCGTGGAACTATCAGTAAGACAACGTATAAAAAGAGTAGCCAAATCCTCTGAGAAAACATCTGCTACGTAGATCGTGGCTTCATTAACTGGAGTCATAGTAAGTCAGTTTACAAGAGCTCTTGGTTCGTTGTGTTTACATAACAATAAAAATGCGGTATATTTCTACATTATATGATATTTTTCAGCCAAATACCGTAGCAATAATTATAACAAATGAACGTTATGTTTGCTTGAATGGTAACTGTGATTGATTTTTGAACAAATCTTGAGGAGGTGAATTATCATCGAATCCATACATATTACAAAAATGGATGTACCTATATCTGTATAAATACTGTAAATGTGTATGTATGTATGTTCCACATCTCCTCCTACATCACTAAACCGATTTCAGCTCAACTTGGTGCACATATCACATACTGCCCTCCCGCATCCGGCCATCCTGATTTAGGTTTTCCGTGATTTCCCTAAACCGCTCCAGGCAAATGCCGGGATGGTCTCCTTGAAAGGGCACGGCCGACTTCCTTCCCCATCCTTCCCTAAACCGATGAGAACCACGACCTCGCTGTCTGGTCTCCTTCCCTAAACAACCCAATACACACATACTGCCTGGCAAGAATCGCTGTGGGGGCGAGAAGCGCCTACCTCTCAAAGGGGTGGGGGAGAGAAAGCAGCGTAGTTCATAACGAGTGATACCCATATTTTATTCATAGAGTATTTGAGAATGAGAGCAGTTACAGTAGCTGCCTGCAACAAACTTTACACGTAATTTCATAGCTTTACGAAACTTTCTTTCGCTGAAATTCCTCACAAAATGACGAAAGGAAGAAGTTTATCCTTACTTCGTTTTCGCTGTTCATCCAGTAAAACACGCGTGAACCACGACTTTTTAAAATATCACTTCATTTATTAACTGTATTCGTGACATTTTGCAGACATTATTCACAAATATACCACTTAATGTACCAGGAAAACTATTTTACGACACATAGTTCAGGCGACACAACATCATAAAGATTGAGCTGCGTGAAAATGAAATCACATGGCGAAATTCGACAGAAACGCAGGCGAAACATGCATATAAATTCGTGTGAACTATGTTTAATATATGTGAAACATAATTGACATGTGTGTACACGAGAAAGGCACAGGTAAAAAAAAAGCTCACACTGAAGCTGAAACGATTTCAATCAAATCTGGTATACAGGTACGATTTGGAAACTGCAGTCTTGAGAACCACCAGTGGGGTTCGTATGACAACGTGGAGGGATAAGAGGGGAGGAAGAGATGGACGGACAGATAGTGGGTAAGGAGGAGATGGACAGAGAGGGGGGAAGGAGGGGATGGGAAGAGACGTGGAAAGAGATGGGGAAGAGGAGATCGACACAAGCAGGGGAAGATGGACAGAGAGAGGGTGAGGGTAAAATGGACAGATGGAGAGAGGAAGGAAAGAGGAAGTGTGGACAGAACAGGGGGAGGAAGAGATGGGCAGTGAGAGGGGGGAGAAGGAGACAGAAAAAGAGAGGGAGGGGGAAGAGATGCAACTGAAAGGGAGGGGGGGGGGGGGGTAGAGGAGATTGGCACAGAAAGATGGAGAACATGGGAAGGGGAAGGAGCAGATGGACAGAGAGAGAGGCAGGAGGAGATGGACGGAGCGTGGAAGCTGAAGGATATGGATTGAGGGGACTGACAGAGGGGAAAGAAGGAGATGGATTAATGGAAGATGGAGATAAATACATACTCGGACAATGATAGGTACGCAGCTACTAAAAACTAAAGGGTGTTATTAAGAAACACTTCGTAACGAGCAAAGATCCAAAATGTCAGTCATCGTGGATACTGTCCTCCCTGCCTGCTAAATAACATTTACCTGACAATTTTTTCTTTTACTTTGTTTCTTGATTAAAAGTTGTGTGGGGTGGTGGATGTAACTGGGGCGCCCTGTGTTGAGGAAAGGGAGTGAGAAGGGAGTGAGAGGGAACGCCCTGTGGTGTGTTGGCAGACGCGCCGCCGGTGCTGCTGTACAGCTTCATCGAGCAGACGCTGCAGCCGGGGCCTGCGGTGTCCCTCAAGTGCAGCGCCTCGGGGAACCCCACTCCGCAGATCGCCTGGACGCTCGACGGCTTCCCGCTGCCCACCAACGGCAGGTAGGCCCGCCCACGCATGCGCACTACTGCAACGCCGCGCGCACGGCGGAGCGCCTTCTGATCAGATAGCACTTCACTCATCACCTACATCTGTCAACCAATTTTATTTATTGCGACTGCAGTTCCTACTATATTTCGTGTTTCAAGAAATTGGAAGCATATCATGCAATAACGATAAACATGAGAGAGGGCCCGAGATTATGAATACGCCTTATTCGTAAGAGACTTTCGTAACAACTCTCCCTTTCGTCTGAAGCGTTTCTCTTTAAAAACAACACTATTGAGCAAAACTAAAGGATGGAAGAAGTTTTCGCGTCATGTGTCACAGCTAAGTAATATCGCGCATTGAAACTTGGACCATACGTAGGAAAAAATGCTACAGTACAGCACACTTGGTAACTGAAAGAAATACGCAATGAGACGAACAGAAATTACACTTTTATTGAAAGACAATAATTGAGGGGTAATCATGAAAATGGGCCTGAGTAACAATACGCACATCCTAGGTTTTCAGAATAAACTTTATTTAGATAACAAGAACATAAATATGCACTACCTCTACATTAACACATGCTCCCTGACTTCAGAAAAGAAAATTGTCACTTTTCATGATCATACAAAAGTAACTATTAAACAGTGAATTATCCAAATAAATGTGCACTGAAATTTCCTCTCGCCGGAGGTTGAAGTCCTCCCTTGGGCATGGGTGTGGTTATTGTTCTTAGCATAGGTTAGTTTAAGTTAGTTTAAGAAGTGTCTAAGTCTAGGGATCGATGACCTAAGCAGTTTGGTCCCTTAGGAATTCACACACATTTGAACATTTGAAGATTTTGCACTGAAATTCTAACCCGACAAGCAAGTCCAGCAAACAGGTTTTGTAATTTTTCTGTCTCTAGTAATCATTTTACTGTGCGTCTTGGGACAATCCACTGTAAAATATTATGTGTAGCTCAGATAAGTTTGAGGTCCCTTTTCTGCTTTGAACATAATCGTCTTGCACCAGCGGTCTTACTGAAAGTGAGCGTTTTGAAATCTTTGTCACCCTTCCTTCAACAACATTCATATCATTTCCTATCCCTCTACTTTATCAAATGTCTGTAAGTGAATTCCCAGGCGTGGTGGTTTTAATCCATGAGGCAGAACTTATATTAATCCCAGTTGTGCTGATGACCATATCAGCTGACTATTGAAAGTCCATAAAATAGCTGTCCTTCATGTGAACAACTTTAAAATGCTGCTTACAGCGAGCCATTGCTATGGTGTTCATTATATCATCAGGTACAAAATGCTTCCTCACATTTGCTCACGCTGACTTTTAGGGTTACCAGCTTTTCTGTTACTTCCCTTTGCTGAATTATTCAAATTGTTTGCACTATCCACTGTACCGGCAATGAAGACATGCAAGAGACAGACTACAAAATGGGACGATCAAGCAGAAATATATCAACCCTACGTCCAGTATAGTTAATTCGTGTAACTTATTCTGCATTTACCCTATTTAGCAGAAGTAAGTCACAAGAACTGTCCGCGTCTCGTGGTCTAGTGGCTAGCGTTGCTATGATCACGGGTCCAGGGTTCGATTCCCGGCCGGGTCAGGGATTTTCTCCTCCCAGGGGTTGTGTGTTTGTGTTGTCCTCATCATCTCATCGTCATTTGGGAAGTGGCGAGAGTGGAACTGGAAAGATTGGGAACTTGTACGGGCGCTGATGACCACGATGTTGAGCTCCTTACAATCCAACATCTTCATCGTCACAAGGATTGCCTCTCATACCATCTACTGATCTTAGTAGTATCTACATGAGCCATGTTGGCGATAGTCTTTCCAGTCTCTAAAACCCTGTTCACATACCACCTAACGAAGTAGAAAACCTAATTCATGCAAAACTGGCGCTTAACCCCTTTAGGGTGATAATTCTTCAATTACACTGAAGTCATAGCAATTCATGAGGGGCCTGCCGAAGTGGCCGTGCGGTTAAAGGCGCTGCAGTCTAGAACCGCAAGACCGCTACGATCGCAGGTTCGAATCCTGCCTCGGGCATGGATGTTTGTGATGTCCTTAGGCTAGTTAGGTTTAACTAGTTCTAAGTTCTAGGGGACTAATAACCTCAGCAGTTGAGTCCCATAGTGCTCAGAGCCATTTGAACCATTTTAGCCAATTCATGAGGGTCCCACAGACACTTCAATACATGAGGCATTGTTCTTAATAGGATGTGTGACAACCAAAAATGGCAATGGATGGTCCGCAGCGTGCTCCCACTCTGGCCACAATGTTGGTAAACAGTTCTGGAGGTAGTGCGTTCCATTCCTCCACCAGCGCGGTTGACAGTTGCTGGACGATCGTTGATCCTTACGTTTTGCACACCAGTGTACAATACTATTTTCTGAATCCTAGAAACAGACATTAATAAACAGATTCCAGACTTAATTGCTGACTGTCTAACTAGTACTTCCCTTAACATGGAACCAGTACACACAAATGTTTAAGTGAATTACATTTGCAAGAAAAATAGAATATGGATCACATTTAAAATAACTACCAACTGCTTATTTGCTAGTATGTTGTAGAATAAAAGCAATCTGTTCTAATTTACTGTTTCATGTTTCATTTTAAGCGACACTTTCCAAATTTCCTTTCTCATTTGCAGATCTAAGTAGTATTTGTTACGAGTAGGCTTTGCCAAACGTCGTCTAAAGAACGAAATAGTACATCATTATTTGTTCCTCATTCTGTAGTAATTGAAAAATATCAATTAAATTCGCGCAAATATATTCAGTATAAAGAATATAAAAGTGTTTGCTGTTTATGCACGCTCAGTAGCTAGCACACTCGACATCCCGAGATAGTGCAACACTTCAGAATAATGGAAGACATCGTAGCAATATTTCAGTTAAGTGCCTGTACGCGCATTTCACTATGTTGTCAGTGGTACTTATCTCTATTCTCTGTGATCCTCTCTTTCAAGAGCTATTTAAAATTATCTTCTCCCAGTACATCGATAATTAAAGTTGAAAGCATTAATCGTACAGCAAAACATTCGCACGTTTCCACATTGTTTCTTGTTGGAAAGCTTGCTTCAACAACTTACAGTATTAACAAGTTTGTTGTGGCAAGTTAAACGGAGAGTTCCAGCATACGTATGTTTCGTTCAGGTTATTAGATAGGTTGAGTATTATAACAATCCAAACGGACCTCGAGAGCTACTTCGTGGAAGCACGGAACAATTACATTTGTTTACAAGCAAACTGCAATAGCAAAAATGTTTCTGTATAGTGAAGCACAACACCAATAAATCGTAACACACACAGTCATGTTCATATTTTATTTAAAAGTTCAAGACAACGCGTCCTCTTTGCTGCTGCCTTGTAAGATCTGTCTATGGCTATGCTTAAGATCTGTCCAAATACAGCAAAGTGCGAATCGCACGATTTCGTCGTATATCGAAAAATTAATGTCGTTACACCAGGCGACCTGAGGGGGCCACCAGATCACTGTTCCAAAAAGTACCGTTTGATCGCTAACATGAGCTACGTTATTGAGCGGAAGTCGAAGTTTCCTTTATTTTTTTAAGGCTAAATATTTTTGTCGGAAAAGAGGTGGTATACCAAAGAATGAATAAAACCTATGAATTACACCTTCAGAAACGAGCAGCTTTCAAATACAGGATTCACTTCAGCGGCGATGTCTGAGCTGTCAGTACTAACTCTACCCCGATGACTGCAAAACTTGGGCATGGCTTTTATTAAACTAGGTGGATTTTTGTTGACTGAATGGTGACGTACACGATCGTATGCACACGATCGATTTAGCAGAGTGCCATCAGTCAGCTGTCTGCCGTGATTGATCGAGAACCACTCTCGGAATGACTGACGGCCAGCAAACAGGACGGTGGAGAACCGAACCACAACTTGTGCGGCTAATGCTGATCATCCCGCCAGCAGCGCCTCGCTGCGACATAGACACCGAGCGACCCCAGAAGAATGCAGCCCCGTGGTGTGGGAATATATCGAGGAGTAACGGCTACAGGTGCGGGCAACAATTACCGTTCCGCCACTAAAATTCGTCTGTGGAAAACGTGTGTGTTCCGAATTAATAGTGACACCTTGCCATAATATGCAAGCAGCATTAGTGCTGACACAGCCATAATCGTGGTACAGCTGAAAGTGCCAACGAAAACTTAGTCACTTCCATAAGAGACACTCTAAATCGTCTCTAAATTGATTACGGCCTCCAGTTCGGCGTCTACAATTCTGTTCAGATGTTCCATACCCAACTGAATCTGCTCATTGATGTGCAGATCCAGTAGAGCAAACAAACTGCAGGGAATCTGATTGCTACCTTTCAAAAGACTCAATAATACTTAGGTCTTGTGATTAAACATGGTAGCTTCGTCAATTACAGCTTCTCGGGTTATCAGTCGAGCCGTGGTATCGTGTTGTCGCAACGCCTCGACGAGTTTCCTACTCGACATCTTGAGGCGAAGTGTCGGGTTCATGTCCGGTCCCTTTCCTTTCAACCTTTGGATGACAGACTCCGCAGCCGGGGACCCGATGGGTCTGTGTTCCAGCCGCTGCACAGGAACGGACTGGACACGAATCCTTCACTTTGTTTCAATATGACGAGCAGGACACTCGTTGAAACGTTGCGTCAACACCACACCATGACTTGCCTGATTAGATTTCTTCAGTCAAATTCACCTGTAGAGCTCCCTTCTCACACGGACACTGCTCTGAATCGATGCAACCGGCTGCCACGTGAACACCACTTCACTGCCGTGATTTACGTCAGCTTTGGGGGGTCACAAGTCCCCCTGGTGTCGGTTATACAGTGTGAGGAGTGCGCTCTTTTAAAGGGGTGACTACACTGTCCACTCATATTAATGCGACCACCTGTCAAAAGCCTGAATAGCCACCTTCAGCAGCGCGAGACGTGCGGGAAAGAGTCGGTGAGGTTCTGGAAGGTAGCGACAGGGATGTACAGCCTTGCCGACTCCACTGCCCTGACCAGCCACGTTACGGGTCTCGTTTGAGGATCCATCAAGCTGGTCCCACAGATTTTCGACTGGGCTTAAATGCGGAGAGTTTGGTGGCCAGGGGGGTACGGTAAACTTAGCCCGATGCTCTTCGAGCTACAGACACTGCGAGCTTTCTGGCACATTGCATTGTCCTGCAGGTAGATGCTTTAGTGCAGAGGACAAAAACATACTGCACGTAGAGGTGGGCATACTCTCAAATGTTCAAATGTGTGTGAAATCTTATATGACGTAACTGCTAAGGTCACCACTCCCTAAGCATACACACTACTTAACCTAAATTACCCTAAGGACAAACACACACACCCATTCTCGAGGGAGGACTCGAACCTCCGCAGGGACCTGCCGCACAATCCATGACTGTAACGCCTTACACCGCTTGGCTAATCCCGCGCGGCGGGCATAGTCTCTAAGGATAAATGCATACCTGTGTTGATCCAGTGCGCCTTCCAGAAAAACTATATCACACAGGGAATGCCACGAAAACATTACATAGACCATAACGCTTCCTTCCGCTGGCCTTCCGACGGTTGTTGCAGAATGTCAGGCGCCTGTCCTATGCAGCATTAAACATGATTCATAAAAAAAGAGCCACCTGCCCCAGCTCAGTGAACGACCATTAGAGTTATTGGCGCGTAAATTGCTGCCTCCGTCACGGATAAACAGCAGTCAGCATGGGTGCGTGAATCAGTCACCTGCCGTGGAGGCCCGTGCGCAGCAACGTTCACTAAACAGGAGACACTGTTGGTGGCCCATCGAGTTCTATAGCTGCTTGTCTATTGGCCTGTAGTTGTTCGCCCCTGTTATCTATGGCTCTTATGCACCTCTGTTGGATTGGCTCTGGCTCTGAGCGCTATGGGACTCAACTGCTGAGGTCATTAGTCCCCTAGAACTTAGAACTAGTTAAACCTAACTAACCTAAGGACATCACAAACATCCATGCCCGAGGCAGGTTTCGAACCTGCGACCGTAGCGGTCTTGCGGTTCCAGACTGCAGCGCCTTTAACCGCACGGCCACTTCGGCCGGCGTCTGTTGGATTGGATTGGATTGGATTGTTTGGGGGAAGAGACCAAACAGCGAGGTCGTCGGTCTCATCGGATTAGGGAAGGACGGGGAAGGAAGTCGGCCGTGTCCTTTCAAAGGAACCATCCCGGCATTTGCCTGGAGCGATTTAGGGAAATCACGGAAAACCTAGATCAGGATGGCCGGACGCGGGATTGAACCGTCGTCCTCCCGAATGCGAGTCCAGTGTGCTAACCACTGCGCCACCTCACTCGGTGCATCTCTGTTGCCTTGGCACCGGTCTCGGATAGCGCCATTTTACCGTCCACCCACTGCGTACTTAAGCCATGGCCCCATACGAACACTTTAGTAACATAGCCGCTTCGGAGATGCTTCCACTCTTGCCATTTTGGACGTAAGACAAATCGCTCCGTTTCGTTTGCATTACGACAACGATTGCACTGTTTTCCGCATACCCACCCCCCCTTTTCCAACACTGTTTATATATCCTCTACTGCTAGTGCTGCCACCTGTTGTCTGTGAGTGGTTATTGCACGTTGACGTCCAACATAAGTGGAGGACACATTAATCTGATTGGACTGCGTATACGTAAACATTTTTGTTAGACAAGTGCCAGACAACAAAATGAAACGTTGCTATTCACAGTATATATAAATGACCTTGCGGATAACATCGGAAGTTCACTGAGGCTTTTTGCGGATGATGCTGTGGTATATCGAGAGATTGTAACAATGAGAAATTGTACTGAAATGCAGGAGGATCTGCGGCCAATTGACGCATGGTGCAGGGAATGGCAATTGAATCTCAATGTAGACAAGTGTAATGTGCTGCGAATACACAGAAAGAAAGAAGCCTTATCATTCAGCTACAATATAATAGGTCAGCAACTGGAAGCAGTTAATTCCATAAATTACCTAGGAATAGGCATTAGGAGTGATTTAAGATGGAATGACCGTATAAAATTACTCTTCGGTAAAGCAGATGCCAGACTGAGATTCATTGGAAGAATCCTAAGGAAATGCAGTCCGAAAACAAAGAACGTAGGTTATAGTACACTTGTTCGCGCACTGTTTGAATACTGCTCACCGGTGTGGGATCCGTACCAGATGGGGTTGATAGAAGAGATAGAGAAGATCCAATGGAGAGCAGCGCGCTTCGTTACAGGATCATTTAGTAATCGCGAAAGCGTTACGGAGATGGTAGATAAACTCCAGTGGAAAACTCTGCAAGAGAGACGCTCAGTAGCTCGGTACGGGCATTTGTTGAAGTTTCGAGAACATACCATCACCGAGGAGTCAAGCAGTATATTGCTCCCTCCTACGTATATCTCGCGAAGAGACCATGAGGATAAAATCAGAGAGATTAGAACCCACACAAAGGCATACCGTCAATCTTTCTTTCCACGAACAATACGAGACTGGAATAGAAGGGAGAACCGATAAAGGTACTCAAAGTAACCCTCCGCCACACACCGTCGGGTGGCTTGCGGAGTGTGGATGTAGATGTAGATGTAGAATGTACATTTAATTCAAACTACTTTCTCGCGGTGTAGCGTTAAAGAATAAAGTTACATGAAAATGGTTTCCCTCGCTTCAAGATTTCATTAGTCCAGTTCTTGCGTTTAGTGAGGGGTGCCGAAGTTAACGTTCCCATTCCCTCAACAGAGCCGTTTTGAACGGAAGGCTCTAGAAATCCGTTGTACCCAATGGGTGGTAGCTGGAGGCGTATCTCGTATTTCCTCGTCTCTAACGGCTACAGTGGATGCTCATTAGTAATCGCTCTGTATCCCTTGATATCCTTTTATTACAGTCCTGGCCGTAAATCTGACAGTGGCTACTGCTGCGAACTATGACGAACGATTCGAGCCAGCTCTTATTCCCTTCGGATCTAAACTAGCTGTGCCCTACAATGTCCGCCATGTCAAGAGCAGGTTAGAAGGGAGAAAAAGTGAGTATGAATTAAATAAGAGGGCTTGTTTTCGGGTGACCGCCAACCCTTGGACGAGCTGCCCCCGGTCCTATTAATAACCCGCCCTGCAGTGCGTCGGTGCTCGGCGCTACTACGCCGCTGCGACCAGCATCCGACCGCGTCAGCAGTCGACTCCTCGCTCGCTTCTTTTTCATAATCGACCAGCAACGACGTCGCCCGCCCCCCACGGCAGAAAAGAAACAAACACGGGAACAAATAACGCGGCCGCCTCCTGGGCTCCCATTCAGCGCACAAAATAGGCGCCTTCTGTTTACCGGTGCCACTGCAGCAAAACAAACGCATTCATTTCCCGCCGCTGACGAGCCCTGTCTTTTTGTCTTCATTTGCGTATTGCGCAACTGGGGCCGGGCCCCACGAAAAAAAATACACAGCCTGCATTATTAAAGAAATACGCAGTAAGCCACACAGAATGAACTGCTGCCAACACTGCTGTTTTGGATGCAGGTGAGAAAAACTCTAGAGGTGGAGGAATGTGACGCATTCACGTGATCTACACAACTGAGTTCCACGTGTTGACTGTTCGGGAGATCTTGGCCCTGTTCGACCGTCCTGGCGTACACACACACACATATATATATATATATATATATATATATATATATATATATATATATATATAGGGCTATTACAATGAAGCGATTTCATAAATTCACTGTAGCTCCATTCATTGACATATGGTCACGACACACTACAGATACGTAGAAAAACTCATAAAGTTTTGTTCGGCTGAAGCCGCACTTCAGGTTTCTGCCGCCAGAGCGCTCGAGAGCGCAGTGAGACAAAATGGCGACAGGAGCCGAGAAAGCGTATGTCGTGCTTGAAATGCGCTCATATCAGTCAGTCATAACAGTGCAACGACACTTCAGGACGAAGTTCAACAAAGATCCACCAACTGCTAACTCCATCCGGCGATGGTATGCGCAGTTCTTCTGGATGCCTCTGTAAGGGGAAATCAACGGGTCGGCCTGCAGTGAGCGAAGAAACGGTTGAACGCGTGCGCGCAAGTTTCACGCGTAGCCCGCGGAAGTCGACGAATAAAGCAAGCAGGGAGCTAAACGTACCACAGCCGACGGTTTGGAAAATCTTACGGAAAAGGCTAAAGCAGAAGCCTTAAGGTTTACAATTGCTACAAGCCCTGACACCCAATGACAAACCGAGCGAGGTGGCGCAGTGGTTAGCACACTGGACTCGCATTCGGGAGGACGACGGTTCAATCCCGTCTCCGGCCATCCTGATTTAGGTTTTCCGTGATTTCCCTAAATCGTTTCAGGCAAATGCCGGGATGGTTCCTTTGAAAGGGCACGGCCGATTTCCTTCCCCATCCTTCCCTAACCCGAGCTTGCGCTCCGTCTCTAATGACCTCGTTGTCGACGGGACGTTAACCACTAACCACCACCACCACCACCCAATGACAAAGTCAAACGCTTTGAATTTTCGGCGCGGTTGCAACAGCTCATGGAAGAGGATGCGTTCAGTGCGAAACTTGTTTTCAGTGATGAAGCAACATTTTTTCTTAATGGTGAAGTGAACAGACACGATGTGCGAATCTGGGCGGTAGAGAATCCTCACGCATTCGTGCAGCAAATTCGCAATTCACCAAAAGTTAACGTGTTTTGTGCAATCTCACGGTTTGAAGTTTACGGCCCCTTTTTCTTTTGCGAAAAAAACGTTACAGGACACGTGTATCCGGACATGCTGGAAAATTGGCTCATGCCACAACTGGAGACCGACAGCGCCGACTTCATCTTTCAACAGGATGGTGCTCCACCGCACTTCCATCATGATGTTCCGCATTTCTTAAACAGGAGATTGGAAAACCGATGGATCGGTCGTGGTGGAGATCATGATCAGCAATTCATGTCATGGCCTCCACGCTCTCCCGACTTAACCCCATGCGATTTCTTTCTGTGTGATTATGTGAAAGATCCAGTGTTTAAACCTCCTCTACCAAGAAACGTGCCAGAACTGCGAGCTCGCATCAACGATGCTTTCGAACTCATTGACGGGGACATGCTGCGCCGAGTGTGGGAGGAACTTGATTATCGGCTTGATGTTTGCCGAATCACTAAAGGGGCACATATCGAACATTTGTGAATGCCTAAAAAATCTTTTTGAGTTTTTTTATGTGTGTGCAAAGAATTGTGAAAGTATCTCAAATAATAAAGTTATTGTAGAGCTGTGAAATCGCTTCAATCATTTGTAATAACCCTGTACATACGTACACATGTAAAAATAGGTCGAGGAAAGTGCCAAACAATCTGGTAGATGAATCTTAGGAAACTTTCGTTACCTAAGAATTGTGACAGAGCTCAGGGAGATACTCATCCAACTACAGTGGAGACGCTAAAATGTGGCGTTGTACAACATGGTATGATTTACTGTTAGAATTATTGGATTAATCAAACAATATATTGCTTCCTCCTAGGTTTATTCCGCGAAATGTAAAGTTAGGGGGATTCTGATTTGGAAGCCTACCAACAATAAATGAAAATGAATTGAAACTCTCAGCTGCCGACAGGTGTTGTTGATATACCTCGACGGGGACAGCTGAAAATGTGTGCCCCGGCCGGGACTCGAACCTGGGATCTCCTGCTTACATGACAGACACTCTATCCCTCTGAGCCTCCGAGGACACAGATGAACAGCGCGACTGCATGGACTTATCCCTTGCACGCTCCCCATCCCAACTGTCCACAATCTACATACGTAATGTACCTAATAGATATTTGCCCACCCACTCATTACTCGCGCACACGAAGGTGACGATTCCCGTATGAGTTCGAGCAACCAGTACGCATTCGCACAGACGAAGGTCAATGGCTGGGTAGCCTTTAACTATATATATGAAGATGGTAACTGTTCTCGAAAGAACAGATGCCGGCCGGCCGGTGTGGCCGTGCGGTTAAAGGCGCTTCAGTCTGGAGCCGCGTAGCCGCTACGGTCGCAGGTTCGAATCCTGTCTTGGGCATGGATGTGTGTGATGTCGTTAGGTTAGTTAGGTTTAATTAGTTCTAAGTTCTAGGGGACTGATGACCACAGATGTTAAGTCCCATAGTGCTCAGAGCCATTTGAACAGATGCCAAGTACCTGCAGCCGCACTTTTCATCTGTGTCCTCGGTGGCTCAGATGGATAGAGCATTTGCCATGTAAGCAGGAGATCCCGGGTTCGAGTCCCGGTCGGGACACACATTTTCAGCTGTCCCCTTCAAGGTATATCAACAACACCTGTCGGCAGCTGAGGGTTTCGATTAATTATCATTTATTCTAGAGAAGCTACGTGGTCATGAATGGTATCTGTTCTTTCGAGAACAGTTACTATCTTCATACTACCAACAATAGTTTCTGCTACGTACCATTAGCGACAGGAATAGCAAATGAGGGAACTGACACGCCGGTACATTACCAAGGAACCCCTTGAATGCAAGGTTGTTTATTCGATCTTTAGTTAAGTCCATTTCAAAGTGTTGTGTTAACAATTATGAGAGGAAAAATTTAGCTGCTGATGTCTCACCATGTGCATCAGGAAAGCGACAAAAAATGAGTGTCTGGGAGGTGTACAGATCAAACTTCTAGGGATGTATGTTTTACAGTTCACAAAATGAACATCGTCGCCATTCAAGAAACGTTCGAAATAAACCATTAACGTGCACCATGAACACCGAATGGAAAATGGCGAGCCACAGTGAGCACAAAGGATAGCACCATCAAGAACGAAGGCGAACTCCTAGGGAGTCCCAAACAGTACAGGACGTTCAGTTACGTATCCATTCTTAAGCAATGCCTGTAGAGTCATATTGGTGTAAAAGAGTGATGTGAACTGATGGAATGTAATGGCATCCAACCGAATGCGAAACAGTCTGTCGTGGAGCTTATCGTGAAATTGCCTATCATTTTAGGCGTAGCTGCAGATAGTGGGATAAGGAGCCTATCGTGAAATTGCCTATCCTTTTAGGCGTAGCTGCAGATAGTGCGATAATATGTTTTACAGACACGGAACAAGCAAGCGTCCAGTGGCTAAATTTGTCGAGGGATTCCAGATGGTATAAATTGCAACGCCACACACTTTCCAGGAGGGATATTTTGCTCTAATGACTTATGATTTGCATACGAAGACCAGGAATCAAGCAAAAGCAAATTATAGTGACCAGCTATTGGCCAAAACCAATTATGATACCATAGTTGAAGTTCTCTTACACCCATTTTCCCACTCTTGCTTGATGTGACGCAATTATTTCCTACTGCCGTTGAAAGATCACGCACACAAGAAAGAACTGTAAGGGACAGAGCATCAAGTTTTCGCAGCACAATAAAGAACTTCCAGCCAATTTACCATCTAGACCAAAAAAAGGCTCTGAGTACCATGCAACTTAACTTCTGAGTTCATCAGTCGCCTGGAACTTAGAACTAATTAAACCTAACTAACCTAAGGACATCACACACATCCATGCCCGAAGCAGGATTCGAACCTGCGACCGTAGCGGTCGCTCGGCTCCAGACTGTAGAGACTAGAACCGCACGGCCAGTCCGGCCGGCCCATCTAGATCAACAGTCGGCATAATTGCATACAAATTCGTTAAGACATTGATGTTAAGTAACCTTGATATAACCGTCTCGGTACCTCTAATTTCAAGGATTCCTTTCATATTGATTTTCTTTTCAAATTCTCTTACTGAACGATGGGATAAGTTTGTTTATCTCCTCTACAAATTTTCGGGCCGATTCTCTAATTTGCTGTGCATCATCCAGTTGGCGCTTTGTTTGAAATTTAGTTATCTTATTTCTTTCAATTCTGTAGCACTTTTTGAAGTTATGCAACCATCAACTACATCCCTTGAAGTCACTGTAATCTATGTCACGCTTAATTTTATATGCATAATATAGTAGGTCACTATCATGTAAATTGTATTGAGCATCCTTGAAACGCGTAAACACCAGTTTTTGTAACAAGTGCGTCTTTTCCTCCTTTCTTATACACTTCAATTCGTATTGCTGCGGACTTGTTCGAAATCTGTTCATGATCGTTTTTTACTATGCTGTGGATGATCTTTCATGTACGTAATTGCGTTTAGTACTCACTCATTGGACAGCGACTGTCCTTTCCTACGTTTCACTGAAGGCGGGAGTTCTGGCTCCCTGGCGACAAGGATGATGAGCTATATGGTTCGCCACCAGTGTCAATATCACTTTCACTTGTTAAGCACGTATCGTCATCGTTGTCCTCCTCATGTATATTGTCCGCTCAGTCGAGTGTATTCCACTGACTCAACCTGCAGATACCCTGATATTTCATCTCCGATTTCTTTCTCACTCTGCGAAATTCCTTGGTTTCTTTCTGACGAAATTGGCAACTGCTGTTGTAGATATAATGCAATGTTTCCTTTGTTTATCGTTGCCATTGCTCTGCACTGTATCAACACCTCTAGCACTGTAGAACTGTTGTAAGCTACTCGTCGACTATGCAGTTCAACTAGGCTCCGTACCCTCGTGCTGTGCTCACCATGGGATACCTCCAGTCCAGTTCCCTGTTGCCATTAGCAGACAATATTGTGGTTGCGTAGTAGACAATATATGGGGCGTGGAATGCCGTAAACATCATGGGCCTTTTGCGACCTCCCAATAAAAGGCTTCCCTGTAAGAACCCTCCGAAACATTATACGATTGCTTATGGAGTATAAACGTGGCTACAGAATAGAAGCTGGCCGCGGTGGCCGAGCGGTTCTAGGCGCTTCAGTTTAAAACCGCGCGACTGCTACGGTCGCAGGTTCGAATCCTGCCTCGGTCATGGATGCGTGTGATGTCCTTAGGTTAGTTAGGTTTAAGTACTTCTAAGTTCTAGGGGACTGGTAACCTCAGATGTTAAGTGCTCAGAGCCATTTGAACAGAATAGAAGTTTACACATATCTCCATCTTCAGCCATCCCTAAGGAGAGTTAATACACTCCTGGAAATTGAAATAAGAACACCGTGAATTCATTGTCCCAGGAAGGGGAAACTTTATTGACACATTCCTGGGGTCAGATACATCACATGATCACACTGACAGAACCACAGGCACATAGACACAGGCAACAGAGCATGCACAATGTCGGCACTAGTACAGTGTATATCCACCTTTCGCAGCAATGCAGGCTGCTATTCTCCCATGGAGACGATTGTAGAGATGCTGGATGTAGTCCTGTGGAACGGCTTGCCATGCCATTTCCACCTGGCGCCTCAGTTGGACCAGCGTTCGTGCTGGACGTGCAGACCGCGTGAGACGACGCTTCATCCAGTCCCAAACATGCTCAATGGGGGACAGATCCGGAGATCTTGCTGGCCAGGGTAGTTGACTTACACCTTCACACGATCACCAGTGGTGTACGGCCAGTGTAGGAGTTCGCTCCCCACACCATGATGCCGGGTGTTGGCCCTGTGTGCCTCGGTCGTATGCAGTCCTGATTGTGGCGCTCACCTGCACGGCGCCAAACACGCATACGACCATCATTGGCACCAAGGCAGAAGCGACTCTCATCGCTGAAGACGACACGTCTCCATTCGTCCCTCCATTCACGCCTGTCGCGACACCACTGGAGGCGGGCTGCACGATGTTGGGGCGTGAGCGGAAGACGGCCTAACGGTGTGCGGGACCGTAGCCCAGCTTCATGGAGACGGTTGCGAATGGTCCTCGCCGATACCCCAGGAGCAACAGTGTCCCTAATTTGCTGGGAAGTGGCGGTGCGGTCCCCTACGGCACTGCGTAGGATCCTACGGTCTTGGCGTGCATCCGTGCGTCGCTGCGGTCCGGTCACAGGTCGACGGGCACGTGCACCTTCCGCCGACCACTGGCGACAACATCGATGTACTGTGGAGGCCTCACGCCCCACGTGTTGAGCAATTCGGCGGTACGTCCACCCGGCCTCCCGCATGCCCACTATACGCCCTCGCTCAAAGTCCGTCAACTGCACATACGGTTCACGTCCACGCTGTCGCGGCATGCTACCAGTGTTAAAGACTGCGATGGAGCTCCGTATGCCACGGCAAACTGGCTGACACTGACGGTGGCGGTGCACAAATGCTGCGCAGCTAGCGCCATTCGACGGCCAACACCGCGGTTCCTGGTGTGTCCGCTGTGCCGTGCGTGTGATCATTGCTTGTACAGCCCTCTCGCAGTGTCCGGAGCAAGTATGGTGGGTCTGACACACCGGTGTCAATGTGTTCTTTTTTCCATTTCCAGGAGTGTAGTTTCTTTCTGCACTGCGAGAGCTAAATGATCTTTTCATTAAGATATTGATACTTTTAAAATGTTCTTCGCTGCTGCTAGATGGGCATGCATTTTTGTATCAAATCTGTTGCTAAAACGTCTCCTAAAATACTCTTGAAGCCGTCAATTGCCCTGAAAGTGAATCCATGTATAGTCAAAAATGCATCACTTTGGATTTTCTTTCTTATAACCAGATGAAAAGGAATAAAAACGTCCAAAAATGAGAGTGACAGGAGGTGCAAAGTGGCTAAGCAGGAATGGCTAGAGGACAAATGTAAGGATATAGAAGCACATATCACTAGGGGTAAGATAAATTCTGCCTACAGGAAAATTGAAGAGACCTTTCGAGAAATATGTATGAATATCAAGCGCTCAATTGAAAAACCACTCCTAAGCAAAGAAGGGAAAGCAGAAAGTTGGAAGGAGTACATAGAGGGTCTATACAAGAGAGATGCACTTGAGGGCAATATTACAGAAATGGTAGGGGACGCGGTTGAAGATAAGATGGGAGACTTGATTTTAGATTTGATACTGCTTAAAGAATTCCATAAAGCGCTGAAAGACCTACGTCGAAAAAAGGCTCTGGTATTAAACGACATTCTGTTAGAACTACTGATGGCCTTGGAGGACCCAGCCATGACTAAACTCTGCCATTTGGTGAGCAAGATGTATGAGACGTCAAGAAGAATATAATATTCCAATTCCAAAGAAAGCATATGTTTACAGGTGTGAAAATTATAGAACTATCAGTTTAATAAGTCATGGTTGCAAAATACCAACACGAATTCCTTACAGAAGAACGGAAAAACTGGTAGGAGTCGACGTCGAGGAAGATCAGTTTGTATTCCGGAGAAATATAGGAACACCCGAGGCAATAGTGACCCTACGACGTCTCATAGAAGACAGCATAAGGAAAAATAAGCCTGCGTTTACAGCATTTGTAGCCTTAGACAAAGTTTTTGACAATGTTGACTGGAAAACTCTCTTTCAAATTTGAAGGTAGCGGGGGTGAAAGACAGGGAGCTAAAGGCTATTTACAATTTGGACAGAACCACATGGCAGTTATGGGAGTCGAGGAACACGAAAAGAAAGCAGTGGTTTAGAAAGGAGTGAGACAGGGTGGTAACGTATCTCCGATGTTATTCAAGAGCAGTACAGTAAACAAAAGAAAAAATTGGAGTAGGAATTAAAGTCTAGGGCGAAGAAATAAAAACGTTGGAGTTTGCCGATCACATTGTAATTCAATCAGAGACACCAAAGAACTTGCAAGGGCAGTTGAACGGAATGGACAGTGTCTTGAAATGAGGATATAAGATGAACATCAACAAAATAAAAACGAGGATAATGGAGTGTAGTTGAATTAAATCCGGCTATGCTGAGGGAATTAGGTTAGAAAGTGAGACACTTAAAGTAATAGATGACCTCTGCTATTTGGGTACCAGAATAACCGATGAAAGTCGGAGTAGGGAGGATAAAAAATGTAGACTGGCAACAGCAAGAAGAGCGTTGCTGAAGAAGAGAAATTTTTAACATCGAGTGTATATTTAAGTGTCAGGAAGTCATTTCTGAAAGTATTTTTATGGGGTGTAGTAAAAGGAAGCGAAACATGGATGATATCCAGAACATGAAGACAATAGAAGCTTTTGAAATTAGGTGCTACTAAAGAGTGCTGGTTGTTAGGTGGGTAGATCACGTAACTGTAAGGAGATACTGAATAGAACTGGGAAGAAAAATTCGTGGCGTAGCTCGACTAGAATCGATTGGTAGGACACATTCTGAGGCGTCAAAGGATCATCAATTTAGTACTGGACGGATGCGTGGGAGGTAACAATCGTAGAGGGAGGCCAAGAGATGAATACAGTGCCCAGAGTCAGAGGGATCTAGGTTGCAATAATTATTTAGAGACCAAGAGGTTTGCACAGGATGGATTAGCATCGAGAGCAGCATGAAACCGGTCTGTCGACTGAAGACCACAACAATAGGTTTAGAACACCTTGTGTAACCATCAGTTTTCAGGTTCGTTTAAAGATCACACTGATTCGTCAGAAATGAGTTAAGTGCAATCAGTCCCACCTAACAGTTACAGAGGAAGTTTCATGTCACGTGCAAACCGAATAGGGATGGAAATCGGCGTATTTCACATACACAGGACACTACCATGGCAGAACGGCTCAAAAAAGCTGGGATGGGAACTCGTACATCTACCATTGTAATTACACACTTAGCTACCGAGCCTTTTGAGACACATATAAATTTCTACTATTTGCGAGCAACTAATTTGAAATCACCAGCTTGGACGACTGATCACGAACTTTTAATTTACTTTTTGTAACGCCAGCAGTTCAATGTCCTGCATTTACGTTGCCTGTGTTGAAAGAGCCCATGAAACCAAAGATTCGCAGAACAAGCATCACGTAAACCGTACACAAACAAACAATTGCATTTCAACGCAAGCGCCTACTGGACCAGAAATTCAAAAGAAAACCCCTTCAGCCGGCGGACAGCAAAACATTTCCATCCATTGTTTCATTCTCCTGTGCTCTGTTCAGATTTACTGAACCTGCATTGTGAAAAGTTCTCCCTTAATGAAATATGAAGTGGAAAAAATAATCCGTGGAACAATTGAGCTACGGGGGAGCAAAAAATTAAAAAGAGATATCTGCTAGCGAAAAAAGAAAATAGATTGTCCGTCTCGTCTGCGTGTTTTCTCGGCGCCCACTCATCCTCGAAGGTCCTGCAGGGTGCGTAATTACTCACGGGAAATTGCACTCAGGATTTTATACAGAGAGCTACGGCCGCACCGCCGCCATAATTGAAATCTTCTTTGTAGCAAATCTCGCGTAGAGCGGTGAGTTATCACGCGTACATTTAATTCCTTTCCAATTTAAATTCTAAATCAATGCATTTTAAATACTGCGCCAGATATACGACCCGCCGGGGGAACTGACAGCTGAAATGACTGGTGCCCACTGATTTCCAACCGTGTCCGTGCTAAAACCCATCTGCGCCTTGCAGCGAATGGCAGGACACAAGGCGCGGCATTCTCCATGTCGGCTTTATTTAGGCTCAATCTGACTTAAATTATTTTCGTATGTAAGATTAGACTAGCTATACGTTTTATGTATAGAACCATTCTTTTTTATTGTGTGGTACTGATTCCCTAAACTGAGTTGGTGGTTTGAAAAAACGATATACTGACTAGTGTCTACGCATTTACAGTTCTCCACAGTTCGATAACATGTTATTTGCACAGTATTTTGCCTAAGTCAGTTACAGAAATAATTTTCCGCGAAGTGGAATCGGAGCAGGTAGATGCTCCCAGGTGCAAAGATCACCTCGCTGCGGTATTGTTGCCTGAAGCGATAGTGGGCGCAACCCATGTTCTCTGCACAAGAAGATATAAGACTCCCGGTAAAAACTAAAACGACTATGTAGACGGAAGAAAATCACTGATAGTGTGAGCCAAATACGAAGTATGAACGACCAATAACAGCTTCACCATTGGCGGAATGAGAAGTCACTTGTGATAGTTGCACAAACCGCTGTACGGGCTATTAAGCTGATTGCGCGGTAGCTCTTGTATTTATCTGCTCTTTTTATCTTCGAGATCTTTCAGATGATATTCTTCCGAAGTCCGATGGTGTACCTATATATCCAGATGTTACAGATTAACTTGTTTGGTTGGCGTTTCCCGCGATGAGTTTCTAAATTTCAGAAGATAGTATTCATCCCTTTTGCCTTCTTTGACCGCAAGAATCTGATTCTAATATTGAATCTTCTATGTCTTCCAAATCGACAACTAATTCTTCTTCTATCAACGCACAGTTACTCCTCCTTGTAGTGGCCGTGTACTCTTTCCACTTATCTGCTCTCTCATCTGCGTTTAACAGTGAGTTACCAAGTCACTCTTAATGCTGACGCCTTTACATTTTATTCAAATGAAGTTGTTTTGAATTTCCTATCTGCTGAATCAGTCATTCCGAAGACCATTTCTTTTTCAATTTTTTTCGCATTTTGCCTGAAGCCATTTCACCTTGGCTCCTCTGCACATCCTATTTACTTGATTCATAAGTGACTTATGTTGCAGTATTCCTTCTTTCGACGATCAAGTAAAGAGAGGTTTCTTTTCAATTAAGGTCTTTGTATAAATCATACTTACACAGCAGCATAGTCGTCGTACTAACTGTGTCGAGTACCCGTATTCCACGTTAACGAAACAGCACTTGACTAGAGCAGCCGACCTCCTCCAACCGATTTTAAGTTTTCCTTTACCTAACAGAATAAATCCGATTTTCAGAATCCCTCTTATTCAATTTCTTCTTTCAGATTAACTCTTTCTATATCTATAACGTTTTAGTACAGTGCCGAAGAAACATGAAAACCTTATATGTGGTTTTCTTTGGAAAGGCCCACTACTTCCCAACACCACCCTCTATATATCAAGGTCTACCGGAAGCCTTTCATTTCCTATCGTTTCTTAACGTTTTTCCGGAGATATTTCATCAAGATAAACGAGCGTCTTGTTACGACGGTCACTAGCATTACGTAGTTTGTCTGTTGTAATTTGCAAATTGTACGAATTCACGATAACGTGTCAGAAAATATCACCTCATTACACGGAGAAACATTTCATTTTGATGAGGCTGGCGTTGTCTGTTTTATGTTCCAGCAGCGCACCCCCGTTCTCGTAATTCTTTCTTAATACCATCAACTCGACAGCACACACACTCCCTGGGTCCACAGTGTTATCATATATATTGGTGGCAGACGTTTTCGTGTACTTTTCTTGCTTTATTTGAAAGAAGTACTTTTCATACAAATTACCTAATTTCGTTCCCTTGCGGATCACCAAGATACATAATGGAAAAACTATGTTTTAAGCTTCAGTTTGTCAGCACATCAGTAACAGGAACATGTAACGAAGACTCGCATTCCCTTCGATTAATAAGTAATGCAACACACTTTTTTCTGGAAGCAGGTTGGCTTCTTTCAGGGTTTCAATACAGAATATTATCCACGAAAATCTGTTTCCCAACGTAATCTCCGTTCAGTGCGAAGGCGTAACAACACCTCACTGTGGGACCTCATGGTACCACTGTATTGGTTGCCGTCGGAGCCAGCGTCTTGTTGGTTCAGTAACCTCCCCACTATCCACTTCCTGCGGTGTGCATCCTACAATAGGCCAAACACAAATCTAAAGCTGTGAATTCAATTAAATATTTACTGGTTATAGTTACGAATAACTTGAATTAGAACGGTCACATAGATAATGTTTTGGGGAAAGCAAACCAATGACTGCGATTTATTGGCAGAACATTTAGAAAATGCATCAGGTCTACTTCAGAGACTGCTTACACCACGCTTGTCCGCACTCTTCTGGAGTAGTGCTGTGCGGTGTGGGATCTGCATCAAATGGGACTGACTGAGGACATCGAAAACGTTCAAAGACCGTCAGTTCGTTTTGTAATAGGGGAGAGACTGCCACGGACATGATACATGAATTGAGGTGGCAATCACTAAAACAACGCCGGTTTTAGTGGAACCTTCTCGTGAATTTTCGATCACCAACTTTCTCCTCCGATATTCTGTTGGTGCTCACATACACAGGAATAAATGATCACCACGATAAAATAAGAGATATTAGAGCTCGCACAGGAAGATTTGAGTGCTCGTTTTTCTCGCGTGCCGTTCGATAGTGGAACGGTAGTCAATGAACCAGCTGCCAGGCACTTAATTGTGAATTGCATAGAATCGTGTAGATATAGATGAAAGTTGTATGGTGTGAATCTGGGCAGCAGGGTGGATGAGGAAGAAGAGTCCAATGAAGTTTTGTGAGCTCTTCTCTGGTGCACAGACTTGTGCGAGACCTTTCGCTGTCATGGAGAATGAAAAGTTTGTTTGCATTTTTCTGGCGACAAACATGCTGAAGTCGTTTCTTCAGTTTCCTGAGGACAGCACAGTACATTTTAGAGTTGAGCGTTGGACCATGAGGGAGAACATCAAACAGAGTAACCCCGTCTGAGTCCGAGAAGACAGTCGCCATCACTATACTGGCTGACGGCGAGTTTTTTCTTCAGAGAAGAAGTGCTGTGGCGCGACTCTGTGGGTTGCCGTTTTGTTTCCGGATCGAAGTGATGAACCCATGTTTCATCACCTGTGATGATGCTTGACAAGAAACTGTCACCGTCAGCCTCGTAACGCGCATGAAATTCCGCACAGATGGTCTTTCGTCGCTCTTTATGTGCTTCTGTTAAGCGGCGACGGACCCTGCGGGCACATACCTGATGGACAAGTGTCTCCATGCCCGAAGCTGGATTCGAACCTGCGACGGGAGCGGTCACGCGGTTCCAGACTGTAGCGCCTAGAACCGCTGGGTCAGATACGTCTCTCACCCCGAATGAGAGTGTGTGCACTGTTCAACATTGCAGGAATCGCAGCTGTGTGTGGCCAGCTGTCACGCACGAGATCAGACAGGTTTTGAGCGATATTGTTGCGATTATGACAGATGCCTCACCCGAAGACTCACCGTGCTTTTGTTTACTGCCATGTCTCCGTGGACACTCTGCAAGCGCCTGTGAATAACTGCGATGTTCTGGTTTTCCGGCAAAAGAAACTCAATGGCTCTCTGCCTGGTACATACCAATGTTACAGACGCCATTTTGAAGGCTTTGTATAGCCCTGCCACCTATCGGAACTTCATGGAACTATAGGTGCTGAAGCGGATTTATTGCACGATCTCCGACAACAAATTCCACATTTTTCAACCGAAATCAGCAGAGAAAAAAAAGGGTTCCATTAGTTATTTAATGACCCTCGTATCGTATATTGACAGGTACCAAATTCTACAAATCGAAACGACAGAAGAAGTTGTGGAGCCTCAACTCGATATTTACATAAAGGAACGAGAACTTCATACGCCTTTAATTTAGCGTTGTTCATGCCAGAATTTAATTTCTTAGTGTCTTTAATTCTATCTAAGGCGGCTTGATTATTTATTATGACAGACTTCTTTAAACGTGAGAGTATGTGCAAGTCTCATGGAATATAACGTCGATGTTGTGTACATAAAATTCCTCGGCTTTTCCGTTGTCAAAGCATATTTGTGGGCCGGTGTAGTGTTCTAAAGATGTGTTCTAAAGATTTTATCTTTCTTTTTCTTTTTGAATGACAGCCTTTACCCGTGTAGGTTTTGATACTATTCGGTCAGATACCTGCATACTATTTAGCAGTTATTGTCTTACAACGTAATCCACATTCAGAATCGCTTCTGCGTCCCATAAAATACTAGCGTCACCTTTCTGGCAGATAAGATCTGCTTTACCGTTATCATCTGTTTTGACCGCTGCTTCATTTCGGACATGAAGTAATAGGCCCAAGTATCAATCCACAGTAACTAATCCGATTATAGCCCCGAAAATTTACCTACTTGACACATTTTCTCTGTTTTCAGTGAGTGACATTTGAAGGTTCATACTGATAAGCCTGTCGACCGATCAGACGGGAATCTTCAGATCTTCGTAACACGTATTAACCTGGTCGTCTCCGCGGATCTAATCCATCCAGTGCTCTTGAAAGGGTGTTTCTCTCACGAAATCCCTTCTAGTGCCGAGTTAGCTTCTCCTGGCTACATTTCACATGCACGACTAACAATAAGTAGTTTATTCTGTAAGTGAAACAATTCCTAAACAGCGTTCTCGCATGTTACACCTTCACTATACCATTTCGTACTTTTGACCTTTTAAGCTGTGGTCTGTCACTTAACTCCTAAGCTACCGATTACTTTCATCATTTGTTAAATACTATAACAAAAACAAAACCAATGCTTCTTACATCATTGACAACTATAAGTTTCTGGAAACCTGTACAATTTTTAAAAAATATTTTAAACTGATATCTCGCTGTAAAACATCGGGTATTGATTTAAGTGTCAGGAAGTCGTTTCTGAAAGTATTTGTATGGAGTGTAGCCATGTATGGAAGTGAAACATGGACGATAAATAGTTTGGACAAGTAGAGAATAGAAGCTTTCGAAATGTGGTGCTACAGAAGAATGCTGAAGATTAGATGGGTAGATCACGTAACTAATGATGAGGTATTGAATAGAATTGGGGAGAAGAGGAGTTTGTGGCACAACTTGACAAGAAGAACGGACCGTTTGGTAGGAAATGTTCTGAGGCATCAAGGGATCACAAATTTAGCATTGGAGGGCAGCGTGGAGGGTAAAAATCGTAGAGGGAGACCAAGAGATGAATACACTAAACAGATTCAGAAGGATGTAGGTTGCAGTGGGTACTGGGAGATGAAGAACCTTGCACAGGATAGAGTAGCATGGAGAGCTGCATCAAAACAGTCTCAGGACTGAAGACTACAACAACAACAACAACAACAACAACAACATCTCGCTGTAACTGTTAGAACACACACGGTGAGTGTTCATTGTCAAAGGGATCGTCAGGAGGACCCCACGCAAATATGACGGCGCTGCTCTTGTCCTCCATACACGCAAACCATCTGACTGGTAGGGTGGGGAGCAGTCCGCAACTGTTTGCTTTTGACGCAGCAGAATAAGAGAAAGTATCGTCTTTGAGTGACTCTAGGAGGATACGGCGCGACTTGGATAGAATTTCTATTTTTGTTATTAATAGCAGCTCCATCCAAATGTGTAAAAATAGAAATTGATGAAGATGAGTGGCAGTGGTCTTCTGCCTGATGCAGTTACGCCGAATAAATATCTACGAGTAACGTTACAAAGCGTTGTAATGGAACGAGCACGTCAGGCCTGTTGCATAGAAGGCGAATGGTCGTCTTCGATCTATTGGGAGAATCCTAGGAAGGCCATCCATAAAGGAGACAGTGTAGAGAACCATTACGATCCGTTCTTCAGCAATGCTCGAGTGCTCGGGATCTGCACAAGTAGGATTAAAAGAAGACATCGAAACAATTCAGAAGCATGCAGCTAGATTCGTTCCCGTTAGACGCATCGTGAACTCAAATGAGAATCTTTGGAGAGAAGAAGACGTTCTTATTGGTGAAACACTATGGCTACAGAACGAACCTCCTGCCAGCAAAGTACACTGAAGCGTCAAAGAAACTGGTACAGACAGGCGTGTTCCAATACAGGATAAGTAAACAGCCAGAATACAGCGCTGCGGTCGGCAACGCCTGTATAAGACAACAAGTGTCTGGCGCAGTTGTTAGATCGATTATTGCTGCTACAATAGCACGTTATCAAGATTTAAGTGAGTTTGAACGTAGTTGTAGTCGGCGCACGAGTGATGAGACACAGCATTTCCGAGGTAGCAAGGAAGTGGGGATTTTCTTATACGACCATTTCACGAGTGTACTGTGACTATCAGGAATCCGATAAAACTCGAATCTCCGACATCGCTGTGGCCGGAAAAAGATCCTGCAAGAAAGGGGTCAACGACGACTGTAGAGAATCGTTCAGCGTGACAGAAGAGCAACCCTTCCGCAAATCGCTGAAGATTTCAGTGCTGGGCCATCAACAAGCGTCAGCGTGCGAACCATTCAACGAAACATCATCGATATGGGCTTTCGTAGCTGAAGGACCACTCGTGTACCCATGATGACTTCACAACACAAAGCCTTACGCCTCGTCTGGTCCCGTCAACAACGATATTGGACTGTTGTTGACTGTAAACATTTTGCCTGGTCGGACGAGTCTCGATTCTAATTGTACTGAGAGGATGGACGTGTAGGGGTATGGAGACAATCTCATGAATCCATGAACCATGCATGTGAGCAGGGGACTTTTCAAGCTGGTGGAAGCTCTGTAATCGTGTGGGTCGTGTGCAGTTGGTGTGATGTAGGATCCTGATACGTCTACATACGACTCTGACAGGTTATACGTACGTAAGCATCCTGTCTGATCACCTGCATCCATTCATGTCCATTGTTCATTCCGGCGGACTTGGGAAACTCCAGCAGGACAATGCGACACCTCACACGTCCAGAATTGCTACAGAGTGGTTTTAGGAACACTCTTCTTAGTTTAAACTCTCCGCTGGTCACTAAACTCCCCAAACATGAACATTACTGAACATAGATGGGATATCTTGCAAGGTGCTGATCATAAGAGATCTCAACCCCCTCGTACTCTTAGGGATTTACGGACAGCCCTGCAGGATTCATGGTGTCAGTTCCCTCCAGCACTACTTCAGACATTAGTCGAGTCCATGCCACGTCGTATTGCGGCACTTCTGCGTTCTCGCGGGGCCCCTACACGATATTAGGCATGTGTCCTAGTTTCTTTAGCAGGTTACCTTCCATTAGGAAAGTGGGTGCACTCAGCGACTGTTATGTGATTTATAAATTATAGAGCGCAGCTATCAGTCGTCCTTTTTTTTTTTTTTGCAGGTTTTATTACGCAAATCCAGATTTCGGCTAGTGCCTAGCCATTATCAGTGCACTATTTTCTAATCTTGATGCATGTTCGTTCCCTGTTGTTCGGGCGTCAGTCACAGTTCTTTGAATATCAGTACATCTCGCGTAAAGACCGCGAGGACAAGAGAACAGAAATTCAGGCTCGAACGGAAGCGTGTTGTTTTTGTTGAGGTTTCTGGACAGATGACTATTTTGATACAGGTCTCCATACTACTCTATTCCGTCCAAAACTCTTCATACCCGAGTGATTACTGCAACTTACGTCCTTCTGAATCTGGTTACTGTATTCATATTTTAGTTTCTCACTTCGATTTTTATCCTGCACCCTTCCCCCCAGTACTAAACTAGTTACCCTTTTATGTCTCAGAACGTGTCCTGTCAACCGATTCTATCCAACAGTTAGGTTTGGCCCCAAACTGCTTTGTTCCCTAGTTATATTCAGTCCCTCCTCATTAGTTACGATGCATTGATATAATCCTCAACATTCTCCTGTAGCAAAAAATGGCTCTGAGCACTATGGGACTTAACTTCTGAGGTCGTCAGTCCCCTAGAACTACTTAAACCTAACTAACCTAAGGACATCACACACATCCATGCCCGAGGCAGGATTCGAACCTGCGACCGTCGCGGCCACTCTGGCCGGCCTCCTGTACCACTACATTTCAAAAGCTTATATTGACTTTTTGTCTAAACTGTTTATCGTCCATGTTTCACTTCCGTATATTGGTAAGCTCCGTTCAAATACTTTATGAAAAGTTTTGCCAACACTTAAGTCTATATTCGATGTTAACAGATTTCGCTTCTTCAGATATTCTCTTCTTGCCATTGCCAGTCTACGTATTGTATTCTCTCTACTCCAGCTACCGTCAGTTATTTCGCTTCCAAAATAGCAAAACTCATCTGCTACTTTTTCTTTTTTCCTAATCGAATTCCCTTAGCATCAGCTGATTTAATTCGACTCCGCCCCTGGTAGCTGAGTGGTCTGCCGGCACGGTAGTTCAGCGTATTCGGTCAGCGGGTTAGCTACCCTCTGTAACAAAAAAAAACTGAGTGAATAGGTAAATAAAGAACCTAAACGAATGACATTGGACATCCGCCCCGAACAAATTCAACGAACACTATAGAACAAAAATAAGACCACTAAAATAAAGTGGTCTGCGCGACGGAATGTCATACCTAACGGCCCGGGTTCGATTCCAGGCTGGGTCAGAGA
The DNA here is from genome assembly GCF_021461395.2 of Schistocerca americana. Classification (NCBI taxonomy): domain Eukaryota; kingdom Metazoa; phylum Arthropoda; class Insecta; order Orthoptera; family Acrididae; genus Schistocerca; species Schistocerca americana. Next base: position 768,977,025 of record NC_060122.1, on the reverse strand, counting down.
TTTTCTTCGCTCAGACACTGGGTGTTGTGTTGTCATTATCATCAACATTTCATCCCCATCGACAAGCGAGTCGCTGCAGTAGCGACAATTTGAAACGCTTGAACCAGGCTAACGGTCTACCCGCCGGGAGGCCCTAGCCACACGGCAATTATTTTTATCTAATTCCAGTATATTCCACTGTCCTCATTTTATTTCTGTTGATGTTCATCTTATATCCTCCCTTCAAGACAATGTCCCTTCCGTTCAACTCTTCTTCCAAGTCCTTTACTGTCTCTGACAGAAATACAATGTGTTTGGCGAACCTCAAAGTTTCTGCATTTTCTTCCTGAACTGTAATTACGACTCCAAATTTTTCTATGGTTTCCCTTAGTGGTTGCTCAGTGTACAGATTGAGTAGCATCAGGAGTAGACTACCACCCTGTCTCACTCCCTTCTCAACCACTGCTTCCCTTTCATGTCCCTCGAGTCTTATAACTGCCGTCTTGTTTCTGCGTAAGTTGTAAATAGCCCCCGTATTTTACCCCTGCGAACTTTAGAAATTGGGAAAGAGAATTCCTGTCAGCATTGTCAAAAGCTTTCTCCATGTCTACAAATACTATAAACTTAGGTTTGCCTTTCCTTAACCTACCTTCTAAGATAAATCGTAGCGTCAGTGTATCCTACATTTCTCTAGAACCTAAACTGATCTTCCCCTTCTACCAATTTTTCTATTCTTCTGTAAAGAATTCTGGTTAGTACTTTGCACAGAAGCATATACACTGTCATATACACATTATGGCCACCTACCTAATGGCCTGTACGTCCATCTTTGGACAGATAATAGCTGCGACACGTTGTGGCATGGAAGCAATGAGGCCTTGGTAGGTCTCTGGAATGAGCTGGTACCACATCCGCACACACAAGTCACATAATTCTTGTAAATTCTTGGGAGGAGAGCTATGAGCTCTGAAGCCACGTTCAGTCACGTTCCACATGTGTTCGATTACACAGGCCTGGCGAGTTAGAGGGGGTCAGCATATCAATTGGAACTCGCCACTGTGTTCCTCGAACCGCTCCATCACACTCCTGGCCTCGTGACCTGGCGAATTATGTTGTTGAAAAGTGCCACTGCCGTCGGGAAACCTGATCGTCATGAAGGAGTGTACGTGGTCTGCAACTAGTGTACTATAACTTTCATGGATGCCCACGTAAATGCCCGCATCTCGTGGTCGTGCGGTAGCGTTCTCGCTTCCCACGCCCGGGTTTCCGGGTTCGATTCCCGGCGGGGTCAGGGATTTTCTCTGCCTCGTGATGGCTGGGTGTTGTGTGCTGTCCTTAGGTTAGTTAGGTTTAAGTAGTTCTAAGTTCTAGGGGACTTATGACCATAGATGTTAAGTCCCATAGTGCTCAGAGCCATTTGAACCATTTTTTGAACCCACGTAAATGTTCCCCAGAGCATAATGGGGCCGCCGCCAACTTGTCTATGTCCCATAGTACAGGTATCAAGGAGCTGTTTGCCTGGAAGACGACCCATCGGCACGATGAATAAATTATCGGGATTCATCAAATCATGCAACACTCTACCATTGCGCGAAATGTCCAGGACCGATGATCACGTGTCCATTTCAGTCGTAGTTGCCGAAGTCGTGGTGTTGACACTGGCACTTGCATGGATCGTCGGCTGCGGAGGTCCATCGTTAAGAGTGTTCGGTGCACTCTTTTCAGACAGACTTGTACTCTGCCCAGCATTAAATCCTGGCGTTGGTTGCCCATCTTGTTTACCAGTCTGCCCAGCCTACAACGTCCGACATTTGTAATGAATAGTGGCCGTCCTACCCCATGACATGAGGACGTGGATTCACCTTGGTTTCGCCAAGTGCCGAAGAGACTCAACAAAGCAATCTTCGAACATCCGACAAATCCTGCAGTTTCCCAAATGCTCGTGCCGAGCCTCTGGGCCATCACAAGCTGTCGTCTGTCAAATTTACATAGACCGCGCTCCTTCGCTATTCTACACACGGACAGCACTCTCATTGATACTACGTGCACCGTGCGTGTGTCTGACTAGCAGTCATTCCTCGCAAGGTGACGCTGCTGTCACCTGGACAGGTTTATATCGACAGTAGGCCATAATGTTCTGGCTGATCAGTGTAGAGTTGTTTCTCCCTCGCTCCATTTTCTAGTGAAACAGGAAAAGGGAATGGCTAGCTGTGCTCCGTAAGGTAGCTTACGGAATATGTGTATGGATGTAGGTACAATATTAAATTAAAGGCTTGTGAAGTTCTAGCTCCTTTCTGTAAATATCGAGTTGAGACACCACAGGTTTCTCTGCCGTTTATTATTATTTATTATTTACACGTCAAGTTCCGTAGGACCAAATTAAGGAGGAAATCTCCAAGGTCATGGAACGTGTCAGTGCGTGAAATTACAACATGAAAGTAATAACAGTTAAAAAAATGTTTATGAAGCCGAAAAAAGTCAGTCCATAAGTTTAAGTCAACGCAATCAACGATAAAATAAGAATCAGCTTAATTTTTCAAGGAACTCCTCGACGGAATATAAGGAGTGACGCAAGAGGGAACTCTTCAGCTTCGATTGGTGGAACTTGGCATCTGTCAATATATGATACGAGGGGCACTAAATAACGAATACAACACATTTTTTCTCGGCTAATTTCGGTTGAAAAATGTGGAATTTGCTGTGGGAGATCGTGGAATAAATCCACTTCAGCACCTATAGTTCCATGAAGTTCCTTCGAGGAACACAGCTAGGCAAATAGCGCAATCGTCATGAACACCTAATACTGATATATTTTATTCCTGTTAAGTGGGAAATGGAGAATAAAATTCTTCCGCCAGTAGCTGTAAAACGTCATCTGATTTGTCCTACCCCATAAATTTTCAGCAATCGGTACATTGCTCAAGGAAACTTTTTTTACAGGCGAAAAATATTCAAAATCTATGTTAGTGTGCATCGGCTGGCGTCGTTATTCACACGTAACTGATCTGCAGAGGGGCTATGGTGCAAAGGAATCGTATTAACAGCTAGTGCCCTAGATGGTTCTTTTAATAAGTTATAACACAGTTCCACGCATTGAAATACGAGATCATCATATGGTAAACATTGGAAATTACACGCAGCTTCTGGTAACCCATTTCAAAGGACGACGGATCTGAGTTTCTGAGAAACTATCTGCCACCTAGTAGCGAATTACTACTCACTGCTGTCCCAGGGAACGTCTGGGCTATGTCGACTGGGGACCTGCACTAGTGCAGGTTCCTCTTGGAACGAAGTATTGGATGTCTAGTGGCTTTACAGGGTACGAATGAAAGAGAGACAGTGCGAAAGGCAGTGGCCGGTGTCTATGGAGCTTTGAAATACGATACAGCTGGCACCTTTGTCAGCCAAATGTATTGCCGCGGCGGGAATGGGTGGCTGTATATCGCTGGGAATGGACCGCTGATGCATATCTGTCACGGCCGAGTGATGAACGTACCATTTCGTTGTAGTGTGTGGCCGTTAGAGAGAATGTACGTCATGTAACATAGGCTTAATGAGAGGATACCTACATTACATTCCTATTTTTTTCTTTCACCGCTAGACGTCTCTAATAAATTGCTCCTGTAACTGATACGACAGATTTTTGTGAAACTATTACAAAATAACGAGACAATTTCGCTCTAAAAGTAGTCTCATGGGGTGAACCAGTGCAGTTCACGCTATACATGGACTTCGCCAATACTACAAAGTTGTTACCTCATGTCTTTCACAGTTGAGGAAATTCTAACCTTTGAAACTACTAGGACTATCGAGTTAAATCTCGACAAAGTATGAGCCCTATTCACTGTCTTAGAACTAGCTCTTAATTTAGAGAAACACAAAACTGTGTACTTCACAAAACGTAAAAGCGTGGTATTCCCTTGTTAAGCAGATTGTTGATACACAACTAGAGTCACTCCTGTCGAAAAAGTGTTTAGGAGTAACAAGATGTAGACGTGTAAAGTGCAACGATCGCCTAAGCTCAGCTGTAGGTAAAGGAAATGGCAGGTTACGGTTCATTGGAGGGAAGCTGGGAACCTGCAGTTTCTACAAATTAAACTGCATGGAAAATCTTGTACTAAAATACTGCTCAACTTTACTAGGTCCAGATCAAGTCACATCGAGATTATACAAAGAAGGGCGACTTGAAAACTCAAAGACTTCTTTCGCTGGCGAGAGACAGTTACAGAAATACCGAAAAAAAATTGGAAGAAAGCCGCAGTGCATCTCCCAAAATCCTCCTTAAAAATACGTCAATAATCACGACCTCTGGTACAGAGCCGAATGCAGGGTCTGAGTCGGAGGCTCAGACGGTTTTGCGACCGTGTAGGCTGCAGATTCCTCGACTTGCGCCAAAGGGTGGTTGGGTTTCGGGTTCCGCTGAATAGGTCAGGTGTCCACTATACACAGGAGGCGACTACAAGGGTAGCAGGGGCTGTGTGGCGTGGACTGGGCGGTTTTTTAGGTTAGAGGGTCTCGGGAAAACACAAGAAGGGCTTCGGTAACAAAGGGTGCAGGCTGAACACAGGAAAAACGTAGATACAGGAACCATTGGTATAACAGTTGTAAATTGTCGTAGCTGTGTTGGGAAAGTACCAGAGCTCCAAGCGCTAATAGAAAGCACTGATGCTCAAATCTTTATAGGCACTGAAAGCTTGCTAAAGCCGGGTATAAGCTCAGCCGAAATTTTTGCGAAGAACCTAGCGGTGTTCCGAAAGGATAGGCGGAGGCGTGTTTCTTGCTGTCAAAAATAGTTTACCTTGTCGCGAAATTGAAGTAGATACTTCCTGTGAGTTAGTTGGGTAGAGGTCATTGTTGGCAACCGGAATAAAATAATAATTGGATCCTTTTACCGACTTCCCAATACAGATGATACAGTTGCTGAAAGGTTTAAAGAAAACTTGAGTTTGATTTCAAACACGTACCCGAAACATACGATAATAGTTGGTGGAGATTTTAATTTACCCTCGATATGTTGGCGAAAATACATGTTTAATTCCGGAGATACGCATAAAATATCATCCGAAATTGTGCTAAACGCATCCTCTGAAAATTATCTCGAGCAATTAGTTCAGGAGCGCAAGCGAATAGCAAACGGTTGTGAAAACACACTTGACCTCTTAGCAACAAATAATCCTGAGTTAATAACGAGCATCAAAACTGATTCAGGGATTAGTGAACTCAGGGCTGTCGTAAAGCGATTGAATATCGTAATCCCCAAATCCTCGAAAAATAAGCGAAAAATATACCAATTCAAAAAAGCAGTTAAAAATTCACTTGACGCCTTCCTAAGATACAATCTCCACTCATTCCAAATTAATAATATAAGTGTAGACCAGATGTGGCTTAAATTCAAAGAAATAGTATCGGCAGCAATTGAGAGATTTATACGAAATAAATAAACAAACGACGGAGCTGATCGTCATTGGTACACAAAACGGGTTAGAAAACTGTTGCAGAAACAAACATGCCAAATTTAAACAGACGCAAAATCCCCAGGATTGGCGATCTTTTACAGAAGTTCTAAATTTAGGGCGGACTTCTATGCGAGATGCCTATAACAGTTTCCACAAGGAAACTTTGTCTCGAAACCTGGCAGAAAATCTAAAGAGATTCTGGTCGTATGTGAAGTATGTTAGCCGCAAGAAACAATCAATGCCCTCTCTGCTCGATAGCAATGGAGATACCATCGAAGACAGTAATGCCAAAGCAAAGTTACTAAACACACCTTCCGCAATGCCTTCACAAAAGAAGAGGAAGTAAATATTCCAGAATTCGAATCGAGAACAGCTGCCAACATGAGAAACGTAGAAGTAAATATCCTCGGAGTAGTGAAGCAACTTAAATCAGTTAATAAAAGCAATTCTTCTGGTCCAGACTGTATACCAATTAGTTTCCTTCGGAGTATGCTGATGCATTAGCTCTATACTTAACAATCATATACAACCGCTCGTTCGACGAAAGATCCGTACCCAAAGACTAGAAAGTTGCACAGGTCACACCAATATTCAAGAAAGGTAGTAGGAGTAATCCACTAAATTACAGGTCCATATCGTTAACGTCGATATGCAGCCGGATTTTAGAACATACGAGTATATTGTGTTCCAACATAATGAATTACCTCGAAGAAAATGGTCTATTGACACACAGTCAACATGGGTTTAGAAAACATCGTTCCTGTGAAACGCAACTAGCTCTTTATTCACATGAAGTGCTATTGACAAGGGATTTCAGATCGATTCCGTATTTCTGGATTTCCAGAAAGCTATTGACACTGTACCACACAAGCTGCTCGTAGTAAAATTGTGTGCTTGTGGAATATCGTCTCAGTTATGTGACTGGATCTGTGATTTCGTCAGACACTGTTCGTTGTAACTGACGGAAAGTCATCGAGTACAACAGAAGTGATTTCTGGCGTTCCCTAAGTTGGTGTCATAGGCTCTTTGCTGTTCCATATTTATATGAACGAATCTGGAGACAATCTGAGCAGCCGTCTTCGGTTGTTGGCAGATGACGCTGTCGTTTATCGACTAATAAAGTCATCAGAAGATCAAAACAAACTGCAAAACGATTTAGAAGAAATATCGGAATGGTGCGAAAAGTGGCAGTTTACCTTAAATAACGGAAAGTGTGTCACCCACACGAGTGCTAAAAGGAACGCGTTAAACTTCGGTTACACGATAAATCAGTCTAATCTAAAAGCTGTAAATTCAACTAAATACCTAGGTATTACAATTACGAACAGTTTAAATTGGGAGGAACACACAGAAAATGTTGTGGGGGAGGCTAACCAAAGACTGCGTTTTATTGGCAGGACACTTAGAAAATGTAACAGATCTACTAAGGAGACTGCCTGCACTACGCTTGTCCGTCCACTTTTAGAATACTGTTGCGCGGTATGGGATCCTTACCAGATAGGACTGACTGAGTACATCTAAAACGTCCAAAGAAAGGCAGCACGTTTTGTATTATCGCGAAATATAGGAGAGTTGCTGTTGTTGTGGTCATCAGTCCTGAGACTGGTTTGATGCAGCTCTCCATGCTACTCTATCCTCTGCAAGCTTCTTCATCTCCCAGTGTTTACTGCAACCTACATTCTTCTGAATCTGCTTAGTGTATTCACCTTTTGGTCTCCCTCTACTATTTTTACCCTCCACGCTGCCCTCCAATGCTAAATTTGTGAATCCTTGATAACTCAGAACATGTACTAACTTTAACCTATCCATTTCCCTTTTTAAATTTTCTAACCTACCTGCCCGATTAAGGGATCTGACATTCCACGCTCCGATCCGTAGAACGCCAGTTTTCTTTCTCCTGATACCGACGTACTTTTGAGTAGTCCCCTCCTGGAGATCCGAATGGGGGACTATTTTACCTCCAGAATATTTTACCCAAGAGGACGCCATCATCATTTAACCATACGGTAAAGCTGCATGCCCTCGGGAAAAATTACGGCTGTAGTTTCCCCTTGCTTTCAGCCGTTCGCAGTATCAGCACAGCAAGGCCGTTTTGATTAGTGTTACAAGGCCAGATCAGTCAATCATCCAGACTGTTGCACCTGCAACTACTGAAAAGGCTGCTGCCCCTCTTCAGGAACCACACGTTTGTCTGGACTCTCAACAGATACCCCTCCGTTGTGGGTGCATTTACGGTACGGCCATCTGTATCGCTGAGGCACGCAAGACGCAAGGTCCATGGTTCATTGGGGGGGGGGGGGGGGGGGGGTGTCACCGAAATGATACAGGATTTTGGATGGGCATCATTAAAAGAAAGGCGTTTTTCGTTGCGACGGAATCTTCTCACGAATTTCCAATCACCAACTTTCTCCTACGAATGCGAAAATATTTTGTTGATACCGACTTACAAAGGGAGGAACGATCACCAAGATAAAATAAGGGAAATCAGATCTCGTACGGAAAGATATAGGTGTTCATTCTTCCCGCGCGCTATACGAGATTGGAATAATAGAGAATTGTGAAGGTGGTTCGATGAACCCTCTGCCAGGCACTTAAATGTGATTTGCAGAGTATCCATGTAGATGCAGATGTAGATGTAGATGAATTTCCTCATGCTTCTACATAACTATAGCAGATATAAAATCAGGCAAATAACAACTCGCGCGGAGTAGTACAAGCAGTCTTTCATGCATAAATGGCATGAGTGGTAATCTAAATACACTGTCCTAAAAGAAAACTCCTGCAGAAAATATTTCATGCATCTTAACTTAGGCAACCCAACTTACATCTTCCGCAACAGGGACACTGCAGGTCTTACGAGTGCCACCAACCACCTCTGGCGGGGAGCAATCGGACGAGCTTCATAATTCTTAACCACACGTTTAAATGCATGCAAGCTCTCGATAGCACATGACAAAGTTACGAACTTTAGTGGGTACCTTCTAATTGGCATACTGATTTCCCGTGGGCCCTGCAAGCAGCCGAGCATTCACGAAGTATGGCGAACGAGGTGACTAGTTTCTTTAAAATCAGTACGGCCATTAGAATGTTGTTTATTTACAGTGTTACATTTACTCTTACACAATCATGATTTCGGCTTCAGAGTGCCATTATCAAGTGTTTTAAGTGTTATAAATTGCCTAAGATGGCATACTGTCGTATTAAATTACGCTATTGGATATATTGTCTATGAGTCGATATTTCTGGCAGAGCCTACTGCTTTGTTTCATTACTGAGATGGTGCATTAATTCTACAGGATTTACCCACTAACTTTCTATTTGTTTATAATTCTCTTTCACTAACTTGTTTAATGAAAAGGGTTTAGTGGTAAGTTTTGTGTTGAATGTATGAGCTTTAGAGCAAAGTTACAAGGCCGGCCCCTTGTGAAAAAAAAAAACGCGTCAAGCTAATAAATTTGGTAGTGCATTGTGCGCTCACCATTAGTGCCATATAAACACCGACGGTGTTCTTGTAACATCACGACTGCAACTGGTTATTCTAGTCTATGCATGACAGAGACGTTCATTCTGCAAAGCTCTTTCGTGTGATGAAGCATAGCTGCATTTCTTGTGGTTCGTCAACTCGCAGAGCAATCGAGACTGGAGTTTCGAAAATCCTCATCATAGGGTGGACACGACGCGAAAACGGCGACTATTGAACAGATCTTTTTGCAGCAAACCATAACTTCTGTTAGATAGGTGAACAATATACTGCAACATTTTTCAGACAACCAATAGCTAACGAATGACTGTGTCTGGGTTATTTCAAGTAGTACAGTGCAAGAGAACACATCGTCAATGCATGTATGACTGCATTACAAGGCTTTTCGCATGACAAGAACGTATATTGCGATCGTGTCCCATCTGACTCCATACACAGCGATGGCAGGCCTCAGGTGATTTTTGAGAGAGCCAAGTCCTTCGAAACAAGGTCGACTTAAGTTATTGAACGAACATCTAGAAATCGCTTTCTGTAAAGTAACGATATCTGGCCTACAGACAAATTTTCATTAGACATGTTAGCACAGAATATTGCGTTATGGTGAGAACACCCCTTCAGGGATTAAGTAGGCTTTCACACCCTTAAATTCTTGAAAGCTTCTTAACGCTAACGAAATAGCTGGCAAAATAGCTGACGACGGTGGTGTAAGAGAGCAAGAGGATACTGTGAAATTCTCGCGTGGACGCATGCGCTGTAGGTCAGGGACTTTTCCAGGTTAATTTGAGGTTCTTTTATAGTTTCATAGACCGCACGTGCCTCATAACAAACTGTCCGTCTCGACCTCCCCCACATCACTGTGGCATGTTGTAAAGAATTATCGGTAGCACCGTGCATATATATAAAAAAAGAAAAGAACGCTAGCTCTATTATCAAGACAGGCGACATGCACATTAGTAATGTGGCCTGTCTATAACCCAGGCAACTGACACGAAGCTGGAAAAATACATGTTGGCTCGGAAGTTAAGTCTTGTTCGGACTGTATAGAAGCTTGAATACTGTCGGGTAAATGCACGGGTTTTATTTCGATCGACTATCTGCAGCGCAGTTGCAACTTGTCGCAAATGGTACGATCACGTTCCTGCCCATTTGATCTAATATAAAATCCTCGTGTTTCCTGCCAACCGAGTTCGGCGAAAAATACAAAGTTTTGATGAGATCGATGTCTGCAATCTTCTGGCTAAGTTTCTAGATTATGTCTGATTCCTGTTTTACAGCTAACGCTGCGAAACGAGTTTGCCGCTTCTCCCGCGCGGAAGGAGGAGGTGGGCGTGAATCTCATTCAGACACCCTATCACCGCACTCTCTTGCCTGTCAAACTAAGAACTTTATATCCTTGCAAATGGATCTCATTTCCAACTAAGCGAAGAGTAAAATAACTCAGCCATAGTCCGATGTGCGAAACAACTGTTTCTAGTGTCTCCAGTGGTAACAGCTTATTAATCTAGAAACCCAAACAAATAGTATAATTTTTCTATTTTCTCTTTGTTCTCTGTTTGGTTTTTAGTACAACTTACAGCTACCATTAATACAAAAATTTTAAATACAAAATAATGTTACTGTTATTCTATCGAAACCCGATTAAAATGTTTTTGTATAAATATGTCCATGTTTCTGAACGGTTCTAATGCGAAATAGCATGTCTAAAATCTCCCAAACATAATTTTCATTTATTCGCTATGTACATCACATTCTCCAAGATGGAGGTTGCAGGCAGCAAGTATTACTGAGGCCAGATCGTGTCACTATCGTCTAATCGAGTATAAATCTGTCGTATCTATCCTGTGCAAGCTCCTTCATCTCCCAGTAGCTACTGCAACCTACATCCTTCTGAATCTGCTTAGTGTATTCATCTCTTGGTCTCCCTCTACGATTTTTACACTCCAAGCTGCCCTCCAATTCTAAATTTCTGATCCCTTGATGCCTCAGGACATGTCCTGCCAACCGATCCCTTCTTCTAGTCAAGTTGTGCCACAAACTTCTCTTCTCACCAATCCTATTCAATACCCCCTCATTAGTTACGTGATCTACCCACCTAATCTTCAACATTTTTCTGTAGCACCACATTTCGAAAGCTTCTATTCTCTTCTTGTCTAAACTATTTACTGTCCACGTTTCACTTCCATACATGGCTACACTCCATACGAATACTTTCAGAAACAACTTCCTGACACTGAAATCTATACTCGATGTCAACAAATTTCTCTTCTTCAGAAACGCTCTCCTTGCCATTGCCAGTCTACATTTTATATCCTCTCTACTTCAACCATCATCAGTTATTTTGCTCCCCAAATAGCAAAACTCCTTTACTTCTTTAAGTGTCTCATTTCCTAATCTAATTCCCTCAGCATCACCCGACTTAATTCGACTACATTCTATTATCCTCGTTTTACTTTTGTTGATGTTCATCTTATATCCTCCTTTCAAGACACTGTCCATTCCGTTCAACTGCTCTTCCAAGTCCTTTGCTGTCTCTGACAGAATTACAATGTCATCGGCGAACCTCGAAGTTTTTATTTCTTCTCGCTGAATTTTAATACCTACTCCAAATTTTTCTTTTGTTTCCTTTACTGCTTGCTCAATATACAGATTAAATAACATCGGGGAGAGGCTACAACCCTGTCTCACTCCCTTCCCAACCACTGCTTCCCTTTCATGTCCCTCGACTCTTATAACTGCTATCTGGTTTCTGTACAAATTGTAAATAGCCTTTTGCTCCCTGTATTTTACCTCTACCACGTTTAGAATTTGAAAGAGAGTATTCCAGTCAACATTGTCAAAAGCTTTCTCTAAGTCTACAAATGCTAGAAACGTAGGTTTGCCTTTCCTTAATTTTTCTTCTAAGATAAGTCGTAAGGTCAGTATTGCCTCACGTGTTCCAACATTTCTACGGAATCCAAACTGACCTTCCACGAGGTCGGCTTCTACCAGTTTTTCCATTCGTCTGTAAATAATTCGCGTTAGTATTTTGCAGCTGTGGCATATTAAACTGATAGTATCTCCCATTTCATCTTCATCTACCTCCTCTTCCATTTCCATAATATTGTCCTCAAGTACGTCGCCCTTGTATAGACCCTCTATATACTCCTTCCACCTTTCTGCTTTCCCTTCTTTGCTTAGAACTGGGTTTCCATCTGAGGTCTTGATATTCATACAAGTCGTTCTCTTTTCTCCAAAGGTCTCTTTAATTTTCCTGTAGGCAGTATCTATCTTATCCCTAGTGAGACAGGCCTCTACATCCTTACATTTGTCCTCTAGCCATTCCTGCTTAGCCATTTTGCACTTCCTGTCTATCTCATTTTTGAAGCGTTTGTATTCCTTTTTGCCTGCTTCATTTACTGCATTTTTATATTTTCTCCTTTCATCAATTAAATTCAATATTTCTTCTGTTACCCAAGGATTTGTACTAGCCCTCATCTTTTTACCTACTTGATCCTCTGCTGCCTTCACTACTTCATCCCTCAGAGCTACCCATTCGTCTTCTACTGTATTTCTTTCCCCCATTCCTGTCAATTGTTCCCTTAGGCTGTCCCTGAAACTCTGTACAACCTCTGGTTTAGTCAGTCTATCCAGGTCCCATCTCCTTAAATTCCCACCTTTTTGTAGTTTCTTCAGTTTTAATCTACAGTTCATAACCAATAGATTGTAGTCAGAGTCCACATCTGCCCCTGGAAATGTCCTACAGTTTAAAACCTGGTTCCTAAATCTGTGTCATACCATTATATAATCTATCTGATACCTTTTAGTATCTTCAGGATTATTCCATGTATACAATCTTTTTTTATGGTTCTTGAACCAAGTTTTAGCTATAACTAAGTTATGCTCTGTGCAAAATTCTACCAGACGGCTTCCTCTTTCATTTCTTAGCCCCAATCCATATTCACCTACTACGTTTCCTTCTCTCCCTTTTCCTACTGTCGAACTCCAGTCACCCATGACTATTAAATTTTCGTCTCCCTTCACTACCTGAATAATTTCGTTTATCTCATCATACATTTCTTCAATTCCTTCGTCATCTGCAGAGCTAGTTGGCATATAAACTTGTACTACTGTAGTAGGCATGGGCTTCGTGTCTATCTTGGCCACTATAATACGTTCACTATGCTGTTTGTAGTAGCTTACCTGCACTCCTATTTTTTATTCATTATTAAACCTACTCCTGCATGACCCCTATTTGATTTTGTATTTATAACCCTGTATTCACCTGGCCAAAAGTCTTGTTCATCCTGCCACCGAACTTCACTAATTCCCACTATATCTAACTTTAACCTATCCATTTCCCTTTTTAAATTTTCTAATCTGCCTGCCCGATTAAGGGATCTGATAATCCACACTCCGATCCGTAGAACGCCAGTCTTTTTTCTCCTTATAACAACGTCCTCCTGAGTAGTCCCCGCCCGGAGATCCGAATGCGGGACTATTATACATCCGGAATATTTTACCCAAGAGGACGTCATCATCATTTAACCATACAGTAAAGCTGCATGCCCTCGGGAGAAATTACGGCTGTAGTTTCCCCTTGCTTTCAGCTGTTCGCAGTACCACAACAGCAAGACCGTTTTGGTTATTGTTACAAGGCCAGATCAGTCAATCATCCCGACTGTTGCCCCTGCAACTACTGAAAACGCTGCTGCCCCTCTTCAGGAACCACACGTTTGTCTGACCTCTCATCAGATACCCCTCCGTTGTGGTTGCACCTACGGTACGGTATCTGTATTGTTGAGGCACGGAAGCCTCCACACCAACGGCAAGGTCCATGGTTCATGGGGGAAGGTCTCAAGCATTATATATATATATATATATATATATATATATATATATATATATATATATATTGGAAAATACATGTGGCATTCATGATTTATAGATAGTGAAAGTAGATTTTCGTCTGTGATAGTAATGAAAATAAAAATAAGGAATTGAATGGATTTGGAGCATGATCTGTGATGTGAACTGAGAAGAACTCAAATATACAAAAGTTTGTTACATACTGGCAGTACCAACTGTCTCTCTGAGTCATTAGTTCCTGGTTTAATAACACACCCATAAAAGCTAAATACCATTCATCTTTCTTAATTTTGAAAATAAAAATGTCAAAATAAATTTGTTTTCATTTTAACGTTTAATTAAACGCTGAAGTTTGTGATGTTGGAGAGTAGCGGTGGCAGGGAGAGAGGGGATGTTACTAGCATGTATCTGATCGGGCTCATCGGTAACTGTCTAAGAAAAGTTGGGAACCCCTGTACTAGATTATGCAAAGTGTCCATACAGCAGAACTCACTTAGACAGCATCAAGAACAACCTTTCCGCGTGGAAACTACGAATAGTGCACAGTTATATACACATTGTTAGTGGATCAATGCGATCTACTTCCATATGCTGGCTACCTATCTTGAGCAACATTCCACCTCCTGATTTCAGACGGAAGAGCGCACTACTGCGTAAATTACAAAAGACTGCTAATAAGCCGACCTTATAATAATGAACGCCGTATTCCCTGCGGAGCGATAGAGAGTAAGACCAAGATATCTCACTGTCATTACAGCCAGTATTCTCATGGAAACTTAATTCAGTACCATCTATGAATGGAAACGTTGCTGGCAGCAAAACTGTTCCGCACAATGTCTGAAGCTGCCTTGCATCCAGAAGAAACCTCCCCGATTCGGCCAGTTTCTGGCAATTTGGACGTCCTTGAAACACATCCGAGCGGGCCAAATCTTTATCACCATCGTGTGGCTGTGGTGCGGAACGACAGACAATGGCTCATATTGTATCGATATGTTCCGCACATGCACACAAGGTTCCTTTCGAAAATTATCTCACAGCGACGAGTGATGTTATAAAATACGAGACATATGTTTTTTAAGTAAGTAACGTTTTGAAATTTAAAAAAAGACGTGCTGAGATATCTCAATAATTTTAGTTTTACATGAACGCCTGTACCTTAATCTACGCAATGACGCCATTACGGTCTGATTCTTCCTTGTTTACGTTGTGTACTGAGTGTCTATAATCGTGAGTCAAATGGTTCAAATGGCTCTGAGCACTATGGGACTTGACATCTATGGTCATCAGTCCCCCAGAATTTAGAACTACTTAAACCTAACTAACCTAAGGACATCACACAACACCCAGCCATCACGAGGCAGAGAAAATCCCTGACCCCGCCGGGAATCGAACCCGGGAACCCGGGCGTGGGAAGCGAGAACGCTACCGCACGACCACGAGATGCGGGCAATCGTGAGTCCCGCCGACTGTGAAGTACGGGCTGCTTTTTTTTTTTTATTATTATTATTTTTTTTTTCTTCAGTCTACTGACTGGTTTGATGCGGCCCGCCACAAATTCCTTTCCTGTGGTAACCTCTTCATCTCAGAGTAGCACTTGCAACCTACGTCCTCAATTATTTGCTTGACGTATTCCAATCTCTGTCTTCCTCTACAGTTTTTGCCCTCTACATCTTAGCAGATGTCCTATCATCCTGTCCCTTCTCTTTATTCTCCTTTCCTATCCGATTATGCGTAGAACCTCCACATTCCTTACCTTATCAGTCCACCTAATTTTCAACATTCGTCTATAGCACCACATCTCAAATGCTTCGATTCTCTTCTGTTCCGGTTTTCCCACAGTCCATGTTTCACTACCATGCAATGCTGTACTCCAGACGTACATCCTCAGAAATTTCTTCCTCAAATTAAGGCCGGTATCTGATATTAGTAGACTTCTCTTGGCCAGAAATGCCTTTTTTGCCATAGCGAGTCTGCTTTTGATGTCCTTGCTCCGTCCGTCATTGGTTATTTTACTGCCTAGGTTGCAGAATTCCTTAACTTAATTGACTTAGTGACCATCAATCCTGATGTTAAGTTTCTCGCTGTTCTCATTTCTACTACTGCTCATTACCTTCGTCTTTCTCCGATTTACTCTCAAACCATACTGTGTACTCATTAGACTGTTCATTCCGTTCAGCAGATCATTTAATTCTTCTTCACTTTCACTCAAGATAGCAATGTCATCAGCGAATCGTATCATTGATATCTTTTCACCTTGTAGTTTAATTCCACTCCTGAACCTTTCTTTTATTTCCATCATTGCTTCCTCGATGTACAGATTGAAGAGTAGGGGCGAAAGGCTACAGCCATGTCTTACACCCTTCTTAATACGAGCACTTCGTTCTTGATCGTCCACTCTTATTATTCCCTCTTGGTTGTTGTACATATTGTATATGACCCGTCTCTCCCTATAGCTTACCCCTACTTTTTTCAGAATCTCGAACAGCTTGCACCATTTTATATTGTCGAACGCTTTTTCCAGGTCGACAAATCCTATGAAAGTGTCTTGATTTTTCTTTAGCCTTGCTTCCGTTATTACCGTGGGTAAACGAATCATTGATGTCAATGCTGAAGTTCAGTCTGCAACCACAAAACACTGCAGGTCCGTCCAGTAGAGCGTGTGCAGCGACAGATTTGATCGTATTCTTTTTCTTGTCGGCGGCAGATGTGGTCATTTCGACGTCTTCAATTGTTTTATATATAGTCTGTCTTGCAGGCCCAAGTCCATCTTGGCAGCGCGCCAGCCGCTGAAGGCTGACAAACAGCGGACGCGGGCACCTAGTGCTACTAGTGCCCGCGTCCGGGAT
Source organism: Schistocerca americana (assembly GCF_021461395.2). Taxonomy (NCBI): domain Eukaryota; kingdom Metazoa; phylum Arthropoda; class Insecta; order Orthoptera; family Acrididae; genus Schistocerca; species Schistocerca americana. Next base: position 768,960,418 of record NC_060122.1, on the reverse strand, counting down.
AACACTCGGCTGGCACTGGAAATTTTCTAAGTCCCTTATCTCTCGCCGCGCCAGTGCGCGCCTGTATAAGCGAGCGCTGCCCGCGTAGCGGATCATTCGCGCTGCTGCTGCTGCACAGGCAACTGCATAGAACGCTGCCAAGATGCCTTACAGAAGATACAGTCGCCGTCGTCGTGCAAGACAGACTATATATAAAACAATTGAAGACGTCGAAATGACCACATCTGCCGCCGACAAGAAAAAGAATACGATCAAATCTGTCGCTGCACACGCTCTACTGGACGGACCTGCAGTGTTTTGTGGTTGCAGACTGAACTTCAGCATTGACATCAATGATTCGTTTACCCACGGTAACGGATGGTTAACAGTCGCTGTTGTACGTGGTGGTACAGGCGTACCCAATGTATCCGGACTGGAAAGCTTCGTTGATCGTGACATCATAGCCTATCGAACATATCATGTCACCGAAAATGCAAATAAAGACTTTGCCAAATCAACATATATCCAGTCCCTTTACTTTTCCTAAAGCCAAACTGATCGTCACCTAGCGCATTCTCAGTTTTCTTTTCCATTCTTCTGTATATTATTCTTGTAAGCAGCTTCGATGCATGAGCTGTTAAGCTGATTGTGCGATAATTCTCGAACTTGTCAGCTCTTGACGTCTTCGGAATTGTGTGGATGATGCTTTTCCGAAAGTCAGATGGTATATCGCCAGACTCATATATTCTACACACCAACGTGAATAGTTCTTTTGTTGCCACTTCCCCCAATGATTTTAGAAATTCTGATGGAATGTTATCTGTCCCTTCTGCCTTATTTGACCGTAAGTCCTCTAAAGCTCTTTTAAATTCCGATTCTAATACTGGATGCCCTATCACTTCTAAATCGACTCCTGTTTCTTCTTCTATCACATCAGACGATTCTTCACACTCATAGAGGATTTCAATGTATTCTTTCCACCTAGCTGCTCTCTCCTCTGCATTTAACAGTGGAATTCCCGTTGCACTCTTAATGTTACCACCGTTGCTTTTAATGTCACCAAAGGTTGTTTTGACTTTCCTGTATGCTGAGTCTGTCCTTCCGACAATCATATCTTTTTCGATGTCTTCACATTTTTCCTGCAGCCATTTCGTCTTAGCTTCCCTGCACTTCCTATTTATTTCATTCCTCAGCGACTTGTATTTCTGTATTCCTGATTTTCCCGGAACATGTTTGTACTTCCTCCTTTCATCAATCAACTGAAGTATTTCTTCTGTTACCCATGGTTTCTTCGCAGCTACCTTCTTTGTACCTATGTTTTCCTCCCCAACTTCTGTGATGGCCCTTTTTAGAGATGTCCATTCCTCTTCAACTGTACTGCCTACTGCGCTATTCCTTATTGCTGTATCTATAGCGTTAGAGAACTTCAAACGTATCTCGTCATTCCTTAGTACTTCCGTATCCCACTTCTTTGCGTATTGATTCTTCCTGACTAATGTCTTGAACTTCAGCCTACTCTTCATCACTACTATATTGTGATCTGAGTCTATATCTGCTCCTGGGTACGCCTTACAATCCAGTATCTGATTTCGGAATCTCTGTCTGACCATGATGTAATCTAATTGAAATCTTCCCGTATCTCCCGGCCTTTTCCAAGTATACCTCCTCCTCTTGTGATTCTTGAACAGGGTATTCGCTATTACTAGCTGAAACTTGTTACAGAACTCAATTAGTCTTTCTCCTCTTTCATTCCTCGTCCCAAGCCCAATTCTCCTGTAACCTTTTCTTCTACTCCTTCCCCTACAACTGCATTCCAGTCGCCCATGACTATTAGATCCCCCTTCACATACTGCATTACCCTTTCAATATCCTCATACATTTTCTCTATCTGTTCATCTTCAGCTTGCGACGTCGGCATGTATACCTGAACTATCGTTGTCGGTGTTGGTCTGCTGTCGATTCTGATTAGAGCAACCCGGTCACTGAACTGGTCACAGTAACACACCCTCTGCACTACCTTCCTATTCATAACGAATCCTACACCTGTTATACCATTTTCTGCTGCTGTTGATATTACTCGATACTCATCTGACCAGAAATCCTTGTCTTCCCTCCACTTCACTGACCCCTTATATCTAGATTGAGCCTTTGCATTTCCCATTTCAGATTTTCTAGTTTCCCTACCACGTTCAAGCTTCTGACATTACACGCCCCGACTCGTAGAACGTTATCCTTTCGTTGATTATTCAATCTTTTTCTCACGGTAACCTCCCCCTTGGCAGTCCCCTCCCGGAGATCCGAATGGGGGACTATTCCGGAATCTTTTGCCAATGGAGAGATCATCATGACACTTCTTCAATTACAGGCCACATGTCCTGTGGATACACGTTACGTGTCTTTAACGCAGTGGTTTCCATTGCCTTCTGCATCCTCATGTCGTTGGTCATTGCTGATTCTTCCGCCTTTAGGGGCAATTTCCCACTCCTAGGACAAGCGAGTGCCCTGAACCTCTATCCGCTCCTCCGCCGTCTTTGACAAGGCCGTTGGCAGAATGAGGCTGACTTCTTATGCCGGAAGTCTTCGGCCGCCAACGCTGATTATTTATCAAAATTTAGGCAGTGGCGGGGATCGAACCCGGGACCGAAGACGTTTTGATTATGAATCAGAGACGCTACCCCTTTTTTTGTTGCATTTTCTTCATTGTTGATCGTTGTGTTCGGTCGTTGCGGACGTCGCAATACATCCTGTTCAAGTTCGGTGGTTGATCCTTTCTCTCAGTTTTTTATTACCGAGGCCAACCGGCTCTCTGGCCGAACACGTTGAGCTACCGTGCCGGCGCCCTTAGACCACGGGTTGGTATAAGATTTCTTAGTACTAAAGGCCTAAAAGCGATCGATATTCATCGTGAGATCTGTGCAGTTTACGGAGAAAATATTATGAGTGATGGAATGGTAAGAAAGTGGGTGAGAGTATTTAAAGATGGCTGCAAAAATGTGCATCATGAACAACGGAGTGGGCGGCCTTCGGTCGTAAATGAAAGTTTGGTGCAGGAAGTGTACAATAAGGTAAGAGAAAACAGACGCTTTACGATTTCCTTCTTGTGGGATGACTTTCCTAATGTTTCTCGTAGTGTTTTGTATGGCATTGTGACCGAGCACTTAAATTACTGAAAATTGTGAGCACGTTGGTGCCGAAAATGTTGACAGATGTGCACAAAACCTAACGTTTAGACAGTGCATTGACTTTCCTTGAGCGGTACCACAACGACGGTGGTGATCTCTTAAGCCAAATTGATACGGGCGATGAAACATGGGTCGGCTACGTCACACCACAATCAAAGCAACAGTCCGTGGAAGTTGAGCAAGGGCATCGTTTTGCTCCAAGACAATTCCCGTCCGCATGTGGCGAATCAGACCAAAGGTCTCATCACATCTTTTCGCTGGAAACTCTAGATCATCCTCCGTACAGCCCCGATCTTGCTCCCAGTGACTACCATCTGTTCCTGCACTTGAAGAAACACCTGGGCGGTCAGCGTCTTCAAGACGATGACCAAGTCAAAACAGTGGTGATGCAGTGGTTAACAAGTCAGGCGGCAGACTTCTATGTGGAGGCTTTTTAAAAACTGGTACAGATTTATGACAAGTGCCTCAATATTAACGGAAATTATGTAGAAAAGTAGATTAAGGTGCAGGCTTTCAAGTAAAAATAAAATTATTGAGATCTTAGCACGTCTTTTTTTAGTTTCAAAACGGTACTTACTTAAAAAAACACGCCTCGTACATAAAAGACCTTGATATCCATATATAACTGTTGTTATTCGTGTTATTTTATGTTGGAGAGCTGTGCTTAGATGTTGAACTGTAGTAGTTTTATAATCTTTCTGTGTGTATTGCCATAGGCTAAATAAATAAATATGCACTCCTAACCCGAAGAGACCGTTTAGATGAAATTAGCTGACAATAATTCGCACAGAGGCGTCGAAGAAGGAAGTCTTACCACGAGCCACCCACATATGCAACGGAAAGAAATTCTACCATATACGAGAGCTATTCGGAAAGGAGGGTCCGATCCGGTGCGAAATGAGAACCACAGTGAAAATTCGATAAAGCGTTGCACAGATCTGTTGGGCAGTGTCTCTAGTATCCCCGTCGATCGTGTCACGTCACTCTTTTCAGTTCTGAGTTCACAGTGAGAACGTAAAGATATCTAGAGCGCAGAGTCTCTCGCCAAGTACGAAGGCCTGGTGAAAGATTTCGCCTGAAGCTATGCAACTCACATAACATAGCTGTCACGTGTTTCGTTCCATACGACAATTCTCGGCGGCACTCTGCAGCGGCGATGAAGATGATCCTGCAGCGTTTTGGATGGGAAGTGTTTTATCACCCACAATACAGCACCTAATTCGGTCCCCCTGAGGTTCATCGCTACTCACATGAATTGCTGGCTATGGAGACAACATTTTGGCACAGACAACGAGCTATAGACCAACGTAGAAAATTGGTGGAAAGCACAGGTGACTCCCTTCTATGACGGTGATACTGGAAAGTTGGTACAACGCTACGATAGATGTAAGTCGGAGCGACGGCTGTGTACTAGGTGATCAAAAAGTCAGTATAAATTTGAAAACTGAATAAATCATGGAATAATGTTGATAGAGAGGTACAAATTGACACACATGCTTGGAATGACGTGGGGTTTTATTAGAACCAAAAAAATACAAAAGTTCAAAAAATGTCCGACAGATGGCACTTCATCTGATCAGAATAGCAATAATTAGCATAACAAAGTAAGACAAATCAAAGATGATGTTCTTTATAGGAAATGTCCACCATCATTCCTCAACAATAGCTGTAGTCGAGGAATAATGTTGTGAAGAGCACTGTAAAGCATGTCCGGAGTTATGGTGAGGCATTGGCGTCGGATGTTGTCTTTCAGCATCCCTAGAGATGTCGGTCGATCACGATACATTTGCGACTTCAGGTAACCCCAAAGCCAATAATCGCACGGACTGAAGTCTGGGGACCTGGGAGGCCTAGCATGACGAAAGTGGCGGCTGAGCACACGATCATCATTAAACGACGCGCACAAGAGATCTTTCACGCGTCTAGCAATACTTTTTTTGTTCTAATAAAACCCCATGTCATTCCAAGCATGTGTGTCAATTTTTACCTCTCTATCTACATTATTCCGTGGTTTATTAAGTTTTCAGATTTATACTGACTTTTTGATCACCCGGTAGATAAGTATAGCTGGAAGTTGTAACAAACTGTTGCAAATAAAACATTTTTGACTTTTACAGTGGTTTCCATTTCGCTACCGATCGGACCTTTCCTTCCGAATAGCCCTCGAAGTAGTGTAGAGATTACCACTTTTCATACATGAAGTACTAATTCGTAGAGTATAGATCTCCAGATACAGATGTGGGAAGTCCAAGACATTCCTAAAGGCACAGTCTCCAATGATTAAGCCCTTCGCTGACTGGGCGTTGAACTTGCGTCTCCCTCTGTCCTCGACCCGCTACGAACCACCAGTTCGGACCGGACCACTCTGCGCCTCAGACAAAGTCGACAAATTCCGAGCTCCGCTAAATGCGCTATTTGCGCGCATTCGTTCTCGAGGGCATAATTGAGCCATTTCGTCGCCTCGGCGAGGGGACAGGCGGAAGGCGGCGACGGCGGCGCGGCGTCGATATTCGCGCAGATTCGCCTCGACATGCGCGCACAGCACCCCCCTCCCTAGCCCCCTCCCCCTACCCCTCCCCCCCGACGCCACTTCTTCCCTCCCTCCCGCCCCCGGGCTGCGCTACGCGGCGGCAATTAAAGCAATTTAAAAGCCATTAGCGGCCGTGGGCCGGGCCTCGTTACAGAGCCGGCAGGCGGCGTTGGCGCCGCGCTGCAGGAAGTATCGTTAACTCGCCGCGTTCAGGACGGCACGCGCTGTTCAAACGGACCGCCGCTCAGCGCCCCGCAACGGCTGCGGCTGACTGTGTCTGTACCGCCAGCTGCCGCTACGGCCCGCGCGCTGCTGCGGTGCTCGTAACGAGGTTTGAGCGTTCCGCTTCCATGAACGTACATGCGACCACTAACGGATACCACTGTCGGAAAACGCAATGAGGACGCAACACTTTGCTCCCCATTGACGCACAATATACCTTATTTCGGCTACGTGCTGTTGCACACTAAACAAGAGAGGACCGCACGCAGTTACTCAGTGTGACAAATGACATAGGCTGAAGGCGTTAATACATTTTCCACTACTCTCTATTAATAATGATACCATTAGGATATATGCCCAAAGGACTAAAAATTAGTCACCCCCGTCGCGTTAAAATTGCTACACCAAGAAGAAATACAGATGATAAACGGGTATTCATTGGACAAGTATATTGTACTAGAACTGACATGTGATTACATTCTCACGCAATTTCGGTGCATAGATCCTGAGAAATCAGTACCCAGAACAACCACCTCTGGCCGTAATAACGGCCTTGATACGCCTGGGCATTGAGTCAAACAGAGCTTGGATGGCGTGTACAGGTACAGCCGCCCATGCAGCTTCAACACGATACCACAGTTCATCAAGAGTAGTGACTGGCGTATCGTGACGAGCCAGTTGCTCGGCCACCATTGACCAGACGTTTTCAACTGGTGAGAGATCTGGAGAATGTGCTGGCCAGGGCAGCAGTCGAACATTTTCTCTATCCAGACACGCCCGTACAAGACCTGCAACAGGCGGTCGTGCATTATCCTGCTGAAATGTAGGGTTTCTCAGCGATCGAATGAAGGGTAGAGCCAAGGGTCGTAACACATCTGAAATGTAACGTCCACTGTTCAAAGTGCCGTCAATGCGAACAAGAGGTGACCGAGACGTGTAACCAATGGCACCCCATACCATCACGCCGGGTGATACGACAGTATGGCGATGACGAATACACGCTTCCAGTGTGCGTTCTCCGGGATGTCGCCAAACACGGATGTGACCATCATGATGCTGTAAACAGAATCTGGATTCATCCGAAAAAATGACGTTTTGCCAATCGTGCACCCAGGTTCGTCGTTGAGTACACCATCGCAGGCGCTCCTGTCTGTGATGCAGTGTCAAGGGTAACCGCAGCTATGGTCTCCTATCTGATATTCCTTGCTGCTGCAAACGTCGTCGAACTGTTCGTGCATATGGTTGTTGTCTTGCAAACGTCCCCATCTGTTGACTCAGGGATCGAGACGTGGCTGCACGATCCGATACAGCCATGTGGATAAGGTGCCTGTCATCTCTACTGCTAGTGATACGAGGCCGTTGGGATCCAGCAGGCATTCCGTATTACCCTCCTGAAGCCACCGATTCCATATTCTGCTAAAAGTCATTGGATCTTAACCAATGCGAGCAGCAATGTCGCGACACGATAAACCACAATCGCGATAGGCTATAAGCCGACCTCTATCAAAGTCGGAATCGTCATGGTACGCATTTCTCCTCCTTACACGAGGCATACAACAACGTTTCACCAGGCAACGCCGGTCAACTGTTGTTTGTGTATGAGAAATCGGTTGGAAACTTTCCTCATGTCAGCACGTTGTAGGTGTCGCCATCGGCGCCAATCTTGTGTGAATGCTCTGAAAAGCTAATCATATCATAGCATCTTCTTCCTGTCGGTTAAATTTCGCGTCTGTAGCTTGTCATATTCGTGTTGTAGCAATTTAAGTGGCCAGTAGTGTATTTTGTAACACGGCTTCTAATTTTTTCTAACCACCGCAGCCTGCTCCCTGTACCAATCTTTTCATCTCGTCACTTACATCTTACGTCCTCAGTTATTTGCTGGATGATATCAATGTCGTTCTTCCTCTACATCTTTTACTCACCACAGCTCCTTCTAGTGCAATCTGAGGTATTCTCTGATCTCCTAACCGTTGCCCTGTCATCCTACCTTTCCCTCTTGACAGTATTTTCCACATATTCCTATTCTCACCTACTTTGTGGAAAACCTCTGATACCTCACAACAAGTGATGGGATAAATTTAAGGAAAAATACATGGAAAGTGGACCCACATATTTCGTCATCTGCCATTTCATGGAATGCTTTTATTGCTTAACAACAATTACTATGATTACAAATTAAAAAGCTTGTCAAAAATAAACAACAACACTCACAATAATTTAAAGAACTCGAATACGATCATTTTATTAATATAAAACCTTAACAATTTATACCATTAAGTATAGGGATTAAAGCCAGAAAAATACAAGTAAGAAGCCACACCACCTAGGAATGACTGCAAGCTGGTTAAAAAAACTGAGTTTTACCAGTAAAATGAATTACAAATGACTGCAACTAAAGGTACTAACAATTCCCATGCATGGATAAAACTTTAAACAAATAGACAACGCCTGCCCAAAATACAGAAAGGATAACAAGTGACGCCACTGATTGTGGCTGTTGGAAAGCCCTTAACAATTCGTAAACCATAACAAAAGCCCTTAAGCAATAAGATACACAATCCCCCAAATTACAAGATAAGCCGGGAAGACAAGCTATTTTAAAGTGACTCCCAACTGGTATACACCAGCAGAAAAATCAACAATGACCCTTAAATAAATATGCAGTCCCTCTAAATACGAGCAAAGGTGGCAAATTACAGCAGACGGCTATCATAACCAACAGGCAACAAGCAGGCAAGTCTCCTCCCCCCCCCCCCCCCTCCCCCCAAAAAAAGAGAAAACTCAACAGTTCATACTCATAAGTAAAGGCCTTGAAAGCTTATCATACTCCAGAGCTAGCAATAAGGGTGAAAGGTTTAAACTAGTAGTTAAAGAACATGCTTCAAAGCTTATGTGCTTGCTGAATTCATAATATTGAATAGATGAAGACATGATACTCCGCCATGGCACGCATCAAACGATCAAGTTTACCTAACTTGAGCCAACATGAGTTGGCAGATAGAGACGCCAGCTTGTGAGCTAACCCAGACGTCGTGCAAAAAGAAAACACGCCTCTGCTCCCGGCCCAGGAAACTGGAATGCGTCACCTACTGCCAACATACATCAGAAGGGAACAGTGATCTTCCCAAATAAAGCCACAGATGAGAATGTGTAGGATGTAGGCAATAGTAACATATTCCGGAAGTGACTAAACACAGAAGTTACAAGCTAATCACTTCTTAAAATTACTTGAAAATTAAGAAGGTGAAATGTCAGCGCCAGACGATCCAGTTACAAGGGCCTTCGATACATACTATGCAATTTCAGTTTAATCATTTCAGTTCACATCAGAGAATGGTCGTAGACTTGCAAGGAACATGGCCTGGAACAATAAATTATTATCAGTTACACTAACCGATGACCACCCACACAGTGGCTAGGAAGCGCGTTAATATGACAGGTCCAATTCCACATCAACACGGACGTGGCCTTACTATAACAAGTACCAATGAAAAACAACACTTAACTCCACTCGGGTGTGAAGCGATTCAGTCCTGCAACAAATGAAATAGCTTACAATACGTTAGTTCGTCGAGTCTTGGAGTATTGTTCGTCTGTATGGGACCCTTACCAGTTGGGTCCGATTCAAGAGATTGAGAAGGCCCAAAGAAGAGCGGCAAGTTTCGTAACTGTACATTTAGCCATCGCAAGAGCGTTACAAATCTCATAGAAAGTTTGAAGTGGGACACACTTGCAGATAGACGGCGCGCTAAACAGAAGGGGCTGCTCACTAAATTCCGAAATCCGATCTTTACCGAGAATGTAGAGCATATATTTTTATGCTGTACCACCAACTTTCAAATCGCGCAATGATCACGATTCAAAGATAAGGGAAATAAGAGCTCGTACTGAGGCGTTCAGACAATCGTTTTTCCCTCGCGCGATCCGCGAATGGAACGGAAGGGGGGAGGGGGGGGGGGGGAATATGACTTTGGTGCGAATTGCGCCCTCCGCCATACACCGCTTGGTGGCTAGCGGAGTATATATGTAGATGTAGATGGAGTCGTGACTTCCACGATTCCAAGCGGGGTATTGTTGCCTCCAGTCTGTAATGGTGATCTTACAGGTGCCATAAAATTTAAGCTTGCAGAGTTACTTTCCGACCCGGTTGCACGCGGCGTCCTCTGCTCTTCCCGCAACTCGCACTATCAATCTTTATTCCAGCCGGCAAGGCTTGCCTCCTACCGATTTAACCACTCGTGGATTCTCAAGGCCTGTACCGGACAGCAGGAGTCCCCCAATCAACAATTTGCCAGCCACGTGCCCTCCAGCTAACTGTCCATACCAGGGCTTGAATTTTCTTCTTCTCACATTTCCCCAGAGTCCATTTTTCGCTACCATACAATGCTGTGCTCCAGACGTACATTCCCAGAAATTTCTTCCACAAATTAAGGCCTATGCTTGATAGCAGTAGACTACTTTGGCCAGGAATGTCCTCATTCCCTTTGCGGATCTGCTATTGAAGACTCCTTGCATTATCCGTTAAACGTTATTTTGTGCCAAGGTAGCAGAATTCCTTCACTTCGTCTGTTTCGTGGTCCCTAATTGTGATATTTTAATCCAAGGAATGGAAAATAAACTTCAGGATCTGTTATCTGACAATTAGTTTGAATTTAGTAAAGGCACAAGAGGGGCAGTTTTGAAGTTGCACTTTATAATAGAAACAAATTTTAAAAAATGAGGACACCCTTTTCGGATTTGTAGGTCTAGAAAAAGCATTCGACAATGTAGAATGGGACAAGTTGGTCGAGGTTCCGAGGAAAATAGGGGTAAGCTGTAAGGAAAGACGGGTAATATACAATATGTACAAGAACCAAAAGGGAAAAATAGAACTGGAAGACCAGAAACGAAGTTCTTGAATTAAAAAGGTGGTAAGACAAGAACGCAGTCCTCTGTCTTTACTGTCCAATCTATACACCCAAGAAGCAATGACGGAATAAAAGTTTCAAGGGTGGGATTAAAGTTCTGGGTGAAAGGATACCTTGGCTATGATTCGCTGATGACATTGCTATCCTCAGCGAAAGTGAAGAAGAATTACAGGATCTGTTGGATGGAATCTGTTGGATGAATCCTATTGAGTACAGAATATGGATTGACAATAAACCAAAAAAGTCAGAAATAATGAGAAGTTGCAGAAATGAGAATAACGATAAACTTAACATCAAAATTGGTGATAACAAGGTGGACGATGTCAAGGAAATCTTCTACCTTGGAAGAAAAATTACCCACGACCTGCGAATCAAGGAAGACATAAAAAGCAGACTAGCACAGGTAAAGAGGGCATTCTTGGCGAAGAGACGCCTACTAGCATCAATGACGGGCCTTAATTTGTGGCAGAAATTTCTGGGAATCGACGTTTGGTGCTCAGCATCGTATGGTTGTGAATCATGGACAGTGGTAAAAACGGAGCAGAAGAGAATCTAAGCGTTTCAGATGTGGTGGTACAGAAGATTGTTGAAAAGAAGGGACACCGCGATAGGACATTTGTTAAGGCATCAGTAAATAATCTCCGTGGTGCACTGCATAAGGAAATTGCTCTGTCACGGTCAGTACGTGCACTGTAAGAAACAGACCGTGTTTAGGTAAGTTCTGGGTGGACTACAGCGCCCTTTGGGAGCCCGGCCTCTTAGAGAAGCCCTTCAGATATAGCGCGTCAGCGCCAAGGCAGAGTTGGGGAAGGGGTGCGGACGAGAGCGGGGGTGGTGAAGCTTCACTTGGAGGGTTCCCTCCGCATATCGCCCTCCGGCGTAATCCCGTAACGTCCCATTTCATCGCGATACCTAACGACCTAAAGAAACTGACGAAATCGATTACCAAGCGATGAAATCGAGTAATTGCTGTGTAACAGGATTAAAATTCTTGATTGATATGGAAAGGTAGTAAGCATTTTCGAATTTTTCCGCCCAGGAAACAAAAATAACAGCAGTAAACGTTTTCACCTAATCTGTCCCTCCCTTTCGTAAAGTTTACCGCTACGTTCGCAGTCAGGCGTTCTCATTATATGGCAAATTTAATTTACTGTAACTTTGTGGCTGGATGAAGCTGTTCTTACCATCGTCGTGAAGGTAACATAAAGGAGGGAAGTCGACCCCATCTGTCTGTGAATTGTGTAAACTTTGTTCTAGGTGTAATGGTATTTTAACTGTTTTTCTATCGCATTTTCTGAAGCTCAATATTTGCCTAAAAACTATACCGAGGCTGGCCTGTGTATCAGATCGCCACACGGATATGATCCGGCTTCAACTCACCTCCCCTTAATGCAAACTAGTACGCGGCAAGTTAAACGAACAGGTAAAATGTTTTCACATAATAAATACAAACGGAGCTATAGGATTTGGCATATATTAAAATTACGGTACATAAAAGTAATGTTTTTTGTCAACAGCGCCACGAGATACGTACTTCATTGGTTATTACGTACAACACTTTCTTTTTACCTAAGGTTGCCTGGGAAATTGCGATAATGATTTCTCGCTAAAGATAGCACACAGAAACGGAAGGAGTTATAGTTTCTCAACAACGACTGCATTTTTGCCTGTATATTGACACTTCATATTTAAGGTGGAGGGGCCACAAATGTATTTTGTTCTACCCTTTTTCGTGTTATTTGACCATCATCAAGTAACACCTCACTGCCATCAATACCTACACTAATGTATAAGGAACCAAACCTATAAAGCTAAATATTTTAACACTGTGTGGTATCTTTGGTCACGACATTACTCAGTAAGTATCAAGGCTAGTGCTTATTATTTATATTTTGTTTCAAGTATGTTACTAGTTTTTACTTAGAATAATATACTACAAATGTATAAAGAAAGAAACTGAGAATGGATAAATTACATTGTAAATAGTCCTCTTAACCTCTTTCTCTGTAAGGCTGGTCGAACAACAGTTTTCTTAGAATACTTCCAAGCTTTTTTCATAAAGCTAGGTTTAAGCCAGTCATTTCACCTTAAATCACTCCGGGTCGAATTTGACAGACACTTGGCAGATTGTGAAAGATCGCCCATCAGGAAGTCAAAAGGTATCGGATATTTGTATTACATTTGTAGTCAGGTGCCAATCATTGCACTAGCGCTTAACATCTGTATAGCTTTCTGCATTTCGAACCAAGACTTTAGCGATGTACACATGTGCTTAATCAGACGCTATTCACCAGGTCAATTACGCACCCAAATACTGTATCATCTTATGGTGTGTGGCGGAGATTACTTTTTGTAATGTGAACTCGCCCTTTTCCCCTCCCCCCCTCCCCCTTTTTCTTTTCCGTCCCAGTCTTGAGTGTGCGGGACGAAAGATTGTTGGTAAGCCACTGGCTGAGCTCAAATATGTCTAATTTCATCTCAATGGGCTTTTCATGAGATTTACATACGAGGAGGAAATATGTTGGTTGAGTCTTCAAGCAACGTAGATTCATGAAATTTTGATAGTAAAACACTCCATGATGCACAAGGCTTCACTTGCAGCAATGTTTTCGCACTTACCTAACGAACATGTGACGAAATGAACTGCACTTCTTAGCATTTTCCCCGTGTCCTCTATCATAATAACTAATAAGGGCCGACCAATAAGAATCGGTCGATCGAGAGTTTCGTAAACTACCTTTTTAGTGTATATCTTACACTTTCTGACTCCTTCTCCAGTGAATATAAGTGTAGCATCCTCCTTCCTGTGTTATATGTGTGTGGTTGTTCCACTTTAAATCACTCCGCATGCGTACTTCCAGATGTTTAATGGATGTGATTGCTTTTCGTGCTTGTTGGGTAATCTTGTAATCAATAATGGTCCCTTCCGCTTGTTTATGCTCATTACTTTACATTTGTTTTTATGTTGAGGGTCATCTGCCAATCTCTGTGCCATGCTTCGAACCTCTGCAGGTTTTCTTGAATTTCGCTACAATTTTCTGTAGTTGCGACGCCTCTATACATGGTGAATTTTTTCCACCGTACACAAGCTCAAGGGATTGATCCGTGTGAAGATAAAGAACAAAATCAGGTCTAATGAACTTAAGTCCGTAATTGCATGGATACCATGCTAGAGATCATTTATTCAGTCATACATTGTTACAGACACTGCGGTCTAATACACGCTGTACCGTGCGTCGACAGTTACAGTATGTGTTGAAAATGATTTCCATGTGCCTCAAGGCATGTGCGTACGCGCCGTAGCCTCTTCTGTCTCATAAGATCACATCGGCCAGGCTGCATCCGAACAAAGGCAGCATGAATACGCTGCTCTAGTATCTCCACATCTGGAAAAGGCTCTGCATACACGATACCTTTGAGACGGCCCCATAACAAGAAACTGCACGGGTTGAGATCCGGAGAACGAGCAGGCCATGTAACTGGACCTCTCCCCCCCCCCCCCCCTACCTCCCCTCCCACCACCGTCCGATCCATAGACGTGGGAAGGTCCGATTGAGATGCGTCCGGAAGTTAACGACGAAACAGGCTGGAGCACCATCATGTAGCAGCCACATAACCCTTCGAATCATCAATAGCACTTCTTCCAGCAGGAGAGTCAAAGTCACCGGCAAGAAACGCCGATAGTTCCGTCCCGTCAGGTGACGTGGAAGGAAGACTGGCCAGTTATACCGGCCCTCATATTCCGGCTGCACCGACGCTGATGATTCGCTGTCACCATACCATGGAGGTTTTTCATACTCTCCCAGAGGTGACTGTTATGAAAATTAAAGATACCACTCCGCGTAAAGGTGACCTCATCTGTGTTTAGGATGGATGACACAAATCCCGGAATCGTGGTTGCCTGGTGAAGAAACCAGTGAAAAACCTGCCCCCGATGTGGAAAGTCTGTCACTAATAAGATCAGCACACGCCGTAAGTGATAAGGGCAGTAACAACTGTCATGGGGAATGTTCCACCCGGCCGTCTGGCTTACCCTCTACTGACGGGCCAACTGCCTGGTACTGACACGGCGGTCGCGTTCCACAGTGTTAATCACATTTTCCTCCAATCCTGGTGTCCATACATTTCGGGTAGGTCCTTCGTGATTTCTTACTTCCTGAAACGACCCTGTCTCAGACAAAAGGTGAAACACTATTCCAAACATTGAATGCTGTGGTTGTTCTTGGCCGGGATAGGTTTCCTGAAACAACCTTGCTGCCCGCCGCCCATTGCCATTTCCCTTTCCGTAAGTAAACACCATGTCGGCGACGTCTCCATTCGAATACGGAACCATTGTGTATAACACTGTATCATATCCATTTCAAGTTGGGTCAGCAAGAGAAGTGAATCGGACACAACATTACTGATTAGTATGGCAGAAGAGGGCGCTAAAGCATGACGTATGAGGAACAGTACCATCGTCTAGAAGGAAACCATGCATATTGTAACCGTGACTGCATGGTGCATCTGGGATGAGGCCGCAGTCGCTGTGACAAAGTATGATTGAATAAATGGTATAGCATGGAAACCATGCATTTCCGGACATAAGTTATTAGACCTCTTTTGTTCTGTATCCTCTTATCGATCAATCCCTAGAGTTTGATCACTGTGGAAAAATCACCCTGTACAACAGCTTCATCTGCGAACAGCCTCATACCGCTTCTGATGTTATCCACAAGTGCATTTGTACACCAACACTTCCCGGCACAGCTAGAGGAATTTATTTTGAATTCGCCGGTCCTGGGAAGACGAGATTTCACCGAACTACGAGGTCTCAAAACCAAGCATACTGCATCTACATACTACACACACAGCATACTGATAGAGTGGGTTTCAACAAGAAAACCTGAAGAATATTTTCAAATGGAGGAAGGTATTTTAGAAGCGAATCAGGAACTTGGCGAACCCTTTTCATGTGGAGTAGATGACTGGCTTATAGGCAGCAGTCGTTGCATATACTCACTGCAGAGTGCCTACGCCCTGTTGCCTGGAAGGGGCTTAAGCCGTTCAAAAAGACGTCTGGCGTCGCCAGGAAGCGCCAACAAACACAAAAAATTCTTTCCCTTGAAGTGGTCTCCCACCCCTTAAGTTTGAAACACCATTTGCAAGGGCAATATTAATGGTTCTATAACACACCCTCGGGCCACTCCCTAACTTAATTTTACGATGGACGTTCATTAAATAATGCAACACATTTTTTTCTCTGCTATTTCGGTTGGAAACATGTGGATTTTGTTTTTGGACATCATGGAATATTTCTACTTCAGCCCCTGTAGTTTCATCAAATTTCCGACAGGTGACGGTGCTATACGTAGCCTCCAGAATGGCGTCTGTAACGGAATTGCGTTCCAAACAGAGGTCTGTTATTGAGTTCTTTCAGAGGGAAACCAGAGAGGCGTAGATATTCATACGCACTTGCAGAAAGTCTACGGAGACCTGTAAGAGAACAAAATCACGGTGATCGTTGGACGAGGCGTCTGTTACAATCGCAAGAAGGTATTGTGTTAGAGTATAATGACTTTTCTGGAGACTAGAAATCTACTCTGTAGGAATCAGCATGGGTTTCGAAAAAGACGGTCATGTGAAACCCAGCTCGCGCTATTCGTCCACGAGACTCAGAGGGCCATAGACACGGGTTCACAGGTAGATGCCGTGTTTCTTGACTTCCGCAAGGCGTTCGATACAGTTCCCCACAGTCGTTTAATGAACAAAGTAAGAGCATATGGACTATCAGACCAATTGTGTGATTGGATTGAGGAGTTCCTAGATAACAGGACGCAGCATGTCATTCTCAATGGAGAGAAGTCTTCCGAAGTAAGAGTGATTTCAGGTGTGCCGCAGGGGAGTGTCATAGGACCGTTGCTATTCACAATATACATAAATGACCTTGTGGATGACATCGGAAGTTCACTGAGGCTTTTTGCAGATGATGCTGTGGTGTATCGAGAGGTTGTAACAATGGAAAATTGTACTGAAATGCAGGAGGATCTGCAACGAATTGACGCATGGTGCAGGGAATGGCAATTGAATCTCAATGTAGTCAAGTGTAATGTGCTGCGAATACACAGAAAGATAGATCCTTTATCATTTAGCTACAAAATAGCAGGTCAGCAACTGGAAACAGTTAATACCATAAATTATCTGGGAGTACGCATTAGGAGTGATTTAAAATGGAATGATCATATAATGTTGATCGTCGGTAAAGCAGACAACAGACTGAGATTCATTGGAAGAATCCCAAGGAAATGCAATCCGAAAACAAAGGAAGTAGGTTACAGTACGCTTGTTCGCCCACTGCTTGAATACTGCTCAGCAGTGTGGGATCCATACCAGATAGGGTTGATAGAAGATATAGAGAAGATCCAACGGAGAGCAGCGCGCTTCGTCACAGGATCATTTAGTAATCGCGAAAGCGTTACGGAGATGATAGATAAGCTCCAGTGGAAGACTCTGCAGGAGAGACGCTCAGAAGCTCGGTACGGGCTTTTGTCAAAGTTTCGAGAACATACCTTCACCGAAGAGTCAAACAGTATATTGCTCCCTCCTACGTATATCTCGCGAAGAGACCATGAGGATAAAATCAGAGAGATTAGAGCCCACACAGAGGCATACCGACAATCCTTCTTTCCACGAACAATACGAGACTGGAATAGAAGGGAGAACCGATAGAGGTACTCAAGGTACCCTCCGCCACACCCCGTCAGGTGGCTTGCGGAGTATGGATGTAGATGTAGATGTAGATGAAGGTCACGCAAACCTGTCCAAACTTCCGACTGTCGGTCGGCCGCAGACAGTTGTGACTCCTACAATGTTGGAACGTGCGGACACTCTCATTCGAACTGATCACAATCAAATGCCTCGCTGTACAACTGCACGTCTCTGTTGGTAGTGCTGGCACACTCGTCCACCTGTAGAGCTGCCCAAAGCTGTGTGCCCGCTGAATCGCTCGCCTCCTAGCAGAAAGCATAAAGAGCAACAAAGGGAAAGCTATGCGGAATCGTTTGCGCTTTAGGCTGATCGTGGCAATTTTTTGTGGACCTTGTCACAGACGATGAAACATGGGTTCACCACTTCGAACCAGAAACAAAACGGCAATCCAGGGAGTGGGGCCACATCACCTCTCCTTCGAAGAAAAAGTTCAAAGTCGCACTTTCAGCCCATAAAATCATGACAATAGCCTTCCGGGATTCTGAAGGGGTTATTCTTTTTGATGTCGTCTCTCTTAGTGCAACGTTCAACTCTGAAGTATATTGTGCTATACTTAAGAAATTGGAGAAATGACTTCACCGTGTTCGTCGCCACCAAAATGCAAATGAACTTCTACTTCTCCATGACAAAGCAAGGCCTCAGACAAGTCTGCGCACCCGAGAGGAGCTCACAAAACTTCACACGCCTTCCGACTTCCGTCTGTTTGGCCCAATGAGTGAAGCACTGTGCGGAAAGCGGTACTTATAGGGAGATTACTGCTGGAGGAAGACATTGGCTACGATGTCGACCAATAGAGTGGCACCATGCGGACGTACAAGTCCTACCAATAAGTTTCCTCTGAGGCCGTCGCAGCGAACGGAAATTATGAAACTTTCTGGCAGATTAAAACTGTGTTCCGGACCGAGACTCGAAATCGGGATCTTTGCCTTTCTCGGACAAGAGCACTTGCCTGCAACAGGCAAAGGTCCCGAGTTCGAGTCTCGGTTCGTCACACAGTTTTAATCTGCCAGGAAGTTTCGTATCAGTGCACACTCCGCTGCAGAGTGAAAAATCTTATTCTGGAAACATCCCCCAGGCTGTGGCTAAGCCATGTCTCCGCAATATCCTTCCTTCCAGGAGTGCTAGTTCTGCAAGATTCGCAGAAGAGCTTCATGTGAAGTTTGGAAGGTAGGAGACGAGGTACTGGCAGAATTGAAACTGTGAGGACGGGTCGTGAGTCGTGCTTGGGTCCCGAGTTCGAGTCTCGGTTCGGCACACAGTTTTAATCTGCCAGGAAGTTTCGTATCAGCGCACACACCGCTACAGGGTTAAAATTTCATTCTGGAAACGGAGATTATGTTGGAAAATTGGGCATTTTAGCCACAAGAGTGGGAAATAATGTAGTGTATTGAAATCTTGAGAAAATACTACTTTCAGAAGAAAGGTGTTACATTACTTACTGAACGCCACTCTTATGTCAGAAGATTTGTCTTAATTAATTGTGATGTGTTGCGTTCTGTCTGTTAGGATTCCTACAGCCCAATAACAATGCCGATCTGATATTTCGGACACTCGTATTTTATTCAGAAATATATCAAACTCCTTTCAGAAGTCAAGGAACATAACATCAACTCGGCAGCCAATTCCCAGTGTCTACTGGGTCTCGTGGACAAATACATCGAAATGGGTTCCACATGATCGTTGTTTGCTGAATGTCTATTAATTCCGATTTTTGATCCCTATAAATGGAGCATATTCCAATATTTTACAGCAGACTAGCACTAGTGACAGAGCCCTATAGTCAAAGAATTTTTCGAGTGGCGTTCTTGAAAAGTGGACCGCCCTGCGCATTCTACCGATCACTGGGAAACCTTAGTTTTCGATACTCTATGTCCAGTCGCCTTTCTTAACTTGAACCATTTTAGTAGATTATTCGTCTCACTCTCTCTTATTTTCATTAATGTTATTTTGGCGATAATGCATCTACTGAAACGAAGACCAGAATACGATCTTACTCAGAGAAATAATTTAGTAAAAGTAGAGAACGCAGCGGCTGTCATACACTACCTTGAGTTACGCCAGACGCTACCTTCACTTCTGGCGATTCCTGCCCATCAGTAACGAACATACTTTCTCTTTGCTAGTGAGTCTTCAATCCAACTGTATATCTGTTCGAATAATCCACACTAAGTGACGGTGTGGAACTGTACCGAGGTCAAGGAACTTGGTATAAGCCTGAACTAAGCTGCGCTTTGGATCGAATGAAGGAAGTATACAGAAGTGCTCGTTGGGACTTAGTGTATAGGGGCTTCGTAATTTCGTTTCTAGCCGCCACAGGTAGCACAGGGAACAGTGTGCGCTCTCGGCGGCAGAGTGACGATGGCCGCTCCTGACGGACAAAGTGCATTAAAAGCTCGCGCAACTCGATAGCGGGAGGAGGGCCGGAGTGAATCGATCCATCAGCGCCCATGTTTCACTTTAGAGATTAAAAATTCACAGCTAAAGTAAGGTCCAGTGTCACATCGCACCTGCTCCCACCACACATCAGGCTCTCTCGCAGAGTTTGCAGCATGCATACGTGCAATATTTCTGTTCTGTATGAAGTGAATGAACGTGGTCTAGTAGTAAACACAGTCCCTATCAGCTTTATTTTTCTCGCAGTTGTACCCAAATGTTTCTCATTTACGTCATTATTTTGCCTTTATCAATTTGTAACTCTATTGAAAAGCCTCTTGCAGCCGTTATAGTTCACCTACTTTTTCTACACAATGTTTTCTCTGTCACTCACTTCTTAGTCACGCAAAAAAATGACCCTGCAACGGCTACTGAAGGGAAATTGTTTTATTTGTGACAGCGTTCCGACGCGTCCACGCCATAGGAATCGGGACCCAAGTGGCATCACACACGTAAGATACTGGTCTCCTTAAGGATCCCTAGCTTGTCTTAGCGTCTGAGTCACCATTTGTTTACCACGAGTGACCCAGTATAATGTTTCAAATCAAATGCCTTCTTGTCATACCGAAAGATATGTGATGTTCACGGAATGACCACTGTCGAGAGTTAGCAGTGAATCCAAAAAAGAACAGGATGTATTTCAAATGATATACACTGTGAAAACCAAGATGTACATGAACCAGCAGTATCAACTAGGTGTTTATGAATCAGTACTGAGAATGCTACTCTCCAGTTGTTTCCTTCCAAGAGCGAAGCTTGACGTAGCTCATATCGAGTGTGTCACGCGTTATCCCTCACCTCAGAACTCTTTACTGACAGATCGTTAAAGTTACTTCTCTCCAACGTAACATAGCACAACCGGGTATTGTGACGAGAAGTGGCGCAAGCGAGCAAGTTTTTATATTCCGGATCTCACTTATTCCTAACAAGTTATCATTTCGTTTAGACATGTACAATTCTCAGTGATCTTAAGTTATACCGTAACTATAAAAGACGCACGAGGCTAGACATTGCATGTTACGGGTGTAGATCTTGGTATCAGTTGCTTTCCGCGCAACTAGCTGTAAGAGGTTCTCTCCCGTTTTAGTGAAGCAAACTAGGTCTTCATTCATGTCCCCAACACTACTGTTCCAAACGTTGTATACAAAGAAGTTTTATAAGTCAAAAATAAATTCCACACATACGAAACCTCTGGGGACGTCTATAATTAAATATGTGGGCAACGCCAGTATTTCTAAAACGCTAGTATTTCACAAATTCCAGCTTTCCCTATCCAGTTCTCCCCTGTACCAGTCTTACGTTTGAGCCTCTGCTCCAATTTGTTGTCCGTCGTAAATGCAATTTAAATCCCTTTGTCCCTAAATAACCTCGCCAATTTATATTAGTTCCCCAATAAAGCATGACTCTACATTCCTGCAGATTTTTCTCCTTTTGTTGCTTTCTGCGTCCTACCGTTAGAACCATTTTCTACCACTATGTACCTAACTGTTTTCATTTCCTCATTGTTGTTCTTAGGACAGTAGGATGGAATTAGCACTATGCGTAGTATTTTTGAAGAACGCTAATTTATCTTTACAGGAGTGGCATGAGATCTTATCTGCTCCTGCACCAGTGAACGTGTGTTTATGATTGATGACTCTGCAACACTGGCAGTGAATGAATATTATGCACAGCCTTTCTGTGTCTGTAGGTCCCAACCTACAAAATATATTAACGCATAGTTCACAAATATTGTTCTTTCGTTAGCACTCCGTAGGTGATAGCAAGGATTTGCCTTTAATGCGTATATTTCTCTTCAGAAAAGTTTTCAGTGTTTTCAGGATACTGTTCTAACGTGTCAGAAAGTTTCCCCTGCCATCAGAGGGAACTTTTTTCTGGATATTGTTGTTGGCGTCTTCATTACGATGGCTGGTTTAATACAGTTTTCTACACTACTCTATCCTGTGCACGTCTCTCCCTCTCTGCGTAACTACTGCTAACTACATGCAGTTCAACCTGCTTACTATATGCAATACTTTTACCTTAACCACGCTGCACACTACTATCATAATCAGTTTTTTCTTGAGAACTGTGGACGTATTCCACAACCTACAATTTTAACCGAGTTGTTCCATAAAGCTCTTTCCTCCACGATTCTGTTCAGCACCTCTATAATAATTATCTGATTTACCCGTCTAATCTTCAGCATTCCTCTGCAACATCCCATTTGAAAAGGTCCTGTTCCCTTCTGGTGTGCACTGTTGATCGTCCACATTTCACTTCCTTATAACGTATAACAGATACTCAAAGACTTTCTGGCAAATTCATATTAGGGTCGACGTATCTCTCTTTTACAGAATTCTTTTTCTTGATGTTGCGGGTCTGCGTTTTTAATCATAGGTACTACAATTTTCGCCCACAACTTTTCTGCCTAAATGGCAAGACACATCTACTCTGTTTACTGTCCGTTCCTAATTTGTAAGGTACGATCAAAAAGCTTCCGTTCGAAGGCCGTAAAATCGAGAATCGGTATGCCAGTCAGGCAAAATAGCCGCTAGTATTGAGGCAATCATCTCATCGACGCACCAGGTTGAAAATAAAAGTAAAAACCGTCTCCTCCTGCATGAAAAAGTCCGGAACTGCCTGTTGCACAACCTCGTCCGACAAGAATTGTCGATCTTTGAAGTTTCCCTTTAAGGGATCGAAGACTATATTCTAGCTTGAATTGGCATAATTCCTGCGTTACGACATTTACGATATCGAGACGTGCGTTATCACAAGTAGCAACCGAGCGAGGTGGCGCAGTGGTTAGACACTGGACTCGCAATCGGGAGGACGACGGTTCAATCCCGCGTCCGGCCATCCTGATTTAGGTTTTCCGTGATTTCCCTAAATCACTCCAGGCAAACGCCGGGATGGTTCCTCTGAAAGGGCACGGCCGACTTCCTTCCCCATCCTTCCCTAATACGATGAGACCGATGACCACGCTGTCTGGTCTCCTTCCCCAAAAACAACCAACCAACCAACAAGTAGCAACACCCTTGGTGCACAGTTACACAACGGTGATTCTCCACAGACATACAGCCCCATACATATTCTTCATTCTCCGATGGATGTCTACCGATGTTTATCCTTCGGCAGCCAAGAAAAGAGCAGCAGCAAGTTGGTCCTGATTGGACGCCATAGTTCACGTTTCCGCATTTACCGTACGCACTTCGGAAACACACGAATGCGACATTAATCCATTGGGTGCATGTCAGTGCTTACACTGACAAGCCAGAACATTATGAGCACTGTCCATCGCGATGTTGGATGTCGCCTGGTTGTGTTGCGGGCAAGAGTCGCGGTAAAAAAAAAGTGTGTAAGAGGAGCAGATACGGACGAGGGATCACACTAACGAAGATATAGGCTGAAAATGGGGAAATCCATTCAGATAAGCGACTCTGACAGAGGGCAGATTATTATTACGCACAGCCTGCCTTCTAGTTTGTTTGCCTCGTTCTTTTCCTAACGTCACTACTTGCAGCCGTATCCCTGCTGCCAGTGCGGCCAATCTCTACTTCTTACAGCAAAAAGGGAAGCCTTGGCAGTTGGCAGCGCCAGAATTGTAAAAGGCTACGCGCAGCACAGAAGCTACTTGACTGGAAAACAATATGTCATTACATTTCAGTTACTACATGTTTAAAGAATTGCTGCCGGATATTTTAAAATCAGGTGATACATTTACAATTTTTAACGTCTGATAGCACATTGTTAAACCAGTAAAAACTGTTTTGAGGCAAAAGAAGCGTAATAACAGTGAGTTACAAAGAAAATTAAATTAGTTGAAGGAAACGGAATGTTAAAATGGTAAATGTAGTACAGCTGCAAATTTTCGTTTGCTGTTAAAACTAAATATACTAGCCGGCCGGAGTGGCCCAGAGGTTCTAGGAGCTTCAGTCTGGAACCGCGCGACCGCTACGGTCGCAGGTTCGAATCCTGCCTCGGGCGTGGATGTGTGTGATGTCCTTAGGTTAGTTAGGTTTAAGTAGTTCTAAGTTCTAGGGGACTGATGACCTCCGTTGTTAAGTCCCATGGTGTTCAGAACCATTTGTACCTAAATATAAGATGTAAATTATGGCTTGCATAATTGCTGTTCCAGGTAAGAGGGCCTCAACAGAAACATCGAAACTGTCTCACCTGCTTATTGGAGTATACCCATTGCAATATTTGTAATTGAATTTGTGCGCTACCAAAACTATAGTTTGGTACAATACGTAAACGATGTAGCAAATGGTAGGTTTACCGATAATTTGGTAGCATGGGTAGGGAAATACGCATAAATGATGTGTGTGAGACAAACTAGGAGTAGACGGCTTCTCATTGATTTTTTTGTTTGTTCGTTTTGTGCGTAATTAGAACCGCACATCATTCAGTGTTAGTACAGTGTACATTCTATATTCTTACAAAATTAAATTTCATAAGTAAAAAACTTAGTTGATCGCTGAACTTCTGTGCTTTTATGTAAACAAAGCAACTAATTTTCATACAAGTACAGTTTACATGCACAATGCACTCAGTAGAACGTTCTTCATCGCGATCAAAGGCAAGAGTTTCATTTTATTATTTTTAAGTGGGAATGTTGTTTATAAATAACAAAAATCTGTTTTATATATGCTCGACGAAGTACCGAGGCAAAGTTTGATACGTTTTTCGAGGATTATTTATTTTATCTGTTTTTGAGAAAATGTTATTTTCTATCACCATATGATAAATCTGCTTTGTTTTTGTATTCTTACCACAACATCCCCTTGTTTCACGCTAAAACAATTTTTGAATAAAACCT
This sequence comes from Schistocerca americana, assembly GCF_021461395.2. NCBI lineage: Eukaryota > Metazoa > Arthropoda > Insecta > Orthoptera > Acrididae > Schistocerca > Schistocerca americana. The sequence continues at coordinate 768,935,614 of NC_060122.1, read as the reverse complement.
GAAATAAACATTGGCAACTTCAGTTTTTCTCTAAATACTGTTTATTTTTAAGTAACACACAGGAGGATAACCACGTATATCAAAAATGTTGTGTAGGTTGTGCAGCCATATATATATATCCTCACTCAGTTTCTAGATGGTTCACCGATTTTGGTTTCTAGAGGCATCTAGTAACGCATTGATCACATACACGAAGCAATCGAAACGATGTAACGCCCATTAGGTATGCAACAGACCAAACGTACAGGTAATGCCGTTACAGTCTTAACTGACCAAAGCTTCTTGGATTACTGCGATAGTCTAAGCTTACTTGCGACGTCTACGGTAGCCTACAATAGTTTTACAGCTCTATTTATAATGCTGCATCTACACTTACTAGTTCTACATTACATATCTATGCTGCTGTGTTGTGTGTTTATGTGAATAATGGTGAAAAACAGTAGGTGTAAATCGGTAACATGTACAAAATGTCTCTGCGAGATTGTTTGTGGCAGATGTGCGAAGCAACTGCAACAAGCCTATTTCAGTTGCCAGGGATCTTCTTTGACCATACAAGTTACATATGTAGGCGCTCAATTGCAACTTAATCTCACAGTGGCCTTGAATTACTGGGAATGGCAGCACAGTTGGGTAAATAAAGTATTAGTAGTTTATTTGATGCATATGGGGAAGAAGAAACTCACAGCTGTTACAGTAATCATATGCACTTCCGATAGTCATCCCTGGCTTGTTCTTTACATTAACAGTCACAGGGCGACCCTCAACAATTCGTTTCAACGTTGATGCATACGGACGCCAACGAAGCCACTCAAATTCTTCAAACACTATAACATGATGGATCCGTGCATCATAACCGCCAAAACCAGATTCAGAACAGAATGGCATATAAACATGTTGCCTGCGAGACATAACTTTCTCAATCAGAGTGGACCTAAATGGACTTAATTTATTAGTACATGCTATTCTAACTTTCTCCAATGCACCTTGATCTTCGAATAGGGAGTTTGCATTTATGCCTAATGGTATAAGATATGCTCAACGGTATTTTGATTTTCATCAGGGTAGATACAGACCTCTGCGGTACACATATTAGAGCCTCAATAGTTATTACACTGTCCTTCTCAGACACACAGCCGTAGGCCATCCTATAAAATGGCCTCACGTCCAGTGAGGTCTCCTTGTCAGGGTAAACAGAAGTATAGGCTTGTACACAAGTTGGTTAGTGAAAAGCCTAGGTGGCAATGTACTTGCAAGTATGAACTATGTTTACATTACCGTTGGCAGTGGCTATCTAGGCTATTTTATGTTTTGGACATTGCAGGATGGCGTACCACTTGCGTTCCGCATTGGGATTCCGAAGGTGTTAATCCTTTTTATATTGGTGTAGAAATAGCAGGTGACGAACCTGCAAAAAATGATGTTGTTCAAAGTGACGTGAAGTATGTAACGTTTATTGTACGGAATAGAGTCTATATGACATTTTGTAAAAGAAAAGGAACGGTCACGTTTTGAATAAAGTCTATTGTTACAGCTCATGTCTGCGTTGGAATTTTTTTATTCCAATTGGGAGCACATCCGAAACTATCCTGATGACCTGCGCCTCGCCTTCTTGCTTTAACCTTTTATGGGAACAAAATTAATTATTCAGCCGCTGTCATTGTTCTTGAAGAATTGTGGTATTACAAGCCTAATCTGGAACAGTTAATTAATCAGTTTAGAGAAGCGTATAGGGAGTTTGCATTTATGCCTAATGGTATAAGATGTGCTCAACAGTATTTTGATTTTCGTCAGGGTACATACAGACCTCTGCGGTACACATATTAGAGCCTCAATAGTTATTACACTGTCCTTCTCAGACACACAGCCGTAGGCCATCCTATAAAATGGCCTCACGTCCAGTGAGGTCTTCTTGTCAGGGTAAACAGAAGTATAGGCTTGTACACAAGTTGTTTAGTGAAAAGCCTAGGTGGCAATGTACTTGCAAGTATGAACTATGTTTACATTACCGTTGGCAGTGGCTATCTAGGCTATTTTATGTTTTGGACATTGCAGAATGGCGTACCACTTGCGTTCCGCATTGGGATTCCGAAGAGAAGCGTATGAAGATGCTACCCGTGGTCTACAACAAACCCAAACCAAAATGTTTTGTGGTTTGGTATCAATCACTGTGCGACAGCTGCAGCATGAGAGCCTGTTGCATGCTATTAATCAAACTTAAGACCTTTGTATACAAGCGACTTTCTTGCCTCAAACGACACCTCGTGACAAGTGTCCCAAGTGTATTATTTGCTGTATTTACTCTCGCCTTTCACGACTAGTCGATTTGGTTTCCGTGCACGTGTCAAAGCCGGGTTAATTGGCAGGGTTTTCTGTCCTGCAGTTAGGCAGTCGAACATTCAGAAATAAATTTATGACGGACCATTCTTCAAAGAAAAGGTCGAAAGAAAGTGAGAAAAATAAGGAACCAGCAGTGACTATAGAGTTTATTAATGACCGAAACAAAACTCATAGTAGATGTTCGTGGCAAAAGTCCTATGGCAAAGTTCTCAGATTGTTGATAACTCAAAGAATACGGAAAGTGTCGTCTGAACATTTCAGAACATCAACATTTATTTGCTGAAGAAAATATGTACATACAGATACATCAAGCAATATTTAGAACACAGTAAATATTTTACACTTTGAATCTTGTTCTCATTCTAAGCACAAAATTACAACGAAAAGTAGTTTTCTTATTCAATATATCAGACTTCATGACTGATGAAACAATTTTCATCAAAAAGTTTTTCTCTATGTACATTCCTATATTTTTGCATAGTGTGAGTTTTCTTATCCCAGATATTGTAAAACATAAAAACCAAGTTGTTTTCGGGTATTCGGCCTCTTGTGTGAGAGAACACTAGCAGAAAAAAATTTCAGTTCTGGCTCTACCGTTTCCAATGCACCACGAAAGCAAAGTAAATAATAAAAAAAAAGATTATGAAGACATTAAAACCAGAAAATCTGTTACTGTGATTTGAGTGAGCGAAGTGGGAATAAGTTTGTCTCCGACGTTAGGAGACGTCACCAAAGGTTTCTGTTCCTCCTCATACTCAGGGTTCTAGAACTTTACACTGAGTACACTCAATTAATCATTAATGTCACTGACCCACCCGCCAAGTGGTTGGTGGCTGATTTACACACAGGCACGTAATGCGCGCGCACTATTAACATTCGTTTTAGACTAGAAAGCCTTTCGTATGAACAGGGGCTTACGGCGAAACTTGCTGCGTGTGGCATAGGCTTTGTTGCTATCAGAAGAATGAGAATAGTTCTGTAACTTCATTTAAGTAAGTCGAAAGAGGTTTTACAGTGTGGACCTTCAGGTTCGACGTAAGCAAGAACCAAAAGCATGGGTTGAATAACTGTTTTGAGAAGGACAGAGAAACAAGGCGTTTGAAATGCAACAAAAGAAAGTGTGCAGTGCAAACCGGAAATTGTTCCTCGGAATACGTAATACTAAAAAAAACTTTAATTTTGTTTATTTTAAGGTGCCGTGTTCTATGTGGTAGCTGCGTAATTCTCCCGTCACGCCTCGCCGCGCGCGGGCTGCACACTAAGCCGTAATACTGCTCTCTCCCGCTTATGCGGCTGATCTGATCCTCCAGAAATCCCCCGCTCAGCCGCCATGTCCACAAGCGGCCGCTCGCCGCTGGCACACAATGCTCCGTCCCATGCAGCGGGTGAGGTAGCGCTGAAGTTAACACAGTGCCGCCGTATTCGGGAGGATTTGGGTTCAAATCCCTGTCCCTTCATCCCCAAAACGACTACAGCGGATACTTTGATGGCTTCTTTGAAAAGGATACGGATACGGTAAGCTGTTAATTACGAGAAATAGGTTCAAAGGTGGTAGTTCCAGCCAGGCAGTAGGTCCCGGAAGCCTATTATTATTAGGCACATGAATTGATTCTCGCAGTTTGTTGTTCATTTTAACAGAATGCTATAAGATAATTTACGGAAAGTAGCGTCCGTCGGCAGTTACAACCTTCCCCCACTTTCTGCCCAACAATTAGACTCCGCGGTAAAAAAAAAATCACATTCTATTGAGGCGGACCAGTTTTGGAAACAGTTTTCGAGAGCGTTAAAACATGTTCAGGAAGGTCACGCGCCATGGACAGAAACGAATGGTGCCCAGAAGAAGCGATATCTGGCGAGTACGGTGGCGAAGCGACGGGGGAAGGGGGAGGGGGTAGGGGATTAAAATATGCTAAGGTTGCAACAGTGGAAAAATATTGAAGCACCAACGGCAAAAATGCGAAGCCTCAACTGTCATAGAGTAAGACGATTCCGAGTGATTTCTGGGACTCCCGTGCCATGGCGCTAACACATTATACTCGTAAGGAAAACACTACCGCAATTTCGCAACGAGGCACGAGAGGCTGTCAGAGTGAATCTTCACGGAAATCTGTCCACCCGGAACAAGTCAATCAATGTTTCAATAGTTTTGTAGCACTAAACGATACACTGTGAGTGAGCTCCAGTCCTAATTCTAATAAAGCGAATACACACTGAGTGTAGAAATCTGCTCATTGATTGTTAAAATTACAGCTCACCACCTTTCGGTTTAAATATGAGAAGAGTTGGCCACTCAAACCCCAATGGCATTATCGTGAACATAGTCAACTTCTCGTCCATCGCTGAGTAGAGGCCTTATCTAGACTTGCTGGAGCTCCAGAACTCCATTGGCAAGTAGTATACTCGTATTTAGACGGGTCTCTGGATTCATACACGTTACAGCGGATTGAGTGCAAGCAATGAAACCACATGCGATGACTATTGCCAAACATAAGTAGCAGGCGTTCATTGCATAGCATTACATTAGAATACACGCGATCGAGTGTGCCAAGAGACCAAAGTTCTGGCATTATCTCTCACCACGGACACCTCAGTGGCCGACGGCCTTCACTTAACGAGCGACTGCAGCGGATTTTTCGAAGAGTTGTCGGTGCTAACAGACAAGAAACACTGCGTGAAATAACAGCAGAAATCTGTGTGAGACATACGACGGACCTGTCCTTTTAAATGATAGTGCGGCGAAATTTGACGTTAATGGGGTGTGAGCGCAGACGACCAACGCGAGTACCTTTGCAAACAGCCCGATATGGCCTGAAGCGCGTCTCTTGGGCTCTTTATCATATCGATTGGCCCCTATACTAGTGGTAAACCATGGTCTGGTCAGGTTAATCCCGACTTGAGTTGGTAAGTGCTGATGGTAGGATTAGAGCTGTGGCAGACACCACAACGCCATGGACCCAGGTTGTCAACAAGGGACTGTGCAAGCTGTTGGTGGCTCCGTAAAGGTGTGGTCTGTGTTTACATGTAAAACGTCCCCTTTGAACAATTTATACACGACTGTGCTTAAACTGACACACAATATTTTTAGCGCAACGCAATCTGACTTTCAAAATTCCCTACTAAAGAATGGCCCTGACAAACATTAAACTATACCTTTCACAAATCACTTACCTCACAAAAATCTTCGCTGCTCAAGCTACTGCAATACAGCGAGCGCCACTACTGCCAGCTAAATAAAAGATTCAAACTATGGAAGGCACTAACTACTGATAGGGATAGTTAGCAAATAAAAGATATTAACAGAGAACAAACAATGTGTTTACCTTAATATCATCATATATAAATATAGCAGTTCATGACAAATTTCAAAACTCCGCCATCTCTCTCCCCACATCCACCACTGCTGGCGGCTCACCTCCAACTGCGCAACGCTACGCGCTGTTCACATCCTGCTGCCGCTGCCCAACACTACAATGGCAGACAACAATGCAAACTAGCCACAGACTGCACACAGCACAGCCAGTGATTTCCATATTGAGCGCTACGTAACATTGCCAATAAGAAAACATAAACAGCCTACTTACATAGAGAAAACATAAACAGCCTACTTACATAGCCCCCATGCTCCCCACAAAAAATTTTACAAATTGTATTGGGCAGTGGCCAATACAGATTTGAAAAAATTTTTCATAATTACAATAACAAAGAAATCAAATGCACACACTTATTGATACAATGTTGGTCAAAAGCTAAAAATTTCTCACAGTCCATAAAGACAGTCCTGATTCATCACAGTAAAATTGCAATGTTTTTCTCAAAGTCTGAGCAGTAAAAGAAAATGCACATAGAAGTAGTGGATTTCCATGCAGTCTTGAAGAAGTAGTGTTGTCCTTCCAACGGAAAGACAGTGCTGACTCTTGACATGCTGACAGATAATGGGCCACAACAGAGCAAACCCACAGCAGAGTCATTCGAAGTTTTGAAGAATATTGGTAGGTAGGTCATCACAGAGCAGACCCACTGGAGTCCTGGTAGAGATTGTGGTATTGGTGGGCCACCAGAGGTGCAGACCCACTGCAGTCCTTGTAGAAATAATGGCATGGTGGGTCATCAAAGATGCAGACCCACTGTAGTCCTTGTAGAGATGATGGTATTGGAGGGTCATCAAAGATGCAGACCCACTGTAGTCCTTGTAGAGATGATGGTATTGGTGGGTCATCAAAGATGCAGACCCACTGTAGTCCTTGTAGAGATGGCCAGCAGCCATCTGTTGCGATCTGTTGCGACTGTGCAGGTGCACAATCACCATCGAAGAGTCTTGCGAATAATATAGCAAGTCCATAACCACCACTTGTGCATTCACAAAGTTTGCGGAATTGTCCTTAGAACCAGCAATGCTGTTATCCAGTCCCTTGCTGAATTATTAACACACGTGCAAACACTAACAGTCCCTACTTCTCACATATTGTCCATATACTATGACCAACAGAAATGTGTGCAGTGAAATGTAACTAACAAGTTAATAATATCATGAACTGGTGACAATTACAATTTTATAACATAATAATACAATAACAAAGGTACAGAATACATTATTAAAGAACATAACAATACAGATAACATTTGTAGTAAAACAGGCTTTACAAAAGAATAGAAATAGACATATACATCAGTGTTACAAAAATAATGACATAAGTACATACATAAAAGATCAGAATAACTTTCGAAACATCAACTTCACACATGAGCATTGAACAGAACAGAATTAATAATATCTAACATCTTTACAAAGTAAATAACATATTATTAATGCCAATTATATTCGAGGATAACAGTATTCCTCATCATAGTGAATGTAGCTTAATATTAAAAGAAGAAAAAAATTCTATGAAATTACACAGGAAGAAAACAAATACACAAGGGTACACAAACACATAGTGGGATAACACCAATAGGAAAGGACAGGGTTCGTTTTCAGTGTAACATGTGGTACTGCAGTCCAACCCAAAACTTCATATATCTTTCATCTTATTTCATCCTTTTTTTCCACCAAAAAAATTCTATCTAAGCATGCTTTCTGTATTTATATGTTCACACATTTCTCACCTCAACATTTATTTCCAAGAAAATCCTACCTAAACCTGTTTTCTCAATGCATTTCTTCCAATTCATCGCAACTCATTCTCTTAGAGGCTACCCCCTCTTAAGCTAACTTAAATCTACTGAGCTCAAATGCTAAACTAAGGGATGAGGCAATGCAGCATCACATAACAAATTATCACAAACAGCAATGACAAAAAAAATGCCAATTTGCAAAGCAAGCAGCAGCAAATCTAAATTAACAGATAAAATGCAAAATTACAACTAATATGAGCCAATGTGCAGCAACATGAAAAATCAATGAGTAGTAAAATTGGCTTAGCAGAGTAACACAAATTAAAGTTCAGTAGCACTATGCCTGGCAAACAGCAGCTTATATCTAAACATGACATAGCTCAAGAAAAAATATTACAGTAAAACAACAATGCAGATAAGGGAAATGTATATTCACATCTTAATATCTATGTAATTAAAGTGGTGCACCACAACAACTGATTGTAAAAAGAAATATTACCATGTACTTGAAAAGAAAATTATGTGTTACTGTTACTAGTTCCTTCTTATTGTTCTTTCCTTTCCAAGTGCTCCTTTTTTAAAGAATGTGGATCATAAAATAATTATTTAATAGATCTGTTGACAGAAAGTGTTCACATTAGCAAATGCATTTCATTTTATAAAAGCAATGCTGCAACACAGCTGGAAACCAGATATCAAATGAAATAAGCAATTACGCAAACCAAAGCATAAAAATATCATTCAATAGTCATGTGACATTTCATAAGTTAGTAGAAATTCTCTCAACTCTCATAGAAAGACGCTTGTCATAATCAGGTGTGCAGATGTAAAAATATTTCTTGTCATTTTATTAGGCATTTCAGTAAATATCATAAATTATGAGCTCCACAGTATGCTTTCAACAAGGAAATGTCAGTAGCACGGACAATGGCCTCCCCTTTTTGTTTTCTACCTGTGCCGCTGAAAGGCTAATGGCACCCAGGTGGGTGCCTGCGACGCATTACGTGCAGGTGGTCACTTAACTTTCTTACGGAAATATTTACGACAGCAGTTTCCGCTACAGTGACAGTCTCACATAAAAATATTTCACACATCAAGAATTAGCGTTGCAAATCTGTAGAAACAAAACCCTATAAATATAACAGTGTCCAAAAAATTTTCGCCAGCATTGTGATACATTCACTCATATACACACATTTCATAACTCTTAAAGTACGATTCTTGGTTTCCAACAACCTTTTCCACAAATCAGAGTCCCTAAACACTACTCATTATTCCTTACCTCATTATACATATACATATTCGTCGACACTTCTTCAATATTTCATCATGAGAAATACGTAGCATAATAAACATTCCTCAACAACATAATACACATCGTCGTCGTAATAATGTCATAACACCTCAGTCAAATCTCAAAATCGTAGTAGCTTCCTCCAATAATTAAAAAAATTCTCTGCTCATGTCAAAAGTGTCATCTGCCACAAACGTACTTTAAAAATCATGAATCCATACCAAATACATCATTCAAAGCTCTCATAGTATCACAATGATTCCGAAAAAATATGAGCAGTTCACAAAGTACAGACAAAATACAATTTCATAAGTGTGAAGTTATCCAACTGTGTAATTGCGTAAACATGTCACTGATGTAGTAAAAAAAGTTTATCTCTCAGTTACATGATCAGATAGCTGTGTAATTCTGTGTTAGAGAAATATGGTACCGATGTGTAAAGTTGTATAAGCAAATACCATATCAGCTAGGGTTCCTTGTGGTTGCCACACACATGGTACACAAAGTAAGCGTGTACCCCCCTGAGGATTAATGTAATTATACCCTCAGGTGTTACAGATTACAGCAATGGAATGAAATGTATCACGGAAAACTTTCTTTGTAATTCAAAAATCTTTAAAAAATAAATGTTTTAAGTATAAAATTAATCACTCAAATACGTGTACTGTAGCGCTAAACTGTGCGTCTTGTAACATAATCTCTGTGGAAGTGTCGTAGTTATCGTCCTCCGAAAGCTAAGTTCTGCAGAAGTCAATGTACTTACCTCATGATAAACAAAAGTGAAATGCTTTGCGTATAGATATCTTAGTTATTACGCTTATTGTTGTGATGAAGAAAGTACTGTGCTGTAACGTATTGTTGTGCTATGGAAAAGGCAGTCTCATGTAGCTATATCACAAAAGTTACTATTAAAACATGTTTTACTTTCCAGAATAATACAGAAAAACTGTGCAGATATAAAACAGATACTCCGCAAAAGCAACAATGTAAATTGTCACACATTAGTAACGTCGTGATATAAATCGTGTAGCTGTCCCATAAACTAACCACTGTGTCATCTGGTATCTCACAGAAAGTACTTTAAATTCAGAATATATTTTCAAGTAAACCAAAATGTTGCATTAAAATCTCATTAGCAGTACCAGATATAAATTTATTTTTCTCGGAGCCAGCCGGCGCACGTGTATGCCTGCGGTGCGAGTCATTGTCTGTCTCTTTGTTGCCGCGCGTCGTTACTGGGATTAGGAGGCCTAACTTCCACAAATTCGCCTTGCCGAGAGGGCCCAGCTCTGTTTAAAGCTCGCCAGTTCTGATGCAATTCAGGTCTGTCGTTTTGTCGGTAGTTTACACAGTTTCTTTCTTGTCGGTCACGTGGTGGAGAATTTCTCCCTGAATCGTAACTGCGCGCTGAACTGTTGCGTCTGAAATTATTCTGTCTCCCTTGATAATAATAGTTCTGATTACCATATTGTCTGTTTCTATGGTTATCTCTGTCATATTCATTACTACGGAAATGCGATCTTTCTCTGTAACTATTACTCTGCCAACGGTTGTAATACGGGTGGTGTCTGTTTCGGTCACGATTTGTGTTGTGAGAATAGCCTTGTCGCGTCCAGTTATTATTTCTTTCATCGCGGATTTGCGACGGATGTGACCTGTAATTGTTGTGCTCCTGCGTTCCGCGATTGTCAGTGTCAATTTCCAGTTCTTGTAACAGTCCCTGAAATGCTTCAATGTCGTCTTTGCAACGTCCTGCCAAAATAATATGACGTAAATGTTCAGGCAGTTTGATTAAGCAAATGCGGATAAGTTCTGAGGGGCTGTATGGGTTTGAAAGATACTGATTCTTATGCAACATGTCTTCAAAATATTTCACAAGACTGGAAAATTCAGATTGTTCATCATTATGATGCTATGTTTTACTCGATCTTGTGTGGCTTGAGACCAATATGCTGAGAGGAAGGCATGGTAAAACTCTCCTTCACTGTGGCAATCGTGAATTACCGATCGCATTCTTACAGCTGGTTCATTCTCCAAGTAGCCACACATAAATTCTAATCTGTGCTCTAATGACCAGTTGGGAGGAAAACAATGAGAGAATTGATGGAGCCATGCTTGTGGATGAATGTCGTTGCCAGAATTCTTAAATGTTTTGAATTTACGTGTAGTAATGAACAGCTTATAGTCAAAGTCATCATGTTGGCGAGTCGCATATCGGTCATTGTTACGTCGTTTCGGCGGTTCCATTTCAAAATTCGGTGCACCTTGCCAATTTCTTTCATAACTTCCGAAATGCCCTGTGTTATTATTTTGTGGCTGTTCCGTATTTCTGTGTCCCTCTTCCCGTATTGGGGCGCGAGTATCCTCTGAAATACGTAATTCTTGTATTACCTGTGTCAGCTGATCTTGTACTTCTCGGATTTCTCTTTTGTACTGTGTATTGATTTGATTTTGATTCTGTTTGAATTTTCTAATTTGTTCATACTCTTCTGTGTCATTAAAGACTACCGGTCTTGCGTCAATCAGATTATCATTTACCTTCGTAGATAAATTAGTGAACTGATCCAAAAGTTCGGCTACTTTCTCCGATAGTGTACTTACTTCCTCAGTGTGTTTTTCTGAACCAAGTTTCAGAGTGTCCATTTGTGTTGAAATCGTATCTACTGTGTCCTTTAAGTTTTCTTGAGTTTTTGCAAGTTGCGTAACCGAATCGGTAGATGCAACTGAGTCAATTTTAGCTTGCAAGGTGTTGTGATTTTCATGAACAATGGTTTGCAGTTCTTTTATGGCTGCTTCGTGATTCTGTAATACATTTTCATGCCGCGAAAAAATGGGTTGAAAATGCTCACAAATTTGTGTTTTTATGTCATTACAGACTTTTTGACATTTCGATTCAATGTTATGTAACTCACTAGTTAAATCTTCACGTGTTTGTTCAAGTGTGGTGTCTAACTTTTGAAGATTTTGTCCCATTGCGTCTAACTGTTGCTGTGTTTGTCTCTGGTGTTGTTCCATTGTGTCTAACTTTTGAAGATTTTGTTCCACTGTGTCTAACTTTTGCTGTGTTTGTCTCTGATTTTGTTCCATTGTGTCTAACTTTTCAAGCTTTTGTCCCATTTGTTGCATTAATTGTAATAACAATGCACTGGTGTCTGAAACATGTTCCTCAGTGCTTTCGGCAGTGAATTTGCACCGGCAACATTCACATTTTGACAAGCGGAAAATGTGTCTTGACTCATTTGAGAAAACGGTGAGAACCCAAAACCTGAGTCTGTAGTATTTGCAATATTGTGTTCTGTCATTCCCGATTCCTGAGGCGAGCTGTTGCCGACCAATCGATCGATAACGCTTCCCTGTTCACTACCTGTTTCACTGTCTACACCATTGTTTGCCGCCCGCTCCATTTCCCTATGTGCAATTACCAAATTACTACTTTGAACATTAGTTAATTCATTACCCAGTGGTGCTGGCAAGCTACGCTCGTCGTCACTATCATTTCTCAATTTACTTTGGAGCCTAGTGTTACGTTTTTCACACGCCATAATTGTCACAATATTTCACACGATAACACAGAAAAGCACAATTTGAAGTGCAAAAATAGGAGAACACATTAACATAGCACTGAAAATAATATCTAGTTAATTGCAAGCGTAGCTGCGAAATACTTGGTGCAAATCTATATGCATGCCACAACTGTTTTACTGTACAACAATGAAAGGCTACAACTACAAAGGGGATTCTCTCTACAATTACGCGCTAGCAATAAACAAAAGCTACACTAAATACACAAACTACAAGAAAAAATCAGAAGATTCCAGTGAGGAATCCTCGGCTAAGGGTCGACATATGAAACGTCCCCTTTGAACAATTTATACACGACTGTGCTTAAACTGACACACAATATTTTTAGCGCAACGCAATCTGACTTTCAAAATTCCCTACTAAAGAATGGCCCTGACAAACATTAAACTATACCTTTCACAAATCACTTACCTCACAAAAATCTTCGCTGCTCAAGCTACTGCAATACAGCGAGCGCCACTACTGCCAGCTAAATAAAAGATTCAAACTATGGAAGGCACTAACTACTGATAGGGATAGTTAGCAAATAAAAGATATTAACAGAGAACAAACAATGTGTTTACCTTGATATCATCATATATAAATATAGCAGTTCATGACAAATTTCAAAACTCCGCCATCTCTCTCCCCACATCCACCACTGCTGGCGGCTCACCTCCAACTGCGCAACGCTACGCGCTGTTCACATCCTGCTGCCGCTGCCAACACTACAATGGCAGACAACAATGCAAACTAGCCACAGACTGCACACAGCACAGCCAGTGATTTTCATATTGAGCGCTACGTAACATTGCCAATAAGAAAACATAAACAGCCTACTTACATAGAGAAAACATAAACAGCCTACTTACACATGGAATGGGCTGGGTCCTCTTCCAACTGAACCGATCACTGATTGGAAAGTCCGCAGCTCGTGGTCGTGCGGTAGCGTTCTCGCTTCCCGCGCCCGGGTTCCCGGGTTCGATTCCCAGCAGGGTCAGGGATTTTCTCTGCCTCGTGATGACTGGGTGTTGTGTTATGTCCTTAGGTTAGTTAGGTTTAAGTAGTTCTAAGTTCTAGGGGACTGATGACCATAGATGTTAAGTCCCATAGTGCTCGGAGCCATTTGAACCATTTGAACTGATTGGAAATGGTTCCGTTCTGCTGTGTCGAGACCGTTTTCAGCCATTCGTGGACTTCATGTTCTCGAACAACGACGTTATTTTTATGGAAAACAATGCTCCATGTTATCGGAGCACAGTTGTTCGCGACTAGTTTTAAGAACATTCTGGAAAATTCGAGCGAATGATTTGGGCATCCAGATCACCCGACATGAATCCCATCGAACATTTATGGGACGTAATCGAGAGATCCGTTAGTGCACAAAATCCTCCACTGGAAACACTTCTGCAATTCTAGACGGCTACAGAAGCATCATGGCTTAATATTTCTGCATGGAACATGCAACGTTTTGTTGAGTCTGTGCCATGTCGAGATGCTGCACTACGCCGGGAAAAAGGAGGTCCGACACGAAATTAGGAAACACCTCAGCGTATTTTGTTGCCTGTTGCTCTGTGGTGAAGTGTGCCGGGCGACATAAGTGATTCTTCTGAGCTGAATTTCCTGGATGCTTCTAGAATATGTTTCTGGACTTATCTTTTCTTTGTTTTATGTGCAGAATATCAAGTTGCACCGCTGTAACTATGGCTGGCCCCTCCCCTCAATCCTCCACCCTCTTTTTCCCTCGTACACTTCCTCCTGTGTCCATTTTCGAGCGGTTTCTCATTCGAGTTGTTCTCTCGGATTTATTGCTATAATGAAGCGGGCTTTGTTGGTGAATCCTATAGGTATATGCAGTAATACCCAGTGCTGACAACGGACCGATACCGTCGTTGGCTGAGGGAAATCTCCACTTTTTTGCGATCGGAGACAGAAATTGGAAGCTCCCGCTGAGTAGGTTCAATCAGCAGCGGAGTTCTCGCTAAGCTGGCCATTAGTAACAGATTAAAACATGGAATCGAATCCAGATTTTCGGCTCTGCTTGTCAGTGCTTGATCAGTTGAGCTTCTCCACAGCTTTGCGGGCTTGTGACACCAAAACATGGTTTTTGCATATCTGTAATTTATGCCTCCGTTATAAAAAATTATATCACTGGTGATCCTGCTGACCTGATTCCAGTGAGGAATGGGAATGTCTATTTGGTGAATCATCACCCAGGAATAAATAAGCCTTCAGACTAGTTCTCGAAAATATACTCTCTCTTTTTGTCAGAGTGATTCTTCGACGAAGGAAGATGCCGACACAAGTAAAGCTGTGATATGTCCTTGCTTCTTACCCGACTTTTGATTTTACTTGACACGGACGTTATAGGCAGGTATGGTTTAAGGCACAAGCTCTTGGGAGGCCAAGCTGAGCGAGACATTGGGGGAGTTCATGTGCAAGATTTGAATAACGAACTATTTATCTGTTGAAAGTAACTGATAAATAGGGACAGCTGCTTATAGCTTTGTCCATCTTGTGCTGGGGCCTAGCGATATACATTTCCCATTTAGTACAGTCAACTCCGATTCCTGGAATGTTCTTTCAAAGTGAATGTCTCTTGCATTTTATTAGCAGATTGTTCTACTGAGGAGGGAAATCAGCGCAACTTCACAAATAGTACTGCGTATGGCATGAACAGCATATTACCGAACCACGTAGAGCGAGCAGTGTGTCGGTCGATAGAAGGACTGAAAGGTGTTTCGAATTTTGCAGAGTCGTCCATTTCAATCATCGTACACTCATCCCACATAAAAATTTCCATCAGTCAAAAATCCAAAGTTAACTGGGAAGAAGAAATCGCGGTATCGCTTTCCTCTTAGATGGTGCTGTTATCAGTGGAATCATTTTTAATCGCAGACTCAAGTGCTAAGTCATAACATTCTTTTTCGTAATGTATGAAAGAAGTGACTTAAAACCGAAATATAAAGAAATACTGTAGCCTATTTAAATTTTATTGTGCAGATCTAGGTTTCAGCTCGAAGCTAGCCATTCTCAATGCACTCTTATTTCCGCTCAATGCATGTAATGCCTGTTGGTCGGGCTTCATCCACAGTTCATTGAATATTCAATGAACTGTGGATGAAGCCCGACCAACAGCCATTACATAAATTGAGCGGAAATAATAGTGCACTGAGAATGGCTAGCTTCGAGCTGAAACCTAGATCTGCACAATAAAACTCATAAAGGACGACTGATAGCTGCAATCTATAATTTACAAGTCAATATAACAGTCGCTGAGTGCAACAGCTTTCTGAATGGAAGGTAACCTGATGAAATGCTGTATCAATGATTCAGTGTTTCTTCCACAAAAATAGGTACACAGAAACGCACTTTTTGTCTCACAGTTTCCTTGGCGTTGCGCGGAATCACACTCTGATATACTCTCGGTTGGAGCAGATTCGTACATAATCGGGAAAAATCGTTTGCTTTAGTCTAAGTCGCACTTCTATTTTATCTACTGACGACCGAAACTGGTAAAACATGGAAATAAAACTATGGTAGTAGGAGATCTCCCGAAAGGAAAAAAGATATTTCGTTTAGTCTGTGGTGCTACATGTGTTTTATATATTGACCACTGAAACCGGTGGTTTACGGTCTCTCTTTTATTTTATCTTCTAACTTTCGGTTTCGGTAATCAGAAGATAAAATAAAACTGCAACTATACACATCAAAACAAGTTTTGCATCACCTCAGTTCCGAGAGGTCTGGAAACTGTACAGAAAATTGGAATAGAGATCAACACAAACATCATTTCCTACCTTTATATTGCTGAAAACCATACACTGCATGTTTTACCACCACACAGCGAGACCTGCAGAGGTGGTGATCCAGATTGCTGTACACACCGATACCTCTAATACCCGGTAGCACGTAGGCACTTTCGGTCCAGATTGTCCCACTCCTCAACGGCGATTCGGCGTAGATCCCTCAGAGTGGCTGGTGGGTCACGTCTCTGATGATTGTCTGGTTGAAGACATATAAGACACTCATCGGTGAGTTTGAGTCGTAACGCGACGTCCTGTGGCTGCACGTAAAGCATTATTGAACATGGTGGCGTTTCTGTCAGGGTTCCTCCGAACCATAATCCGTAGGTAGCAGTCATCCACTGCAATAGTAGCCCTTGGGCGGCCTGAGCGAGGCATGTCATCGACAGTTCCTGTCTCTGTATTTCCTCCATGTCCGAACAATATCGCTTTGGTTCACTCCGAGACGCCTGGACACTTCCCTTGTTGAGAGCCCTTCCTGGCACAAAGTAACAATGCAAACGCGATGGAACAGCAGTATTGACCGTCTAGGCATGGTTCAACTACAGACATCACGAGCCGTGTACCTCCTTCCTGATGGAATGACTGGAACTGATCGGCTGTCGGACCCCATCCGTCTACTAGGCGCTGCTCATGCATGGTTGTTTACATCTTTGGGCGGGTTTAGTGACATCTCTGAACAGTCAAAGGGACTGTGGCTGGGATACAATATCCACAGTCAACGGCTATCTTCAGGAGTTCTGGGAACTGGGGTGATGATAAACTTTTTTGGTGTGTGTATAAACATAAGCAAATATTTCTTTTTAGTTTTCGGGAGAGCTCCTACTCACCATTCTCTTCTTTATTTCCATGCTTAATGAAGAGTGTACGTAGCCCACGCATCATACAAGCCCATTAACACTAATGTCCGTTCTACGGACGCCGACCATGTAGGCAACAGAGACTGGTTATTTGTTTGTTATTTATTACTTCTGATGAGGTTTTTTTTCAATTTCTGTCACTGTCGCAGCGTTCTTTGTAACTCATTCGAGTATTACCTGATTGTGCTATTTTTATAGTCAAAAATTGTCAGAAAATCAATATAATAATCCACACGTATTACAAAAATGGGTGTATATATGTGCGTATGCGAGTGTGTAAGTATGTTCCATATCTCGTCCTAAACCACTGGACCTATTCCAACTCGACTTGGTACACTTATTCCTTACTGTCAGGTGACTGTACTGTGGGGGTAAGAACCATCTACCGGGTGATCAAAAAGTCAGTATAAATTTGAAAACTTAATAAACCACGGAATAATGTAGATAGAGAGGTAAAAATTGACACACGTGCTTGGAATGACATGGGGTTTTATTAGAACAAAAAAAAAAAACAAAACAAAGTTCAAAAAATGTCCGACAGATGGCGCTGGACAGCAAAACGTCAGTGACTGCGCATGACAATCGTGTATAGAAGGAGCTGAAATGACAGAGAGAATCAGATGCGCCAGCAGTCGCAGCATGTTGACATTACCTGAAAAGGCGCTTTTAGTGAAGCTGTATTATCAGAATGGGGAATGTGCTAGTTCAGCGTTACGATCCTATCGCCATAGGAAGGGGATTCGAACGGGTAAAGGTCCGTTGACAAATACAGCTGTGGCGATAATCATTTCGAAGTTCGAAGCCACGGCTTGTTTAGACGATAGACTCCGTAGTGGCCGACCGAGCACAAGGCGTAATGCTGCTGACACAGTTCAGGAAGAAATGGAGACTGTAGCGGGTTCGTCTATGCACGGGGAAGTCAGAAGCGCTCGTGCAGTTGCACGTCGCACCAGCATTCCATACACTGTTGTTTGGTTGCCACGTAGGCGTACCCTCCGATGCTATCCGTACAAAATCCATCGGCATCATGAACTGTTACCTGGCGATTTAGTGAAGCTGAGGGCATTTGCGGTGTGGGAGTTTCGAAAGATGGTGGAAGATGACGCTTGGTTGAGTAACGTGTTGTGAACCAACGAAGCTCATTTCACGTCCCGAGGGTCTGTCAACGCCCACAACTGCAGAATTTGGGCTACCGAAAATCCTAGAAATGTCGTGGAAACTCCATTGCACGACGAGAAAGTCGCGGTATGGGTTGGATTTACCACATCTACCGTTATCGGGCCTTTTTTCTTCGAGGAAATGCGTGATTCTGGTTTTGTAACTGGTACCGGAAGGGCTATAAAGCCTGGCTGATAAACACCTGCTGGAACGTACGATGTTTATGCAGGATGGCGCTCCACCGCATATAGCTAGACGCGTGAAAGATCTCTTGCGCGTGTCGTTTGGTGATGATCGTGTGCTCGGCCGCCACTTTCGTCATGCTTGGTCTCCCAGGTCCCCAGACCTCAGTCCGTGCGATCATTGGCTTTGGGGTTACCTGAAGTCGCAAGTGTATCGTGATCTACCGACATCTCCAGGGATGCTGAAAGGCAACATACGACGCCAATGCCTCATCATAACTCCAGACATGCTTTACAGTGCTGTTCACAGCATTATTCCTCGACTACAGCTATTGTTGAGGAATGATGGTGGACATACTATTTCCTGTAAAGAACATCATCTTTGCTTTGTCTTGCTTCGTTATGCTAATTATTGCTATTCTGATCAGATGAAGCGCCATCTGTCGGACATCTTTTGAACTTTTGAATTTTTTTAGTTCTAATAAAACCCCATGTCATTCCAAGCACCTGTGTCAATTTTTACCTCTCTATCTACATTATTCCGTGATTTATTCAGTTTTCAAATTTATACTGACTCTTTGATTACGCGGTACTTATCAGAAGGGTGGGTGTTAGGGAGAAACAGAAGCGTAGCCCACGACACACGAATTCCAAGACTTCGTCCATTTAATATCTGAGGATGAGAGGCCTTAGCGACTTGGAACAAGCTTCAAACATAATTTCGAACCTATACGAAATTTTTTCTCACTGACTACCCCAGAAAACTATTAAAGAAAAATGTTATCGCATATTACTTTTCTTTATTACTAACTACACTCGCGACACATTTTACAGACAATATGCATATATACCACTGAATGTAACTGCAAAATTATCATCGTACGACACATAGTTCGGGAGATATGACGTCATAAACAATGAGATGCGTGAAAAACTACCGCATCCTGGAAGACGTTTAAATTTATTACTTCGTTGCTACTAACTCCATTCGAAAAATAGTTTTCAGAAAGTATCCACATATGCCGCCCGATGTACCTGCTTAATTATACCATTGTACGACAAATTGTTCAAGAGCTCTGCCATGTCTCGAGGGGGAATGTGAATGACACTAAGCTAGGCAACAGGGGTCTTATCTCAGTAGCCTATTTGCTGAGTTGGAGATAGTATGGGCTGCCTGTAGACCTGCAACTACCGCTGGCCTGCAAGCTGTAAGAGAGACAGGTATGGAACTCGGTAAGGATGATTAAGAAATCAAGGTGAAACTCTCTAGAAGCCTTCTCTACTGTACACCTTCAGAAGGCTCTCGAGCCAACTATTCATTAATAGTCCATCTGCAGCTCTAAGAAGACGTCTCGGTAGCAACGGCTGGCGCCGGGGCTACTTGAGAGTAAATAAGTCTGACTTCCGGCGCCCTGCAGCCTGGAGACGGTCTCCATTGGTGGCTGTGGTGTCCTACCTCTTCCTTGGGTACTTACGAGCCCCTATTTACACTACTGGCCACTAAAATTGCTACACCAAGAAGAAATACAGATGATAAACCGGTATTCATTGGACAAATATATTATACTAGAACTGACAAGGGATTACATTTTCACGCAATTTGGGTGCACAGATATTGAGAAATCAGTACCCAGAACAACCACCTCGAGCCGTAATAACGGCCTTTATACGCCTGGGCATTGAGTCAAACAGAGCTTGGATGGCGTGTACAGCTGCCCATGCAGCTTCAACACGGTACCACAGTTCATCAAGAGTAGTGACTGGCGTTTTGTGACGAGCCAGTTGCTCGGTAACCATTGACCCGCTGGAGAATGTGCTGGCGAGGGTAGCAGCCAGCAATTTCTGTATCCAGAAAGGCCCGTACAGGACCTGCAACATGCGGTCGTGCGTTATCCTGCTGAAACGTAGGGTTTCGCAGGGATCGTTTGAGGGGTAGAGCCACGGGTCGTAACACATCTGAAATGTAACGTCCACTGTTCAAAGTGCCGTCAGTGCGAACAAGAGGTGACCGAGACATGTAAGCAAAGGCACCCCATACCGTCAGGCCGGGTGATACGCCAGTATGGCGATGACGAATACACGCTTCCAATGTGCGTTCACCGCGATGTCGCCAAACACTGATGCGACCATCATGATGCTGTAAACAGAACCTGGATTCATTCGAAAATATTACGTTTTGCCATTCGTGCACCCAGGTTCGTCGTTGAGTACACCATCGCAGGCGCGCCTGTCCGTGATGCAGCGTCAAGGGTAACCGAAACCATGGTCTCGGAGCTGATAGTCCATGCTGCTGCAAACGTCGTTGAACTGTTCGTGCAGATGGTTGTTGTCTTGCAAACGTCCCCATCTGTTGACTCAGGGATCGAGACGTGGCTGCACGATCCGTTAGAGCCATGCGGATAAGATGCCTGTCATCTCGACTGCTAGTGATACGAGGCCGTTGGGATCCAGCACGGCGTTCCGTATTACCCTCCTGAACCCACCGATTCCAAATTCTTCTAACTGTCATTGGATCTCGCCCAACGCGGGGCAGCAATGTCGCGATACGATAAACCGCAATCGCGATAGGTTACAATCGAAGTCGGAAAGGTGATGGTATGCATTTGTCCTCCTTACACGAGGCATCACAACAACGTTTCATCAGGCAACGCCGGTCAACTGCTGTTTGTGTATGAGAAATCTGTTAGAAACTTTCCTCACGTCAGCACGTTGTAGGTGTCGCCACCGGCGCCAACCTTGTGTAAATGCTCTGAAAAGCTAATCATTTGCACATCACAGCATCTTCTTCCTGTCGGTTAAATTTCACGTCTGTAGCACGTCATCTTCGTGATGTAGCAATATTAATGGCCAGTAGTGTATATGGCTTGTGTACCTGTTTGCCGAACTTTCCGAGCCGCTGTTGGAGAACACAGTGCTCTTCCATTACCATATTTGGGTAGGTCTTGCAGCTCTGTCGTGCTGCCAGCTTTGGCTTTCAGCCATTCACGTAGACAAGAGCGTGTTCTCCCCTGTTTTTCGCCAGGCGCTGCGAGGCCGTCTTGGATTGCTGTCGCGTTCTAAAGTTGTGGCAGTGTTTCCGGGCTCCTTTGGCCGGCCACCGTGGAAAACTTCCTAACTTTTTCATCAAAGTATATGGCCACAGAAATCCTGTTTGCAACAAGGCAAGACGCTGAATGGTACTGGCGTTGACGTACAGCTATAAGTCAATGCTTTGGGAACACCAGATTTCTTCACTCACTGGAGACAATAACTGCCAATACATTGTCGTTTGATAATATTTTCAATTAAAAACAAGGAATTCAAATTCGACAAAAGACCCGCAGTGTCGAAATGTTGCGTAACGTATCCGCACGGCAGCATATCAGACAGTTATAGATGTGTAGTTTTTGGTCCTGTAACGGAATACGAAATCGCGAATCGCCTTTAGCTGTCTCTGTAGGAATATCTGTATACGTCGGAGATCAAATTCGCGCGTGTGCACAAGGCTTACTTAAAATGTGCGCATTAATAGGCGAGGATGACAGTGGAGAAACGCACATGTGTGCCGCGCACAAGCGCAGTTCCGGAGATGTAGCTGGCGCCAGCAGTGGCTACAAGCTAGAGGGGGTGGGGGTGACAGTGCAGTGCAGCAGCTGCTGCGCGGGCAGCCTGCCACCAGGCGCAACGCCCTCGCTGCCCACTGCTGGCGAGGCGACCGCTATACGTCCAACACTGACTGACCTGACGCCACAGAGTTACGGCTCGCCACAGAAAACGGTACACCACTATTTTCAATATCCAAGAGTACATCTTGTGCATATTTTTTGCTCATTTTGGCGAAAATTAAAAGAAATAACAAAGTCTACGTAAACTTAAACCCTACTGATAACATTACGGTCTATGATGCCACCCATGTAAGTAAAAGCGACTGCTTATATGCCTGTAATTTATTATTTCAGATGCTATAGAAAGTTTCAGTACATAATTCTCCTTGAAAAATGTGAAAAGAAAGGTACGATGGCTTGATGAAATACTGTAAGAAACAATTTCGCGAAAGGCTCTGAACTGTTTCGGTGGATTTCGGCTCAGAGAAAACGAAATCTGCCAAGAGGAAGCTTCTCGTCTTTGATATTCTGGAGATTCTTGCGCTTTTTGGCTTCTAGGCTACTGGTTATGAAACTACTGAATATGAAACTTGCCGAATAGTGCGCACCGCAGGCGAGAAAATGTTACCAAGTGTAAATTGTTTTTCTTTATATCATTCACCGCGTGAATGATCGAATTACTTCTGAATGGGTCTTTATCATTAGTCACAATACTTATGGGAGTGTACAGCCTACCAGCACACACGGTGACAATGTTCCTCTACACACGCCTACCTTCTACCACACTAAAAGAAAAGTTCTCTACTTACGCATACTTTCAGCCACAGTAAAAGAAAAGTAATGTAGCAGTTTTTAATCAAGAACAGCTTTTATTGTATACAACATATCGTTTAAAAGTACTGTACTACAGTACATGTACCCATAGTATAAGTACGAAAACGTTATTGGAATTATTGCTTTGGTAACTTAGTTTGTCCACTGATCATTAGCATTTATAACTTCTCTTCGTTGGTGTACATTATAATCAAACCCTCAGTGAATTCTAATGATTGAATGAGAGCGTGCATTTCCGTTGTGTATCCATTTGTTTACTGTCAGGTGCAGCACGTGAACGAGGTACGCTATCCGGTTACCTGGACTGAGTGCTAGTACGGGAGCTATAATTGTGTAGGCTTTCGCTGCCAGAGTCAGTTGAGATACAAGTTTCCTGAGTATGGTATCGCGTCATAAATTAAAAAAACATTACTGGAGAAACCAACATTTCGGCCACGGTTGCAGTAACCTTCTCGGTCTGTTGATGTGTTTTAACTGTGCAGTCACTTATATTTTACGATTACTGCTCACTGAGAGTCACATTACATCACAATGTAAAATAGATCGTTGCTATGATTGGTTTCTTGGGCGAAAAGAGTGGGGGCGTTATTGTAACAAGCTATTACAGCGGAGAGAGAGGGGACCTTCTCTGGTGGCTCTTGCATTGTGTGCTATGACTGTTGATCACCGACGAATGAGGTGTGGGCTCCTGTTTACCTTGTGCTGGATGCAAGCGGCGCGGCGGTAGCGCTCACGCGTCGTTTTGTTGTTGCGGCCTGTTGGACCCAGAGAGACGGCAACCATGGTGGAGTAACCCTGAGTCCATCCTCTCTTTAGAGGTTTCAGTTTGTTATAATATTCTGATGGCTTCTCTGATGTTGCGTTTTAGCAAACCTGGATGCTTGGCTAGTGCGCTGGTTTCGTTAAATTTTATTTCCTTGTGGCTCCCTTGCTGGTGTTCGGTCGCTACAGATTTCCTTTGTTGCTATAGATGAATGTAGCGCTCGTGTCCCTGTAGGTGTGTTGTTATTGGCCTGCCTGTTTCATAGATCTATACGTCTCCACACTGACATTCCACCTTGTACATGCCTGCATAGTGTAAAGCGTCTACCTTGTCCTTAGTGGTGCCTAACGGCTGCTGTGGAGGATACGCTAGACACCAAGCTGGCGAAGGTGTTTACCAAACTAGTCAGTGACATTTTTCGCACAGGATAAGCTAGCTGCAGTTTGTCGATTTCATACCAGTCTTGTTTTCTTTCTTACTTTCGTTTCCGTGGATTTGAGGACCAATTTATGACTATAACCATTGGCCAAGAAAGTTGTACACAGCCTTTTGAGCTCATATCTTACCTTTTGAGTATCACTAGGCGCTGCGCAACAATAGCCAAAGAACGGATAACAGTTCTTCTGCGCTGAGTGGTGCTTGGATGTGGTGTGCAAATACCTGTCCCTGCGTGTCGACTTCAGATGTGCTCTGCGTCCAAAATGCCCTCCGTTGTCATATATGCTTCCTCGTCTAGACATAGAATTGCGCCATTCTCTTATACGTCCAGTGCAAACTGTATCTTCCCGCGAATTTTATACAGATATTCGTGAATCCTGTATAGCTCCGTTTCACCATGAGACCATGTAGTGAACGTATCATCCAGGTACCAGAATCAGCATCTTGGGCAGTTTCATTAGCTTCACACACTCGCAGTTGAGTGATTCTGTGGACGTTGCCCCAGTCGGTCAGCAACAGCGTTGCTGCTAGCAGAAGATACAGGGTAGGGAAAATAAAAGTGGCGCGGAGAACACAGTTCCAGCGTACAAAAAACACAACAAAGGAAAGGAAATACAATACTAACCTGACTGTAGCACGTGTTGAAAGTGACCACCATTCATCTCCTGACCCTTCTGGGTCGTCGGCAAGTTGCTGAAGGCGGATCGATGCTGGACTGCTGGAATCCCTGCAATCTCATCCGAAACGTTCTGCTGCACTTGTTGGAGACTGTGAGGGTTGTTGCGATACACATTAGACTTGAGGCCGGCCGAAGTGGCCGTGCGGTTAAAGGCGCTGCAGTCTGGAACCGCAAGACCGCTACGGTCGCAGGTTCGAATCCTGCCTCGGGCATGGATGTTTGTGATGTCCTTAGGTTAGTTAGGTTTAACTAGTTCTAAGTTCTAGGGGACTAATGACCTCAGCAGTTGAGTCCCATAGTGCTCAGAGCCATTTGAACCAACCATTAGACTTGAGGGTTCCCCACACAAAGTAATCGCACACTGATAGATCAGGTGACCTGGGTCGCCAGCTAGGGCGGCGACCAGACTGCAGATCCAGGTGGAGTATTCGTCCGCATTCTCTTGCGACAGGCGTCAGGTTGATTTGTTAGGAGTCTGAAGCGTTTTCTGGTGAACTGCTGCCACATTTTCTGGTGTGCTTGCACGTTTCTGGATGTTTTTTGACTTGTTCAAAACAGATCCTGTCTGACGCCATTTTCAGACTACACGTTGCATGGCACTCTTTGCTGGCACTTTGACACATTTAAGCTTCTCAGAAAACAAAACTTTGCCGTCACGTAACTTCCCACAGAGAGCACCCGCTGCTCCACTGTGAGTACCATCGGGTCGCTCCAATCACAATGGCACAGCCCACACTACGCTCTCAACCCGTGTGGGTCACGTGCCTGGCGCACACGTGGTGTGCACGTCACGGGGTGTGTTTATGTGCACACATTCACGTCCAATCGTATCCACTCGTCCGAGCCACTTTTATTTGCCCCGTCCTGTGTATTTACAGCAATCTTCTGGTGTGGAAATCAAGCTCTCTACACCTGCTGCATACACTCCTTCATAATAGATTTACTGGTTCGCTTGAAGATGATTCTTACCCTGTGGGTGTCGATGTGCAGTTTAAGCTACAATAATTTACATACGACGTCATGATCCCATAAGAACCCAGAAGACTGCCACTGTAACCGTTAGCGAAAGGTTGGTTTCTCCAGTAAAGTCTTTTACAATGGAACACGATACCGTACTCATAGAACTTTGATGTCAACTAGTACTTGAGAATCAATGTTTCGCGTTTCGTCTTCGACAGAGTCGTGTTTAACAGATCTCTGCACTGTGACACGTTTTGGAACAGGTGTGTGGGAGAGGGACCGGATTACTGAAAAAATATGGGGCGCTATTAATAAAATATGTGCTCCAGTTCGTATCCTAGAAACGAACACAGTTACGAGAAAAGCAGTCCTGCTGCGTAATGTTTATCTGCTAGATAACCGACGTTAGCTGGAAATCTTTTTTATCTTCTTCTCGACAAAAAGTTATTTGGGATTTGTTAAGTAATCCCCACCGCACACCGTTTTTACTTTGTATGCAGTTTATAGAGCATAATATTTTAATTAATTTTATATTGCTTATAGTTGTGAGCACGACAGATAAAATACGATTTTCACTATTAGTTTCTGCAGTTGAAAATATTTTAACTTTATGCACTTTGACCTATTATGTGGGGATAGATTTCCTGCTGTGGACGTACGATATTTAATTTGCAAACTATTTTTATATAACACTGATCTGGCTTGTTAGATATGGAACATGGTATCATTATTGTAACTAATTATGAAAAAAAATGCCCATCGCTACTCATCTCCTGAATGCACAGAAAATTACTCTTATTGCCTGTTCGGATGTTACAGTATGGTTCAAATGGCTCTGAGCACTATGGGACTCAACTGCTGTGGTCATAAGTCCCCTAGAACATAGAACTACTTAAACCTAACTAACCTAAGGACATCACACACATCCATGCCCGAGGCAGGATTCGAACCTGCGGCCGTAGCGGTCGTGCGGTTCCAGACTGTAGCGCCTTTAACCGCTCGGCCACTCCGGCCGGCCGTTACAGTATGTTATGTTCACTAAACGTAAACCTGCAGTGGATTTTTGTGTGTGTGTGTGTGTGTATGAAGACTATTAACTGCCACGACTAACATGAGAGCATGAATCAAAAAAAAATGAAATTTAATTATTATGTTATTAGCCAGAACAGGTTTTGCACAGCAGTCTTTGATCACACACAAGTAAAACTTTATCACTCATGAATTATTTACGAAACTGATAACATAATAGCAGCTGCCCATGTCCACCTGAAAATGACATAATAAAATCCACAATTTCCCTCTGAAGTCTCCAGGAAACTGAAAGAGATAATTTTAATTTACCGTTACCTACCTACTATATTGCGGGAAAACTGCTTTCATTCAGTTTAATTTGAATTTGCCGCGGCAGAGGCTCCCGCGATCGCTGCACGGGTCTGCGTCATAAAAAATTCCTAATATGCTGAAAACAGCTCTTACAGGCTCTTACAACTTTAACGGCTACAAGAAGACAGAGAGAGTAATGTTTTAACCTGCACTATTTATAGGCAATTTAATAAGATCCTTTGTAATTATTTTTCATTATCTGTTTTGATACATACATTCGCCGACCACAGACGTTATTTGTGAAATATAGATACATAACTGGAGGGCAGCGTGGAGGGTAAAAATCGTAGAGGAACACCAAGAGATGAATACACTAAGCAGATTCAGAAGGATGTAGGCTGCAGTAGGTACTGGGAGATGAAGAGGCTTGCACAGGATAGAGTAGCATGGAGAGCTGCATCAAACCAGTCTCAGGACTGAACAGCAGGTACATAACTATTGCACATACATAAAAATGAAAAATTATTTCCTTTTATACATAATCTACAACCATTAATACAGTACTGAAATAATAATAATAATAATACAGATAAATGTTTACTGTTATTATTTTTTTATATTCTACCGATTTTGTAAATGTCTTGCCAGGAGACGTAACATATTGCACCAGTATAAGTTCTCTGTGTAGTTGTCTAAGTACTCTCCTAGTGGTGAGTTTGCAAATAGTAATGATATAACCAGTTTATCTGAAATACGGGATGTCCAATAAGTGTCTGTACCCCTAAGTAAAACGAGAGATGAAACGTGTGTAGCTGCCGCTGCATTCAAAGAAATCCGTTTCCAAGACAGCAGTTAAACATCAGGTACCGCGATCGAAAATGCATGACCAGATAACCAAAATATTTGAAAATTAAAGGACTTAGACCGTCGTTTGAGAATGATCTGATGATATGGAGCAGCTGCAAGTCGCCTGTCGTGCGTTGTTGGTACAGTTTGGAAACGCTGTGCCTTGATGAAAAGTACACTACTGGCCATTACAATTTCTACACCAGGAATAAATGTAGATGATAAACGGGTATTCATTGGACAGATATATTGTACTAGAACTGACATGTGATTACATTTACAAGCAATTTGAGTCGATAGATCCTGAGAAACCAGTACCCAGAACAACCACCTCTGGCCTGAGCATTGAGTCCAACAGAGCTTGGATGGCGTGAACATGTACAGCTGCCCATGCAGCTTCAACACGATACCACAGTTCATCAAGAGTAGTGACTGGCGTATTGTGACGAGCCAGTTGCTTGGCCACCATTGACCGGACGTTTTCAATTGGTGACAGATCTGGAGAATGTGCAGGCCAGGGCAGCAGTCGAACATTTTCTGTATCCAGAAAAGCCCGTACAGGACCTGCAACGTGCGGTCGTGCATTATCCTGCTGAAATATAGGGTTTCGCAGGGATCGAAAGAAGGGTAGAGCCACGGGTCGTAACACATCTGAAATGTAACGTCCACTGTTCAAACTGCCGTCAATGCGAACAAGAGGTGGCCGAGACGTGTAACCAATGGCACCCCATACCATCACGCAGGGGGATACGCCACCAATGCGATGACGAATCCACGCTTCCAATGTGCGTTCACCGCGATGTCGCCAAACACGGATGCGACCATCATGATGCTGTAAACAGAACCTGGATTCATTCGAAAAAATGAGGTTTTCCCACTCGTGCACCCAGGTTCGTCGTTGCCTACACCGTCGCAGACGCTCCTGTCTGTGATTCAGCGTCAAGGGTAACCGCAGCCATGGTCTCCGAGCTGAAAGTCAATGCTGCTGCAAAAGTCGTCGAACTGTTCGTGCAGATGGTTGTTGTCTTGCAAACGTCCTCATCTGTTGACTCAGGGATCGGGACGTGGCTGCACGATCCGTTAAGAACTGCTAGCGTTCCGTATTACCCTCCTGAACCCACCGATTCCCTATTCTGCTAACAGTCATTGGATCTCGACCAACGCGAGCAGCAATGTCGCGGTACGATAAACCGCAATTACGATAGGCTACAATCTGACTTTTATCAAAGACGGAAATGTGATGGTACGCATTTCTCCTCCTTACACGAGGCATCACAACAACGTTTCACCAGGCAACGCCGGTCAACTGCTGTTTGTGTATGAGAAATCAGTTGGAAACTTTGCTCTTGTCAGCACGTTGTAGGTGTCGCCACCGGGGCCAACCTTGTGTGAATGCTCTGAGAAGCTAATCATTTGCATATCACAGCATTTTCTTCCTGTCAGCTATATTTCGCATCTGTAGCACGTCATCTTCGGACAATACCACCCCAAATAAATTCATTATTCATTGTGGCTCTACGTCGGTACAGGGGTAATGAAGACTTGCGCAGTATTGTTGAGGAAGCTCATCGAAGCACAATTCCTGAAATGCTTCTCTAAATATCAGAATGATCATGGAGGCGCATAGATCTCTTGCGTAAGGCGCGGTGGTGAACATACAAATGCCCTGGATTTGCAGGGTGTCTTTGTGTCAAACGTCTACGGATGACAGATCAAGTCATGGGGAACAACTTTTGTTTGAGACAAAATGTTCTCTTACGCTTCCCGGCGAAGCTAGACGTCTTTTTACTGAATTTCTGGGACGACTGCATTTCGCCTAATTAGCGGGGCATAATAAGCAAGTGTGCTGAATCTGCATACTGCCTTCCCTTGTAAATTGAGAGAGTGATTTTGAACAAGATAACTTTAAGAATGAGTGCCTTTCAGCGGGGAAGGATACTTTAGGCACGATTCAGAAACTTTAATTTTGCTCGGCCTACTCCGTTTCACGAGGAGCAGATGACTGAATTACAGACAACACACATTGCGTATAATGCCGCAGACTGCCTATGCTGTGCACCTCTCAGGTCCCACAAACAATAGTGGGCCGGCCGCGGTGGTCTCGCGGTTAAGGCGCTCAGTCCGGAACCGCGCGACTGCTACGGTCGCAGGTTCGAATCCTGCCTCGGGCATGGATGTGTGTGATGTCCTTAGGTTAGTTAGGTTTAAGTAGTTCTAAGTTCTAGGGGACTGATGACCACAGATGTTAAGTCCCATAGTGCTCAGAGCCATTTGAACTCCATTTGAACAAACAATAGTACCGCGTAGTGTCGACGTAAATGGTCAGTAAACATTTTGTCTCCACCAAAAGTTGTTCGCCACCTCCGTTAAATGTATGATGCAGAGACTTTCAAACACCCTGTGTACTTTCTATTTATAGGTACAGTGAAATGTCACCTGTCCGAACTAGGTAGCATTGTAGATCATCTGTCTTATCGAAAATTCGCATAATTTGGAAATTCAGGAAAAAATTAGACGGCATGGGTTAAATGACTTAAAAATTACATTATTTATATTGACGTTAACACCCAAATTACTTTCACGAATTATAATCGCATACTTAAAAAATGCAGTGAATTTTATACGCTGAAACAATAAGTTTCCGTTGAGCTAGATTCTTATTTCTTTCACGAGCAGCACTGCCACGCAGGCGTTTCATCAGCGTTATTTCAGTAGAAGTATTTTTCGCCTGGCGTTCCAAATAAACCATTATTTTGTTGCTTCAGTGTATGCAAACAAGGGAAACTCCAGTACTGGTGGTATAAAATTTAATCCGTTTTTTATGAATGCG
Organism: Schistocerca americana; assembly: GCF_021461395.2. Lineage (NCBI taxonomy): Eukaryota > Metazoa > Arthropoda > Insecta > Orthoptera > Acrididae > Schistocerca > Schistocerca americana. The sequence goes on along the minus strand of NC_060122.1, from coordinate 768,905,047 downwards.
TATTAATTTCAATCGCACAGTGATCATCTTCAGTGCAAGACTAAGTCCTATGGACTCATAAAATCATGCACAGGATATAACCTGAAACATAGGTCTTTATCGTGAAGAACATACCAGCTAGTAGGTAAGATTCAAACTGCGCCAGCTGCTTAGAAAAACCTAACGCAAACAGCTCATGGAACTTAGATGTGTAGGTTTTTGTAAACAGCTGGCTCAGTTTGAATCTTACCTGCGAGTTGGCATGTTCGTCACGATAAACACCTATGTTGAAGTAATATTTTGTGCCTGATCATAAGGGTCCACAGGACTTACTCTTGACCTGAAGATGATCGCTCTGTCATTGAAATCGATATGCAATAAGAATAAAATTGCTTTCAAATTTATACGACCAGTGCTGGAGTTTCCCTTGTCTACAGTACTTGTTGTGTGGTCGTGGTGCACAAACTTCTCAATGGAATCCAGCCTCTGTACACGTCATATCTTCAGACTGAATCTCAGTTTCGTCAGCTAATCCATCATGACTATCATCACTGTCTGCAGACAAGAAAACAGTGATAATTTCGTTATCATAAATCATAACGTAAGTAACATCTTTATCTAAATATCCCGAAATGTTGCCAGATGCTTCAACGAAACCCCGATGAATCGATAGTCACCAATTCCTACATCCAATGCGCAGCGGGCTCACAAATGTATGTTCGTAGTGGATCTGACTTTTTATCCTTGAACACTGGCACCTTCTTTCTCTTTGATGTCATGTTACACTCTCAATAAACGAGAGAAATAGAGTACTGTATAGCTCAATGCTAACACCGTGCCAGGACCCACATATGGCAATTCACAGTCGACTATTGCCAAAATTACTTATTTAATATCAAGCACTGTACAGTCACTTTACTAAAAATAAAAATAATGACTCGAATGATTCGGAGATTTTTGCCGATGAGGAATGGATAAACGAGATTCCATTGTGTTCTATCATATATTCTGCAATGCACTACTTTGACGTACGGGTAGGGAAGCTTCTCAGGCATACTGCAGGTGAAGTGAAATGATATTCGTTCGAAGATGAAAAATCAAGGCATCCAGAGCACGATTCTCGTAAAAAGTGCTGCACATAACTGCTAAGAAAAGGGGTATTTGAGCAAAAAGAATGAAATATCTCCTTGTCTACATTTTACGTAGCATTTAGCGGGGAAAGCATATACGGATTATGAAAACGTACTAAAATATATTCACCTGAGAGAATGGCCTACGAGGACATGAAACACCGACCTCAAAAGAGTGCTCACCGCTTGTAGAGTACGTTAATTATGTTGCGCGACAGTCGCGTCCACCCAGCTCTCGGCGGCGAGTAATGAGCCGGCGAAAGAGTAAAGGGCGAGGCTAGGAATCCCAGTCTCCGCTTTTAACACGGTCCGCCACAAAGTGCGCAGCCTATGTCCGCCGGAGATAGAAATTCTGCACTTAGTCTGGAGTCAACTCGATCTCTCACTCCAGTAACACTGAAGTAGTTCAGCGCTTCACTTTGTGTCTGCAACACCGCGTGGTCTGCCGCACGTATTCCGCTGCTCATTAAAATCGCAACTCCACGAAGACGGCGCTCAAGAATCATCAAATTGGCATGAACTGTACTACATGCTTCATTATGTAGTTTGTAAGGATTCCAGCGCGAGCTCATAGCGTATGTAGAGGTACTGCCATCTACATTATTTGTATACACTGACCAGTTACATTAACGTGACCACGTGCCAAAACTTAGAGAGATGCATGGTACACACTGTGTTGTCTTACACAACATGTATTCACTACCGATTATGATCCGGATCCATCTTCTCAGTGGAAAAATATATTTTGTGACAACTTCAGACGGCATAGATATATAAATTTTTCCACTGTGTAGTTGGCTCATGATCTAAACCGGTAGTGAACAAATGTACTGTAAGACAGCACAGTGTGCATCATACATTACCCTAAGTATATCGATGCTGTTGACAGTCGCCTGAAAAAAAAATTTCACCTGTCAAAAGCCTGAATAACCTTTAGCAGCGCGGACCGGTGCAAGACGTACAGGAAGAGTGTCAGTGAGATTCTGGAAGGTGCCGACAGAGTTGTGGGCCATGCAGATTCCGGTGCAGTGACTAACTGCGCCAGGTTTCTCGGCTGAGGATCCATGAACAGCCCGATCGAGGTGGCCCCACAGACTGTTGACTGGGCTTAAATCTGGGTAGCATGGTTGCCAGAGGAGTACGTTAAACTCATACTGGCGCTCTTCGAACCACGAACGCACCCTCGCACCCTGTGAGGGGTGTGCCACGTTGCGTTGTCCTGCTGGTAGATGTCATCGTGTCAAGGAAAAGCAGACTTCGTGTAGGGGTCAACATCTTCCCCAAGGATAGATGTCTACTTGTGTTGATCAACTGTGCCCTTCAGAATGATGACAACACATTCCCAAGACCATAACGCTCCCTCTACCAGCCTCAACCCTTCCGATTATTGTTGCAGTATGTTTGCATTCAAATATACAACGCCAATGGAGCATAAAACGTGGTTCATCTGAATAGGCTACCTGTCGTCACTTAGTGGACGTCCACTTGCGGCATTGGCGTGCAAATTCCAGTCTTCGTCGCCGATTAGCAGTAGCCAGGATGGGTGCGTGAAACAGGCGCCCACTGCAGATGGCCCTACACAGTAATGTTCGCTAAACAGTCGTTGTGGATACGCTGTTAGTAGGTCACTAGTTCATCTGGGCTGTCAGCTGCTGAACGGTTGGACGTCTATTAGCCCACACGCATATCTGCAGCTGTCGTTCACCCCTGACCCATAGTGCACCACAGTTGCCCCGCCTCCGGTTTTGTATAGCGCCATTTTACAATGCACAGTGGCACCACGGCAGCACGCGAAAAATCTACAAAGTTAGCTGTTATATATGAGGTGGAACTATGGGCCTCATGGAAAAAGGGTGACCCGGCTGAGTCATGCAATTTGACTCTTAGTCTGATCACGAGGCGTGGCCATGAACTGCATGCGTTGATCAAGTAGGCTGACGTGAAGATCAATGAACTATACTTGACGGGATGTGTCTGGAACATCTTAGGTGATTAGAAAGTTAGTAGACAGGAATACAATTAAATACTTAGCTTTAATACAGCATCAGCGGTGAACGTCGATCTTGACTTTGTACAATAATATTTACAAGTGCAGTTATAGACTGAACTGTGAATGCTTCTTTACAATTCTGATTGCTTCACACATATAGATCAATTCTCAGTGCTTAAACTCTATGTGGCGCCTGGCTAGGTCGTACCTACTGACTTAGCTGAAGGCTGTGCTAACTAGGGTCTCTGCAGATGAGATCTCTGAAGCTATAACAAGTGAACCATTCCTACTAAAGTCGGTCTGCTAGCGTCGACAGTGGCGACTCGCGGGTCCGATGTGTGCTGACGGACCGCGGCCGATTTGAAGCCTACAACCTAGCACGTGTGGTGCCTTGCGGTTGCACCACATTAGCCGTTTCGAAAATGCTTCCACCCTTGACCTGCAAGCGAATGATCATGCCCTTTAGGATTTCAGATACATAGCTCCGTTTCCGCTTTACGATAACTATTGCACTGTTGTTCGGGTTCTCCCCGACGCGCCTTATATACCCTCCATTGTTACTGCTGCCACCTGTCGCCTGTGAGCTGTTATTGTGCGTTGACGTCGAACAAAGGGTGGTGATCACATTAACGTGACTGGACCGAGTATAAGGATGCGTTACACCTCAGGTTTCTCATTCGGAAGTCGTGTTACAACGCTCGTTATCTGTAAAAAGATTGTGTTATGCCTGCGTCAGCTAGCACATGGTGGAATGAATGGTTGCCTATCGAGACTGCAGTTGATCGTCACGCTATACTGCTGCACGCGTTGGTTGAGATCCGACGACTGTCAATGTGGAATCCGTGGGTTCAGGACGACCATACTCAACGCCGGATCTCAGTATCCCCAGGCGGCTAGCGCCCGAGAGGACAGGCATGTAGTTAATCGACTGTGCTGGAACGTATAGCTACGTCAACACAATAAGTGGACTTGTTTACGGCAAGGAAAGTATTCACACAGACTGAGCGACGACTTTTTATCATTATCGTAAATGAGCACTGGAAAACAATGGCATGTGCCAAATATACAGAAAACTTTGGCAAAATGTTAAAAATACTAACAACGCCATAAATACACAAAGTAATAACCACACCATAAATACATGAAGAAGAAGAAGACGATGACTATCAGCTGCTATTAGGAATGATGCTCCAGCTCTACCCATAAAAGAGAGAAGTGTTAACTGCTGAAAAAAAGTTTTTAATATTCTGAATAACATAAATTTTTTGTGCTACTTAATGGTAATATGTCTGTATTATGCTGATAAATTGTACGCTTACTAGCAATAAATTATTCTTGTTCGCTGTTCGCCTTAGTCCCTTCACTGCATGTGTTCCTGTTTTTATGCGTTTGGGAGCTGATGACCACGCCGTTTAGCGCCCGTAAACCTCAAACACACACACACACACACACACAATAAATTATTTCTGAAAGAAGTAAGCAAGATGACCATTGTTGCAGCTTTCATTGAAGTGGCAACAGAAAGTGGAGCGCTGGTTGCGAACCCAACGATAATACTGGACACAATATGGTACAACATCGCCTTTTCACATTTGTTCCGGTTCTGTGTGCAGCATCACATGTGAAATATCCCTATGTGGAGGCTCCGAGGAGAAGGTACGGTCCTGTACAGTGATCATCATCCTTATACGGGACGACTATCTGGCGTGATGGTATGGCGTTCCGTTGTAAACACAACACAATCACATCTGGTTTGAAGAACGGTGCTATGCAGAGTGTAACGGGAATAAGTGCATATACTTTCATACATGGTACGTTAATACTTATATGTACATACATCACTATCTTCGTTGTTTTTTTCCTTCGCCTAACAGTCTTTCCACAAATATGTCACGTAATGTACTAGCTTACGTTTTCTACACGGTTTGTAATTGCTCACTACGTGGACTACCCCTGCCAGTATAGACTAACGATTTTGCGTCCAGACATCTACACTGCAACACCTGACCTGCTGCCCAGGGGAAACTAAGCATTAATGTCTTACTCTTGCCATATGTATTTGGAGGTAGTACAAAACCTATAAACATACAGCTTGTAAAAGTTATAATTATTATTCTGCAAATGACGTTGATATTGACGTAACGTTGTTCAGTACACCGTCTGCAGTCACCAACAGAAATATGTGCACTTGTTCCTGCTGCCCTCTTTTCTGACGTTTGAAGGCCAGTCCCTGTTGCTCCTCTTTCGCCCCCTTGCGAACGTCTGCACTCTATCTTCGAGGCCTCCTTGATGTGAACTTATGACGTAACTCTTGATACAGAGAATATTCCACTATTGCTCCGGCCAGCACGTACTCTAACTCTCCCAGTAAACCGAAGTCGACGGCTGTTCTCCCCTATAACCGCCGTTGCGCGCTCGTCCAATTCCATGTCGCTTTGCTACGTTACGCCTAGATATTTAATAGATGTAACCGTGCCAAGCAGCACACCACCAGTTCCGTAGGATTGTTTTTCCTACTCGTCAATCACAGATCTTTGCTCACCCTTTCCGACAGATCGTTTACGTGCGTAAAGAACAAGAGCGTTCATATAATAGTTCACTGGGGCACTACTGACGATACCTTTGTTTCACGTTAGCACTGGCTAGAATTCGCCGGAAAGGGGAGATAAGGTGGTTGCGTATAGACGATTATCACCAGGATTTGTGGCTATCTCCTGGATTAAATTCCAATACTCTCCACAGTATCTCACGTACTTAGGTGTTGTGACACAGTCGACAGTGATCTGTCCATCCGATAAGTACGTGATGCATGGTGGTCCTCTTGATGATTTCAGAGAGGAGCATGTTATATGCTGGCTCTTCCGCAAAGACCACAGACAACCATAACGAAATACATAACCGTAACTTGCCCAGGAAGAGAGTTTGGGATGCTGGCGTCTGACTCCAACGGTCATTTCCTGAATTACTTGAATTTGATTCTAAAATGAAAATTTTTACAGCCGCAAACGTCTCTTTATTAGAATATATATTGCTGTAATGGAGCTCTGTTGTAAAGTTAAGCGATTATCGCATGCTCTTGGGTAAAATATTGTTGTTGTTGTTGTGGTCTTCAGTCCTGAGACTGGTTTGATGCAGCTCTCCATGCTACTCCATCCTGTGCTAGCTTCTTCATCTCCCAGTACCTACTGCAACCTACATCCTTCTGAATCTGCTTAGTGTATTCATCTCTTGGTCTCCCTTTACGATTTTTACCCTCCACGCTGCCCTCCAATGCTAAATTTGTGATCCCTTCATGCCTCAAAACATGTCCTACCAACCGATCCCTTCTTCTAGTCAAGTTGTGCCACAAACTTCTCTTCTCCCCAATCCTATTCAATACCTCCTCATTAGTTACGTGATCTACCCACCTTATCTTCAGCATTCTTCTGTAGCACCACATCATACAGTAAAGCTGCATGTTGGTAAAATATTACACAGGTAAAATAGTCCCCCATCCGGAACTTCCGGTGGGTACTACTTAGGATGATGTCGTTATCTGGAGAAACAAAACTGGCGTTCAACGGATCGGAGCGTGGAATGTCAGATCCCTTAATCGGGTAAGTAGGTTAGAAAATTTCAAAAGCAAATGAATAGGTTGAAGTTAGATATAGTGGAAGTTAGTGAAGTTAGGTATCAGGAAGAACAGGACGTCTGGTCAGGTGAATACAGGATTATAAGTACAAAATCAAATTGTAGTAATTCACGAGTAGGTTTAGTAATGAATAAGAACGCGGTCAAGCTACTATGAACGGCATCTTGAACGCATTATTATAGCCAAGATAAACACGAAACCCACACCCACGATAGTAGTACAAGTTTATCCACCAACTAGCTCCGCAGATGATGAAGAGATTGAAGAAATGTATGATGAGATAAAAGAAACTAATCACGTAGTTAAGGCAGACGAAAAGTTAATTGTGATGGGGGACTGGAATTAGAGAGTAGGAAAAATAAGAGAAGGAAAAATAATTGGTGAATATGGACTGGGGGAAAGGAATGAAAGAGAAAGCCGCCTGGTATAATTTTACACAGAGCACAGCTTAATCATCGCTAACACTTGGATTAGGAATCATGAAAGAAGACTGCATACGTGGAAGAGACCTGGAGACATCAGAAGGTTCCAGATTGATTATATAATGGTTAGGCAGAGATTTAGCGGTCAGATTTTAAAAATTAAGACATTTTCAGGGGGCAGATGTGGACTTCGACCACAATTTATTGGTTAAGAAAAAGACTAAAACTGTAGAAAGGTATGAAATTAAGGAGATGGGACCTGGGTAAGTTGAAAGAACCAGAGGTTGTAGAAAGTTTCAGAGGGAGCATTATGGAACGATAGATTAGAACAGGTAAAGGAATACAGTAGGAGAATGGGTAGCTTTGAGGAAGGAAATAGTGAAAGCAACAGAGGATCAAGTAGGTAAAAAGACAAGGCCTAGAAGAAATCCATGCATAACACAAGAGATATTGAATTTAATTGCTGAAAGGAGAAAATTTAAAAATGCAGAAAATGAAACAGGCGAATGGGAATACAAACGTCTAAAAATGAAATAGACAAGGAGTGCGAAATAACAAAGCAGTAATGGCTACAGGGCAAATGTAAAGATTTAGAAGCGTATTTCACAAGGGGAAAGATAGATATCGCATACAGGAAAATTAAAAAGGCCTTTAGAGGAAAGAGAAGCGGTGGTATGAATATCAAGAGCTCGAATGGAAAACCAGTCCTAAACGAAAAAGGGGAAGCTGAAAGATGAAAGATGGTAGACAGACAGTCTATGCAAGGAACATGGACCTGTCCGCAGTATTATGGAAGTGGAAAAATGACATCGTTGAACTTGGAATGGGAGATATGATAGTGCGTAAAGAATTTGACAGAGCACTGACAGACCGAAGTCGAAACAAGGCCCCGGCAGTAGACGACAACCCCTAGAACTACTGATAGCCTTGAGAGAGACAGCCATGAGAAAACTCTCCCATCTGGTGTGCAAGATGTATGAGACAGGCGAAATACCCTCAGATTTCAAGACGAATGTAGTAATCGCAGTTGCAAAGAAAGCAGGTGATTACAGGTGTGAAAATTACCGAATTATCAGTTTAATCAGTCATGGTTGCAAAATTATAACTCGCATTCTTTACAGAAGAATGGAAAAACTGGTAATAGCAGACCTCTCGAAAGATCAGTTTGGATTGCAGAGAAATGTACGAACACGTGAGGCAATACGAACATTACGACTTAGAAGATAGGTAGCGAAACATATGTTTACAGCATTTGTAGACTTAGAGAAAGCCTTTGACATTGTTGACTGGAACACACTCTTTGATATTCTGATTTACAATTTGTACAGAAGCCAAATTAGTCGATGGGCATAAAAGGGAAGAAGTGCTGAGAAGCGAGTGAGACAGGGTTGTAGCCCATCCCCGACGTTATTCAGTCTGTACACTCAAGAAGAAGTAAAGGAAACCAAAGTAAAAGTTGGAGTAAGAATTAAAGCCCAGAGAGAAGAAATAAAAACTTTGAGATTTGCTGGTGACATGGTATTTCTCTGAGAGATAGCACAGGACTCAGAAGAGCAATTGAAAGCAAAACAAGGACAGTGGAATGTAGTCGCATTAAATCAGGTGGTGGTGAGGAAATCATATTAGGAAACGCGGCACTTAAGTAGTAGACGATCTATTCTATTTGGGCAGCAAAATAACTGATGATGGCGAAGTAAAGAGGTACAAGTAACTGGCAAAGCGTTCAAGAAGAACAGAAATTTGTTAACATCGAACACAGATTTAAGTATTAGGAAGTCTTTTCTGAAAGTGTTCTATAGCCGTCGTCCGCCTGCTTAGGCGGATGGCAACGTGCTCGCTCCCATGCACGCGGGCACGGATTCGATTCCCGGCCGGTTTGGAGATTTTCTACGCTCGTGGACTGTGTGTTGTGTGGTCCTCATCATCATTTCAACCTCATCACCGGCACATAAGTCGCCCAAAATGGCGTCGACTGAAATAAGACTAGCACTTGGCGTCCGACCATCCCCGGATGGGGCCCCGGCCAACGATGCCATATACTCATTTCATTTCCATTCTATAGCCTTGTATGGAAGTGAAAAATAGACGATAAACAGTTTACTCAAAAATGGAACAGAAGCTTATGAAACGTCGTGCTACAGAATATACTAAAGATTACATGAGTATGTGACGTAACTAATGAGGAGGCACTGAACAGAACTGAGCAGCAAAGAAATTTGTGGCACAACCTAACAAGAAAAAGGAATCGGTTGGAAGGACACATTCTAACACATCAAGGGATCACCCATTTAGTACTAGAGGGAAGTGTGGGTGGGAAAAGCCGCAGGGGGAGAATAAGGGATGAATACAGTTAGTAGATCCAGAAGGATGTAGGTTGCAGCAGTTACTCGGAGATGAAAAGGCTTGCATAGGATAGACCAGATTCGAAAGTTGCATCGAACCAGTCTTTGGACTGAAGATCACAACAACAACAACATGTTTTTAAACTTTTGCCACCATATTAAATCCAATCCCAAAATAAGCGAAGTTACGGTCGTGCTTCAGCGACCTCTATCAAAGCATAGACCAATTAGCTGGAGAGTGGTTGCCTCCAAGTGCATTGCATTTCTAATGTTTTTTATAAGACCAGCGACATCAGGATCCAGGATTTGGTAATGTCCACTAACTGCAAGGCTGCTGTAAATGCCCTGAACGCTGCGAGTTCATCTCATTAGATGCGATGCGAGTGCGGAGCTGCCTGCATCGGAGAACCGGAGGCTTGTAAACACACAGATCGGAGAGCATGAACGCCAAGGACAACGGATCGGCACAAGCGGGACAACCTCCCGATTGTGGGGAGGCTACTAAGTTTCTAGAAGCACGAATACTTACAAGACAACCCAGGATGCCCAATCGCTAAATAACCGAGGCCACTGAATTTCTGAAGAAATCAGGAAAGACAGACACATGCTTCCAGCGACGTGCCTGCCGTCTATCCGAGTACGACGGGGCGAGTCTGATCGCAGGGCAGTGGCCTCACAAGACACCTCCACGACTGGCGAAAGCGATGATAAACACTGCTGGTGTCGTTTTTCGTAACTGACAGCAGAAAACTAGGGTCCAGGAGCTTATCGCTGCTTCCTAAAAACCTGCCAATTACCAGCAACCGTATAAACCACAAACTTCCTGTAATATACACTACTGGCCATTAAAATTACTACACCACGAGAATGACGTGCTACAGACGTGAAATTTAACCGACAGGAAGAAGATGCTGTGATATGCAAATGATTAGTTTTTCAGAGCATTCACACAAGGTTGGCGACGGTGGCGACACCTACAACGTGCTGACATGAGGAAAGTTTCCAACCGATTTCTCATACACAAACACCAGTTGACCGGCGTTGTCTGGTGAAACGTTGTTGTGATGCTTCCTGTAAGGAGGAGAAATGCGTACCATCACGTTTCCGACTTCGGTAAAGGTCGGATTGTAGCCTATCGGGAGTGAGGTTTATCGTATCGCGGCATTGCTGTTCGAGTTGGTCGAGATCCAATGACAGTTGTTAGCAGAATATGGAATCGGTGGGTTCAGGAGGGTAATACCGAACGCCGTGCTGGATCCCAAAGGCCTCGTATCACTAGCAGTCGAGATGAGAGGCATCTTATCCACATGGATCCCTGCGTCAACAGATGGGGACGTTTGCAAGACAATAACCATCAGCACGAACAGTTCGATGACGTTTGCAGCAGCATGGACTATCAGCTCGGAGACCATGGCTGCGGTTATCCTTGACGCCGAATCACAGACAGGAGCGCCTGCGATGGCGTACTCAGCGACGAACCTGGGTGCACGAATGACAAAACGTCATTTTTCGAATGAACCCAGGTTCTGTTTACAGCATCATGATGGTCGCATCCGTGTTTGGTGACATCGCGGTGAACGCACATTGGAAGCGTGTATGCGTTATCGCCATACTGGCGTATCACCCGGCGTGTTGGTATGGGGGGCCGTTGGTTACACGTCTCGGTCACCTCTTGTTCGCATTAACGGCACTTTGAACGTGGACGTTGCATTTCAGATGTGTTACGACCCGTGGCTCTACCCTTCATTCGATCCCTGCGAAACCCTACATTTCAGCAGGATAATGCACGACCGGATGTTGCAGGTCCTGTACGGGCCTGTCTGGATACAGAAAATGTTCGACTGCTGCCCTGGCCAGCGCATTCTCCAGATCTCTCACCAATTGAAAACGTTTGGTCAATGGTGGCCGAGCAACTGGCTCGTCACAATACTCTAGTCACTATTGTTGATGAGCTGTGGTATCGTGTTGAAGCTGCATGGGCAGCTGTACCAGTACGGGCCATCCAAGCTCTGTTTGACTCAATGCCCAGCGTATCAAGGCCGTTATTACGGCCAGAGGTGGTTGTTCTGGGTACTGATTTCTCAGGATCTATGCACCCAAATTGCGTGAAAATGTATTCACATGTCAGTTCTAGTATAATACATTTCTCCAATGAATACCCGTTTATCATCTGCATTTCTTCTTGTTATAGTAATTTTAATGGCCAGTGGTGTACATATGAGGCATACAGCCCCTTCCTCTCACCTAACCTCGACAAGTGGTGTCTTATGGCCAATGAAATTCCAAGAAATGTAATGTAGATGGTCTTATGACATCGTTATAAATTAAGTTTATTTAGGCACTCACCCCCTGAGGAAGGATGTTGCAACATCGCCGGGAGATCGGTTATCATCGTTTTTCTTTTAAATAATAATATAAAGCGTTCCGGCGATAGACCCAGAAGCATCTTGAAACTGACAAAGATTTCAAAAGCCTACTTATTTGTACATGAGTTGATATCTCATTCCCTAAACATAATAAAGCCATTTCCGGGGTGAGATCTTTGAAGGAGGACACTACTCCTGTCTCCCTCTACACTTGCACATCCCGAGCTTGTAATCAGTCTCTTATGACCTAGTCGTTGACGGTGCATTGAACACCAAGCTGTAACCGAGCCAATTTTTTTCTGTATGAAACATTTCCTCGGGTTTCGTTCCTAGTGAGCGAAACAAGTTTTCCGTGAATAAGGTTGTACTTTATCACGACTGACGAGAAAACCGAATTCTGAGCAGAAAGGCTTTGACTGGCGTGCACGTAAACATGAAATATCGGAAGGGCGCCCCGGGAAGACTGCGCGCTACTTTGAAACGTCACCTGTCAGGATCGGGCCCATCAAACGACACACATACACACACACACACACACACACACACACACACACAGAGAGAGAGAGAGAGAGAGAGAGAGAGAGAGCTCTGTGACATTCTGCGGCCAGTACCAGCCACATGCAGTTTCACAAAGAGACCGCCCCCTCTCTTTCTCTTTCTGTTTCTCTCTCTCACTCTCTGTCTCTATTTCTGTCTCTGTCCGACTCTTTGCCCCAGCTGCCATTGCGCGAATACCGACGGCAATGCGTTAGCGGTTAACATGCGGTTCGATTTCTCGCCGTCTGGTTTTCATTTCCATACAAGTCGAACGTACGAACATAATTTCTCAGTGAGTGCATGACCACGTTATGATGTGACCACGTGAAGATTTTTTTTTTTTTGTTTGGTAATAACGAGTTTAGGTGCAAGCCAACACCTTCTATTATCTACTATGTTAGCAGGGTCTTTGCGTTTTCATTTCTTATGGTATAGCCGCTCCCTTGTAAGGCTGCGAATGTGTTGTCCAAGAGGTCATGCCTCTCTCTCTCCCTTATCTTCCACGTACTCCGCTAAGAATGTTTTTACAAGTATCCTTCTTTCTTAGGATATACAGGGAGTTTGTTTCAACTTGAGACAAATAGATATATCGAAAACGAGTACCGTACGGAAAAAAATGTTGTATTAGTAGTAGTATCAGTAAAGCAGGTATCTGTGTGTGCTGAAACCGGCCACTTCCTAACCACCCCTCCTGCGTGGGAGGGGTTGACTTAGTATTTTCAAATTGGAGCCCTCCATTTTTATTGCATATTCGCATTATACGCCAAAGAACCGTACGGTTTACTTAAAACATTGTTTCACATTCGTGGTAGATGTCGCTATAATCGACAAATATGAAGTGTGCCTGTTTTTCCTATTAAGAACCGACACATTTGATTCTATCCTTCATTTACGATGAAAATGTAAACCCTTGTATTCTAACGGTTGATACTGATGTTCACACGTGTCTTGAATGTTGCAAATGTGATTGTACACCACAAATAACGTGGCTCGACATTGACATTTCTGCAAGATAAGCTACTTCTGTGGTAACGTAGTTTTCTGTTCCCTAAGAAGCTGATTGTGACGAGTCCCCGGAAAGCTGGAAAGCTTGATTTCGGTGCTCGCCGTAGAACTCCGCCCTCATGGTGACTGATTTCGGTGTGCCTTCCCATCCAACCGCCATAACTCCCGCTCCTGGAGAATACAAACCACAACCACAGTAATATGGTTAAATGTCCATGAAGTGGTAGTGACAGTCTCACCTGCCATGGATGCACACCGATCTCAAGCATACCAATGGTGAGAGGCAAGGGGACCCATCGATATCAAGCATTCCGATGGGAACAGAGAACTAGTATATCCACTTCCTTGTTCCAGGATCACGCTAAACGTAGTTTCTACTCAGGCAGTGAAACGGCTAACCATATTACACTGCACAATCAAATTTGCAACACTAAAATAAATTTAGAATGTAAATATCAACCGTTACAACACAAAGGTTTACATTTAGATCGTAAATGAAATGTATAGTCAAAGGCTTCGGTTCTTGAGGGCAAAAACAGGCACACTTGATATTTGTCGATTACAGCTCCATTTACTACCAACGGAAAACAATGGTATGAATAAACATTACGTATTTGCTAGCGTAGAATTCAAATATGGAATAGAAGTGTCGGTTTCAATTTGAAAACGCAAAGATGACCCCGACCATGTGATAAATGTGGTTAGGAGGTGGCCAGCTCTAGAACTGTCAGATGTCCCCTTGACTAATATTAACTTTTCACCTAGAAAATTTTTTTATGTGCGGTGCCTCTTTCTCGAGATATATTGTTGTCTCAAGTTACAACGAACGCCCCTTATACAGGGTGAATCACCTAAAACTTGTACTGCAAATATTACGGAAATGGAAAGTACTGTGGTGTCCGGTTTTCACACAATGGAGGTCACGTATTTCTTGCCAATAAACAGATTGCAATAATGCTTAAAAACATTATTTGTGCAAACATACACGTTTTTAAATGGAACAATGCCTTTTGACAGCAACAAACTAATAGTGCGGTAAATCAGTATGTCAGTGATGTTTGTTGCAGGAATCTAAAAAAAATGGTTCAAATGGCTCTGAGCACTTTGGGACTTAACTGCTGAGGTCATCAGTCCCCTAGAACTCAGAACTACATAAACCTAACTAACCTAAGGACATCACACACATCCATGCCCGAGGCAGGATTCGAACCTGCGACCGTAGCGGTCGCGCGGTTCCAGACTGTAGCAGGAATTTAGTACAAGTCGTTTACGTGATAGAGTATTTTGAAAAGCTCACAAACCGACACTTGCAAAATACCAGCAATAGTACACACTAAAATACAACACACGTGCATATGCTAGTTAAATGGATTCTGACCAGTATCGAGACAATTCACCATCACAGGTCGTGTTCAAAATGACCACGGGAATTGGCAATACAAGGTTCCAGTCTGATGAGGAACAATTGCTGCATACGTGCTAGCATTGCAACACAGATGTCAGAGCTGGCTGCAGTAATACGTCGTTGCGTATCATCGGATGTATTGTAGAGAGCATCTTTCAGCTTTTTCCAGGAGTCAAATCCGGGGAACGGGACGGACAAAGTACAGGTCCTCTGCGTCCAGTCCAACAATTTGGAAACGATTCGTGAAGACGTGCTGTAGTACTTCGTGCACTATAGGCTGGACATCCGTCATGTTGGTACCACACGTCCCTCCTATTCTGCAGAGGAATTTCTTCTACTACCCGTGGAAAATGGTCTGTTAGGAGGCTGCGATACTTGTGGGCGTTCAGTGTTCCGTCTACGAAAAACGGGCGTATGAGCTGATGGTTCACAATCCGACATCACACGTTTACTGTCCACGGACGCTGACGTTTCACCTGACGAAGCCAACGGCGACCCTCAAGAGACCTGTAGCGCACGCTTCGGCGGTTTATCTGGCCATAATTGGTAAATGATGCTCCATCACCAGAGATGACATATGATACA
The DNA here is from genome assembly GCF_021461395.2 of Schistocerca americana. Classification (NCBI taxonomy): domain Eukaryota; kingdom Metazoa; phylum Arthropoda; class Insecta; order Orthoptera; family Acrididae; genus Schistocerca; species Schistocerca americana. The sequence continues at coordinate 768,889,655 of NC_060122.1, read as the reverse complement.
TCTTGAGTAACTTGTCTTAATGCCCATGTACAGAAGTTAACACGATTCTCAATAATCGTTTTTGGGCAGCTCTTGCTGGAGGTAGATGTGATAGCAATGCAACCTATTCGATGGCAAATGCATAGGACACTCCTGATTCATGCCGCCTCTTCGTGTTACTGCGCGGGACCTAACGTGCGGATCAACTGCAACAGCAGCAAGAACATTAGTTCCCCCTCTTCTGTCGTCTCTGGTTTGATTTTGTTACTCTGTCTAGGTGTTACATCACTAATTTTACGTAATTGGTTGATGACGTTGATAAATAATTGCCGAGATGGTTGACGCCTATTGGGACATCCCACCCTATACACCGTACAAGATGGTTCAAATGGCTCTGAGCGCTATGGGACTTAACATCTATGGTCATCAGTCCCCTAGAACTTAGAACTACTTAAACCTAACTAACCTAAGGACATTACACAACACCCAGTCATCACGAGGCAGAGAAAATCCCTGTCCCCGCCGGGAATCGAACCCGGGAACCCGGGCGTGGGAAGCGAGAACGCTACCGCACGACCACGAGCTGCGGACACACCGTACAAGAACGAATTGCACTCTTCCTGCACTCTCCATCACAATGTGCATGTCGGCTTTTTCTGCATTCGTCCACTCACGACCTACTGTTTGGACTGTCACACACTGACTAGCAAGATGCAGGCACTCAACGAAGACACAAGTATTCTGTAAGCAAACATAAAAATATCGTACCTAGTAACTTCGCAGGTTGAATGGCACAAACAAGTGTCGGTGCGGAAACTTTTCAGAACACGACATCTCGTAAACGACTCGCACTAAAATCCTGCAACACACCACTGATACGCTAATTTATTTAATTTTTTAATGTCAGCAGGCAATGTTCTATTTAAAAAGTGTATGTTTGCATAAAAAGTACGCATTATAAATATTATTACAATTTTTTGATTGGCTAACAGTACGACCCCCTGACTACCAATCCATTATGTCTAAACGCACGTCAATAGCACTTAATATTTCCGCAACATTTGCGATGCAAGTTTTAGATGATTCACCCTGTATGTTACAAATTGCTAACCCAGTGCTTCGAGCACAATGCCAGTTGCAGGTTGCCCACCTAACGCCTTCCAGGGGCCACGCATTTGATTTCCAGTATTTCATATAATTATTGACATAATTTGAAAATTTAAAATGCTGTGATAAACTATTAAGAGGTATAATCTTATGTTAAAGTATAGCGCAATAAGACAAATATTAATGTGTATATATCTTGATGTAGCGTAACTCAGGGCGTGTAGATTACACAGACTAAATTCATACAGATTTTTTTTTAAAAAAAAAGTTCTCGCTCACGTCCCTCAACAAAATGATGAAAGGAATAAAAAGTTTAGCGCTTACCACATTTTCGCTGTTCACGCAGTAAAACTTCAGCATCAGGCCTGATGTTTTAATTTAGTGCTTCTTTACTACAATCTCTATTCGCAACACATTTTGTAGACAATATTCACATATAGCACTGAGAATATCCCTGCAAAATTATACCACTGTATACCAAGCAGTTCAGGATATATGTGGTCATGAACATTGAGATGCTGTAAATAAATAGCTATTTCGTAAAGCAGAGGGCAAATTAAGAAGATTATGCTAATCCAGTGTTCAGTAATGAGAGTACTTAGCGACTACCATCAAATTTTAAGCATAATTTCAAACCTTTTCTTAACTGCTTCTCATTTAGATCCTTAACGTCAAATACTTAACACCTTAACTCACTGCTAAATGATCAGACATTTGAAGCTGTTTTATACATGCTAATTCGAGTCCATAAAGAGTTAAAGGCATGAGGTTTACTTGTATGATCTGTCCAGTTTTTTTTCTTCTTATTATACTGACCAGTTGTGTCTGATTTCCTACTCTTCTCAGTACTTCCTTATTTTTCACCCTATCCAGACAACTTTCTTTTTCATCTTCAGTCGCATCCACATCTCAGAATCTTCCATTATTTCGCTATGTTTCTTTCTCATCATACAGGACGAAAGTCCACACAGAAGCAATTTTATTAGTCTTTTCCCTAAATTTATGTTCATGTTGCTGCAGAAAATTTGCCTTCCTTGCAGAACTCCTCTGAGACAATTGTTATCCTAGTATTAATTTCTGTGTTGCACTGCCTCTCGCTTTCTCTTCATTTTCCTAGGTAATTAAAGCTTTGTAAATGCTCTGTTTCTCCATGGAGTCTCTACCCTTTTATTTTCTCCTACGGGCATAACTTGTCTCTTCTTTGCATTGCTTTTCATTCCACAGCTCTTCCTCTCAGTTTCAGTGGCATTCACTATTTCCTGCAACTTTTTTGGAATAGCACTGCAAGCTACTTTGTCTACATACAGTCAGTTCCACAAGAAAGAGTACGCCATAATTTTAAATGTAACGTCCGCAGCAACATCTCTGGTACTGGTCTCGAATCTGTGATCAATGCACTTCTGCACAGTGTATAGATAAACAATGTGAGAGTTGACTGTTCTGTTTTGTCTGTTACAATTTAAAGTGAGCGCAAAATACCTGAGGGGTCACAAGGCAGCGTTCCTTGTAAATCATCAAAAGAGACCAAAGCTTTCGTATGAAGCTGCTCCTAAAATACTTACAAAGTCAAAGACATTCGTTGCAAAGTCGGTCGAATGATATCTAGAGGTTGGAAACGTGGATGATTCACCAGAGATGGGGCTAAGGTGCCAAGCTATAATCGATAATGGCGGCGATTCGATTAACTATTAGGTAATTGTGCAATTAGCAATAACACGTACTTTCGTGTAAACATATATTTATAACTGTGTCTTTTATTGCATACAGATAATGGTGTACACTTTGTTGTGGAACTGATTAAAGCAGCCCCAGTATGTCTACAAAATTAGGTTGCCTGGTATCTACGCATATTTGTCGAGTTACCCTGCGATTGAGCCGGCCGTTGTGGCCGAACGGTTCTAGGAGCTTCAGTCCGGAACCGCGCTGCTGCTACTGTCGCAGGTTCGAATCCTGCCTCGGGTATGGATGTGTGTGATGCCCTTAGGTTAGTTAGGTTTAAATAGTTCTAAGTCTATGGGACTGATGACCTCAGATGTTAAGTCCCATAGTGCTTAGAGCCATTTGAATTTGAACTCTCCGATTGGTGATATAACGTGTCGCCAATATGGCTCGTTGTCGGTCCAAGAGCGATCACACACCGCCGCCTTAAGTAACTGCTTTCCACAAACGGTGAGAAAAATTGCTATAGACCTATAGCATGTGACTTAAATTACGATAGGCAAAGTACGTGGATTTCAAGATCAATACGTGCTTATTCAGAATAATGAATGTTGAAGTAAAGCTTCGTTTGGTGAAGCACTGAAGAGGCGAAAGTCAACGACTTACATTACACACACGAAAAACGTGCTAAAACTCTATGAAGCACTGCTTGTACTGACGTGAAATAATAATGAAAAACTATCCATCATGACTAAATTTAAATAATGTCCAGAACCCTCCCCCCCCCCCCCCACCCACACACACAATTTTATAAGTTCACTCAAGCTGTATTACAAGAAATAGATTATAGCACATAGCTGATAATAACTTGTAAGTTCTTAGTAGAACACTAACTCCACTCGGATAATTAGTCTTTCATTTATGATCGGATTGCTTCATACTCCATGTTTGCCTCCATAGCCAAGACGTTATTTGATGATAATCGACTGATCTAAATAGGCAGAAATAAAGGTTATTTCATCAGCAGCTGTTGGTGCTTGTTAAATAAGACTTTCTTCAGACAAAGATTTTCTTTTAAGTTCCCTGGCACTAGTGACTAATTTGAAGCATGCAGAACACATAGCATCTGAAAAATCAACTCGGGTATCTCGTCTGCAGTAACGAAGCGTAAGAAGGGATTATGTGCTGAAACAACGCAATGTGACACACATACCACACGAAAAAATTCGAAGTGGTTTGTTTCTAAATTTTTGAATTGCATACCGGCATTTTAGACAACAGCAAATAATTAAGAGTGACATCAGGTAGTTTTTCGAGACTCACTACGCCGCAGGTTGTGCATGTGATTTCGATACAGCAAAGCCTCAAATAGAAGTACATGTCGTGGTAAGTGCTTTAAAAGGTTGGCACGCATTTTTTACAGAGAAAATAAGGAAAAAAAGAAAGAAAGAGTGGAAACATGTAGCTGTGGACGAGTGCTGTTTGCGGAACACTGAAACGTGTTACGGGCGACGCGTCTGTCGGGCCCGTATATTGGCGGAGCGGGAATGGCCGCAGAACACAGCAACGAATTAACAGGCGGTATTTTGCCGTATGTGTAAGCCAGCGACGGTCTCCGTGCACTTCGCGAGCTTTCGATTCTGTCATCTGTATACGAGGGATGTTCAATAAGTAGTACAGCACATTTTTTCTGTCAGTTTAGATTGAAAAAATGCGGAATTTACTGTGGGACGTCGTGGAGTACTCCCGCTTCAACCCTTATGGTTCGATGTAGGTCAAATAGGCGGCGGTGCTATAGTAGTCTTCAAATGGCGTCTGTAATGGAAATGTGTTCTAGGCAGATAACTGCCACTGAAATTCTTTTGACGGAAAACCAAGAGTCTCGCAGATATTCATAAGAGCTTGCAGGATGTCTACGGAGACCTGGCAATGAACAAAAGCAAGGTGAGTCGTTCGGCGAGGCATCTGTCATCATCGCATGAAGGTCGCGCACACCTGTCCGATCTCTCGCGTGCCGGCCGGCCGCAAACGCCTGTAACTCCTGCACTGTTTGAACACACTCATTCCAGGTGACCGAAGGATCACAATCAAACACTTTGCTGTACAACTGGACGTCTCTGATGGTGGTGCTCACAAAACTTCGTTGGACTATTCTTCCTCAAACACCCTAAAGCCCGTACTTCACACCTGCCGACTTCCATCTGTTTGGCCCAACGAAGAACGCACTCCAAGAGAAGCATCACATGGATGATGGGGAGGTTATTGATGCAGCAAGACGTAGACATCGACGCCGACCAGTAGAGGTGCCATGTGGGCATGAAGGCCCTACAAGACGATGACGTAAAGCCGTCGCATTGAAAAACAAGGTTTTGTAGACAAAAAAGTGGTTAATGATATGGCCTATTGGAATCCTGAATGAAACCAGTTTAATTTCAGAAAAAAAGATCTTGCATTATTTATTGAACGCTCCTCGACTCATTTTTGCGGAATTTCTTTTTGACTAAGTTGGCATACATCTCTAACAATCCAAGACGTCGTACGGAGCAGCATCTAAAAGATTCTGCATGTACACTTATTTATCAAATGTGATCATCATTACGTATCCTGTATATTCGCGATTCTGCTATTTTGTGAAAGGAATTGGATGACATCAACAAGTGAATCAAGACCTGTATTACCTGTTGAAGAAAACGTTATACAGATGATACTCTGACACTTTCTACTAACATACAAGATCTTTAACTTCTATAGAGAGAATTAGCATCCCTACTCAAGAATTTCAACTTATATTGATTTTCAAAACCCAGTTTCCATGTTAAAGTCAAATAGCTGGTAGCTGTACTGGTTAGCAGAAAAATGGAATCACAATTAAGAGTTACCTTATCATGGGAGGCACGTGAAAAATTCAGACATCAAGCATGAGATCGCGACACGCAAGTTACGAAAAATATATTTATTTATTGTATTACTCATGGCAGCAGCACATATACAAATGTAAATAACAATAATAAAATTCAGAAATTTGTGTTAAGATCTTATGGGACCAAACTGCTGAGGTCATCGGTCTCTAAGCCTACGCAATACTTAATGTAACTTAAACTAACTTACGCTAAGAACAACATCAACATACACCCATGCCCGAGGTACGACTCAAACCTCCGACGGGGAAGGGGGGTGGGGGGGGGGGGGGGGGAGCCGCGCAGAACGTGACAAGGCGCCCTAGACCGCGCAGCTAAATACAATGATAAATAAGAATACAAATATGTAACAAGAGTAGACCCAGATCTCTATCTACTTCATAGCATGAGGTGTGGCTTCTAAAGAAAGCGATGGGGGGGGGGGGGGAGGGGGAGGAATAAATGTGGCCCGCACGAGCGGATACAACTGGACGTGAATATATGCAAATGACCACACCCTGTGACGCACACACCACGTATACGCCCGCCACGTGTTCTACATTGGTCCAGACCATATTGTGGGGTGTGTCAGTGTGAGTGAAGCGGTGCAAAGGGGACGATGGTACCCACAGTGGAGCAGCAGGTTTCGTTGGGGAAAGTTACATAATAACGAAGTCTTGGAAACGGTGTGGTCAGTTGTTTCTTGAGAAGTTTAATGGTGTGAAAGTTACAGCAAAGAGTACCATGCAACGCTTAGTCCGGAAATAGCAACAGACAGGATCTGTTTTGAACAAGACAAAACATACCGAAATGCTCCCGCACACCAGAAAGTGTGGCTGCAGCTCACCAGAAAACGCTTCAGACTCCTTCCAAACCAACCCGAGCCTATCGCTATTGACTGGCACATCATGTTAATCATGCGAACGAATACCTCACCTTGACCTGCAGCCTCGTAGCTGCCCTAGCTGGTCACCGAGGTCACCTGATCTGTCAGTGTGCGATTACTTTGTGTGGGGAGTCCTCAAGTCTAAAGTCTATCGCAACAACCCTCATGGTCTTCAAGAACTGCAGCAGAACATTTCTGATGAGACCGCAGAGATTCCAGCAGTCCAGATTCGATCCGCCTTTGACGGCCCAAATGTGCCAAGAGATCAACATCTGCTATAGTTGGGTTAGTACTGTATTTCCTTTCCTCTGTTTATTTGTACCCTGGACCTGTGTTCTCCGGCCACTCTCATTTACCCCACCGTGTATAAAGCCCAGGAACTCCACCATATTTTCTTACAGAACATGCATTTATGATAATGTCCACAGTTGTCTCAGGCGCTATACAGTTACAATTTGTGTTATCCCATTTACAGGCATAGCCTTGCGTCTTGTGTGGCCGTTTAGAATACGATTGAGTCTAATCCAATCTTTTTTCGGGAGTATGAACCCTTGAAGTGGTTTTGAGGGACCAGTTACGAGATGATGATTACTAACGAGTTCCGCCAGTCCTTTTCTCAGGCGATTATTGGGTTAAAGGCGTTACGTCTTCTTTCATAGCTATTGTTCCATATTGGTTTCCGTGATTTCAAGTACGTATTTAGTAAACTGATTATTCCATCTTGGGTAAGTCAATTTCTTGCATACCACAGACTGGCGAATATTAAAGTGATGTGCGTTATCGGAGTTGCTGTACGAAATTTAATGCTGGACAGTACAACGCACTCGCTAGTTTTCCTGAGGGGGAATCCCAATTAACCATGTTATAACACGTAACTGTCGGCTACGTGGTGCATGAGTATTGTTACATCACTGACAAATTGTTTCCTGGTTTTGTTCCTGTGACAGGCACACTAAACAGACTTACTTAAGTCAAACTTTCAGTTTGAGAAAGAATATTATCTACAAACTGATGGACTGCCCATGGGATCCCCAATATCAGGAACACTAGCAAACATTTTCATCAGTCACCTAGAAAATCAGATATTTGATAAGATAACCAGAAATGAAAGTTTCAAAATCATATATTGGTACAGATACGTGGATGACATTATTTGTCTGGTAGATGAGCCAAGTGAAAAAATAGATGAACTCCATTCAGAAATAAACAAAGCTCATAAGAACGTAAAATTCACACTTGAAAAAGAAAAAGAAAATCAAATAAATTTTCTTGACATTACAATTAAAAAAGAAAATGGTAAACATACATTTAACATCTTTAGAAAACCAACAGCCACAGACACAATAATACATTCCACATCCAACCACCCCCACAGCCAGAAACTTGCAGCACTAAGACACATGTTACATAGATTAAACAGAATCCCACTCAGCAAGAGAAACTATGAACGAGAAATGAGTACAATCATACAAATAGCTAGGAACAACGGGTATGACACACATGTCGTACACAAGGTCAATCAAAAAATAGAAACACAAATAAAAAACAGACACAACAGTCCCACAATACAAAAGAACTCACAAGCTGAAAACTTACAAACACACTCAACAAACACACACAATGACAACACCACACAGAAAAGAACCAGATGGTACACCATGACCTACACACATAAACTAACACACAGAGTTGCAAACATCCTAAAGAGACAGGGCTTCAAAATAGCATACAAGCCTGGGCAAACCCTTCAATCACACCTAAGCCAGCCAGCTACCAAGAAGGACAAATTCCAACAATCAGGAATATATAAACTTGAATGTCAAAGTTGTGATGCAGTATACATAGGCATGACATGCAGGAATTTTGAAACAAGATACAAAGAACATGTCAGATGTTGGAAGTATGAAACAAACCATTACACATTTGCAGAGCATTTAAAACACTACAACCATCATCCTACAAACATGGAACAAGAAATGAAAATAATGAGAATAAACAACCATGACAAACATCTTATACAAATGCAAGAAAACTTCCACATCCAGAAAGCCATAGCAGAAAACAAACATGTGATAAATGAACAAACACACATCAGCACAGGCTCCCTACTACACTTAATAAAGGAAATGATAACAAAAAAAAAATTCTTCCCTACACCATCTGGAGACACACACACACACACACACACACACACACACACACACACACACATACACAGCCAAAAAAAATTACATAACACCAAAATACACACACACAGCACAAAAAAATATATATCACACCAAAAAACACTCACACACACACAACACACACACACAAACGCACACACAAATGCATACATGAACAGACCACAGATACTTAAGTAGTTACACTCATAAGTGTGGCAATAACATTCGATCTTTGGCAAAAACATTTGACAGTCGGCAACAGAAACCAAAACATTGCATTAAAACAAGCGTTCAATGCATAGTGCTGTGGAATGTGGAAAAAACCGCAAATTGGCGTTCGTAAGAAGAAGAACAACACCAAAAATGCAACAGGAGCGTAATATGTAAGAAATTGTCCACGCAACTTGTAAGTACAGTTCAAAACATTACTAGTTAACAGGAAATACCAACCACCAGAACTGTTTATAACCTATAGGCACAATGACAAAAATGTAAATAAAATAGCTAACATATGTACATATTCCAGGCCACTGAAGATGCCTTGCAGAAAATAAAGGCGAAACGCGTATGGCACTAAAATTGTGTTTTATTCAGTTGCTGTCAGACGGTCCATAAGTAAAAATTATCAATATACCGTAATATTACTTAAGTAAGCTCATTCAACAAACTCCCAACATTCCAATATTGCCGTTTTGTAATGCACAATGTACTGCATATAATAGTGTCAATAATTAATTTGGCACATAATTAGCTGTGGAACTCAAGGTATCTACACTCCTGGAAATTGAAATAAGAACACCGTGAATTCATTGTCCCAGGAAGGGGAAACTTTATTGACACATTCCTGGGGTCAGATACATCACATGATCACACTGACAGAACCACAGGCACATAGACACAGGCAACAGAGCATGCACAATGTCGGCACTAGTACAGTGTATATCCACCTTTCGCAGCAATGCAGGCTGCTATTCTCCCATGGAGACGATCGTAGAGATGCTGGATGTAGTCCTGTGGAACGGCTTGCCATGCCATTTCCACCTGGCGCCTCAGTTGGACCAGCGTTCGTGCTGGACGTGCAGACCGCGTGAGACGACGCTTCATCCAGTCCCAAACACGCTCAATGGGGGACAGATCCGGAGATCTTGCTGGCCAGGGTAGTTGAATTACACCTTCTAGAGCACGTTGGGTGGCACGGGATACATGCGGACATGCATTGTCCTGTTGGAACAGCAAGTTCCCTTGCCGGTCTAGGAATGGTAGAACGATGGGTTCGATGACGGTTTGGATGTACCGTGCACTATTCAGTGTCCCCTCGACGGTCACCAGTGGTGTACGGCCAGTGTAGAAGATCGCTCCCCATACCATGATGCCGGGTGTCGGCCCTGTGTGCCTCGGTCGTATGCAGTCCTGATTGTGGCGCTCACCTGCACGGCGCCAAACACGCATACGATCATCATTGGCACCAAGGCAGAAGCGACTCTCATCGCTGAAGACGACACGTCTCCATTCGTCCCTCCATTCACGCCTGTCGCGACACCACTGGAGGCGGGCTGCACGATGTTGGGGCGTGAGCGGAAGACGGCCTAACGGTGTGCGGGACGGTAGCCCAGCTTCATGGAGACGGTTGCGAATGGTCCTCGCCGATACCCCAGGAGCAACAGTGTCCCTAATTTGCTGGGAAGTGGCGGTGCGGTCCCCTACGGAACTGCGTAGGATCCTACGGTCTTGGCGTGCATCCGTGCGTCGCTGCGGTCCGGTCCCAGGTCGACGGGCACGTGCACCTTCCGCCGACCACTGGCGACAACATCGATGTACTGTGGAGACCTCACGCCCCACGTGTTGAGCAATTCGGCGGTACGTCCACCCGGCCTCCCGCATGCCCACTATACGCCCTCGCTCAAAGTCCGTCAACTGCACATACGGTTCACGTCCACGCTGTCGCGGCATGCTACCAGTGTTAAAGACTGCGATGGAGCTCCGTATGCCACGGCAAACTGGCTGACACTGACGGCGGCGGTGCACAAATGCTGCGCAGCTAGCGCCATTCGACGGCCAACACCGCGGTTCCTGGTGTGTCCGCTGTGTCGTGCGTGTGATCATTGCTTGTACAGCCCTCTCGCAGTGTCCGGAACAAGTATGGTGGGTCTGACACACCGGTGTCAATGTGTTCTTTTTTCCATATCCAGGAGTGTATTAGCAAGGAGAAATGTAATTAGCAGCATTGTACCAGGCGGGTAAGAATAAGTAATACGTGCTCAAAATGAAATATTCACACAACATTTTAATTAATATCTGGTATGAATTACTAGAAAACTCGCAGTACAGTGCAAAATTAAAAGTACTTGTCTCCCGTTTATAGCATGTCTCTTGAAACAAATTGAATGCATATATTACTACCATACTTTATTAACCTTGGCGCAGCGAGAGCAACTTCAAAGAAATACACAGAGATTCCACAGTAGCCCACTTCAGATACTTCGCAGCCTCTTCAATGTACGGGTATTATGTGGAGAGCACCTGCTTCCAAAACTGAAGTTCCATTGCGACTACGTAGCTGCCTCATAATTTTCGTGTGTTCTCTTACATATCTCAACAACGATAGATGGTGCCACTTCATCAAACTCTCTTGGCACGCAAGTATCTCTCACCCTTTACATGTACTTGTCTCTATACTGCCAATGATTTCCCTAGTGTAACTGTCTTTGCAACTAGTTCCAACAAAATGTTTACTACATTAATATTGTTGATGCCAACACATAGCGCTGTGAAAATTTTCCCATAGTAAATTGATAGAGTTTATAAAACTAATTTTACGAATGCAAAAACCCAATATTGTATCAGGAACTATGTGACAGACACATCAGCAATTTCATTCTTCCCTGTCATATTTGCGAAACGCGCAACGTCAAACTTCTTAAAACTGAGCTGAATTTGTGCAGAAAAAATGTAAGTGAAGATTTATATAAAATGGTAGGTACGTAGAGCATTGTGTCGTTACAAAAATGAAAACTTAATCTATGAACAGAATGAACACATTTCACATGTGGAAGTACTGCCACACGCTAATGACCCTGTGGGTAGGTCATGTGACCAACGATGAGGTACTGCAATGTGCTGGTAAGAATCTTGCAACCTTAACCACAATAGAATGTTAAATTGTCAACCAGATGGCAGAAGAGACATACGAAAACCAACCAAGCAATTGAGTGAGGATTTTGTAAGGCGAAACAAGCTTCAAATCTAAGCCATGAAGTATATGAAAATAAGTAATATGGGATAAATTACGTCTTTGAGCCCTATAGTCTTTTTCAGGCCAGACGCGTTTCGATTTAGTTTAAAGCATCGCTACTGGTCGCTCTAACAATTGTAGATTTTCTTACAAATCTCTTTGGGAGTGTCATAAACAGTTCTCTTGTTTTAAATAATTATTACAAAAGAGTTCTCATGTTTTAATTTACTACTATTACTCATGGTTTTTTGTCCCTAGTTCATTTCTAAACATACTTCTACACACAGGCATTCGACATGTATCACACTAGACTTCACTGATACAGGATATATTATCGTTTCCATGTTTCGTTTATGCACTTTCATCTCGTGTACTTTGTTTTTATAGCGCGGAATGCAAATAAATCGAACACCTGTGTGTAGAAAAGCATTCTGAAATGAAATAGGTAAAAGGTAGCAATCATTTAAAAATAATTATAACAATAATAAATTAAAAAATGTTAAAAAAATTAAAAAGAAGAGAAGCTATCACCAATCAGACTGGGAACTAAAAACAGAGGTATTGAAATTCGCTGTTTAGCCTTTCCGGATGATTTTTGCCATTCTTTCTGAAAAACTAACAAATGCTGGAATACAAATAAATCTCTTAGAAGAAATAGCCAACAAAGCAGGTTTAAGAATATCTGTAGAAAAAACAAAATTTATGACAAATATAAAAAATGCTCGGGAATCCCTAGCAACAGATATTGGACAGATAAAGAAGGTAAATAAATTTAAATATTTGGGAGGAATAATCTATGAAAGTGGCTTAAAAAATCGCTATAGAAGAAAGAGTACATAAAATGGAGAGAGCGTATGGAATAACTAGGAATGTCTACAACAAAAGGTGTCTGTCTAAAAATTTGAAGTGCCAGCACTACAACACATTAGTAGAACCAGAATGTCTTTATGCAAGTGAATGTTTAGTACTGAACTACAAATTACACGAACTTGAATTCCTAGAAAGAAAAATCATTCCAAAATACTTGGGCCACAAAAAAATACAGAGGTATGGAAATTAAGAAGCAATGAAGAAGTTTATCGCAGCATAGAAAACATAAATGAACCACTACGAAAGAGGCGACTGCTATGGGCACTTATACAAAATCAACAGCAACAGGTTAACCAAACAGATTTTTAAATATCTTTGGGACAAGAGGTCAGCAACAGCCTGGATACAAGAAGTCAGGAAAGATTTGGAAAGAAACAAGTGAAAAAGATGCAACAGAAATACAGAGTTTCAAGAGGAAAGTGTTAAAAATGGAGGAAGGATTCCAAGGTAAGAGGGAGAAGACAAGGTCAGAATTGTTCGAATAGAGAAAAAGGATATATGGTGAAAAGATGAAAGAATATTGGAGGAAAAAGAAAGAACAACAAAGAAGGAAGCACTGAAACTGGTGCGTGGTCCTTAGATGACCCAAACGAAGAAAGAAAGAAAGAAAGAAGAAGAAGAGGAATAAAAGTTTAAAACCTACGAACTCCTTACGATCCCGCCAAAGAGATGTTTAAGAAAATTCTTCATTATTATAGTGACCAGTGAAGATCCTTTATACTGAAACCACACGTTTCCGGTCCAAACAGTACATTTATTACAGTCGCAAAAAATAGAATATATCTCATATTAATTGTACACGGGCGGAAAAAAGCGCAGCCCTAAGAAGGAGTTGTGTGACATAAACAAAGTTCGTTCGCGTGTTTCTACATCTGAAATATGATATGTCAAATTTCGCGTCAGTCGCGTAAGAGCAGCGCTAGTAGCGTCACTATGAGGATACGCTATGTAACGGTGGTGAGTGTTAGCTGCTTTCGATACTGAAGGTGGTGAGCTGATGTTAGACGAGAATGCCTTTAAGACGACATAGATGCCATTACCAACCCGTTCTCTAAATGTCCTCCGTGTTCTCAGCGGTACGTCGTGGGGAGCGGATCGAGCCGTCCTACTTCACCCGTATCGGTCGATCGTCCGCTCAAAGCTAGATTATGGGAGCTTTGTATACTCCTCTGCACGGCCGTCCATCTTACGCCGCCTCAACTCTGTACAACATCGGGGGTTACGTCTTGCAATCGGAGCGTTCTATACTAGTCCCATCGAGAGTCTTCATGCTGAAGCCGGTGAATTACCACTAACCTACCGGCGCGGTATATTGCTTTGTCGGTATGCCTGTCGGCTATTGTCAATGCCCGACCACCCGTCTTATCGTTCCTTTTTTGAAGACTGTCTCGACCGTCAATACGGGTTGTATGTCTCTGCCCTGATACCCCCTGGAGTTCACTTTCGTCGCTTCCTTCAGCACCTTGATTTTTCACTCCCTGCAACCTTTTGAGTGGGCGAGAGCCAAACGCCACCTTGGCTCCAGGCTCAGTTTCGCGTTCACCTTGACCTCAGCTCGCTCCCAAAGGAGGTTACCCCAGCTTCGGTGTACCGCTCCCGGTTTGTCGAACTTCGTTCGAAGTTCATTAATACGATCTTCATTTATACAGATGGGTGTAAGACCAATGACGGTGTCGGGTGTTCTTTTATTGTCGGGGCACAAAGTTTCAAATACCGGCTCTATGGCCATTGTTCGGTCTTCACAGCTGAGCTATTTGCCCTCTACCAGGCTGTGCTCTACATCCGCCGTCACCGACATTCTGCTTATGTCATCTGCTCTGATTCCCTGAGCGCCATCCAGAGCCTCCGTGATCCGTATCCGGTTCACCCTTTCGTGCACCGGATCCAACGCTCTCTTCAGCAACTGGCGGACGACGGTTCTGCGGTTACCTTTATGTGGGTTCCTGGCCATGTCGGTATCCCCGGGAACGAAACTGCAGATGCCGCGGCCAAGGCTGCGGTCCTCCAGCCTCGGACGGCTTCTTGTTGTGTGCCTTCATCTGATTTTAGCGGGGTCATTTGTCAGCGCATTTTATCACTGTGGCATGCCGATTGGGCTACACTTACTGAAAACAAGCTTCGGGCCTTGAAACCTCTCCCCACGGCTTGGACGACCTCTTCACGCCCTTCTCGGCGGGAGGAGGTCGTTTTGGCCCGGCTACGAATTGGACACTGCCGGTTCAGCCACCGCCATCTGCTGACGGCTGCGCCGGCGCCGTTCTGCCCATGTGGGCAATTGCTGACGGTACGCCACATTTTAACGTCCTGTCCGAATTTTAATACACTGCGCATTGATCTTGGCCTGCCATGTACTCTAGATACCATTTTAGCGGATGACCCGTAAGCAGCTGCTCGCGTTTTTCGTTTTATCCACTTGACAAACCTGTCCAAGGACATTTGATTATGCTGTTTTCTTTTAATCCCTTGCCTGCTAATGTGCCTTTTATAGTGTTGTTCTTTTTAGTTGCTGTTTTAACCTTGTGATTCGCAGTGCATTCATAACTTAGTCTGGGCGCTAATGACCACTGTAGTTGTGCGCCCTAAAACCACAAAAAAACAACGAACTGTTAGAAGTGGGTTACTTCAAGGACAGCTCCGCGCCAGACGCCCTGTAGCGTGCATTCCACTGACCCCAAACGAGCACTATTTGCGATTTCAGTGGTGTCAAGTGAGAATTCGTTGGAGGGAAAGGTGGAGATCTGGCTTTTTTTCTGATGAAGTCTGTCTCTGTCTCGATGCCATTGATGGCATTGATGTTGGTTACAGAAAGGCTAGTTGAGGAACTGCAACCAGCCTGCCTGTGTGCTAGACACTCTGGAGTCACTCCTGAAGCTATGGTAAGGTGTACAATTTCGTTGACTGCAGGACAACTCTCGTGGTTATCCTACACACCCCGACTGCAAAGTTTTACGTCGGTCTGATGATTCTACCTGCT
This sequence comes from Schistocerca americana, assembly GCF_021461395.2. Taxonomy (NCBI): domain Eukaryota; kingdom Metazoa; phylum Arthropoda; class Insecta; order Orthoptera; family Acrididae; genus Schistocerca; species Schistocerca americana. Next base: position 768,873,886 of record NC_060122.1, on the reverse strand, counting down.
GTGCTACCATTCATGAACGGCATTCCACGGAGTGTTTTTCAACAGGATAACGATCGCACACGTTCCACATTGTAACCCAACATGCTCTACAGAGTGTCGATATGTTTCCTTGGCCTGCTCGATCACCAGATTTGCCTTCAATAAAGCACGTATGGGACATCATGGGATTATGACAACTCTACCGTCATCCGCAAACAGCATTAACGGTTTCTGTACTGGCCAACCAAGTACAATAGGCACGTGGCTTCATCCCACAAACTGACATCCGGCACCTGTACAACACAACGCATGCTTGCATTCGACATTCTTGCCGTTGCAGCGGTTACTAATGTAATCGGCATTTCACTTTTGCAATGGCTTATATCGCACTTACATTAACCTGTGATCTTGCAATGTTAGTCACTTAAGTATGTTACCTAGACAAATCTATTCCCGAAATTTCATTACTCTAAATTTGTTATTTTTTGGTGTCACGTTTTTTTCTGTCAGTATAAAACTGCTGCTGCGAAAGAGAGGTTAAAAGACAACACGTAGTTGAGGGTGTTAAATAACAACACAACAATGCCCGGAACCAAAACTAGATATTCGTGCCATCACGACGCAGAATATACTGAAAAATAATGACAAGGTATTTATTACAAAATGTCAGTATAATTTTACTTTAGTTGCCATCACACATTAAATGAAAATAAAAAGAGTTACAGCCGGATACTAGCAGACGTGACATATATCATAAACGAAGATAGTAACTGTTCTCGAAAGAACAGGTACCATTGATGACCGTGCAGCTTCTCTAGAATAAATGATAATTAATTGAAACCTTCATCTGCCGACAGGAGTTGTTGATATACCTCAATGGGGACAGCTGAAACTATATGCCCCGACCGGGACTCGAACCCGGGATCTCCTGTTTACATGGCAGACGCTTAATCCATCTGAGCCACCGAGGACACAGGTGAATAGCGCAACTGCAGGGACTTATCCCTTGCACGCTTCCCGTGAGATCCACATTTCCAACTGTCCACAATGTACATACGTATTGTTCCTAATAGATATCTGCCCATCCACTCATTACTCGCGCCAACTAAGGTGACGATTCCCGAGAGAGTTCGAGCAACTTGTGAATATTCGCACAGGGAATCGTCACCTTATGTGCTAGTCCATCCTGTGCAAACCTCATCATTTCTGCGTAACTACTGCGATCTACAGCCATTTCATACTGCCCACTGGAGGCGACTCTCGGCCTCCGACTACGACTTTCGCCTCCCGACCATTCCCATCATTAGCAAATTGTATGATTCTTGATACGTCAACATGTATCTTATGAACCTATCACTTCTTTCACTTAACTTGCGCCATAAGTTTCGTAGCACCAAACTTAGTTTCTATTGCCTGAACTGATTACCGTCCGCGTTTCACTTTCTAAGAAGGGGGGTCTCCAGACATATACCAACATAAAAGACTTCTTAGCACTTCGATTTATATTCCAAGTCAATATATTTCTCTTTACCTTAAAAGCTTTTCCAGCTATTTCCAGTCTACATTTTATATCCTATCTGCATCTATACACGCAATCTGCAGGCAGCCGAATGGTGTGTGGCGGAGTGTACCCTGGCGGAGTGTATCGCTGCTCACTTCCTTTCCTTTTCCACTAGCAAATAGGGGGGAAAAACGATTGTCTATATTCCTTCGTTTGAGCCCTAATCACTCTAATCTTATCTTTGTGGTCCTTAAGCGAAATGTACGTTGGTGGCTGTATAATCGTTCTGCAGAACGACTCAAGTGCCTGTTCTCTAAATTTCCTCAACAGTGCTTCTTGAAAAGAACGTAGCCTTCCCTGTATGGATTCCCATTTGAGCTTCCGAATCATCTCCGTAATACTTGCGTGTTGTTCAAACCTACCGCGAACAACTCTAGCAGCCCGTATCTGAATTGATTCGATGTCTTCCTTTAATACTACCATGAGCGGATCTCAAATACTCGAATAGTACTCAACAATGTGTCACACTAGTGTCCTATATGCGGTCTGCTTTACAGATGATCCACACTTTGCTAAAATTCTCCCAATAAAGTGAAGTCGACCAGCCGCCTTGCCTGCTAGTCCACTACACTGGCCTAATCTACTTCCCGTATATCGCCTGGTTTCTTTCGACTTCATTCCATTACCCCTGATTTACTTTTGCTGACATCCATCTTATAACCTCTTTTCGAGAGAAAAACAATTTATCCAACTAGTCTTTCCTACTGTGACAGAATTACATTGTCATCGGCAAGCATCAAACATTTTGTTTCTTTTCCGTGTACTGTAATACCCTGAGAGACATATACCAAATAAATTAAAAAGAGATGGTACTGATCCAAATGGTACACAAAACAGGTCAGAACACCATTGAAGAAGCAACGAAAAAGCATAACAAATATAAAAGAACGTAAAATCTCCCGGTTTATCGAAGTTTTACAGAAGCTCGAAATTTAGTGCGAACTTTAGTGCTAGATGCTTTTAGTGGTTTAAACAACGAAACTCTGTCTCGAAATCTGGCAGAAGACCCAAAGAGATTATGGTCGTATGTAAGGTACACCAGTGGCAAGACGCTATCAATACCTTGACTGCACGATACCAATGGTGAAGTCATTGATAACAGTTCCGCTAAAGAAAGTTACTAAACATGGTTCTCAGAAATTTCTTCGCAAAAGGAGACGAAGTAAGCATTCCAGAATTCGTATTAAGAAGAATCGCCTACAAAAGTGACTTAGAAGTAGATATCTTTCGTGTTGCGAAGCACCTTAAAATACGTAAGAAAAACAAGGCTTCCAATCCAGTTTTTATACCAGTCAGGTTCCTTTCAGGGGACGCTGATACAATAGCTCCATGCTTAACAATCATAGATAACAGCTCGCTCGTAGACTTATTCGTAGCCAAGGAAGGAAAAGTTGTACATGTCACACCAATACCCACGAACGGAAATAGGAACAGTCCACTGAATTACAGACCAGTATCACTAACGTCAATTTGCAATTGGATTTTGGGACATATGCTGTGCTCGAAGATTATGAATCACCTCGAAAAAAACGATTTTTTTGGGAAATAGCCAGCACGGATTCAGAAAATATCGTTGGTGTGTAACGCAGCTAGCTCTTTATTCTCACGAAATAATGAGTGCTACGGACAGGGGGTGTCAAATTGATTCCACATTTTCAGATTTCCAAAAGGCTTTTGACACTATTTCTCACAAGCGACTTCTGACTGAATTGGGTGCCTGTGGAGTATCGTTTCAGTTGTGTGACTGGATTTGTGATTTCCTGTCAGAAAGGTCACAGTTCGTAATAACAGACGGGTAAGTCGTCGAGTAAAACTGAAGTAATATCTGGTATTCCCCAAGGAATTGTTAAAGGCCCTCTGTTGTTCCTGATCTATATTAACACTTTAGGAGTCAATCTGAGCAGCAATCTTAGATTGTTTGTAGATGATACTGTCATTTACCGTCTTTTAAAGTCAAAACGAACTGCTAAATGCTTTAGACAAGAAGTCAGTATGGTGCAAGAAGTGACAATTGACTCTAAATCTTGAAAACTGTGAAGTCATCCACTTGAGCACAAAAAGTATCCGCTAAATTTCAGTTACACGATAAACCACGCAAATCTAAATGCTGTAAACTCAACTAAGCACTTAGAGATTACAAATGAGAATAACTTAAATAACTGGAAGGATCACATAAATGTTGTGGGGAAACACTGCGATTTATTGCCAGAAAAATTAGAAAATGCGACAGGTCTACTAAAGAGACTGTCTACACTACGCTGTCCGCACACGTCTGGAGTATTGCTGTGCGATGTGGCATCGCCATCAGATAAGATTGACAGAGGACATCGAAAAAGTCCGAAAGAAGTGCAGCTTGGTTTGTACTATCAAATAGGGTAGAGAGCGCCACGGATATGATACACTAACTGCGAAGGCAGTCATTGAAACAAAGGCTTTTTCGCTGCGGCAGGACTTTCTCATGAAATTTCAGTCACCAACTTTCTCCTCAGAGCGCGAAAATATTTTTTTGGCCCCCACCTACGCAGGGAGAAATCATCATTATAATAAAATAAGAGAAATCAGATCTCACAAGGTGTAATGGTTCTTTATTTATGTGACCGTTACGGCACTCCAACCCCAGTTCTCGATAACAGTAATATCGTACTACTTTTCTGCGAAGTAACAGACATATTTTTGTGACAGTATTCACATTTGGTTTTATTAATGTATAGGTACTCCGATGTATCGATATATTACAATGATATGGTTCTTGTGTGTATTCATTTCTGTGAGACTGTCAAATGGTTCAAATGGCTCTGAGCACTATGGGACTCAACTTCAGAGGTCATCAGTCCCCTAGAACTTAGAACTACTTAAACCTAACTAACCTAAGGACATCACACACATCCATGCCCGAGGCAGGATTCGAACCTGCGACCGTAGCGGTGTCGCGGTTGCAGACTGTAGCGCCTAGAACCGCACGGCCACTCCGGCTGGCTGTGAGACTGTCATAATCTTTGAATTACTTGTAACCGTCTTGGCGCGAATGCGCACAGAGCAGTCTTTGTTTCACTTTGCAGCAGTTAAGTTGTTATTTCACTTTGTAAAAGAACAGTCAAGTCTTTTGTTTGGTTAAAGTGGAAATGAAATATATGAAGATTGATACAAAACGGTTTTCTTGATGATGTGACGATTAAGAAGACGTATATGTGAATTTACAAGAAGATTATAAAAGTGAGGATCGTGAACACCAAGTCAAAAATTATTTCTACCATACCATTGTTCTGATCTGGGATTGTTTGATCATTAAGAATTTCCTGAAAAACGCATGTGTTAGGTCTTCAAATATTGCTAGAATACAGATCTGGACCTTCTAGCAGTCAAAGTGGAATCACCCTAGAATCAACAAGATGAGCCATAACAACTTCGACGAAATCTACGTGGGAATCCATTCAAGATAAGCGCCAAAATTAATGACTTTTTACAGAGACTTCATTATTTCCATTCTGACGATACCATCCACAGTGAATAACTCTGTTGTTGCCCGATAAAGCGAACATATGCTGCGTGAGCAACATTATTAATCTGATTTCTAACCTACTTTGCAAGGGGTGGTATTGTTAGACAAGGGAAGATTTAAGTGTTCGTTTCCCCCGTGCGCTGTTCGAGAGTGGAACGATAGAGAAGTTGCTTAAAGGTGGTTCGATGAACCCTCTGCCACGCATTTAACTGTGAATTGTAGAGTAGTCACGTAGGTGTAGATGTTCCCAAATTTCTCTTTGATTTCGTTTATTGCTGAGTAGAGTGAGTGACATGTGACGAATATCATCAATTGGATTGGAACACACAGTAACAACCACAAAACTGCAGATGTGATTGTAACGCTGTTGACTTTCGGCTGTTAGAACGTGTAAACTAAGGCCGAACAAAAGTGTGCCCCGGGCGCAGGTCAGTTTGAATGCCTTTGATTGCACGCGCCGGCAGAAAGCGGCCTCTGAAAGCCTTTCCGGTGCGCTATCTGGCCGTCCCCTCGTCTGGAAGCAGTCACTTCGCCACCCCCACCCCGACCCCTCCCGGCGAACCCACAGCAAAGTGTTTCGCCGTCGCCAGAAGCGTCGGGCTGCGTGTCGCGGCGCGCAAACTTTCTCGCGACAGGCAAATGGCCCTCTGTTTGTGCTGCACTCGCGGAACGTGACCTCTGCGACGGCTCGCCGCTTTGTCGCCTTCCGCCCCCTCCGACCGCCCCCTCACCCTCTTCACGCCCAGGACGCAGCTAGCAGCGCAAACACGGCGTACGCGCGGAGGTTTGCTTAGCTTTCATTTGAATAACTGCAAATTAGCGCCGCCTAACGCTGCAATTTGAACGCGCCGCGCAAGCTTCTAGGCCGACACTTAACGAATAACTTCGTAGAAACACTACATGTACCTCTCACACACTCTCTCTCATACACACACACACACACACACACACACACACACACACACACACACACACACACACATTAACTTAATTTCTTTGCACGAGAGTATATTGGCAAAGTAGCGCTGTACGCGCGACTGCGGAAGTATACGGGGCGATCAAAAAGTTTCCATTACGGAGCGTCCCTGCTTCGCTAGTCCGATGTGGGTATGCAGGGTGGTCCATTGATAGAGACCAGGCCAAATATCTCACGAAATAATCATCAAACGAAAAAACTACAAAGAACGAAACTCGTCTAGCTTGAAGGGGGCACCCAGATTCCATTATGGTTGGCCCGTTAGATGGCGCTACCATAGGTCAAACGGATATCAACTGCGTGTTTCTTAAATAGGAACCCTCATTTTGATTACATATTCGTGTAGTACGTAAAGAAATATGAATATTTTAGTTGGACCACTTTTTTCGCTTTTTGATAGATGGCGCTGTAATAGTCACAAACGTATAAGTACGTGGTATCACGTAACATTCCGCCAGTGCAGACGGTATTTGCTCCGTGATAAATTACCGGTGTTAAAATGGACCGTTTACCAATTGCGGAAAAGGTCGATACCGTGTTGATGTATGCCTATTGTGATCAAAATGCCCAACGGGCTTGTGCTATGTATGCTGCTCGGTATCCTGGACGACATCATCCAAGTGTCCGGACCGTTCGCCGGATAGTCACGTTATTTAAGGAAACAGGAAGTGTTCAGCCACATGTGAAACGTCAACCACGACCTGCAACAAATGATGATGTCCAAACCCAAATAGGTGTTTTACTGCTGTCGCAGCTAATCCTCACATCAGTAGCAGACAAACTGCGCGGGAATCGGGAATATCAAAAACGTCAGTGTTGAGAATGCTTCATCAACATCGATTGCACCCGTACCATATTTCTATGCACCAGGAATTGCATGGCGACGACTTTGAACGTCGTGTACAGTTCTGCCACTCAGAACAAGAGAAATTACGGGACGACAACACATTTTTTTCACGCGTTCTGTTTAGCGACGAAGCGTCGTTCACCAACGGCAGTAACGTAAATCGGCATAGTATGCACTATTGGGCAACGGAAAATCCACAATGGCTGCGACAAGTGGAACATCAGCGACCTTTGCGGGTTAATGTATGGTGCGGCATTATGGGAGGAAGGATAATTGGCCCCCATTTTATCGACGGCAATCCAAATGGTGCAATGTATGCTGATTCCCTACGTAATGTTCTACCGATATTACTACAAGATGTTTCACTGCATGAGAGAATGGCGATGTACTTCCAACATGATGGATGTCCAGCACATAGCTCGCATGCGGATGAATCGGTATTGAATAGCATATTTCATGACAGGTGGATTGGTCGTCGAAGCACCATACCATGGCCCGTACGTTCACCGGATCTGACGTCCCCGTATTGCTTTCTGTGGGGAAAGTTGAAGGGTATTTGCTATCGTGATCCACCGACAACGCCTGACAACATGCGTCAGCGCATTGTCAGCGCATGTGCGAACATTACGGAAGGCGAACTACTCGATGTTGAGAGGAATGTCGCTACACGTATTGCCAATTGCACTGAGGTTGACGGACATCATTTTGAGCATTTATTGCATTAATGTGGAATTAGAGGTAATCACGCTATAACAGCATGCGTTCTCAGAAATGGTAAGTTCACAAAGGTACTTGTATCACATTGGAATAACCGAAATAAAATGTTCAAACGTACCTACGTTCTGTATTTTAATTTAAAAAACCTACCTGTTACCAACTGTTCGTCTAAAATTGTGAGCCATATGTTTGTGACTATTACAGCGCCATCTATCACAAAGCGAAAAAAGTGGTCCAACTAAAAATATTCATACTTCTTTACGTACTACACGGATATGTAATAAAAACTGGCGGTTCCTATTCAAAAAAACGCAGTTGATTTCCGTTTGACCTAATGCAGCGCCATCTAACGGGCCAACCATAGCGCCATCTGGTTTCCCCCTTCAAGCTAGACAATTTTCGTTCTTTGTAGATTTCTCGTTTGGCGCTTATTTCGTGACATATTTGGGCTGGTCGCAATCAATGGACCACCCTGCATAAGCACTGTCATGTAGGCGAGGGATTATTGAAGTATTCGTGTCTTTCCGATGTGCGTGCGGTAAATGCCGAAACGTATAATATGGCGACATTATTACCAAATGCATCAAAACAGGAGCAAGGTACTGTTATTATTTTCTCGGCTGGCGAAGGACAAACACCGATAACATCTATCCGAGAATGAAGATTGTGTATGGGGCAGCATGACTGCAGAAAACAACCGTTGTGGAAAACGGTGACAAGGGTTGCTGCTGCTTCTTGGTAACGCACATATTCAATGCCGCAAACGTCATTAGGCAGAAGTTACCCCAAGTCATGTAGCACATTAAGATAATTCCCGTTTATTGTTCAGTCTCAGTTGCACATTTTTAATTAGATTATCATATATGCTTGAAATTGTCGAGTTAGGTGGCTATCTACATTAATGCATAGGCAGAAGTACAACTTCGGACAGCCAATATCGCTATAGTAGAACATTTATTGTAATCGGTTTCAGCAAACTACGTTACCATCATCAGACCTTCTGCAGTGCATTTCACTGAACCTTGACTAAAAGCAACTTATATCGTATCGTATTATACATTGAAACGCCGAAGAATCTAATATGGGCAAGCGTAATCAAATACAAAGATATGTAAACAGGCAGAATACGGTGTTGCGGTCGGCAACGCCTATATACGAGTAAGACAAGTGTCCGGCGCAGTTGTTAGATCGGTTCCTGCTGCTACAATGGCAGGTTATCCAGATTTAAATGAGTTTGAACGTGCTGTTACAGTCGGAGCACGAGTGATGGGACACAGCGTCTCCGAGATAGCAGTGATGTGTGGATTTTCCCGTACGACCATTTCACGAGTGTACCGTGAATACAGGAATGCGGTAAAACATCAAATCTCCGTCATCGCTGAGGCCGGAAAAAGGTCCTGCTAGAACGAGACCAACGACGACTGAAGAGAATCGTTCAACGTGACAACCCTTCCGCAAATTGCTGCAGATTTCAATGCTGGGCCTTCAACAAATGTCAGCGTCCGAAATATTCAACGAAACATCATCGACATGGACTTTCGGAGCCGAAGAATGGGAAAATTTCATATTTGCATTTGATCTACTGTCCACGATGAGAATCCGTGTAAACAAAATTCCGTTATGAGCTCATTTACCTACATGTGCTACAACCACAACTGCTGTTTCGAGGTAGCCCCACAGCTTCCGAGCAGGCTCGATATCTTTGCACACGTTTCCCTGTCAGTGACGTTCGATCAATGATATATATATCAAGCGTTATTCCAGGAAATCCTTTGAAATCTCGATAGATTTCTCGTGCACAAGGCTTTCAGCATCATCCCACAATACAGGGTTATTACAAATGATTGAAGCGATTTCACAGCTATACAATAACTTTATTAGTTGAGATATTTTCACATTGATATTTGCACACACATACAAAAACTCAAAGAGTTTTTTTAGGCATTCACAAATGTTCGATATGTGCCCCTTTAGTGATTCAGCAGACATCAAGCCGATAATCAAGTTCTTCCCACACTCGGCGCAGCATGTCCCCATCAATGAGTTCGAAAGCTTCGTTGATGCGAACTCGCAGCTTTGGCATGTTTCTTGGTAGAGGAGGTTTAAACACTGAATCTTTCACATAACCCCACAGAAAGAAATCGCATGGGGTTAAGTCGGGAGAGTGTGGAGGCCATGACATGAATTGCTGATCATGATCACCACCACGACCGATCCATCGGTTTTCCAATCTCCTGTTTAAGAAATGCCGAACATCATGATGGAACTGCGGTGGAGCACCATCCTGTTGAAAGATGAAGTCGGCGCTGTCGGTCTCCAGTTGTGGCATGAGCCAATTTTCCAGCATGTCCAGATACAAGTGTCCTGTAACGTTTTTTTCGCAGAAGAAAAAGGGGCCGTAAACTTTAAACCGTGAGATTGCACAAAACACGTTGACTTTTGGTGAATTGCGAATTTGCTGCACGAATCCGTGAGGATTCTCTACCGCCCAGATTCGCACATTGTGTCTGTTCACTTCACCATTAAGAAAAAATGTTGCTTCATCACTGGAAACAAGTTTCGCACTGAACGCATCCTCTTCCATGAGCTGTTGCAACCGTGCCGAAAATTCAAAGCGTTTGACTTTGTCATCGGGTGTCAGGGCTTGTAGCAATTGTAAACGGTAAGACTTCTGCTTTAGCCTTTTCCGTAAGATTTTCCAAACCGTCGGCTGTGGTACGTTTAGCTCCCTGCTTGCTTTATTCGTTGACTTCCGCGGGCTACGCGTGAAACTTGCCCCAGCGTTCAACTGTTTCTTCGCTCACTGCAGGCCGACACGTTGATTTCCCCTTACAGAGGCATCCAGAAGCTTTAAACTGCGCATACCATCGCCGAATGGAGTTAGCAGTTGGTGGATCTTTGTTGAACTTCGTCCTGAAGCGTCGTTCCACTGTTATGACTGACTGATGTGAGTGCATTTCAAGCACGGCATACGCTTTCTCGGCTCCTGCCGCCATTTTGTCTCACTGCGTTCTCGAGCGCTCTGGCGGCAGAAATCTGAAGTGCGGCTTCAGCCGAACAAAACTTTATGAATTTTTCTACGTACCTGTAGTGTGTCGTGACCATATGTCAATGAATGGAGCTACAGTGAATTTATGAAATCGCTTCAATCATTTGTAATAGCCCTGTATTTTCTAGGTCGGTAGGTGTCTCTAAAGGTTTGCTTCCTCACGAAGAGGCTCTTAACATAGTGCAAGAGACACGAATTTTTAGTAAGCAATTATTTATGAGTGACGTACTGGAAATCCAGCCGCTATGCGTTTCCCCTAGACATTTTACAAATTCTCTACCGGTTCATGGAGACATCATGAAAGCAACTATGCACGTGGAAGGAATGACCTGTGCCCTCTTTAGCGTGCTTCAGTAATGGTTCGACTGCATACAGAAACGGCACCTCACTCGATACAGAACTATACAGAACTGTATTTCTTAAGGTAGTCGCCACGGTCTGGAACATGGGTGCCACAATCACAGCGCAACTACCTGAGTTACGGAGACAAAGCGTAACAGTGAAGCGTGCTTCTCGATAGCATCCGAGAATACCGATTAGCACCAACTGGTGGATTTCAGTTGGGAGATCCCCACGTCTCAGTGGGGTCGCATTTCTGCAGCTTCCCACAGTGCCGTAGCGCCTAGGGCTTCGGTCCGGCTGCCTTGGAAGCAGACTCTGCCGAAGTTTCGAGGGCCGCGCCCACTCCATAACGTGCCAAAGGCAGCCCTCCAGGGAAGACAGCTCGGGCGCATTCTCTTCTCGGCTTCCCTACCTCTACAGACGACTGTCCTGTCAACAACAGAACCCTACCACTGACACTCTGCAGGGCGACAGTGGATCGGCAACAGTAGCGACATAACTGGCGTTCGTACTGCCACTTTACAGGTAGCATCGAGAGGTAATGTGTGAGACAAAATCACAAACATGCAGCATTTATGTTACTATTACACATCGAAGATCATTGCGCTCTTCTACGCACTGATTCCAGTACCACACTTCAATATGCCAGTTTCACTAAGATTACACACTGATGAACCAAATACGAGGGCAGTTCAATAAGCAATGCAACACATTTTTTTTCTCGCCCAATTTTGGTTGAAAAAACCGGAAATTTCTTGTGGAATATTTTCAAACATTCCCGCTTCGTCTCGTATAGTTTCATTGACTTCCGACAGGTGGCAGCGCTGTACGGAGCTGTTAAAATGGCGTCTGTAACGGATGTGCGTTGCAAACAACGGGCAGTGATCGAGTTACTTTTGGCGGAAAACCAGGGCATCTCAGATATTCATAGGCGCTTGCAGAATGTCTACGGTGATCTGGCAGTGGACAAAAGCACAGTGAGTCGTTGGGCAAAGCGTGTGTCATCATCGCCGCAAGGTCAAGCAAGACTGTCTGATCTCCCGCGTGCGGGCCGGCCGTGCACAGCTGTGACTCCTGCAATGGCGGAGCGTGTGAACACACTCGTTCGAGATGGTCGACGGATCACCATCAAACAACTCAGTGCTCAACTTGACATCTCTGTTGGTAGTGCTGTCACAATTGTTCACCAGTTGGGATATTCAAAGGTTTGTTCTCGCTGGGTTCCTCGTTGTCTAACCGAACACCATAAAGAGCAAAGGAGAACCATCTGTGCGGAATTGCTTGCTCGTCATGTGGCTGAGGGTGACAATTTCTTGTCAAAGATTGTTACAGGCGATGAAACATGGGTTCATCACTTCGAACCTGAAACAAAACGGCACCCCCACTCCCCTACCAAGAAAAAGTTTAAAGCCATACCCTCATCCGGTAAAGTCATGGTTACAGTCTTCTGGGACGCTGAAGGGGTTATTCTGTTCGATGTCCTTCCCCATGGTCAAACGATCAACTCTGAAGTGTATTGTGCTACTCTTCAGAAATTGAAGAAACGACTTCAGCGTGTTCGTAGGCACAAAAATCTGAACGAACTTCTCCTTCTTCATGACAACGCAAGACCTCACACAAGTCTTCGCACCCAAGAGGAGCTCACAAAACTTCAGTGGACTGTTCTTCCTCATGCACCCTACAGCCCCGATCTCGCACCGTCGGATTTCCATATGTTTGGCCCAATGAAGGACGCAATCCGTGGGAGGCACTACGTGGATGATGAAGAAGTTATTGATGCAGTACGACGTTGGCTCCGACATCGACCAGTGGAATGGTACCGTGCAGGCATACAGGCCCTCATTTCAAGGAGGCGTAAGGCCGTAGCATTGAATGGAGATTACGTTGAAAAATAGTGTTGTGTAGCTAAAAGATTGGGGAATAACCTGGTGTATTTCAATGCTGAATAAAACAACCCCTGTTTCAGAAAAAAAATGTGTTGCATTACTTATTGAACTGCCCTCGTATTACAACCACCTGCTCAGTAGCGTGTTGGTCCACCTTTGGAATAAAATAAAACAGCGATTCTGCATGGCATGCATTCAACAAGTTCTTGGTAGCTTTCAGGAGGTATTTGGCAACAAATGCCTACACATTGGTCGAGCAACTCTCATAAATTGTGGGTCGTGGTAGGTGGACGTGGATAGCGTCCCACAAGCGTCTCCATCGGGTTGAGATCAACAGAACTGGGCGGCCAATATATCACTTGAGGACCCTATTATGTTCCTCAGATCACTGTAGCACGATTCTAGCCTTGTAACACCAACAGTTATGTTGGCTCTGAGCACTATGGGACTCAACTGCTGTGGTCATCAGTCCCCTAGAACTTAGAACTACTTCAACCTAACTAACCTAAGGACATCACACACGTCCATGCCCGAGGCAGGATTCGAACCTGCGACCGTAGCAGTCGCACGGTTCCGGACTGCGCGCCTAGAAAGTTATGTTGCTAGAACATGTCATTGCCATCAAGGAAGATGGTCCGCAGCTGTCGAGGTGCCTTCGACTACTACTACAGGTCCCATGGAACCACAGATGAATGTTTCGAGCAGACGCTAGTTTGCTAGAAAGTTAAAACATGTAACAAGAAACTTGGTTCATGCAATAAGGCAACACTCCGTTAATTCACGGTCCAATTTCTATGATCCTGTGCCCACTGCAGAAGTACTTAATGACGAAATGAAATTATATGGTTATAGAGATCTTTCCAAGTCTCAAACATCTATGCTGTATATGTGCAGACAGAAGCTGGGATTAGAATCCGGTTCTCCTGCGTACTACGTAGATGCGCTAGCTACTACACCATAGTGGCTTTGCACATCTGTACAGACTACTACAGCACGCTTCACTCTGTAAATACACATCACAGATGTTGGATACTTGGGAAGGTATTTTGAACAATACACTTTGATTTGATTAAAAGCACCTCTGCACAGGTTTCAGTCAGGATCCCTCGTATCGCAGCTGAGATGCTATTGCAATACAGTTGGCGGATCTCTGCAATGCTGTTCGAGTGGGGTGAGGTGTGAATGGGAATTTGGAGTGAGGAGGGAGGTGTCCTTGGGTGGTCCATACTCTTGTGCAAAGCCACTGTGCCGGGGTGGCGTAGTGGTTAGCGCATCTGCCTAGCGAGCAGGAGACCCTGTTTCGAAACCCGGCCTTGGAACATATTTCCTCTCGTCGCTTCAGCCTGCATATACCATCATAGCGAATTAATGTCGCTGGCTCAGTATGGGAACACGTAGGGGTCATTAGCTGCGGAGCCTCACGTTCAACACTACGCGCTATGATGACGATGCCTGGTTTGTGGGGCGCTCAACTGCGCCGTCAACAGCGCCCGTACAAAGTCCCAATTTTTTCACAGTCCAATTTTTTACACAGTCCAAGCTAGCCACTGTCACTAATGACGATGAAATGATGAGAACAACACAAACGCCCAATCCCCGGGCAGAGAAAATACCCAACCCGGCTGGGAATCGAACCCGGGACCCTGAGATCCAGAAGTAGCAAGTCTAGCCACTAAACCACGAGCTGTGGACACACACACACACACACACACACACACACACTATGCGCTGAACGATGTGCTTCGAAACACTTGTGCCTGCACCATTTCTGCCTTCAGATATGCCACAGACCGCCGCCTATGCTGCTTTACAGAGCAGATAAGCGTCCGACCTCCACGTTCTGTGTCCGCAGATCGTGGTCAAGTGGCTAGCGTTGCTACCTCTGGATCACGAGGTCCCAGGTTCGATTCCCGCCGGGTTGGGAATTTTCTCTGCCAGAGCACTGGGTGTTTGTGTTGTCCTCATCATTTCATCATCATCTTCATCATTCGTGACAGTGGCTAGATGGGACTGTTAAGAAAGTTGGACTGTGCACAAATTGGGACTTTGTACTGGCGCTGATGACCGCGCTGTTGAGCGCCCACAAACCAAACTTCATCACCATCATCCGCGTTCTCTCAGGAGACTTGGACGACCAACGACTTGTCACCTCCTCGTGATTTCACTGTCCTCCAACCCCTTTCCATAAATACTCGCGACAGCAGCTCGCGAATAGCTGACTGGCGTCACCGCCTCCGGCATGCTCGTTACAAGGCGCCCGACCGTAACGACCGTGTCTTTGACAAAGTCACGCACGTCAGTGGATTACCCCGATTGCCGCCCGTATCGTCGCGAGAATGATTCCCATTCGTCTCTGTTTCACTTATATACTATCCTCGCCTAAAGTGTCAGCAACTCCACCATGCAGCATTTGCTCTCGAGATGGGGAGTGTTCACAAAGTTTTTATCTCCTTAGTGAACAGAGAAAGTCATTATCTGCTTATGGATATAGAAGTTTTCATTCTGCTATTGTAATTTCGACGTTACACCATTGTCTACCATCTACAAACATTCAGTAGAACATAATGGGAAAATACAGGGAGATCAGAAAATAAAAAGCTTTGTAAGGGAGTAGCAGGGTAATTTGTGCTGAAAAATAAATGTCAAAACAAAAATTCGATACGTTGCGCCGTTTCCTAGTTTATTAGCTTTGATATTAGCCAATCAGGCCGTTGCGCGAGCATTTGTTTTCCTAGCGTAGATTGTAGCGTACGAGACTGTTTACCCTTCGACTCCAGTTGAATCCTTACCACCATCCCGTGTCCAATTTTTGTATTGCTCTCTTGTTCGGTTTTACGACACCAAATGCAGAACGTATTTTCTACAGCGTCTCTGGAAGGCTGTTGAATCTGCGCGCGCAATGACCTGATTGGCTAACTTCAATGCTAATACGGAGGAGGAGCAATGTTTCGAATTTTTTCCGTATCAATTATTTCTCAGCACAATGTACCCTGCAACACCCATACATGCTTTTCAGACACCTTGTATAATTGTAAGACATAAATATTATGAACAACAAATTTGGGAATCAACACTTAAACACAAATATTCGATACCATGTCACGAGCCAGACGTAAGTATTCGTACTAGCGTCGGGTTCTGTCCTACCTTATATACTGCACTCAAATCAAAGATACATACATTACATTTAACATTAAGGATCCAAATTACTTGTGAGCATGAAGTACGCAATGGTAGAATGAATACTCACAATGGACGCAGCATTTCTGGCCAGTGACGCAAGTAACAAAACCAAAAACTAGTGCTGTCCACACTTTCTTTGATATTACCTATGAAATCTTGGATACAATCCCTCGGTCATCACGCGCAGATTTGTTATGAATAAGAAGTATACTTTATCAGTTTCACTAGCCTTTTCATGCTGGTTAGAATTTCTTCTTACATTATTGTGATATATATATATATATATATATATATATATATATATATATATATATATATACTAAGTGATCAAAAGTATCCGGACACCCTCAAAAACATACGTTTTTCATATTAGCCGCAATGTGCTGCCACCTACTGCAAGGTACTCCACATCAGCGATCTCAGTAATCACTAGACACCATGAAAAAGGAGAATGTGGCGCTTCTTGGAACTCACGGACTTCGAACGTGGTCAGGTGACTGGGTGTCACTTGTGTAATACGTCTGTACGCGAGATTTCCACGTTCCTAAATATGCCTAGGTCCACTGGTTCCGGTGTGATAGTGAAGTGGGAACATGAAGGGAGACAATAGTGTACAGGCCAACCTCGTCTGTTGACTGACAGAGATAACAAAAAAATGGCTCAAATGGCTCTGAGCACTATGGGACTTAACATCTATGGTCATCAGTCCCCTAGAACTTAGAACTACTTAAACCTAACTAACCTAAGGACAGCACACAACACCCAGTCATCACGAGGCAGAGAATGACAGAGACCGCCGACAGTTGAAGAGGATCATAATGTGCAATAGGCAGACATCTATCCAGGCCATCACACAGGTATTCCAAACTGCATCAGGATCCACAGCACGTACTGTAACAGTTAGGAGGGATATGAGAAAACTTGGATTTCGTGATCGAACGGCTGCTCATAAGCCACACACCAAGCCGGTAAGTGCCAAACGACGCTTCGCTTGGTGTAAGGAGCGTAAACATTGGACGATTGAACAGTGGAAAAACTTTGTGTGGAGTGACGAATAACGGTACACAATCTGGCGATTTTGATGGCACGGTGTGGGTATGCCGAATGCCCAGTGAACGTCATCTGCGAGCGTGTGTTGTGCTAACAGTAAAATTCAGAGGCGGTGGTGTTATGGTGTGGTCGTGCACCCCTTGTTATTTTGAGTGGCACTATCACAGCACAGGCGAGCACCTGTTCATAATGCACGGCATGTGGCGGAGTGTTTACACGACAATAACATCCCTGCAATGGACTGGCCTGCGCAGAGTCCTGACCTGAATCCTATAGGACACCTTTGGGATGTTTTGGAACGCTGACTTCGTGCTAGGCCTCACCGAGCGACATCGATACCTCTCCTCAGTGCAGCACTCCGTGAAGAATGGACTACCATTCACAAGAAATCTTCCAGCACCTGATTGAACGTACGCCTGCGAGAGTGGAAGCTGTCATCAAGACTAAGGATGGGCTAACACCATATTGAATTTCAGCATTACCGATGGAGGGCGCCTCGAAGTTGTAAGTCATTTTCAGCCAGGTATCCGGATACTTTCTGTCTATCACATTGTATTTAGTTAGTAAAAAATATGGTGCTGTTTCTTGGTGGTCTGTCAAGTAGAGATTTTATTTATGTTCATCAGTACATACAACACCTGTTATGATCACATTAACGTGAAGTTCAGGTGCATGTGGACCACGATTGGAATACAGAACTACTTATTGCGATTAATGATTACTATATGTATTTCTGTGTTGAAGTTGGGGTCTATATGCATCTGAACTTCAATATGATTACACCAGATTTTATGCGTACTGATGACTATTCTACAGACAAAATCGATCTGCAATAAAATTCAGTTTGTTCGCGTCTGGTTGCTGTTCTTCCTTCCTGAAATTAGGGATTGTGTTTCGATCGAAGAAGGTGTTCAGAATTTATTTTTTGGAAAGCAGATGTTGTCTAGCCATTTCAAAGTCTATACCCAGTGCTTAGTTACACAATGCCGGCGATTGCTGCGCAAACACTGCCTCCAGGTACCCGTACACGGTAGTAACTCTACCATGCAACCATTTGGGGTACACTCGCCTGGTATGAGACTTTCCCGGGGAGGGGGAGGGGGGGTGCTGTGGCCTGGTTGGGGTTGTGAACCACTGAGGGCTACGGCGGGACGAGGCTTCTCCGTCGTTTCTAGGTCCCCGGTTCAATACACACAGTACACACGTTATACTCAATATATTCTTCGAACTACAGAATGGATCTGTAAACATGCTATCCGCACCTCGTTTACCTCTTTAAAACGTGCTATTGCCTTTGGGTTTCTTCCTTTCCCGAAATGTGGCTTTGCATCCTCTCTGGTTATGATTGATCACTTTCGGGAAGACTTATAAGCCAGTACCTTGGTCAAAGTAAATGCAAATCGTTTTCTGGCGAACTTACTGTGTTTCTAAACGTGATGGACAAAGTAAGTTGTCAGAGGTTTAACAATATAAACACCGTTACACTTTAAATTGCACCTGATGAAGCATTGCTTTTTTACTCTTCTGAGACAATAAACAGTGTGAGCCCTGTGAATCAAGACACATCCTCAAGCAATGAGAATTGTTGAAAGTGTGGTAATCCCGTGTGACTTGCTGCCCAAGCACTTAGTGAAGCTGTTTTGTATTACCTTTCTCGAACTTATTGTGGTAGTATTCATACCGTGCCGTTAACTAAAATGAAAACCGTTTTACTTGACGCCACAGCAAGAACATTATCTTACAGTCCGCTGCAAATAATTTTATGATAGCTGAAAGTCATCACAGGATCGAAATTTATATAATAATAATAAAGATTTATTTCAGCGGCAGCTCTTGACTGTCCTAAAGTACTCATTTTTCATCATCGTTTGAGGCTTAGGTGGGATCTCCTTTCATAACTGAACCATAATATTTCGGCCCAGCAGGTCAGGGGCGATCTGTTTGAAGATGGACCGGCGGGAAAGGGTAAGGAAGGGTGGTAAACCGTTAGGCACGTTGCGCGTCGAACTGACCCAGCGAACACGGTGAAATGCTTTCTAAATTCCACTGCAGCGAACGATAGGTTCCAACTGTTTTACGACCAATTCTGTTTGCATATGAAAATACGTATGGTTAGCGAGCTAGAAATGAAACAAACCTATCAGAAGCCGTCTCAGTAGATAGCGAATCGATTACACACTTAAAGAAGGAAAAATTTAAGTGAGTCGAGGAGGACCTAGTGAGAGGAGAGAATTTTTCTGATGGTTGGGGATTTCACGAACGCCGTTTGACTGAACTTTAAAGCTGAGTAGTTACAAATCGGCGGAGGTGAGTTCTTTCGAAGAGCTGGCGGTCCCAGTCTATTTTTAGACATATCTCCTGTGAAGCAGGACGTGTCTCGTTCACTTAGGGTCTGGGTGATGTGCAACTTGTGCTTCACGCATAGTGGGTGAGTATTGGATTCCGTAAGCGGATGATAAACCTTGTGGAAGATATTTAACAGGTATTTTGTGATGGTGTACGGTGGTTTTAATGGGTACTTAATACGTTTACCACGAAACTGCTAAGCATTAGTGTACCAGCCAATGTGCTGTGGATTTAAATCTGTTCGGAGGCATTTAACTTGTATCGATAGTTCTAATGTGTCTCTAGACATGCATTAACTGCAATTATTTTTTGAAATAATAAGTGCTTGCACGTTATTTGATATTATACATTGAGCAACAAGTACTGCATTAAGAGCTATGTGGTTAGCATCTCATTCATTATGCAGTTGCTTTCTGGGTATAATGCCCATTGGTGACCCTTTTAATTCATGAACTAATCTGCTGTAGTAAATTCCATTTTCACTTTGTGGCCTTGCAACAGCGCAAAAAATGTGATGTATCTCTTCCTTCCATCTCTACCTGTCCCTCTCTTCCTCCCCGTCTCTCTCCATCTCATCCTCCTCCTCTCAACCGTCGCCCCCTCTCTCTCCTAAGCCGTGCCGATATGCACGTATATCCCCTGAAAAGCATTCTAATACTACCCACAGAAGATTATGGTTGTGCAGAGCAGCCTAGATAGTTGTCAAACTTCTTCACCCCTACCCCCACCTGTACCAAACACTTTAGTAAGAAAGCGAGTTAATATTGCATTGTCACCTAGTTCTGAGCTATGTTTAAAATTTAAAATTTCTAACCCATCGAGAAATTAGTTTAATATGAATTGCAAAATTTGTACCAAACAGTCTGATAAGACAGTGGGTTATTACGTATACGATATTAACCAGTACCATCGCAAGAGATGTGGCAGTCTATCCATTATTCATCCACTCTTGTGTCCACCGAGGCTCCAGAATTTTCATACAACTCAGATCCCCTTGAATGGGCAGGCATATTGTCTCTGAGAGTAGCACTAACTGTTAGAAAATTGTAACATTATTTATTTCAGTTTAATATGGGTCACTACGGTTTTCGGTAGTTATGGACCATATCCATATGTTATCAGCCTAATTTCGGTGTAACACGTCGACTCCATCGCTATGTATGTCTGCCTCAGTAGTTTCTTTCTCTTTGGATGCTGAGGCAGCAACATCTGGTGATGAAGCTGACGTAGTTCATTGTAACTAAGTAAAAAAGATATGAAAATGGACAATAAGATCCAAAACCTATACAAACTCACAGCTTTGACAGAAATAAATCACCTGTTATACCTTCAGAAACTGGTTGTCGCAATTACACTACTGGCCATCAAAATTGCTACACCAAGAAGAAACGCAGATGATAAAAGGGTATTCATTGGACAACTATATTATACTAGAAATGACATGTGATTACATTTGCACGCAATTTGGGTGCATAGATCCTGAGAAATGGCGTGTACAGGTACAGCTGCCCAGCGCGATAACACAGTTCATCAAGAGTAGTGACTGGCGTATTGTGACGAGCCAGTTGCTCTGCCACCATTGGCCAGACTTTTCAAATGGTGTGAGATTTGGAGAATGTGCTGGCTATGGCAGCAGTCAAACATTTTCTATATCCAGAAAGACCCGTACAGGACCTGCAACATGCGGTCGTGCATTATCCTGTTGAAATGTAGGGTTTCGCAGGGATCGAATGAAAGGTAGAGCCACATCTAAAATGTAACGTCCACTGTTCAAAGTGCCGGCAATGCGAGCAAGAGGTGACCGAGACGTGTAACCAATGGCACCCCATACCATCACGCAGGGTGATACGCCAGTATGGCGACGACGAATACACGCTTCCAATGTGCGTTCACCGCGATTTCGACAAACACGGATGCGACCATCATGACGCTGCAAACAGAAGCTGAATTCATCCGAAAAAATGACGTTTTGCAATTCGTGCACCCAGGTTCGTCGTTGAGTACACCATCGCAGGCGCTCCTGTCTGTGATGGAGCATCAAGCGTAACCGCAGCCATGGTCTCCGAGCCGACAGTCCATGCTGCTGCAAACGTCGTCGAACTGTTCGTGCAGATGGTTGTTTCTTGCAAACGTCCCCATCTGTTGACTCAGGGATCGAGACGTGGCTGGACGATCCGTTGCAGCCATGCGGATAAGATGCCTGTCATCTCGACTGCTAGTGATACGAGGGCGTTGGGATCCAGCATGGCGTTATGTATTACCCTGCTGAACCCACCGATTCCATATCCTGCTAACAGTCATTGGATCTCGACCAACGCGAGCAGCAATATCGCGATACGATAAACCGCAATCGCGATAAGCTACAATCCGACCGTTATCAAAGTCGGAAACGTGATGGTACGCATTTCTCCTCCTTACACGAGGCATCACAACAACGTTTCATCAGGCAACGCCGTTCAACTGCTGTTTGTGTATGAGAAATTGGTTGGAAAGTCTCCTCATGTCAACACGTTGTAGGTGTCGCCACAGGCGCCAACCTTTTGTGAATGCTCTGAAAATTTAATCATTCGCATATCACAGCATCTTCTTCCTGTCGGTTAAATTTCGCGTCTGTAGCACCTCATCTTCGTGGTGTAGCAATTTTAATTGCCAGTAGTGTACATTCTTCAGTTATGTTAATGGATCTGCTGTAGAAATAATGGTGGGAGTGAAATATTTCGCCCTGCAGATCAGCAAGAAACAGATGCTGCTCGACAATGGACATTATTCTGAAGAAATTCCACAAGAAATTGAGTGTCGGTGCATTAATAGGCTCTCTTTGGTAGCATCTCTGTTGTTGTTCCATCTGGCTCTGATAGGAGCACGAGACCAGTTCACATCGTGTGAATGAGCCGGAGCATCCGGTTCTAATATAGCCCCGCCGCAGTGTGTACCACCAACGCATTTAGAGAATTGCTTCCACAGATGGCGGACGCCACGCTCTAGAAACTACACTGCAGTTTACCCCTTAATTAAACCAGTTCTTCATGCTCATGAACACATCGCAACAAGAATGCGCCGTGTTAATTTCGTTCTCATACGTTGTGTGCTGCAACACATCGTTCTTGATTCGAAGAAATCATCCAAATTAAACAGACGTTTCATATTTTTTATCATTTTATTTGGAAAATTGAAGGCTTCATTTTCATATAATAGTAATTCTTTAGCCTCAAACATATACATTTTTTTACAAAATTGTTGAGATTTCACAGCCTTTTGTTGTATAAGCTTCGTCCTGTGATCTTCAGTCTACTCTAGTTTAACGACTTTTTCTGGTGTTTCGCCAGCACAGGTGGCTGGCATTGTCAGAACTTCACCTTCAAATTCTGGTCTTTGCTGTCAGCTCATATTTTATCTCCTTAACATAATTACGTAAAACGCAACTACACATAACGTGTTCTGTTCAAATCCGAAACGAATTCTTAACGGAAGATATGGTGTTCTTGAAAGATGTGGAAAAGGCGTTTGCTTTTAATGGTACCGAGCGAGGTGGCGCACTGGACACACATTCGGGAGGACTGTGGTTCACACCCGCTTCCGACCATCCAGATTAAGGTTTTCCGTGGTTTCCCTAAATCGCTTGAGGCAAACGCCGGGGCGATGCCTCTGAAAGTGCACGGCCGACATCCTTCCCCATCCTTCCCTAATCCGATGGGACCGATGGCCTGGTTGATTGGTCCGCTCCCCCAAATCAACCAAACAACATTTAATGTATACGCAGTGTCGATCGACTCATTAATAAATAATAGCAGATCGTCTTTATTTCACACAGACCAAAGCTATGAGTAGTTATTGGATCTAAATTTCTCCTTTTACTGCTGCCTCGTACAGTACTCTGGTTGCATAGACAATGCTAAAAAAAATCAGTAGAATAAAGATTTACTGTGGGAACAAGTTACAGAAAAATACTTGAATAATGGTTTGTCGTGGAGGTGTCTTCCATACAGCACTCTGTTCAGTAGGGTCCATTGCTCGGCGCAGTTTGCTAACCCTAGAAACGTTTCTGAAGATTTTTTTCAAACTGTTGTGTTAAAAACAATGTGAAAATTTGCTGAACGTATTTTTCACGAAACAACTAGATTAACATAGGATGTAAAGCTGCCTACTTTACAAGAATATTGCTTGTTATTTCAGAGGGCTTTAGGTTTCTCAGATGAAGCGGCTAGTTGTAAAAAAATATACCGGTTTAGTTAGGCCAATGTGGAAAAAAGAGAACAGAAATTAAATATTAAACACTCTTTTTAGGGTTCTGTGCCTCAGTCGGTAAGAGCGGAACCCTCTTATGATCACTTTGTTCTCCGTCTGTTAAAAATTCTTTTTCTCGGGATGAGGTAGGGGTATCACGATGAAATTTATGTCACATAATGAAGTCTCTGGGTCCTTACCGATGTAAAAACTTAAACTAATTCAATCAAATTAAAAGATACGGTCATGAATGACACGTAATTTGAGACATGCAAACTCACTCCTCAATACCTGTGGGGTACTTCTCCTTAACCTACAGTCATGAAATTTGGGAAGATGCAAGTTTTCACAATGCAAGTACAAGAAAAAATTCTTTCAGTGTTAATTTGTAATTATACTACACGAAACAAATATTATTTCGACATTTTTTATCACTCTGTCTTTCTGCCCGTCTGTTAAGACCACTTTTTCTCAGGAACAGGTTGACGTATCAAGTTATAATTTGTGTCATGTACTCAAGTCTATGGTTCCTTGACGGTGCAAAAATATTAAGCTTCTAAGTCAGTGCAATCAAATGTTACGGCCATTTATGCTACATACTTTGAGACTCGCAAATTCACCCATTACAACCTATTGTGCACTTCCCATTGCCCAAGAAGTTATGTTGCACTGGACAAGTAAAGGAGAAAAATGAGAAAATTGTTAATCTGCAATTATAAAACACGAAAAATATATTTATTTTTATCACTCGTAATCGACATCAAACTTAAAATTAAAACATCGTCGAAAGTCGTGGAATTTCTAGAACCTATAACTTCTCAGTGTCAATATCGATAACAGGAAAAAATCGTCGATCTCTCGATTACCCAGGATTGATGAACTGCCTATATATGTAATTAAATATGTGCGGAACCCTCACCTGGCTGGTTTTGTTTCTCAAATCGAGCCGGCCATTGTTGCCGAGCGGTTCTAGGCGCTTCAGCCTGGTACCGCGAAACCGCTACGGTCGCAGGTTCAAATCCTGCCTCGGGCATGGATGTGTGTGATGTCCTTAGGTTAGTTAGGTTTAAGTATTTCTAAGTTCTAGGGGACTGATGACCTCAGAAGTTAAGTCCCATAGTGCTCAGAGCCATTTGAACCATTTTTCTCAAATCGAACTTTTTACAGCTAATCCTCCAAATTCCTACGTCCAACATCACAACAAAACTAAGTCGAAACAATGATTGGCGCACCGTCTTGAATATTCTTGGCTTGTTGCTAGTGATAGTCAGGACCTCAAACATTTTAGCAACCTGTTCCTCACGGATGTTGACTGGTGTCTGGAAGATGCAGTTTTTCATAAAAACCCACTCAAAAAATGCCAGCAGCGTTAGATCGAATAATCTGCGAGACCACTGTCGGGGACCGAAGCGTCCAACCCAGCTGCTCCCCAATACTTTATTCAAATGTCGGCTGACTGTAATAGTGGAATGCGGTGGAGCACGATCCATTGGAACAATATGCTTTGGCAAGTATGGAGAGGAACCTCTTCCTACGTTATGGGCAACTTCACTTGCAGTAATTGTAAATAATTGTTTCCCTGAAGTCGGGGAGGTAGAATAAAAGCTCCAGTCAAATTTTAACGAACATTTCTTCCCCAAATAGTCACGGAACACCCTGCTTGATGCCCTTGTTCTTGAATGTAGGGATTTTCTTACGTCTGCTGGTGCCGGTTGTGAACGTTTAATAATGCGTCACTATTAAACATATAGACTCATACGTAAATAGGCCAAAGTGGAGACAATATTCACATTGAACATTTTTGGAAGATGACTACTAATAGCAGGCAAGTTATGTATAAAATGAGTGTTTAACCGTCAGCTGCTTTTTAATTAAAGACCAAATGTCGACCGTTTTCAGTCAAATGCTTTCTTCAACCATAATCTGTGAAGATAGTCTGTAACTGAAAACGGTCTGCATTTGGGTTTTAATTATAAGAAGCACCTGCTGGTCAAACATTTTAAACAATATTCACATTGTTGGGATACTGACTGCCTTAAATCCCCAGCAGAATTCGTTCGCCTTCTTGAATTTTAAGGGCTTGGATCCATTGCCCATCGTAGCGATGTGAACTATTTTTCTTACTGACTCAACAAACTACACTCCTGGAAATTGAAATAAGAACACCGTGAATTCATTGTCCCAGGAAGGGGAAACTTTATTGACACATTCCTGGGGTCAGATACATCACATGATCACACTGACAGAACCACAGGCACATAGACACAGGCAACAGAGCATGCACAATGTCGGCACTAGTACAGTGTTCAAATGGTTCAAATGGCTCTGAGCACTATGGGACTCAACTGCTGTGGTCATAAGTCCCCTAGAACTTAGAACTACTTAAACCTAACTAACCTAAGGACAGCACACAACACCCAGCCATCACGAGGTAGAGAAAATCCCTGACCCCGCCGGGAATCGAACCCGGGAACCCGGGCGTGGGAAGCGAGAACGCTACCGCACGACCACGAGATGCGGGCTCTAGTACAGTGTATATCCACCTTTCGCAGCAATGCAGGCTGCTATTCTTCCATGGAGACGATCGTAGAGATGCTGGATGTAGTCCTGTGGAACGGCTTGCCATGCCATTTCCACCTGGCGCCTCAGTTGGACCAGCGTTCGTGCTGGACGTGCAGACCGCGTGTGACGACGCTTCATCCAGTCCCAAACATGCTCAATGGGGGACAGATCCGGAGATCTTGCTGGCCAGGGTAGTTGACTTACACCTTCTAGAGCACGTTGGGTGGCACGGGATACATGCGGACGTGCATTGTCCTTATGGAACAGCAAGTTCCCTTGCCGGTCTAGGAATGGTAGAACGATGGGTTCGATGACGGTTTGGATGTACCGTGCACTATTCAGTGTCCCCTCGACGATCACCAGTGGTGTACGGCCAGTGTAGGAGATCGCTCCCCACACCATGATGCCGGGTGTTGGCCCTGTGTGCCTCGGTCGTATGCAGTCCTGATTGTGGCGCTCACCTGCACGGCGCCAAACACGCATACGACCATCATTGGCACCAAGGCAGAAGCGACTCTCATCGCTGAAGACGACACGTCTCCATTCGTCCCTCCATTCACGCCTGTCGCGACACCACTGGAGGCGGGCTGCACGATGTTGGGGCGTGAGCGGAAGACGGCCCAACGGTGTGCGGGACCGTAGCCCAGCTTCATGGAGACGGTTGCGAATGGTCCTCGCCGATACCCCAGGAGCAACAGTGTTCCTAATTTGCTGGGAAGTGGCGGTGCGGTCCCCTACGGCACTGCGTAGGATCCTACGGTCTTGGCGTGCATCCGTGCGTCGCTGCGGTCCGGTCCCAGGTCGACGGGCACGTGCACCTTCCGTCGACCACTGGCGACAACATCGATGTACTGTGGAGACCTCACGCCCCACGTGTTGAGCAATTCGGCGGTACGTCCACCCGGCCTCCCGCATGCCCACTATACGCCCTCGCTCAAAGTCCGTCAACTGCACATACGGTTCACGTCCACGCTGTCGCGGCATGCTACCAGTGTTAGAGACTGCGATGGAGATCCGTATGCCACGGCAAACTGGCTGACACTGACGGCGGCGGTGCACAAATGCTGCGCGGCTAGCGCCATTCGACGGCCAACACCGCGATTCCTGGTGTGTCCGCTGTGCCGTGCGTGTGATCATTGCTTGTACAGCCCTCTCGCAGTGTCCGGAGCAAGTATGGTGGGGCTGACACACCGGTGTCAATGTGTTCTTTTTTCCATTTCCAGGAGTGTATTAAGTGACATCGAGATCTTGAGCTGTTACTCCAGGTTGCCTATCTAACGACTTCCAGGGACAGCGAAAGTTTTATTCTCAGTATTTCACGTAAATTAATTTTAAATTAAATAATTAAAATGCTGCCATATTCTACTCATTAAGACATATAATCGTATGTTAAGGGTTTAACACGATAAGATATGTATTACATTAAAAACTGTGTACATATATTGAGGCAGCGTAACTAGTGACGCACATATACCCGAACTAAATACATACAGAATATGAAACAGAGCATTTATCAACATCCAACGAACTTTACACATAATTTCAAATCATTGTGAATCTAATTCTCGCTGATGCTCCCCGCAAAATGCGAAAGGAAAAAAAATATCGCTTACGTCAGACGTCAGCATTCGGCACGTCGTTTTAATTCTTCTTTACTCCAGATTCTGTTCGCAGTACACTTTGCAGACACTATCGCCGTATGTCACTGACTCTACCTACAATATTATATCTCTGTACTACATGTAGCTCAGATGATATGACGTGATAAACACTGAGATGCGTGAAAACCTGATTTTGCTTAAAACTGAGGGCATAACGAGACCACCTAGCAACTTCCAGCTAACCTTAAGCATAACCTTTGTTAAAATATTTCTCTCTTAGATGCTAAAAGTAAAATATATAACTCATCAATTCATTTGAAAAGTAATCAATCTGAAGCTGTTTTATACGTGAAAGTTCGATTCCTTGAAGAATAAGGGGTTTACTGATTGTTCCGAAAAACCAAAGTACCTCTTCATCAGATTCCAGAGGTTTCTCAGTTATTTACCGTTGTTTATTGACTTTTAAGGTTCAGACATGCTCGTTCCTCTGAAGTGATTGTCCACAGCTCTAGACTTCTGTTTGGTCAACGTACGATCTTCTCGCACCCTAAGCACTGCACCACGCACTGCTCGATACACCCAAAAAACATTTGTTTACTGAACTAACATCAGCACACTCGAAGCTGATTGGCTGTCGGTTTGTGAACTTGGATTCACAATGGTTCAACCACTAACGGAATACATCGCAAGATATCACGAGAGACAGGACCGCCAGTAGATAAAGAGGTAGGCGGTATTCCACTGCCAGTAGACCACCAGGGACATTTCAACCATTCTAAAGCTGTCGAGTCGACTATTGGTGACGGGACTGTGAAGTATGTACGGACAACCACAACTTAGTCAAAATCAGGTAGACGCCATGTAGTGCAGGAGAGGGACCGTCGAACACTGCGAAGGGTGGTCGTAAAAAAAAACATGAAATCAGCAGAATGAATCACTCGTAAGTACTACCAACCGTCTAGCTAGCAAATTGACTGTGTGTAGGGTCTTAAAGACAAAGGGATGCAAGGGTCTAGCAGCTTCTCATAAGCCACGCATTTCTGTAGTGGACACTTAAAGACGCTAGAGACAGTGTAATCAGGGACGCCACTGAATGATGGATGGCTGGAATGGAGTCGCTTGGAGTGATGAATCACGCTATGCCCTGTCGCAGTGTGATGAAAAGGTTTGCCTTTGTCGAATGTCTGGAGAAAGTTACCTGCTACCATGTGTAGTGCTAATAGTGAAGTACGGTACTGGGATGTTTTTTGTGGTTACTGCGTAAAGCAGAGGAACAGTTTGGAGCTTGTATCAGCTTCACAATGTACTTTGTCATAAAGCAATATCTGCGAGGTCGTGATTTGTGAACGATAACATTCTTCAAATGGACTGCCTCCCGAAGAGTCGCGACCTGAACTCAAGGGATCAACATTGGGATGAATCCAATATGACTGCCTTGTCTGTATTCGACTCTTGAGGAAGAACGAGCTGCCATTCTTCAACAGACGTTCAGATACGTCATTGAAAGTGACCCCAGCAGAGTTGTAGCTGGACACAACCCAAATGGACGTCACTAGTAGATGTCCGCGTGCTTTTGATCAGATAGGATATTTGGAAAAATTTGCTCGATTCGACGTCCTCTGTGCTGTTATGACCTTATTATCAAGTTGTTATTCTCCAGCCTGTGTATTTATGGCAATTCTACGTTCTTCAAGTGAAAATCACTACCTCTCGAATATATAATGTCGTTAAGCCCCTGGATGGCATGCTGGCGAACTGCAAATCCAAAATGGCCCTTCGAAATGGGAGGTGTCTACAAAAGGTTCATGACTAATTAACAGAGATTTACGATGACCCGTTTATCGGTTTATCCGTTTAGGTTGGTTGGATGGTTTGGGGGAGGGGACTAAACAGTGATATCATCGGTCCTATTGGATTAGGGAAGGATGGGGAAGGAAGTCGGCTGTGCCCTTTCAAAGGAACCATCCCGGCCTTTGTCTGAAGCTATTTAGGGAAATCACGGAAAACCTAAATCAGGATAGCCGGACGCGAATTTGATCGGTCGTCCACCCGAATTCGAGTCCAGTATGCTAACTACTGCGCCACCTCGCTCGGTAGTTTATCGTTTAATGTACACTCTAATATGGTTCTGAATTAACAAGAATACTTGTACTATGCCAAATTTCAGGACTGTTTCGCCACAAAGTACTTAAGGACGGCATGACACGTAGTCTAAGATATGGTGACAGATATACGCTGCAACAATATGGGAGGACCACTTTTTCCCATCAAAAGTTGTGATAGATCTGTTTTGTTATATAACTGTAAACTGGATTTTACTTTACTACACTACTAAATCAAATACCTTGACCATTTTATTTAACCTATCCCATCACTGCTAAGCCTTCATAAATGAACTTGATAGACATAGACCATTCATGGCACTTGTGTGCACCATCTCTGTATATTAAGTACACCACATGTTGCTGTATAATTTAGAATAACATTTCTCGTCGTACATAGCCTCATTAATCATTGTGCATCATAATGTGTGACTGTGTTGGTATGTGAAAATACATATTATTTTAAACGTGTGACGCGCCTCCTACGAACGTTCTAACGACTCTGGTTTTTTTGACAACGACGACATTTGCATTCGCAAGCACAATGACAGTGGAGGCCATTCAAATACAACTAGGACAGGATCTACTACGGCGTAGTGTGCCATTGCTTAATTTTTGTACAGAAAGTTTATATTAATCGTAGCTTATTTTTAACCTTATTAGCTGAGTGCCCGGCGTTGAACGGGTATGTATTTATTTCGATTTTCTATTAGTACATCTCCGCTTTCCTCGTGTTCTCTGTCCATCTCCTCCTCCGCTGTCTCTCTGTCAGTCTTCTCCTCTCTCTCTCTCTCTCTCTCTCTCTCTCTCTCTTTGTCCACCTCCTCCTCACCCCACTGGTTAGCTCCTCCACCCCGTCCGTCTATCCATCTCCACCTCTTTCTGTGTTCATCTCTCACCACCTTTATTTGTGCATCATCTCTTCCCCTTCTCTATTCATTTCTCCCTCCCTCTCTCTGTCCATCTCCTCGTTCCCCATTTCCGTCTATCCATCCACTCCTCCTCTTTTTCTCTCCAAATTATCACCCCCAATAGGAGGTTGCTGGTTCTTAGCCCAACAGTCTCTCTTTTCAGGTAGTAATATACGCACCAAGTTTGGTTGGAATCGATCCAGCTGCATTTATACGGCCCGCCACGAGTTCCTCTTCTGTGCCAACCTTTTCATCTATGAGTAGCACTTGGAGATGTCCTATTACCCTTCTCCTCTTTCTTGTCAGTGTTTTCCATATATTCCCTTACTTTCCGATTCTGCGCAGAACCTCCATATTCCTTCCCTTATCAGTCCACATAATTTTCAACATTCGTCTGCAGCACCACATCTCAAATGCTTCGATTCTCTTCTGTTCCGGTTTTCCCACAGTCCTTGTCTCACTGCCATACAATGCCGTGCTCTAAGCGTACATTCTCAGAAATTTCTCTGTCATATTAAGATATATATTTGATACTAGTAGACTTCTCTTGAGCAGGAGTGCCCCTTTCGACAGTACTAGTCTGCTTTTTATGTCCTCCTTGCTCCATCCGTCATGGGTTATTTTGCTGCCAAGGTAGCGGAATTTCTTAACTTCGTTTACTTCGTGGTCATCAGTTCTGATGTTAAGTATCTCACTGATATTCTTTCACCTTGAATTTTAATCCCCTTCATTGCTTCTTCGAAGTATAGAGTGAACAGCAGAGGCGTTAGACTACATACCTGTCTTACACCATTTTTAATCTGAGCACTTCGTCCTTGGTCTTCAAGTCTGATTGTTCCCTCTTGATTCTTTTATATATTGTATAGTACACGTGTCCCCCTATAGGTTACCACTATTTTTCTCGGAATTTCGGATATCTTCCACCATTTTACATTGTCGAGCGCTTTTCCCAGATCGACAAATCCTATGAATGTGAGTTGATTTTTCTTCAGTCTTGCTTCCAATATCGACCGGTACGTCAGAACTGCCTCTCTGGTGCCTTTACCTTTCCTAAAGCCAAATTAATGGTCGTCTAACAGATCCAGGGGCTTGGGAGGAGCTTTTTAAGCATGGCGTTACAGGCGTGCGCACGTAACACGCATATTTCACGTATATTTAACGGATTTGCACACATATTTCTCCTGCGTCTCTAGCAAATTCCGCCCTGCAGTTTCGTTCGCACGCAACTCAATTTTTGTGGCGTCGTATCTGCTGAAATGTGTGTCATATAACGACGTATTATAGCAGACACATTCAATGGTATATCTGAATACTGTCTGCTTAATGTGTTGCGAATCAAGTTATTAGTAAAGAAGTAATAAATTAAAATTCCATGGATGATGTAACAGTTTTACCGCATGACATCGAAAAATGTAGAAAGCGACAAACGTTTTTCCTTTCATCATTTGGGGGAGGGAGGGGGGGGGGAATGTGAGTGAGTAAGAGTCTCGTAAAGGTTTGAAATTACGTGTAAAGTTTCTTGCGACAAGTCACTAAGTGTTCTCACTCTCAAATACTGGATTCATAAGTCGTGAGCTACGATACCTATTAACCTCCACCCCCACCCCTTTGAGAGGGAGATGGTTCTACACCCACAGTGATTGTTTCCAGACAGTAAGTGATACATGTACCGTGTATGGCAGAAACGTATCCAGTGGTTTAGGAGGAGTTGCGGAACATACATACATACGTACATACATACTGAAACGTCCCCTTAGAAAAATTTATGAGTTACTGTGCCGGTAAATTTCTGCGTTATTTGATACAGAGACAGCTGAGTAAAATTGAACGTACTCAGACATTTCTCTCTTTACTTATTCTGATCATCACTAAAATGAGGTTTTTATGTTGGTAACGTCACGTAGCGCTCTGTATGAAAATCACTGGCTGTGCTGTGTGCAGTCTTCTACATCTACATCTACATTTATACTCCGCCTTTCGCTGGTTGCCATTGTTGTAATATTCGCTATTGTAGTGTTCGGCTGTTGGATGTGAACAGCGCGTAGCGTTGTGCAGTTGGAGGTGAGCCGCCAGCAGTGGTGGATGTGGGGAGAGAGGTGGCAGACTTTTGAGAGCGGACGATCTGGACGCGTGTCCGTCAGAAAAAGGAAATTTGTAAGACTGTATATCATGAACTGATATATACACTCCTGGAAATTGAAATAAGAACACCGTGAATTCATTGTCCCAGGAAGGGGAAACTTTATTGACACATTCCTGGGGTCAGATACATCACATGATCACACTGACAGAACCACAGGCACATAGACACAGGCAACAGAGCATGCACAATGTCGGCACTAGTACAGTGTATATCCACCCTTCGCAGCAATGCAGGCTGCTATTCTCCCATGGAGACGATCGTAGAGATGTAGTCCTGTGGAACAGCTTGCCATGCCATTTCCACCTGGCGCCTCAGTTGGACCAGCGTTCGTGCTGGACGTGCAGACCGCGTGAGACGACGCTTCATCCAGTCCCAAACATGCTCAATGGGGGACAGATCCGGAGATCTTGCTGGCCAGGGTAGTTGACTTACACCTTCTAGAGCACGTTGGGTGGCACGGGATACATGCGGACGTGCATTGTCCTGTTGGAACAGCAAGTTCCCTTTGCTGGTCTAGGAATGGTAGAACGATGGGTTCGATGACGGTTTGGATGTACCGTGCACTATTCAGTGTCCCCTCGACGATCACCAGTGGTATACGGCCAGTGTAGGAGATCGCTCCCCACACCATGATGCCGGGTGTTGGCCCTGTGTGCCTCGGTCGTATGCAGTCCTGATTGTGGCGCTCACCTGCACGGCGCCAAACACGCATACGACCATCATTGGCACCAAGGCAGAAGCGACTCTCATCGCTGAAGACGACACGTCTCCATTCGTCCCTCCATTCACGCCTGTCGCGACACCACTGGAGGCGGGCTGCACGATGTTGGGGCGTGAGCGGAAGACGGCCTAACGGTGTGCAGGACCGTAGCCCAGCTTCATGGAGACGGTTGCGAATGGTCCTCGCCGATACCCCAGGAGCAACAGTGTCCCTAATTTGCTGGGAAGTGGCGGTGCGGTCCCCTACGGCACTGCGTAGGATCCTACGGTCTTGGCGTGCATCCGTGCGTCGCTGCGGTCCGGTCCCAGGTCGACGGGCACGTGCACCTTCCGCCGACCACTGGCGACAACATCGATGTACTGTGGAGACTTCACGCCCCACGTGTTGAGCAATTCGGCGGTACGTCCACCCGGCCTCCCGCATGCGCACTATACGCCCTCGCTCAAAGTCCGTCAACTGCACATACGGTTCACGTCCACGCTGTCGCGGCATGCTACCAGTGTTAAAGACTGCGATGGAGCTCCGTATGCCACGGCAAACTGGCTGACACTGACGGCGGCGGTGCACAAATGCTGCGCAGCTAGCGCCATTCGACGGCCAACACCGCGGTTCCTGGTGTGTCCGCTGTCCCGTGCATGTGATCATTGCTTGTACAGCCCTCTCGCAGTGTCCGGAGCAAGTATGGTGGGTCTGACACACCGGTGTCAATGTGTTCTTTTTTCCATTTCCAGGAGTGTATATTATGACTTTTGAACACTATTAAGGTAAATCCATTATTTGTTCTCCATCAAAATCTTTCATTTTGCTCACTCTGCATATCAGTAGTTAGTGCCTTCAGTAGTTAGAAGCTTTTATTTAGCTGACAGTATTGACGCTCGCTGTATTGCAGTAGTTTGAGTAACGAAGACTTTTGTGAAGTAAGTGATTCATGTAAGGTATAGGTTATTGTTAGTCAGGACCATTCTTTTGTAGGGATTAATGAAAGTCAGACTGCGTTGCGCTAAAAAAAAAAAAAAAAAAAATATTGTGTGCCAGTTTAGTGATGACCAAATAAGTAAAGAGAGAAATGTTTGAGTACGTTCAGTTTTACTAAGCTGTCTTTGTATCAAATAACATAGAAGTTTACCAGCACAGTAATTCATAAATTTTTCTAAGGGAACGTTTCAATACATACATACATACCTACCCGTTTATAATACAGGCTGAATATATTAAATTTTCGCAACTTGAGAGAACTCCGATGAAAATAGTGAAAACATTTATAAGCAAATGGTGGAAACATTCTAAGGAAATTCGGAAGAGAAATAATTAATAAACCACTGAAAGAAACACATTTTAATTTACATATGAGAGGGTCACATTTGTTAACTGCGTACCTTGTTTACAAACGTTGCTCGTCACAGTGACCACTGTAGCCACGACAGCCTGGAATAACCTGGAACCGTGGCAGAGGTTGCTCTACTGCTACCTCAAACAACCTTGGACAACGGAAATTTAAGCTGTCGTGTCACAACTCGCGCACTGTTCAGGATCGCATACTCCATCCAGCATTCTCAGCCGTGCAACAATAACTTCTTCAACAATTTGTGGCGCAACTGGCAGTCGGCCTCACCCAGGAGCAATTCCCAAATTGTCAGTTTATTCAAACTCCCAAGTCATGTCCTTCAATCCCAGTGCGTCAAGAGAACCTTTCCGTAATCGTATGACACGTCGATACTAGAGAAAGGCAGCCGCACTATTGCTGTTGCTTTGATAAAATATCTGGTGACCTTGTCCAGATTCATGTTGACTGTCAGCAACGTGAATGCACATTCACGCTCGTGTCGTCGAATCAGTACCGATGACGACACTGACACTACTTACAACGAAAGTCAGACTGAACATCATTTCTACCCACACGATACATACTTTCCCGTACACAATGGCTCAAATATCGGAAAATGTAATCAGCTTGTATGTATGGTTTTATTACTGAGTTTAACCTTTCGACAATTCTTAGGGCACTCAATTACTGTTGCTTCCGTTCATCAATATACTACACTACTGGCCATTAAAATTGCTACACCAAGAAGAAATGCAGATGATAAACGGGTATTCATTGGACAAATATATTATACTAAAACTGACATGTGATTACATTTTCACGCAATTTGGGTGCATAGATCCGGAGAAATCGGTACTCAGAACAACCACCTCTGGCCGTAATAACGGCCTTGATACGCCTAGGCATTGAGTCAAACAGAGCTTGGATGGCGTGTACAGATACAGCTGCCCATGCAGCTTCAACGCGATACCACAGTTCATCAAGAGTAGTGACTGGCGTATTTTGACGTGCCATTAACCAGACGTTTTCAATTGGTGAGAGATCTGGAGAATGTGCTGGCCAGGGCAGCAGTCGAACATTTTCTGACCTGCAACATGCGGTCGTGCATTATACTGCTGAAACGTAGGGTTTCGCAGGGATCGAATGAAGGGTAGAGCCACGGATCGTAACACATCTCAAATTTAACGTCCACTGTTCAAAGTGCCATCAATGCGAACAAGAGGTGACTGAGACGTGTAATCAGTGGCACCCCATACCATCACGCCGGGTGATACGCCAGTATGGAGATGACGAATACACGCTTCCAAAGTGCGTTCACTGCAATGTCGACAAACATGGATGCAACCATCATGATGCTGTAAACAGAACCTGGATTCAGCCGAAAAATTGACATTTTGCCAATCGTGCACCCAGGTTCATCGTTGAGTACACCACCACAGGCGCTCCTGTCTGTGATGCAGCGTCAAGGGTAACCGCAGCCATGGTCTCCGAGCTGCTAGTCCATGCTGCTGCAAACATCATCGAACTGTTCGTGCAGATGGTTGTTGTCTTGCAAACGTCCATCTGTCGACTCAGGGATCGAGACATTGCTGCACGATCTGTTACAGCCAAGAGGATAAGATGCCTGTCATCTCGACTGCTAGTGATACGAGGCCGTTGGGATCCAGTACGGCGTTCCGTATTACCCTCCTGAACCCACCGAGTCCATATTCTGCTAACAGTCATTGGATCTCGACCGGCGAGCAGCAATGTCGCGGTACGATAAACTGCAATCGCGATAGGCTACAATCCGACCTTTATCAAAGTCGGAAACGTGATGGTACGCATTTCTCCGCTTTACACGAGGCATCACAACAACGTTTCACCAGGCAACGCCGGCCAACTGCTGTTTGTGTATGAGAAATCGGTTGGAAACTTTCCTCATGTCACCACGTTGTAGGTGTCGCCACCGGCGCCAACCTTGTGTGAATGCTCTGAAAAGCTAATCATTTGCATATCGTAGCATCTTCTTCCTGTTGGTTAAATTTCGCATCTGTAGCACATCATCTTCGTGGTCTTCCGGAAGCAGCGGCGCGCGCCGGTCGCCCCTCTGGCGAGTTGCGAGTGGCGTGTTGCGTGTTGCCTGGTGTCCAGGCGGGGTCGCAGTGCTGGCGGATCGGCGCTGCTGGCGTGCGTCACATGGCGCCGTTTCGCGCTCCACGTGACCGACATACCGGGCCATTGTCTGCTGCCCTCAGCAGCCGCCCGTAGCGCGTACTTCGAGCGTTATGTTCGCACGCGTCGCTGCTCCAGCCACGTCCGGCGGTAGCGGAGCGGGGCTGTCCTGCCGCATCACGCGTCCTAAGCTACGATATACCGTCGCCGGACACACTGGGTGAATATTTGACCTTTCATTACAAATGAACATCGTAGCTAGGTAATTTAATGCTTGTAGGTCCTCATCAATTACTAATTCTAATCGAGAACAGCTGCCAACATGAGTAACGTAGAAGTAAATATCCTCGGAATAGTGAAGCAACTCAAATCACTTAAAGCAAGTCTTCTGGTCCAGACTGTATACCAATTAGGTTCCTTTCCGAGTATGATGTTGCATTAGCTCCATACTTAACAATCATTTACAACCATTCGCTCGACGAAGGATCCGTACCCAAAGACTGGAAAGTTGCACAGGACACACCAATATTAAAGAAAGGTAGTAGGAGGAACCCACAAAATTACAGGCCCATATCGTTAACGTCGATATGCAGCAGGATTTTAGAACATACATTGTGTTCGAACATTATGAATTACCTCGAAGGAAACGGTCTATTGACACACAGTCAACACGGGTTTAGAATACATCGTTCCTGTGAAACACGACTAGCTCTTTATTCACATGAAGTGCTGAGTGCTATTGACAAGGGATTTCAGATCGATTCCGTATTCCTGGATTTCCGGAAGGCTTTTGACACTATACCACACAAGTGGCTCGTAGTGAAATTGCATGCTTATGGAATTTCGTCTCAGTTATGTGACTGGATTTGCGATTTCCTGTCAGAGACGTCACAGTTCGTAGTAATTGACGGAAAGTCATCGAGTAAAACAGAAGTGATTTCAGGCGTTCCCCAAGGTAGTGTTATAGGCCCTTTGCTGTTCCTTATCTATATAAACGATTTGGAAGACAATCTGACCAGCCGTCTTCGGTTGTTTGCAGATGACGCTGTCGTTTATCGACTAATGAAGTCATCAGAAGATCAAAACAAACTGCAAAACGATTTAGAAAAAATATCTGAATTGTGCGAAAAGTGGCAGTTGACCCTAAATAACGAAAAGTGTGAAGTCATCCACATGAGTGCTAAAAGTAACTCGTTACACGATAAATCAATCTAATCTAAAAGCCGTAAATTCCACTAAATACCTAGGTATTACAATTACGAACAACTTAAATTGGAAAGAACACATAGAAAATGTTGTGGGGAAGGCTAACCAAAGGCTGCGTTTTATTGGCAGGACACTTAGAAAATGTAACAGACCTACTAAGGAGACTGCCTACGCTACGCTTGTCCGTCCTCTTTTAGAATACTGCTGCGCGGTGTGGGATCCTTACGAGATAGGACTGACGGAGTACATCGAAAAAGTTCAAAGAAAGGTTGCACGTTTTGTATTATCGCGAAACAAGGGAGAGAGTGTCACAGAAATGATGCAGGATTCGGGCTGTAAATCGTTGAAAGAAACGCGTTTTTCGTTGCGACGGGATCTTCTCATGAAATTCCAGTCACCAACTGTCTCCTCCGAATGCGAAAATATTTTGTTGACACCGCCCTACATAAGGAGAAACGATCACCACGATAAAATAAGAGAAATCAGAGCTCGTACTGAAAGATACAAGTGTTCATTCTTTCAGCGCGCTATACGAGATTGGAATAATAGAGAATTGTGAAGGTGGTTCGATGAACCCTCTGCCAGGCACTTAAATGTGATTTGCAGAGTATCCATGTAGATGCAGAATTTTTAAATAATATGGTGCCTCAGTTGTCTGAATTTGTAATATTAATTTGTGTTACAATACTATCGCATATTTCGCTCTCTTCAAACACTTGAAGCGAGGCAAGTCCCGTCAACACGTATACATATAACCATCAGCCTTCTGACTGGCTCGACGTCGCACGCAACTAATTCCTCTCTCGTGCCAACCTCGTCATCTCAGAATATCACTTGCGCGCTGTGTGCTCAATTATCTGTTGAATGTATTCAAGCCCCTATCTTCCCCTACAGTTTTTACCTTCTACAGGTTCCTCTAGTATCGTGGAAGCTATTCACTCACGTCTTAACACACGCCCTATCATCCTGTTCCCTCTTCCTGTCAGTGTTTTCCATATGTTCCCTGTTTCGCCGAGTCTGCGGAGAACTTCCTCATCCCTTACCTTATCAGTCCACCTGATTTTCAACATTATTCTGCAACACCACATCTCAAACAAGCAGATTCCCTTCTCTTCCGTTTCTCCCATAGTCCATGATTCACTACCATACAATGCTGTGCTCTAAATGTACATTCTCAGAAATTTCCTCCTCAGATCAAAGCCGATGTTTGAAGCTAGCAGACTTACCTCGTCCGGGAATTCCTTCTCTACCTGTGCTAATCTGTTACCTGTGTCCTGCTTCCTTCGTCCGTTATGTGCTGCTTTCTTTTCCTGATAGCAGAATTTCTTAATTTCGTCTACTTCGTGGTTCCCGATTTTGACGTTGCTTTTATCACTAATCTCATTCCTGCTACCCCTCGCGCTTTCGTGTTTCTTCAATTTACTCTCAATCATTCCAATCAATATGTCCCGTAATTCTTCTTCACTTCCACTGAGGAAAGCAATGTCTTCAACTAATCTCATCGTAATTTTAATTCCACTCTTGATTAACCTTTTTATTTGTTTCCGACCTTGCTCCTTCGATGTATAGACTGAACAACAGGGGCTAAAGAAGGAACCCCTGTCCGGCACCCTTCTCAATCAGAGAACTTCGCTCTATGTCTTCCTATCTTATTGTCCCCTCTTGGTTCTTTCACCTGTTGCGTAATATCGTTGTTTCGAACATCTTCCACCAGTTTACAACGTCGAATACTTTTTCCTGGTCGTCTAATCCTATGAACGTGTCTTGATTTTTCTTCAGTCTTGCTTCCGTCATTAATCACAACGTATAGAACTGCCCCTGTCGCAACCTTACCTTTCCGAAAGCCAAACTAATCGTCATCTAATCTTCTATTTTATTTTCCAGTCTACTATATATTTTCTTGTCAGCAACTTGATCGCAAAATTTATTAAATTGATTCTGCGATAGTTATCATAGTTATCTGCCCGTGCTATCTTCGGGATTCTGTGAGTGATTTTTCCAAAAGGCACATAAATTGGTGCAAATTGCACAGCGCCAACTTACAAAAAAAATTTTGTTCCGCCTGCCGTGGCAAAACGTCGCTTAATTTTGTTACTTGCGGGTTGTCAGCCGCTTTTTCTTTTGTGTTTAAAAAATCATAAGCAGGTACGAAATTTTATATTTGTAAGGCACACCGCGTTGCACAATAGTAGCTCCATTTCCAAGTCACGATGTTGGGTTTAGTACAACACCACTAGCTTCGAACAAAGACTCGCTTTGACTAGCAAGACAGAGTTAAACGTCTCACTCGTTCAAAGTCAATAATTAAAAAGTGTGCTTTGAGAAAGATGCCGATATCCGACTATTTGACTGAAAAATATACACCGCTAACAGCCCACTGACCGCCTCCAGATGGCTCCTAACAACATCAGAGATCATTTTCGTTACAACATAATAGGAATCCAGCACAAAGTCAGTTCCATAAAGAACACCACACTTCAAGTTCCACAGAAGCAAGTGGAATTTACGGCTTTAATAAACTCCCTGCAAATCCCGTCACTTGTATCCAACAGTACCTGGATCCTGCTTCTAGTTCCGCGACTGAATACTAGCACCATTAAACCGCACCATTCACCCAGAACCCAGCCAGAATTCTACATTGGTGCACGGAAACGCACTTCTGATTCTCGCATGCTTTCCTTATTTGAAAACTAACTTGTTTGATCACGAAGAATCACATCTATCGTAATGAGAAATACACTGCCACAAAAAAATGGGAGCAGCCCAATGGTAAGGCTGAATGTCAATGTAACTTCGTACACGGATTCTCCATTAGTGGATATATAAATGTTAGAGCCAATTGTCCGTGATAAGTGTAGCGACCACCAGACTGCATCAGTGCTATTCGTGTTTAGTATTGTGACCAATCCAGGCAGGGTATGTAGGAGGCGTTATCAGCGTCCAACGTTGAGCTGTCACTGTGAAGGATACGGAGATGCTGTGTACACGTGTGAGACAGAGACGGATTTCGAAAGGGGCCTAATTATGGGTCTACATCTGGCCAGCTGGTCGAATAGTGCGATATTAAGATTTGTGGGGCATTCAGGTGTGACAGTTGGCCGATGTTGGACTGCATGACAATGTGAGGCCAGGTTTCAGTCGACCACGTCTGACCACGAGAAGGCAGGATCGCCGTACTGTACACCAAGCACAACGTAACTCTTCACATACGTGCAAGCCGTGTGAGAACAAGTAATGGAAACTCTATAACATGGAGGGGTGTCATCCCTCTCTATTGGTCAGAGAGTAGCAGAAGTGGGATTGGGGAATCACCTCCTCTGTGTGTAGGCTGCGTTTAACACCACAAGACAAATGGCTGCGTTTGGAATGCTGTCGGGGATCATGGACTGCTGATGTATGACGTAGCCTTGTGTACAGCCGTCATCGTCGGCAAGTATGCAGTAACCTGGAGAGAAATCCCGTTCTTCCAATGTTTAGCAGAGACACTATTCCTGGCGTCCCGGTGTGGAGAGCCATCTGGTATGACTTCAGGTGACAGCTGGTAGTGTTTGAGGGGACTCTGCCCGCAATGTGGTCCTGCGTTCTCTTATGTTACCTCACATCAGTCATTTCAGTAGAACAGTCCACAGATGGCTCTTGTCTCTACGAAATGCCTTTGAGATGTTGAGGTAATCTTATGGCCAATAAGATCACGATATCTGTCCCCAATAAAACATTTGTGGACTCAGCTCCGATCCCAACTTGTGAGGTGTCCCTTCTTTTGAGAGATATGTCTTTTCAGAAACTTTACGTTTATTGAAACTCGGCAGAGAGCCGAAATCTGTTCACTGCATTAAGCAGTGGTGCAGAATAAGTCGGCGGTGAGCAATAAAAGGGTTCCATGGAGGCAGAGGCATCAACTGGACCATACGGTGCGATGATGAACCATGAGGATGGAGAGGGGAACCTGAGCCTTATGAACGGATCTGACCCGCCAGTAAAGACGTAGACGAATCACTAGTGTCCTGGTGATAAGCGCCGATTCTACTTTGTTAAATATTAATGATTAAAGTCATCTTTTGACATAACTGATACTAGGAGCAGCCCAGGGGTCATCACGGCTCCAAAACTTAATAAGGCTACGCAGTTGTTACTGTTGTATGGCGTTTGCCAACAGACGCGCCGTATTGGCATGCTGGAGTTTTATATCATATAAACTACCTACCTGCAACACTAATTAGAATCACAGCTGCTTGCACCTTCCGCAAAACTCAATGCACTACCAGATCTGCTTTGGGGGACATCATCTACGAGAGCACCCTCCGGGATGCATAACTTTTCTTGTCAGGCAGTGCATGCTTCAAAACGTCTCCTCAGCCTCAGAGAGCGCTAGATCTGCTCTACTTCCTCGACTTCGCGCGCTCAGGAAGCTGCACGAAATCTGTCTCAGGAACAGAATTCAGAAATTCC
The DNA here is from genome assembly GCF_021461395.2 of Schistocerca americana. Classification (NCBI taxonomy): domain Eukaryota; kingdom Metazoa; phylum Arthropoda; class Insecta; order Orthoptera; family Acrididae; genus Schistocerca; species Schistocerca americana. Next base: position 768,831,054 of record NC_060122.1, on the reverse strand, counting down.
TTTTCTCCATTTCCTGCACCTGCTAAAGCACTCTTCAGCAAGTTTGCTTACAACAGGTGTGGAAAACACCAGACATAACGATCTAGCTCAGCACAATAGGTCCAGACAAAAACTCATAGAGAACGATTACCGGAAAACTGGCTCCTTGTCTCGAGGCTGGGAAAAAGCTCCCTCCACGAATACTGGAAACATGTTCTCGCTTAGCGGTAGCCAACGACTCAGTCCAATGATGCATCCGCCAAACGATGTGTTAATATACGAGGTCTTTTCGGAAAGTAAGGCTCGATCGATCGCGAAATGGAAACCAGTGTGAAAATCAAAAGCGTTTACTTTGCAACAGTTTGCTACACCTTCCATTTACTTCTCTCATTTGTCGTAGCGTTGAACCAACTTCTCAATACCGTCGTGACAGAAGGCAGCCGCCCTGCTTTCCGACAATTCCATGTGATGGTCTACAGCTCATTGTCTGTGACAAAATGTTGTCTTCACAGCCAGCAGTACATGTGAATAGAAATGTGAGCCAATCACGGGCTGTATCGAGGTGATCGAATACCTCCCATCGAAACTGCTGCAGGAGCATCTTCATTGCCCCTGCAGAATACGACCGAGAATTGTCGCGAAGGGGGACACACATGACATGTTATGTGGGCTGCATGACATCAGGCAGAATCTCTCACCAGGTCCTCGTACTTGGAGGGAGACACTGTTGTTCTAGACGTGTTTACGTTCTCAATGTGCGCTCAGAACTGAAAAGAGCGACGTGACGCGATCAGCAGGCGTACTAGAGACCTAAGAATTTTTAACATGTTGCAGCCCTGTCAGCAACTGTGATAAATTAATACGTCAAAGATCCGCCTCAGTTGCGGAAAGTTTCTGGTCTTTACCCAGGTTTCAGCTGGAGTAATCTAGCCTTCTTCAGAAGCTACGTTACTTAGCTGAGGACCAGCCCCAACCTCACGTCATGGAAAGCGGTCGGTTAGCCGCGGACGCTGCGTTGGAACTAACTGTGGCACCGCGAATATGTACTGAGCAAGACGGCGGATCACGCGCAGACGCGCACGAAAGTCAAAAGTGCCTAATATTGTCTGTCTTTACGTTATGTACGGGGAAATTACCTATATGTTAAACCGTAAATTTTGAGAGAACAAGGCACTAAGTAGATAGAATGCCTATGAGCGTTAACTATAAACCGAGAACTTATTAACTGACAAGAAATATACTTAGACGTTAAGTTCAGCCTGTTAGATTAGAAACCCCAAATGATCATCGCTAAGCCATAACATAGCGTTAGTCAAATTTCGCGTCAACAAATCGAAGTATTACTCCATGTATAACGGAAATTATTTTATTTCCACCTTCTTCTAACCCTGAGAAGCTCTCGCCTTGCGGACATATAACCTTGTTCATCCCCCGCATGAGATCGTGCAGAACCATATAACTTAGCGGTGATCATTTGGGTTTTTAATCTAACAAGCTGAACTTAACGTCTAAGTAAATTTCTTATCAGTTAATAAGGTCTCGGTTTAACATTGTAGGTGATTTCCCAGTACATAACATAAAGACAGCCAATAGTAGGCACTTTTGACTTTACGCGCGCGCCTGCGCGTGATCCGCCGTCTTGCTCGGTACATATCCGCGTGCCACAGTCGGTTCCAACATATTGTCCGCTGCTAACCGACCGCTTTCCACGAAGTGAGGCCGGGGCTGTTCCTCAGCTAAGAAACGTAGCTTGACTTGGTACCACGGTACTTTAACTTTTAATGTTTGACCGTGCCTTATTCCGGCATGTATTAGCTTTTTATGCTTCTGAAGAAGGCTAGATTACTCTAGCTGAAACGTGGGTAAAGACCAGTAACTTTTCGCAACTGAGGCGGATATTTGACGTACTAGAGACACTGCCCAACACGTCTGTGCAAAGCTTCATCGGAGTTTCACTGTGATTTCGATTTCGCGAGCGATCTGACCGTACTTTCCGAATAGCCCTCGTACAGAATTCGAGATGAAAGCTGATAAATTTTTATTTACATCATAAACAAACAATCTTGATAAACGGAATCCAAATATTAGTCTTTTATGCAGCACTAAAAATTCGCAATTATTATTTCTACTTTAACTTGGACTGGAGATCTTGCTGTGGGCACCACTTCCGTCCGCGGCTTTTCACACGCGCACTCTTGTGCCCAAGCGTCCTCTGGTTTCCCAGCGACGGACCAGGGACAATCCTACTGCAAGTACAATCGACACTAGCAAAGACGTCACACTTGCATGAAACAGTCACCTTTCCAATACTATACTGAAAAATAAGATTTCTACGTTTACGTCACACAGCTCCATTATTTATTTTGAGCTTGAAGTATTGTATATACCAAACTTTAAGCAGCTTTACGCTAGTACAGTTACACACACTTCCTTTTAGCTTAGCATAGTAACAAAATAATTTTATCCACTGCTTCCAAGCACTCACCATTGCCACCGTAACACGCGCTGTAGAAGCTGTAATGTCGTAGAATGGCAGACACTTTTCGGAGACTATCATTGTACCCCGTTCGAATTCACTTGTTAATACTCCACCGTATGACGTTAGTGAGGCACGCTGACACTTTCCGTTCCTTTTGCACAACCCAGAGGAAGCGGCTACTGTGGGCGCACGTGATCGCTATTTCTGCAGTCTTGTTCGTTTTCATCTACATCTACATCCGTACTCCGCAAGCCACCTGACGGTGTGTGACTCGTCGGTGAAGGTATGTTCTCGAAACGCAACGCAATCTGACTTTCAGAAATCCCTACAAAAGAATGGCCCTGACTAACATTAACCTATGCGTTTCACAAATCGCTTACCTCACAAAAATCTTGGTTACTCGAACTACTACAATACAGCGAGCGCCACTACTGCCAGCTAAATAAAAGATTCAAACTACGGAAGGCACTAACTACTGATAGGCATAGTTATCAAATGAAAGATTTTGATAGAGAGCAAACAATGTATTTACCTTAATAGTGTTGAAAAATCATAATATACATAGCAGTTCCTAATATCCAGTATTACAAATTTCAAAACTCCGCCATCTCTCTCCCCACATCCACCACTGCTGGCGGCTCACCTCCAACTGCGCAACGCTACGCGCTGTTCACGTCCAGCTGCCCAACACTACAATGGCAGACAACAATGCAAACTAGCCACAGACTGCACACAGCACAGCCAGTGATTTTCATACAGAGAGCGCTACATGGCGGCGGCGTTACCCATATAAGAACCTAAACAGCCTACATATAAGAACCTAAACAGCCTACTTACATAGCCCCCATGCTCCCCACAAAAAATTTTACAAATTGTTTTGGGCAGTGGGCAATACATATTTGTTAAAATTTTTCATAATCGTAATTACAATAACAAAGAAATCAAATGCACACACTTATTGATACAACGTTGGTCAAAAGCTAAAATTTTCTCACAGTCCATAAAGATAGTCCTGATCATTCATCATAATAGTAATTACAGTTTTTTTCACAAAGTCTCATTAGTAAAAGAAATTGCACACAGAAGTAGTGGATTTACATGCAGTCTTGAAGAAGTAGTGTTGTCCTTCCAACGGAAAGACTGTGCTGACTCTTGACATGCAGACAGGTAATGGGCCACAACAGAGCAAACCCACAGCAGAGTCAGTCGAAGTTTTGAAGAATATTGGTAGGTAGGTCATCACAGAGTAGACCCACTATAGTCCTGGTAGAGATTACGGTATTGATGGGCCACCAGAGGTGTAGACCCACTGCAGTCCTTGTAGAAATAATGGCACTGGTGAGTCAACAAAGGTGTAGACTCACTGTAGTCCTTGTAGAAATAATGGTATTGGTGGGTCATCAAAGATGCAGACCCACTGTAGTCCTTGTAGAGATGGCCAGCAGCCATCTGTTGCGACTGTGCAGGTGCACAATCACCATCTAAGTGCCTTGCGGACAATATAGCAAGTCCATAAACCACCACTTCTGCACTCACGAAATTTTTGGAGATGACCTTAGAACCAGCAATGCTGTTAACCAGTCCCTTGCTGAAGTAGTAACACACATGCAAACACTAACAGTCCCTACTTCTCACATATTCTCCATATACTGTGACCAACAGAAACGTGTGCAGTGAAATGGAACTTACAAGTTAATAATATGATGAACTGGTGTCAATTACAATTTCATAACAATAGAATACAATTACAATGGTACAAAATACATCATTAAAGAACATAACAATACAGATAACATTTGTAGTACAGGCTTTACAAAAGAATCGAAATAACATATACATTAGTGTTACAGGAATTATGACATGAGTGCATACATAAAAGATCAGAATAACTTTCGAAACATCAACTTCACACATGAGCATTAAAACAGAACAGAATACATAATGTCTAAACATCTTTACAAAGAAAATAACATATTATCAGAAAAATTCTACAATATAACTCTTATTAGCTAAACACACAAAGACAGGAAAAACACAAATATACAAGAGTACACAAACACATAGGGGGATAACACAATGGAAAGGATAGGGTTCGTTTTCAGTGTAACATTTGGTACTGCAGTCCAACCCAAAACTTCATTCCATATATCGTCCCTCTTATTTCAACATTTGCTCCAGCCAAAAAAAAAATCCTATCCAAGCATGCTTTCTGTATTCTGTTCACATCCTCTTTCAAAAATAGTTTTTCTCCACTGTGCACTACCTTTTTTTTGGCCAAACTATTTTCTTATAGCTTCTTAATGCATTTCTTCCAATTCACCATAGTTAGTTTCTTATATAGTCTACCCCCTCTTAAGCTAACTTAAATCTACTGAGCTCAGATATATATACCAAGGGACGAGGCAATGCAGCAGCACATAACAAATTAACACAAACAGCAAGGACAAAAAAATACAAACTGGCAAAGTAAGCAACAATATTACAACTAATATAAGGCAATGTGCAGCAAACAAAAAAAATAAATCAGTAGTAAACTGGCTTAGAAGAGTAACAAAAAGTCAAATTCAGTAACACTATGCCTGGCAAACAGCAGCAACAAATAAAATAACTTATATCTAAAAATGACATAGCTCAAGCAGAAAAAAACATTACACTAAACAATGCAGACAAGGGAAATGTATATTCACGTCTTAATGTCTATGTAATTAAAGTGGTGCACCACAAGAAGTTATTCTACAAAAAAAAATTACCAAGTAGTTGAAAAGAAAATTCCGTATGCAATTCCTGTGAAGGGAAATGTCTTTGTGCTCCCCCATTTTTGGGAAATGTATTACAAAATTAGTATTTACTGGATCTGTAGACAGAAAATATTTATATCAGTACATCTATAAAATTCTATTTTAACCAATGCTGCAGTGCAGCTAGAAACTAGATATTAAAAAAAATGAAAATATGTACAAAGGAAGGTGTGAAACATCATTCATTAGCCATATGGCATTTCATAAGGTAGTAAAAAATCTCTCAACTGTAAAGACAGTAGACATAATCAGCTGTATAGACATAAAATATTTCTCGTCATTTCATTAGGCATTTCAGTAAATCATAAATTAAAAGCTCCACAGTGTAATCACATGTTTTCAAGTTTGAGCGTGTCGTATTTGGGATGCTTTCTACAAAGGAATGTCAATAGCGAGGATAAGGGCCTCCCTTTTTTTTCTACCTGTGCCTCTGAAAACGCACACACTAATGGCTTTCTCTCCAGGCGTCTGACGCAGCTGGGTGCCCATGACGCATTACGTGCAGGTGGTCACTTAACTTTCTTATGGAAATATTTACAACAGCAGTTTCCGCTACGGTGAGTCTCATATACAAAATTTCACAGGTCGAGAATTTGCGTTGCAAATGTGTAGAAACAAAATCTTATGAATATAACAGTGTCCAAAAAATTTTCGCCGGCATTGGGATACATTCACGCATTTACACACGTTTCATAACTCTTAAAGTACGATTCTTGGTTTCCAATGTCCTTTTTCACAAGTCAGAGTCCCTAACCACTATTCATTACTCCTTACCTCATTACACATATACATATATTCGTCGACACGTCAATCTTGCGACGACACTTCAATATTTCATCATAATAAATACATAGCATAATCAAATTCCTCATATAGCATCAGCTTATTGATCATAAACACACCGCAACAGCATAATACACATAGTCATCGTAATAATAACATCATAACACCTCAGTCAACTCTCAAAATCGTCGTAGCTTCCTCCAATAATTTCAAAACCTAAAAAAATTCTCTGCTCATGTCAAAAGTGTCATCTGCCTCAAACGTACTTTAAAAATCGTGATCCCATACCAAATATATCATTCAAAGCTCTCATAATATCACAATGGGTCCAAAAAAATATGAACAGTCTACAAAGTACAGACAAAATACAATTTCGTAAGTGTGAAGTTACCCAACGGTGTAATTACGTAAACATCTGCCACTGCCATAGTAAAAAAGTTTGTCTCTCTCAGTTAAATGATCAGATAGCTATGTAATTTATGTGTTAGAGGAATATGGTACCGATGTGTAAAGTTGTATAAGCAAATACCATATTAGCTAGGGCTCCTTGTGCTTGCCAAACACATGATACACAAAGTAAGCGTGTACCCCCCTGAGGATTAATGTAATTATACCCTCAGGTGTTACAGATTACAACAATGGAATGAAATGTATTACAGAAAACCTTTGTATCATTGTACTTCAAATATCTTTAAAAATAAATGATTTAAGTACAAAATTAATCACTCAGATAAGTGTCCTGTAGCGCTAAATGTGCGTCTTGTTGTAAGATAATCTCTGTGGAAGTGTCATAGTGATCGTCCTCCGAAAGCTAAGTTCTGCAGAAGCCAATGTACTTACCTCATGATACACAAAAGTGAAATGCTTTGCGTATAGATATCTTACTTATTACGCTTATTGCCGTGATGAGGAAAGTACTGTGCTGTAACGTATTGTTGTCCTACGGAAAAGGCTGTCTCCTTGTAGCCATAGCACAAAAGTTACCACTAAAACATGTCTCACTTTAAAGATGAATTCAGAAAAAACTGTGCAGATATAAAACAGATACACCGCAAAAGTAACATTGTAAATTGTCACTCATTAGCAGCGTCATGATAAAATCGTGTAGCTATCACACAAACCAACCACTGTGTCATCTGGCATTTCACAGAAAGCACCTCAAATCCAGAATCCACTCACAAGCAAACCAAAATGTTGCATGAAAATCTCATTAGCAGTGCCGGTATATGTTCCAAGTATGTGAGCCTCATAGTCGTTACGCGATCGTGCAACTAACAAGCAAGAATGTACAAACAACAACACTGCGTCGTCTGTTCACTAAAACAATGCATTCGTAATTTCTGTTTAAATAAGTTCTCTTGGTTCTTGACTGGATATTTAACTTCAAACATTGTTGGATGGTAACAGATTCTAAGTCTGACAAAGCATACTAGTAATGTGAAGTGAAAAGTTTTATGGCAAAGACAAAGTTAAAAAGCAGATTATCTTTCAATAAGCGGTTTTACATGTGAAGTGTGGTGCAATCCTTTACTCTTCATAGTACTCAGAGTTTGAACTTGAATGCAATTATCATGCGGTATACGTCGGTAAAGAATACTGGAATTTTTCTCAAGGTTAGCGTCTATGTTGTTTTTTCCTGAGCCAGCGGACGCACGTGGCTGTCTGCGGTGCGAGTCATTGTCTGTCTCTTTGTTGGCGCTCGTCGCTATTAGGATTAGGAGACCTAACTTCTACAAATTCACCTTGCCGAGAGGGCCCTGCCCTGTTTGAACCACGCCAATTTTGGTTAAATTCTGGTCTGTTGTTATGATTATATCGTCTGTCATCATGTCGGTAGACTCCATAATTTCTTTCTTGTCGGTCACGTGGTGGAGAATTTCACCCGGAATCGTAACTGCACGGTGGACCATTGCGTCTGAAGTTATTCTGTCTCCCTTGATAATAATTGTTTTGGTTCCCATATTGTCTGTTTCTATGGTTATCTCTGTCATATTCATTACTACGGAAGTGTGATCTTTCTCTGTACCTATTATTCTGCCAACGGTTGTCATAAGGGTGGTGTCTGTTTTGGTCACGATTTACGTTGAAAGAATAGCCTTGTCGTGTATTATTTCTGTCATCGCGGAATTGTGACGGATGTGATCTGTAATTGTTGTGCTCCTGTTTTCGCGTTCCGCGATTGTCAGTGTCAATTTCCAGTTCTTGTAACAGTCCCTGAAAAGCTTCAATGTCGTCTTTGCAACGTCCTGCCAAAATAATATGCCGTAAATGTTCAGGTAATTTGATTAAGCAAATGCGGATGAGTTCTGAGGGGCTGTATGGGTTTGACAGGTACTGATTCTTGTGCAACATGTCTTCAATATTTTTCACAAGACTGGAAAATTCAAATTGTTCGAAATGTTTCATCATTATGATGCCGTGTTTTACTCGGTCTTGTGTGGCTTGAGACCAATATGCTGAGAGGAAGGCATGGTAAAATTCTCGTTCACTGTGGCAATCGTGAATGACCGATCGCATTCTTACAGCTGGTTCATTCTCTAAGTAGCCACACATAAATTCTAATCTGGGTTCTAATGACCAGTTGGGAGGAAAACAATGAGAGAATTGATGGAGCCACGCATGTGGATGAATGTCGTTGGCAGAATTCTTAAACGTTTTGAATTTGCGTGTAGTAATGAACAGCTTATAGTCAAAATCATTATGTCGGCGAGTCGCATGTCGGTCATTGTTACGTCGTTTCGGCGGTTCCATCTCAAAATTCGGTGTACCTTGCCAATTTCTTTCATAATTTCCGAAGTGCCCTGTGTTATTATTTTGTGGCTGTTCCGTATTTCTATGTCCCTCTTCCCGTATTGGAGTGCGTGTGTCCTCTGAAATACGTAATTCTTGTATTACCTGTGTCAGCTGATCTTGTACTTCCCGGATTTCTCTTTGGTGTTGCGTATTAATTTGATTCAGATTTTCTTTCAGTTTCCTAATTTGTTCGCACTCTTCTGTGTCATTAAAGACTACCGGCTTTGTGTCATTCAGATTATCATCTACCTTCGTAGATAAATTATTTAGCTGATCCGAAAGTTCAACTACTTTCTCTGATAATGAACTAATTTCCTCCATGTGTCTTTCTGAACCAATTTTCAGAGTATCTACTGTGTCCTTTAAGTTTTCTTGAGTTTTTGCAAGTTGCGTAACCGAATCGGTAGATGCAACTGAGTCAATTTTAGCTTGCAGGGTCTCATGATTTTGATGAACAATAGTTTGCAGTTCTTTTATGGCTGCTTCGTGATTCTGTAATGCATTTTCATGCCGCGAAAAAATAGGTTGAAAATGCTCACAAATTTGTGTTTTTACGTCATTACAGACTTTATGACATTTCGATTCAATGTTATGTAACTTAGTAGTTAAATCTTCACGTGTTTGTTCAAGTGTGGTGTCTAACTTTTGAAGCTTTTGCTGTGTTTGTCTCTGATTTTGTTCCATTGTGTCTAACCTTTGAAGATTTTGTTCCATTGTGTCTAACTTTTGCTGTGTATGTCTCTGATTTTGTTCCATTGTGTCTAACTTTTGAAGATTTTGTTCCATTGGGTCTAACTTTTGAAGATTTTGTTCCATTGTGTCTAACTTTTGAAGCTTTTGCTGTGTTTGTCTCTGATTTTGTTCCATTGTGTCTAACTTTTGAAGCTTTTGTCCCATTTGTTGCATTAATTGTAATAACAATGCACTGGTGTCTGAAACATGTTCCTCAGTGCTATTCGGCAATGCATTTGAACCGGCAATATTCGCAGTTTGAAAAGCAGAAAATATGTCTTGACTTATTTGAGAAAAGGGTGAGGACGCAATACCTGAATCTACAGTATTTGCAAGATTGTGTCCTGTCATTTCGGATTCCTGAGGTAAGCTGTTGCCGACCGATCGATCGATAATGCTTCCCTGTTCACTAATTGTTTCACTGTCTACACCATTGTTTGCAGCCCGCTCCATTTCCCTATGTACAATTACCAAATTACTACTTCGAACATTAGTTAATTCATTACTCGGTGGCGCTAACACACTGCTTTCGTCTTCACTGTCATTTCTCAGTTTACTTTGGAGCCTAGTATTACGTTTTTCACACTCCATTATTGTCACAATATTTCACACGATAACACAGAAAAACACAATTTGAAGAGCAACAATAAGAGAACACATTAACATAGCACTGAAAATAATATCTCGTTAATTGCAAGCGCAGCTGCGAAATACTTGGTGCAAATCTACATGCATGCCACAACTGTTTTACTGTACAACAATGAAAGGCTGCAACTACAAAGGAGATTCTCTCTACAATTACGCGCTAGCAATAAACAAAATCTACACTAATTACACAAACTACAAGAAAAAATCAGAAGATTCCAGTGAGGTATCCTCGGCTAAGGGTCGACATATGAAACGTCCCCTTTGAACAGTTATACATAACTGTGCTTAAACTGACACACAATATTTTTAGCGCAACGCAATCTGACTTTCAGAAATCCCTACAAAAGAATGGCCCTGACTAACATTAACCTATGCGTTTCACAAATCGCTTACCTCACAAAAATCTTGGTTACTCGAACTACTACAATACAGCGAGCGCCACTACTGCCAGCTAAATAAAAGATTCAAACTACGTAAGGCACTAACTACTGATAGGCATAGTTATCAAATGAAAGATTTTGATAGAGAACAAACAATGTATTTACCTTAATAGTGTTGAAAAATCATAATATACATAGCAGTTCCTAATATCCAGTATTACAAATTTCAAAACTCCGCCATCTCTCTCCCCACATCCACCACTGCTGGCGGCTCACCTCCAACTGCGCAACGCTACGCGCTGTTCACGTCCAGCTGCCCAACACTACAATGGCAGACAACAATGCAAACTAGCCACAGACTGCACACAGCACAGCCAGTGATTTTCATACAGAGAGCGCTACGTGGGGGCGGCGTTACCAATATAAGAACCTAAACAGCCTACATAAGAACCTAAACAGCCTACTTACACCCGTACCGAGCTACTGAGCGTCTCTCTTGCAGAGTCTTCCACTGGAGTTTATCTACCATCTCCGTAACGCTTCCGCGATTACTAAACGATCCTGTAACGAAGGACGTTGCTCTCCGTTGGATCTTCTCTGTCTCTTCTATCAACCCTATCTGGTACGGATCCCACACAGGTGAGCAGTATTCAAGCAGTGGGCGAACAAGTGTACTGTAACGTACTTCCTTTGTTTTCGGATTGCATTTCCTTAGGATTCTTCCAATGAATCTCATTCTGGCATCTGCTTTACCGACGATCAACTTTATGTGATCATTCCATTTTTAATCACTCCTAATAGGTACTCCCAGATAATTTATGGAATTAACTGCTTCCAGTTGCTGACCTGCTATTTTGTAGCTAAATGATAAGGGATCTATCTTTCTATGTATTCGCAGCATATTACACTTGTCTACATTGAGATTCAATTGCCATTCCCTGCACCATGCGTCAATTCGCGGTATACTACAGCATCATCCGCAAAAAGTCTCAGCGAACTTCCGATGTCATCCACAAGGTCATTTCTGCATATTTTGAATAGCAACGGTCCTAAGACACTCCCCTGCGGCACACCTGAAATCACTCTTACTTCGGAAGACTTCTCTCCATTGAAAGTGACATGCGTTCAGTTATCTAGGAACTCTTCAATCCAATCACACAATTGTTCTGATAGTCCATATGCTCTTACTTTGTTCATTAAACGACTGTGGGTAACTGTCTCAAACGCCTTGCGGAAGTCAAGACACGTTTTCTGTTGTTACACTGACGAATACCTAGATCTTCCATGTAGGAGTACACACTTATCTTATCGGGTGATACAATTTTTGTACACCGGCGCTGGCCGCGGTGGCCGAGCAGTTCTAGGCGCTTCTGTCCGGAACCGCGCGACTACTACGGTCGCAGGTTCGAATCCTACCTCGGGCATGGATGTGTGTGATGTCCTTAGGTTAGTTAGGTTTAAGTAGTTCTAAGTTCTAGGCGACTGATGACCTCAGATGTTAAGTCCCATGGTGCTCAGAGCCATTTGAACCATTTGTACACGTCTCTGTACAGTCACCTCGTGGTTTTCACTTCTAGCGACGACATTCTGCAGAATATTTTGAAACTTTATTTTTCGAGAGAACAGGGCTGTAAGCCTTCCCCGAAGAGAATTCACTTTCTCTCCCGTAAACTCGCTGTTCTCGGTGGCGGAGGAGCCCAGAGAGGACACTTCTACGGTGACTACAGTCAGTCGGAGACAGCGTCGCCGGCGCTTGCGCTTTTTAATCAGTACTCATTAAATTAATCTGCGCGCCTTGTTTCGCGGAATCAGACGTGGCTCGGCCTTTGAGCGCCGGCGGATTCCCTTGTCGCAGACAGCGCGCGCTTTGTCGCCGGCAGCACGCTCCGCGGCCCTTCAAAGCGGCCGCCACAAAGGCGCCGAAATCATCAGAATAATTACTCGTACTGCGGCGCTGTCTCGCCCTGTCGGCGTCGCCCCGGCGGAACTGAACGCGACTCCCCAGCCGTCAGCGGCGCAGGCGGGGGCGGAGGCGGAGGTGGAGGCGGAGGCGCAACCTGCGGGTAGAAAGAACGCCGCGCTCGAGAGGGAAGCCCACCAGGGCACAGTGGTTGTTCGCCTGCCAGAAAAACAGTGTCGCCTTGCTTACTGCGCACCAAAAAACGACTGCTTTTCTCGGATACGGGATTAATGTCTGAGCCGCATTTAATCCCCCTCTCAATTATCTCTCATTCATCATAATTATCTCATTGAATTCCACATTTATTTAACAGCCTGCCGCGGTGGCCGAGCGGTTCTAGGCGCATCAGTCCGGAACCGCGAGACTGCTACGGTTCTTCCAATCCATATGTGGCATATAGCAAATCAGTGCTTAACAGTATTGGTTAAAAACGGGCATGGTTGCGATTTTATTTTTTTTATTATTTTTCAACTATGCGTTTCGTATTACTTAGGCATCTTCAGGTTGATCTTAACTTCGTATTTCCTAGAACGATCCTTTAGACAGTGTAGCGAAAGGGCATCGTCGAATACATCAGGCCATCATTGCCTTCGTTAAACTCAGTAAAAATTTTCCTAGACCTGCATAACGCGTTCCCGTTCACAGCAACGTGTAACAGAATAACATGGGGCTCAGGTAGTAAGAGTAATATTCACTCCTGTGAACGGAAACGCGTTATGCAGGTCTTGGAGTCACTCGCGTACATCTAGAAAAGTTTTTACTCAGTTTACCGAGGGCGATGTTGAGATACTGAGATATGCAAATGATTAGCTTCTCAGAGCATTCACACAAGGTTGGCGCCCGTGGCGACACCTACAACGAGCTGACATGAGGAAAGTTTCCAACAGATTTCTCATACACGAACGGCAGTTGACCGGCGTAGCCTGATGAAACGTTGTTGTGATGCCTCGTGTAAGGAGGAGAAATGCGTACCATCACGTTTCCGACTTCGATAAAGGTCGGATTGTAGCCTATCGCGATTGCGGTTTATCGTATCGCGACATTGCTGCTCGCGTTGGTCCAGATCCAATGACTGTTAGCAGAATATGGAATCGGTGGGTTCAGGATGGTAATACGGAACGTCGTGCTGGATCCCAACGGCCTCGTATCACTAGCAGTCGAGATGACAGGCATCTTATCCGCATGGCTGTAACAGATCGTGCAGCCACGTCTCGATCCCTGGGTCAACAGATGGGGACGTTTGCAAGATAACAACCATCTGCACGAACAGTTCTAAGACGTGCAGCAGCATGTACTATCAGCTCGGAGACCATGGCTGCGGTTACCTTCGACGCTGCATCACAGACAGGAGCGCCTGCGATGGTGTACTCAACGAAGAACCTTGGTACACGAATGGCAAAACCTCATTTTTTCGGATGAATCCAGCTTCTGTTTACAGCATCATGATGGTCGCATCCGTGTTTGGCGACACCGCGGTGAACGAACATTGGAAGCGTGTATTCGTCATCGCCATACTGGCGTATCACTCGGCGTGATGGTATGGGGTGCCCATTGGTTACACTTCTCGGTCACCTCTTGTTCGCATTGACGGCGCTTTTAACTGTGGACGTTACATTTCAGATGTGTTACGACCCGTGGCTCTACCATTCATTCGATCCCTGCGGAACCCTACATTTCAGCACGATAATGCACGACCGCATGTTGCAGGTCCTGTACAGGCCTTTCTGGATACAGAAAATGTTTGACTGCTGCCATAGCCAGCACATTCTCCACATCTCTCACCAATTGAAGATGTCTGGTCAATGGTGGCCGAGCAACTGGCTCGTCACAATACGCCAGTCACTACTCTTGATGATCTGTTGTATCGTGAAGAAGGTGCATGGGCAGCTGTACCTGTACACGCCATCCAAGCTCTGTTTGATTCAATGCCCAGGCGTATCAAGGCCGTTATTACGGCCAGAGGTGGTTGTTCTGGGTACTGATTTCTCAGGATCTATGCGCCCAAATTGCTTGAAAATGTAATCACATGTCAGTTCTAGTGTAATATATTTGTCCAATGAATACCCGTTTATCATTTGCATTTTTTCTTGGTATAGCAATTTTAATGGCCAGTAATGTATTAAAACCAGGGTTAGGTGTAAAAGCTTTGTATGTCTGTTGTGGTAAGTAACTAATTCCTTAGAATGTTCGTTTCTGTAGCACCTCATTTGCATTATCATATAGCTTGCCATCTGCATGTAACGTAATTCTGTGGTGGGTTGACTAGTTAGAAAATCACATTACATGAATTCGTACTTTGCAACTACTTACATTATCCAACTACTTACAATTGTCCCCCTTGTATCCGTTTAGTAACTAGCAAATAATTTTTTTTGTGTTTATACAGTGATCTCCAGCAATATAATCATGTACATGAATGTACAGACACCTGAGGATGGGTACAAGCCCGAAACCGGTCGTGTGACAAATAATCTTTTATTGTGACTGGTAGCGGAAATTTTTCTACACTCTGCTTACATTTGTTTTCGTGGTACCTGTCCTTATCTGCACGCTCATCTGTGGTAGAAATACATCGTCCGTTCCAAAAGGTTCCGAGACTGATTGCTGGCGTATAGGCGCCGTCGACGCAGTAACTACGGTGTCGCCAGATGTGCATTCGACTAGTCCCTTATGAACAGGGAGCGCTAAATAGTTAACGTGCGGCGGTTCTGTGTCAACGTTGTTTTAAAAATCCAATTGGAGCAACATCTCTAAATTAAGTACTTAAGCTATTTTTCAGAATATTTTGAAGGAAAGTAAAGTGTGTGCAAAGTTTGTCCCGCGCACCTTGACTCCGGAACAGTAATGCCTGCCGTGACTTGATTAGTGCGCAAAACGCGGACAATTCTTTACTGGAAAAGACGATGACGGGTGGCGAGACTCGGTGTCAGCAATACAAACCTGCCAGATACTGACAAAGTGCAGAAATTCAGAAGAAGGGTCATCCCTTTGATGACAACGGACATTCAAGCCAATGTGTCGCGCGAGTTGCACTGTACACCAAAGACAGACTTTTGTATGAAGGTTCTGTGCGTTATACTTAAATGGGGAGAGAGTATAAAGCACATATGAACATTAAAACAACTATCCTAACTTTCTCTGTTTTATTAATCCCGTCTCTAAATTTTGAACTTACTGGGTATACACCGAAACACGGTACATGTTTTTGGTGTTTTTCAACATGGAACTTGTGGAACTTGACAAAACAGTATTTCCGTTGTTATTGTATGTTTGGTCCCTGTCGATGTTCACCTCCCCCATTCTGGCGCCTTATACGAATTTTGTCTTTTTCTTTCGCGTTATACGATCAAGTCACCGAAAGAAAGAAACTAAGATGTGTGGAAAGATTGAACATTGTGATACCATCCTCATGCTTTTACCCATGAGTCATGGAAACTGTGAACAAAATAGCTCGTTAAAATCAGCTATGCATAAAATATATCCCATATGCCTATTTAGAATTAGAACCACTCTCATGTCATCTCATTTGTTGGTCTCACCAAATGATTAGCAAACTGTCACCTTCCATCTAACCAAGTTATCGTGGTACGTCGTAGATCAATATGTCACTTCAACTAACATTTCAAAAAAAATAGAAGCTATCTTAGCTTGCGCTCTTGTGATTCAAGCCACAGAAATGAGTCATGAATGTAAAGATCTTTCAGTCCGTCGTTGGATCTGCCAATTATTATCTTTTACGAGTTATTTACTAATTCCTATATCTTGATTGTGGTTGCTTTCCCATGTTTATATTCTAGCTTAAAACTGAGTATTAAAGAAACCAAGTCCTAATTCAGCACTCACGCAACTACAGTCAGCTCTTGTCAGTGCAGAAACTACATGACATCAGATGTCGTTAGGAGGTAAACATTAGAAGAGATTCCTGCCACTGTTTTTATGATACGTCAACAACACTTAAGAGAATTTATCTGCGGGTTTCATTGTTCGATGTTGACTACATCCTTTTTCACAGATAATTTCATTCAAACCTTCATGATAGATCAGTTATGCTTGGAAAATTATTCTGTCAGAACAATGCAGCACCGTCTATATTTCCTAGCAGTTATTTAATATTCTAATATAGTGGATCATTCCGTGATGATGTTACAGACTTTCAGAGATGATGGAGAAGGATAAATGAATCAATTTGAGACAAGGGATCCCAGTCCGGTAACAACGGAGTCGAAATGTAGAAGCGAAAATCTACTCAAGTTCACCTTAGGCTCGCCCAGCGCTCAAACTAAGGGCACCGACTTCCAACCTCTGATCATGATGTGCAGAATTCCCTCTGAATACTCCCCAATACTCTCAGATGTTTTCCCCTGTTGAAGGACTATCAACGGCGCCGTCAGAGATCGAATGTCCTAAGACTTCGTTACAGTAATAATGCACTCCATTTAGTTGCATAAGTTTCAAAAGCTGCTATAGTTACAACAGTTATTCAAAATGGCTCCCACTAGCGTAAATGCAGGTGTAACATCGTCCCACAAACTTCTGTCGTAGCCATTCCAATGTCCCCGGTGCCGATTTTAACAGTGTCGCAAGCAGCGAGAATTCGTGGCAAGATATCCTCTTCAGTCTCGACAGACTTTTCACATGGTCGCACAAGAAGAAAACATGTGGCTGAGAATAGATGAACAAGCTGGCCACGAGGGAAGTCCTCCTCCGCCTATCCAATTTTCAGGAATGTCCGATGCAGGTAGTCACGAACCTCAAACTAAAGTGACGTGGCTCCATTATGTTGGAATCACATCCATTGACGAATAACAAGTGGGATATGTTCCAGGAACCTGTGGTAAACCGGTACACGTATGCCTCTATCAGACGTATCAGGACGATTTTTGCCCATAACGTAATCGTCTCCGGACGAAGGCCCCTTACCCCAGATTGATACATCTACCTTAGTCCACCATCCCTGAAAAGTTTGTAAAATCATTACGGAGTCACCATGCAGATTGGTTCATGATATTATTACAAAGTTAGGTGGTGAGCACTAGTTTTCTTGAGGATTTGAAAGATACCAATTGAATGTTTTGGGCATGAGAAGCGTTACACCACAAGTTCTAGTTCGCCGTTTCAAACTTGGTGCAGATGTTCAACAGACAATGCGTACCATCAAGCAAGTATGAGATGTTGCTCCTCAGGAAAACGAATACACTCTCGTATTCGTTGCGGCATGGAAGCAGCCTCCAAACGTCATCTTGTGGAATTTCTTGCCACGCTTGCAACACGTGCTGCGTCAACCCATCAAGACTCTTGGCTTCAGGTATGGAATGATGGCATATGTTAGTAGGGCAATAAAGCCGAAGTGACGCTAGTCTGCATTGCTGCCAAAATTATTCAAGATAGCGGCTCTCCCTGGTATGACTGCCCTCCCCCCCCCCCCCCCCCCCCCCCCCCCGCTGCCTCTCTATGGGCTGTAGATGTAGCAATGTAAGATAATATCACCACCCCTACTCCTCCCCAATTCTCCATTTCCTCTCTCCTCTCTCATTACCCTCCCCTCCTCCCGTTCACCCTTCCCCCCCTCCCCCCCCCCCCTTGTGAGTTGGTGGGAAGAAGACACAGTCTGTGCTGAGCTGTTGGAGAGGCAGAACTTAAGATTGTGTCTTTATCTATTTATTTTGGCGGGAAATGTGTTCTTTGTGGTATTATCTTGCTGCTGAATTGACCTATAGCTGCTTCCACACCCTGCGACCCACCCGCCCCCACTTTTTCCGATGGCGCGTGTGTATGTTCGCCTCGAAGTTTGAAAACAGACAGCTCTCGTTTACAATGCCGCCAGTAGAGAGTGCTCAAAACTATCCTACAGTCGGCATCCGCGCCTACATGTGAAGGACGGAAATGCGTTCAATTGACGAGATGTTGGTGTTGGACAGAGAGGAGTTTGATAAGTGCATTACCTGTAAGCGTAGAGCTGAGGACTGCGTCCACAGCCTCCTAAATGAGGAATGGAATGAGGTGATAATGGACGACCGTAGGGGGAACACTTTCCAGCAAATAATAATGATGCATCAGGATGGACTGAAGGTTCATTACACAGCTCATAGCGCCTATTGCCTGTGCTGGAGCTGTTCTTGTTTTCTGAAATGGCGGGTCAGTCCGAAGTCCAGGAGGCAACTTCAGTCCCCTGCCGCCACCCCCATTCGTCCCTTTTTACCGACCATACGTGTCTCGCTGTTTGGTGTCGGAATTCGCTACAGACGCCTCCTGCTGTGTTGCTGTATATCCTAATCGACAAACACCCTGCAGCATGGGTCATCGAAATTCAAATAGACGGTGCTGTCTTTAATTCTCGTCAATTTCGTCTTATTCCTCTGCCCCCGAGAGATCACCCTGGTATAGCTGCTGAAGAACTTTTACACAAATACATAGAAAGAAGTGATAGCACAGCAAATTATCACTTAAGTGTAGGTACAGTTGGCCCCTACCGATTTACAAGGGTATAGATGCTGAGGAACTTGTTCACAGGTACGTGGTGTGTGATGCCCTTAGGTTAGTTAGGTTTAAGTAGTTCTAAGTTCTAGGGGACTGATGACCACAGATGTTAAGTCCCATAGTGCTCAGAGCCATTTGAACTATTTTAAGCAGCCTTCGGGCAGTTTATATAGAGGTAGAACAAACGCTGGCGATGACTGGTTATAACCTCGTGCACCAGCGGACACTGCTCTCCACCTATTGAGGGGGGGGGGGGGGGGGGCGGGGGCAAAGTGTGCGTGCGGATTAGGGTACGGTGAGACGACTAGTATAAAGTTTCGTGTGCATTTCATTTACGTAAGATGTAATATTTCAATCTTCTTTTCCTACACGAGCATGATTTTATTTTGCTGAGGACCACTTTCAGACAGAGCCGGCACATCCAGAATGTTTGAAAGCACGCCGCTGTTGACCGTTCAGTTCTTCATCTGTGACGGATAGTCAGGAATTTCGCTATTGTTCCAGGGGGGAGGGGGGGGGCAGTCTTCCGAGCTATACGTTTAACAGTTTGGAGGAAGCGTCCTGTTCCTGAGTCTTTTGTCCATCTGTGACCAATTTCTACAGACCGGAAACAGTACACTGATGAGCGAAAAAATTTTGACCACCTGCTTAATAGCATGTTTGTCCGTCTTTGGAACGAAATACGTTACTGATTCTACGTATCACGGTTCCAATAGTTTGTTGGTAGGTATTTGGAGGTATGTGGCATTAGATGTGTACGCAGAGATCGTGTAATAACGTTCCGCTAATTTGCGTACTCGGTCATGACTCCCGATAGCGACACAGATGGGTTCCATAGGATTTACATCAGGTGAATTTGGTCGCTGAACATCGATGTGAATTCTCTATAATGCTCCTCAAACCACTGTAGTACAGTTCTGGCTCCGAGTCCGCACAGTTATACTGCTGAGAGACATTGCCGTCGCGGAAGACATCAAGCATGAAAGGATGCCGGTGGTTAGCAGCTTCGGCGTGTCTTCGATTACTACAACAGGTCCCACGCAAGCGCAGGAGAATGTCTCCCATACCATAATACTGCTCTCACCAGCCGGCATCCGTGGCGTTCTGCACATTTCGAGCCACCATTCACCTAGATGACGACGTTTGTGAAGACGACCATCGACCTAGTATGGCAAAAATGTGATTCACCCGAAGAGCCGTTCCATTGATCGATGATCGAATTCCGGTGATCCCATGTCCACTGAAACTGTAACTGATGTTGTCGTTGGGTCAACATGTGAACACGGCCGGGTGGTCTGCTGCGAAGCTTCTTGTTCTACAATGTACGACCAACGGTGTGCTCCGAAACACTTGTGCGTGCACCAGCATTGTGCCCTTTCGGCAGAGATGCCACAGATCACCATCGATCCTACTTTACAGAGCAGACAAGCCTCCGAACCCCACGTTCTGCGAAGAGTCGTGGACGTCCAATCACTTAGCGCTTAGTGGTAGTTTCACTGTCCTACCTCTTTCTGTAGATGCTCATGACAGTAGCACGTGAACATTTGCCAGCTTCGCCGTTTTCGATATACTCGTTCACAGGCTCTGCGTAATAATAATCTGCCCTTTGTCAAAGTCGCTTATCTCTATGGACTTTCCCATTTTGAGCCGATAACTTCGCCAGGGTGATCCTCCGTCCGTGTCTGCTCCGCTTACATACTTTTCTTACTGCGTCACGTGCCGGCAACGCTCCCAGGCGGCATCAAACGTCGCGATGGGCAGTCGTCATAATGTTTCCGCTTATCAGTGTATAAATAAAGATCTGAAAACTTAAACCGGGGAAATAAAGAAGTTTCGAAGGTAGGAGATGAAGTTCTAGCGGAAGTAAAACTATGAGCAGAGTTCGTGAGTTGTGCTCGGATAGCTCAATTGGTAGAGCACTATCCCGCTAAAGGTAGAGAATCTCGGTTCGACTGCCGGTCCGGCCTACAGTTTTAATCTGCCACGAAGTTTCAAATAAGAATTTAGTAGCAGAACCATTACGCTTTTTTAAATATTTACGAGGTATGGGACATCACTTTCACGAAGTTTTACATTGTCTTCCCATTTGTGATTACGAAACTCTGCAAACACAGGAGCCTCCCCGTGAATATCGACGTACCAGGACCAAAAACATCCATTTTTTCAATGTCGTGACTTATTATTACATTTTCCTCTGCCTGAAATAATTAAGCTCTCTGTACAACAAAGTGGATACACCGGTTCCCGTGAGATCACCGAAGTGAAGCGCTGTCGAGCGTGGTCGGCACTTGGCTGGGTGACCATCCAGGCCGCCATGCGGTGTTGTCATTTTTCGGGGTGCACTCAGCCTCGAGATGCCAATTGAGGAGCTAGTCGACCGAATAGTAGCGGCTTTGGTCAAGAATACCATCATAATGACCGGGAGAGTAATGTGCTGACCCCACGCCCCTCCTATCCGCATCCTCCTCTGAGGATGACACGACGGTCGGATGGTCCCGATGGGCCACTTGTGGCCTGTAGACGGAGTGGAGTGGTAGAACAAAACCGACCGAGGTGGCGCAGTGGTTGGTATACTGGACCCACATTCGTGAGGACAACGGTTCCAACCCGCGTCCGACCATCCTGATTTAAGTTTTCCTTGAATTCCCTAAATCTCTTCAGGTAATCGCAGGAATCGTTCTTTGGAATGATCAAGGTAGATTTCCTTCCCATCCTTGAAACAATCCCATATTGTGCTCCGATTCTAACGACCTCGTTCTCGACGGAACGCTAAGCCCTAATCTTCCTCCTTTTGCTTCCCGTATAGCAAACTTTTTCTATTGGTCTGACAGCGTTGTGAAGCTATTCAGTCTTCAAAGTGCGGTTGTGGTATTCCAGTGGTGGTCAAAGCAAAGTGGGACAGTACAGTATGCCCATCTGAATACGGTCACTTTTTCATACTCAATATCACTTCTGCATCCCAGCAGTGCAAAGGCAAATACACACTACATATATTTTCAACTGACGATATTGGTATGTCAGCATGTTGTAACGTAAGCTTGCACGCTGATTTTTACAGCACAGTCTGGTAATGAAATAACGATCATGTTTTACTTGTGGCACCCTCCACGTCACACCTTTTCCTCTAGAATTTCGATAACATTCGTTGGATGAATATGCCTCATGCTACCGAGCTAATCCTTTAGTCTCTAACTCACAACTGATCATTCCAAAAGACGGCCTCCTACTGCAACTAAATTATTCATACGATTAAAGGAATTTCCTGTTAGTGCAGGTACAACATGGCATCATCGAATGGAGCTAGAAAAAGAAGCTGCGTTTCTTGTTCAGATTGCCTAGTTTTTTTAAGCTGAGGTAAATACAGCAGTAAGTGACGAGATTGAAATATCTGTGTGTTTGGTCCTGTTATATAGGCATTTTATTTTTTTCATATCACCAAACGTCCAGTCTTAAATCTTGAACAGTTGATTATTCAATGTCTGTCACAGTAAAGCATGCAATTTTACATGCGAATGGCTCATAGCAATGTTATTGGGATAAGCGATTTATATCTTCAGCACATTTTCGTGCACTTCCCTTGTTAGTTCTTCGTCATTGCGACTGACTTCACTGGAGGCTTCTGTGGTACATAACCGCACTGCTCATGAGGATAATGATGATGATGATAATGAAGATGAAGATGCTGTGCCGGCCGCGGTGGCCGAGCGGTTCTAGGCGCTTCAGTCTGGAAACACGTGGCTGCTGCGGTCCCAGGTTCGAATCCTGCCTCGGGCATGGATGTGTGTGATGTCCTTAGGTTAGTTAAGTTTAAGTAGTTCTAAGTCTAGTGGACTGACGACTTCAGAAGTTAAGTCCCATAGTGCTCAGAACCATCTGAACATTTGTATCCATGTGAGTAAAGTTAGGTGTTTGTTTGGAAATGCGACGACCAATATCTGTTTTCACTGAGTCATTTGAGTCATTTAGGTCCTCTTCCATGTTACTTTCCCACTGTCTAAATATTACTGGGATTGCTCAGCATCTGGTGTTATTTTTCTGCTTTTTGTGAATGTGTGGTATTGTGAAGCCACATTGCCGGTTAGAGGACGTTTGTATATTGTTCATGAATTTTCGTGTCTACTTTATGAATAATAACTGTAGTTACTATAAAATCCCCCAACAATTATTTCTCTTCCAAGTCATTTCTCAACCTTACGATCTTCTATTCTCATATGCACAGGTACGCATTTCACCTTTGTTCGCGCTAGTAACACGTGCGATTAAAACATACTTAAAACAAAGTGCTTTCAGTGAAATTAATAGTCCGATAACCTGCCTTCAGCAGACGCAGTATTTTCGCATTTTTGTAGTTTTCAGCTAAATAACGTAAGTGTGACATGTCGCAGCAACGAATTGTTTGAAACTTCGCACTTCAGTGAATCTTTTTCTTGTCGTTTGGTATTAGGGCATACGGTGTGCAGTTACATCTACGTAGTACGCATCTTTCCTGCCAGTAAAGGTTGCTTTATAAGTTCCGTTGCTCAACGATAGTTTGCTTGCTACTTCATGTGTATTTCGATAATAGTAGTCAGATGGCATAGATGTTCATTAACGTCCGTCTCCATACCTTCAAGGACAGGATTCATCCTCCAATACTCTATAACACCGCTGTCGAACCTTTCAAACAATATTAGCAAAGAGCAGAAGAGGAGCCACACGAATGCGCCAGGGCATCTTTATTCGCAAGGAAGAGCACGTTGCCGATCAGGCGGTGCTTTGCAAATTCCAGCCCTCTGGGCGTGTAGAAGAGAGTGGGCAAAGAGAAAAAGATGAAGCAGGAAGAAGCGCAGTGTGACGGTAGCGGTAGTAGGAATGGAGGGGTGGGGCAGGCTGTAGAGGGGTGAGGAGAGGGGGACCAGCCGGGCGTAAGCGCGGCCGCAGAGGGGAAGAAAACGCGAGACTCTCTTCCGCATCCTACCTCTCCCGCCCTCATTCGCAGCGACCAATCCTTCGACGGCGACCGCTGAAGCAGCCCGTCCGGCGTTCTCACCGCATGCACTATCTGAACGATGTACTTCAGTGTTATACACACTGCCACCGTGAGCTGTGGACCACTCGAGATGCGCTATTGTGACAATTTCCTGCCAGAATCGGATCTACGTTCTGGGGAGAGGGCGGGAAGGGGAAGAGAGACGTCATAGCTTGTCACTCTTTCCCCCTCCCACGACACCAAACATATATTTGCCTCACCACTACTTCTAGAGTGCCAAATGCCTAGGATTTTAATAATGATGACAATAAAATAAGCTGTTGGCCATTAATACTTCAACATCGGCGAAGATAATAGATCACGTAATTTACATCTACACTAACGGCCATTAAAATTGCTACACCAAGAAGAAATGCAGATGATAAACCGGTATTCATTGGACAAATTATTATACTAGAACTGACATGTGATTACATTTTCACCCAATTTGGGTGCGTACATCCTGAGAAATCAGTACCCAAAACAACCACCTCTGGCCGTAATAATGGCCTTGATACGCCCGGGCATTGAGTCAAATAGAGGTTGGATGGCGTGTACAGGTACAGCTGCCCATGCAGCTTCAACACGGTACCACAGTTAATAAAGAGTAGTGACTGGCGTATTGTGACGGGCAGTTGCTCGGTCACCATTGACCAGACGTTTTCAATTGGTGAGAGATCGGGAGAATGTGCTGGCCAGAGCAGCAGTCGAACATTTTCTGTATCCACAAAGGCCCGTACAGAACCTGCAACATGCGGTCGTGCAATAGCCTGCTGAAATGTAGGATTTCGCAGGGATCGAATGAATGCTAGAGCCACGGGTCGTAACACATCTGAAATGTAACGTCCACTGTTCAAAGTGCCGTCAATGCGAACAAGAGGTGACCGAGTCGTGTAACGAATGGCACCCCATACCCCGGGTGATACACCAGTATGGCGATGACGAATACGCGCTTCCAATGTGCGTTCACCGCGATGTCGCCAAACACGGATGCGACCATCACGATGCTGTAAACAGAACTTGGATTCATCCGAAAAAATGACGTTTTGCCATTCGTGCACCCAGGTTCGTCGTTGAGTACACCATCGCAGGCGCTCCTGTCTGTGATGCAGCGTCACGTGTAACCGCAGTCATGGTCTCCGATCTCACAGTTCATGCTGCTGCAAACGCCGTCGAACTGTTCGTGCAGATGGTTGTTGTCTTGCAAACGTCCCCATCTCTTGACTCAGGGTTCGAGACTGGGCTGCACGATCCGTTACAGCCATGCGAATAAGATGCCTGCCATCTCGACTGCTAATGATACGAGGCCGTTGGGATCCAGCACGGCGTTCCGTATTACCCTCCTGAACCCACCGATTCCATATTCTGCTAACAGTCATTGGATCTCGACCAACGCTGGCACCAATGTCGCGATACGATAAAGCGCAATCGCGATAGGTTACAATCCGACCTTTATCAAAGTCGGAAACGTGATGGTACGCATTTCTCCTCCTTACACGAGGTATCACAACAACGTTTCACCAGGCAACGCCGGTCAACTGCTGTTTGTGTATGAGAAGTCGGTTGGAAACTTTCCTCATGTCAGCACGTTGTAGGTGTCACCACCGGCGCTAACCTTGTGTGAATACTCTGAAAAGCTAATCATTTGCATATCACAGCATCATCTTCCTGTCGGTTAAATTTCGCGTCTGTAGCATGTCATCTTCGTGGTGTAGTAATTTTAATGGCCAGTAGCGTATTTCAATACTGAATCAGGTCTTGTATCGGATAATACACGTTTTTCTCTGGATATGGTTCTTCACTAAGAGTTCGCATAGTCAGTTCTCGAAATATTAGACAGAGGGATACAATCTTTGGCGTCTGTATTTGTACATCATCATAATGTTCCGTTTATATTCCCGTGAGGTATAAAGGAAAGAAAGGTTTCTGACTAAATGTAACCACACCTATGTTTGTGACATCCAGATATCTAAAACTAAATTATATTTAAATTTCTGAAGTTTTTTTTGAACTACAGCGATCTTCTTAAACAGTATAAAAAAACAATTGGTCTATATCGCAACTAATACTTATTGCGGTAATCCGTTTCCATCAAACATTACCATCTTCAGACCATTAACTCCTTGGCGACGTGTGGCTCCAGTACACTAAGTTGCTGTACTTACCAAAATGTACCAGTCAACAAGTACAGTCGTTTCTTTTGGTAAGTACAGCAACTCGGTGTACCGGAGAAACACACCACCAAGGAGTTAGTGGTCTGAAGATGGTACCGTTTGACCGAAACCGGTTGCATGCATTTCTGTGATAACAGACGCTGTTGACGATCCAGAGCTGTACGAAATACCAACGGATCTAACCTGGCTAGGATTAAGTCAGACTCAACTTGTTCGAAATGTACGGGTACGTCATTCTACGCTGCTTAAACTCTGTATCGGGGTACAACAACCATAGTGGCTGGGGAATAGTGGTGTTATTAAATGTTATTAGTCTGTGTGAGATCTGGATACGAAGCTGGCCAGATTACAGACGAACAACCTCTGTATCGAGGGAGATCAAGACAGGAACATGTGGTTCTGAGTTATCATGTATGGAGATATTACCAGGGAGGTGTGGATGATAGGACACAGTTACTGCCCTTTACGTGTCAGAAATGTAACGACTGCTGTCCACATTATCGTCTATGTCAACAAGAGGTGACCATGTTGTGTACCATACCCTCATACCAGATGCTGGGTTCGGACGACATTGATGACTACGATGTGCCAACATTCCTCGTCTACGGGGCATCCACACGTAGATGAATCCACAGTGTTGCGTGATAAAAGCAGCCTCTTTCATCCTATTCGTTAGTACGTATTCCTTATGAAGGGTGGTGGCGCCTAATACCCCAGCCGAAACCCTGTTGACAGTTAAGAATGACTTTTATTGACTTCTTTTTTGAACTGCAAATTCCTTAACCTTTAATATAAAGGGAGTGCAAGGACTTGACCCATACAGTGACCATTTCATTTCAACATATTTATTTGCATCATAGATAAATGATTAAGAGAATTACAATCATAAATCAGATAATAATTTCTTTAAGAAACACCATTCAGGCAAACTTTACAAACAGCTTGTTATATAAGTCCACAAATGAATTAACCTCTTTGAAAACATTTAAAAACCCGCCACTCAGGCCAATTTTACAAACTTCTTGCTATATAAAACCACAAGCGAATTAATCTCTTTGCAGACGTTTTTTTTAAAAAAAAAAAAAAAAAAAAAAAAAAGCGCCACTCGGGCCAAGTAAATCATTTAAAATAAATTTTACATCAAATAACCAGGAAATCAATTACTATTTCCACATAGATTGAAAACCGCCCCTCCCGTGCGAGATATTACCGAACAACTTTACAAGGTTACAGACAGTTTGATCAATAATAACCCAGTTATTTCCCCATCAAAATTAACATACGCCACTAAGGCTGAGTTGCACCGCAATCTTAGAAAAGGTTTCAATTAAGACACATTCTTCTAGAAATCACTCAAAATTGTTAAGACAAATATTTAAAACATTTAAGCCGTGCAACCTTGCAGAGCCACCACAAGTTCTAGAAAACTGCAGCTTCTACAATAACTGAGGTCCGAGATTGTGAGGCCGCGACTTGGCCACGAACGGTGGAGGCGACTGAGTACTTATCTTCGAATTAAGATGTGGACTCCGTTTGTACTTCCACCCCGTTCAGAACACCGAAATCGGAACCAAACAGCACACGTGAGCTCAGGCTAAGTCCACCGCCCGTACGCCCGCTAGTGATTTAAAAGGGGAGGCTCTGCGCTTCGGTGGCCCACTGCTTCCGATCTCTGAAACATAAATCAGAAGCGACAACAGGGAATCAAACAACCCTTCCTTCACCTTAATACTCAAACTTATACAGAAAAGTACTTCGATAAAATTGACAGTAATAAAACTGATTTCATTCCTTTAAGCAGAACCACGTACACGAATGATGCAAACGGAACTGGCTGATTAAAATCCAAGCATCACATGGAGCGCCTTGTGTGGGGCTGTAATGTACCACACGGCAATCTTTAGACACGGAATATAGATCGTTAGGTAAGGCTGCGTACACGTATCAATGTTTTAGACACTTGCCGAGCTACAGTAAGAATAAGCACACACTTAATAAGAGGCATTAAATATCACATCACAGTCCTTGCAACACTTTGCTGCCTCAAGAGCAATCATCATTATGTTCCATAAAAATACGGGAGAACTGCCGGATATCAGTAACTTCCTGCCACGATATTTCGGCGCAGTCTTCTGGCCATCTTCAGGTGAATGCCACTGTAGTAGTACTGGCGAGTACGCGCTGAGCTCTGCTATTTAAAGCCATACTGAGGTGACATTGCTCATGCGCTGCTCAGCGTGCGTGTTCGTAACATTCTGTGCGCTGCGCCTCGCACCCTCCACTGTGAAAGCTTGGCGTATCGATATCAGGTCGATTTTCATCTTTATGCAGATAACTACGTCGACTACGAAGTTTCTCTATAACAGGATTCCAAGCAGAGTTTAGCGGATAACCGCTATCTCGATTGATGAGAGTCTCGTTGTCAGACAATCTTATTTCCACAGATTCATTGATTCTCGAGCTCCAAAAGTTTGATGTATGGGGCAAAATTTTTGTGTCGTTGTAATTCATGGAATGGTCTGTGGGAATACAATGTTCGGCGATTGCGGACTTGGCGGGTTGGAGAAGGCGAGTATGTCGTTAGTGTTCCACAATGCGTTCCTGATCAGTTCGTGTTGTTTGCCCTATATATGATTTGCCGCATTCACACGGAATTTTGTAAACACCTGATTTAGGCAGGCCCAGGTCGTCTTTAACTGATACCACCAGTGATGCAATTTTGGAATGAGGGCGAAAGATGACTCTCACTTGATACTTTCTCAATATTCTGCCTTCTCTGTGAAGAAATATTCGCAATAAATTGTAGATAAGCAGTCGACCTGAAGGCCTCTTCCTCTTCCTTGTTCCGTCGCTTGTAGGTCTTCATCACTCTGTTCACTTGCCTAGGTGAAAAGCCATTCTTCAGAAATACTTTCTGCAAGTGTTCCAGTTCCGCTTGAAGACTGTCGGTGTCAGAGATGGTATGGGCACGGTGGATAAAGGTTTTGAGAACGCCCATTGTTTGTGTTGGATGGTGGCACTAATCGTTGGTAGGACTTGAATTACTCAACTTGATGCCAGCTGCTGGATCGATGTGGCGAAGACCTCAGATGTTGTTTAGTCCGATAGTAACAGCGTGTTCCTTCACGGAAGAGAGCACATGCATAGCTTCACGAGGTTGCCAAGAAGCCACAGCGCCGGCCCGCTGTTCCTGACCCCAGTACGATCGAGCGCCAACTGCCGCCCGCACTCAGGCACACCGTGCTCGCTGTCGTCTATCCAACGTCACGCTAATACGCGCACTTCCGCGTGCCGTGCCCAACGTTGTTGCCCATTTCCACTCCGTATTGCCCCCTATATCCTGAACCGGCCCAGACACCAAAGACAAACTTCTGCCAGAGGGAATCGATAGTGCCTAAGCCGAAGGTATCCCTGGCGCCATTCCCGCCACAGCTCAATGACGTAGTGAGATGACCATGCCTCTCTGTCGTCCCTGCCGGCATTGACGTATGGGCGGTGACTTCCTCCCAGGCTGCTGAGCCAGCACCCTGCAATACTGACGACAGGCTCTTGGGAGGCCGGCACCATTTAGAGGCAATGGCCGTTGATGTCAGCTACTTCCCTCGGCATCATGGAGTTTGATGGCCCTCCTCTCCACGACAACGCGCGAGAACGGCTGTGGTGGGGGTGCGACCCACTACCCTCCCGCATGAGTCGAATGGCGACTAGCGCTGTAGCACCAAGTCCCACTAGGAACTCAGCGTCGAGGTGGCAGCAGCCTCGGACGGCAGGTCAGCAGGGCTGTGGCACCGAGCCCCGGGAAGGACTTCGTGCTGGCGGCAGGCGTAGCCGTGTCTCGAACCCATGGCTGCTGCTGGCAATGTCCACTCGTCTCGCTGTATGGTGTAGCTCTGACGCCGTGATGGTGCTACTGTTCCCGCCATGAGAAGTGCCTCCGGAGTGCATTTCTTTCACTTAGACCTGACATCTAGTCATGTCACCCGTACCAAGAGACGTGCCCTGGTGTGGTGACATCAGGCCGTCGACTACGTGGTTACTGCTGTATGGTAAAGCTTACTGCTGTACTCGACTATCCTGGCTTCACTATCAATTTGCATTCTGGCGGCTACCGGCTGGTGGCCATTAACGTAATGCTCCATGGCTGCTTCCACAGTGCTTCTCGTTATTTCTGCTAAAGCCCCGGACTGGGTAGCAACACTATACTTCAACTTAATTCGATAGGAATTAAATAGAAATGCGTAAATATTCTCCCATCTTAAAAATAATAATGCCAACAAACTGCGCAGAAGTCCAAACAGATCATGCTGTTATCAAAATGACGAACTGAATCGGAGAAACATGCGAATTACAGTATTATGTTTCCTGTTGATACACAAGGATCGAACAGAATGAGATTTTCACTCTGCAGCGGAGTGTGCGCTGATATGAAACTACCTGGCAGACTAAAACTGTGTGCCGGACCGAGACTCGAACTCGGGAACTTTGCCTTTCGCAGACAAGTGCTCAACCATCTGAACTACCCAAGCACGACTCCCGGCCCGTCCTCACAATTTCACTTCCGCGAGTACCTCGTCTCCTACTTTCCAAACTTCACAGAAGCTCTCTTGCAAACCTTGCAGAACTAGTACTCCTGGAAGAAAGGCCATGTCTCCGCAATATCCTTTCTTCCAGGAGTGCTAGTTCTGCAAGGTTTGCAGGAGAGCTTCTGTGAAGTTTGGAAAGTAGGAGACGAGGTACTGGCGGAAGTAAAGCTGTGAGGACGGGGCGTGAGTCGTGCTTGGGCAGTTTAGATGGTAGAGCACTTGCCCACGAAAGGTAAAGGTCCCGAATTCGAGTCTCGGTCCGGCACACAGTTTTAAACTGCCAGGTAGTTTCAAGGATCGAACAGCTTATTGGAACACACAAGTCTCCCTGCTGAAATAAAGAGATATCTGGCAGCGGTACATCATCGTGTAAGAAATCTCTGTTCAAGGAACAAGAATTCGAGGCTCGCGGCAGAAGGAAGGAAACAATGGCACATATTTTATCTAAATATAAAACAATGACTATCCCAGAACATTAAAATAGGTGTGACTAAATCACCAAAATAAACCTTAAGATAGCAGCATCAATTAAACTAACACTATCCACCCTATTGTCAATATTATCCTATCGCTGTTGTATGACGTTATTAACTAAACGGTCAGTCACATTAATGTGACCACCGCCTATGTCAGCGCTTAATAGTCATTCACAGATGGCAGGTGGCAGCAGCAGCAGTGGAGGGAATATAAAGCGAGCCGGGGGGGGGGGGGGGGGGGGGAAGGGGGGCAATTGGGGTATGGGTGAAGCGGAAACACAGTGCATTCGTTGTTGTAATGCAGAAACGGAGAGATTTATCTATCGTCTAAAAGGGCCTGATCAAGTGATCAAGTTTGGAAACTATTTGCGTGCCTCCTTATTTAAAGTATACCGAGCAAGGCAAAATCGCGCTATCCAAAACCGGCGCCGAGGTAACTGTGGTCTACCACGGCCGTAAATGAAGGAGTGAATGTTGGCTGCAGAGATGAGTACGGGTGAACAGAAGTGCAACTGTTGATCAACTGACCGTTCAGATGAAACGAGGGACTACCAACAGCGTCTCAAAATGGTTCTAATGGCTCTGAGCACTATGGGACTTAACTTCTGAGGTCATCAGTCCCCTAGAAGGTAGAACTACTTAAACCTAACTAACCTAAGGACATCACACACATCCATGCCCGAGGCAGGTTTCAAACCTGCGATCGTAGCGGTCGCACGGTTCCAGACTGTAGCGCCTAGAACCGCTCGGCCACCCCGACCGGCAACAGCGTCTCCTCGACGGCCGTTTAGTGAACGTTGCGAAGAACAGGCCTACGCAGCAGGTGCCTGGTTCCCGCACCCTTGCTTAGTGCCGTTCACTGTCGACGAAGGCTGGAATTTGCACGCCAGTGCCACAGCTGGACGTCCGCTTAGTGGTGACAGATGGCCTTATCAGACGAACCATGTTTTATGCTCCATCAGATGATTAGCCGTTACGTGTACGGCGTAAAACGTCTGAAAGCAAACCAGTTCTTCGGCACCATGAGGCCCGATACTTAGGTGTAGTCGTCGATGACAGGTGGAACTATACATCACATATTGACACCGTGACGCAAAGATCTCTAGAAACATTCAATAATTTGATTGGGATTGGTCATACACGATTCCACCTGCCACCAGAATTAATAAAACTTTACCACAGTAGTAATCCGACATCGATTATAGGTCAGGAGTCTGGGCTCACAGGATTACGAGGATCATGCCCGCCATAGCCGTAAGAAGAGTGCAGCGAAATATGCTCCTACGTTATGTAGGGGCATATAGGACAACTCCGGGGGGAGCATAATCAGTATTAATGTGACTTTGTCCTCTTGATATAAAGATGAGGGAACAGGCGGCAGTGGCCGAGTGGTTCTAGGCGCTACAGTCTGGAACCGCGCTACCGCTACGGTCACAGGTTCGAATCCTGCCTCGGGCATGGATGTCTGTGATGTCCTTAGGCTAGTAAGGTTTATGTAGTTCTAAGTTCTAGGAGACTGACGACCACAGCAGTTAAGTCCCATAGTGCTCAGAGCCATTTGAACCATTTTTGAACAGGCGGCGTGGTACTGGGTAAAAAAGGAGAAAAGGGACAAAATAATCGAACTAATGGGGATTCACGTGGAGAACAAATCAGAAATTAAGCGTAGGGGGAAGTAGCTAAGGTAGGAACAGTGGGACAACGAGGAAACGGGCCTTAGTACATACGACTTGCTGTCCAACATTATGGAGCGATTACAGCTACAACACTCTAAGCCATCAAGAGAACTGATGCACTTCCTTACTGGATATGGACCCTACCCGGCGTACCTATGCCAGTTTGCGAAGTGGGCTACACCAGGCACCCCGGACCATGGTTCAAATGGCTCTGAGCGCTATGGGACTTAACATCTATGGTCATTAGTCCCCTAGAACTTAGAACTACTTAAACCTAACTAACCTAAGGACGGCACACAACACCCAGCCATCACGAGGCAGAGAAAATCCCTGACCCCGCCGGGAATCGAACCCGGGAACCCGGGCGTGGGAAGCGAGAACGCTACCGCACGACCACGAGATGCGGGCCCCCGGACCATGTGGTGTATGAGTGTCACCTCTACGACGATGTAGTGGCACAATTAAGACAACAGCTACCAAATTACGACACGTACCACTAGCTCTGGCAAGAGGACCATTTCCAAATCTTGAGTGAACTTGCCAATGAAATATCAAGCGAAGTTATAACAGAATTCCTAAGGCATAACCATTAATAGATCATACCTGATTTAGACTTCGTACACCTGTCCTGTTCCACCAAGGCGTGGACTTGCCAGCCGCTTCACGGCTGGGATCCGCCACGTCTTCTAACTGATTCAGACACTCACCGGACATGACTGTAGGATTTAGTATCTTTAGAAGTAGGATAAGATAGGATAATTCCATAGCACAGTACTGCAGCGATTCACTATTCTGGGCCATCCCGGTGCCAGGGGCATACCCACGGGGATTAGCTCGGTGGGCACGGCCAACAATGCAGATTGATAAACGACGGCACACCTGTAATGCTGCAGGCTGCAGACTGGCAATAAGAAGTAGATATGTAAAACACCGGTAACCCAAAGACACAACGAGTAATGCCCACAGTGGAAACAGGAACAACACCACATTCCTAGAACTTAGATAAGCTGCAGTAATTGTAATTGTAATAAGTATAAATTAGGACTCTCTAATGTGATAAGTGGGCAACGGCCTTGCCGCAGTGGATACACCGGTTCCCGTGAGATCACCGAAGTTAAGCGCTGTCGGGCGTGGTCGGCACTCGGATGGGTGACCATCCAGGCGGCCATGCGCTGTTGCCATTTTACGGGGTGCTCTCAGCCTCGTGATGCCAGTTGAGGAGCTACTCGGCCGAACAGTAGCTGCTTCGGTCAAGAATACCATCTAACGACCGGGAGAGGGGTGTGCTGACCACACGCCCCTCCTATCCGCATCCTCAGCTGAGGATGACAAGGCGGTCGGATGGTCCCGGTAGGCCACTCGTGGCCTGAAGACGGAGTGTGTTATAATGTGTTAGGTGGTGGGTTATTATGAATCATGTATTTGAAGAATAAAGATTTTTAAAAACTCAGAAAAAAAACATTGTGCAACAATTGTCGGAGGTTCCAGGCCGAAGGAGGGAGCACTATCGTCTGGGGAATGTTTTCATGGCATTCCCTGAGTGATCTCGTCATTCAGGAAGGCACACTGGATTAACACAAATATGCATCTATCCTTGGGCACCATGTCCACCCCTACATGCAGTTTGTTTTTCCTCACCACGATGGCATCTGCCAGCAGGACACTGCAACGTGTCACATACCTCCCAGTGTACGTTCCCGGTTCTGAAACACCAGGATGAGTGTACCGTATTTCCTTGGTGTGGGGCGTTGCCCACTAGTCTCGTGTAGGGCGCTGCGTTCTCGGCATGCTATACAACAATTCAAGCAAATAATATTAGTAGTTTTATTTCAATAAAGCAGATTGACAATACTTAACTCTGACATGACCATGGTGTCGCAAGCGATGGGTGAAATGCAACATAAACCCCAGTTCTTTGCTACACATAATGTTCACGCAAGTTTGACACACAGTTTGTGGATCACTAATAACTGCTATAGTAGCGCTCTCTGCTAAGCTGTGCTAATAACTCCGTGAATACTGTCCACTAATGTCCGGCCGAGGCTGGCAGGAGCGTCACTTATATTCACTTCGGCTAGATGCCGCTCCTATCGTGGTGACGTTCTGGTGAGCGCGCTATTGACCGAGGTCGTCTCATCGCCTTCTCTTCTCTTGCGTTCTTCATCTTCGTTCCGGCGCTTGTGGTTACGCCAGAACCCTTGGCCACGAGGTACCCCAGGTTTAAGCCCAGTCGAGAATCAGTGCGACCATGCTGTTCACGCCATGGATTCTCAACCGAGAAACCTAGCGCACCTGGCCACGACACTGTAGTTGGCATCGCCACACATCCCTGTCTCTATCTACGAGAGTTTCATATACTCTCTTCCTGCATGTCTAGCATCGGTTCAGATCACAATGTTATTTGACACTACAGATCCGCAGCATGGACTCAGAAAACAGATGCGAGAGACCTTATAACCATGTTCGATCTCGTCAATCTCCGTCATACGCACAGAATTTACAAACCACTTGGAATGAGAAGATGGCCAAATACAAATAATTTGCACCTGAAGTAACAATGCAAAGGATAACACTGGAGTGATTGTGAAAAAAAAAAGATATAACAAGCAGAAGGAACCTGAAAGCGCAAATGACGTTTGTGTTGAACTCCTGCAAAGTCTGTCGAATAGTAGAGAAAAACGGTTGAGATATATTGATAATGTGCTGTAAGAAACTATCATCTGTACATGAACGAACACGAAAAATGTGTAAAAGTTCTACTGACACCATTACTACATTACAGTTTTGTAAGTAGGCTGTTTAGGTTTTTATGTTGGCAACGCCTCTGTATGAAAATCACTGACTGTGCTGTGTGCAGTCTGTGGCTGGTTGGACTCATTGTTGGAATATTCGCTTGTGTAGTGTTGGGCAGTTGGATGTGAACAGCGCGTAGCGTTGGGCAGTCGGAGGTGAGCCGCCAGCAGTGGTGGATGTGGGGAGAGACATGCCAGAGTTTTGCGAGGAGGGTCTGATCGTCTGTCCGCCAGAATAAGGAAATTTGTAAAGATGGAAGTCATGAATTGATAGATATATATATGATTACTTTTGAATATTATTAAGGTAATAAAATGTTTGTTCTCTATCAAAATCTTTCATTTGCTAGCTATGCCTATCAGTAGTTAGTGCCTTCAGTAGCTAGAATCTTTTATTTAGCTGGCAGTATTGACGCTCGCTGTATTGCAGTAGTTCGAGTAACGAAGATTTTTGTGAGGTAAGTGATTCATGAAAGGTATAGGTTATTGTTAGTCAGGGCCATTCTTTTGTAGAGATTATTGAAAGTCAGATTGCGTTGCACTAAAAATATTGTGTGTCAGTTTAGTGTTGATCAGAATAAGTAAAGAGCGAAATGTCTGAGTACGTTCAGTTCTGCTCAGCTGTTTGAAAATCAAATAACGTAAGAGGTTTACCAGCACAGTAATTCATAAATTTTGCTAAGGGGACGTTTCAGTTTTTACTACTACAACTATTATTATTATTAAGTGAAATTATGTAACCTAAAGGATAAGATAATTTCTGTTTATCTTCTTAAGAAAGAGGCTATTGCAAAGAGCAATAATGCAAGTCCATAATTTGTTTATGACGTCAGTTCCTAAGTTCATCAGCAATAATGCTGCATTGTTTCTGATTACTGCTGTCAATCGTGCATCACAACAACTACCAATTTCATTCGATGATAGCTTTATAAAATACGGAAAACTGTCGCTGAACCGGAAAATATCGACAACCTGGTGAAATTAGAACAATAGACATCGTGAACGCGTGAAATGCTTGCGAAGCGCGCCGTTCGCTCGTAAAAATAAAAAATAAAAAATTATACAATATTTCGAAACTTGTTTCTCGCGATGGACGAACCGAACACTGCTGTCGTGGAGGTGGCGCAGTGTCTGAAGCCCTCCACACGCATTCAGCTTAATTTAAGCTTTCTGCGGGTTCCCTACACCTCTTAAATTGCGGTAGGAAGCCTTGCAAAAGATCTCAGCCGTCTTCCTTCCCCAGCCTTCCGCTATACGAGTTAGCCCGCCGTCTGTAATAAATTCGTCTTCGCTTATCATCCTTTTCCTCTTTTCTTATGAAAACTGCTATTCCTGGAATTATGTGCAGTAATTTCTCGCCGATCTACGGAGTGGCTAACGAACCGGTGACGGAGATGAACTGCGTGGGAATCGAGACCTACTCCGCCAACATCAAAATCATAATACGTCGACATCAACGTAATTTAAGATCTAATTTTGTTCAGATTACAAAAATCAATATTATATTCGTAAACATTTCGCACAGTTGTTTAAACCACAGTTTCTCTGATGTATTATAATCGTAAAAGAGCGTATGTGAAAGTATAAATTCTTGCTTAATGTTTGGCACGCATTTCTCCTCTTTGAGAAAATGATCGCTTCTGTAAATATGTCAGTGATAGACCGTATCTAAAAAGACTGTATTTTTCCATATCTCCTCCTAGGATAGACAAGATGACGAAACATGGGTAGGAGAGATGCCTTACGATTGTACTGGTTCGTTGAATTATAAAGACAAGTCAATCCTACTCATTCACAGCTGGCTTAAGAAGCTTTCATTATAGTCTCAATCCAGTGGAAACAATGAAGGAGTTAGAAGAACACTTACCTATTATAAGCGTATGCGGTAACCGATGCAGACGTAAAAAGTGAATGAAACATTTCATAGATACGTAACTAAACAAACAAAGGAATTACAAGATAGCAAGTATTATTCTACTTTTGTATAACTGCAGTTTTTTGTGCTTTATCTTTTCATTTCTTCCTCAAGGGACACACATGTTGTTTTAAATTGAGCAACCTTCACAACCTACACATTGTGACCAGTCAGGCTTAGATCGAGTTCCAGAGTAAAGTTCCAGACATTCCGCACATTCATCTTCATTTAATTTCTCTGAGTCGGTTGATGCATTTCTCAAATAGTCTTCGATTCAAGGAGCTCGATTCGTTATCCGTTTTATGTATTCGGCATCATGTCTTTAACCTATGCACAGGTGAACTAAAAAAACTATACCACACTAGAAGCGCGATACTGCCTCACAATAAACTAATAGTCGTTTTAGGTTACAGACTTCATTCTTACCTATGTACTGACAGAAACCAATCCGTTAGCAGAAATATTCGTACAGGTACCAGTTGACTTTCTCGATGCCGAATTATCTGCTGCCCCTCTATAAATAGAACGAGGGCAATAATTACACCTGAGAACCAGTTTCGATACAGAACAGTACCATTAACCATAAGAAAAGATTTAGATTTGTAATTGTGGAAGATGAGGCATGATTTTAAGTAAAGGAAACTGCGTAGACGCTACAAGTACTTTCATCATTTCGTTTTTAGCAGTTTTAAAACCAAAATAACCTTTAAGTACACAATTAAAGTATTTGTTCGACTTTTGGAACACATTCTTTTTCCTGTCACAGTAGTACGGTCAAGGTATTCTACGATATTCCATAATGAAAATTGTTTCGAACACGAATCTTTACTTCAGCACACAATGAAAGTTGTTTCGGATTCGAATCTTTAGTACAGCGAAGTACTCCAATCTCTCTTTGTAAATATTTCTCTTGCGTGGAATCCACTTACGTACTCCAACTTCTTTGTTGTCCAGTTATCGCCAGCTTTCAGTTTTACCATTGACATGGTCGAAATACAAGTTACTGTGTATAAATTCTGTTATCGATCCAGAAACTCTTCTCTGGTAAGTTTTCGTACAGTTGGTCTTTACATCCCACGAGCCACTGTCCATAAACCTTCTGACAGAAGAGAGAGACTTCGAGTATTTTAATGCAGATCCAACGGTATCCACCTCTTACTTCGAATTTTATGTCTTATCCGGTGCGAAGTAAAGGCCTCACAAGTTACCGACAGTGTGTAAAATCAGTTTGGTCCCTTTCACAATTGTTCAAAGGTTGATGATAGGTACTTTCTTGCGTTTAATTTTGGTCAACATTCAACAAATGCAACACTTAAGCCATCCTATCATTCAAGATTTAACGTAGTTATCCATGTAAAACGCACTGCACCTTTCCTTCTTTACTACGACGTCGCATATATCGTTCGCTTCTCGTTAGGATATAATGCGCTTTCTTAAATCTTTATTATGTGGCTACAGTTTTGCAATGTCCTTCACATGAATCATCTTCAAGTGGCGCCCTTCTCTTCACTGTTGAAAACCAAGGAGCAAATTCGCACTTTGACGGCAATCAGACTAAAACTAATAACGCTTTAGTATTTCAGGTTACCCATTTGGACGAAACAAATGGAATGCAGCTATTTCAATACGACCGTAATGGATGGTAGAAGGACCTAGAAGTTCTTGGTTGAACGTCAAGAGATAAGAAAATATTGGAACTGCGCCCTAATGTAAAGTTAGTTGATGATATTATAATAAAAGCATGAACATCTTGGATGCGTATGATTGAAGACTGAAAAGCTTTGGGACTCTTGGAGTCCTTTATCCAGTGGTGGATATCAAACGACTGACGATGAGATCACGACATCATCATCATCGCCATCATCATCAATTTGTAGTGCTTTGTGAATATGTGAGTGGAATACACTTCACCATTTTCCGAATGACACCTCTCCTATTTTTCAGTAATCTCTGTTCCCTGGTTTTCTACTTTTCTTACGCCTCAATAAGTGTTTGTGATAGAAGCCCGAAACTACGTCAGTATATGTGCACTAAAACTTACTTTCCTAGCGGTGTGTACTGTGCTGATCCAAGCGGCACATCAGATCTGCTTATTAGATCGGTGATGATCCATTATTTATAGCCAAAGTTTGACAGAGTTGTAGAAGACTTGCAATCGAACAAGGGAGTATGGAGAGATAAAATTCCTTCGTAATTTCAAAAATCTATGGCGGAAGTGGTAACCAAATGATTATTCTGCGTAGTTACTCTGTGTAACTTGCGTGGCTGGATACATCGCTGGACATTTGGAACTATATCAGCCTCACAAACCGAAGAGACATTCAACCTATATAAATGCGATAACTATCGCGCAATTAGATTAAGAGCTTATACATCCGAATTTGTGACAATAATAATATACAGAAGAATGGGATGTTAAATGGAGGTTCTGTTAGATGATCAGTTTGCGTTTAGGAACGGTAAAGGCGCCTTAGAACCTCTGACGTTGCATTTGATAACGGAGGCAGTTCATAGGAATAGGCACCTTCGTAGTAGGATTTCACGCACTACAAAAAAGCGTTCAAAGACATAAAATTGTGCAAGATGCTCTAAATTCGCACAAAAATACGTGTAATCTTAAGAATTGATAATGTACTCTATCTACAAGGACCATGAGGTATCAACAAGAATGGCAGAATAAGAGAGGTGCTCGAATTAAGAATGACTTATAAGTCAAGAACGAAGTCTTTCTGTTCAACATGTGCATCGAAGAAGTAATGATGAAAACAAAAAACTCGTTCAGGGTGAAGATATAACAGTGACTACATATGTTAATGACATAGCTATCCTCAAAGAAATTCAGGAAGGATTACAGGTCCAGTTGAAGTGAATGACCAGTTTGTTGAGTAAAGATTATGAATTTAGCGTGGAAGCAAAAAACAGATAAAGGACAAAGAATGGAGGATATAAGAAACAGATCGAATTTTTTGAGATACGGTGTTACACAAAAGTGCTGGAAGCTAAGTAAATTCATGAGATAAAAAAATAGGCTTTCCAAATAATCGTCAAGGAAAGGATGTATCGAAATCACTAATTATAGGAAGGGGTATGATAATAACATACGTGTTAAGACTTGAGTGAATAGGTTTTACGGAACTACAGGGAGTCGTAGAGGGCTAAAACTATACGGGAATTGAGGACGTTAGGAGTAAAAAATGCTCTGAGATGAGGCGAGTCGCATGCAGTCAGAATACTAAGAACAAAAATTAAGATTTAAAACTAAAAAGTGAACCGGAGTTTAACTCGAACCCCTGTCTCCGTTGGTAGTTGTCATTGAATTCTATCGCTGTAGTACAAGGACTGCGAATTATTGAATTTATGGTTCTATTGCTAAACGGCGGGCTTTCTTAAGATTACCGATCCACTTGTTGCACATGGCCAGCAGACAGATCCTACGCTTTAAGTCTTCTTAACATCCCTGCATTAAAGCTTGCTTTGTATTCATGTAACATGTGAAACAGTAGACAGGAAAGTCTAGTTCCAAATCTGTTCTCGGCTAGCCACTCAACAGTGTATGGCGGAGGTTACTTCTGGTACAATTATCTTTTGCTGTTTTTCTGCTCCGTTTGCGAATGGCACATGGGAATTATGATTGCCCTTTAAAGCGTCGTACGTGCTCTGGTTTCTCCGGTTTTCTCGTCGTGACTAGTTTGCTAGATGTATTTGGGAGGATGTAATATTTTGCCCCACTCTTCCCGGAAAGTATTCTTTAACCATTGGAACACTAAACGTCTCCATGATATACAATGTCTCTGTTGTGGGGTCTGCCACTACACTTCAAATGGTTCAAATGGCTGTGAAAACTATGGGACTTAACTTCTGAGGTCATCAGTCCCCTACAACTTAGAACTACTTAAACCTAACTAACCGAAGGACATCACACACATCCAAGTCCGAGGCAGGATCGAACCTGCGACCGTAGCCATCTCGCGGTTCCAGACTGTAGCGCCTAGAACCACTCGGCCACTCCGGCCGGCTCACTACACTACGTTGAGCATCTCCGTAAAGCGTTCGCGCTGAGTAAAAGAAACAACTGAATCAGAGAAGAAGCCTTACCAGCGCACGGCAGCATCGTTTTGCCATTATGGCAGCGACGCGTCGTGGCAAACACTCCACGAGTCGCGAAAGCGTTGAAGCTGCTTTCTATTTTGTGGCCGTTCAGCATACTTCCACAACTCAGACATACCGGAAGAAGATCCAACGTGCGCACCCGTGTGGGGAGTTTGTCTAACCACTGATTAATTCCGGAAGTGATGGGGTAGTGTAGTGTTCTCGTAAAAGTACAGGTCGCTAGCCCTATGCTATAGGCACAAAGTCTGTTCTCAGGCGTTGCACAGTAGCATGCTGTACAGCTCGCCGGTAAGAGTCGATGTAAGACTCACCAACAGGTCCATTTCATCCCGTGAAAGCTTACCCTAGAGGTCAATGCTGCCATCATCTGTCCTGGGCACTGAGTATCGGCAAAAAACTTACGAAAATCCGAGATGCTCCAAATTGAGTCAAACATTTTACTTCGTCCATCACACGTCTCATGCAATGGGTCGGAGAGCATAATTACAGTAATTCGAGCTTTTCTAATGGCTTGACAGTCCTTCTTCGTATATATCATCTACGAATGGAATAAGTAAATAGAAAACTTGTGCTTCTATGCTGCGTCCCCTGCATCTTGTGGAGTACAAATAAATACCGGGTGATCAAAATGTAATAAACCACGGAATAATGTAGATAAAGAGGTAAAAATTGACACACGTGCTTGGAATGACATGGGGTTTTATTAGAACCAAAAAAAAAAAAAAGTTCGCAAAATGTCCGACAGATGGCGCTGGACAGCAAAACATCAGTGATTACGCATGACAATCGTGTATAAAAGGAGCTGTAATGAGAGAGAGAATCAGATGCGCCATCAGTCGCAGCATGTTGACGTTACCTGAAAAGGCGCTTTTAGTGAAGCTGTATTATCAGAATGGGGAATGTGCTAGTTCAGCGTTACGATCCTATCGCCATAGGAAGGGGATTCGAACAGGTAAAGGTCCGTTGACAAATGCAGGTGTGGCGAGAATGATTTCGAAGTTCGAAGTTACATGTTGTTTAGACGATAAACCCCGTAGTGGCCGACCAAGCACAAGGCGTAATGCTGCTGACACAGTTCAGGAAGAAATCGAGACTGTAGCGGGTTCGTCTATGCACGGGGAAGTCAGCGCTCGTGGAGTCGCACGTCACACCGGCATTCCATACGCTACTGTTTGGTTGGCACTGAGGCGTACCCTCCGATGCTATCCGTACAAAACCTATCGGCATCATGAACTGTTAGCTGGCGATTTAGTGAAGCGGAGGGCACTTGCGGTGTGGGCGTTTCAAAAGATGACGATTGGTTGAATAACGTGCTGTGGACCGACGAAGCTCATTTCACGCTCCGATGGTCTGTCAAAGCCCACAACTGCAGTATTTGGGCCACCGGAAATCCTAGAACTGTCATGGAAACTCCATTGCATGACGAGAAAGTCACGGTATTGGTTGGATTTACCACATCTACCGTTATCGGGCCTTTTTTCTTCGAGGAAATGCGTGATTCTGGTTTTGCAACTGGTACCGTGAAGGGCTGATAAAGCCTGGCTGATAAACACCTGCCGGAACGTACGATGTTTATGCAGGATGAGGCTCCACCCCATATTGCTAAGAGCGTGAAAG
The DNA here is from genome assembly GCF_021461395.2 of Schistocerca americana. Classification (NCBI taxonomy): domain Eukaryota; kingdom Metazoa; phylum Arthropoda; class Insecta; order Orthoptera; family Acrididae; genus Schistocerca; species Schistocerca americana. The sequence continues at coordinate 768,787,674 of NC_060122.1, read as the reverse complement.
ATCTCTTGCGCGCGTCGTTTGGTGATGATCGTGTGCTCAGCCGCCACTTTCGTCATGCTTGGCCTCCCAGGTCCCCAGACCTCAGTCCGTTGCGATTATTGGCTTTGGGGTTACCTGAAGTCGCAAGTGTATCGTGATCGACCGACATCTCTATGGATGCTGCAAGACAACATCCGACGCCAATGCCTCACCATAACTCCGGACATGCTTTACAGTGCTGTTCACAACATTATTCCCCATCTACAGCTATTGTTGAGGAAGGATGGTGGACATATTTAGTATTTCCTGTAAATAACATCATCTTTGCTTTGTCTAACTTTGTTACGCTAATTATTACTATTCTGATCAGATGAAGCGCCATCTGTCGGACATTTTTTGAACTTTAGAAGTTTTGTGGTTCTAACAAAACCCCATGTCATTCTAAGCATGTGTGTCAATTTGTGCGTCTCTATCTACATTATTCCGTGATTGATTCAGTTTTCAAATTTATACTGACTTTTTGATCACCCGGTAAGTAGATTTAGGAGGAGGAAGTAAGATGCATAATTTAACATCCCATCGACTTCCAAAGTTATTGCAGGTGAATCATTTGCTTAATGAGAGAAGGAATGGAGGGGCAGTTAGCTCAGGCAGTGAGGGATATGGAATGAAGTACTGGGATAATTCATTTCTAAAAAAGAAAGTGTTCTTTGTTGAAAAACGTGCTGTAAGAATAATCTCTGGTCCGCTCCCACAATAATTTTGTAGACATTAAGAAACTATGCATTCCAACTACTGTTTCACGGTATATTTATTCCCTCATGGAGTTCATTGTAATTGATCTTCAGCAGTTCAAAAGGAACAATGATGTACATAATTCGATACCAAATGACTTTCAGTACTCCACGTTAAGGTTGACTTTAGCACAAAAAGAACTGCACAATGCAGAAATCAAAATTTTTGCTCACTTGCCCAGTGATATAAAATGTCTGTCAGACAGCAAAGAAAATCTGTAAACAAACTGAGAACAAACTAAATTACATTCTAGAAGATAGGTTAACTCCCAGCAAAAAAACTTTCTCATCAACATCGTTTGGTTGCAGATGACAAGCTACCTCTAGTAATTAACACAAAAGTGATCCGGGCCGACCGGGGTGGCCGAGCGGTTCTAGGCGCTGCGGTCTGGAACCGCGAGACAGCTACGGTCGCAGGTTCGAATCCTGCCTGGGGAATGGATGTGTGGGATGTACTCGGGTTAGTTAGGTTTAAGTAGTTCTAAGTTGTAGGGGATTGATGACCTCAGAAGTTGTCCCATAGAGCTCAGAGCCGTTTGAACCATTTTTTGAAGTGATCCGGAAAATTCATGTACACCAAATGTAAAAAATTAATCAAACCAAAACCCACTGATGACGGCACAGTGGTGCCGAAACATGTTTGGGTACTGACAAAAAACGGTGTTTTGCATAACTGGCGGACCTCACATCCAACAATTTTAACTGCAAACACGGCCACCACAAGGAGCTGCAAATCAAAATGATGAACGAGAATGTTTCTCCTTGATAGCTCCTTCTATTCCGTAGGAGAATTTCTGTTATTGTATTGTATGAAATATGCTCCATAGGAATTACTAAACCACATTTGTACAATTAAAAATAAGCTTGTAAATCTTCTGCATGAAGCTGTACATGCAAGTTAATCTGTCATGTGAATATAAAATCACTTGTTACACGTCATTACGCATTATCGTGCCAATGATCCATGGAACATGAAACCAGCTAACTCATGGAACCCTGTATCATTCGCGTGATATAAGAAAAAATGCTTATAAGTTGACTGGATGTGCATTTGAATAGTCCTACTGAATGTAGTTACCTTATCTTCAGCAGCGCGTCACTAAGCGCGCACTGGTCATTATTTCTTTCAAACTATCAGTGCACAGACACCGTATAACAATGTTTGGCTCCCTTACTACTTGCATCAGGATTCAAAAGAGAATCACTCTTAAACAACTGCTAGCATGTAAAAATCTGGGGTTCTTTTCCCATTTTTCGCCAGCCTCTTTTGTATGAAAGAGAAATTCCATTTTTAGCCTTTCGCTAAAAGCGACTTTTAATGACGAGACCACGATAAATTATTTGAAAGTTACGCCCTACGCGGGAAAAAATTTCCGGTTGCGCGGGCACAGAAAAAGGTGCCGGCACGGATTCATTTAATAAGGTTCTCTTTGACCTGGCGAGCAGTGTTAATGAAAAATCTCGCTCACGTCCCGGGGACGGTGTAGCGCTGTGGCGTCCTTAATAAACGGCACAGACGAGACGGGGGGCGTAGCAGAGGGTGAGGGGCAGACGGTCTGGGGGCGGGAAATATTGCCTTCGGAAACGGAAATATTCTCTGCTTAGCCGGTATTTATGGCTCGCGACGACGGCTGCAATCTAGGCGCAGCATGACAGCGCGAGTGTTCAGCTTCCCCGTCCTCCTGATGTCTGCCTGATAAGGTCGCCAGTCGAGCGACGGGAGCAGCTGAGGGTGTTAGTGGAAGATTTATTTATTCTCGAATCAGAAACATACAAATTTACAGTTGTCATACACATCAATAAATATATACACACAAATTGTATTTATATTACAAGTGCCCAGTACTTTGCAACCTCCAAGGCGCTTGGAGTGGCTTGCAGGAGATCAATCTTCGTGCAGGATGTAGGGCACAAAAGGCACTGGAGCCTGTGGCTTGTGGTTTGTTCTTGTCCACAATCACAGGACGTATCTTCTGTTATGAAGCCCCATCTGTTGAGGTTGTCTCTGGATCGCCCAACTCCTGATCGTAATCTGTTTAAAGATTTCCACACCAGCCAGCTCTCGTTGTGTCCAGGGTGTAGTTCTTCAGCTTCTGTCAGCTTCTGACGTCTGCAGGTGAGGCGTCGACTTCTTCCATAACTCCAGCCTTGCCTTCTCTGGTGTATTGATGAGCTTCTCGGATGTTCTCAGGAAACTCTTTCGCGATCTCAGCCATTGCTGTGGTGAATTATGACCGTGCAGTGGATGGGCACTGTCCTGTTCCACTTTCAGTCTCTCCTTGTTGGCAGCCACTGTTCTGCGTATCCATGGTGGCGCTATTCCAGCCAGGCTGTAGAGCTTATCAGTTGGGGTAGGTCTTAAGCAACCTGTGATCAACCTGCAGGTTTCGTTGAGTGCAATGTCTACTTGTTTGGCATGAGATGACTTGTACCAGACTGGAGAAGCATATTCAGCAGTAGAAAAACACAGTGCCATTGCAGAACTGCGAATAGTTTGTGGATGTGATCCCCACTGTGTCCCCGTTAGTTTGCGAATTAGGTTGTTTCGAGCGGAGATTTTCATTTTGGTGTTCTTGCAGTGAGTTTTGAATGTCAGAGTTCTGTCGAGAGTGACTCCCAAGTATTTAGGTGCGTGATGATGCTGGAGTTGGATGCCTGACCATGCAATATGTAGCTCACGATTAGCCTCCCTGTTCCTTAAATGAAAGGCACACAATTGTGTCTTCGAAGGGTTTGGTTTGAGTTGGTTCCGATTGTAGTAGCTTGACAGTGTTCTAAGTGCTGTTGTCAGGTTTCTTTCCACTCTTTCAAAGCATGAGCTCTGTGTAGCAAGGGCTAGGTCATCTGCATGTAAGAATCTCCTTGTAACTGGGGTCAAAGGCTGGTCGTTGGTATAAATGTTGAAGAGAAGTGGAGCCAAGACGCTTCCCTGAGGTGCACCATTTTTCTGCGCTCTCCAGCGACTGCGTTGCCCTTGAAATTCAACAAAAAACCTGCTGTTTCGGAGGAGGGTGCTGAGTAGTCTAACGATGTGGGCGTTCTCGATCATATTGTATAATTTTGCATGGAGTAACCGATGATGATGGACAGTATCATACGCTGCTGTGAGATCCACGAAGACCACGCCCGCTACTTGACGGGTTTCAAAACCATCCTCTATAAACTGAGTGAGATTCAGAAGTTGTTCTGTGCAGCTTCTGTTTGATCGAAATCCTGCTCGTTCGGGTATGAAAAGAGGGTCTATTACTGGTAGGATTCTATTTAGAGCCATACGTTCGAACAGTTTATAAAAGTGACTCAAAAGGCTAACTGGTCTGAAATTCTTTGGATGATTTGCTTCCTTTCCAGGTTTCAGAAGAGCTATCACCCTGCTCTTTCGCCAGATCTTTGGTATTTGGCACGGGTTCATGCAGTTGTTGAAAAGCTGCAGGATCCACTTTCTTGTTTCTGGGCCTAAATTCTTGATTTGCTCCATACGGATGTCATCTAGACCGGATGCTTTACCAGTTTTACTCTCCTTAATAGCCTTGTTTATTTCAGATATCTCGAATGGGAGAGACAGATCCCTCGTTTGTTCTTGGGCCTCTTGCTGTACTTTTGGAACTTTGATTCTATGGCTTCCTTTCCCATTCAAGAGCAGTTGGTGTGCTATCTGATCTGCAGTAATGTTGCAGTGTGCTGTGGATCTGGTTGGTCATTATTGAGGCGTCTCAGTAATCTCCACGCTTTGTGACTGGTTCTGATGAGATCAAGTTCTTCCATAGTTTTAACCCAAGAATTCCTTTTGGATTCTTTCAGAGCTGCAATAAATTTATTTCCAGCCGATAGCGTTGTCTCGCCGAATGGATCTTCTTCGAATAGTACCTTATACTCTGTAAATTGAGCACTGAGTTCTGAAGTTAGACCAGGAATGTATGGTGTTCGACAACCCCGAGGAATTGCAATTCTGGAGCACCTCTTTACAGCCCTCACAAAAGTATCATACGAGTCAGGTGAAGGTTCAATATTGAGAACTGCAGCTTCCAGCGTTTCTGTAAACCTCGGCCAGTTGGCTTTCCTGAAGTTAAATCTCCTTCTGAACGGAACTGTCTGTGGTCTAACTGCTGCGTAAATTTCGCACATGATCGGTCTGTGCTGTGTATTTGGAATAGGGTTGCAGACAGTTTTTTATGCACTGTTGTGAGATGTTCTCACTGCAAAATATCAGATCGGAGTTGTATCCGCGTTTCCATCTGCCACTGTTGAAAGATGCAGGTTGCTTAGGGTCATGTATAAGGCTCAGATGATTGCCTTCCGCCCATTCTTGTAATGCTGTACCATTCTCATCATCATGCTCATATCCCCACGTGGTGCTGTGACAGTTGAAGTTACCAGTCACTATTTGTGTGTGTTGACTATAAAAGTTATCAGGTAGATTGATTTTGAGATCAACATCCGGTGGTTTGTATACGGATGTGACTGTACAGCCTTTGATTTCCAAAGTTAAGATTTCAATATCATTTGCTTCAGTAAAGGCTGATGATATTATCTGTATTTCTGGTTGGACAAATATAGCACTTCCGTATTTTGGGTGGGGTCTTTCCGTAGCCAGTCGTATTCCGTTTATTTTTGGTCTGCGCATTTCACAGCTTCTGTGGGTCTCCTGTATGCAGAGTACATCGCATTTGCGTTGTCTGCACAGATCTTTAACAGTGCTTCTTTTGGTGATGATATACCTTCTATATTCATCGATATGATGGTCAACTGTGGTCCTGAAAAGGACCAAGGTGATGTTTCTGGTGTGAAAGGATCAGCCGCCAGAGAAACATGACACCCAGGGTACGCCCGATTGCAAGTCTTATCTTGGTCGGAAATCATTGTAATCTTCGTGGAGGCTCCTTTCATGTACCCCTTAGTGGAAGATGCAAGCTCCAAATGGAAAAAGAAAGCATCCATAGCAACCGTGATGCGTTTTGCTATAAATTATGAACAGTTCCTCTTTATTACTGATTTCGTAATAACTGACCCCTACATCTACAGCTACATACATATTGAGCAAGCCACTGTACAGTGTATGGAGGAGGATATATCGTACCAATATCATCGACTATCTGTCATGTTCCATTACCGGATTGAGCGAGAAAAATTAGTATCTCTATTCCTCGTTATGTGCCCTAATCTCTTGTCTTAAGGTCATGATCCAAAAGCGAGATGTACTATATCTGATCAAAATTATCCTCTGTTGTCAATAAAGAAGCAGAATGGGTCGGTCAGGGGACCTCAGGAACTTCGAAAGAGGTCACTGGATTCACCTAAGTAACCCTTTCCAGGGTCACCGATTTGGACTGTCGGTGATGTGATTGTGAAGTGGGAACGCGAAGGAACAACACCCAGCGAAACCTAGACTAGACAGTGCGCATGTTCTGAGGATGGGGACTGTCGAACATTGCGTAGGGTGGTTGTACAAACAGCATGAAATCTGCAGACGAAATCATTCGTCGGTTCCAAAGTGCTATCAGCAGTCCGACAAGCGCAATGACTGTGCGTAGATGGTTAAAAAGAATAGGGGACATTGGTCGAGCAGCATCTCGCAACCCAAACATTTCTGAAGCCCAAGTTCTTATTTGTGGGGCATCCACAACTGTTTTGTAACATGTTCATGGTAAACAAATCCGCCACAATTGTAAAATACTCTATTGACGTAAGTCTTACATGACAGAAGTCGGTATACGATACCACGGTTTCGGAGTCTTAGCCCCATCATCAGGTGTGTTGGATGCCGCAGTCTGGGATGTTATTTGTCGATTCACCTATGGTATATGTTTGCCTGTCAGTTGTTAGGTCATGGATATGACGTCCTCTTACTGCTAGATTTCAGATACGCCTGATGACGTGGCTAAGACCCCGAATCCGTGGAAGTGTATAGCGACTTCTGCAGTGCAAGACTTCGGCAATAAAGCATTTTACAAATCTGGCTGATTTGTTTACCACGAACATGATTTCTGGAGTTAATGCTAAGCGATGCTTGAAGTGATGTAAAGATCGACGCCACAGGACAGAGGTTGACTGGAAAAGAGTCATTTATTGTGAAGAATCACACTACCTTGTGACAATCGGATGGAAGAGTTTGGGGTCGGCGAATGCCTTGAGAATATGTTACCTGCCGTAGTGCATGAGGCCAATGGTGAAGTACGGAGGAAGAGGCCTTATGGTATAGGGGTGTTTTTCGTGGTTACGGTGTGGTCCCCTCAACGTGCTTACGAAAACACTAAATGGGCAAGGATATGAACACATTTTACGACATATAACGGCTTATGTGAGGAAGCGGTTTGTGGACCATAAAATTCCTGAAATGGACTGCCCTGCCCAGTGTTCCGACACAATGAAACACCTATGGGATGAGTGAGAACTCGACTTCACTCCGCTGTCAAACTTCACTATTTTCTCTGGTTTCGGGCCTTGAGAAAGAATGCTTGCCATTACTCCACAGATATTGAGACTCCTCACTAAAAGTGTCCCCAGTCTCCAAGCTGTGATTCCCAATTCATTGACGGGGACTTAGTAAATATATTAATATAATGTGATAAATACTACCATCCCATTGCAACTACACTAAACTATATTTTAAAAATAAGGACTATTTTTCTTGTAGAGTAAGTCTTAGTTCCACGAATAGATCCGTTTCCAGTTGCCATTTTTGCAAAAGAAAACTGTACACGAAAGTATTTCACGAGAATTACGTAGTTTCTTGCTATCATTCTCTTTTAAGTTCTCCTAGTCTGCCTGTTGCAATATACCGACCCGTTAGGAACCTAACAGTGCATCTCTGAACTGGTTGACACACTTACTTGATAAGGACTACAAACGCAGTGACAGTTCTGTAGAATTTGTCTCAGCACATTGATGTATGTGATTTCTCTGACACATGCTCTGCACTTTCCCATCACCCTTCCAACAAATCCAGTTCTTCCATTCGCATTCCTTATTCTGGTTTTACGTGATCGCCCCATTTCGTATCGCTTCTTAATATTACCATTGGTAATTATACGCTCGAGGTCTTCACCACTAATATTTTTAGATGGTACACGCTTCTTCCTCTTTGTTAAAGGCATTATTCATATTCACCCTCATTTACAGAGAGCTGCCACCGTTACATTAAGTGGGAATTTTGTCCAAATCTTTCTGCATTTCCTTACGACCGTCCGACGACGTAACAACATCATTAGTGAACATATTAGAGTACTAGTAGTCCTTTATGATAAACTGCTTATGTGTATGAAGAACGTTACAAGAGCTATTACGCTTCTTGGAGCACGCGCTGTCACTTTTCTGTACAATATTCGCCGTCCAGTATAACCTACTGGATTCTGCAAGTCAAATATTCTTCCAGCTAATCACATGTTTGCAGAGATAATCCGTATGACAGTGCTTTGCGTAGCAGCTGAATGTGTGACACCTTATGGAAGTCTAGGAACACGCATCCACCTGCGCAATAGCATCTGTGTTCCAGACGAATCGCTTCTTTCTGAATCCGTATTGATTCTCTGAGAGAAAGCTTATTTTCTTCACGGACGTCATAATGTTTTAGCTCAGAACATACTCTAGAATCCTGCAACAAATGGACGTTTGTAAACATGAGTAACCCACGCCCTTTCGCAGTCTCACGTGGCTGCTCGCTGCGCAAGCGATCCTCGACAAACACGAGCTAGGGAAGGAGCTAATTTCGCTGCGTAATCAACGCAAACTCTATTTGGAATTCGGTCAGGAACTCGAGCTCCTCTTTAGTCTAGGTTACGCGATTATCAATGCGTGCCACCTTTCTTAACTCGTGGGAGAGACCTCCTTGTTGGTTAAATGTTAGCTCGGAGCGAAAACAAAACTCCCACAGCTTACACAATGGGTTTTCTCATGCAAGTTTTCATAGCCAAAAAGAGTGGGAAATGGTCAACGAACTACCTGATGGAACAGTATGAGGTCTAGTTTTGCACAAAAAATATTTAATTGCTTGAAGGTTATCTTGGTAATTAAGAAAAACTTAATTAGTTGTGTGAGGGGGAAACTGAAATGTCAAAAAATTCCTCTCTCCTGTAAATGAAATGTTAGGAAGTTCATGTCTCCTCTTTTGTGTTGTTGTTGTTGTTGTGGTCTTCAGTCCTGAGACTGGTTTGATGCAGCTCTCCATGCTACTCTATCCTGTGCAAGGTTCTTCACCTCACAGTACCTACTGCAACCTACATCCTTCTGAATCTGTTTAGTGTATTCATCTATTGGTCTCCTTCTGCGATTTTTACCCTGCACGGTGCCCTCCAATACTAAATTGGTGATCCCTTGATGCCTCAGAATATGCCCTACCAAGCGATCCCTTCTTATAGTCAAGTTGTGCCACTAATTTCTCTTCTCTCCAATTCTATTTAATACCTCTTTTACCGAGCGAGGTGGCGCAGTGGTTAGACACTGGACTCGCATTCGGGAGGACGACGGTTCAATCCCGCGTCCGGCCATCCTGATTTAGGTTTTCCGTGATTTCCCTAAATCGCTCCAGGCAAATGCCGGGATGGTTCCTTTCAAAGGGCACGGCCGACTTCCTTCCCCGTCCTTCCCTAATCCGATGAGACCGATGACCTCGCTGTCTGGTCTCCTTCCCCAAAAACAACCAACCAGCCAACCAATACCTCTTTTGTGTATAGTATGTTTAATGTAGACGTCCACCTCTGTGGAAACTGCTATTCTACCCCCACTTTACTTATAATATGTTAATATCCTATTTTTGTAGGAAAGAAGGCGATATTGATGGAAATATTTACGTGAAAGTCTGCTTTGTCGGGAAATTTTGGGAACTTTCTAATTTGGAGTACCGTGGATGCCAGTCTGTATTCCTCAGAACAATCTTCTGTGCTTGGTTAAAATGTGTAACAGTTCTTTATTTACTGGCAGATTTTCGTTGCTTTCCTATTGGTTTTTCTTTTTTTTGTGGTAATGGCGGATATTTTGTTGCAACCCCTCTTATAGTGAAGTGTATAAGCTAGAAGATAGAAAAATGTTCAAATGTGTATGAAATCTTATGGAACTTAACTGCTGAGGTCATCAGTCCCTAAGCTTACACACTACTTAACCTAAATTATCCTAAGGACAAACACACACGCACCCATGCCCGAGGGAGGACTCGAACCTCCGCCGGGACCAGCCGCAAGAAGATAGAAATGCAAGTTCTGCGGTCACCTTTCATATTTTTGTTTTTATGCTCAAAATATGTATTTATGAAAGGAACTGTCCTGACTGATTCACTGAAATATCATCGCCCAGCCCAAACCTCTAAGGTAAGAAACTCGAAATTTAGACAGTGTGTTGATCTTATACTGAACGCGACGTTTAAGAAGGGATTTTTCGAAATTCCACAACTAAGGGGGTGAAACAGGGGATGAACGACATTTGGCAATATTTAGTTAAATTCACTGATAAATAAATGTGTGTTGGCGGATGAGAATTTCTACGGAAATATGACCACAAGAACACAAAATATAGGATTAACAAAAACCTCCGGCTCCAGTTACCGGAATCGCTTTTGTGGTCAGAAGTACATTCGGAAAAGACCGTGCTTCTATGGCGTTATTTATACCGTACAGTCTAAGCGAGAGGAGCAGGGGCGCTAAGCTTGTATTACACAAAGCGTTAATACCAAGCGTTTGATTTATTTTGTTTTTGCGTCCTCGTGCGCCATATTCCAGCAGACGCTATGTTCCCGGACTTCTGAACTGCATATCATCTGTAACTTAAGCCCCGCTTACGTCGTGATTTCTCGTCAGATGCATAACAATCGTGAAGCCATTCGTTGTCCTCTGCTCAGGTGAGACAAACGTAGTGATACAGCTTTTTGCTTTCTATTCATTGGCATTCGAATGGGGGGGGGGGGGGATGAAGGAAAGACACTTGTACACTTCTGGAAACTAGAGCACAGACTTTTCATTGTTTTCGGAATTCTCACGTATTTCTGGAAATGGTTGTCTTCGAGTCTACAGATGCGAAGTTTTGCTACTATCGTGCGCGAAGCGAAATGCTATGATCCAGCAGTCGCTCGACAATTTAAGTTTGTCATGCTGTTAACGAGGAAACACGCCGTCTCCTTGCCGCAGCAGTGGTTTCAGCCCTGTATTGGAGTCAAGGGAACCATACCCAAACATTGCCCATATGGTCCTCACTCTTCCTCTCTAGCTTACTCATAGTCTTTATCGAACTGTAGAAAACGACCTGTCAGACACACAACGTAGTCTGGCGCGATCTTCCACGATCGCCACACACCGTAAGGTGGCTCGCGGAGTATAGATGTAGATGTAGAAACCCTTCTCCTACTCAGTTGCTATTCAAAAATAAGACGAAATATACCTGGCCGATATCTAACCCTAAATACCTCAAAGATATCTCCTACCTAAGCTGCACAGCGTAATTACCAAAGTGGCTTACTTTTTTTACGTGGGCAAAAAAGATGCATGATGACTTTCTTAAACCATATACATTTTGTACGGTAGAGAAATGTAGTAAATTTCATTCCAATGATTCTGTCGGTATGCTCATCTATATTTCGTCTGTGGACCCAACTGCTATAGTCGGGAAGAGCTAGAAAAGCGAAAAAAATGTGAAACTGATGAGATTTGTTATTTTTTTAAGCTAATGAAGTTTTATAGAGGATATGGAAGCTGAAAAAAGACGTCCTTTTTTAAGTTCATTTTCTGTATCTCCACTCTGATGAATATTAATAGTTGATATTATTTCGCTACTTATTTTTGTTGACATCTGACAGGAGTTTCGCAGTTAAGTTTACCTTCCAATGGCAGATGTTTTATTTTCAGTGCCCACCTGACATTATCAGTATACGTATTAAAGAATCTCCAGAATTTAGTTCTTGAGGCAGGGCTCTTCTTCGTACTCTCCAAATCAGTTATACAAGATACGGCTGTTTCAGAATCTTTCTTCTTTTGGATAAACTTCTGTGGACGCTCTTGTTTGTATTTGCGTGAGAGCATGTTGAGAGATCAATGGTTACTAGAGCGCTCGGTAATTAATACGTAAGGATTTTCCTAATAACACGTCTTAGAATAAATAAAATTGTCCCGGGCTTTCAGCCGCGTCAGGTGGTTAAAATCCCACGAGCTTTCGACCGAGCTCTCCTCAGTCATTGTCAAGTGGCAAGACTGACTGCTGTGTCGCCGTGGTCGCGTCGTTATATAGACGCACTGCTGGCTGTGACATCACTGGTACTCTCTTCCTCGCCATATGTGATAATGTTTTCATCCCGTGTCCTTCGCGCCCGTTTTAACCTCGCGACGCCCGGATCCCAGGCTGTGCTGAGCTGCAAACCGCCGACCATGTTGATGGTGTTTTCAGAGGTTCTTATTTCAATAGCTTCTTTTGTGACGCTATCCCAAAATCCCTTCGTCCTCATATCGACAGATGCTTCGTCGAATAGAATTCGTTGTCCATTTCCTAAGACGTGTTCTGCCACGTCTGATTTTTCTGCGAGATTAAAACGGGCGCGACCGACGCGGGATAAAAACATTACCATATATGGCGAGGAAGAGAGCACCAGTGACGTCACAGCCAGCAGTGCGGCTATATAAGGACGCGGCGACGGCGACACAGCAGTCAGTCTTAGCCACTTGACAATGACCGGGGAGATCTCGGTCGAGGTCGAAAGCTCGTGGAATTTTAACCACCTGATGCTGCTGGAAGCCCAAGAAAAAAATTTATTAATTCATATCTCCGCGAAACCATGCATTCATACACATCTTAGAATAATCTACGGGTCTTCAGGAACACGCACGAATGCACGAGAATTCGTTTCGGAAATAGTGTTGCTCTCACTGGACAGAGAAATTAACCTTGTATAGATGACTTTGGCACACTGCGAGACTGAGAGCTTGAATTGTTGCTGGTTGGATCATATATCGTTACTGAAACGTGGACCTCACGTTCGTCAATTACAAGTTTGTAAAACAGTTGCATTAGTAGCTGCAATATATGCGAGGCTGTGGTGAGCGTAGTCATACCAGCGCGCTGCCACAGCTGTAATGTGCGATAACCGCCTTTTCCACCAATCTAGTTTTCGTGATCCATTACAGTATTGCCGCATTCAGAGGCCGTCGCGTGTTGAGGACAGGAATGTGACCTTTCAGAGGATGTAAAATGGTGAATTGATACTAAAAATTCGATATTCAACCGTTGTGGTATTTGTTTAGTATGCACCACTTCACCTACAAGACTGCACCCTAAAACGTGGTATGTTTCTCAGTTCCTTGTTATGGCCCGTATTGTGACAAATTTAGGACACACAAAATGATGTGTGATAGTCTTCAGTATTACTCGTTACACGTGTACGCTACGATTTGAAATATGGCGGAGTGAATCCGGGAATTTGTCGCTACTCTCTGGTATAGCACTTCATACAATTTATGGTAATGTTTTTATCGATTTCAAGTCTGGGTATGGTTTTCCATTCTGGTAGAGATTCCTTCAAGACTAATGATTTTATTTACTTTTTTCTTTCGTAAAAGTCCCTCCTTGGTATGTAGTTTTATGAAATTTTAGCGCGTAAAGAAAAAAGCGGATTTCAATCGGTGCTAAATGTGATTCCCAGAGATAGTGGGTGAACAACATTCTGGTTAGCGTTCTCTTTCTATTTTTTGGTCGAGCGAGTCGTAACCAACTTGGACGCAACTGTGACCGATTTCCAAGCGCACTATTGATATGTACACGAGCACATTTGACATATTCTCCAGCATTCTGTAAGGAGTAACATATGTTTCTGAGAGTGAATAGAATAGATCAGAGCACAGTATCACGTGTAGCCTACAAATCATTGTTCATCTGTTCATTAGCATTTTTTGAATACAAATATTTAAATTGAGTCATATTTTGTTTCAGAAAAAACTGAATAACCGTGCCTAACGTATAATTTACAAGGAGCAACATCCTAATCAGCACTCTGTTTAATTACGTACACGTTTCTCTTCTGCCTCTTTACAATACTGGCAAACGTATTGCAGGAACGTGTCTGGAGTAATTTTAATAGAGCTCATGCTAATTCAACTGCTCATAACAAGTCCTGGAGAAGGAACAGTTATATACACGTAGGTTTGTGCCACAAAAGATTTACTCAGATCTCCTAGAAAAGCTAGAAATGTGCAGAAACTCTTGCAATGTTTCTTTCGTACATATTTGTTATCTACAGATAAAGCGCTAACGCATTAGTGACGGCCATGTCATGGAAGATGATTTCTTTCGGATTTTGAAACGCTATATTTTCTGTCTTTATATTTACCTAGTTTTGCTTCACTGTTGTCGAAGTTCACTACCTCAAAGCTGTGGCTCAGTATTGTAACAGTCACGTTAGCTATCGTACCACGGATATGGTTGGGTCCCAACAACTGCACCAGTGTAAGAGTTATGTAACCGCAACACAAAATGAGTTAGCCCAGGTACAGAACACTTACTTATTGTAACTCACAAGGACCTTAACAGGAGGACAGAGGACACTGACGGAGAGTGGGGGATGGATGGGATGGACTACTAGAATTGAAATAAATACATACCGAGGCAATCCTGGGTAGTCAGCTAGACTCACATAATTTGTAAGAAACAGCTAGCGACTCTGCAAACATCGTATTACCAGGTTACAACACTATGACCAATAGTTCGACGAATATAGATATTCGGAGCCAATAGTTTCTCAGTATACTTAATAGTAAATACCCACATCTACAAACGGACAACAGAAACAAAACAAATTCCACTAGTTGCTGCCTAGCACAGCGGATAAAATCACTCACTACGCTGCTGACATGGTAGTTACGTTCCAGTCCCCTAAGTACCTGTTACGTAACATTACCTAATAATAAAATATTCTTCTCCATTTTCGCATCTTTCTGAAGCAGTGAATCCTTGGGAAGTACTTGTGTTCCCCATGTCCTTCTTTATTTTCTTTATTGAGAGACTGGAATAGCTAGCTGTTCCTAGATACCTCCAAAGCACAGTTTTTAATGACAATTTTGCTTCCTTGTTTAGGTCTTCTGACAAAAATTTAATGGCATTTAATATAATCCAAACTGCCTGATTGTGAAGAACATTCCCAGCACGAAGATGCGTAAGACTGCAGCGCTATGATATTAATAAAGAGATAACGTAAAAGTTCGAAGTATGCTATTCGGCTGGTGATAGGCCACTGAGGTGACCGCCTCTTCGGAGCAAGTCCGCAACTCCTGGTCTAGTGGCTAGTGTTGATGCCTCTGGTTCACGGGGTTCCGGATTCGATTCCCGGGCGGATCGGAGCTTTTCTTCGCCCAGGCAGTGAGTGTTTGTGTTGTCCTCATCATCTACATCTACATCTACATTTATACTCCGCAAGCCGCCCAACGGTGTGTGACGGAGGGCACTTTACGTGCCACTGTCATTACCTCCCTTTCCTGTTCCAGTCGCGTATGGTTCGCGGGAAGAACGACTGCCGGAAAGTCTCCGCGCGCGCTCGAATCTCTCTAATTTTACAGTCATGATCTCCTCGGGATGTATAAGTAGGGGGAAGCAATATATTCGATACATCATCCAGAAACGCACCCTCTCGAAACCTGGACAGCAAGCTACACTGCGATGCAGAGCGCCTCTCTTGCAGAGTCTGCCACTTGAGTTTGGTAAACATCTCCGTAACGCTATCACGCTTACCAAATAACCCTGTGATGAAACGCGCCGCTCTTCTTTGGATCTTCTCTATCTCCTCTGTCAACACGACCTGGTACGGATCCCACACTGATGAGCAATACTCCAGTATAGGTCGAACGAGTGTTTTGTAAGCCACCTCCTTTGTTGATGGACTACATTTTCTAAGGACTCTCCCAATGAATCTCAGCCTGACACCCGCCTTACCAACAATTAATTTTATATGATCATTCCACTTCAAATCGTTCCGTACGCATACTCCCAGATATTTTACAGAAGTAACTGCTACCAGTGTTTGTTCCGGTATCATATAATTGTACAATAAAGGATCCTTCTTTCTATGTATTCGCAATAAATTACATTTGTTTATGTTAGGGGTCAGCTGCCACTCCCTGCACCAAGTGCCTGACCGCTGCAGATGGTCCTGCATTTCGCTGCAATTTTCTAATGCTGCAACTTCTCTGTATACTACATCATCATCCACGAAAAGCCGCATGGAACTTCCGACACTATCTACTAGGCTATTTATATATATTGTGAATGGTCCCATAACACTCCCCTTTGGCACGCCAGAGGTTACTTTAACGTCTGTAGACGTTCCATTCGGGAAGTGGCGAGACTGGAAATGGAAAGACGGGTAACTTTCACCGGAGCTGATGACCACGATGTTGAGCGTGTCACAAACCAACAGCATCATAATTGTAATCTTCGGAGCAATGGGAGGGAATCGCCCAGGGCTCGCGACTAAAATCCATTTCTGCACCGATGCCACGTTATCTTGCGCAGCTTCAGAATACCCACATATATGTATCGGTATTTCTTGATATCGAGTACTTTTCATTTTGATGCCGGTACTTTTTAGTCGATACTTTTCAATTAATAGCTTTACTCGTATCAGTGATTTACAGCAAGTATGGCATCGAATGGCCCTAGTAACGATTTATGATATTTTACGTTATTTGCCCAAAATTTTGGTCGTATAATTCAGTTCCAAACTTCCAGCAACTGACCGCAAGAGCACCAACTGGCCAACGTGCAGCGTACCTGCGGGCGACGCGACAGTGAGTGTCCTAACAGATTTGCGACGCTTCGCCAACTGTAGTAACGTTTCATTCACAGTTCGTTCACTTGCATTCCCCTTGTTTTCATGATCATTTTTCTTATTGTTCTTTAAAACAGTTTCATTGCAAAAATTATTGAATCAGATTTATTGAATCAGCAAACAGAAACGGCGTCTTCTGTAATGCAATAAAGCCCGTGACATATCGATATCTTCGTTCACAAAAAGAAAAGTTCATGTAAACACTACGTCTACAAAAATTGAGTATTTCAGGCCTAAATATTTTTATTCCACTTATTTAATTTTCTTGCATTTATTGAGTTTCGATCCCCCCCCGAAGGGGGCGGGCTGGCAGCAACTTAGTATGCCGCTCTTCAGCCTGTAGTATTTGTTTTAAAAAGATAAAGATAATAAATAATAAAAACAGGCGATGAAATCGGAGACTTAAATGGTAACATGGCGGAAAAATCGTGGAACTTAAAACATAGAGAAGGGATGATGATGCTAATAAAATATATATGAAGCAGACAGGTAAAATAACAGACAGACAATTAAAAAACACGGCGACAGTCTCGTTTCTGTTCACAAGAGACATAAAATTCACACCCAGCGACAGCATGATTTCTGTTCGCAGCACATTGGAAAGATGAACAACACTTAACATTCACACATTCACTTGAACACTGCACTAAAAAGTTGGCAAATATGACATACCCATAAGAGGGGGGGGGGGGGGGGGGTGCCGGGCAGATGCGACAGGGAGTGGGGAAAGGCAGAGGAGGGGAATGCAAAAGGACTCGGGGGGGGGGGGGGGAGAATGGAGATAGGGAGAGGTTAGGCGGGGAGAAAACAGGATGGAAGGGGGGCAAGAGGGACCCCAGGAAAAGGACAGAGGAAAGGAGCGTGGGTGAGGATCAGAGTTGATAGGAGGGATAAATGGAGGGAGAGAGGGCATCATCCGGGAGGGGGAATTGATGGAAGCCACCTTGGGAAAGGAGATGAAGGCACTTATTTAAATATATGTTGAAGCTTTAACACAGTATTTTGTAACTTCAGTTCTATTAAGTTTAATAAATATGCACCAGCAAATGTCTCTGATAATGATCTAACCTCTTTCCTTCATATACGAAGGCGTGCTGGAAAGTAATGCCTCTCAATTTTTTATTTTATTGTCAGTATCAGGCCACGTATTACACGTCATGCAAATTACTCGGTCGACTTATCCGTTTCGCTGATACAAATTGCAACCTTCTGCCGCTAGATGGCTCCGAACTGTTGAGTGTGAGATGGCGGTGTGTACTGCAACTACGTCGGTGCGTAAGAAACAGCGTTGCTTTAATCGAGTTTCTGTCCGCAGAAAAATATACCTCCAATTCAGATCCGAAGAAGAATGAAAGCTGTTGATGGTGATGCTTGTATCGACATGCGACCTCTATTTGTCCGTGCTCGTCATGAAGGAAACGTGGTGCTAACCTCAACGTGTGTGACAGAACTCACAGTCGATGACCGCGTACGGCTAACGACGAGACTCATCGGAATTGGGTTGATGAACTCATCAGAGAAAATCGTCGGGTAACGCAGGCACAGATCTCAGTGGCATACAACGAGTGCGTGTATAGGCCACCACTGTAGAACTCCGCTACAGGAAACCGTGTGCACGGTGGCTGCCGCGAGTGTTCATAAAACATAGGACATTGGACACCTCTCAGTAATTTCTTTTGCGTTTTGAACGTCAGAGTGATGGGTTTCCTAACAACATTTTGACAAGTGATGAAAGCTGTGTTCACCATTTTCACCCGGAAAACAAGAGATCATCAAAGGGATTGCGGCAGAAACGATCACCGACGCCTGAGAAGTTCAAGACCATGCCATCAGCGGGCACAGTCATGCTAAATGTCTTCTGAGATGTTCAAGGTGTATTTACATTACTGGCCATGAAAATTGCTACAAAACGAAGATGCCGTGCTACAGACGCGAAGTTCAACAAACAGGAAAAAGATGCTGTGATATGCAAATGATTAGCTTTTCAGAGCATTCACACAACGTTGGCGCCGATGGCGACACCTATAACGTGCTGACATGAGGAATGTTTACAACCGATTTCTCATACACAAACAGCAGTTGACCGGCGTTGCCTGGTGAAACATTGTTGTGATGTCTCGTGTAAGGAGGAGAAATGCGCACCATCACGATTCCGGCTTTGATAAAGGTCGGATTGTAGCCTATCGCGATTGCGGTTTATCGTATCGCGACATTGCTGCACGCGTTGATCGAGAACCAATGACTGTTAGCAGAATATGGAATCGGTGGGTTCAGGAGGGTAACACGGAACGCCGTGCTGGATCCCAACGGCCTCGTATCACTAGCAGTCAAGATGACAAGCATCTTATCCGCATGGCTGTAACGGATCGTGCAGCCACGTCTCGATCCCTGAGGCAACAGATGGGGACGTTTGCAAGACAACAACCATTTGCACGAACAGTTCGACGACGACTGCAGTAGTATGGACTATCAGCTCGGAGACCACGGCTGCGGTTGCCCTTGACACTGCATCACAGACAGGAGCGCCTGCGATGGTGTACTCAACGACGAACTTGGGTGCACGAATGGCAAAACGTCATTTTTTCGGATGAACCCGGGTTCTGTTTACAGCATCATGATGGTAGCATCCGTGTTTGGCGACATCGCGGTGAATGCACATTGAAAGCGTGTATTCGTCATCGCCATACTGGCGTATCAAAAAATGGCTCTGAGCACTATGGGCCTTAACATCGGAGGTCATCAGTCCCCTAGAACTTAGAACTACTTAAACCTAACTAACCTAAGGACATCACACACATCCATGCCCGAGGCAGGATTCGAACCTGCGACCGTAGCAGTCGCGCGGTTCCGGACTGAAGCGCCTAGAACCGCTCAGCCACCACGGCCGGCCATACTGGCGTATCACCCGGCGTGATGGTATGGGGTGCCATTGGTTACACGTCTCGGTCACCTCTTGTTCGCAATTACGGCACTTTGAACAGTGGACGTTATATTTCAGATGTGTTACGACCCGTGGCTCTACCCTTCATTCGATCCCTGTGAAACCCTACATTTCAGCAGGATAATGCACGACCGCATGTTGCATGTCCTGTACGGGCCTTTCTGGATACAGAAAATGTTCGACTGCTGCCCTGGCCAGCACATTCTCCAGATCTCTCACCAATTGAAAACGTCTGGTCAATGGTGGCCGAGCAACTGGCTCGTCACAATACGCCAGTCACTACTCTTGATGAACTGTGGTATCGTGTTGAAGCTGCATGGGCAGCTGTACCTGTACACGCCATCCAAGCTCTGTTTGAGTTAATGCCCAGGCGTTTCAAGGCCGTTATTACGGCCAGAGTTGGCTGTTCAGGGTACTGATTTCTCAGTATCTATGCACCCAAATTGCGTGAAAATGTCATCACATGTCAGTTCTAGTATAATATATTTGTCCAATGAATAATCGTTTATCATCTGCATTTCTTCTACGAGTAGCAATTTTAATGGCCAGTAGTGTATAATTCGCCACCATAAACACTCCCAGAACTGTGACTCCCACAGAAAACTGAACGGATGAATTTGAAGAGTTCGTCCTCACGTAGAGCACCCTCTGCTTCAGCGTGATAATGCGCTGCGACATCTGCAAAGATCGTGCGCATTGGATTTACTGTCATCGCTCAAGCATTTCCGACTTTGTTCAAATGTTCAAATGTGTGTGAAATCTTATGGGACTTAACTGCTAAGGTCATCAGTCCCTAAGCTTACACACTACTTAACCTAAATTATCCTAAGGACAAACACACACACCCATGCCCAAGCGAGGACTCGAACCTCCGCCGGGACCAACCGCACACTCCATGACTGCAGCGCCTAAGACAGTTCGGCTAATGCCGCGCGGCCGACATTGTTCCATCATACTTTCATCTGTATCCAAATCTTCCATCTTCGAGGACTTCGTTTTGATAGTGATGTAGTGGTGCAAGCAGATGTGAGATTGCAGCTCTGTCAACAAAGCCAAACATTCTACAGCGACGGTATCAACAAACTTGGCTCTCGTTGGCAGAAATGTGTTCACCGCCAGGTTGACTATGTTGAGAAATGAGTATGTAGATGTGTAGATTAAATATGTAGAATGTTAATGAAGTTAATTTTATTTAAAAAGCTTTAAGAGTTTCCACATAAAACATTCGGTGGCATTACTTTTCAGCGCGCCCTCCTAGTATCTGTTTTATTCTTCTTTCTGGTGAGTGCCAGACGCGTCATTTTGGAGGCAGCAGAAATCAGATATGTTATTGGAATTGTTAGTTCAATTTGTGTCGTCACAGTGTCTGAAGGTGTCAGATGACAGACGTTGTAAAGTTCAGATTCTTTACTTCATTTAGCAATGTGAGAATTACTCTGTTTTACACATCACTTCACTAATTAATTTTCTACGTACTAGAAAAATCTGCGAACAGCAGGGCGTCTGTAAAGAAGACATCGAAGCCAGCATCAACACAAACAAAATGGTTCAAATGGCTCTGAGCACTATGGGACTTAACATCTGTGGTCATCAGTCCCCTAGAACTTAGAACTACTTAAACCTAACTAACCTAAGGACATCACGCATATCCATGCCCGAGGCAGGATTCGAACCTGCGACCGTAGCGGACACGCGGTTCCAGACTGAGGCGCCTAGAACCGCACGGCCACACCGGCCGGCCACAAACAGCCCTCTAAAACTTAATATCGTAGCATGTGGATACAGCTAGCTTCAGAATAATAGCTAACGTCCAGTCTGAGGACAAGTCGTTGAATATGCGGTATTGAAGAGGCACAGCACACTGCCGAAAGTGAAAAATGGCGGTACTTTGAGGAACTGAATGACAAGCGAAATTAGGCGTAAGGTCTGTTTCAAAAATTTGAGTTCTCTGGGAGATACTTCAAACGTGGAAAAGCTTATAAGAGAAAACTCCACTATAACAACAAGGTAAACCTACAGGGTAATCAAAAAGTCAGTATAAATTTGAAAACTTAATAAACCACGGAATAATGTAGATAGAGAGGTAAAAATTGACACAAATGCTTGGAATGACATGGGGCTTTATTAGAACCAAAGAAAGAACAAAGTTCACAAAATGTCCGACGGATGGCGCTGGACAGCAAAACTGCTACCGTGACGGGTGAGAGGTACGCCGATATGTTACAGAATCGCATCATCCCCAGCCTGGCTGAATAAATAACGGAATAATGTAGATAGAGAGGTATAAATTGACTGACATGCTTGGAATGACATGGGGTTTTATTAGAACCAAAAAAAGAAGCAAAGTTCACAAAATGTCCGACAGATGGCGCTGGACAGCAAAACTGCTACCGTGACGGGTGAGAGGTACGCCGATATGTTACAGAATCGCATCATCCCCAGCCTGGCTGATAAACACCTGCTGGAACGTACGATGTCTAAGCAGGATGGCGCTCCACCGCCTATTGCTAGACGCGTGAAAGATCTCTTGCGCGCTTCGTTTGGTGATAATCGTGTGCTCAGCCGCCACTTTCGTCATGCTTGGCCTCCCAGGTCCCCAGACCTCAGTCCGTGCGATTATCGGCTTTGGGGTTACCTGAAGTCGCAAGTGTATCGTGATCGACCGACATCTCTAGGGATGCTGAAAGACAACATCCGACGCCAATGGCCGGCCGGGGTGGCCGAGCGGTTCTAGGCGCTACAGTCTGGAACCGCGCGACCGCTGCGGTCGCAGGTTCGAATCCTGCCTCGGGCACGATTGTGTGTGATGTCCTTAGGTTAGGTAGGTTTCAGTAGTTCTAAGTTCTAGGGGACTGATGACCTCAGCAGTTAAGTCCCATAGTGCTCAGAGCCATTTGAACCATTGTTGAACCGACGCCAATGCATTACCATAGCTCCGGACATACTTTACAGTGCTGTTCACAACATTATTCCTCGACTACAGCTATTGTTGAGGAATGGTGGTGGACATATTGAGCATTTACTGTAAAGAACATCATCTTTGCTTTGTCTTACGTTGTTATGCTAATTATTGCTATTCTGATCAGATGAAGCGCGATCTGTCGAACATGTTTTAAACTTTTGTATTTTTTTGGTTCTCATAAAACCCCATGTTATTCCAAGCATGTGTGTCAATTTGTACCTCTCTATCTACATTATTCCGTGATTTATTCAGTTTTCAAATTTATACTGACTTCTTGATCACTCGGTATTTACTTTGCGAGATAAGAGGACAGTCAATGGATTCAGTAATGAAAATAAAAACTTTAACTTAATTGAAAGCTCGTATTATAATACGTAAAACTTATGAAAATTCACTATCTCCCTCTGTTATAAATACTGTAGATTTTAATGACAGAGATGGAGGGATTGAAGCTAATAGAGCGTATCTAATCTCATCATTTTACCAAATATGTGGGAACTTAATTTCGGCTTATGAGTAGGATAAATTTCTTGCATCTCTACTCGTGAGTAAAGTGTCGGTATTCTCGTTCGATATTGTGCCCTAGTCACGTGATAGGAGGCTTTTCGCCGCTGTCGCTGATGGCGGGTGCGAACACTTGCTGCCGATTGCCCGCTGTTGGATGCGACGCGCACAGTGGCTGTCGATTGTCCTCTGGTGGACAGGGCGCGTCCTGCCCCTCCGGCGGCTTGCTCGGCCGGCACGTACGGCCTGCCACGCGCTGATTGGTCGCACCGCCCACGCCGCCCTGACAATGAGCAGAGGAACTGAAAAGCCCAGCACTGCGCTTGGGATTCAAGACTGCCACAGCATTTCCAATCGACAGTAAATCCTCCGCTTCTGCCTGAAACACGTTTAAATAGAAATTACGCCCGACAGAGTTGCGTAGTTCCCATACATTTCGACTGGGAGGAAAATTAATGTTTAACGTCACGTCCGCTATAAAATCATGAGGGACGGAGCGCAAAATCGAAATCGAAATTCAGATGACCGAACGAGGAATTGAACCACCGCGCTTCCGAAAGCATGTCCGATGTACTAACGTTGCCACACCTGGCTCGGTATTTCAATAAGGCTGTCTTAGATATCAAGACGGGTGCAATGATGATGTTGTGTACGCTTTTCCGAGCTTAAACATTTGCTATAGTGGTCAACAATGTATCTCACTGTTAGCAGTACACCAACCGCCGAATCTACATACATACAGGGTGTTACAAAAAGGTACGGCCAAACTTTCAGGAAACATTCCTCACACACAAATAAAGAAAAGATGTTACGTGGACATGTGTCTGGAAACGCTTACTTTCCATGTTAGAGCTCATTTTAGTTTCGTTCACTTCCTCGGTTCACTGCCAGTTGGCCCAATCGAAGGAAGGTAATGTTGACTTCGGTACTTGTGTTGACATGCGACTCATTGCTCTACAGTGCTAGCATCAAGCACATCAGTGCGTAGCATCAACAGGTTAGTGTTCATCACGAACGTGGTTTTGCAGGCAGTGCAATGTTTACAAATGCGGAGTTGGCAGATGCCCATTTGATGTATGGATTAGCACGGGGCAATAGCCGTGGCGCGGTACGTTTGTATCGACACAGATTTCCGGAACGAAGGTGTCCCGACAGGAAGACGTTCGAAGCAATTGATCGGCGTCTTAGGGAGCACGGAACATTCCAGCCTATGACTCGCGACTGGGGAAGACCTAGAACGACGAGGACACCTGCAATGGACGAGGCAATTCTTCTTGCAGTTGACGATAACCCTAATGTCAGCGTCAGAGAAGTTGCTGCTGTAGTAGGTAACGTTGACCACGTTACTGTATGGAGAATGCTACGGGAGAACCAGTTGTTTCCGTTCCATGTACAGCGTGTGCAGGCACTATCAGCAGCTGATTGGCCTCCACGGGTACACTTCTGCGAATGGTTCATCCAACAATGTGTCAGTCCTCATTTCAGTGCAAATGTTCTCTTTACGGATGAGGCTTCATTCCAACGTGATCAAATTGTAAATTTTCACAACCGACATGTGTGGGCTGACGAGAATCCGCACGCAATTGTGCAATCACGTCATCAACACAGATTTTCTGTGAACGTTTGGGCAGGCATTGTTGGTGATGTCTTGATAGGGCCCCATGTTCTTCCACCTACGCTCAATGGAGCACGTTATTATGATTTCATACGGGACACTCTACCTGTGCTGCTAGAACATGTGCATTTACAAGTACGACACAACATGTGGTTCATTCACGATGGAGCTCCTGCACATTTCAGTCGAAGTGTTCGTACGCTTCTCAACAACAGATTCGGTGACCGATGGATTGGTAGAGGCGGACCAATTCCATGGCCTCCACGCTCTGCTGACCTCAACCCTCTTGACTCTCATTTATGGGGGCATTTGGAAGCTCTTGTCTACGCAACCCCGGTACCAAATGTAGAGACTCTTCGTGCTCGTATTGTGGACGGCTGTGATACAATACGCCATTCTCCAGGGCTGCATCAGCGCATCAGGGATTCCATGCGACGGAGGGTGGATGCACGTATCCTCGCTAACGGAGGACGTTTTGAACAGGACATTTCTTGCAACAAAGTCACGCTGGTACGTTCTGTTGCTGTGTGTTTCCATTTCATGATTAATGTGATTTGAAGAGAAGTAATAAAATGAGCTCTAACATGGAAAGTAAGCGTTTCCGGACACATGCCCACATCACATATTTTCTTTCTTTGTGTGTGAGGACTGTTTCCCGAAAGTTTGGCCTTACCTTTTTGTAACACCCTGTATACATATACTGCAATCTGCTTGCCTGTATGCCACATCGGTGTACCCTCCCTGCCCAACAGTGAAACTTTTTTTTTAATTCTACTTCATTGGCTCTTCACGTAAGTAACATTTACTCAGCATAAGGCCGGCAGGTTGTATGGGTCAAGTAATACAAGAAAAGGTTTAAACCACTCCGTCGACCTCTGCGTCATTTGTAGGGCTATGTCTCTCAGTGGGTAAAAACGGAACCCTTATAACGTCGCTTTGTTGTGCGTCTGTCTCTCCGACTCTTAAAAACCCTTTGGCTCAGGAACGTATCAATTCGAAATTTATTCCACTTGCTAAGGTCTGTGGTCCCTGGGCGGTGTAAAAAATTGAAGCTCCTATGTCAATCAGGCAAAACATACGGCCATTTATGTCACAAATCTTAACACTCGCAAACTTACTCATCAAAACCAATAGGGTGCTTCCCGTTGATCTAAAATGACGAGATTTGGCAATAAGTAAGGTTTCACAGTACAGGTAAAGGAAAAATTCCGAAAATAGTTAACTTGCAACTATATCACACGAAGAAATATTTCTTTTGGCATTTGCCGGCTAGGGCACTTTGGAATTCCCACTCACTGAATGGAGCATTGTACGATTCGGGGTGGTGCGTATGAAATGAAAGGCTCTGACATTCAAACCGCTCTTTCAGGGAGCGGAAGGCCAGCGGGTAATTCGTAGAAGTGGAGCTCTGAGCGTAATGCTCTGCAAGGAGTTTTGCAATTGTGTCTGATTCAGTGCAGACTGCTCCATTCATGGAAAGCCTAGGGACACTGACAGAGGTCTGTTATCCATAGAGTCGTCTAATCTTGGCCCAAACCTGTGATGGAGATGTACTGATGCCAATGGTGGAGACATACCGTTCCCAGCACTCCTGCTTCCTTCGGCGAATAAGGCGGCGGGCTTGAGCACGGATCCGTTTAAAGGTAATGAGGCGTTCCAGTGATGGGTGCTACTTATGACGTTGCGATCTCTAATCGCCTCAGCGATCTCCGGTGGCCACCAAGGCACAGTCCTCCGCCGAGGGGACCCGGAAGAACAGGGAATTGCAGCTTCCGCTGCAGAAACGATGCCGGTGGGGAACGTGTGAATCACCACATCAATGGCGTCATGAGAAAGAGGCTCAATAGTGGCAATGGAGGCGAACAAGTCCCAGTCAGCCTTATTCAAAGCCCATCTGGGGAGGCGAACAGAAGAGTGACGCTGCGGCAGTGACAGAAAGATTGGGAAGTGGTCACTACCCCACAAGTCGTCATGTACACTCCATTGGACAAATGGTAGAAGGCCAGGGCTGCAGACCGAAAGGTCGATGGCAGGGTATGTGGCATGTGCCACACTGAAATGTGTGGAGGCACCATTATTTAAGAGAGAAAGGTCGAGCTGTGCCAACACTTGCTCAACAACAGTACCTCAGCCTGTTGCCACCAATCCACCCCAAAAAAGGGTTATGGGAGTTAAAGTCGCCCAGTAACAGAAAAGGAGTCGGCAGTTGGGCTATCAGCGCAGCCAATACACGCTGTTGGGACATCACCATAGCCGCGCGGGATTAGCCGAGCGGTCTCAAGCGCTGCAGTCATGGACTGTGCGGCTGATCCCGGCGGAGGTTCGAGTCCTCCCTTGGGCATGGGTGTATGTGTGTTTGTTCTTAGGATAATTTAGATTAAGTAGTGTGTAAGCTTAGGGACTGATGACTTTAGCAGTTAAGTCCCATAAGATTTCACACTCATTTGAACATTTTTTTGAACATCACCATACGGTGGAAGACAGAGACTGCAGACAGTAACAGCTGGAGGCGTCCACACCCAAACAGCGACAGCCCCTAAAGGTGTGTGAAGAGGTACACACTCGCTGTAAATTGAGTTAAGGACGTAGACGCAGACTACACCAGATATCCTTGCATAAGCTGCCTGTTTCTTATAATAACCCCGATAGCCACGGAGGGCGGGGGTTCGCAGCGCCAGAAACCAAGTATCCTAGAGATCAATGCAGAAGAAAGGGTGAAGGCTGATAAGTTGTCAGCAAGGTGGTGGAAAAAACCGCTGCAGTTCCACTGGAGGATAACATGATCGTTAGGCTGGGAAGACATGAAGCGCTCAAGGAGGCAGGTTATGCCTCAGGGTCATCTGCTGCCACCGATTGAGCACCTGTGCGACTGACATCCATTGCGTCTGAGAGTTTAGCGAGATCTAAGTCCTCGGCGGACGCCAGAATCTCCACCTCATCCTCAGACGCAGAGTGTGTAGAGAGCGATGGTATGGGTGCCACCGCAAGGTCTGGATTCTTGGGGGCCTTCTTCTTCTTAGGTTTCTCTCGCTGTTCCTTCGGTGTTTCTGACTAGAAGGGCTAGGTCAGTCTCAGGTACTGAGGAGGAGTGTAAAGCCCTACGACCCCGATGGGGGTGGGGTTGTTGCTCCCGAAGGAGGAGACGCAGGAGCAACAGGGAGGGAAGTGCCCCCACCATCAAGGGGGCTCATGGATTCTGACGGCTCTGATCGCAGCAGTGGCATAGGTTTATGTCATATGCACAGGATGCTCTCGTATTTTCGCTTAACCTCAATGTAGGTCAGGCGGTCCAGGGTCTTGTATACCATTATCTTCCGTTCTTTCTGTAGAATCCTACAGTCCAGCGAGCAAGGGGTAATGGTGCTCTCCACAGTTAACACAGATGGGAGGTGGGGTACGTGGAGTATTGGGATGCGAAGGACGTCCACAATCGTGATAAGTGACGCTGGAAGTACACTAGGAAGACATATGGCCAAACTTCCAGCATTAAAAATACCGCATCCGGGGAGGGATATATGGCTTCACATCACAGCAGTAAACTATCACATTGACCTTTTCGGGTAATACGTCACCCTCGAAGGCCAAGGTGAAGGCACTGGTGGCAATCTGATTATCCCTGAGACTCCGATGGATGCGCCGGACGAAGTGAACACCTCATCGTTCTATGTTGGCGTGCAGTTCGTCGTCAGACTGCAAAAGAAGATCCCTTAGAACATAAGGACCCTGAACCATATTCAAGCTATTATGGGGCGTGGTGGAAACAGAAACATCCCCCAGCTTGTCACGGGTGGGGAGCGCAAGTGACTGGGCAGAGGATTCTGTTTTGATCAAGACTGACCTAGAGCGCATTTTGGACAAGCCCTCCACCTCCCAAACTTGTCCTCTAAATGCTCTACATAGAACTGTGGTTTCATCGTGATAAAAGACTCCCCATCAGCTCTCGTACATATAAGGAACCGGGGCAATAAGCTTCACTGCCATCCTTAGCCTTTCATTCCTCCCATGCTGTGGCCAGGGAGGGGAACGATTTGGTGTCATACTTCAGCGCATTGAACTGAGCCCTCGAACGCTTAGAGACTGCTGGCGGCTGGCCACCAGCAAGAGAAGATCTGCCACGCTTCATTTCGTGTCATCCGCTCTGACGCCCCCCACTCCGACCAAAAGCCCCTCCTCACGGGCGCCACCCAGCCGCAGCAAAGGCCACCTGGCAGGATGGCAGGAGTCCCAATGCCCCAGGGAGACAGGCATACGTGGCGAGTTAACGGCGCAGGCATCAGCAGAGCGATCCCTGTGTTGTCATGGGACTACAACCAACAGGGTACATGGCGACCCCACCGCAACGGACTGGCTACCGTGCTGGATATCAGGTGCAAAGAAGTCCATGGTCGTCGTCGGCGCAGAAAGCGACATTGCATATTGCATATTGCATTTGAAAGGAGCAGTGATACGCTACTGGACATTAAAATTGCTACACCAAGAAGAAATGCAGATGATAAACGGGTATTCATTGGACAAATATATTATACTAGAACTGACATGTGATTACATTTTCACGCAATTTGGGTGCATAGATCCTGAGAAATCAGTACCCAGAACAACCACCTCTGCCCATGCAGCTTCAACACGATACCACAGTTCATCAACAGTAGTGACTGGCGTATTGTGACGAGCCAGTTGCTCGGCCACCATTGACCAGACGTTTTCAATTGGTGGGAGATCTGGAGAATGTGCCGGCCAGGGCAGCAGTCGAACATTTTCTGTATCCAGAGAGGCCTGTACAGGACCTGCAACATGCGGTCGTGCATTATCCTGCTGAAATGTAGGGTTTCGCAGGGATCGAATGAAGGGTAGAGCCACGGGTCGTAACACATCTGAAATGTAACGTTCACTGTTCAAAGTGCCGTCAATGCGAACAAGAGGTGACCGAGACGTGTAACCGATGGCACACCATACCATCACGCCAGGTGATACGCCAGTATGGCGATGACGAATACACGCTTCCAATGTGCGTTCACCGCGATGTCGCCAAACACGAATGCGACCATCATGATACTTTAAACAGAAGCTGGATTCATACGAAAAAATAACGTTTTGCCATTCGTGCACCCAGGTTCGTCGTTGAGTACACCATAGCAGGCGCTCGTCTCAGTGATGCAGTGTCAGGGGTAACCGCAGCCATGGTCTCCAAGCTGATGGTTCAAGCTGCTGCAAACGTCGTCGAACTGTTCGTGCAGATGGTTGTTGTCTTGCAAAAGTCCCCATCTGTTGAGTCAGGGATCAAGACGTGGCTGCACGATCCGTTAGAGCCGTGCGGATAAGATGCCTGTCATCTCGACTGCTAGTGATACGTGGCCGTTGGGATCCAGCAAGGCGTTCCGTATTACCCTCCTGAATCCCACCGATTCCATATTCTGTTAACAGTCATTGGATCTCGACCAACGCGAGCAGCAATGTCGCGATACGATAAACCGCAATCGCGATAGGCTACAATCCGACCTTTATCAAAGTCGGTAACGTGATGGTACGCATTTCTCCTCCTAACACGAGGCATCACAACAACGTTTCACCAGGCAACGCCGGTCAACTACTGTTTGTGTATGAGAAATCGGTTGGAAACTTTCCTCATGTCAGTACGTTGTAAGTGTCGCCACCGGCGGCAACCTTGTGTGAATGCTCTGAAAAGCTAATCATTTGCATATCACAGCATCTTCTTCCTGTCGGTTAAGTGTCACGTCTGTAGCACGTCATCTTCGTGGTGTAGCAATTTGAATGGCCAGTAGTGTATTTGTGACGCGCTCCGCACTCGTGTGGGTAAACTGATTTGAACCCGGCTCCTCTAGCCAGTGGCCTATCGACGATTCCTAGTCCTGACAGAACACAGTGGCAGGGCATGTTTGTTGTGACAGCCATTACGTCCGTCCAGGGAAACGCGGCGGCCACGAGCCTGTCGCCCGATTTCCACTTGTGCACGATCACTAATCAAACAAGTCGGGCGCGACCCGGAATCTAACAAGAGGCCCCGCGAGGGCGCCCACAGCACCTGTTAGCGCGTCGGCCGCGTCATTACGGCGCCCACTGTGCGTCGACGACGTTGCGTCGCCTGATCCTTGCGACCTCCTCAGAACCTCGTTTAAACTTGCCGCGCCGAACCGCAGTCATTATGTGGGCGCTCAGAAGAGGCTGGAGCCGACAGCGAAATCGCTCCGATCCGCGTCCCTTCTGTTTCCCTCCTCCGTGCGCTGCTTGTCGGGCTTTCCTCCTCCCGCCTCTAACCTCTCACCCCCCCCCCCTCCCCCCGTCAGGCAGTTGCGGCGATTCGGCGCACTCGGAATTGCGCCGCTCTATTTCCATTACCGACCACTAGAAGCGTCTGGAGCACTCTCGTATTGCATTACGTTTGCGCCAGGCGCCGGCGACTGGAGGGATAAAAACAGAAAAGGATAAAATTTCGAAAGTCGACCCAGCGCCTGCCGCTCTCGCCTGTCGCGATTTCCAGTTCACACGTTTCCTTCCTCTCTCGTTTAGCTCTCTCTCTCTCTCTCTCTCTCTTCTCTATCGTACACGTGGTAAGTCCATTTGCGCTTGCCGTGGACGAAAGTCATCCACCTGCACTGCATGTCTAATCTCCACGTCTTGTCATATTCTCGTCCAAGACGACACATCGACAGATAAATCTTGATGCAATAATAATTTAGTGTGGCTTAATAGCATAGTCAAACACTTTCAATTGGACGCCGCTTCGGAAACTTGAGTGTCACTAATCTATCCCCAGTCATCCAACCGTGGTAAAGACACCTACAATTTAACGTTGACTCCAAACCACGTGTTGTTTCTGACTGACTTCACTCCCCCACCCCACTCGGCCTGCCCTCCCCCCTTCCTCCGCCATTCGGACTCCAATGTTCCTCCTTGACCATCACGTCACGAAATTTTGTGTGAGAGCTTCAGCAATGACGGCGAAACGTAGGAAAGAGTAGTGCCGAAAATGACGCAATAAAACGCACAAAGCTCTTTTCACGAACGATACAAATTATTATCTGTATTTGTCGTATGCCAATGGTACAGTCTGGCAGACGTTTACCAGTTGGTGCCGGCCGGAGTGGCCGTGCGGTTCTAGGCGCTACAGTCTGGACCCGAGCGACCGCTACGGTCACAGGTTCGAATCCTGCCTCGGGCATGGATGTGTGCGATGTCCTTAGGTTAGTTAGGTTTAATTAGTTCTAAGTTCTAGGTGACTGATGACCTCACAAGTTAAGTCGCATAGTGCTCAGTGCCATTTTACCAGTTGGTCGTGGGAGCTGGTGACGTACACCGTCGAGCTCCAGCACTTAGGGATTCGTTATGAGTCCTCTTGTACTGACATGAATATGAGCTGTTGGTTGCACCTCATGATTTTAACAAGTGTCCAAAGCTGTGGCAAGCTACACCACGAAGCACCAGAACTTAGAGGTTCAGTACAATTTCTCTTGTACCGATATTAGTAGGAGCTGTTGGTTCTATCTCATGATTTTAACCAGTGTCCAGAGTGCCGTAGACAAAGACCCCCAGATTGATAATGTGATCTTTGACTTCCGGAAGGCATTCGATGCAGCTCCGAACTCGTTTCGTGAAAAAAATACGAGTTTACCGAAGACGGGGCCAGATTTGTGACAGAATTTAGGACATTCTAACAAATGATGAAATGTCTAAAGTACTCCAAAAGAGTGCTATAGGGTCATTAGACTTTAAAGGATATATAAATGATCTAGTGGATAACGTCAGAAGCTCAACGAGGCTGTTGTCTACAGGTAGGTCGCAACGTGAGAAGACTGCAGAGAAATGCAGGAAGACTTGCAAGGGATCGATGGTCTGTTAAGAGATGGCTGTTGAACCTTCACGTAAAGAAATGGAACACATTGTGCTTAAATAGGAAGAAGATTGATTATTGTTCGATTACGCTATTGGTGAAAAGCACTGGAAACAGTAGGTAAAGTTAATCTGTCGCCAATCCTAAGGTTGTTACGATCGTCATAGTGCTTTACTGATCATGGTCCTGTTGGAGGTTGTTATGCCGCTGCCTTCCTCCAACCTTTGAACTGACTTAACCAGGAATTTATATGGATACCTACAGCTTAACGTGAATTCGAAACCACGGTGCAGCTCGGCATTTTGCGCATCAGCGAACAATGCTAGAGGTGAAAGGAGTGGTAAGTGCCAGATAAAAATCTAAATATTGACCAGGTAACAAACCCGAGATTTTGGACATTTAGTCTGACGTTTTACCACGTTTTTTCCCCTTATAACCCTTCCACTAGCTAACCTTATTTGCCTTCTCGGCTTGGCTTCTGTGGCTTTTATTTTCCTGAACTATGAAAGAAATTACCTGATGCAACTATTTCGTTTGATGAAGCAGCTTCTTTTTTATTAAAATTATACTTTTTATCCACTGTACATTAAATCAGCATAAATTTCGTTTTGTGGTGTACGGCGTGGAAGATCGCTTCCGATTCCGACAGTTGTAGATCGTCAACTTCGCTTGTCCAGGATCATCATGGAAGTTGTTGATGGTTCTTTGCCCACATGGTTTTGCCCCTCTTCGTTACTACCCGCAGAAATTTTTCTCTTAGACTTTTCAGACGAAACTGTACGAGCAGACTCAGTTGTGTCCATTCTTGATTATTCCGTTGTTTCAGATGATGAATTCGCAAATGATTCCGCTTCTCATTTCAGGACTTGGCGCAGGAGCTACGCCCATTGCGTCACCCTGAAACACATCCAACGCGGACATTTCTGATCTGTTAGTCGTAAGCCGTGCGACAGCGACTGTAGTGTCTCTTTGACACTCGAGTCGTTTACTGTTTGTTGTCTCAACACACCTGCTGTCCCTGTAATCTTCAACTTTAATGCTAGCCTGGGCTTGACTGTCAGTAAATGGATCAGTGCTCCCCGTTCCTACAACGTTCTGATTCTTTCCACGCACGCCGAAACATGGAAATGGCCGTTCGTTTTCGACAGTTGGAACATCACTAAAATGTTCAGGATTATTATTTACAGTCTTGGTATCATTAACATCAGCTGAATTACTTTCAGCTATTTGGGCACGATTTGCTATAGGTTCTCCGCTTGTTCCTACTACGAGATCAGAAAATATAGATTTCCATGAAGTTAGGTTGAGCTCAAGACGGTCTGTTCGTTTGACATAGACTGTTTTATTACTTTGGAGAAACATGTAATAGCCAAGATCGCATTCACTACTACTTATCCCTGATGATCAGTTTCAACGATTAAGACTGTCATCGCCGTCCGCGGTGGTCTAGCGGTTCTAGGCGCTCAGTCCGGAACCGCGCGACTGCTACGGTCGCAGGTTCGAATCCTGCCTCGGGCATGAATGTGTGTGATGTCCTTAGGTTAATTAGGTTTAAGTAGTTCTAAGTTCTAGGGGACTGATGACCACAGATGTTACGTCCCATAGTGCTCAGAGCCATTTGAACCATTTTTAAGACTGTCATCGTCTGATCTTTAAGAGCTTGTTGTTATACCTCTTGTTCCCTTATGACGGGACGTATAACAATAAGTTTTTTGATGATCAGAAGATGACAGTCTTAACTGTTGAAACCGGTCACCAGGAATAAATAGTATGAATTTGATCTTGGTTATTACAAGTTCCTTCAAGGCAAATACAGATCACCCGCTCCGATCTCTAATTATGAAATATGTTATGTTACATTACATATCAAGCAAGCTGGCCGTTTCTCCATGTGTTTAATTTATGTGTAATAGACACCAATAGTCATTACGGATAGGATTGGTTCTTTAACTTCCATTTTGGTAGATATTTTTCAGATTGGAATTGGAAAGGAATCAAAATCTGCCACTTAGTTGCTAAGTGCGAGAACGTTTCCATAAGTTTGCAATTTTAGTTTTATTATTTCATCGTAACTTCCATTGGGGTGTTAAAGACACATACATTTGCCAAGTTGCCTTCGACTGGACTAACAGTCAACTTACAGACAGAGCCTCTTGCTAATACACTCCTGGAAATGGAAAAAAGAACACATTGACACCGGTGTGTCAGACCCACCATACTTGCTCCGGACACTGCGAGAGGGCTGTACAAGCAATGATCACACGCACGGCACAGCGGACACACCAGGAACCGCGGTGTTGGCCGTCGAATGGCGCTAGCTGCGCAACATTTGCGCACCGCCGCAGTCAGTGTCAGCCAGTTTGCCGTGGCATACGGAGCTCCATCGCAGTCTTTAACACTGGTAGCATGCCGCGACAGCGTGGACGTGAACCGTATGTGCAGTTGACGGACTTTGAGCGAGGGCGTATAGTGGGCATGCGGGAGGCCGGGTGGACGTACCGCCGAATTGCTCAACACGTGGGGCGTGAGGTCTCCACAGTACATCGATGTTGTCGCCAGTGGTCGGCGGAAGGTGCACGTGCCCGTCGACCTGGGACCGGACCGCAGCGACGCACGGATGCACGCCAAGACCGTAGGATCCTACGCAGTGCCGTAGGGGACCGCACCGCCACTTCCCAGCAAATTAGGGACACTGTTGCTCCTGGGGTATCGGCGAGGACCATTCGCAACCGTCTCCATGAAGCTGGGCTACGGTCCCGCACACCGTTAGGCCGTCTTCCGCTCACGCCCCAACATCGTGCAGCCCGCCTCCAGTGGTGTCGCGACAGGCGTGAATGGAGGGACGAATGGAGACGTGTCGTCTTCAGCGATGAGAGTCGCATCTGCCTTGGTGCCAATGATGGTCATATGCGTGTTTGGCGCCGTGCAGGTGAGCGCCACAATCAGGACTGCATACGACCGAGGCACACAGGGCCAACACCCGGCATCATGGTGTGGGGAGCGATCTCCTACACTGGCCGTACACGACTGGTGATCGTCGAAGGGACACTGAATAGTGCACGGTACATCCAAACCGTCATCGAACCCATCGTTCTACCATTCCTAGACCGGCAAGGGAACTTGCTGTTCCAACAGGACAATGCACGTCCTCATGTATCCCGTGCCACCCAACGTGCTCTAGAAGGTGTAAGTCAACTACCCTGGCCAACAAGATCTCCGGATCTGTCCCCCATTGAGCATGTTTGGGACTGGATGAAGCGTCGTCTCACGCGGTCTGCACGTCCAGCACGAACGGTGGTCCAACTGAGGCGCCAGGTGGAAATGGCATGGGAAGGCGTTCCACAGGACTACATCCAGCATCTCTACGATCGTCTCCATGGGAGAATAGCAGCCTGCATTGCTGCGAAAGGTGGATATACACTGTACTAGTGCCGACATTGTGCATGCTCTGTTGCCTGTGTCTATGTGCCTGTGGTTCTGTCAGTGTGATCATGTGATGTATCTGACCCCAGGAATGTGTCAATAAAGTTTCCCCTTCCTGGGACAATGAATTCACGGTGTTCTTATTTCAATTTCCAGGAGTGTATTAACTCAGTGGTACCACTAGTGTACTCACGGATTACGCGCTCATAAAGCAAAGTATGAAACAGTATATCGACTCGTTAGTATTAAGTTGTACATTGTCTTCTTGGTCTCTTGTTAGTTTCATACAGGCAACAACCCATTTCCGAATTTCGAGAGCTGATGGCCGCTCGTTGTCTTTGGCGAATTACAGTTTCACAATGATTTTCCGGGCATAGATTTCTATTGCTATTTATAATTCTTCACACGCTGAGGAAAGTGTAAAGACCATCACTCTTCGCGTGACGAAACTGTATAATAGACGCTACATAAAGCGGCACGAACAGCACTTACCCTGTAAACACTGGCTGCAGCGCATTGTGTGGCCAACCGCTACGATCGTTGAAGCGGAACCGTGCAATCGAGCCTCACAGGAAACAGTATCAACCGTAAAATACCTAGGAGTTACCGCTTGGAGCGATTCATTACGAAAAATCTTAAGGAAACATAATTCATCCACCAGCGAAGTGACTTACATAAATATTGTTCGACCAATTCTTGTGTATCCATTTGGGACACTTACGAAGTAGCATGTCATTCTGAACGCAGAGAAGTTTTCAACCTTAACAGTACCATTTCGATGTCCCAGGGGAATCTTACAGATGATTACTTCTTACAATATGTGTAAATGACGTAGCAGACGTCATAATTTGCATTAAGCTTTTCGCGGATGAGGCTGCAGTATACACGGAAGTCGCGAAGCTCGAAAATAATA
Source organism: Schistocerca americana (assembly GCF_021461395.2). NCBI lineage: Eukaryota > Metazoa > Arthropoda > Insecta > Orthoptera > Acrididae > Schistocerca > Schistocerca americana. The sequence continues at coordinate 768,750,916 of NC_060122.1, read as the reverse complement.
GTGAAATGCAGAAAGACCTGCAGAGGGTGGACGCTTGTTGTAGGGAGTGGCAGTCAACATAAACAAATGTAACATACTGCAAATATATAGACTGAAATGCCCATTTCTGTGTGATTACGCAACTGCAGGACAAATTATCGGAAGCATTGCTTTCATAGAATAGCTAAGAGTATTCGTACAGAGCAATTTAAAGTGGAATGACCACATAAAATCAATCGCTGGTGAGGTAGATGCCAGACAGATTCACTGGAAGAATTCTCAGGAGATGAAGCCCACCAACAAAGGAAGTAATTTACAAAACACTCGTTTGACCAGTACTTCAATATTGCTCTGCTGTATGCGATCCGTACTAGATAGGACTGAAGAGGAAATTGATAAGATCCAAACAAGAGTAGCACGTTTAGTAGCTGGTTCATTTAGTAAGCGTGATAGCGTCACCAAAATTTTCAGCCAATTGCAGTGGCAGGCGATGGAAGAGCCGTATTAAAGTTCCGAAAGCACACGTTCCTTGAAGAGTCGACTAATATAATGCTTCCTCCAACATATATCTCGCGAAAAGGCCGTGGAGTAAAAATTAGAGAAATTTCGAGCCCCTACGGAGGCTTACCAACAATCGCTCTTCCTGCAAACCATATGCCACACACCGTAAGACGGCTTGTGGGATGTAGATATAGACACAGAACAGAGGAGATAAGAAGATCCAACGAAGAGAGGCATTTTTCGTTGCGGGATCGTTGAGTAAGCGTGAGAGCGTTATGGAGAAGAACAACAAACGCGAGTGACAGTCGCTAGAGAGAAGCGTTATTCGTAACGGAGAAAGGTTGCTTTAGAAATTCTAACAAGGGAACCCTCCATACTGTAAATCACGGATTTTGGTGCGCTTCAAATATGTTGTAGAGGCACTGACCCTGAGTACCTGGCTATCCGGTTTTTTAGCGACGGGCCTTGGTTTTTGAGAAAATCGATTTTTAAGTTCATTGCGCGCTTTGTATACTTGTAACATTACCTATATTTCGAGTAAGTCAGCCTAGCGCAGCGGTAAGGGTTCACAGCTACCGCACTGGGGGTGCTGTGTTCGAATCCTGCTCGTGTACATTTTTTTTTCAAAATCGATAGAATTTCTCAATTTTATTTCAAAGAATATCAACAAACAGTGTAAGGTGTGCGAAATCATAAAGATATATTCAGTTATTTATTTTTTTCAGATATTCATTCCGTTTGTGGTTCGCAGTTGCAGTTTCAAATGTTCGTACAACGGTCTCTTCTTGTATTACCTGAAATCGATCTCCGCCCATAATCGTCCCCTCTCACGTGAATACGGTTAGCCGTAACGGGAACCCCAGCTCCTATGCTAATTAGGATACGAGCTGCATTTCTTTACTTTCGCATCTAACTACAGCGTCAGTTGGTCGTAAAGCGTCTCTAGTGCCATGTGTTAGAAAAATTCTGTGAAATTAAAGAACCAAGTGTTTCTGCAGTAGTGCAGCCAGAAGAAGATCTACAATTGGAGGAGATGAACGAAGACTCAAAAGGCGAAATCACGAAAGTCATTAAATACTCCGAAAATCTATTGCGCGATTTGAATCTCGTAACGAATCCACCGCCTAGCGTGATCTCTGCCAATTCCGTTGCAACTGGCGATGAGATATGTATCGCAATACAGGAACTCTTGGCCGAAAGACAGATCATTATTGATGATGAATTGGTAGATTTCAACGAAGAAGATGAATTGGGAGAATATGATGCGAACCGCAAACGGAATGAATATTTGAAAAAATTAATAACTGAATATATCTTTATAATTTCGCACAGCTTACACTGTTTGTTGGCATTCTTTGAAATAAAATTGAAAAATTCGGTCGATTTTGAACAAAGAAAGTACACGAGCAGGACTCGAACACGGTACACCCACCGCGGTAGCCGTGAACCCTTACCGCTGCGCTACGTTGACCTGCGCGAAGTATATGTAATGTTACAGGTATACAAGCGCGCCCAATGAACTTCAAAATCGATTTTCCGAAAAACCAAAGCCCGTCGCCAAAAATAATAATAATAATAATAATAATAATAATACCAGGTACTCAGGGAAAGTGCCTCTACAACATATTTGAAGCGCATAAAAATCCGTGAATTACCGTATGGAGGGTCCCCTTGTAAGAACGTACATTCGAAAGAAGCGTTTGGCAAAATATTACGTCCTAGCACGTATGTCTCGCGAAAAGACCACTATGGAAAAAGTCCGAAAAATCATAGATCATACGAAAGTTCGCACACAGTCGTTTTTCTCACGCACTATTCGTGTATGGAACAGAGAATGGTGGGTGGAAAGGGGGGGGGGGAGGGGGCCACAATGTACCAGAAGTGCTTAGTTCATTGTTTTTAATTAATTTCATGTACTAATTTCGATTTAATGTCTTTTGTTTTATCACCCTGTTTTTTCTGTCCACATTACCGCGTTCATTACATTTCTCATTTTGTTTGAATTTCGTTATACTTATCAGCTCTTCTTACATTTAAATCTTCATCTGCGTTATTTTGTCCATAGTGCAGTAAGTATTTATGTTTAAATGTTTGCACGACGATTACCATACAAAAAAATGCGCATCTGGTAACGAAAAGCACATTTTTTGCACTACTGAACAATCAATATGAACAGATTATTAGGTCTTTTGTTTTTTGAACTCATAGCTCAGAATTTTCAAATAATTGTATATTATAACAGATACATATGATTAATTTCATATTCACAAAAATTGCGACTGCAAAAATAATGATATAAGGAAAATGAAACAAATTAAAATATTTCTTATGGTGATTAAAATAACGTAACAAAGCAACGGAAATAAAAAATTACATTTAAACTAATTAACGACATAAAATGAGTGATTAAAGTCATTTCAATACAGATTAAAAAATAAGAAAAGTTTATTGCGTCTGATGTCTTTCGAACCCACAATTTATTCGATATCAAGCTATTGCCTTATCCTCCTTTTTGTTGATCTCATTTTATTTCTGTTCGTTGCATTTATTCGAGGCGGATGTCCTGTGACAGCCATTCAAGTTCGTCGTTGATCCATTCGCTTAGATTTTTGTATTACAGAGGCCAGCTAATTTTCTGACCGAATACGCTGAACTACCGTGTCGGCAGCCATTACACCACCCAACCAAACCATGTATTTCGACTTTTTTAATGTAAAAAAATGAATGAGCTGTTATATTTTAAACTTAGAAAAAACTCAAAAATGGTTCAAATGGCTCTGAGCACTATGGGACTTAACTTCTAAGGTCATCAGTCCCCTAGAACTTAGAACTACTTAAACCTAACTAACCTAAGGACATCACACACATCCATGCCCGAGGCAGGATTCGAACCTGCGACCGTAGCAGTCGCGCGGTTCCAGACTGTAGCGCCTAGAACTGCTCGGCCAAACCGGCCGGCGAAAAAACTCAAATTTTATAGTTAATTATATCAATTTTTACCACAGTTTTTAATAGATTCGGCAAAATATAGAGTTTCCTACACCTGTGAGTATGGTTTGTATGCTGTGCAAAATTATTCGAAGAATATCTCTTACTTATGAAGATAAGTGCAGCTGTAGCAACAAATACCGCCAACACTAAGTAAAAACATGATGAAATTTCACATGTAAAAAAATTATTTTGTTATGTTTTTGAACTTCCACTGCTATAAGTGTCAATCCTGAATCCCTCTTGGTCATGCTGAGAAAGTTTTACGAATTTATTTATAAAAGTATAGACAGAGGAAATTAAAATGTCCTGTCGTGCCTCTCCTGCTTCAAGTCGACTCGTTTAACTTCCTACCTCCCTTAAATTTAGTTCGGAAATAGTCAATACTTAACACGCGGCTGAGAACGAACGTCATAAATCTGAATAATAGCTTTATATTAATAGACGCCGTTATGAAACACGAGCCGACGGTCTGACAACCAGCGATCTCAGTCCAACGGGCCCCTCTGCCGGCAGGTACACAAGCCCAGATTCAACTGCATAAGCAAGCGGCCACAAGACTTCTACCGTTATTATTTATTTATCGTTTGGCATAAACACTCCAACACGTATGATACATTTGACATTTAAATTACTCCAGAAAAGGAGATAAAAAAGCAAGAATATTGGGTTTACGTACATTAGCTACAAAATAGTCGTAACATAGATATTAAAATGAACAGCACAATGTGTGATGCAGTGGACTATAAAATGACCAGTAAAAATAGCTAGTGAGGCGAGCTAATAAAAGGAACAATAAGTTACACATTAAAATAATCGGCTGAATGGACATTACAGTCAACAATAAAAAAACATTAAAATGGAAAACGTAAGTTCAGTAATGAAAAGAACAATGAAATTAATAATAAATTTACATTAACACAGTTGAGAGGTGGGCAGCAAGTAGAATCACTATATACATAAAAAATATCCAGCTAAAAGATGGCAGTATCATTCAGTTCACATACATCTGCTTACGCTCTGATGTTGCAATCACTCACGTTATGTCAATTGTCCGACGCAGGACTCCACAATCACACTGAGGGCTGGGATTTGTCCCTTTTGGTCTGGCAGACCCCATGTGATGTTAGAATCCTGTTAAGAATTTTCCATTGTCTGCGGGGAAGTTCAGTAGCTCTTCGTGTGGCATCGGAAGTGATCCAGTGAACCGCCAGTTATCGGCGCTCCCGTCTGTCGGCCACTGCGCAATGACGTTGGTGTTTGTGTCTAGTAGTTGCTCCTCTAAGACTAATGGAGGTCGGCGTCTTGCTGCAGGAAAGCAGGCTGCCGGTTCACTGTTGGCTGTGGATCACCTGCTAGAGTAGCACAGGCAATAGCCACCTCTGCACAGGAATCTTGACTTTCAACTGTCCAGAATATGACATCGACCGTTACGTGACAACCGAAGTGGTACAGCGTACAGCAGAGAAGACCATCCCCAGGTCACAGTAGATTAGTCGCCCTGAAGAGACCCGGTGCGAAAACGGTCGAAACGTCGGTTAATAGTTATTTTTGGTGTTTTATACTCGTCGTAATGCTGCCCAACACCCAAAAGGATTTTATTTAAATTGACACTGGCCACGGAGCTCTACGCACTTATATCAGAATGTCATCAGCTTTCCCACTTTATTCCCCTAATAAAAATCGGATTTTAACGTTCCATTTAGATCAGGGGAGTCTAAATCGTGGCCCAAAGAAAGTATCAATACGGCCCACGAAAGCATCTATCACACGATCGGGAAAAAAGAGTCCATAAAATTCTGTTTATTTAAAGTTACGATAAATAGAATATTTTTATTTGAAACTTCTGCCAGACGATGCTACGATGCTATTCTCTCATTGCTCCATCCTTTCTTCTCAGCGGTTATGTTTCTGGTGATCGTTAGAAATAGAGACCAAGGACAATGACAACGATGAGAGAACGCCTGAAACTATTTGGGGAAATTTAAACTAGTGCCTAATCAGTAAACTTAACCCTGTCCCGTCAGATTACAACGGTACTGTCCATACTTCGGTCACGTCGCTCAAAATCCAGTCGACCGTAAATCGCCGAGCCCTTTAAGTGAAATGAGCAATTGCAGTAATGAAAGTTTTACATCATTTGTGTAATGTTCCTAAAAGGAGTTAAATTGTCAGTAACTTTCTTTTTATTTCGGTTGCCTGGAAGCCATCTCTGCGCCTAATGCGAAAATGGGTTACAAATGAAGGCATTTGTCTTGACGAGAAAATTCGGGAGAGAGCAAAGAAATGAACGTCGCGTGCTCCGGTGAGCGGAGGTGTATAAATGGCTTTTTTATGCGTTGAATTGCGAAATCAGCTAACAGTCTGAAAGACGATGTAGCTGTATCCGCTGCAAGAATGAAATTTTTCAAGCGGAATAAGACTGGTATTAGCGATCTCTATAAAGAGTAGCTACAGCGAGACTTCTGCAGTTGAATACGCCATTTTGCCGTGTGATTTAACTCACACTGCGAAGGCGAGGAAAACTTTAAGAGCCGTCGAGGTGATCGCAGTTGGCGATGAAAGTGAAAATAATCCATAAGAAGAAACCAAGCACCTGGCGTGTCTTCCGTATGCAGGGCCGTCCACAGTCAGATTGGCCAAGATAATGGCGAAGTACATCATAAAAACCACTTTTCACGAATATGCTTCAATCAGTCGAAGACCGATCTTCCGAACATGTTGTGGGCATAAAAAATCGTCATAAATTGTACTAAACGCTTCCTCCGAAAAATTATTTTGAGCATTTAGTTCAGGAGCCCTCTATAAATGTAAATGATTGCGAAAACATGCTTTACCTCTTAGCTACAAATAACCCTGAACAAATAGAAAGCAACGTGATGGATACAGCCTTTAGTGACCATAAAGTTGTTATTGCGAGACTGACCACCGTAATATCAAGTCCACCAAAAGTAAACGCAAAATGCATCTGTTTAAAAAAAAAAAGAAACAGATAAAAATTCGATTAACGCCAACCTAAGAGGCAATTCCTACTCCTTCCCAAGTAACTATGTACTGTAAATGTAGACACAATGTGGTTCAAAATCAGAGAAATAGTATCTGCTACAACTCGGAAATTTATACCGAATAAATTAACAAAGCCGCCGGGGTGGCCGAGCGGTTCTAGGCGCTACAGTCTGGAACCCCGCGACCGCTACGGTCGCAGGTTCGAATCCTGCCTTGGGCATGGATATGTGTGTTGTCCTTAGGTTAGTTAGGTTTAAGTAGTTCTAAGTTCTAGGGGACTGATGACCTCAGAAGTTAAGTCCCATAGTGCTCAGAGCAATTTGAACCATTAAATTAATAGAAGACGGTATTGGTCCCCCACGTTACACAAAACAGGTCAGAACATTGCTGCAGAAGCAACGAAAAAAACATGCCAAATTTAAAAGTACAAAATATCTCCAAAATAGGCGATGTTTTACTCATCCTAGAGACTTAGTGCGGACTTCAATGCGAAGTGATTTTAACAGCTTCCACAACGGGACTTTGTCTCGAAATCTGACAGAAAATCCAAAGAGATTCTGGTCGTATCTGAAGTACATCAGCGGCAAGACGCAATGAACGCCTTCACTGCGCGATGTCAATGATAATATAACAGTTGGCAGCGCCACTAAAACGGAGTTGTTAAACATAGTTATCCGATATTTCTACACGATAGAAAACCAAGTAAATATTTCGGAATTCGAATCAAGAATAGTTGTCAACGTGAGTAACTTGGAGATAGACGCCATCGGGTTAGCGAAACAGCTTAAATTACTCGATAAAAGCAAGACTTCCGGTCCAGGTGGTATACCAGTTAGGTTCCTTTGAGAGAATACTCCGTTCGAACGTTAGATGACGGTCTTTTGACACATAGTCAGCACGTATTCAGAAAACATCGTTCTTGTGGAACACAACTAGTTATTTACTCTCACAAAGTGCTGTCGACAAGGAACGTCAAATTGATGCTACATTTTTAGATTTCCAGAAGGCTTTTGACGCCGTTCCGCACAAGCGACTTCTAATTAAGTTCAGTACCTATGCATTATCGCTTCAGTTGTGTGACACAGGATTCATGATTTCCTATCAGTAAGGTCACAGTACATAGCACTCAACGGAAAACTGAAGTGATATCTGTCTTTCCCCAAGGAAGTGTTATAGGCTCTCTGCCGTTCCTGATCTACATAAACCATTTAGGAGACAAAAAAATGGTTCAAATGGCTCTGAGCACTATGGGACTTAACATCTGAGGTCATCAGTCCCCTAGAACTTAGAACTACTTAAACCTAACTAACCTAAGGACATCACACACATCCATGCCCGAAGCAGGATGCGAACCTGCGACCATATCAGGCGCGCTGTTCCGGACTGAAGCGCCTAGAACCGCTCGCCCAATTTAGGAGACAATCTGAGCAGCCCACATAGACTGTTTTGAGATGAAGCTGTCATTTGCCGTCTTGTAAAGCCGTCAGAAGATGAAAACCAATCGCAAAATGATTTAGACAAGATATTAGTGGGATCCAAAAAGTGGCGATTAACCCTAAATAATGAAAAATGTGAGGTCATCCACATGAGTACTAAAATGAATCTGTCAAATTTCGGTTACACGATATCAAACAAATTTAAAGGTTCTCAATTCAACTAAATACTAAGGAATTACAATTACGAACGACTTAAATGTGAACTATTACATAGATAATGTTGCGGGAAGGCGAACCAAAGACTGCGTTTTATTGGCAGAACACTTAGAAGACGCAACAAATCCGCTGAAGAGACTGTCTATGTTACGCCTGTCCATCCTCTGCTAGAGTATGAAAGGTAACCCTAGTGGGAACTATGTAAATGATTGAAAATGTTGGCATAATTTTAGTGCTCTAACAACATTACTTTTTCTCTAAAAAAAGAGACATAAATTATGCTAAACAAGTTATTGTTTGAATACCGTAAACAACTAACAGGTGGTTTAAGATTACACTGGACAAGGATCCTGGGTGGCAGAGACAAGTTAACTAGTGGAGTGAGTCAAGTACTCTGGCCCTAAAAATGTGGATAACACAATCTGAATTGATCTGACGCTGAGCAGACTTTGACTGATCAAATCTACTGTAGTTTCTCTACATAGGTGCAGCTGAGAGCAAGTGGCGATTGAGATCTGTACGCCCTGGCAATGGCGGAGTGGCCATATGTTACCCTGTTTGCTTCGTTCGGCGATGTAACTTGCAGCTGACGAGCTGGGTGCGGCGAAGGTGAGACTTAGAGGCTGCTTCTGTGAATCGATCCCGGCCTCGAAAGAAATGCAAAAATCTCATAGTCTAGCTAACAGGCAGACAGATCGCAAATTGCTCTCTACCAGAGCCCTGAAATCACACCCATTCGGTACAGTAAGAACACCACAGGCTCCCCTGTCTAAACTACTAGCAAGTGAAGTCAGACTCAGGACAGGTCCCAAGCACCAACCATACATGCCAGAGCTTCGACCAGAAGGACTTCCAGACCAAAATATCGCACCCAAGTGCCTCGCACCTCTCCCAAAAAAAATTCCGTTTTCCTACAAAGCACACGAGCGACACTGCCTTCACCCCATCATGAGCCAATCTCAGGGCTCTAGAGGTGCTAAATCTCCCCTCCCACACGACAGAACAAACTCATGTCGAACCAGGGCAAGAGTTAAGAAACCTGCATCTCTGGAAAAAAAGAAACTGTCAATTACTGGCTTTTTTTAAGTTTTTGCAGAGGGGAAAGATGCTTTTCTCCAAAGTCGTGTCGCTTCCCACATCAACAAGATACAATCTTAAACATCTTTATCAAAATCGCCTTTGCCTTGGACTTTGTTAGTCCTAGCTATAAGGTGTAATAAATATTCAATCTATAAACGTTTCTCAGACACTGGAGTTCCTTATACAACTGGGGTGGCCAATAGAAGTGGTTCACAGGCCTATTTGCACTATTGGCAAACACGAAAACTTGAGAATTTTTTATTACGCATGGCTCTGCACACAATACCCAGTTTACGACTCCACTGTCTAGACACGTTCCTTCAGACCATCGCCCCGAGCCCAGGCTACTGCTGGTGCCATGGCAGGTATCGTGGCATTGTTCTGCTGGAGACCTGTCTCGATGAGGGGCTGCCCTGTCTGCGCTGTATGGCTATGGGCCTGTCCAGCAACATTTACTGAGGAATGGGTTCGCTGCCAATTGCTTTCAACTCCCAATATGCCCTTTCTACAAGCTAATAACCATAAAAATACCTCATGCTTTTAGCGTCCTATCCCAAGTTATGTTCACGGACGAGTCCAGGTATAGTCTGAACAGTTATTATAGCCGGATTTTCATCTGGCTTGAAACAGGAACCAGATACCAACTCCTTAATGCCCTTGAAAGGGACCAGTATGGAGGTCGTGGTTTGATGGTGCGGGGTGGGATTATGATTGGTGCAGGTACACCCCTGCATGTCTTTGACAGAGGAACTGTAACAGGTCAGGTGTATCGGGACGTCATTTTGCATCAGTATCTCCGCCTTTTCAGGGTGCAGTGGGTCCCACCTTCCTCCTGATGGATGATAACGCACGGCCCCACCGAGCTGCCATCGTGGAGTAGTGCCTTGAAACAGAAGATATCAGGCGAATGGAGTGGCCTGCCTGTTCTCCAGACCTAAACGCCATCGAGCACGCCTGGGATGCTCTCGGTCGACGTATCGCTCCACGTCTTCAAACCCCCTATCACACTCCAGGAGCTCCGACAGGCACTGCTACAAGAATGGGAGGCTTTACCCCAGCAGCTGCTCGACCACCTGATCCAGAGTATGCCAACCCGTTGTGCGGTCTGTGTACGTGTGTATGGTGATCATATCCCATATTGATGTCGAGGTACATGCGCAGGAAACAGTGGTGTTTTGTAGCACATGTGTTTCGTGACGGTTTTCTCAACGTATCACCAATATCGCGGACCTACAGATCTGTGTCGTGTGTGTTCCCTATGTGCGTATGATATTAGCGCCAGTTTTGTGTAGCTCCACATTCTGCAATTATCCTTAATTTGTGAACATGAGTGTAGTATTATCCAAAATATTTTATCGTCATTACGACGTGTCTAGAGTTCGAAGGGGTAACGTTGCAGACATTTTCAATCCCGCGAAGATTCGAGAACGCCAGTACTGAATACCATAGCTCGTTAGCCTCGAAACACGTCGATTTTAAGGTGCTTGCTATGACTATGTCACTACAGCGACTTCAGTTCCACTTGCAGTGGATAATTCGAAAAGGCAGACCTTTAAGTGAGAAATAGTCGTAGCTTATTTCCGGAACGAATCCTTCGCTCTGATCTTTAGTGTAGGCAGTAATGAAGCTTCGGTTCAACTCCGGGTAGCTCAATCGTCACGAGTAAGATGCGGCTTTATAAATTCCGAGAATGGAAGAGCCGCCCAGAAGCGGCTCTTGGGAAACTGTAAAGCATTGCTGTATCTGGTTCGCGGCACCACTTAGCGATAATTGCACAGAAGTGCGTTCGTACAACGTGGTTACCAATGCAGGAGAACCGTCCTAAGTACTCAGATCAGAAACCGCTAGAAGTGAAAGGGCAGATCTCTAACTGCTCGAGGCATTAGCGGAGACTGCGTGCGAAGTGCAAAGGAGCAAGTCGAGAATCAGTTGAGCGCTCGGAGGTTGAACGTTGTTGGGGTTGGCTCATAAGACTTCCTGTGGGGGGAGTCGTAGAGCCGGAGACTCACGTAGAAAAGTAAATACCACTGCCGTTAATTCTCAAAGAGGCAAATCATGCACCCCTTTCCAGTAGGAGATAATTCATTCAGACAGAGCTGGCTGTCAACGAATTAAATTACCACAATTTACAGACGGTAAGTAAACCACCCACCGCTGACGTTTATCTGTTCAACGATACGTTTCTAGGATGCTGCACCCTCATCTCGAGTTGCACAATAGTGTCAGACAACCGCCACCCCACAACATGATTCTTTAAAAGTGGAACTCCCATACAAAACCGCTTCAAACGTCTGATTACTTAGCAAATGAGTTGATCTTTTAAGCATTTGACGTTAACGGTATAAAACATCTATTGAGAATGAAAATATGGTCCAAGTAGGCTGTATAATTTCAATTATCTGTGAAATTGGTCAATTTAAACCGTGGGTCATTTTCAAGTACATATCTTAAGCTGCCAGCTTAAATTAGCCAATTGTATGCATGATAAAAAGAAAACAGCCTACTTGGACCATGTTTTCAGGACTATGTTTTCGTAATCAAAACACTTTGAGGCTGTGGATTCCCACAAAAACAAAATTTTAAAACATTTGTAGTTGAAGACGCAAAACCTTGCTCATGCTGGTTTTATTAGTTTCGGGCTATCCGCTCATATTTTAATGAAAAAGTCATAACCAAAACGCTAGATGCTGAAGTTTTCATAGTATGAGCAACGAACTTATAGTACGCGACAGACTTTTATTTCCATTATTTTGAAGGACTGTAAGGGAGAAAGAAGTTTAGGGAAGACTTGAAATTATTTTAAGGTTTGTCGGAAGTCACTGAGTGAATATAGTCTGTGTAATTTGCACGCTGAGAGTTAAGCTGCCTCGAGAGATATACACAGTTCTTAACTTCAAAACTTGACTAATTCTGTTAAACCTTTAACGTATGATTACTCTTCAAACCAGTAAAGAAACTAGTTTTTTTAATTCGGTCAATAATTATACGAAATACTAAAAATCGAAGTTTTGTTTCTCCCGGAAGCCATTGATAGGCACGCTGCAACTGGGATTGAATGAGTTATCTGTTTAGTAGCAGAATACTGAAGAGCTGTTGCACACTTGCTGCTTAATGTCGCTATGAAAGCTAATACAAGTAGTTACTATTCATGGTATATGGTGTAATTACATGAACTACAACTAATTTTTTTTTTACTTGCAAAACGTAACAAATTATTTCCAAAATGACACAGACATACAAATACATATTTAAAAAATCACCTTACTTCACTTGTTGACACCAGAAAATAATTTACTTGTCGGTAAGCGTGCGACAGCATGCATACCTAATACGCTCCAAAACTCCGCGCAGAAAAACGGTATTTTCCAGTGTTCATACCTGGGGTTCCATTGGTGATAAAATGTAGGATCAAGTGTTTTAGATATACCTTGGGCTAGGGACTATTTGTATAGGCAGCAGAAGGATCGTATGAGCGTCACTTTCCTACAGTATATTGTCAAATTATGGATATTCCACATTTCCTCCCGCTTAGGCAAATGGAGCAAATCGGTTGATTCTGCTTGCATTTGATGTGGTCTACAATGAGCTTATGGCACTTATTGAGGCACCATTAGTTCACGGGGCGTTTCTTAAATTTTAACTGCATGTTCTTTAGGCATTTATCTGGAAGATCAATCTCCCGGTTTTCCAAAATCTTTATCCGCTATCGAGAAACACACCAAAAACTTGTTTTTTGAGTACCAAAACCCAGCCGCGGATTCCGAAACGGCTACGCACAACAAATGGGTGTAATTTTTACGATGTATTCCTGAGATCCCGATCCCGAACGAAGTGATGTACCAACTGTCTCACTGTAACTTCCGCAGCACCTTTAAAATTTTTCCCAAAAAATTTGGCGTGCGAGATGGTACCCATCATTTCAGTCATAGTCTTTTAAATAAACAGGAACATGTTCGCATTTTTTGTCCTGCAGTAGGAGCACTTTTCCGCTGGTTTAATATATGATTGAAGTTAATGATGCACAGACAACACACTTCAGAAAGTTTCAACAGTTATTCTGAGGCGAATGATATTATTATGGACAGAGTACACGTTGAATTACGTATTTTTATTAATGTGACCAGTTTCGGCCATCTTGAGATCCAAAATATGGAGAGGATGATAGCTATCACTGGCGACAAAACTGTTGTCTTACAGAGGACGTTTTGGCGATAAGGATCTCCGTTTTTGACTCTTCTTCCAATTTTAAAGTCCTTACTGACATACGTATTCTTCAACACAGCAGCATAGCAGGAGTTGCCATTGCATATTTTATTGAGAGAGAGTCAAAAGCTTCGTCAGAATCCTGGAGAAACTGGACATTATACTCATCATCCCGGTCTGTTATCTCTTTCATGGGTTTCATATGATCCACTGAATTATAGCCACTTCTGAGGACAGCTATCAGTATAGTATAGAAAATGTTTTAATACAGTAGTAATAATTCCTTTACATCATTGCTTAGTTCGTCTCTTTAGTGTAGCTGACAGGAAACTGAAATTCAGAAAAAAGCCACGTGAAAAGCATTTGTCCGGAAATTTGAAGAAGAGCATGTGTCCTGTATTGAAGATTTATAATAGTAAAACATCTTATAACTTCATAAGTTCTACGACGACGTAATTTACAGGATATAAAATCGAAATGTGCACCCGGCATTATCAGTACTTAACGTAGCACTACGATTTTGAGTTCAGGTCTGCAGGCTATAAACATGCAAGCGAATAAATAGCTTTTTAATTTAGTCGTTCACAACTATGGAAAGCCAGTCTTGTGATGGGACTCAGGCACAAATATCCTCGTGACTATTTCGTAGTGACGGCAGATACCGAGTGCTGCACTGCACACCCTAAATTTCCAGTTTTCCCAAAGTGACTATGTCAGTACCAGCCACAGACTCACTAAAATGAAAATACTTATTATAGCACTCACAGTTAAACTAGTGTTAAGAATCTGGATATGAATTACACATGCCCATTAAGTATCACAAAGGTGCAATGACCAAGCAATAGAATCAAATGATTACTTTTGTCACAGAGTCCAATCAAATAGAACTCAGAGATCGTTTGGAAATAAAGCCGCAACTAAGAGAGTTAAATGACCACTTAGACGCTAAATCCAACCTAAGAATGTTATATGATTAGTTAGACGCAAAGTCCAGTACTAACACTTGCCAGTGGTGAAAGCTAAATGGTCAATCGATTGCTTTCTGATGACCATATCTCCGCTGCTCGCCAGAGCCAGAGGTACATGCCTGAAGTGGAGTGTAACCAGCAGTGGCTCAACAACTGGCTGGCTGACTTGCAGCTATTGGTCCTCCTGAATACTGAATGGGTGGAAAGTTACTGTGTCTCGCTCACTTACAGACTCGTGATCAGCGTAGGGAAATAGTACAGCGACTTTAGCGCCACTAGTGGCTACATTGGTGCCGCCGATCTGCGTGGAGGCGTCCTCAAGCCAGCCCGTAGACATGTTATTAACATGCTGTTGACCCCTGTCAGCTAGGCAACCTAGAAGACCTGGCTGTGTTGCTATACGCCCTAAGCCGCAGACTCTTTTTTACCTAGTCAATGAAGTTTCCTTACTCAACTTCTAGTGGCTTGCCGCTTGTACCTGAGGACTCACTAACCGTATTGAATCTGTTGTTGCAAACAAGTGTGGTCAGCCTATGAATGGGCACCTTATGCAAGCTGTAAAGTTTTCTGCAAGCCCGACCAAGTAGACTAACTCTCAGGCGAGCAACTGAGAATGTACCTGTCTTAAAAAGAGCTTGCCATTTCCTCGAATTAGTTTTCATGCCACTTTATTCTCCAAACGTTAGCTGAGAATGAGGAAAATTGTTTATGTAAAAATACACTACTGGCCATTAAAATTGCTACACCACGAAGATGACGTGCTACAGAAGCAAAATTTCACCGACGGGAAGGGCATACTGTGATATGCAAATGATTAGCATTTCAGAGCATTCACACAAGGTTGGCGCCGGTGGCGACACCTACAACGTGCTGACATGAGGAAAGTTTCCAACCGTATTCTCATATACAAACAGCAGTTGACCGGCGTTGGCTGGTGAAACGTTGTTGTGATGCCTCGTGTAAGGAGGAGAAATGCGTACCATCACGTTTCCGACTTTGATAAAGGTCGGATTGTAGCCTATCGCGATTGCGGTTTATCGTATCGCGACATTGCTGCACGCGTTGGTCGAGAACCAATGATTGTTAGCAGAATATGGAACCGGTGGGTTCAGGAGGGTAATACGGAACGCCGTGCTGGATCCCAACGGCCTCGATTCACTAGCAGTCGAGATGACAGACATCCGTTTGGCTGTAACGGATGGTGCAGCCACGTCTCGATCCCTGACTCACCAGATGGGGACGTTTGCAAGACTACAACCATCTGCACGAACAGTTCGACGACGTTTGGAGCAGCATGGACTATCAGCTCAGAGACCATGGCTGCGGTTACCCTTGACGCTGCATCACAGACAAGAGCGCCTGCGTTGGTGTACTCAACGACGAACCTGGGTGCACGAATGGTAAAATGTCATTTTTTCGGATGAATCCAGGTTCTGTTTACAGCATCATGATGGTCGCATCCGTGTTTGGTGACATCGCAATGAAAGCACATTGGAAGCGTGTAGTCGTTATCGCCATACTGTCGTATCACCCGGCGTGATGGTATGGTGTGCCATTGGTTACACGTCTCGGTCACCTCTTGTTCACATTGACGGCACTTTGAACAGTGGACGTTACATTTCAGATGTGTTACGACCCGTGGCTCTACCCTTCATTCGATTCCTGCAAAACCCTACATTTCAGGAGGATAATGCGCGACCGCATGTTGCAGGTCTTGTACGGGCCTTTCTGGATACAGAAAATGTTCGACTGCTGCCCTGGCCAGCACACTCTCCAGATCTCTCACCATTTGAAAAGTCTGGTCAATGGTGGCAGAGCACTGGCTCGTCACACACAATACGCCAGTCACTACTCTTGATGAACTGTGGTATCGTGTTGAAGCTGCATAGGCAGCTGTACCTGTACACGCCATCCAAGCTCTGTTTGACTCAATGCCCAGGCGTATCAAGGCCGTTATTACGGCCAGAGGTGGTTGTTCTGGGTACTGATTTCTCAGGATCTATGCACCCAAATTGTCTGAAAATGTAATCACGTGTCAGTTCTAGTATAAAATATTTAGCCAATGAATACCCGTTTATCATCAGTATTTCTTCTTGGTGTAGCACTTTTAATGGCCAGTAGTGTATTTAGTTTTAGTAAAACGTTCATGAAGAGGTCATTCCTCATTTTATCCTCCTCCCGCACCCCTTCCTCGGATCTACACGTATTGTGAACGAGAGTAATTACAGCACTGTGAAACTTTCTCTATTGCAAACACTCTGTAAATAAGTTTCCAATTTCCTTTTGTATTATTTTACTTCCATGCAGTACCACTTTGATTTAAGAGAGCAGCAAACATCATTCGTGACAGAACAAAGTTAGACTCGTATGAGAGCGAATTCCCGAAGCACCACTTAGAATTTTCCGCTCTTCTCCGTGGAGTAGACAGACGGGGCCAGAACGAGTCGCGAGCGCCCAGAAGGCACGGCCCGGGTGGCCGGTTCTTCTGCCCGCTTCCGCTAAACTGCAACCAGCGTTAAGGCAAATTGCCGCCCTCCCGTATCCCTCCCACTCCTTCTGCTGCCTGCCGCGCTGTGGTCTTTCTTTTCCCCTCCCCCCCCCCCCCCCTCTCCGTCCTACCCCAGCCCTTTCGAGTTCGTCCTCCAGGTGCACGGCGATGTTCCCTGCCCTTAGCGCTGAGCTCGGAATTTGCGACGGCCGGAAAATTGTCCCCGTAGCGCAGCGGTCGAATGTGCCTCCAAGCAGCAACCAAAAAAGTTTCTCTTTCTGGAAGCACCGCAGTGGGGTCCCGTAACCGTAGACTGGGAGAGCTCCGGGACATTTCTCTAAACTCACTGTCGAGTTCTCAGGCTCCATAAAGCGACTAAACGGTTACTTCAGTCTCTAGCCTCACATTCACAACTTCTCGGGTTCATGTAACGATTAGCAGGTAGTAGCTTACAATTATATCTACTACATCTATACTTTGCTTCAAGACTGCTTGTGTCGCAGCCATATGTTATTCGACACTTTCTTTGAGTTGTCAAGGCTGTACGCCTGGTTGACTAGGAAGGAGTTGAAGTTTGTGATGTCTGAAGATGGGTGTAATCCCGAAACGCGTAACATGCTCTAATAAAAGAGTCAATTGAACATCTCACGACTTTATTGCGATTGTACAGCATTGGTTGCCAATTATTAACATAAAAATGATCGCAGGCCTCAGACGGGATTTCATGTCCTCTATATCACTCTGCAAATCATTTCGAGAATATATATTGTACCATTTATTTACCCTTATTTTCATTCCATTCGTGGATGTGGTGTGCATCTCTGTACTGACTGTTACTAACTTAATTTAACCTGTATTATTTGTTCGGGATAAGTGTGTGGGGTTCTGAAGAATATTTGTAGTTCCAAGAAGACGATTCTAGTGGTTTTCTAAGCAGGTTGTCATGCAATGTACCGGGTCTTTCTTCGAATGTTCAACAATAAAGGTGTAAGCCTCAGGCTCGTTCCTCAACTTCAGATTAACGCAAATATCTATCTTCAAACCTGCCTTGAATTAATTACCATCTTCTATACAACGTCATGCCTGTGAGATCATAAAGTAACGCTGTCTGACTGCACCTTCTATAAAGAATAGAACAAGAGAAGTAGTCGAATAGTTTCTTTTGCATAATACACTGAAGTGCCATAGAAACTGGTATAGGCTTGCGTTTTCAAGTACAGAGATATGTTAACAGGCAGAATACGGCACCGCGGTCGGCAACGCCTGTAAACAACAACAAGTGTCTGAAGCAGTTGTTGATCGGTTACTGCTGCTACACTTGCAGGTTATCAATATTTAAGTGAGTTTTAACGTGACATTACAGTCGGCGGACGAGGGATGGGACACAGCATCTTCGAGGTAGAGATAAAGTGGGGATTTTCCCGTACGACCCTTTCACGAGCGTACCGTGAATATCAGGAATCCAGTAAACCATCAAATCTCTGACATCGCTGCTGCCGAATAAAGATCCTGCCGGAGGGATCAACGACTACTGAAGAGAACTGTTCAACGTGATAGAAGTGCAACCTTTCCGCAAATTGCTGCAGATTTCAGTATTGGGCCACCAACAAGTTCAGCGTGCGCGACATTCAATGAAACGTCATCGATAATGGCTTTCGGATACGAAGTCCCACATGTATAGTCTTGATGACTGCATGAAATAAAGCTTTGCCCCTAGCCTGAGCCCGTAAAGACCGCCATTGGACTGTTGATGACTGGAAACATGTTGCCTGGTCTATCTAGACTCGTTTCAAATTGTATCGAGCGGATAGACGTGTATGGGTATGGAGACAACCTCATAAATCCATGGACCCTGGATGTCAGCAGGGGAATGTTCAAGCTGGTGGAGGCTATGTAAAGTTGCCTGGTTGGACTAGTCTCGTTTCAGATTTCATTGAGCGGATGAGCGTGTACGGGTATGGAAACAACCTCATGAATCCATGGATCCTGCATGTCAGCAGGGTCTGTTCAAGCTGGTAGAGGCTCTGTAATGGTATGGTGCGTGTGCAGTTGGAGTTATATGAGACCTCTGATACGTGTAGATACGACTCTGACAAGTGACACGTACTTAAGAATTCTGTCTGATCACCTGAAGCCATTCATGTCCATTGTGAATTCTGACGTACTTGGGCAATTTCAGCAGGACAATGCGACACCCTACTCGTCCAGAATTGCTACAGAGCGGCTCCAGGAACACTCGTCTGAGTTTAAACACGTCCGCTGGCCACCAGACTTCGCAGGCATGAAAATTATTGAGCGTGTCTGGGTTGCCTTGCGAAGTGCTGTTCAGACGAGATCTCCACTCTCGTATTCTTACGGATTTATGGAGAGTCCTGCAGGATTCATGGTGTCAGTTCCCTCCAGCACTAATTCGAACGTTAGTCTAGTCCATGTCACGTCGCGTTGCGGCGCTTCTGCGTGCTCACGGGGGCCCTGCACAATAATTGGCCAGGTGTACCAGTTTATTTGGCTCCTCAGCGTATAAAAATAATGATCATAAGTAGCCCCTTGCCTGTATGAAGTGCCAACTCACTGTGCAACTTCAGTTACTGTCTTACCTTCTTGCCTGTAAAAACGTGCAGAAAAATAGACGAAACGAGGCACCCACCACAATTTTGAAATGTATATGGTGAGTGCCATACAGTTCAAGAAAATTGGCATTTCTGCTGCTGGCAGAAAATTTACGCCATTGCGTGAGAGAAATCGATGGCTGGTTGCAAAGTTCAACATAATCACAAAGAAATGTGAATTTGAAAATAGTGACAAGCGATTTTTTAATTAGAAAATATGTAACTGCATTTAAAGCCTGATCCACACTTTATCCATACGTGAAACAAGTGGTCTAATGAATCACTAATATTTAAACAAAAAGAATTCTGTGTGCGGTGGAAGGTACTATAAGAAACTCACTAAACAGGAATGGGATTAATGTAAATGCCATAATAGTCGGCTCGACTACTATAAAACCCAATTCTGTACCGGGCTTTGAAATTGCGCATCTCACCTAACGACGAATGCATCGACCAACAGAGAAAAGTATTCACCAAAGTTCTGAAAATATTGCAAAATCCAGTACCCCAAGCCTTGATATACGAATCAGAAAATAGGTACACTTTTATAGCAAAAGTTCTGAGATTGTGCAACAGGTTCAGACTCCAGTTCTACTTAAAATTACTCAACCACAACAGCGTCTTACCCATCAGCTCAGCCAATCTCCCGCGTCCTAGTAGAACCTTCCTTGTGCAATCTAACTAAGCGTTCCCAGAGAACCGTGCGGTACCATCGCGTCTCATTGTCCGACGTAACTGCTCCTCCAAAGTGATCCCACATAGACACCTACTGAGTGTGTCAAAGCCAGTCATGCTACAGAAATCGATTACTCGCTACAGAATATATGTGGCAGCTGAGTGGTCTGCGCGACAGAATGTCAATGCTAAGGGCCCGGGTTCGATTGCCGGCTGGGTCGAAGACATTCTTCGCTCAGGGACTGGGCGTTGTGTTGTCCTAATCATCATCATCTCATCCGCATCGACGCGTAAGTCGCCGAAGTGGCGTCAAACCGAAAGAGGTGCACCCGGAGAACGGTCTACCAGACGGGAGACCCTAGTCACACGACAGTCAGTCAACTAAGAATGTGAAATTTGCAAGATCCTTCTTTGTATACGTTCAATGTTCCCCGCTAGCCCAACATGTATTTATCTTTTTATCTGATTTTTTTCCACCACCTTCAAACTGGTTTGATGTAACTCGCAACAGCTTTCTCTCCTCTGTCCGCATTCGAGCCGACTATTGTTAAAATGCGCTTCCGTCCATTCAGGTTTCGAATTTGCCTGATTTCCTTCCCTTGAGAGGGCACAGCCGATTTCCTTCCCCATCCCTGGAACAACTAGAGCCTGTGTGTTGTCTCTGATAACCTCGATATCGAGGAAGCATTAAACCTTAATCTACTTTCATTCCTCTCATCTGTCAACTTCTTCATCACGGAGCAGCACCTACATCAACTGTCCTCAATTATTTGATAAAATGTTCTAATCACTATCTTCCTTCACAGTTTTTACCCTCTACAGATCCATCTAGTACCATTCCCTGATGTCTCAGCACATGTCCTATATAGTCAGTGTCTTCCACATAATCCTTTCCTGCCGATACTGTGGAGCACCTCCTCCTCCTCGTTTCGTATCTTATCAAACATCTTAATTTTGTGGATATTTTGTAGTAACTGTTAAAAGCGTCATCCACCGCTCACTAAAGGATCAAGCTGTGCCTCAATAGATGTAAGGGATGGTCGCTAATAGTCGAGTAGTAACAGATTGCATTATTTCGCGTACCCGAAATTTGGAGTCGGTTTATACAAACAGATGTTCTGAATTTATACCAGGTGCCACCTCTTCAGTTTTTCAGAGGCGTTAGGCCATTGATGAGTTGGGCATACTGCAGAGCCGAACAACAGAAGTGGCTGCAAAAGGTTTCAAAAAATGTGGAATCAATCCTTGTGAACCATGGTTTTTACCTCATGGAGTTTCCTCTTGAGCAATCTGCAACATACTCTGATAAGACCTCAATAGCTACAGCAGGGCCATTGTCTACGGCACTTACTGGAATGGAAAAAGCAGATTCAACTCTGAAATCAGCTCACCTCCTCTGCTTCCACCAAGAGCAGGTAATGCAGCAATGTTTGTCACCTCCTTTTAAAAAGGCTTTGTAGCAGTCCCTGGGTAAAGGGAAAAAGAAATCAAGTATCAAGAACACAGGAAAGACACAACTTTCAGGAGCTTCATGTGATACATCTGATAGACATTCGACATAATGAGGCAACTAAATAAAGTTCTTCGTAAGAAAGAACCAAAGAATCGCGAAGCAGCAGGATCACATTGAGCAAGACTCCGATTCAAGGGTTGATGAAACGATGATGAAAGACTCATCATCTGAATATGAAGAGAACGAGGACTGTATTTAGCACGGCCAACTGTGATCAACTGATACTTACACACATCAAATAAGTTTTGCATCACCTCGGTTCCTAGAGTTCCGGAACCTGTACAGAAAATTGGAACAGAGATCAACATAAACGTTATTTCCGCCCTTTTTATTGTTCATGAAAACCACACATCGCATGTTGTACCACCATAGAGCGAGACGTTCAGAGGTGGTGGTCCAGACTGCTGTACACACCGGCACCTTTAATACCCAGTAGTATGTCCTCTTGCATTGAGGCATAGCTGTATTCGTCGTGGCATAATACCCACAAGTTCATCAAGACATTTTTGGTCCAGATTGTCCCACTCCTCCTCGGCGATTCAGCGTAGATCCCTCAGAGTGGTTTTTTGGCTCACGTCGTCCATAAACAGCCCTTTTCAATCTATCCCAGGCATGTTCGATGGCCGTTCTAGTCGAGCGGTGTCGTTACCCTGAAGGAAGCCATTCACAAGATGTGCACGATATGGACGGGAATTATCCACGAAGACGAATACCTCGCCAATACGCTGCCGACGTGGTTGCACTATCGGTCAGAGGATGGCATTCACGTATCGTACAGCCATTACGGTGCATGTCATCGACAGATTCTGTCTCTCTGTGTATCCTCCATGTCCGAACAACATCGCTTTGGTTCACTCCGAGACGCCTGGACACTTCCATTGTTGAGAGTCCTTCCTGGCACAAAGTAACAATTCAGACGCAATCGAACCGCGCTATTGACCGTCTAGGCATGGTTGAACTACAGACAACACGAGCCGTGTACCTACTTCCTGGTGGAATGACTGGAACTGATCGACTGTCAGACCCCCTCCGTCTAATAGGCGCTGCTCATGTATGGTTGATTACATCTTTGGGCGGGTTTAGTGCCATCTCTGGTCAAAGGGACTGTGTCTGTGATACAATATCCACAGCAAACGTCTGTCTTCAGGAGTTCTGGGAACCACGGTGATGCAAAACTTTTTGTAATGCGCGTATAAAGAGACCTGGATTATGTGCACCGATCGCTTCTGCTGGTGTTATGAGCTTAGAGCAGATGTCGACGATGATACTTCGAAAGATTTTAAGTGTGACTTCTGTTAAAAATGCACAAAGACTGAACATTTTTCTTGTTATGAGTGAAACGTCTGCAGAGTAACCGCCCACTATAGGCACCCTTTACTTCCGAAACAAACATTTGGTACGAATACATGCTATGTTACTAATTCATTAAATTTTAGCGTTCATGTGCGTCCCTTGATTAGGAATCCCGAAAACCCGAAATTAGGAAACATATCTTCTTCCATTCCGCTCCAGCTGACGGAGATATTGCGTCTTCGTAGAACATGTGTTGCGAGAACTGCTGGGAGAAGTTCCTCTGAATGTTAGGCAAAGCACGATGCTACCCCGGCCCACTTCAGCATTGCTCTGAGAAATCATCTGAGAGCCACTTCGGGAATCGATGGATCGGCCGAGGTGGCCCGTGGCTGTCGACTCAGGTCACCTGACCGCACGTGTCTGGATTTCTTCCCCTGGGGCATATGAAGCAGCTTGTGTATGAAACCGTTGTGGGAGTAGAGGAAAACCTCTTCTTTAGGATCGCCGTGGCTGCTGGTACTATTGCGAATACGCGAGGATCTTCGAACGGACACGACAGTGAATGATCCGACGCTGTACAGCGTCCATGCAGTTCCTTGAATTCCACTGCTGTAATTAGCTTGCGAAACTACCTTCTGTGTAAACGGTCCTGAGCATCAGAAACTGCCGTCAGGGACCATCCATAATTACCATAACTATATGTATATAGTATATTTGTGCCGGGCGGTGTGGCGGAGCGTTTCTAGGCGCTTCAGTCTGGAACCGCGCGACCGCTACGGTCGCAGGTTCGAATCCTGCCTCGGGCATGGATGTGTGTGGTACCCTTAGGCTCGTTAGGTTTAAGTAGTTCTAAGTTCTAGGGGACTGATGACCTCAAATGTTAAGGCCCATAGTGCTCAGAGCCATTTGAACCATTTGTATAAGCAGACAGATGGAGTTCATAAATTCCGCCGTGGGAGGGGAGGGGGGTGTTTGAATAAGACATTAGACAATCAATCTCTTCAAACCTTTAATCAGCAGAAGGAGCGTTGATTGCCCTACATGATTTCTACTGTGAATTTTGGCTGCGGCTGTATTTTTCGGCAAACTCACCTTCTATTCCACACCTCTCTCTGTCTGATGTCGATGAAACCTAAAAATCCATGTTACATATTCTTTGGCGTTTCTAGGTAAACATGGAAAACACGCAGTTCGAAGACGCATTTCTTAGCAACAATACGCATTTTCTTTTGCATTGTTACATGGCCAGTCAATGCGAAGACGTAACAAACAAAACAACAAACGCAGAACATACTTCTTATACATTCGTTGCGTTGGATCAAATGGCATAACGAGGGTAGCTCCATCTAGTAGCGGAAAACGAAACGCAAGTGTCACTGTAAAGCGGAGAGGTACGTCGTACGGAACAGCACCTCAACACATTTACAGCACCCTGATTATTTCTTTCCTTGCATGCCTATCACCTTTCCATTAGGGCTGCTATTGAAACATCTATATATCGATATTTTTCCAGAAAGTATCGATGTACATCGGCAATAATTTTTCCACTGATATATCGATTTCAAAATGGCAATATCGAGTGCCTTTATTATTATTTTATATTACTTTTTGACAACTTTAGGTAAATACTCGAAGTTGTTGTTCCACAAAATTTCGGGCGAACTGCCGGATGTTTACAACTTCTTGCCACAATATTTCGGCGCAGAGTCTTCTGGCCATCTTCAGGTGATACTGGTGAAAACTCTTTTTTTTTCTTTATTGTCATTTCATTCCCCTGCCCCATATGGGCAGGGGAGGGCTGTCGGCAGCACAATCCGCCGCTCTTCAGCCGAGTGACACGACAACTAAAACAAGAATAAAATAATACATACATAAGGTGATAAAAAAGGGGAACATAAAACAGTGTAAGGGGAGAAAATGGAGGTAAAAATACACTGACATATAGACGTTCATTGGGGACAGTTAAAAAAGTCACCAGAAAGTTAAAAAACACAGCTGGCGATTCTTGAAACACAGAGAAGACACTGGATGCGCACGCACAGGTTAAAAGTTGGCCACAGTATTAAAAACACTCCGAAACAACACACTTAAAACCCACTTGGAGCACACACGACAAAGAATAAAACTACCAGGTGGGACCTGCCGAGGGAAAGGTCAGAGAGGATGGAAAAGGAGGGGAGAGCATGGGGCAGCTGGGGAAGCGGCAGGATGAAGAGAGGAGGGGCAACTGTGGGTTCACGAAGAGGCAGGAGACACATGGGGCGGGAGAGGAAAAGGGAAGACAGGGCAGGAGGGAGCGCAGAGACACTGAAAGAAGGCACAAGAGATGGAGGGGGAGTAGGAGGGGAAAGCCGCTCAGAAGGAGGGAGGGGGAGGAGAGGGAGCCCGGAGGGGGAGGCAGGAATTTGGGTTAGAGTTGGTAGGAACAGTAGATGTCAGGGCGAAGCTTATCATCCGGGAGGGGTAGACGGTGGAAGTTGTGTTGGGAAAGAGATGGAGGGTGTGGAGATGGAGAGAGGGAGGGACACAACGGTAAAGGCGTGGCAACTGGTTGGGTGAAAACTCCCTGTGCTCTGGTATTTAAGGTCCCTCCGGCACATGCGTTGTGGATTCATTGGCGTTGCGCTTGCGCTACTTGAGCGCGTTCGATTCTGCTGCCCCGTCGCCCTACGTGGTGAAAACTCGCCGCAGGAAGACAATCGAACTGATATCGTTGTGCAGGAAGACAATCGAACTGATATCAATGAGGCGAGTTTTCACCATGGAGGGCGCACGCCGCAGCAGAATCGAAGGTGCTCAAGTAGCGCAAGCGCAACGCCAAGTGAATCCACAACGCATGTGCCGGAGGGACCTTAAATACCAGAGCACAGGGAGTTTTCGCCAGTATCACCTGAAGATGGCCAGAAGACTCTGCGCCGAAATATTGTGGCAGGAAGTTGCAAACATCCGGCAGCTCGCCCGAAGTTTTGAGGAACAATATGTACGCTGGGAAAGTTTTAAATCTCACATTTGAAGTTGTTCTTTCGAAGTTGTTGTAGAACGTAGTTTTACTTTCACTGTGTGAAGGAGTGTTACTACTTTTTGAGCTTTCATCGTGCCCAGTCTTTCACTTTTGAGAGTGTGAAGCAAGTATTTGTAGCACAAAAGAAGGAGTCCGATTGCACTGGGGAGAGGGGGGGGGGGGGGGCGGCTGACAGTGTGAATGGAATAACAAGATTTCCGATGTGAACAAACAGCACACCAGCAGCACTAAAAAACAATTTTTACCGCAACTAGTGTGCTATTTCTTCACATCGACGTTCTTCAAAACCAGTTGCTGAAATTGAAGCTAATGTGATTGGCGCTCGGCGCAACCAACAGAAACTGCAACGTTTAGCCAGATCGCTGGCGTTGAGAGAAACGAGAAAACCAGGGAAGTCGACATGAAGTGTTCCGGACAAATCCTATATGTGACGACACCTAACGACGGACCCATCGGACACCTTTTTATTGTGTCACTTACAAGCAGTTACCAATGTTATCAAAGTCGTTATCGCCAAGCGTGAACGTGCATTCTTTTCCTTTCGATTCTTGCTCTAAGAGGGATAGGCAGGCTGCCAGCTTGTTGATGTACAGAGTATTTGTGTGTGTGTGAAATCTTGCGGGAGTTAACTGCTAAGGTCATCAGTCCGTAAGCTTACACACTACTTAATCTAAAGTATCCTAAGGACAAAAACACACACCCATGCGGGAGGGAGGACTCGAACCTTGTAACCTCCCCAAAATAATTTATAAGAAAATATTTTTAAATGCAAATGGACATTGAGCTAAGCGTAACCTCCCAGAGAAATTTTGAACACAATAATTGATTGTTAACTAGAATACAACTTAATGTAACCTCCCAGCAAATAAATTTAATGACAATGACAATTAAATAAAAACTAGCTATCTGACCCAAGTATAAGTTCCTCACAAAAAAAAAATGAAAGTCAATTCAGTGATTAAAAAAATCTCAGTGACAATGAAAACACAAATAGACCGAAATGTCGATCTTAGGCCCTGTTCAATAATTAAACTATAATTCTTACCTTAGTAAAACTGCATCTGCTCTTATTTTTCGCCATAGCTTGGAGGAAATTCATTGCAAAAATTTTGAATTTAAGGGAAACTTTTCTTTAAGGAATAGCAAGGGAAACATTTCTTTCATTAAAGGATTCTTTGTTAAAAAATTGCTTTGAAAACAAAATTATTATTGGGGCGATTCTTAGACAAATTAGTTACAGTTAATTTACATCATTAGCTGAGCGCAATGCTGCTTCATTACCTTATTTAAAAATAATATACCTCGTCCTGAATCTTGACCAGAATGCCATGTCGACGCCCGCCGACTGCTCACACACAACTGCTAACCCGCAACTGAACTGTCTCGTAACTCGACTGCCACAGAACTCAACTCTCGCGCGGTCAAGCGCAGACTAGGCTCTCTGGTCAAAGATTTTATCATGCCTCACCATCGCTGCTGCATTACATACGTGTTTCAACCTCCACCGGGACCAGCCGCACAGACCGTGACTGCAGTGCCCCAGACCGCTCGGCTAATCCCGCGCGGCGTACAGAGTATTTAACAGTAAATCAATACTTAAATAGACAGCTCTATAGCCGCAAAGGGTAGATGCGCTGTCTCGGGCGCCTTGCCACGGTTCGCCCGGCGGAGGTTTGGGTCCTCCCTCGCGCGTGGGTGTGTATGTTGTCTTTAGCCTAAGATTAAGAAGTGTGTAAGCCTAGGGACCGATGACCTCAGCGGATTGTTCCCATAGGAATTTGCCACAAATTTACAAAAAAAAAAAAAAAAAAAAATAGAAAAAGCTGTAAAATTGGTAGTATATTTTCAATGTGCAGCCGATATTTTTATATGCAAGTACTTCGATATATTTTCTATCGATATTTCCATATATCGACACGCTTTTAGACGCAACGAGAGCCAATAGTGATTTTCTCTCAATTATCGATGCATCAGATCCCGATATTTTTAAAAATATCTACAATGTGCAGCCGATATTTTTATATGCAGGTACTTCGATATATTTTGCATCGATATGTCGATATATCGACATGCTTTTAGTCGCATGGAGAGCCAATAGTGATATTTCTTTTAAATATCGATGCATCGGATTCCCGATATTTTTAAAAATATCGACAGCCCTACTTTCCGTTTTAATGCCCTTCAGCTCTTACCCTTCTTTTTCTTCTCCTCCCCTCTCCCTCTTCCCTTTGTTCTTTTTTCCCCTTCTTCATTCTTTTCCCCTAGCATAAAATGTGTCTATACGGAGATCGTGCACAGAGTTCGGGCCTCGCCTGGCAAACACGAGTCACACCATTGCATGCTCTTGTCTTCTACCTTCTGCTGATGCGCTAACAACAGAATCAACGAGCTCTCGTGGCATCGGGTCACGTCCCAATAATCTGCACTCCCCTGCTGTAAGACGGTCTACGGAAGCGCTCTGCTCAGCACATCTCTCACGATCGCTGGTTCTTAGTCCTAGACCAGTTGTACCCTCGCTAGACCCCCTGTTGCTTGGCTCCTGCTGAGGTGTGGTATTGCGCTGCCGTCTACTCTCCCCCCTCCTAGCTGGTTTCCCTCCCTCCCCCCACCACCACCTTCGGCTCGTGTCGTGTTAACGAGGCCTGCCGACGCTCCAGTGGGTGCCTCTGCTCGCACGCGCCGCGCCTGATTCCGCCCTAAGCCAATTACGGCGCCGCGGGCAAGGCAAGATAAGCCGGCCGATACTCCAATTACCCGTTATGGCATTTTACAGACGCGTTACGAATTAATTAATTTAGACTGCGCCAATTTTCACCCAATTATACCGCCGTATAATGGCTGTATTAAAAGGTGATCCTCCAACTCAGTTCTTCGCTGGCTCCCCACTTCGGAATGTGTATGTGTGTGTAGTCAACGACGACTACACGAAGGAAACGCAACTGTTATGCTTATCAACAGCCAATCGCGTTTTAATGTTTAATGGCTGACGTCAAAAACGGCTATCGTCTTCCCCGTGTACCCATTTCTGTTACTGCCCTCGGTGCTGTAATAATCTAGTGTGTTCCAGAATGTTTATACTTAAAAATGCTGCGAGTAATAAGAACACGTAATATGCTTCGCACTTGAAAGTAAATGTTAGTGCACATCTCTGCTTTAAATTATACTCATAAAAAGAGCAGGTGAGAATAGTACACACCTGGAAATTGAAATAAGAACACCGTGAATTCATTGTCCCAGGACGGGGAAACTTTATTGACACATTCCTGGGGTCAGATACATCACATGATCACACTGACAGAACCACAGGCACATAGACACAGGCAACAGAGCATGCACAATGTCGGCACTAGTACAGTGTATATCCACCTTTCGCAGCAATGCAGGCTGCTATTCTCCCATGGAGACGATCGTAGAGATGCTGGATGTAGTCCTGTGGAATGGCTTGCCGTGCCATTTCCACCTGGCGCCTCAGTTGGACCAGCGTTCGTGCTGGACGTGCAGACCGCGTGAGACGACGCTTCATCCAGTCCCAAACATGCTCAATGGGGGACAGATCCGGAGATCTTGCTGGCCAGGGTAGTTGACTTACACCTTCTAGAACACGTTGGGTGGCACGGGATACATGTGGACGTGCATTGTCCTGTTGCATTGCCCTCGCTCAAAGTCCGTCAACTGCACATACGGTTCACGTCCACGCTGTCGCGGCATGCTACCAGTGTTAAAGACTGCGATGGAGCTCCGTATGCCCGGGAAACTGGCTGACACTGACGGCGGCGGTGCACAAATGCTGCGCAGCTAGCGCCATTCGACGGCCAACACCGCGGTTCCTGGTGTGTGCGCTGTGCCGTGCGTGTGATCATTGCTTGTACAGCCCTCTCGCAGTGTCCGGAGCAAGTATGGTGGGTCTGACACACCGGTGTCAATGTGTTCTTTTTTCCATTTCCAGGAGTGTATATCACGATATATTAGCATTTTCTCTACGCAATGTACAGATGGCTTGCACTATTACCAGGTACATATTTTTTGCAACGCACTAAACTAGTCTGAGTGCTTACCTTCGTTTTTGTTATGTCCTACATAATTGACACGCGGAACTTAAACCGAAAAAATATTTATTGACAATTATGTTGAATGAGCACAGTTCTGAGCCTTTAGCTAAATATTAACAACACAAAAAACTGCATCTCGAAGTGTCTTCCAGAACTAATCAATTAACACCATAGAAATGAAATACTTCTTCATAAAATTTCCTGTGGCAAGAAGAGTTATTCATTAACAGTAGTAAACAACACAGTGTTACGAAAGTCAATAATTGGAAAGCAAATAATCAGCTCCCTTGCTGGACGATATAGATCGTAGAAAAAAAGTTAAAGTTCCGACAAGCCACTGTGGATCACAATACGTCCACGCCGATCGCAAGTAATGGAAACGTTAATCTTCCTAGCTACAGTCACTGAAACGACGACAAACTCCAGACGCGCCCAGCTGCTTAGATGCTTATCCCAGGGGGGGGGGGGGGGGGCGGGGTTCAAATGGCTCTGAGCACTATGGGACTTATTAACTGCTGTGGTCATCAGTCCCCTAGAACTTAGAACACCTTAAACCTAACTAACCTAAGGACATCACAAACACCAATGCCCGAGGCAGGACTCGAACCTGCGACCGCAGCGGTCGCGCGATTCCAGACTGTAGCGCCTAGCGCCTAGGGGGGGGGGGGGGGCGTATGACATGTTGGTTGAAGAGCGGTAATGGACAACGGACCTGACGGCGGCGGCTCTGGTGAAGTTCACCGATCCAGGCTGCCGATGTCACTGCATACTGCTGTCCCAGCGTAAGCTAAATTGCTCGGTGTCCGGAGCACTACATCTTACCAATTGTCTGCTAGGTTGGATAGCGGAAGCAGAACATAGCCTCGCTCGAGAAAATGTATGTAAAATCGCTAAGCGGGTCTAATGCTTCCATTCAGACCCCTGTTTCACCAGTTTGGTGTGGTAGTTGCAGATAGGAAAAGGAAATCTGAAGTTTTAAATTTCATGTTCACACAGGAAACTCGTACAAACATACCGTCATTTAACCAACGGACAGACTATCGTATGGACGACACAATATTAAATGTACCTGTCGTAGAAAAACAGGTGAAGGGTTTGAAAGCAAATAAATCACCAGGTCCAGATGGAATCCAAGTTCGATTTTTCAAAGAGTACTCTACGGCATTGTCCCCTTATCTAGGTTGCATTTATCTTAAATCTCTCGCCCAACGCGAAGTCCCAAGCGACTGGGAAAAGCGCAGGTGACTCCAGTATATAAGAAAGGTAAAAGAAAGGACCCGCAAAATTACAGACCAGTATCCCTGACTTCTGTTTGCTGCAGAACCCTTGAACATGTTCTTAGATCGAATACAATAAACTTTCTTGAGGCTGAGAAGCTTATGTGGACAACTAGGTTTTAGAAGGCTCGTGCAAACTCAGCTTGGCCTTTTCTCACATGATGTACTGAGAACTATGGATGAAGGGCAACAGGCAATTTTCATATTTCTAGATTTTCGGAAAGCATTTGACACAGTGCCCCATTGCAGACTGTTGACGAAGGTACGCGCACGTGCAATACATTCACAGATACGTGAGTGGCTCGAAGAGTACTTAAAAAAATAGAACCCAGTATGTTGTCCTCGACGGCGAGAGTTCATCAGAGACAAGGGTGTCGTCAGTAGTGCCCCATGGAAGTGTGACAGAACCGCTGATGTCCTCTGTATACATAAATGATTTTGCTGACAGGGTGGGCAAGCAATGTGCTGTTGTTTGCTGATGATGTCGTGTTGTACGGTAAGGTGTCGACGTTGAGTGACTGTAGGAAGATAGAAGACGACTTAGACGAAATTTCCAGTTGGTGTGATGAGTGGCAGGTAGCCCCCAATGTTGAAAAATGTAAGTTAACGTGGATGAAAGATGTAATGCTCGGATGCACTATTACTAGAGTCCTGCTTGGCTTGACAGATTCAAGTCGTTTAAATATCTGGGCATAATATTTCAAAGCGATATGAGGCGGAACTGTGGTAGGGGGTGGATTTCGATTTCGATTTATTGGGAGAATTTTAGGAAAGAGTGGTTCACCTGCAAAGCAGACCGCAGATAGGATGCTGGTCCGACCTATTCTCGAGTACTGCTCCACTGTTCGGGATCCGTACAAAGTCGGATTGAAGAAATACATCGAATAAATCCAGAGGTGGACTGCTAGATTTGTTACCGGTAGGTTCGAACAGCACGTAAGTGCTACGGAGATGCATCTGGAACTCAAATGACTATCCCTGGAGGGAAGGCGTTGTTCTTTTCGAGCAACACTATTGAGAAAATTTAGAGAAGCGGCAAAGCGGCGTTAGAAGCTGACTGCCGAACGATTGTACTGCCGTCAACATACACTGCACGTGAGGAACACAAAGATAAGATACGATAATTTAGGGCTCATATGGAGGCGTACAGATAGTCATTTTTACCTAACTCTGTTTGCA
Source organism: Schistocerca americana (assembly GCF_021461395.2). Lineage (NCBI taxonomy): Eukaryota > Metazoa > Arthropoda > Insecta > Orthoptera > Acrididae > Schistocerca > Schistocerca americana. Next base: position 768,718,434 of record NC_060122.1, on the reverse strand, counting down.
AACGGAACAGGAAACTAAGTGACTAGTAGTGGTATAGGCTATCCTCCGCCATGCACCGTACGGTGTAGACGACCGAAATGGGATGGTTTACTATCAGCAAGACGGTGCACCACCTCATGTCCTCGTGCAAGTTCGACGTTTCCTCGATAATCGCTTCCCAGGCCGGTGGAATTGCCGTGAAGGGACAGTCGCAAGGCAACCTCGTTCCCGGACTTCACACTATTAGCTTTCTTTCTCTGGGGTTTCATTACAGACCATGTGTATGTACCTCCACTACCATACAACTTAGCCGACCTGAAAAATCGAATCTACGCTGCCGTTGCACAAGTTACGTCCAATTTGCTGCTGCAACAAGTGTGGGAAGAAAATGATTACCGGTAGGATGTTTGCGGCATCACAACTGACACTTTTACACTATTCGGACACGTGGCTGAAAATGACTTACAAGTTCGTGGCGCCCTTCATCGGTAATGCTGGAATTCAGTATGGTGTTGGCTCACCCTTAGCCTTGATGACAGCTTCCACTCTCGCAGGTGTACGTTCAATCACGTACTGGAAGGTTTCTTCGGGAATGGCAGCCCATTTTTCACGGAGTGCTGCACTGAGGAGAGGTGTCGATGTTGGTCGGTGAGGCCTGGCACGAAGTCGGCGCTCCAAAACATCCCAAAGGTGTTCTATAGGATTCAGGTAAGGACTCTTTGCAGGCCAATCCATTACAGGGATGTTATTGTCGTGTAACCACTCCGCCACAGGCTGTGCATTATGAACAGGTGCTCGATCGTGTTGAAAGATTCAATCGCCATCCTTGAATTGCTCTTCAACAGTGGGAAGCAAGAAGGTGCTTAAAGCATCAATGTAGGCCTGTGCTGTGACAGTGACACGAAAAACAACAAAGGGTGCAAGGACCTCCATCAAAATCACGACCACACCATAACACCACCGCCTCCGAATTTTACTGTTGGCACTACACACGCTGGCAGATAACGTTAACCGGGCATTCGCCATACCCACACCCTGCCATCAAATTGCCACATTGTGTACCGTGATTCCTCACACCACACAACGTTTTTGCACTGTTCAGTCGTCCAATGTTTACGCTTCTCACACCAAGCGAGGTGTCGTGTGGCATTTACCGGCGTGATGTGTGACTTATGACCAGCCGCTTGTCAATGAAATCCAAGTTTTCTCACCTTCCGCCTAACTGTCATAGTATTTGCAGTGGATCCTGATGCAGTTTGGAATTCCTATGTGATGGTCTGGATAGATGTCTGCCTATTACACATTACGATCCCCTTCAACTGTCGGCGGTCTCTGTCAGTCAGCAGACGAGGTCGGCACGTACGTTTTTGTGCTGTACGTGTCCCTTCATGCTTCCACTTCACTCTCACATAGGAAGCAGTGGACCTAGGGATATTTAGGAGTATGGAAATCTCGCATACAGACGTATGACACAAGTGACACCCAATCACCTGACCGCGTTCGAAATCCGTGAGTTCCGCGGAGCACCCCATTCTGCTCTCTGACCATGTTTAATGACTACTGAGGTCTCTGGTATGGAGTACCTGGCAGTAGGTGGCAGCACAATGCGCCTAATGTGAAAACGTATGTTTTTGGGGGTGTCCGGATACTTTTGATCACTTAGTGTATTTCAAAAATGGTTCAAATGGCTCTGAGCACTATGGGACTTAACACCTGAGGTCATCATTCCCCTAGAACTTAGAACTACTTAAGCCTAACTAACCTAAGAACATCACACACATCCATGCCCGAGGCAGAATTCGAACCTGCGACCGTAGCGGTCGCGCGGTTCTAGACTGAAGTTGGGGGGGGGGGGGGGGGGGGGGGTCCCTAGCCATACGATTAAATAAAACTGTAGTAATAAACAGTGAATCAGTTTACAAAAAAAAAATGGGTCTGAGCACTATGGGACTCAACTGCTGAGGTCATTAGTCCCCTAGAACTTAGAACTAGTTAAACCTAACTAACCTAAGGACATCACAAACATCCATGCCCGAGGCAGGATTCGAACCTGCGACCGTAGCGGTCTTGCGGTTCCAGACTGCAGCGCCTTTAACCGCACGGCCACTTCGGCCGGCAATCAGTTTACAGGCTTAGAGAGATTTTGATTATTGTATTTGGACGCTTTCTGTCCATTTACACACTTTCAGGAAGGATAGCTGGCTCGATTACTGGAGGTGGCAAAAATTTTCGTCACCACTCCTTCTTTGGAGAAGTAGGAATAGATGAAGACGTGCAGTTTCTGCTCGGAGGAATTGTTGTGAGTGTCCTGTGTTACATCCAAAACATCGTAGGATCGTGTCATGAAGCGACTGAATCTGATATTGTTGGAGGGGCCCTTTAGCTTGGCGGCCCTCTTGGTGCTAGGGACTGAGAGTAGGCCGTGTTGCCGGCGCTAGCTTTCGCCCTCTCCATTTCGTTCATTCCATACTTACTCATGACAACGCAGAAACATCACAGTCATTCCAGGTTACAGTAGTGTAGACACAACGCACTATGCTGTGTACATCCACGGGCCATGAACAGCAACTAAATTGAGTCACAACATTAAGTTTGATATACTGAATAGGTACTATGCTGGAACGTCAATTTACTGGTGAATAAACACTCATTAGCAACTTTATTAGAGATGCTTGCTATTTGTTCATTTTCTACGTTTTGTCAGAGGACTATGAATTTACATGGACTGAATATTGGTTCGGATCCATTAGGTCTGTAATGAATGACGAATGTTATTGGCAAAGCGGTTATTATTCAGAATCAAATCATCCATTCACATTATGAAACACTTGCTCGTCCTCTCATGTACAAAGTAATGAACCGCGCTGTGGCGAGCGGACAACGAGCTCAGGACAAAGAGATCTATCGGATAGTGTTCACTGCTGTTCTCGCAAGTGTACGAATGTACCACTATAGCCCGTACTACATTGCCAAAGACTTTTGTCAAACTTCTATAAAAACTAAGACCACGCTGCAACTACCATAAACGGGAAAAGAACGTACCGCAGTAGACCTTCAAAATTTTACAAAATATATTTGTAACTGTATCTGTATTTTTATTTTTTCCCTTTTAAGGTTCTCGTTCTACCCATGCTTACTTCCCCGGAAAAACTGCATTCAAAGTACGCACATGAACATTTAAATACAGAACATCGAGACCTGTGAAATGGTACAAAATGTGACAGCTTCTAACTACGATTGTGGCTACCACATGCTATAAACTAGTTTATTATTGGTTCCAAAATACTTAATCTTTTAACGTACCGCTAGTAACAAGGTATTGTGAGAGTTATTAACTCTCAGTGTTTCTTTTTAAATATTTTCGCTCCAGAAAAACCAAATAAACGCACCACCTGCGAATTTACTTATAAATTATTTTTTCCTGCATTAGAAAAGGAGGTCTTATAACTGTTTGTGCATTCTTGAAATGTACATATCACTAATTATATTTTGTTCATTTTTTATGTCAATGATTTTCGATGCGAAAAGACATACAAAGAAGTCTCTCGTAACTCGTGACGTATAAAGACGACCAGCGATGCTGCAATCTCTGATTTTGCAAAAAAAATGGCGTGGGACCCTTCTTGATTTAACGTAAATATGCATTAAAATGTTATTAACGCTCTTGTCCGACAAACTGGCTTCAATCAAACTTTTCTCTGAAAAGTACAATTGAATTCGGAATAGTATGTTAAGAAATATCGAGGTAAAAGTAATATTTCCAATTTACTCGCAATCACCGATATTCAGTCGTATTTGACCGCAACACCCGATACAAAATTCTTGGGACGCGAACATTTATTAAGCCAAAAAGACACATTAGGTGTGCCATGGTTCAAAATGGTTCAAATGGCTCTGAGCACTATGGGACTTAACTTCTGAGGTCATCAGTCCCCTAGAACTTAGAACTACTTAAACCTAACTAACCTAAGGACATCACACACATCCATACCTGAGGCAGGATTCGAACCTGCGACCGTAGCGGTCGCGCGGTTCCAGACTGTAGCGCCTAGAAACGCTCAGCCACTCTTTTTTTTCTTTTTTTCTTTTTAATTCATAACCAACTTTCAGCACCGATTTTTCAGGCATTTATATCATATGCGTGGTACGCATCTAAATTAATTCCCGAAAAAGACATATTTTTAAATGTAAACCAAGTTTGTTTTCCGCCGACTCTTCGGAAGAAACAATGTAGCTGTCGAAAGATTGCATTCATTACATTCATTAGATGTTCTTGGTGCCGTGAGTATATTTGTTTCGAATGTTTATATGACAATTACCATCCATCTAGTTGTTCGAAGAAAAGTAAGGAAACGTAACAGTGACTGGAAGAGCCATTGTAAAGTGACCTGGAGTAACATTTTAGTTGTTTACTATCCCAAGAGGTCTGATAACTTTATCCGTCCATCCCACCACTATCATTCCCCACTGATTTACCCACCCTACCAACCCTCCCATCCCCATCAATTGAGATACGGAAAAATACAAACGAAAACAACAACATCCGCTAGGTCTCGAGACCCGAACCCGGGTCCTCCGACTCCCAACCAGTTACCTTTTTTTTTTTTTTTTTTTAAAGGGTCAAGACGCAAACCACCGCCCCAACAAACAACTCAAAACAAAACAGTGTTGCTACTCATTACGCTTTATTTTTTTTTCCTAATAATCTTGCGCCTTAGACCGTTTTTTTTTTTTTTTCAAAAGAAAACAAATACTCCAACTATACAGGTTTCTCCTTCCAGTAAACAAAAATTAGTCTCCTTCGTCTTGATGGCGAAGAAGCAATCTTTTGGAACAAAAAAAACGTTTCTCAAAGCCAAAATCAAATTTCATTTTCCTTTAAGAAGAAATTATGAGGAATAAATAAGGAAAAGTCGTCGTGCGACTTGTAGTTAAAGACCAGTTCTTACAGGAGCGCCTGAAGTGTCTCCGCCTACAGCAGGCCAGCTCGTCCAAACGTGTCTTCTCATTGCGTAGGCGTGGGTTCTGGGTAGCAGATCTATCCAGTTCTGTTCGGTTAATACAGTTTTCAGCTTCTCAGGGCTTGGACGTTCCAGCTACGAGGTGGGTCATCGAAGGTGCTCCGTAAGAAATTAGAAAAATATTGTTTATAGAGTGGGTTGCATATCAGGACGCAGTGTCGTTCGTTGAGATAAGTCCAATATCCTAGCGTAGACTTGTCGCCAAAAGTAAAAAGATAGTGGATCGTGTGGCCACAGATCCAATTCACAGAGTGAGTTTTGGCGGAGGGGTAGAAAGTCTTTTCGGGGTACAAAAGCATGTGGACGTCGATCTGAGCTGGTGTCTGTCGAGTAAGAAACGCCAAAATTCGCCGCGCAAGTGTCCAGAAGTCGAACGCTGTGCTACAGTGGAACCGGTGGACATCCGTGTCATCCACTCCACAGTGGGTGCAGAAGGATGAATCGGTGAGATGGAAGCGGTGTAGACGATCTCGGTTAACTTGTTTGCCATTCACGGTGATGTACCACGCTGATTGAACGTCTGATTCGAGAAATCGCGCATGGATCGCCTTCCATATGTGTCGCCACACGTACTGTGGAAACTTACGTTCGATGGGTTTGGAAGGGGGGCATTGTTGTAACAGTTCGGAGACTGTTTTCGTGAGGTACAAACGTGTAAGTGGTAAGGACCGATAGACATAACTGAACACCAGGAAAAATCGTTGGACGTAATAAAAGGGGGTTGGGATGGTCGATACCAGTACTGGGGCGGACAAGGAGGTCGGCGCAAAGTTGTGAAGCAGGAGGCTAGTAAGGCTCTGCGGGCAACGATGCCAAAGTTTTAGTTGGGAGCTGACATAAAGTGCCTTGACATGAGTCGGCACGTGGATGAGTTCCACCACGCCACGATCTCGTGGCAGTGCACGGGATTCATATTGCACCTTGAATAACATCCCCGAGCTGACGAAGGAGCCGAAAGCCATCAACAGTCGTCGAGCCAGGAGATTTGGGACTGGTAGTACTTGAGCCACGTGTAGTATACGGGAAGCATGATACACGTTCACGTATTGCGCGCGTTGGATAACGTCGAGAGCTCGTAGCCGGTGATCTGCGAGATTTGCTCCGATTGTCTGTAGCAAGCGTCTACCATTGATAGTCGCTGAGCGGCGCAGATCTGCTGCGAAATCCAGTCCAAGACATCGTATGGTGGCGGCGACACTAAGGGGGGCAGCGCATCTCTCCGGCAAGCCCTCACCAATGAGCAGGACCTTGGATTTTGACACGTTGAGGCAGCTCCCCGACGCTTCGCCGTAAGTCGCCACCCATGTCAGTGCTGCTCGTACATCATCTTCACTGCGCAGATATAGTACTATGTCGTCTGCGTAGGCTGTACAACAAAAACGGTGGCCGTGCACAGCCGTACCTTCCATACGTTGTCGCATGCCCTGGAGCAGGGGTTCCAAGGCGAAAGCATACAAAATCGTGGAAAGAGGGCAGCCTTGTCGTACAGATCGTGCGATGACCAGGGGCGGTGTGAGGCGACCATTGTACATGATTTTAGAGGTTGCACTACTCAACAGGCGCATAACCACTGTGACAATACCGACAGGAAATCCCATATGCTGAAGAACTGTCCGTAAATAGAAGTGGTCAACACGGTCGAAAGCCTGGCTAAAGTCCAGTGAAGCCAAGGCGCCAGGGAGACGTTGATAATGCGCCAATGCTATCATGTCTCTGTAACGGAAAAGGGCCGTACGGATGTTGTTGTCGCCTCCAAGGGAAGTCTGGTCGCTGGATGTGACGTAACGTGCGACCTTCTTGAGTCGCAATGCCAATAGCCGTGTGAATATTTTCATGTCGCTGTTGAGCAAAGTAATTAGTCGATAGTCCTGGACTCTCGATAACCCGTGCGGTTTATGTGCGGGGATAATAATGCAATTTTGAAAGGCGCTCGGGACCACTGTCGTCGGTGACATCAGCTCTTGTGCGATTGCCGTCCACGTGGAAGCCACCGTCAGGTCCAGGAGATCTGTTATCGGTACCCGCCATGATAGCATCTACCACTTCATCTGTGGTTACGTCGTCTTGGAGGTCATGCACTGCATCCTCTGGAAGAGTGTTCGTAGTAAGCTGAGCGACTTCTGTGATCAGTGCTGCAGAATGCGGTACGGCTGCGTATAGCCCGGCAAATGTAATGTATTGCGAATACATAGAAAGAAGGATCCTTTATTGTATGATTATATGATAGCGGAACAGAAACTGGTAGCAGTTACTTCTGTAAAATATCTGGGAGTATGCGTACGGAACGATTTGAAGTGGAATGATCATATAAAATTAATTGTTGGTAAGGCGGGTACCAGGTTGAGATTCATTGGGAGAGTGCTTAGAAAATGTAGTCCATCAACAAAGGAGGTGGCTTACAAAACACTCGTTCGACCTATACTTGAGTATTGCTCATCAGTGTGGGATCCGTACCAGGTCGGGTTGACGGAGGAGATAGAGAAGATCCAAAGAAGAGCGGCGCGTTTCGTCACTGGGTTATTTGGTAACTGTGATAGCGTTACGGAGATGTTTAATAAACTCAAGTGGCAGACTCTGCAAGAGAGGCGCTCTGCATCGCGGTGTAGCTTGCTCGCCAGGTTTCGAGAGGATGCGTTTCTGGATGAGGTATCGAATATATTGCTTCCCCCTACTTATACTTCCCGAGGAGATCACGAATGTAAAATTAGAGAGATTAGAGCGCGCACGGAGGCTTTCAGACAGTCGTTCTTCCCGCGAACCATACGCGACTGGAACAGGAAAGGGAGGTAATGACAGTGGCACGTAAGGTGCCCTCCGCCACACACCGTTGGGTGGCTTGCGGAGTATCAATGTAGATGTAGATGTAGATGTAGATGGAGAGCACGACCGATGCTTTGTTGGGTGTCGTGCCGGCGCCCTTCCACATCAGTGAGTACTTGGATCAGAGCTCGTAGTCGTCGTTGTCGTTCCTAAAGGAGGTGGTACATCGACTGACGTTCTTGAGGGATACGATTAGAAGCACGAGAACGGACTACAGTTCCTTCCAAGTGACGCCGCATGATCAAGGAGATCTGCGCCTTCGTGCGATGGACCATCGACTGGCGGGCTGGCGAGAAATGCATGGTCGCACAGTCACGTAGTATGGCGTAGTAGAAGTGCAGGGTATTAGTTTGCCACGCCTTAAATTCCTTCCCATAACTCATCAGTGTCTTCCTGAGGGTCGGCTTTGCACAGAAGAGCCACCATGATAAGGTGGAGTCATAGGCTTCTCGACGATGGCGGCAGCGTGCCCACGCTTCTTCGACCATGCGGCGACAGTCTGAGGAGGTCGGGTGAGCGACATTGAGATTCCACAGACCACGACTATGCCACACTCGCTGTCGGGAGAGACTGACGTCACAGAGGTACGCATCATGGTCTGAAAAGGCCAAAGGCCAGACTTCCGCATGACGTGTGCCATCAGCAAGGGAGCGGGTAACGTAGATGCGATCTATGCGGCTTGACGGGTGAGAGGTGTAGAATGTATAGCCCGGTTGAATTCCGTGGAGTTTCTTCGAGGGTCAACAAGTAGTAGACGGTCGGTGACCACTGAGAGAGATGCACAAGGTGAATGTCGCGGGAGCTGGTCTGCAGGCTCTTGTGTCGAGTTAAAATCCCCACCGAGTACCAAATCGTCCTGCGGACCTGTGAAGAGGGGTGTGACGCTTTCGGCAAAAAAAGTTTGTCGGTCATGACGGCGGCCAGTTCCGGACGGAGCGTAGATATTAATAATACGCACGCCGGACAGTATGAGGGCCATACCTCGCGCAGTGGGGAGGTAGATGACGTCCTCTGCAGGGAGTCCGTCGCGTAGCAGGATTGCGACGCCGCTACCGGTGTCGGACGCGGGGGAAACATGTGCGTTGTATCCGGTGGGAACTAGGAAGTCAGCCACAAACACCTCTTGTAAGTGCTATATCAACACCCGCAGAGTAAATAGTGTCTCGGAACATGGCCAGTTTGTGGGGGGCACGAATGGTGGCAAGATTCATGGGGGCGATACGACATTGCTGTGTACGGCCATCCTCAGTATTTGCCGAACGTGAGGTAGAAGTAGCCGACAGGTGGAGACCCGCCGGTGGTGCCGCAGTGGTGATAATTACTGGCGGGGCGCCAGCCCCAGTGTCGCCGTGGTGGAGTCCTGTGCAGACACGCTGGCAGTCTGTTCCACTTCTTCGTCAACGTCATCGGCCCAGGAAGCTGACGACGTGGACATGTGACGGTCACGTACTTCCGGAACGGGTGTTGTGGGTTCCGCAACATGAGTGGCAGGGGGACCGCCGTCATCATTCGTTGACAACGGCGAGGACACGTCCCAGGCTGGGAGAGGAGGCGTCACAGGAGGGGCGCCTGTTGCTGCCGCATCGCGTGACTGGACGCAATGTGGGAGATCACCGTCAGACATCAGGTCGACATATCGCTGGGCCGTCTGAGAAAGGGCGTCATCGGAAGGCGTTCGTCGTCGTTTCCTGTGTTTCGGTGGCGACCGCTGCTTTCTGATGTGGCCTGCTGAATCAGAATGTGGTCGCCCGTCGTCTGACGCCGAACCCGTCTGGACAAAGGCAGACGTCGGCACGACACCGAGGTCGATCTCCATGGTTCCAACAGGAACATCGGTTTCGGTCTGCAACCCGGACGGTCCTGAAGCGAGCACTGGAGGCGACGCCGTGCTTGTGTCGTCGGCGCGTTGTGCTGCGGCGGGTGGCGTTGACGATGCTGCTGGCGCAATCGGGAGTGGCACGACGGGGTCCTGTGCAACCTTGGCGTAGGTGATGGGTAAGGACGTGACCGTCGAAGCCTGGGTCTCTTCACGTAACGGCGTCTGTATTAAACGGCGGTGTAAGCATTCGGAACGTACATGTCCCTCCTGGCCACATCCTGTGCACTCCGTGGCTGTCCATGGTACATGACGATGGCCCTCACACCGCCAATCAGCAGGTACGATGGGACATGTTTCAACAGCTCAATTTTTATTTGCCGGACGCCATTTAGTACGGGGTAGGTGGTAAATGTTTGTCACTTCTCCGCGACGTGACCCATGACGGTGCCATATGGTTGGAAAGCGGCAATGACCACATCCTGGGGCACCTCGAACGGGAGCTCAAACACCCGCAATGTCCGGAGACCGAATCCAGCATGATCGACTGTCACAGCACCCATATGTTCATCAGAGTGTTTAAATTTTAGTTCGGTTGCATGACGGTGAATTACGTCAGTGCAAATTTCCTCTGTCGACGTCTTGATGTAGACAACACTTCCAGTGATGGAAAAGTGTACGCCGATTACGTCCTGGAGGTTCAAATGTAGATCCTCTCGGATGAACTGTTCGACTTCGAAAGCTCTCGGTCGTGAATGTTCGGCCTGAGACGTTACTTTGATCGTTGCACGGCGGTACGAGTGCGCCACGGAGTACGTTAGTACTGGACTCAATAGACACAAACACCGCGTCGCGGAAGTAAACACCGCCGAGAGCGGAGCGTCGGACGGCGCGCGGAGCAGCTCCGCACGCTAGCACGGCTGTGAGCCGACTGTCACTCCGCGTTTTTCCGTCATCTGTAACTCACACGTCGGCTCTCTATGCTCTTAAATCGCTTGTAGAACCTCAGGAACTTTAATCACTTGCAATCACATGTTCTTTACTGCACATTTATACACCCTTACCACTAACTGTTGATCGCACAGTCGTTCAAATCCTTATTTTCCATTCCACTAATTGTACACAGATATTAATCTCTCTGTTGTTGTTGTGGTCTTCAGTCCTGAGACTGGTTTGATGCAGCTCTCCATGCTACTCTATCCTGAGCAAGCTTCTTCATCTCCCAGTACCTACTGCAACCTACATCCTTCTGAATCTGCTTAGTGTATTCATCTCTTGGTCTCCCTCTATGATTGTTACCCTCCACGCTGCCCTCCAATACTAAATTTGTGATCCCTTGATGCCTCAAAACATGTCCTACCAACCGATCCCTTCTTCTAGTCAAGTTGTGCCACAAACTTCTCTTCTCCCCAATCCTATTCAATACCTCCTCATTAGTTACGTGATCTACCCACCTTATCTTCAGCATTCTTCTGTAGCACCACATTTCAAAAGCTTCTATTCTCTTCTTGTCCATACTAGTTATCGTCCATGTTTCACTTCCATACATGGCTACACTCCATACAAATACTTTCAGAAACGACTTCCTGACACTTAAATCTATACTCGATGTTAACAAATTAATCTCTCTATGCAACAAAAAAAAGTACAACACTCACTTACGCAGGGTGTTTCAAAGTCTCTGTGATCAACGTCTAGGGCTGATAGATCACGTTAGAGACAAGATGTTCGCTGACACCTACCGGCAGCTTTAGGAGTCCTTTAGCATTCGCTGGCTCTGGGACGACGAAATTTCACCTCACTAACGGGTGTGCAGCACACTGTCTACACCAGGAAACTGAAAGTGATTCTTGTAGTGTTGGCAGAAAAGCCAACACTGTGTTTCTAGAGGAGGCCGAAATGCACGCGTTTAATTACACGCTGACTGGCGTGAGGTCTGGAACAGGACAATATCTTGAGGATTGCAAATAAAGTACGTAGATGATATAATACTTAACTTTAATCCACAATTGTAGAACATCTCTCGTTACGGTACATGCTTCATAATATTAATTATCAATTGAATACGGCGCCTTGCTAGGTCGTAGCAAATGTAGCTGAAGGCTATGCTAACTATCGTCTCGGCAAATGAGAGCGTATTTGTCAGTGAACCATTGCTATGAACGTCGGTTGTACAACTGGGGCGAGTGCCAGGACGTCTCTCTAGACCTGCCGTGTGGTGGCGCTCGGTCCGCTATCACTGACAGTGGCGACACGCGGGTCCGACGTATACTAATGGACCGCGGCCGATTTAAAGGCTACCACCTAGCAAGTGTGGTGTCTGGCGGTGACACCACAATTCTCAACAAGAAAACCATTAGAAAGAGTGTCTCTAAGTGGAGAAAGATAGTTTAGGAGCCAATCACGAACTTATACTTTGCACGGCCTCCAGCCTTTCACGCGGAGCAGATGACTGGTTGATATTCAACACACTGCACGCGAATACTGCAGAGTGCTTACACTCTGCCGCCTCTGGGGTGGTATGACATGCATTAAACGGCGTGTAGCATCGCCGGAAAGTGTCAGCGGACGTTTCTGTCTAACAACAGTTGTTTCCCTTTACAAAACCTGTCATTCCTTGGTGTTTGTTGCTGAGACTTTGAAACACCCTGCTCCATAATAAGGAAGAAAAACTTTATTTAAACACGTCCGGAAAATTCAGTCACAGTTTTGTCGTTTTACGGCGCAATATCGGCCGAAATACAATTGGATGGAGGACATACCTGATGTTCTTTATCCCACAGGTACATTTCAAAGACTGCAGCACTCTCCAGTGACTCATATGAATGTAGTGACGAAACAGCTGTTAGTGAAAACGCGAGTCTATCCTTTAGTGACGGCACGTCAGGTTACTGGAATGTCCTCATACCTTGAACTAGACATGTGTCTGAGAGCGGAGAGCAGGACGGGCAATTCACGCACTCATTGCATTTCATCATGGTCGCCCAACGCATTGTGCACACTGCTGTATTCCACAAATACGCTTAGCGTCAAACATACACTCATACTCATAAATTAAGGATAATTGCAGAGTGTGGTGCCGCACAACGTGGCACTACACAAAACTGGCGCTATTAGCATAGGCACATAGGGAACACACACGACACATATCTGTTAGTCCACGGTATTGGCGATAAGTTGAGAAAACCGTCCCGAAACACAAGTGCTACAAAACGCCACTGTTTCCTGCGCATGTACCCCAACATCAATATGGGATATGATCACCATGCACACGTACACAGGCCGCACAACGGGATGACATACTCTGGATCAGGTGGTAGAGCAGCTGGTGGGATATAGCCTCCCATTCTTGCACTAGTGCCTGTCGGAGCTCCTGAAGTGTCCTAGGAGTTTGAAGACGTGCAGCGATACGTCGACCGAGAGCATCCCAGACGTGCTCGATGGTGTTTAGGTCTGGAGAACAGGCAGGCCACTCCATTCGCCCGATATCTTCTGCTGCAAGGCACTACTCCACGATGGCAGCTCGGTGGGGCCGTGCGTTATCATCCATCAGGAGGAAGGTGGGACCCACTGCACCCCTGAAAAGGCGGACGCACTGGTGCAAAATGACGTCCCGATACCCCTGACCTGTTACATTTCCTCCGTCAAAGACATGCAGGGGTGCACGTGCACCAATCACAATCCCACTCCACACCATCAAACCACGACCTTCATACAGGTCCCAGGGCTGGTATCTGGTTCCTGGTTCACGCCAGATGAAAACCCGGCGAGAATCACTGTTCAGACTATACCTGGACTCGTCAGTGAACATAACCTGAGACCACTGTTCGAATGACCATGTACTACGTTCTTGACACTAGGCTTTACGGGCTCTCATATGACCTGGGGTCAGTGGAATGCACCTTACAGGTCATCGGGTGAATAAACCATGTCTGTTCAGTCGTCTGTAGGCTGTATGTCAGGAGACAACTGTTCCAGCAGCTGCGTTAATGTCCCGAGAATGGCTACCTACAGTACTCCGAGGCCGTCTGCGGGCACTGATGGTGAGATATCGGTCATCTTGTGGTGTTGTACACTGTGGACGTCCCGTACTGTAGCGCCTGGACACAATCCTGTCTGCTGGAATCGTTCCTATAATCTTGAGATCACACTTTGTGGCACACGGAGGGACCGTGTTACGACCTGCTGTGTTTGACCAGCCTCCAATCGCCCTGGTATTCTATCCCTCATAACATCATCAAAATGTGTTCTTTGAGCCATTTTCAACACACAGTCACATCAGCAAGTCTGAAAACGTCTGCACACTTACTCGCTGCACCGTACTCTGACATGCACCAACACACCTCTGCGTATGTGGGCTTCTGCCAGCGCCACCGTGCGACGACCGCAGGTCAAATGCACGGCATGGTCATACCCCGAGGTGATTTAAACCCGCAAACCGCCCACCAGAGCGTTGTTTCACCATGTATCAGCATTATCCTTAATTTATGAGCATGAGTGTATAAAAGTCGAAGGAAATTAGTTGCTGTTATGACATGGTTCGCTTGCACGCAGCAACTACTCAGCTTTGACCTGGGGTCAAATAAGATTGGGCAATATTTATGGCCCACCCTTATCCTTGATGGCAGCCTGCACTCTCGCAGGCATACGTTCAATCAGGTGCTGGAAGGTTTCTTGGGGAATGGTAGCCCATTCTTCACGGAGTGCTGCTCTGAGGAGAGGTGTCGATGTCGGTCGGTGAGGCCTGGCACGATGTCGGCGTTCCAAAACATCCCAAAAGTGTTCTATAGAATTCAGGACTCTGTGCAGGCCAGTCCATTACAGGGATGTTATTGTAGCGCAACCCATCCGCCACAGGCCGCGCATTATGAACAGGTGCTCGATCGTGTTGAAAGATGCAATCGCCATCGCCATATTCCTCTTCAACAGTGGGAAGCAAGAAGGTGGTTAAAACATCAATTTAAGCCTTTGCTGTAATAGTTCCACGCAAAACAACAAGAGGTGCAAGCCTCCTCCATGAAAAACACGAGCCGGCCGGGGTGGCCGAGCGGTTCTAGGCGCTACAGTCTAGAACCGTGCGACCGCTACGGTCGCAGGTTCGAATCCTGCCTCGGGCATGGATGTGTGTGATATCCTTAGGTTAGTTAGGTTGAAGTAGTTCTAAGTTCTAGGGGACTGATGACCCTAGAAGTTAAGTCCAGTAGTGCTCAGAGCCATTTGAACCATATTTGAGAAACACGACCACACCATAACACTACCGCCTCCGAATTTTACTGCTGGCACTACACACGCTGACAGATGACGTATACCGGGCATTCGCCAACCCACACCCTTCCATCGGATCGCCACATTTTGTACCGTGATTCGTCATTCCACACAACGTTTTTTCACTGTTTAATCGACAATGTTTACCTCCTTACACCTAGCGAGGCGTCGTTTGGCATTTATGGGCGTGATGTGTGCCCTATGAGTAGCCGCTCTACCATGAAATCCAAGTTTTCTCACCTTTTGCCCAACTGTCGTAGTACCTGCAGTGGATCCTGATGCAGTTTGGAATTCCTGTATGATGGTCTGGATAGATGTCTGCCTATTACACATTACGACCCTATTCAACTGTCAGCGGTCTCTGTCAGTCAACAGACGAGATTGGCCGATACGCTTTTGTGCTGTACGTGTCCCTTCAAGTTTCCACTTCACTATCACATCGGAAACAGTGGACCTAGGGATGTTTAGGAGTGTGGAAATCACGAGTACAGGCGTATGACACAAGTGACACCCAGTCACCTGACCACGTTCGAAGCCTGTGAGTTCCGCGGAGCGCCCCATTCTGCTCTTTCTCGATGTCTGATGACTACTGAGGTCACTGATATGGAGTACCTGACAGTAGGTGGCAGCACAATGCAGCTAATATGAAAAAAGTGTGTTTTAGGGGGGGGGGGGGGGGGGGGGGGGTGTCTGGATACTTTTGATCACATAGTGTATGTGAAACTTTGAGATCGTTTGCTACAAAATGACTCATCTGGCGATTCTCTAAGTTATTTCAATAAATTTCTATATCAACCCAAAATTTGTGAAGTCCTTTCTGACTCACACTGTGTGACGTTGTAGGTCAGCTACCAGCCCATATAGCAATTATCGACCCTGTGTAGGTCTCTGCAGTCTTCTGACATTCGACCTTGTAATACACTACATCATCATCTACGAACAGCCTCATGGATCTTTCAAAGTTATCCGCTAAGTTATTTACATGTATTGTCATACTTCCTTAGAGAACTCCTGAAATCACCTTTAAATCTGTCGATTTTGCTCCCTTAAGAGCAAGTTCTACCAGGAACGAAATCGCGAATGCAGTCACAAATCTGATACGGTACTCGGCAAGCTCGTATTTTGTTCACTAATTGACTGTTTGGGACTGTGTCAAATACCTTCCTAAGGTCAAGGTACGTCAAGAAATCTGGAGTCTTTGTTTCCGGCACTCTGTATTTTTTGTATGAACAGAGCGAGCTGCGTTTCGCAAGATATCTGTTTGCGGAATTATTGGTGAGGTTTATCGAGAAGATCTGCTGTCTCCAAAAACGTTATAATATGTGAGCATAAAACATGTTCCAGACGAGCGTCAAAGATATAGGCTGATTATGTGCATCTGTCCGACGACCCTTTTTGAAAACAGAAATGACCTGCTCTTTTTTTTCCAGTCGCTAGTGACCGTTCACTGGTTCAGCGACCTACGGTAAAGTAATACTAGGTGCGGTGGAAGTTCCTTAGCATAATCTTTGTAACGTATTACAGATATCTCACCTGCTCCAGATGGCTTTCCTCTATTAAAGGGTTGTAGTTGCCACTGCTGCCATTCCGGCACTCGTGCAGTGAATGAAAGGAGGAATTATTTTTCTAGGACTTTTCAGGGTTCCATACCACAGTCGGTGAAAGTGGAACCCTTACAGTATCACTTCGTTGTCGGTGTGTCTGTCTGTCCAACTGTTAAGAATCTTTCACGGGAACGGCTAGACGTTTCACGTTGAAATTTATGTCAGGTACTAAGGTCTATGATACCTTGGCTGTAGGAAAAATTTAAGCTTCTAATTTGATGAAATCAAAACATTCGCCATTTATGTTATATAGTTCGAAACTCGCAAACTCAATCATCAAAATCTAAAGAGTACTTCCCGCTGACCTATCATCATGAAATTTGGTTCAAATGGTTCAAATGGCTCTGAGCACTATGTGACTCAACTTCTGAGGTCATCAGTCCCCTAGAACTTAGAACTACTTAAACCTAACTAACCTAAGGACATCACACACATCCATGCCCGAAGCAGGATTCGAAGCTGCGACCGTAGCGGTCACGCGGTTCCAGACTGTAGCGCCTAGAACCGCACGGCCACTCCGGCCGGCTGAAATTTGGCAAGGAGCAATAATTTACAATACAAGTAAAGGAAAAAATCGGAAAATTGTTAATTTGTAACTACACCACACAATAAGAATATTGATTTTTGTTATCTGTTTGCGACGGAATAGTTCCTTGCAAAGATCCACTCACCTCGAGGTTTGTCTTCTAACATGCACGCCTCCCTGAAGTTACTGCCAAGTAGTTATCAGCCACGAAAAGCTATAGAAAAAACAGCACTACTTATTGTAACTACAAGTCGCACTAAAACTGTTTTGTCGGTGGAAGGAATAGTTAAATAAAACTATCTACGTGCGTAATGTTTCATGGCGGCTGCAGTGTAACACGTGTTAAGTTCGGCTCGCGAAATTTAGTTGAATTCGAAGGTGTTCTCGCAGGTGGTGTTGTCTAGTTCAAGTGGAAATCGTGAAAACAACAGTGTTCTGTGCAGTAGTGCTATTTTTTTTCTGTGCTCCACCAATATCTTCGAGAAAATGGTAAACAGAAGAGTGAACAGCAGCGCGTCCAGCAGCGGGGAAGCAGCAGGTGCGGCGGGCCCGCTCTTGGCGGAAGGTGCGGCCGCGGCTCCCGGTATAGCGGAGCTGGTCCGCTCTGAGGTAAACGCTGCGCTTCGCGATAAAAACAATCTCGATCTGATAGCAGGCACTATATCAGATACTGTAACGGCAGCAGTATTGGCCAAAATGCGTGAAACTGTTGAGGCCAATACTGCCGAAATTACAGCACTAAAAAAGTCTGTGTCTGAATACGAGAAAAAGGCACGAGAGTTGGAAGTGAAACTATCTGCCGCAACTGACGAACTAGAACAGTACCAAAGGCGAAATAGTCTACGACTGTTTGGAGTAGTAGAAAATAAGGAAGAAGACACGGACAACCTGCTTATACAGGTTGCGCGTGAAAAATTAGGCGTTGAAGTGACCAAGGCAGACATTGACAGGAGCCATCGGGTGGGACGAAAATTACCAGATGCCACCAAACCTCGTCCAATAATAATTAAATTTGTCCCGTACCGAAAAAGGGCAGAGATCTTTACCCAGAAGAAGAAGTTAGCAAGGACAGGGCTTACAATAAGGGAAGATCTGACACACGAACGGCTAAAGATTTTAAACAGTGCCATATCCCATTTCGGTCTTCAGAATGTGTGGACTCAGGATGGCAGAGTAATCATTAAGACAGCAGCTGGAAAGAAGACAGTCACAAACATGACAGAACTGAATAGTATTAAGTGAAGCTACTCGAGCCAAATGTGCAAACTTAACACGATTTGCAATTGTAACAGCCCCAATACTCAGATATAGTCTTGTAATTTTATTAATTTTTTAATTATACCCATATTTGTACCTTCAACTAATCGTTTTTGTAACTGTATTAACTTTTCACTATTTTTTGTGTCTGTACCTCTAACCATTACTTAATTTTAGTTACTGCTAATACTTTTTTCATTTTCTCAGTTTATTCTCTTCCGTTCTGAAATAGTTCTATTGCAATTATTAGTCTCTCCTTTAGTTCATTAATCACCCATCTCTTCGGTTTAAATTGTTCATAACAAAAATCACTATCAGTATCACTTTAGCAAATTTCAATCTAATTGTAGCTTCCTACGATAATTACTACCAGTATCACTTTAGTAAATTTCAATTTAATTCTAGCTTCCTACGATAATCTATTAATTACTAAGCATACTTCTCTCTGCTGGCAGAATCGGCCTCTTAAATCACTCCCTTCTCCCTTATTTCCACCCTAAGCTGTTTCAAATACGCTAATTACATTTCTCCTCGTACGACAGAGGATACACAGTGACACACAGCCGTCACTATTTTGGTCATATTCTCCTTGCACAGAATACCACTAATCCATTTTCTATACTCCCGCAACCTCAGGAAATCTTTAGCAGTCGCCTTTCTTTCGGCACTCACGGTGTCACAAACAGGGCGTGCAAAATCTCGGACACCCCTGTGTTATGTCACTTGGCGGAAGCAGCGGCCAGTGCCCCTCGCGGCAGGTAGTGCCTAACAAAGGGACAAACCAGTCTGCCACCCTACTCCAGGCTGCTCAGCGGAACGCGTCAGAGCTTTTAGCAGCTCACTGCAACATCCAGTCTTTACCTGCGCATTACGAAGAACTTAGCCTCCTCTTCAACCAACTAAACTACCACGTAATCCTCTTATCCGAAACGTGGTTGAAACCACACATATCCTCTGCATCTTTTCATCTCCCAGGGTACACATTTCTTAGGGCAGACAGATCAAAAAAGCGAGGTGGCGGGGTCGGCGCGTATATACGAACAGATCTCAAAGCGAAAGTCTTATGTACGTCAAATCCTGCTGAAGAAAAAGAGGCTGAATTCATGTTCATTGAAATAAATATACAAAGTCGGAAATTCTTGACTGGCGTCGTGTATAAGCCGCCAAAAATAAGCTGAATGAGTTCCTTCCAGTCGGAATTACATTCACTTCAGTGTCATAACGAACATGTCATCGTAATGGGTGACTTGAACATAGACCTGCTAAGAGACACTCCCTCCGCAATAAACCTAAGAAGACTGTTTAGTTGCAATAGCGTGAACATTCTTCCATTACAACCTACACACCATACGGCGCACAGTCATACTCTTATAGACGCAACGAAACAGACTGACAAAGTAAGAGATGTTGGTCAAACATCGGCCCCTGGCCTCTCAGCACATAATGTAATATTCCTGGCCTACTCTGTGCAGCCCCCAAGGATCAAATCGCGTTACATAACTTGTAGGAACATGAAACGTATTGACCTTGACGCTCTAACAGCCGATTGCTCAGAAATCTCATGGCATCAAATAATCAGAAAACCCACAATCGACGGCAAAATTAATGAACTTGGTGATAAACTCACTGCCCTCTATGACAAACATGCACCTGTGCGCACAATCCGTGTAAGAAAATCTCCTGCTCCATGGCTGACAGCTGAATTACGTCAAATGATGACTAATAGGGATGCTGCTCACCGGCGTTTCAAGGCAGATCCGAAACCCGAGCGTTTCGAAGAATATAGAAAGCTACGGAACAGAGTGAAACAATGCATTCGCAATGCTAAAATCAGGCACGCTCGCTCCCTTGTATGCAGCGATCTGACGCCCACGACTCTATGGAAGAATCTCCGTAGCTTGGGGGTCGGAAAGGCAAAATCGGAAACTACTTTTCATGTGTCAGCTAACGAATTAAATGAATTATTCTCTGCACCTCTGAATACCAGCACAGCTGATAATTACCGTCCACAAGAATACCCAAACAGGATAACTAACAACGATGCCTTCCATCTAAAACATGTAACAACAAATACGGCAAGAAAAGCAATAATGAGAATCTCTTCTGATGCAATAGGCAACGACAGTATCGGTATAACCATGATTAAGAATGTTGCCGATATCTTAGTACCTGTCTTAACTGACATATTTAATTTTTCCCTCGTGAACGGAATATATCCCACTGCATGGAAAAGAAGCCTAATTCGACCCATCCCTAAGATCGAAAACCCGCAACTGCCTAGTGATTGCCGACCAATTAGCATACTGCCTGCTGTTTCCAAAGCACTTGAATATATTGTTCATGACCAAATCACTGAACACTTGCATGAATTCAGCCTATATGACAAATTTCAATCCGGTTTCCGTAAACATCACAGCACAAACACTGCTCTAATTAAAGTAACTGATGACCTGAAATGTGCCATCGACAATCGAAAGGCAACAATATTGACGCTACTGGACTTCAGCAAAGCTTTTGACACTGTTAACTTTGACATATTGTTCAGAAAAAATGCAACAGCTTAATTTCTCTGATAGTGCAATGAGATGGTTTGAAAGCTACTTAAAAGACAGACAGCAATGTGTTGTCTGCGTAAATGAAAAATCTTCCTGGAAACATGTTTCCTCGGGAGTGCCACAAGGATCAGTCTTAGGACCGCTTTTGTTTTCTTTATATGTCAACGATATTTCGTCGGTTCTGTCCTCCTGTAAATATCATTTCTATGCCGACGACCTCCAGCTCTACCTAAGCGTCAGACCTGAAGGTGTAAACACTGCAATCGCTCAGATGAATGATGATCTGTCTTCAGTAGTGAGATGGGCGAGAAACCTGGGACTTAAACTAAATGCAAAAAAGACGCAAGTAATCTTAATAGCCCATCAGAAATTAATAAGTTCAGATTTCCGCGAACAGCTACCTCCTATTCTGCTCGACGGTACTCCAATACCATATCAGAAAACAGTGAAGAACTTGGGTGTAACTTTGGATGAGCATCTCAACTGGGCGGAGAATACAGTCGCAGTGTGCCGAAAGACGTCTGCTTGTCTCTATGCTCTCAAAAAGTTTCCGAACATATTTCCACAGGACTTGAAACGCCAGCTCGTGCAAGCACTCGTTCTACCGAACCTCCGCTATTGTGATGTGATTCAACAAGGCATGAGTAGTGAAAACAAAAGACGGCTAGAGCTAACCATGAATGCCTGTGTGCGTTACACCTGCAACATTCGCCGATATGATCATGTTAGTGCTTCATACTCCGAGCTAGGGTGGCTGCGGCCGGACAAATTGCGTGACTACCACACTCTATGTCTACTCCACCGACTCCTCGTCGCGCAAGCACCCCAGTACCTTGCTTCAGAGATTAAAAACCTGTCATGTCATCATAATCGAAACACGAGGTCACTCTTATTTGGTATCCTAACTGTGCCCACTCACAAAACAAAAACTTTTGCAAACTCCTTCTCAGTTGCCGCTGTCCGCCTCTGGAACAAACTGCCCCTTACCTTGCGCAAAATTCGATCTCCTGCTGCTTTTAAGAAGAAGTTGAAGCATTTCCTACTATCATCCTCACAAAGTTCTCCACAAAATTAATGTACAAGGACAATCCCCTCATCTGTCAAATAGCAAAGCTAGCGTCTCCTATCTTGCTCCTGAGATGCCTTCCTCTTCATCTATCTCTATTAGCCACACAATCTTCTTTTCCTTTATATTTCCTTAATTATTGTTTCATCATGTCTATTCTTCTCCTCCCTTCACCATGATCCTCCCTCATACTCCCTGCTGCCAGCACTCCTATCTAAAATCTGTCTCTTCAATAATGTCTAATTATAACAGTACTTGTGACCCTAAGAATATAAACTCTATATGTGTGTATTTTTCCAGGTGTACCTTTCAAATTGTTTATTTCACTTTTTGTACTAGATGTAGTTTAACATGCCTACTAAAACATATGAATGTAAAATAAGTAGAATGCCTGGTTAGATGTAAGAGAGGGCCTGATGGCCCTAATCTTGCCAGGTTAAATAAATCAATAAATACATAAATAAATAAATAATGTTTCACTGTATTGCGATAAGCTTGCATACACCACTCATTACTAAGCATTGTGTATTGTGTATTGAACTGGGACCTAGAAATAACGGAGAGGCTTCGTCCGGCCATTGCCCTCAGTGATTCACAACCCCACAACAGGCCACAGCAGTCTACCCACGCCACCTCCGCCCCCCACCGAACCCAGGGTTATTGTGCGGTTCGGTCCCCAGTGGACCCCTCCCCCTCCCCCCCCCCCCCCACCCCACACGCACAATGGGAAAGTCTTGCACCAGACGAGTGTAAACCCAAGTGTTTGTGTGGTAGAGTAATTTTGGTGTACGCCGGTTTATGGCAATTATGAATTAGTCTTCACCGAAAGTTCGCAAACGAATTGTTTCCTTTAGAATAACTCGCTCTAATGTTGCTATAATCAGTCTCACAGAACAAAATGTTTAAGTTCGCGAGTAAGTAACACGCCACGCGGAATTTAGTTTCTTAAATGTCACCAAATATTCAGAATTTCATACCGTGTGTCAAATCGAACTCTCTTCCACACTTTATGGCACTTCTCAAACGTTTTGATACCGAAATATCGCAATATTAATAATTTTCAACGGAGCACATATCAATAGGTTTCGTCACTAAGAGATCCAAGCACCGGCTCTGCTCTCTCTATACAAAAAAAGTTTCTAGTTCCCCTAAAAACGCGCGAATATACTAATTTCTGATTGGCAGAGAAACATCACAGCCAGTCGGAAAGCAGCATCCAACCCGCTCAATCCCCCGCATATATGCATAACCAATCAAAATTTGTCTTTGAG
Source organism: Schistocerca americana (assembly GCF_021461395.2). Classification (NCBI taxonomy): domain Eukaryota; kingdom Metazoa; phylum Arthropoda; class Insecta; order Orthoptera; family Acrididae; genus Schistocerca; species Schistocerca americana. Next base: position 768,695,254 of record NC_060122.1, on the reverse strand, counting down.
CCGGCCGAAGTGGCCGTGCGGTTAAAGGCGCTGCAGTCTGGAACCGCAAGACCGCTACGGTCGCAGGTTCGAATCCTGCCTCGGGCATGGATGTTTGTGATGTCCTTAGGTTAGTTAGGTTTAACTAGTTCTAAGTTCTAGGGGACTAATGACCTCAGCAGTTGAGTCCCATAGTGCTCAGAGCCATTTGAACCATTTTTTTTGTCTTTGAATTGGAACGCTAAATTACCATAAACATATTTAGCAAATGCACAAATATGAAGTTAATTCCCTCTTAACAAAACTACTTTTCGATATCATAATCTCATTTCCCCAGTACCATAAACTGACGACATAGTTGATAACAAATTCCCCAGTACGAATAACTAACACACTCGTCATTCTCGAACACTCTTCATGCGACCATTAACTTCACTGTATAGTATAAAAACTTTATATGAAACAGTAGATCACACCCACACTTTCATTCACTCTCAAAACTACTCACAATTAGAGTAGTAATTAATAAATAATTAAAAAATTAAGCAGGAAATAAAATTGACAATATTTTGACTGCAGCTCAAACAGTGTCTGTCAGCTAGTGACGTCTATCAGATCGCATAGAAGTTACACACACTCGAGTAATCTCACGCCACCTGTCCGGCCCGTGACTCATATTTTTTTTTCTTTATTGAATTTCGATTCCCCCCCCCCCCCCCCCTCCCGGAGGGGGCGGGCTGACAGCAGCTTAGTACGCTGCTCTTCAGCCCACAGAAATTTTTAAAACATAAGAAGATAAGAAACAATAAAAGCAGGCGATAAAACGGTGACTTAAATTGTAAAACGGCGGAAAATTGTGGAAAGTTAAAACATAAAACAAAAGGTGGGTGATGCTAAGAAAATACACAGGAAGCAGACAGGTAAAATAGTAGACAGACAATTAAAAAACACGGTGACAGTCTGGTTTCTGTTCGTGAGAGATATAAAAATCTCACCCAGTGGCAGTATGATGTCCGTTCACAACATTTCGAAAAGACGCACAACACTTAACAATCACTGGAAACACTGCACTAAAAAGTCAGCACAAAGATGACACGCCACAGCGAAGGGTTGATGGGGGGGGGGGGGGGGGGACCTGGACAGATGAGGGGGGAAAAAGCGGGGAGGAGAGGAAAAACGAAAGGGGGGAACCGACGGAGGGAGTGGACTCATAAGGGGAGGGGTGGGCAGGCCAGACGCGAGAGGGAATGGGGAAAGGCAGACGAGGGAAATGCAAAAGGATATGGGGGAAAGAAGGGAGGCAGAGAGAGGGTAGGTGGGGAAAAAACAGAATGGAAGGCGAGGAGAGGGAGCCCAAAAAAAAGGACAGAGGAAGGGAGGGAGAGGTGAGGATCAGAACTGATAGGAGGGATAAATAGAGAGAGAGAGAGAGAGAGGGCGTCATCCAGGAGGAGGAGTTCATGGAAGCCACCTTGGGAAAGGAGATGAAGGGTATAGAGATGGAGGGTAGGGGGGACACGACAGTGAAGGCATGGCAGAGGGCGGGGGTTGGAGAGGAGAGGAGCAACCAGGAGATGAGGGGGATCAAGGCGGCGGATACGATTGAGGAATAGGAGCAGATGGGGAAAAGGAATCAGGTCATAGAGGATCCGCATGGGGGACAGGAGGCGTATACAGAAGGCGAGGCGGAGTGCATAGCACCTGAGGATCTGGAGGGACTTACAGAATTTGGGGGGAGGGGGGATGGGGTGGATATCCAGGTGGGACTGGCATAACAGAGGATGGGACGGATTAAGGATTTGTAGGTGTGGAGGATGGTGGAGGGGTTCAACCCCCAAGTCCAGCCAGAGAGAAGTTTGAGGAGTCAGAGGCGGTTGTGGGCTTTGGATTGGATAGAGTGGAGATGCGGGATCCAGGTGAGATGACGTTCAGTGGTGAGGCCAAGGTAGGTGAGGGTGGGGGAGAGGCAGACAGGATGGGCGCAGATGGTAAGGAAGAAATCAAGAAGCCAGAAGGAGCGAGTGGTACGACTTACGATGATTGCCTGGGTCTTGGAAGGGTTCATTTTCGTGACTCATACTGGACGTCGGATCACTGCTGTAATGTCCCATCTTAACTGGTACGATGTAGTGGCGCTACGTCTTATGTTCTCCGATTGTCTGTCGTCTGTTGAGAGTCCTTTTTCTCAGATAGTGCAATAGCAAATGCGAAATTACACAAAAATTTAAACTTAAAACATTCTCAGAAGTTATGGAAATACTGGAAGTACTGATCGATAACAGATAAGAACGCCGAGATTCTCGATTCCCGGGATGAATGCACTTTCTATACACATGATTTAGTTCGAACTCTCAGCGCTCGAGTGCTACTTGGACTTGGTCCATTTTTTCGTAGTTGACCAGTACACTCTATTGCTGGAAGATGGAACCGTTTTTTAAGCACGCAGCATTTGTAGATGCACGTTAGCACGCAGCAGTGGAAGTCGGTGCTCGCCTCGAGACTTGGCGCAAATTGGAACAGCTGTGTGTGTGCGGAAGGCGGCCCGCCGATCCCAGCTGCAGCCGCCCCGCCAGCCAATCAGAACGGTGCGCCGCTGATTGTGTTCCGGCTGATTGCTAATTTATCGCCGGGCTCCGCTGACCGGGCTGGGCGGGCGGCGGCGCTAAACGAGAGAACTCCCCCTCGGCGCGATGAGAGCGCCGCACTCATTACCCGGGCCGGACCTCGTGCCAGGCGCCCGGCGCTCCCCGGCCTGCAGGGCGGCTCCGGAAAACCCAATCAAACAGCGACGAGCTGCCACTCGAGTGATGAGCAAAATTATTACTGTAAGGACTTGACGATATTGCCGATACAAGTATCGATACATTTGACTCCGTACCATATGCATCGGTATCGATACCGAGTGTTCGAGTATTTCATAGAGTCGTAAGAAATATTAGAGTATCGGTCCCAGAAGTATCGAATGGTGTGGGAGAACATAATAACTTATCGCACTTTGAGGCGGCTATGGTAGGTCACCCAAAATAAATCTAGAACAAGGCAATATATCCAAGAGCTGGTTCGTCTAGTACAGTAGTTCCCAACGTCGGGGCAACTACTTCCTGAGGGGTAAAATGAAATTTTCTGATGAGTAAAACCTAAACGATTCTATTCTGTGTCATTTAAGAAACTAAACTTCACCACTGGCCATTAAAATTGCTACACCACGAAGATGACGTGCTACAGACGCGAAATTTAACCGACAGGAAGAAGATGCTGTGATATGCAAGTGATTAGCTTTTCAGAGCATTCACGCAAGGTTGGCGCCAGTGGTGACACCTACAACGTGCTGAGATGAGGAAAGTTTCCAACCGATTTCTCATACACAAACAGCAGCTGACCGGCGTTGCCTGGTGAAACGTTGTTGTGATGCCTCGTGTAAGGAGGAGAAATGCGTACCATCACGTTTCCGACTTTGATAAAGGTCGGATTGTAGTCTATTTCGATTGCGGCTTATCGTATCGCGACATTGCCGTTCGCGTTGGTCGAGATCCAATGACTGTTAGCACAATATGGAATCGGTGGGTTCAGGAGGGTAATACGGAACGCCGTGCTGGAGCCCAACGGCCTCGTATCATTAGCAGTCGAGATGACAGGCATCTTATCCGCATGGCTGTAACGGATCGTGCAGCCACGTCTCGATCCCTGACTCAACAGATGGGGACGTTTGCAAGACAACAACCATCTGCACGTACAGTTCGACGACGTTTGCAGCAGCATGGACTATCAGCTCGGAGACCATGGTTGCGGTTACCCTTGACGCTACATCACAGACAGGAGCGCATACGATGATGTACTCAACGACGGACCTGGGTGCACGAATGGTAAAATGTCATTTTTTCCGATGAATCCAGGTTCTGTTTGCAGCATCGTGATGGTAGCATCCGTGTTTGGCGACATCGCGGTGAACGCACATTGGAAGCGTGTATTCGCCATCGCCATACTGGCGTATGACCTGGTATGATGGTATGATGTGCCATTGGTTACACGTCTCTGTCACCTCTTGTTCGCATTGACGGCACTTTGAACAGTGGACGTTACATTTCAGATGTGTTACGACCCGTGACTCTACCCTTCATTCGATCCCTGTGAAACCCTACATTTCAGCAGGATAATGCACGACCGCATGTTGCATGTCCTGTACGGGCCTTTCTGGATACCGAAAATGTTTGACTCCTGCCCTGGCCAGCACATTCTCCAGATCTCTCACCAATTGAAAACGTCTGGGCAATGGTGGCCGAGCAACTGGCTCGTCACAATACGCCAGTCACTACCCTTGATAAACTGTGATATCGTGTTGAAGCTGCATGGGCAGCTGTATCTGTACACGCCATCCAAGCTCTGTTTGACTCAATGCCCAGGCGTATCGAGGCCGTTATTACGGCCAGAAGTGGTTGTTCTGGGTACTGATTTCTCAGAACCTATGGACCCAAATTGCATGAAATTGTAATCACATGTCAGTTCTAGTATAATATATTTGTGTAATGAATACCTGTTTATCATCTGCAATTCTTCTTGGTGTAGCAATTTTAAATTCCAGTAGTGTATTTGCAGAAGGTTATCAGTATCATCAAAATTTTGTGAGACTCTAATATTGATTACATAAGTTGTCAATAATTGCTTTTTCTCCGTTAGTAGCATTAACGCGATGTTGGTTACAGGTTCCGCATATAGTCCACCCACTTCACATACATGTCGTGCTTTGACCCATACATCGCTGATGATAAAAGTGAGACATATATATAACGAATGCTAAATATCTCAAGAAAATGTCTCCTTCAAGTTGTAGATAGTACCTGCAGTAGTCCATAAATTGCTTCATTACTTGCTTCAAAACGGATAAATGAATTAACTGACAGTACGACACGCCAGTAAGTACATAATGGCTACTACAGTGCTGTAAACAGTATTATTATTACTATTATCATCATTATTGTTGAAAAGGTTAGACACAAATCATTAGCAGCTTGAAGTCTTCTAGTTTCTGCCAGTTCAGAAGAAGGAGTGCAGCAATCAAATGAGTTACGAACATTAAGTGTAGTGCACACATCTGAGCTTGATTGTTTTTATATAGGGTTGCAGTGAGCAGGTCAAGCAACTGTCACAATTGAGAGGAGTAGTGCAGGCGAAGTATCTTTCCTAACAAGTGTCTAACCTTACCTTGGATAGTTAGGTTTCTTATCTGAGAATGAGTTGTGTGTAGCACATGCGATGCACTCCAAATTCCCTCCCCCCCCCCCACACACACACACCCATACACACACACACACACACACACACACACACACACACACAAACTAAATAACATTCATCTGTCATCATTTTAAAAATAAAAGTCTTCCAAGAACAGTATTTCATTCTACAGTTCAGTTATGTGCTAAAGTTGGTGATAATGTGGGGGACGGAGAGGGGGGGGGGACAGGAGACGGCAGTATAGTATAAATACAGTCGTAATACTGTACAGTGCCTCAGATAGTAGTCATCGTTTGATCGCACTGCGTACAACTCAGGTATAATAGTTTTCCCACTGACACTTTGCAGAACTTCTGCAAATGGTCAGTACTAGGAACTACGTACTGTGTGTCACCCAGCAGTACACATTCTTGTATTTTTGATAGTATTTCAAATATTTGAAGACAGATCGGCAATCTGGTAAGTACTTAGAACAGTTAATATTTTTAGGTAGAGGAGCAGTGAAAGAATGGTTCGAATAGATATGAATTTTCACTACGAAAATAGTTATGCATGTAAGAATGACGACCACCTCCATAGCGAGATAATGGGTAGTATCATCGTCTGACAACTAGGAAGAGTAAATGCTGTGTTCTATTTAATCGAGTATGAATAGTAAAATCATCCAATTAGTTTGCAATGGATCTTTGTAATACGACGTTGAGCAAACGACACAAAAGGATGGACGTTTATTTTTTGATTGACAAGTTCAGTTGAAAGCTCAGTCACAGGACTAGTGGAATGAAGAAAACAGCTATGCTGGAAACGTCTCTTAACCGATTTTTCTACTACTAGGAATTTGTCTCGTGCTTGCAAGAAAAAAATTTGTCACATACAGAAATATTTATGTCTAGAAGTTATTACCTCGTTGTAGGTTGCCGTATACAGATTTCACTGTTTCAAATTGAATTTGCGCTAGCTACGAAAGATGCCAAGAAAAAGATCATCAACACTGGGATAAATTTATTGAATGTGGTTTTGGTAGATCAACCTATGTCGAAGACAAAGTGTAGGTATCTAGAATCTATTTGTAAATTCAGTTAGTCGTTACTGTCAGCGTTTGTTACTGCAAATCACGTGATGTTTGTTATGTTTCATGACATGCAAGACGAAGATGGGATTTAGAAGTTTATAAAGGGAATGTCGAAACTTACATAAAATATCTAATGAATCCGTTTTACGAAGTAATACTCCAGTCCCTTTTCCGACTTTTGATAGAAAAGGGCAGTTCCAGCTGAGTGGTCAGCTCATCTGACTGCCATACTGCGCGCCCGTGTCTCATTCCCGGCCGGGTCAGAGATTTTCTGCGCTCGGGGACTGGGTGCTGGCTTGTCCTGATCATCATTTCATCATCAACACGCAAATCCCCCAATGTGGCGTCAATTGCAAATACTTGCAATATATAATAGTTTTCCCACTGACACTTTGCAGAACTTCTGCAAATGGTCAGTACCAGGAACTACGTACTGTGTGTCACCCAGCAGTACACATTCTTGTATTTGTGATAGTATTTCAAATATTTGAAGACAGATCGGCAATCTGGTAAGTACTTAGAACAGTTAATATTTTTAGGTAGAGGAGCAGTGAAAGAATGGTTCGAATAGATATGAATTTTCACAACGAAAATAGTTATGCTTGTAAGAATGACGACCACCTCATCGACACGCAAGTCCCCCAATGTGGCGTCAATTGCAAATACTTGCAATTCGGTGGCCGAATTGCCCCAGGTCGGACTCCCAGCCGCCAATGCCATATGATTTGACAGCTTGAATCTTCTTGTTATACAAATGGATATTGCTAATTATTCATAGTAATGTGGCTGTAGTCGGGCTATTAACAAAATATAGATATATCGATTTATCCAAAACATCGATAAGTCGCGGCCTACATTCCCTTCACCATCATTTCGATACATCGATATCGGAATGGCAACATCGAGCCCCGATATTTTTATTTTAAATTATATTTTTTACGCAATTTTCTGTAAATATTTGAAACTGTTCTTTTTTAAATTGTAGTAGAACTTAATTTTACTTTCACTGTGTGAAGGAGTCTCACTACTTTTTGAGCTTTTGGCACGTCCAGTCTTTCTCTTAGACCGCGTGAAGCATGCATAGATGGTACAAAGAAGAAATCCAATTACGCTGGCGGGTGGAGGTGTGAGTGGATTGACAAGATACTCGATGTAAAGAAATAGCACACCAGTTGCGTTAAAAAGCAATTTTTAACCCAACTAATGTGCTGTTTCTTCACATCGGCATTCTTAAAGAACTGTTGCTTGAACTGATGAACAAAAATCTAAATGACAAGATTGGTCTTTGCGATGGGTGAACACGTGTGAGGGAAATGCTGATGTAATCGATGCTCGGCGCAATCAACAGAAATTGCCACGTTTAACTTCACCACGCAATTTTTACACTACAACTGCTAGTTCTCTGGCGTTTTCAGAAATGAAACAGGGAAGTCGACATGAAGTGTTCAAGACAAATGCGAGCTGTGAGGAAACCGAACTTTATTCTGCCACTTACATGCAGTTACCATTGTTATCAAAATTTGTTATCACCAAGTATGAACGGGCATCGTTTTCCTTTCAGTTCTTGCTCTAAGGGGGATAATCAGGCTGCTAGCTTGTTTTTGTACAGAATATCTAATAATAATTCAATACTTAAATATACAGCTCTAAAACTGGCAGTATATTTACAATGTGCAGCCGATATTATTTTGGCTGGTATGTCGATAGTTTTTTGGAGGTATATCGATAATTTTTTCTACTAATATATATCATGTGCCGATAATTATATTTTTTAAATATTGATATATTGGATTCCCGATACTTTTAAAAATATCAGCAGTCCTAGCTGAGGATTGCAAGAAGCGCAGTGGAGTTCACTTCATCAGTTAATGGCTTTATTACCTTTCTACGTAGGTTTCATATATGAGTTCTGTCTTTCCGATGTTATTAGGAAGAGTACCAGATTTATACGCGATACATCTCAGTTTTTTATATATATTGTTAATAATAATGATAACGCACAAAAAAGTTTCAGTTGTTACCAGTATCATTTATGTGAATATTAAATTTACGAGCTAAGCAAATGTTCTTTTTTTTTTTTTTTTTTTTTTTTTTTTTGTAGCTGCTACACTTTAATTTACAGAGACAATCAACAATTCACAAGAAAGCATAATTCGGAGAAATCATAACTATAGGAGTACTGCGGTGAAGAAAACTCCAGACTAACGACTCAGTAAATGCTCTGACTGCTTGGATGCCAATTGGTATGTCAGTGAATCGTTGCGATCATAAACGGAAAGATTAAATATATGGGAATACTGCTGTATTCTTGTCATGGTGCAGTTTTTATCCTAATCAAACAAAAACCTCAGTTTTTAACAGTTCTGAAACCGAACATTTCTTCCTTAAGGCTACCCAGCCTTAGCTGACTTATCTTTGAATTTATCATATCCAACTTTTCCACTCATCTCCACGTAAGATGATAATTTGGTTTCTTTCAGAACAAATAGGTCCAGTGTGATCAAACAGGAAGAAATAGTTTTCCCATAACATGTGGAAAAATTCTGTCACTAAATTGCTTTCTGCTTGATAATCTGTTGAGCTGTACTGTAAGTCTGAGTTTGCTGGAATACTTATCAAGAATGTAGAGGGAAAAAGATGATCAGTCAGCCAGACTGACTGCCATATGGACTAGTAGGATTTTTCCTTGGTGGGAAGATTGGAACAGGACACAGTCACAAGGGAACCTATTGGTTTTCCTTGATACTTATAGGACTTGCAGGTCAGGTTTGAGACACCAGTTTCCTAATGCAGTGCAACACAATTTTCAATACACAATCGAAAAAATCGACTTAGAATATGTAAAGATTTCTGAGTGCAGTTAAGCACAAAAAATTCAGACAATGTAACAGAGTCGCCATAGTGAATTCATGGCACACAAGTCTTGCAATCGCAAAGCTGCAGGTTCAAATCAAGCTAATATTAACATTTTTATTTTTTATTTTTGTTGAATTCTATATTTATTATCAGATGGAAACGTTCATTAGCAAATATTGAATCACAATTCTTTAATAAAGATAAATATAACTGCACTAAATGTGCATATTTCCAATAAAAAAGTTTGGTACAAAAATGCAGACCACAAAATATAGAACAAAAAATTTATTGTAAGTACAGGTAAACAATATTATTGATATGAATAATTTTACTTTTCTGTATCAAATTTTAATTACTTTCATGTGGTTAGTGGTTATTACTTTATTAAAAATTATGATTCAATATTTGTTATGTCACACATAATAAATATACAGTTCAAGTAAAAGTAACAGCTGGGGTAACTAACAAGATTTAAATTAGAGAGTTTGCAACTACAAAAACTGTACAGTTGACACTTTTCTTACTAAAATGTTTTATTGTTCAGAAATACAACAAATTACAAAGTTGTGCAAATGTTGATGCAAAACTCAAGCACTACCAACACATCCCGATTATCTGCCCATTTAAGCAAGAAATTAATCTTAAGAACTAGAAAACAAGAAAAAATAGAGTAGTACACTAAATTACAAATTTCGTTAAGCAACGTAAATTAATTTTGATATCTTCTTGCAGAACATTTTCCCTTTGCTATATTGATGAAGTGTTAAAACTGGTTTTACATCTCAGTTCAAATAATTATACATCATAGTTGTAACGACTGCCACAGCTTAATTTTTTTAATAATAAATACACCTTTATTAAAAGCAAGTTAGTGACCATCTGCTCTGGTACTCGTAAAATGCCTGAGATGTTTCTTGTTTAACAGTGCTGAGAAGTCTTTACACCCAAGTCGATTTTTTAAGTTATCTTTTTAGTATTATGCCTTGCTGCCTTAGGAAAAATTGATGTCTGGACAATGACCTTCAAATCCTATATGTATGAAAAAATCGAAGAGGACTGATCAATAAGGTCCTCATGACAGTCTTGCGAGGCTATGGTGAGCTGTTCGAATGAGAAGTAGGGGCTGCAACATCTGTGGTTCTGAGAAGGGCTGGAAGAATGGTATGCTGACCCGATGCCCCTCCATTTCTCTTCCAAATTACGCCATTATTACAGTGACATGTACAACATTTCATCCGTAGCACCTGGTGTGTGTGTGTGTGTGTGTGTGTGTGTGTGTGTGTGTGTGTGTGTCCGCCAATACAGTAGAGACTGATAGGTTGTGTAGTGACATAGTGACAGAGGGTGTTGTGTTGCAGGTTCGTGATCGGCCAGTATGTGACGGTGCACGGCGACGTCATCAGTCACGTGAATATCAGCCAGGTGCAGGTGGAGGACGGCGGCGAGTACACATGCACGGCAGAGAACCGCGCTGGCAAGACCTCTCATTCCGCCAGGCTCAACGTCTATGGTGAGTGAGTGCCATCTGTATTTCTAAGTTCATTGGCGACACGGGTATAACGGTTAACACAACCACGTGACCGACGTTACAGCTAGTCGTGTGGTAGGGTCAGCCGGTAGCCAGACACGGCTGTTTTCCGAGCTACATCACCTACGCACCGTTTCCCTCCGTCAAGACTCCCTCTGATCACGGCACCAACTCCAAATGCTAAGTAAATTTTCCTTGTGGTGGGCTAAAAAAGCATATACAAATTATATTCAAATTTATGTAGTAATAAATTAAACATAATGTACCATAATTTTGTTGTGGGCGACGTACCAGCACTTAGTAAACCCAGTTGTAAACTGGATGTCCAACTATTTCTGACTGAATGCGTCAGCCAAATATCCTTGTACTTCATTTCTTACGTCATAACAACATGGCGACTACGAAATGTAACTAGAATGCAAATTAAACACTTTCGAATTTTGCGCCCATCTGAGCCACATCGGTTGTATCAGATTTCTGGGGAAGAGCAAAATGACTTGGCTCAATATTTGTTCTGCTACATAACTTCGAAATTCTTGCATGATCCAGAACTGACAAACTGGTCGGGAATTTATTTTGTTTTATTTTACTTCTGCTTTACTTGTACATGTCGTTGTTGTGAAGAACAGTACCATGAGATATAGCAGAAATCGATAAATTATGTGCTGCGTTACCAAATATCTAACTAGGGTGTAATTTGTAAATTCAAGTATTGTAAGCAATGCAGAGACCACTTCAAGAAAGTTGCCTTTCTTTGTTCACACATGCAACTAATAATAATAAAAATTAGAAATCAAGTAAACAAGTACTCATTAATTATAAACTGGTAGCAAACAGGCAAAGGGATCTATTTCTCAGTCTAAAGCGAATATACATCGTTACACCCTATTTTGATTAGCTGGGGTTTAACTGTCTATACTTCTGATCCATACTGTCATAATGCTTCTAATAAATGCTTTGAATATTTGTTTCTTTTGTCTCTTTTCAAATCCGCTGATTCCATAAAATACCATTTGATGTTCCAATAGTAAACCTCCCAGCACTTATTGCTGAACTAATTTCTTAATCTTGTTTACCATCTTGTGTGCCTTAACTCCCAGATATTTGAGCTCTTCAGCATGTGTAATCGTTCCCATGCCTTTTTCCGGTGTCAAAGTTTGATTTGTTTCTCCTCCATAAATTTCCAGTGTGTGGAAGGCTTTAAAATCATCCAATAATAATCCTGTCATTAAGTAATTCAAGAACTGTGTGAAAACTCTACACTAAGAATAAAAAAATACAAAATTATCTCTCACCTAGATTTAAAGTTATCAAGGGATTTCGTCAGGAATACATCCTATCACTGATTTCTTTACAAATTGACAGAGCAAATTTTGGAAAATTGAAAATATTTGAAAGTAGATGGGAATCTCAATAGATGTCTGTGTTTGTATATGATAGTACTGTATATATGCACTACCGTTTGCTGATGGCCACCTAATATACGTTAAAGGAGGAAAACTGTTTTTCACATGAAACAATCACAAGGATCTATTTACAGTTGTCTTACCGACAAGAGCCGTTTTAAGTGGAGAAAAAATTTGAGAAATAGTGTAATACGAGAGTTAACAGTGAATAGACGATTTATGTGATTTTATGGTCATATATATGTGACAAGTACTACGTAAATGCGGTAGCTAAATATGAGGCCTTCGAGCAAATTTCACCTGAAGCTATGAATTACACACGACAGTTTGAACCTCATACAGTCCTCCAAACCATTGTGCTTGTTTGAAAATTGTCACAATAGGGAACAGTAGTACCAGAACCGTTGACGTGGAGTGAGACACTGAACGAGCAATATTTTTGCTTCCATAAAGTATAGCACCGGAAGGTAAAAGTAGTAGAATTTCGTACCCAAAGATACCTCAGTGTGGAATAAGCGGCTAATCTGTTGTAATAGTTCCTATTTCGATTATTTATGAGTCAGTTTCAATTTGGCGCACCAGGAAGCCATCTCGCAATATGCCGCAGAATAATTGAATAAAACAGGCTCGGCAGTACCATAAAGCGCAGTGGAAAACCTAAAATGCAACGATGGCTACCGTTTCTTTCCCTGTAACAAAAAAATTAACGAGATCTGAGCCGTGACCATTCCTCCAAACCACTAAAAAAACCTTTGCACATCTAAGCCTCAAGCCAAGTACATTTCGGATACCGAACGCAAATTATTAAAATGCGTGTAAAATCTACAGTATTTTTTAACGGGGGTCTACCAATACTAGCGAATAATGACACTCAAAACCCGCAGTACACTTACGGGCAAACCTTGCGGCATCCAGTAGTCACTTGACTTTGCAGGCAACAAACAAAAAATGTCGTTGGCTGGGATGTCGCGCAGGATGGGTTAAACCCCCTATCAGAAAAATATTCCTCCTCCGCATACATTGGCTCCCGCCTTTGCGGATATGTGAGAGTTGTGTCTTACGTGTATTTGTAACATCTAGGTGATGGTAATGGAGACGCGTATAGTGTAATGTTATGTTTGTACTGTATCGTGATGATGATGATGATGATCAAGAGAGAAGGGAGAGGGTAAAACCCAGTGCCTGCACGAAGCCTTCTCCTTTCGAATAGCACCAAGGAGCCCGCGAGCTTAATGTTCCCATTTGACTGATGGATCACCACCAACACTATCACACGGCCTCACATCGTGGAACACTGCGAACGGTTTGGAATTTAGTACAGGACTTTGTCGCAAAGAATGATGATCAGGAACCATAAGCCACCACCTCTCCTCCCATTGCCTGCTAAAAACTGGGACTGATAACCTCATCCACTTCCAAGATTCGAACCGGCTTACGTCTAACACGATCGCCACCGCACAGGCATGCGTTGGCGACATAGGCTACGGATGCCGTCGTTACGAAGCAGTGAGTAGTTTCAAAACGAAGCCTGTTCTGCCCCTCTTCATACATACCACTACTCTCTGGTGCAAAGAGTAGAAATATTTATGAAGTGAGCGTTGCATTTTGCTCTCTCTCTCTCTCTCTCTCTCTCTCTCTCTCTCTCTCTCTCTCTCTCTCTTTTCACTTTACACCAAGACCGAAACATTAACATTACACATATTTTTCCTGTTCTACACGTTTATTTATTAATAATATCAGTGGTGAATAATTGCTATTGCTACAGATGAAAATCGAAGCACATGAAAGGAGGAACAATTCGTTTCAAAGGTTAAGTACCAGAATGTTGCGTGACAGGAGGCAATAAATGTTGGCAGAAAAAATTCTGTCCCGCGCCAATGAGAAATATTCCTACTCTGTCAGCATGTGGCATTTACTCGTTAACGGAGGGACACATGGCCTCACTTCCAAGTTAATTAATCTGATTTTGTTTACAGCAATGTATTAACTAAAGGACGATAAACGTAAAATATCTACCGAGCTCATTTTCAGATGTAAAATCTTAAAACTACGAGTGGTTGGTCAATTAATATCGGACTGTTATCACTATGCTGACTGTGGAAAACTTTCTTTCCTTCCAGCAGCTATTTTATTTACTCTTTCTCAAAGCACGAGTCGTTCGAAATATATTATTCCGTTTTCAAATATACACAATCGTCTGTCAGTCGTTGACAACAGATATTCGACCATAAATATGCTTCATGGGCGCCTGCTCTGTACATCCGTACAAGTGACCCACGCCTATATCTACATCAGGACGTAACTCAGCCACATGTTCATATTATTCAAACTATAAATGAGTGCTATCGAAACAAAGACTTTAAGACATTTCCACACATTGTCGCGTGACAAAAAGGAACGATAAATTTTGAAACTGGACGTATACTAAGAAACTGTGTAAATTAATAATTTCTTGGAAGGAAAGAACGTTCTCTGCATTCAAGATTTTACAATTACCCAAAAGCACCCCATCTTAAACAACAGTGACGAACAATGAAATAATGATCAGTTTATTGCCAACCTGCAATGTGACGGACCGAAATGTTTCACCAACTTATTTTCTAGGAATCGACTGAAAAACATTCCGAAAGCTATAATATTGTGAAAGTCAGTTCGTTCTACTCAATGAGATGCAGAAGTAAGTACCTATCAGCACACAGGTTGATGCAGTGTTTTCTTGCATTGCAAAGGCGATCGCTACAGTTCTGCAGTGTCTTATAATGAACAACGTACGACTTTAGGAATAGCAGATCAGCTTTCATATTGGATAGAGAATTTCTTATCAGATAGAACAAAATAGTCGTTCCCAGCGGGGAGAAATGATCAAATTTGAAAGTAACTTCGCGCCTACCCCAAAGTGTTATAGCATCGTCACTATCTGGTGCATAAACAGACAACTGGCACACAGACGCACAAATGCTACCATTCACAGATACGTACTTAACTATCATTCACTGTGGTGCAATAGTCAAACACATTAACAAGAAGTAAGGTGACAAAAAAATAGAAAAAAGAGAATGGGCACTGAGTAACACCCGAGCTGTACATGGTTCAAGTGAAGAAAACCGCAAATATCGTAACACGTTACCGGACAAAATTTACTTACACATGCAGAGTGACAATTGTTGAACTTTATGAAAAAAAACGTAAATTATTTACAAACTACGGCGTGCACACACTTTATTCAACATGTAAACGTCACCGCAGACATTTGGATTTAGGTTATGACATGTGTGCCTGCCAACACTGGTGATGATTGGAGCAGACGAATATGAAATTCTGCATGACCCGATCTCAATGACCTCCTGAACGGCTGTTTTCAGCTCAGAAATCGTTTTGGTGTCAATGCTGAACACCTTGTCTTTGATATAGCCCGACAAAAAGGAGTTGCATGTGTTCAGACCCGGAGAATATGGCGGCCAATCGAAGCCCATGCCAGTGGCCTCTGGATACACCAGAGACAGAATGCGGTCCCCAAAGTGTTCCTCCGGTACACCAAACACTCTCTTACTTCGATGGAGTCGAGATCGGTCTTGCACGAACCATATATTTCGAAATCAGAGTCACTTTGGATAATGGGGATGAAATCACCTTCCCATACCTTCACATACCGTTCGGTAGTCGCCGTACCATCAAGGAACATGGACGTTGCACACCACGCAGTCACCCGGTGACGGTGATGAGACTTCTCGATCGCGAAATGCGGATTCTCAGTCCCTCAAAAGTGCTAATTTTGCTTATTGATGAACCCATCCGAATGAAAATGGGCTTCGTTGCTAAACAAAACCATATTTACATCAAAGTCCTGAGCAATAGTGTTGACGAAACATAACCGATTTTCCATGGCCCTGGGGCTCAATGGATGATGTGATTGAATTTTGTATGGGAAGAGATGCAGATCTTCAACAACAATATGTCACAGTGTCTCTCGGTTGATTCCCACCTGTTGTGCAGCCCGTCTGATCGATTTCCAGGGGCTGGTTTGAAACACAGCGCGTGTCTTCTCGATGTTTTCAGGCGTTTTCACCCTTTTTGGACGACCGACATTGCCAACACAGTTATCACGAACACTGCCCGTTCTCTCAAACTTGCGAACCAAATCCGTGATTGTAAACACACGTGGACCGCTTGTCTTCAGCTTTAATTTAGTAGCAAACTTCCTTTGAGCCACGGTTGGGCTGTTATTGTTCGCATTGTAGGCCTTAGCAAGCGCTATACGCTCAGGCACAGTACCGTGACATTTCCATGTGCAAGTGGCCGGCAATAACGAGATGCGTGTGGGTGCCCATACAAATTCCCGTCATGCCTCGCGACCAATCGTGCAGACTGAACGTCCTAAAGCAAACCGTTCATAAGTTATGAAGATTTTATTTCATATAGTTCAATAATCGTCACTCTGTAGGTCTTACTTTTCTTCTCATTCCCTAGATAGGGTGAGTTATTAGATTAACTGTCTGTTTTAGTCAGGAACTTCTTAAACTTAACTTTTACATATTTCATTCACTACTCGTGTGGACCGAGTACGCTAGTGGAGAACTTTTTTGTGTTCGCCCCTAACATCCCAGTGGGCTGGGAACCCACTGCGGTAGCCGTGCGCGTTGAAGCGCCCATTTCCGGGACACGGGGAGGTGCGCCGGCCCCGGAAAAAATCCGTGCGGCGGGCTAGCGACGAGGGCCGGTGTGCTGGTTTCCCACATTCGTCTAGGTGAATACCGGGCTGCTTGTTACCCACGTTGCACCTCGGTTGCACTACTCACAAACATTCAGAAAACGTTCTTACATTTGCACATGAGATAATACTAGACACAGACGGATGGGATACACAAATTACGTCCCCTGGGACCACTAACATTGCCAAATTCGAATTAACATGCCGACTCCGAGTAGAAACGGGATAAGACCAGGAAGGGAAAGAATAAGATCGCAGTAGACTGGAGTTGGATAAGAGATTCCCCAATTGTGAATGTTTGGGAAGCGATTTCCACTTCCAGTATTTGCCTGTCAACCAAGAGAAACATCCCAAAACCTTGGGTCACTTAAGCACGTTTTTGTTAGATCGCTTGCTTATCTGTCTGTCTGTTCAGTACAAGTATTACTACTCATTTTTACCTAACTTCCCGATGAGCTAGTGACATGAAATTTTAAATACAGCTCAGAACTTGATGACAATGAAATAGTGTAAGGGTAAGAACCACCTACCTGCAGTAGTGGAGGTAGTGGGGGTGAAAACTGGGTTACAAGGAAGCCTAAAGCAGAGCACCGCCTGACCGTTTGGGAGTTCCTCCACGATGGCAGTGCTTAGCAGGTTGCTTCACAGCCCCTGCATCTGCAATTGAAACTTCTTGATTAAATTTTTACTTAAACTGCTGACTGTACTGTCTCTTTGCTGTTTTATCATTTCAACGCTGACAAACAGAACTCATACTTTTCCTATTCATTAATTACTCACAATACTCAACGGCAACGCGATCTCACTGCTTTAAAATTAACTCAAAAGAATGGCCCTGAATTAGAAGAAATCCTAACAATAACCCATAAGTATCATAAGTCACTTACTTCACAGAAAATCTTGATTATACGAACTACAGCAATGCAGCAAACACCAATAATGCCAGCTAAATAAAAGATTCTAACTACTGTAGGCTCTAACTACTAATAAGGGTGTGGTTAGCAAAGGAAAGATTTTATTGCAGAGCAAACAACATATTTAGCTGATTTTACCTTAATCATGTGACAACCAGTTCAAAAAAAATTATATAATCATCAGTAATACCATAAACCTTCATGACGGATACACATTCAGACCGTCCACTCGTGCTAATACTGCAAACCTTCAACACTGCTAATTATTAACCTCTAACCCTTATCACTGCTGTCTACTCACTCCCGGCTTCCATCACTGCTGACTGCTTACTTCCAACCGTTAGTCTGACCAGCCACAGAGTCTCTGACAGAGCGCACACTGCGCTATCAGAGTTATTAATGCAGAGCGTTACATAGCACTGCCAACATACAAACACATAAACAGCCTACTTACGTAGCCCCCCTGCTCCTATCAAAAAATTTTACAAGATAGTTTGGGCAGTGGGCAAGACAAATTTGTTAATTTTTTTCATATCAACAATATCAAATAGATCAAATACACACAATTAGTAATATACTGTTGGTCAAAAGCATAAATTGTTCTCACAGTCCCTAAAGACAGTCCTGTCATTCATCATAAGAGTAGCTATGACAGTTTTATGCACAAAGTCTGAGCAATAAAAGGAGATTCACACACGAGTAGTGGACCTCGATGCAGTCTTTAAGAAGTAGAGTTGTCCTCCCAACGGAAACACAGTGCTGACTCGTGACATGAAGACAGGTAACAGGCCACAACAGAGCAAACCCACAGCAGAGTGAGTCGAAGTATTGAAGAATATTGGTAGGTAGGTCACCACAGAGCAGACCCACAGTATGCCTTGTAGAAATTATGGTAGTAATGGGCCACCAAAGGTGCAAACCCTCTTTAGTCATTGTAGAGGTTACAGTAGTAGTGGGCCACCAAAGGTGCAGACCCACTGCAGTCCTTGAAGAGATGTCCCACAGCCATCCGTTGCGACTGTGCGGGTGCACAATCACAATTGAAGAGTCTTGCGGATAATATAGCAAGTCTATAAACCATTACTTGTACACTCACTAATTTTTTGCAGTATCCTTAGAACCAGCAATGCTGTTAACCAGTCTCTTGCTGAATTATTAACACAAGTGCAACCACTAACACAGTCATATATCCTCTGACATTTTATGCATATAGTATGACCATCAGAAGTGCACAGTAAAATGAATCCCTACTATTTACTTAACTTAAAGAACTGATGTCCAAACAATTACAATTTTACAGCATAAGAATACAATTACAAAGGTACAGAAAACATCATTACAGTCAAGAGCATGATAATACAGATACCGCTTGTAGGAATACTGGCTTTACAAAAAGAACAGAAAAAAACATATACATGAGTATTACAGTAACTATGACATAAGTAAATAAATGAAAAAATTAGAATATTCTTAGAAACATTAACTTGAAACATGAACATTAAAAGAAAACATTACAGAATAAATAATGTCTGAACATCTTTCCAAAGTAAAAACAGGTTAGTTTTGTGGATAACAGTATTCCTCACCATAGTGAATGCAACTTAGTATCAGAAGAAAAAAAATTCTACCAAATTTATCTTAACAGGTAAATACACATATACAGGAAGAACACAAACACAGAAGGGTACACATAAACATATAGCGGAACAACACATCAGGAAAGGACAGTGTTTTTTTTCAGTGTTACATTTCGTACTGCAGTTATTCTCGGAGATCTTCCTTCTTATTTCAGCATTTGCTCCCACAAATAAAGTCCTATCTATCTCTATTTATACTTTCATATCTTTCTTACCTCATCATTTGTTTCCTCAACATTTGTGTCCAAGAAAATCCTACCTAAACCTGTCGTCACTATTCCCTGCTTACATCTGTTCATTTCCTCTTTCAAAATAATTATTCCTCATTGTTCAACACTCTTTGGCCAAACCTTTTTCATATAGCTTCTCAATGTATTTCTTCCCAACTCATCGTAGCTCATTATATAGCATACCCCTCTTAAATTAACGTAAATGTAGTGAGCTCAGACACAAACTAGAGAACGAGGCAATGCAGCAGCACAAAACAATGAATACAAACAAGAATGACAAACGAAATGCAAAGTGGCAAAGCAAGCAGCAGTATATCTAAATTAGCAAATCAAATGCAACATTGCAACTAATATAAGACAACATGCAGCAAACAAAAAAATAAATGGTAAAACTGGCTTATCAGAGTAATACAAGGTAAAATTCAACAGGACAATGCCTGACAGATAGCAGCAGCAAATGCAATATCTTATACCCAAACATGAGAAACCACAAGCAGAAAAAAATATTACAGTAAAGACAGCAATGCAGATAAGGGAAATGTCTATTCACATCTTAATGTCTATATCACATCTTATCACTATAGTGGTGCACCATAACAACATCTAAAAAAAAATTACCAAGTCCTTGAAAAGAGAATTATGTGTTCAATTCCAGTTACTAGTCCCTGCTCCTTCTTATGCTTCTTTCCTTTCCAAATGCTCTTTTTTTAAGACTGTGGGTCATAAAATTATTATTTAATAGATCTGTTGACAGAAAGTGTAACATTAGCATATGTATTTAATAAAAATTATTTTATAAAACCAATGCTGCAGCGCATCTGGAAACTAGATATCAAATAAAATAAGGAAATATGTACAAAGCAAAGCATAAAAGTATCATTCAGTAGCCATGTGGCATTTCGTAATTCAGTAAAACTTCTCTCAACTTTCATAGGAAGATACTTGTCATAATCAGGTGTGTAGACGTAAGAATATTTCTCATCACTTCATAAGCATTTCAGAAAGTAGCACAAAGTACGAGCTCCAAAGAATAATCATATGGTTCCAAGTAATAGTGTGTCGTGTTTGTGGTGCGTTCTTTTCTGCAGCTATGCAAGCGCTTGCAGGCGTGCAGCAAGCTTCAAAGTTGCTGAAGCGGCACGAAGAAAGCTAAAGTCCACACCATATGCCTCTGTTGTATTCTTGTCAAGACATTTAAAATCGACTAAAATTTCACACACGTAGGATTAAAAAGTAGAAAATAATTATTTAAATAAAAATAAATGTTTAATTTAATGTGTTTTATATTGGGCTAAACAGTGTAAAATAATTTCTCTTGTCTCATACAGATGCCCAGCTCACACACAGAATGTTCTGAAAATTTATGCTTGTGTATTTTTAATAGCTATGAAAATAGTTATTAATAACAAAAAACATATGTATTGCATGAACTTCACGTTTTTTTTTAAATCTTACAAGTATTTTATAGCTATTAAAAGTGCACAAGCACAGATTTTCTGGATTGTCTGTGTGGGGTAAGGACTCTATACGGGGCTAGAAGAAATATCTTATACTTTTTAGTCCGATATGAAAACGTAGTATAAAAAAAATTTGCTTTCATTTAAATAATTATTTACACAATTCCGGAACTATTATCCACTGCCCCAGCCAAATACTAAACTCTTATGCAAGTGTATGTCTGTTTATAACTTCCACGTACCCATAGATATGAATATTGAATACAAGAATTAAAGACGGCCGAGGGCAAGAATATTCGAGTAGTTACGCTGAGGAATTGAAACAGAATTGGCGAAAACTGCTTCTTAACATAGTACATGCAAATTGCAAAGGAAAGTGGATTACGTCTGAGGAGGAGAAAACATGTTCCGCAGAGGATGAAGTACTCTGCAGCGCCGCTTAAGCTTAGCTTTAAACGGATTCAGATGAGAACTACAGCAACTGCTTGACTCCTTTCAGGACACAGCTGACGGGATTCTCAACGCTAGCGTCCATGCATATTTCTATAATACTGGAATTACGTGAGGGAATTGCCAAGCTTTTATTGGTTACGGTCTGTGATTAGTCTTATTTATGGATTCTTCCGTCACTTCTTGATAGAACAATTCCATATTGAGGGTTGAATAACACGTAGGCGGGTTCTTGTTCTACTGATTTTTATTTGTATGAACTAGTTTTCGGCTTATTAGGCCATCTTCAGATAACTAAAGGCTATTTTTTTACAAGGAGCTTCTGTTCTTACGAACCAAACATTCTGGTCTAAGTTACAATGCACTTACATACAATCTTTAGTTGTGGTATTGTCTTTGGAATTATCATACGTGTCTTTTGACTTTTTGTTATGTAAAATTAATATATTCGCACCCCAATATAATGTAATATCCCTTATGTGTTTACATTCCTATTTGTAACTCAACTGTAAAAATGTAATATTTGGTATATATTAATGCACAGTTTTTCTAATAACAAAATATAACCCCCAAAGAAAACATCGCTATTGTACAACCAACAATTGGTGTCCAGTGCAAATATTCGCAACAAATACCAAAAAATTGTAATTTTGTAATAATGTGTATTCAAAATAATTCTAATTGTTGTCATACATGGTACTGACAAACCATAAAATGTGATTTATTATGTTAAAGAACATTTTTACAGAAAAAAAGTCAAAAGACCCGTATGGTAATTCCAAAGACGATACCACAACTAAAGATCGTGTGTAAGTGCGTTTTAACTTAGTCCAGAATGTTTGGTTCGTAAGAACACAAACTCCTTGTAAACAATAGCCAGTAATTATCTGAGTGGCCGTGCGGTTCTAGGCGCTTCAGTCTGGAACTGTGTGACGGCTACGGTCGCAGGCTCGAATCCTGCCTCGGGCATGGATGTGTGTGATGTCCTTAGGTTAGTTAGGTTTAAGTAGTTCTAAGTTCTAGGGGACTGATGACCACTGATGTTAAGTCCCATAGTGCTCAGAGCCATTTTGAACCAAGTAATTATCTGAAGATGGCCCAATAAGCCGAAAACTAGTTTACACAAATAAAAATCAGTGTAACAAAAAACCAAGTAAGTGTTATTCAACCCTCAGTCAGTGATTAGATTTTAGTCGAAAATTAGTTTTTGCGATGCAAAATTTTCAGTAGTACCGACCCTTTTTAAACATACTAATATTTTAGTTATTAACCACCCGTAAAATACTGTTCCTTAAGTCCTTAGGAACAGCACTTTACGGTCAGAAATAATACGTAGCTTTTTGTTACTGACATTATCAACAAACACATCGCAGCAACAACTTCAGTTCATACCAACTGTTGAAAATAACAACCTCCAGTTTCCATTTATATTGGCTCGGCGAATGTTCGACTAATAGAATCCTACTCTTAGATGAAAAGGTTGGCACAGGAGAGGAATTCGTGGCGGGCCACATCAAACAAGTAAGAAGAGTATTGACTCACAAAAAAAGAAGAATCCGGCATGTTATACTTGACGACAAATGTTCCATAGATTCGAAAACAACATCGGCTATGCCCAACGAAAGTGTAATATAGTATCTGATCATCCAGTATACGTAAAAGGTTTACCAGACAGGATCAGCAGCACGCTAAGACTGTTCGCAGACGATGCCGTTATCTACACGAAATTATATTCGTAGTAAGATGGCGAGGAAATACATCGACTTGAACAAAATTTGCAGTTGCTGTAATGAA
The DNA here is from genome assembly GCF_021461395.2 of Schistocerca americana. Classification (NCBI taxonomy): domain Eukaryota; kingdom Metazoa; phylum Arthropoda; class Insecta; order Orthoptera; family Acrididae; genus Schistocerca; species Schistocerca americana. The sequence continues at coordinate 768,671,991 of NC_060122.1, read as the reverse complement.
ATACATCTCTCTTAAAATGTGGATAATAAAGAGTTGATGGTTAGATGAACTCTCTGCCAGGCACTTAATTGTGAATTGCACAGTAATCATGTAGAGGTAGAGACAGTAAGAATTTGATAGTCACCGATACAAGATTATTGGAGAACGTCTTGAACATGTTCAAATAACTTACGGAAATGCAGCCGGGTGACGTTGTCGACAACCGCCGACTGAAACAAAATCCACCATCTTTATTTATAGGGCTATTTGCTAATGTAGTTTCTTTAGTCAGAATAGTTATAGTGGAAGACAGATTAGACTTGCGTTGCGCTATCTTGTGCACTGGGTGAGTAATGAAAATACTGAGGTAGCACCAAAATCTGCAGCTTTTTTGCCTTACGAAGGGAGAATTTCGAACAGGATTGGTCGTATTTTTCAGGAATATGTTGTGAAGTGTGTGCTTCGATCACTGTCTGAGATCAGGGTCCTTCTAGGTTCCGTAAAGAATGTACTTGGTTTGGGTAAGGCGGATGTCTACTGTGTTCATTGCAGTTGTGCGATGTCATGTACTGGTCAGACTATCAGGGCAGTTGAGGACCTGTGTACTGAGTGAAAGCGGCACACACGTTTGCAACAGTAGAATCGCGGAACATTGTCTTGACAGCAGTCATCCTATGGAGTATAACAACACGGAGATTGTGACATGCACTTCCAGCTGTTGCGATCGTTTTATTAAGGAAGCTGTTGAAATTAAATTAGCAAGCAGCCTTGTAAATAGATATGGTGATTTTTGTTTAAATTCTGCATGGAATTTGCTCTCTAACTTGCCAAAAAAACAGAAGGACAGAGTTTATATTACCTCACCTGTTGATTATTAAATTCACTATCGATAACTTCTGACGTCTGTGGTTTGTGATGACGCTAGTCTTTACAACTTGTGTGTGTGTGTGTGTGTGTGTGTGTGTGTGTGTGTGTGTGTGTGTGTGTTGCTTGCGCAGAGCTTACTTGCTGCAGTTTTGTCCTGAAAAGGGTAGGGTGTGCTCCTGTCAGCGGTTGTCGACGACGTCACCCAGCTCCATTCCCATAAGTTATTTGAACATTGTACACGCCGGGAGAAACTAAGACTTCATCTTGAACATGTATTTACGGTAATATTAAGAAACGATTCGAAGGTGGACAGTCATGTAAAACCATTAGTAGGGAGGTCATATGGCAATCTGAGATATGTACATGGTGATGTGAAGGTCGATGGCAGCATGTCATGACCTCACACAAATGTAGGATGCTTTTGGATCGGTACCCCTGGGATTTGCAGTAGGATGACAGAGGTTGTAGGAATCTCGACATTCTATAATATATAGTACTGGAATACGTTAGTAAATAACTTTTACTTAACTTTGTCCTGCTACTGCGCTCCGGGAACGTAACTAATAACAACTATCTTTCTGGAATACAAATGACTCATTAACAAACATTAACTGGATTATACAACAAGCAAGATAACACAATTCTGGTATTACGTGCGTAATAAATGCGCGACCTAGAGGCTGCGAACCTAGCGAGCTGAAGGCTATTCCAACCTGACTTTGCTCACGATCTGCAGCTGACTCAGCCGGTGCGATCTGCAAGTCTCTGTCCGTGCCGTAAGGCGGCGCTGCAACCGCCAGCGAGTCCAGAGAGCTAGCAAGTGCTGGACCGCTATCGATTATCGTAACCTCTAGCGTGGTGTCTAACACTGATACCGCACTAGGTACGTGAACTCAATATATAGCCGGACGGAGTGGCCGAGCGGTTAAAGGCGCTACAGTCTGGAACCGCACGACCACTACGGTCGCAGGTTCGAATCCTGCCTCGGGCATGGATGTGTGTGATGTCCTTAGGTTAGTTAGGTTTAAGTAGTTCTAAGTTCCAGGGGACTTATGACCACAGCAGTTGAGTCCCATAGTGCTCAGAGCCATTTGAACCATTTGAACTCAATATATATACACTACGTGAACTTCAAACCTCAATTGTCAATATCCAAGAGCAGTTCGAGCCACTCATGAGAAGATCGACTTTGAAGTTTTTCGACTGTCTTTAATACTCTAAAGTATGATCGATTTTTCTCTACAAGCGGCGTAGCTATGTGATAGAATGATATCGGCTACCATGTAAGGAACATCAGTACGATTCGTGGCGGATGTAAATTTTTAAACAGAGGTGCATATCCTACTACAATTTGCGTGAACTGTAGAATACATAAAATTGGAAGAAAATCCGTGGCGTTCGAGATTGGTAATCGCTTGTTCGAGTCTCGTTTCGATCATTAATCTTTCGGATTTTTTCTATTCAGTTCATATACCTGCTCCATTTCATTATAAATTTTATCAAATACATGCTGATTAACACACATTTAATTGTCATTTTTATGAAAAATGCACGTCGTGTTATTTATAATTACATGTTGCCTACAAAAATCCAATTTTCATTTCAAACATAAATTCTGAAGTACCGATCTCAGATTAAAAATAGCTAAGGACTGTTTAAATTACATTTTTTTCATCCCTATATATTAGGCTGGTGCATAACCGTATCGCTTTTGTTTTGCATTTCGGTATTCCGGTTGCTACGGATTTGTTTATCGATTGTCATTTTTTATTTGTGCTTCACTATTGCTATTTGAGTTCACATTTTGACATTTTGTCATTTGGAGATAGTGAATACAGCTGTGGACGCATGGAAATGGACTCCCAAGTAGAAAAATCGGAACATGTGCGCCATTTTCTCCTGTTTTAAGTTCAGCAGAGCGGCGAAGGCAGTTAGAAATATTTGCGCCATGTATGAACCATGGACCTTGCCGTTGGTGGGGAGGCTTGCGTGCCTCAGCGATACAGATAGCCGTACCGTAGGTGCAACCACAACGGAGGGGTATATGTTGAGAGGCCAGACAAACGTGTGGTTCCTGAAGAGGGGCAGCAGCCTTTTCAGTAGTTGCAAGGGCAACAGTCTGGATGATTGACTGATCTGGCCTGGTAACAATAACCAGAACGGCCTTGCTGTGCTGGTACTGCGAACGGCTGAAAGCAAGGGGAAACTACAGCCGTAATTTTTCCCGAGGGCATGCAGCTTTACTGTATGATTACATGATGATGACGTCCTCTTGGGTAAAATATTCCGGAGGTAAAATAGTCCCCCATTCGGATCTCCGGGCGGGGACTACTCAAGAGGATGTCGTTATCAGGAGAAAGAAAACTGGCGTTCTACGGATCGGAGCGTGGAATGTCAGATCCCTTAATCGGGCAGGTAGGTTAGGAAATTTAAAAAGGGAAATGGATAGGTTGAAGTTAGATATAGTGGGAATTAGTGAAGTTCGGTGGCAGGAGGAACAAGACTTCTGGTCAGGTGACTACAGGGTTATAAACACAAAATCAAATAGGGGTAATGCAGGAGTAGGTTTAATAATGAATAGGAAAATAGGAATGCGGGTAAGCTACTACAAACAGCATAGTGAACGCATTATCGTGGCCAAGATAGATACGAAGCCCACGCCTACTACAGTAGTACAAGTTTATATGCCAACTAGCTCTGCAGATGACGAAGAAATTGAAGAAATGTATGATGAAATAAAAGAAATTATTCAGATTGTGAAGGGAGACGAAAATTTAATATGGGTGACTGGAATTCGAGTGTAGGAAAAGGGAGAGAAGGAAACATAGTAGGTGAATATGGATTGGGGGACAGAAATGAAAGAGGAAGCCGCCTGGTCGAATTTTGCACAGAGCACAACATAATCATAACTAACACTTGGTTTAAGAATCATGAAAGAAGGTTGTATACATGGAAGAACCCTGGAGATACTAAAAGGTATCAGATAGATTATATAATGGTAAGACAGAGATTTAGGAACCAGGTTTTAAATTGTAAGACATTTCCAGGGGCAGATGTGGACTCTGACCACAATCTATTGGTTATGACCTGTAGATTAAAACTGAAGAAACTGCAAAAAGGTGGGAATTTAAGGAGATGGGACCTGGATAAACTAAAAGAACCAGAGGTTGTACAGAGATTCAGGGAGAGCATAAGGGAGCAATTGACAGGAATGGGGGAAATAAATACAGTAGAAGAAGAATGGGTAGCTTTGAGGGATGAAGTAGTGAAGGCAGCAGAGGATCAAGTAGGTAAAAAGACGAGGGCTAGTAGAAATCCTTGGGTAACAGAAGAAATATTGAATTTAATTGATGAAAGGAGAAAATATAAAAATGCAGTAAGTGAAACAGGCAAAAAGGAATACAAACGTCTCAAAAATGAGATCGACAGGAAGTGCAAAATGGCTAAGCAGGGATGGCTAGAGTACAAATGTAAGGATGTAGAGGCCTATCTCACTAGGGGTAAGATAGATACCGCCTACAGGAAAATTAAAGAGACCTTTGGAGATAAGAGAACGACTTGTATAAATATCAAGAGCTCAGATGGAAACCCAGTTCTAAGCAAAGAAGGGAAAGCAGAAAGGTGGAAGGAGTATATAGAGGGTCTATACAAGGGCGATGTACTTGAGGACAATATTATGGAAATGGAAGAGGATGTAGATGAAGATGAAATGGGAGATATGATACTGCGTGAAGAGTTTGACAGAGCACTGAAAGACCTGAGTCGAAACAAGGCCCCCGGAGTAGACAATATTCCATTGGAACTACTGACGGCCGTGGGAGAGCCAGTCCTGACAAAACTCTACCATCTGGTGAGCAAGATGTATGAAACAGGCGAAATACCCTCAGACTTCAAGAAGAATATAATAATTCCAATCCCAAAGAAAGCAGGTGTTGACAGATGTGAAAATTACCGAACTATCAGCTTAATAAGTCACAGCTGCAAAATACTAACACGAATTTTTTACAGACGAATGGAAAAACTAGTAGAAGCCAACCTCGGGGAAGATCAGTTTGGATTCCGTAGAAACACTGGAACACGTGAGGAAATACTGACCTTACGACTTATCTTAGAAGAAAGATTAAGGAAAGGCAAACCTACGTTTCTAGCATTTGTAGACTTAGAGAAAGCTTTTGACAATGTTGACTGGAATACTCTCTTTCAAATTCTAAAGGTGGCAGGGGTAAAATATAGGGAGCGAAAGGCTATTTACAATTTGTACAGAAACCAAATGGCAGTTATAAGAGTCGAGGGACATGAAAGGGAAGCAGTGGTTGGGAAGGGAGTAAGACAGGGTTGTAGCCTCTCCCCGATGTTGTTCAATCTGTATATTGAGCAAGCAGTAAAGGAAACAAAAGAAAAATTCGGAGTAGGTATTAAAATTCATGGAGAAGAAATGAAAACTTTGAGGTTCGCCGATGACATTGTAATTCTGTCAGAGACAGCAAAGGACTTGGAAGAGCAGTTGAATGGAATGGACAGTGTCTTGAAAGGAGGATATAAGATGAACATCAACAGAAGCAAAACAAGGATAATGGAATGTAGTCTAATTAAGTCGGGTGATGCTGAGGGAATTAGATTAGGAAATGAGGCACTTAAAGTAGTAAAGGAGTTTTGCTATTTGGGGAGCAAAATAACTGATGATGGTCGAAGTAGAGAGGATATAAAATGCAGGCTGGCAATGGCAAGGAAAGCGTTTCTGAAGAAGAGAAATTTGTTAACATCCAGTATTGATTTAAGTGTCAGGAAGTCATTTCTGAAAGTATTCGTATGGAGTGTAGCCATGTATGGAAGTGAAACATGGACGATAAATAGTTTGGACAAGAAGAGAATAGAAGCTTTCGAAATGTGGTGCTACAGAAGAATGCTGAAGATTAGATGGGTAGATCACATAACTAATGAGGAAGTATTGAATAGGATTGGGGAGAAGAGAAGTTTGTGGCACAACTTGACCAGAAGAAGGGATCGGTTGGTAGGACATGTTCTGAGGCATCAAGGGATCACCAATTTAGTATTGGAGGGCAGCGTGGAGGGTAAAAATCGTAGAGGGAGACCAAGAGATGAATACACTAAGCAGATTCAGAAGGATGTAGGTTGCAGTAGGTACTGGGAGATGAAAAAGCTTGCACAGGATAGAGTAGCATGGAGAGCTGCATCAAACCAGTCTCAGGACTGAAGACCACAACAACAACAACAACATGAGGATAACGGCACTGCACAGAGCACGGCAAGAAAAGGGCTTTCTCGTTTTAAGGAGGTTCGCTGTGACATCACTGACACTCCACGTTCAGGAAAACCTTCAGGGTTTGACGAAGATCGTTTAAGCGCATTAATCCACAGTGATCCACGTCACTGTACTCGAGGAGTGGCATTTGTGATGAACTCTGATCATTTCAGCATTATTCGACATTTGCATGCAATGGGGAATGTTCAAGAATCGGGTGTATGGATACTGCATGCTGTAAGCCAAAATCACAAAAATGGGTGTGTGGCCACATGTGCATTTCAGCATGCTAGTCATCAATTGGCTCGTGAACAATACCGATCGTTGCTATTCTGTATCGCTACTGGTGACGAGAAAGGGTGTCTTTATGCTAACATAAGGAAAAGAAAGGAATGGTTGAGCCCAAACAACGTAGCAACTCCCCATACAAAAAAGATAATGTTATGCATCTGGTGGAACGTGGAACGTTACGCCGTATGTAGGCGAGCTAATGGGCCGCCTAGAATTGGTACGAATTAAGGTGAATTTGTTGTACGGCTGAACGCTAGCGGGCCCGAGGGCTCAGCTCGCGGCGGCAGTTCCGACTTCTGTTTAGGTGACCGCCCCAGGAGGCGCAGAGACAATGAGCGCTTCGCCGACAGCGGGTAAATCCCGGAACTGTTAATTTGGACGGCTGATGCTCGCATTGCCTTTGTGCAGAATATGCTCCAGGAAATGGCGGGGTGTCAAACAGTTCTAAGGATGGCCAAGTTACAACTCTTTGAGTTTCGACAATTACTCACTTCAAATATTAATGCAATTAAATACGTTTGCGATTTCAGAAAGATGAAGGCATCCAATGACAGAATAATATCTCAATATCTTTAAAACTACAGAAGCTAATATCTCACAGCGGTTGAGCATTTTCACAATGACCCTCTGAATTAGCAACTTTTAATCGCTCCGTGCGATTTCAACAAACGTTATCTCACATGATAGCATTGCGCTATAGCTATTATCCCTGAAAGCAACGTATCTGTATATTTTATTTATTGATACACGTCCTATCTTACACCTTTTTCATTATGTAAATGATTGTCAGAACATCTGTTCCCCATGAATACAGCATGAATACCATGCCTCACATATTGTCGTACTTTTGTAGTTATTTAATTAACGTTTTCCTTTTTGACAGCAACTTTATTTAAATGTAGATTGCCAGTGCTGTTAAAAACAATGGTACTTTAAAAGTAGTCATTCGCTTGAATTAGCTGACACCACTATTGTAAAGAGTGCCCTAAGGCGCTTCTGTCAAGCAGGCATAAATAATTGTCTTAATAATACTGAAGGTCAATCTGTTGTCATTTATCATAAGGACACTTGCGCAAGAATACTGCCTTATTTACCCACGAACGAACTATTACTTATATTTATCGTGAATGATCTCAGCGTAACTGAATTTTCATGACATGTCTTTATTTAAATACTGTTGCAATATATTAATTTAGTCCGGGAAGTAGTCAACTTGAATAAAATCGTGTGTGTAGACCTTGAGAGCGAAGTATTTTTGGTGGGGATGGCCTTCAGTCTGTGAGAGTTGGACAGTGGTGTAACATTGCTGGAGTCAAGTGGAGGCTGAGAATTTTCCAGTGAAAAGCTCAAGGGAGTGATTCTGGACACTTTATGTCGATTTCTAGAAGAGGTTCAAAATGGCTCTGAGCACTATGGGACTTAACATCTGAAGTCATCTGTCCCCTAGAACTTAGAAGTACTCAATCCCAACTAACCTAAGGACGTCACACACATCCAAGCCCGAGGCAGGATTCGAACCCGCAACCGTAGCGGTCGTGTGGTTCCACACTGAAGCGCCTAGAACCGCTCGGCCACATCGGTCCGCTCTTGAAAAGGGAAGACCTGTCTGCGGTGACGTGCGTGACTCGATCGCGGATGTATTTGATTCTGCGCTGTGGACGGCCGCTATCGTACTTCTGAATGGATTTGATATTTTGAGAGAGCTGCATCTGTTCCAGAATTACACTAACTTTTCCTGCTTGATTTACGGAACTGAGAATAGACACAGTAACAGATATCTTCGTACCGCGTGTGTTCATTTGTGAACCACCATGTTGAACACTGAACTATTTTGAGTTGATTAATCTCCAGTGTATTGTGATCACGAAATGGACTTAGTTTCCGAAAGTCTGTGAGGTCTATTTAGTTTCGGGATTTTGCTACCATTCTCGGAACGCTCTCAACGTAGCTTTACTGCGTCTGATAAGGGTATTTTCTGTCTGTATTTTAACTGAACGTCGTAGGAAATCTTCCCGTTTGTTCCAGATGTCCTTTCTTCGACAAACATTTTCAGTATAATTCTCTGTCGTCTTCATCAGTCACAGACGTTAGAATGGAACAACTTTTGTTAAATTATTCGTTTATCTTTTGTTTTATATTTCCTTGTATTTTATTAACTCGCAATTCTAGCCAGTGCATAGACCGTTTGACTGCAGGATCAATGCAACAAGTTAGTGTTTGCAGACAATTAGCTGCGGGGCATGAAAGCAGACGTGAGTGGCTCGACGGACTACAACAAGCTATTCTTTTCAATCAGAGCCGTGTACAACTGCAGTACCTAAGTACGAGTAACCGCAAGTAATGACGCAGCTGGTTTGTTCATACTGACTGCTGTTTGGGAAGAGCAACTACCGCTCAGCAGCAGTAACACTTAGGTAATGTCGCAAACAGCGTCGGTGTAGTGAACTACGAATTGCTTCTCCGAGGTGCAACCATCACTGCTGCCTTTTATCGCCAACGACTAAGACGTCTTGCAGACGCAGTCTGAAAACAATGACCAGGAAGACTGGGTGAAGTGATGCCACTCCACAATGACGCCCGCCCGTTTTCTGATAGACTGACAAAAAACACTGTGCAAGAGTTGGGTTTGGAAGTCATACCGCACCTGCCTTATTAACCTGACCTTGCGCCCTCAGATTTTCACCTTTTCCGGTCTATATCGAATAAGGAACTTCCTTCCAGGATGAAAATGAACTCCGAACATGGCTCCACGATTTCTTCGCCTCAAAACCACGTAATTTCTAAGTCGGGGAATCGAAAAGTTACCCCAACGTTGGCAGACTGTTGTTATTAGTGAAGGAGAATATGTTGTTGTTGTTGTGGTCTTCAGTCCTGAGACTGGTGAGAATATGTTATACACTCCTGGAAATGGAAAAAAGAACACATTGACACCGGTGTGTCAGACCCACCATACTTGCTCCGGACACTGCGAGAGGGCTGTACAAGCAATGATCACAAGCACGGCACAGCGGACACACCAGGAACCCCGGTGTTGGCCGTCGAATGGCGCTAGCTGCGCAGCATTTGTGCACCGCCACCGTCAGTGTCAGCCAGTTTGCCGTGGCATACGGAGCTCCATCGCAGTCTTTAACACTGGTAGCATGCCGCGACAGCGTGGACGTGAACCGTATGTGCAGTTGACGGACTTTGAGCGAGGGCGTATAGTGGGCATGCGGGAGGCCGGGTGGACGTACCGCCGGATTGCTCAACACGTGGGGCGTGAGGTCTCCACAGTACATCGATGCTGTCGCCAGTGGTCGGCGGAAGGTGCACGTGCCCGTCGACCTGGGACCGGACCGCAGCGACGCACGGATGCACACCAAGACCGTAGGATCCTACGCAGTGCCGTAGGGGACCGCACCGCCACTTCCCAGCAAATTAGGGACACTGTTGCTCCTGGGGTATCGGCGAGGACCATTCGCAACCGTCTCCATGAAGCTGGGCTACGGTCCCGCACACCGTTAGGCCGTCTTCCGCTCATGCCCCAACATCGTGCAGCCCGCCTCCAGTGGTGTCGCGACAGGCGTGAATGGAGGGACGAATGGAGACGTGTCGTCTTCAGCGATGAGAGTCGCTTCTGCCTTGGTGCCAATGATGGTCGTATGCGTGTTTGGCGCCGTGCAGGTGAGCGCCACAATCAGGACTGCATACGACCGAGGCACACAGGGCCAACACCCGGCATCATGGTGTGGGGAGCGATCTCCTACACTGGCCATACACCACTGGTGATCGTCGAGGGGACACTGAATAGTGCACGGTACATCCAAACCGTCATCGAACCCATCGTTCTACCATTCCTAGACCGGCAAGGGAACTTGCTGTTCCAACAGGACAATGCACGTCCGCATGTATCCCGTGCCATCCAACGTGCTGTAGAAGGTGTAAGTCAACTACCCTGGCCAGCAAGATCTCCGGATCTGTCCCCCATTGAGCATGTTTGGGACTGGATGAAGCGTCGTCTCACGCGGTCTGCACGTCCAGCACGAACGCTGTTCAACTGAGGCGCCAGGTGGAAATGGCATGGCAAGCCGTTCCACAGGACTACATCCAGCATCTCTACGATCGTCTCCATGGGAGAATAGCAGCCTGCATTGCTGCGAAAGGTGGATATACACTGTACTAGTGCCGACATTGTGCATGCTCTGTTGCCTGTGTCTATGTGCCTGTGGTTCTGTCAGTGTGATCATGTGATGTATCTGACCCCAGGAATGCGTCAATAAAGTTTCCCCTTCCTGGGACAATGAATTAACGGTGTTCTTATTTCAATTTCCAGGAGTGTAGATGACAAAAGTCTCTACTATGTGTATCTGTTGTGTTTATTAAACTTATGATACGCTACGAACTTAATGCACCAACCCAATACTTTACGTTTCACGAAAATACTCATGGAATATCCATCTTAGTTTAAAATTTTACCATAGCCAGGGAGCTCATACGAATACCGGTCTTCATTGAAAGTATTAAAATGAATCGGAAAAATTCAAAATCGACTTTCTGGAGCATTTTTGAAAGTTCCGTCGAACTGCTTGGGGATATTGATATCTGATTTCTGAACTTCACATACCATAAATATTTTTTAAAAAATCCTTTTGACGTAAGGTCGTTGTTAGTTCTGTTGGAAGTGTTCTGGGAAAGTGTTGACTGTGTAAAATGAAATTGCATACAAAGCACTAGTGTAACCAATTCTAGGCTCTTGTCCCAATGTTAGGTTCCATATCGAGTAGGCATTGCAATAGTCACAGAATGAATTCATGAATGCGCTTCTGGGACCGTAATAGGCCACTGTAGTCCATTCAGAAGTGTAGCAGAAAAGCTCGTCGTGTTTAAATGCCAATCTTTACATGAAATACGACGTAGTTCTCTTGAATCCTTGTTAGTTAATTCTTCCATAGAACACTTGAACGATTTTTTTATCGAAGTCACGTGGAACTAGTCAGTGTACAGATTATACACATGCATGATTAGTTTTGACGTCAATGAGCGTATACATTTTTCACTTCTACTTTGTTTCTCTGAATTGCATGTTAATTGGTCATTAGATGAATATTTTGCAACAATCAGTGCTCTCCTATAAATGGTTTTGTACCTGTGGCAGGAATTTACGAACAAGGGATTCTTTGACTCCTTTCTATAAAAATGAGTAACATTATGATCTGGAACGACTTTATAATACCTACTTTTATGAATTTGCTTTTGTGAGACATCGCTACTGGTGTTTGTAGCCGGCCGGTGTGGCCGTGCGGTTCTAGGCGCTTCAGTCCGGAACCGCGTGACCGCTACGGTTGGTTCAAATGGTTCAAATGGCTCTGAGCACTATGGGACTTAACATCTATGGTCATCAGTCCCCTAGAACTTAGAACTACTTAAACCTAACTAACCTAAGGACAGCACACAACACCCAGTCATCACGAGGCAGAGAAAATCCCTGACCCCGCCGGGAATCGAGCTACGGTCGCAGGTTCGAATCCTGCCTCGGGCATGGATGTGTGTGATGTCCTTAGGTTAGTTAAGTTTAAGTAGTTCTAAGTTCTAGGGGACTGTTAAGTCCCATAGTGCTCAGAGCCATTTGAAATTTTTTGGTGTTTGTACTTTCGAAAACATCTATTCAGGGTTGAATTTAAATGATTTTGAGACCTTAGAGAATTTCGTATTTAATTTGCAATTTCTATTAAGTTATTCCCAACTTCCGTTCGTTGATTCTCTCGAAAACACTTGCATTTATTTACATCTAATATATCTTCATTAGAACAGCAGTTTGCGGTTTTTCCATATCTGATTGTACTGTTACTTTTTAGAAAAAATTATGTGAGACTTCAAGATATTTTTACAGCTATATCACATATTTCTCTGCCTGTATTTCTTACTACATGTCACTTACCGATGCTATTCTTGTAGCTACCTTTGTTGCTCTGTTGACCAACAGGGTCATGCCGAAACTGAGAACTGACAGTGCTAATTGTTACATCTATGATACTTCTGTTTATTTTTATGTCCAACTGAAATTGGTGTGAAGAATATTCGACGTCAGTAAAATATCTGGACTCTCCCTCAATGTCTCCGATTTTGAACATAACTGAAAATCTCTGGAACCACCTGGCATCCCCCTCGCCGAATATCGATATAACGTGTCCGACCAGAGAGAGTTATGCCAAAAATGGGGCCTGATGTTTCCTACATACAGAGCGTTCTCGGATTGGTATGGCGCACTTTGTTAGAACGAAGATGGTTCATATACAGATGCATACAAAGTGTTAACATCCACCTTTCGTCCGAAATTTCACTGCCGTTTTACTGCAAATGTAAATAGCGTCTATGATTCAACGGGTTACAGATTAGCAGATATATAGATTCACGTATCGACACAGCAAATCTAATTACAAAGAGAATCTATTTCTCACTATATTTATTTTCGACGCAAAACCGCAGTAGTGATACAGTTACTGAGAAAAACTATGGACTGGTTTACATTTGACACGGTGTATTCATCATTTCCAAATTTTCGAAATACATCTGGCAACCTCCTTCCTCCCCCGCACCCCCTCGAGATTTCACGAATCGCTGCTCCAGCTGTCGTTACCTGCTCTCGCCATAAAGATAATTTTATCAGTGCTTGCCTCAGTTTCATTAACTTTTTAATCTTGGGTTGAGATCTGCTCCATCCACTAAATAAGTGCTGTGCTCGCGAGTCCGCCGAGGTTGCCTCAATAATTTTTCAACCCGCGAGATTTCTTTCGGAGTGGCCGTACGCCGAGAGCGTTTTAATTTCAATGTCGCCGCCACCCCCACCCCAGCCCTGCGACCGGCGCAGCTGGCAACCGGTAATCTTGCTAATGGCGGGACTGCGCGCTCCCCAGACTCGGGGGAAGTCCCGTGGCGCAGGGCAGCCAACCGTCTGGCTGACTATCCAATCCTGCAGCACGTTCGGCGGCTACAGAACTTCTCTTACTGCAAACCCGAGTATATCGTCCACAGTGCATGCCTTACATGTCGTCGCTGAAGTCCTTGAGTTCAGCAGGTCACTTTGCAGTAACTGTTGTTGTTCAGATTACTAAAACTAACTTTTGAGTAACACTTTTATACGTTAAACTAAGCTAGGCTAGTTTAATTTAATAAGGCAGAGACTATTGCTGTGTACCTGGCAACTATGCTTTTTTTTATCACAATCTTGTTCTAAATATTTTGATAGTATTAATTTACCATCTATTTGCACTATGCCTTTGTTGTTTTAGATATTGGAGAGTTTAAATTGCATTTTAGAAGTGAGCTTGATTCCAGTAATGATTTTATTTACTTACTTATTTGTTATTTACCAGATCAGGGCCTTAACACCCTCTCTTGCATCTGACCATGAGCAACACATACCAAAGATATTACAAAACCTTCCCAATAATAATAATAATAGTATTAAATACACAGATAACAATAATAATAAATAATAATAATAATAATAATAATAATAATAGTACTTATAACTGACAATAATAATAGTAGTAGTAGAAATAGTAGTAACAAGTAAGTTCATATGGTATAAATGGCTGGCGACAGTGGCACATTTGTGTAAGAGCACATTAACACCCTAACTTTTGGCACCATGTGGATTTATTGCTTTTTTTTTATTTTTTTCTTTATTGTGACTTCATTCTCCTGCCCCACATGGGCAGTGGAGGGCTGGCAGTGACACAATCCGCCGCTCTTCAGCCGAGTGACATTACAGTTAATAGGAGGAGGAATTATATATATACAGAGTGAAGCGAAATTCGCTTCACAGCACGACTCCTCACATGCCAGTGATAAAATCAAGTCTCTTACAATATTTCGTCTGGCAAGTACATATGGCAGAAAAAGGATGTCAGAGAGTGGCAATATGACAACACTGTAACCACATGTCTGGTAACTACCTCTGGCAGTACATATGAGTCGTGCTGTACAACTGGTGCAGTGGAAAGAGTTTTGGGTTAGCATACAGGAAGTCGATGTTTCGATCCTCAGTTGGGGCGCATTTTTTTTATTTGCTAGTTTCATTCTGACATTTCATACAGTAATATACACCACTTCTTAGGTCACATTTATCCTAAATTTACAACATTTTTAGCGCTGGCTGGCTGGGGTGGCCGTGCGGTTCTGGGTGCTACAGTCTGGAACTTCGCTACAATCGCAGGTTCGAATCCTGCCTCAGGCATGGATGTGTGTGATGTCCTTAGGTTAGTTAGTTTTAAGTAGTTCTAAGTTCTAGGGGACTGATGACCTCAGAAGTTAAATCCCATAGTGCTCACAGCCATTTGAACCATTTTTTAAAGCTGAAAGTAACAAAAAATGTTCAAATGTGTGTGAATTCCTAAGGGACCAAACTGCTGAGGTCATTGGTCCCTAGACTTACACACTACTTAAACTAACTTATGCTAAGAGCAACACACATACCGACGCCTGAGGGAGGATTCGAACCTCCAGAGGTAGGGGCCACGCAGTCCGTGACATGGTGCCTCAAACTGCGCTGTCACTTCATGTGGCGAACATAACAAATCCGTGGTTAGACAAATAAGAAGTAGTCAGTTGAAACAAATGACCTGTCATAGGAGAGACTAACTACAAAAACAATATCAATTTCGATATGCTGATGATGATAGCAGAGCACAATAACACAATATCTACTTGTCATTTATACTACATGTAATATGAGCGCTCAGATATCGCACATTAGCAACCAGTGACCATAATAATGTCCATATTAACGACCGCGTGACCTTCACAACAGAATACGTTGTCCTCAGAATAACAGATGCCCAAAGCAACCCCCCCTGCATGTCCAAATGTTGCGCAATCCGCCGAATCATACAGCTTTGGACCCTTAGCAGCAAAACTGCTTACATAGTAACAAGAGCAGCATGAACACAAGCTATCAGTTCCTCCACGTTCATCGGTGGAGTAGAGTATACTTGCTCGCTCAGGTATCCCCACAGGACTAAATCCAGGGGATTTAGGTCAAGTGAACATGGTGGCCATAAAACCGGACCTCCACGACCGGGCTATTTCCATGGAAATGTTCTGTCCATATACTGTCACACATTAATTCCAGAGTGTGGAAGTGCACCATCATGTTGGAACCATATACTCTGCCAAACATGTAGTTGAACATCTCCCAGAACGTCCCGACATCAAATACGGCGTGGCAGGAAGACCCCTCAATGCACCACATCGTGATCAACAGGAAGCACTGCTGGAAAAAATTGGTCTCAGAGCTCGTCACTCGTGGTGGAGTGGAGGGGGGGGGGCATCGGGTCACTAGCCAGGCACATAACGTGGCTGGCTTTGTGGAACCAGTAAGGGCAACTTTAAGTTCATGGTTGGGAGCCAGTTTTACTCCACATCATTCGCACCACCTCTGACATCGAATCAGAAACCTTGGTGGAGGACATCACCTGAGATGACATCAAGGATGTGATAGCAAATGGTGCTCCAAACAAGTCGCCTGGGATGGATGGTCTCCCTGTCGAATTTTACTGGGCTTTCAAGAATTTTATGGCGCCACAGCTGACTGTGATGTTCCAAGAACTGTTGACAACAGCCGCCATTGCTCCGCCATCATTTGGTCAGGGCATTATCACCCCAATTCACAAGCCATAGCAGGGGAATACAGTTGCCGATTACCGCTCCCTAGCTTTACTCAGTGCGGGCTACAAGATATTTGCATGTATTTTGGCGACACGATGTCGTCGGATCCTTCTGATTATAATATCCACGGACAAACGACGCCGCGTGGACCCGTCAATGCCTAGACGGCCACTGGTGATGGTCGAAATGTGATTTCTTCAATAGCTACGTGCAGTCTCCGTACAGCATTAGTGGCTGTTGATTTTGACATCGCTTTTGATCCGGTACGACATGGATACCTCTTTGCTGTCATGGAGCTGGTGGGCTTCCCGGCATCCTTCACTAGTGCCTTACATCGCCTCTACTCCAGTGCCCACTCCCTTGCGCAGGTTTATGGTCGTAGCGCCGGACCAGTACCGATCCGCTGTTTCTCAAGTCAGGAATGACCAATACCGAAGCTTCTCTGCGCTCTCGCGCCGGACCCACTTACTGGGAGTCTCGTGACCACACGCGTACTTGACCTGATCTCCAAGTACAGGGACGAGGTAGGCAGTGTTTTGAGTGTTGCCTGATCTAAGACGACACCAATTTTCCGCGGACTCACTCGAAAAGAATTGGCGCCTCTACCTTGCATTGAGAGATTCCGGCACCTTGGCATCGTCGCGCTGCAGTAGTCCACTTCCGGCGCCCACTCAACGTCAGCTGCACGGCCGTTCGGCAACATCGCCTCCATTGTCTTTATGCTTTGCAACATGTGGCATATCTGAACATGCATGTAGTTACCAAGCTGGTATACATAGTACAGGTCCTTCCGATGTCGCCAGCGATTGGTTGCACCCTGCAGTCAGCGCTGTGTTACTTCGTGATGGCTGGTAACATTTTTAAGGTCAAATATGAGATACTCACCCTCCTCCATAAAGCCGAGGGACTTGGACTCATCATCGGCCAGTGTCGCGCGGCCGAACAGCACGAACGAGCAAGGGCCGGGCGCAGGGAAGGCACTCACGCGACAACTCTTGGACATTAACGCCGGCCTCTGTCTCCCCGCTGGTGTCAGTAGGGCATATTGCGCCTCTACTTGCGCATCTGTCTGCAGAGCCTTCCATGCATGCGCCCCACATGTCGAAAGGATTTCTAAATTCAAATACTGCATTGCGTACCTTGCAACAATGTTGAGATCAAGTAGCCTTAAAGGAGGTGAACGGCAGTGTGGCGCAACCTTAGTCAGCCGAACCTCCCGACGCAGTCTGAGCGACAACGTATCACGTCTCCTGCGGAAAATTCGCCACCAACCAGCATGTGCATGCGATTGGTTTAACGGACTCTCCTTTATGATACACCAGTCACTCAGTGGACGATGACAACCCCTTTGCCTGACCTGCGCCAGTGTTCGTGAAGTCTGGACATTGGGACCGCCAATGGTCGCCTGTTTTCTTCGCGACCCTCCATCCGGGGTCAATTCTTACGCTTTCAAAATGGTTCAAATGGCTCTGAGCACTATGGGACTTAATATCTGAGGTCATCAGTCCCCTAGAACTTAGAACTGCCTAAACCTAACTAACCTAAGAACATCACACACATCCATGCCGGAGGCAGGATTCGAACCTGCGACCGTAGCGGTCGCGTGGTTCCAGACTGAAGCGGCTAGAACCGCTCGGCCACTCCGGCCGGCTCTTATGCTTTCATTCGCCCAGAGAACGTATGTTTCCCTGTAGCCAGGACACATGCGACAGTCTGGCTCAAAGAATGGACAATCTTGTACCTTTATGGAGTCAACGACAAATCGTGCCTCGGTCTTTGAACCCTCCTACAGAATGAGCATGCGGTGACTGAACGACGTCCGACCTATAGCGTTTATTTCCCCAACTACCTCCGTGGTGTTTCTGGGGTTTCGAGCGACCCCCGCTCAGTTGAAACGTGCCTAGCGTGGTTGGCTGGACTGCTCTCGAGGTGCACTATTAACATCCCCTTCACGTTGTTTCAGTCCCCGGGTGGGTGCAACGCCTTCTGCTTGTTTTCCTTTCCCATATCCCCTACCCAGCACTGCTGCGTTACACGATGAAAATTCATGGTTACAGCTAAGTATCTCCTTTCTTGACTGTCCCTTGTTGTAGTCTTCCGGTTGACTGGTGGTGTTGGGTACGCCGTGACCAGAACTCGTGTGTCCGCAGCTCGTGGTCGTGCGGTAGCGTTCTCGCTTCCCACGCCCGGGTTCCCGGGTTCGATTCCCGGCGGGGTCAGGGATTTTCTCTGCCTCGTGATGACTGGGTGTTGTGTGATGTCCTTAGGTTAGTTAGGTTTAAGTAGTTCTAAGTTCTAGGGGACTGATGACCATAGATGTTAAGTCCCATAGTGCTCAGAGCCATTTGAACCAATTTTGAACCAGAACTCGTGTGGTCGACCCCTGCCAACTCCGCCACCCGTTCACCATCGAACCGGAGGTGACCTACACATACTTATATCCCATCATCCCTACCTTCCGTCTGCTTGTAGGGAGTACGCAGGAGTAGACATATACACAGATCACACGTTAGTAGTGATGAAGAGTAGGTTGAAGCATAAGAGATTAGTCAATAAGAAACAATACGCAAAGAAGTTCTCTAAGACTATGATACTGCGATAAGGAGTAGCTCAGTAGGCATTTCACTTAAAGAGAAATGGACGTCTCTGAAAAGGGCAATCACAGAAGTTGCAAAGAAAAACGTAAATACTTGGAAGGTAACTGCAAAGAAACCGTGGGTAACGGAGGAAGTACTTCAGTTGATAGATGATATAAGGAAGACCTGTCCATTGTGATAGAAGAAGAAACAGGAGTCGATAAGAAAGACATAAGGTATCTAGTATTAGATTCAGGATTTAAAAGAGCTTTGGAAGACTTAAGATCAAATAAGGCAGAAGGGATAGATAAAATTCCATCAGAATTTCCAAAATCGCTGGGAGAAGTGGCAACAAAACGACTATTCACGTGTAGAACGTATGAGTCTGGTGATACACCATCTCACTTTCGGAAAAAATATCATCCACGCAATTTCGAAGAATGCAAGAGCTGACAAGTGCGAGAATTATCGCACAATCAGCTTAACAGCTCTGGCATCTAACAAAAATAATATACAGAAGAATGGAAAAGAAAGTCGAGGATGTGTTAGACGACGATCTGTTTGGATTTAGGAGAGGTCGGGGCACCAGAGAGGCACTTCTGACGTTGCGATTGATAATGGAAGCAAGACTAAAGAAAAAACAAGACACATTCATAAGATAAAATGTTTGAAATTCTGAGAATAAAATGTGTAAGCGCAGGGAAATATGGGTATTATACAATATGTACAAGAGACAAGAGGAAACAATAAAACTGGAACACCAAGAACGAAGTGCTCAGATTAAAACTGAGTAACACAGGGACGTAGTCCTTCGCCCCCACTGTTCAATCTATACATCGAGGAAGCAATGACGGAAATAAAAGAAAGGTTCAGGAGTGGAATTAAAATTCAAAGTGAAAGAATATCAATGATATGATTCGTTGATGTCATTGCTATCCTCAGCGGAAATGAAGAATTAGAGGATCTGTTGAATGGAATGAAAAGTCTGATGAGTACAAAATATGGATTTAGAATAAATCAGAGAAAGACGAAATAATGAGAAGTAGCAGAAATGAGAATAGCGAAAAACGTAACATCAGGATTGGTGATCACGAAGTAGATGAAGTTAAAGAATTCTACTACCTTGGCAGCAATATAACACATGACGGACAGAGCAAGGAGGACATAAAAAGCAGACTAGCACTGGCAAAAAGGGCGTTTCTGGCCAAGAGAAGTCTACTAATATCAAACATAGGCCTTATTTTGAGGAAGAAATTTGTGATAATATTCGTTTGGAGCACAGCATTGTATTAAACATGGACTATAGAAAACACGGAACAGAGGAGAATTAAAGTATTAAGATGTGGTGCTACAGGCGAGTGATGAAAATTAGGTGCATTGATAACATAAGGAATGAGACGATTCTGCGTAGAACCAGAGGGAACACTAATGTATGGAAAACACTGGCAACAAGAACGAACAAGATGATAGGACATTTGTTAAGACATCAGGTAATATCTACCATGTGGCTAGAGAGAGCTGTAGAGAGTAAAAACTGTAGAGGAAATCAGAGATTGAAATACATTCAGCAAATATCTGAGGGCGTAGGTTGCAGGCGTTACTCTGGGATGAAGAGGTTGGCACAGGACAGGAATTCGTGGCGGGCCGCATCAAACCAATCAGAAGACTGATGACTCAAAAAAAAGAGCCTTAGTCTCTTAACGTTGTGAAGTGATATTAATAAACAGACATCACAGTCAGTGTGTTAATGTAATGGTGCCTCACCTTGCTGGGAAAACGACCCTCAATTCCCCTTCATGCATCAATGTTCCATCGTGTGCAGCAGCATATGTCCTATTGCAGTTCTCTCTATGAAAATAAAGAACCAAACACATTACATGGATTGTGCGGAGAGAATTCTGCTGGCTATGGAAAGAGGTTCAAAAATGGTTCAAATGGCTCTGAGCACTATGGGACTTAACATCTATGGTCATCAGTCCCCTAGAACTTAGAACTACTTAAACCTAACTAACCTAAGGACAGCACACAACACCCAGCCATCACGAGGCAGAGAAAATCCCTGAGCCCGCCGGGAATAGAACCCGGGCACCCGGGCGTGGGAAGCGAGAACGCTACCGCACGACCACGAGATGCGGGCTGGAAAGAGGTAAATGGTGTGCTGTTTAGATATGTCCACCATAACACAATGCTATACAGTCGTGGAATATTATAATCTGACAGTACTAGAATGAACCTTAACCAAATAAATTAATTTTGAGAATTAATGTGAAGATGCTCTTTAGTGGAGTAGCTGAAAATGTCAATGAAAACATCGTAATTTACTCTTCAGTTTCACTACATTACTCACATGACATTTGATACGCTCAGCCAGCTTAGTTGACTGTGTGTACACCTGTGTCTTTGACTCCTTTCTGAACTCATGTTAAATCTTTGAAGTTTTATGTAGATATTATTTTGTTCCGAGTATTATAATGATTTTGTACCATTTTTTTGAGAGAGAAGATGTATTGGTAACAGCAAAGGGCATAATGTCAAAACTATCAAGTTTTTTAAACACATCTCTGCATGGTGTTTTAGTACTAATTTCTAATATACTTTTTGTAATATATAATGTATTCTGGAATTGTTATCTTTGAAAGTTTTGCTTCCTCGAAGAACTCATTCTCTTGTTTCATTATTGAACGTAAATATGTTCATGCCTTCACTGTGCCTCATTTATACTTGTAACAACGTGCACTGTAACTGAAGCTAAAAGTACGTGCTACATGAAGTTTGCAATGCGGTTTTTATATATCAGGTGACGATAGATTTGCAGTCACAAAGACTAAACAATATCTGTCATGTATTTAATTGTTTGAATGAATTATAGTTACAGATTCTGTCGTTCTGTGAGATATTCTGAATTCTTTTTGATGAGTCAATTCAAAATTTAACAGTACTCCATTTTTATTTACTCATCTGTTGATATTTTCAGATATTCCATAGCTGCCTTTTCAGTAAGGTGACTAATTGTTTCCTATTTTCAGTATCATCAAGGAAAAATATTACATGTTAATGAGTAAAATTTTCCTTTCCTCTTTGTGAGCGTACCGAAAATTAAAAAATTTTTCATCAGATCCATTTAATTTTATTGCTTAAGAGTCGACAGTAGCGATTCTGTAAGCATTTTGAATATGTAATCCTTTTCGACATTTAAACTATTATAACTTGCTGTACTCAGGACTAGACAAGCAATGTAACACTTGTTACGTAACTAGATAATGCCAGTTCGAACAAACATGCTAGTTTTAAATTTTTTTCAAGCTGAAAGGCTTCATTCACTATAAGGTCATAAATTACGTTTATGACTTGTAATTTACTATTTTCTTTGCAAATCTGGTTAATCTGTAAGCAGCTGATCATTTTCTTAATTGCTGAAAGACCTGCTCTTTCCTGGCGAATATAAGAGAAACAATTTGCAAAAAATGAATTTTTATATACGTTTGATTTGCCCGGAAACAGATAAATGTTTCCTCCAAATAACAAGTAATTTTTATTGTTTTCGTTTACTTCAACAAATCAGTTGACGAAATAATATTCTATTGTTTCCAAGAAAATGGCGAAACGTAACTATGTGTTATGTTTACAGGTCTGCCCTATATTCGTCTGATCCCAAAGGTGACGGCAGTGGCCGGTGAGACCCTGAGGCTAAAGTGCCCCGTCGCAGGATACCCCATCGAAGAGATTCGCTGGGAACGAAGTGAGTACTTACTACCTGCTGCACGCGCTCTGTCTATGTGGAAGAGTGCACGTGGTCCGTGAAGTGACGCTCAGCCCTCGTGTAACCGGGAATGTTGTCGTGATGGAGAATCCACTCCTCTTGTCGTCATAAGGCAGGCAATCTTCCTGCTGCAGTGCTCTGTACAACGGTTTTAGCGCTAGAGAACAGTGATGTTGGTACGTGCACTAAATCGTGATGGGCTATCCCCATCACATGGAAAGAAACAATGCAAAATTGTTTCTATCAACTGTTTTGCTTTCTTAAGGCTTGTTGACGGAGCACTCTTCGCCAGCTCCGTTGTTTGGAATCTGGGTCGTACACATATGGCTCCCGCTACTGATTTACCGAAAGGACATATAAATGGATGTTCGCACGTTTCTCTCTCGTCCTCATAACTGCAAAATTAACCAACAGGTGAAGCAGTCTTTGCAGAAAAAGGCATGGTGACTTAATTGATGGGTCCACACAAACGGCATTTGGTCAAACTGATTGGAACTAGTGAGTAGTAGAGGTAACTATCAGGAAAACCCCTCACTGATACTCATCTAACTACTAGCTAATTTTCTAGCTAACTTTGGATCCCCTTAACACTCACCATAAGAGAAGCAGCAAACAGACTTTGGATTTCACCCCGCACAGGACACCGGAATCTCGACAATATTCTACGCCTTGTTTTGTTGCCCTTCATGGCAAGCCGTCCTGGGCTTACATTTCAGCACACTGCGAAAGTTTCTACTGCTTGTCTTCATGCTTCATCTTGACTACAAAAAGTCGTCGGATCTCTCACCAAATGAGCACGTTCGGAGCGTTATGAGCAGGGCCCTCCAACCAGCTCGGGATTCTGAAGATCTAAAACGCCAGTTCGGCTGAATTTGGCACGATATCCTTCAGGAGGACGTCCAACAATTATATCAGTCAATGCCAGGCCAAATAAATGGATGCATAAGGATGAGAGGTGGACCAACACGTTATTGACTTTCTCATAATGTTAAGTTCTTCCTCTTAAATAAATCATCCTTTTTTTCTTAGAGAGTACTCAGTATGTTCTTGTCTATATTCCTTATCTCGCCGGTTTCTGCATTCCTGTTCTGAGTCAGACGCTGAGATGTTGCCGCCCTTGGCACTAAGTGTCTGTGAGTTTCGTTCTGATGGATATCAATTTCTTGATCTAAATTTGTCATGTCAGCTCGTTGTTATTGTTGTGGTCTTCAGTCCAGAGATTGGTTTGATGCAGCTCTCCACGCTACTCAATCCTGTGCAAGCTTCTTCATCTCCCAGTACCTACTGCAACCTACATCCTTCTGAATCTGTTTAGTGTATTCATCTCTTGGCCTTCCTCTACGATTTTTACCCTCTGCGCTGCCCTCCAACACTCAACTGGTGATCCTTCGATGCCTCAGAACATGTCCTACCAACCGGTCCCTTCTTCTAGTCAAGTTGTGCCACAAACTCCTCCCCAATTCTATTCAATACCTCTTCATTAGTTATGTGATCTACCCATCTAATCTCTCTTCTGTAGCACCACATTTCGAAAGCTTCTGTTCTCTTTTTGTCTAAACTATTTATCGTCCATGTTCCACTTCCATGCATGGCTACACTCCATATAAATACTTTCAGAAACGACTTCCTGACACTTAAATCTATACTTGATGTTAACAAACTTCTCTTCTTCAGAAACGCTTTCCTTGCCATTGCCAATCTACATTTTATATCCTCTCTACTTCGACCATCATCAGTTATTTTGCTCCCCTAATAGCAAAACTCATTTACTACTTTAAGCGTCTCACTCACTAATCTAACACCCTCAGCATCACCCGATTTAATTCGACTACATTCCATTATCCTCGTTTTGCGTTTGTTGATGTTCATCTTATCTCCTCCTTCCAAGACACTGTCCATTCCGTTCAGCTGCTCTTCCAGGTCCTTTGTTTTCTCTGACAAAATTACAATGTCATCAGCGAACCTTAAAATTTTTATTTCTTCTCCATGGATTTTAATGCCTACTCCGAATTTTTCTTTTGTTTCCTTCACTGCTTGCTCAATATACAGATTGAATAACATTGGGGATAGGCTACAAACCTGTCGCACTCCCTTCCCAACCTCTGCTCCCCTTTCATCCCCCTCGACTCTTATAACTGCCACCTGGTTTCTGTACAAATTGTAAATAGCTTTTCGTTCCCTGTATTTTACCCCTGTCACCTTCAGAATTTGAAAGAGAGTATTCCAGTCAACGTTGTCAAAGGTTTTTTCTAAGTCTACAAATGCTAGAAACGTAGGTTTGCCTTTCCATAATCTTTCTTCTAAGATAAGTCGTAGAGTCAGTAGTGCCTGACGTGTTCCAATAGTTCTACGGAATCCAAACTGATCTTCCCCGAGGTCGGCTTCTACAAGTTTTTCCATTCGTCTGCAAAGAATTCGTGTTAGTATTTTGTAGCATTGGCTTATGAAACTCATAGTTCGGTAATTTTCACATCTGTCAACACCTGCTTTCTTTGGGATTGGCAGTATTATATTCTTCTTGAAGTCTGAGGGTATTTCGCCTGTCTCATACATCTTGCTCACCAGGTGGTAGAGTTTTGTCAGGGCTGGCTCTCCCAAGGCTATCAGTACTTCGAAGGGAATGTTGTCTACTCCCGGGGCCTTGTTTCGACTTAGGTCTTTCAGTGCTCTGTCAAACTCTTCACGCAGTATCGTATCTCCCATTTCATCTTCATCTGCGTCCTTTTTATTTCCATAATATTGCTCTCAAGAACATCGCCCTTGTATAGATCCTCTATACATTCCTTCCACCTTTCTGCTTTCCCTTCTTTGCTTAGAACTGGGTTTACATCTGAGCTCTTGATATTCATGCAAGTGGTTCTCTTTTCTCCAAAGGTCTCTTTAATTTTCCTGTACGCAGTATCTATCTTACTCCTAGTGATACACGCCTCTAGATCCTTACATTTGTCCTCTAGCCATCCTTGCTTAGCCATTTTGCACTTCCTGTCGATCTGATTTTTGAGACGTCTGTATTCCTTTTTGCTTGCTTTTGCATCTCGTAAACCATATTAATTCTCCTAATCATTTTCTGATTTGCTTATTTGTCCTGTCCATATGGCTATATGAGCTCTCCCGGATATTTAAAATTTGATGCTTATAATGCAAGAGAGTGGATACGTTGTGAAGCTGCGTTGTGACAGTCCTGCCTGTGAGTAAGAACGGCCTTCTTTTCTCGCAGGCGGCCGCGAGCTTCCGGACGACCTGAGACAACGAGTAACGGCGGACGGCACGCTGGAAGTGTCGCCTGTGCAAAAGGCGGACGACGCGGGCGTGTACACGTGTTGGGCGCGCAACAAGCAGGGCCACGTGGCCAGGCGCTCGGGGGAGGTCGCTGTCATAGGTAAGCTGCCGCGCAGCGCGGCGCCACGTCAGCGCCGCCGGAGGAGCGCGTGGCCGCTGCGCGAACTGCTACGGCGCACAGCGCGTGGGGAAGCGAAGACGAACTAGGAAAGGACAAAAGAGCCCTTCTGAAAGAAGCGCCAAACAAGATCTGATGGAAGTGTGAGGGGGACGTGCGAGGGTGAGGGGGACTAGGGGAAATGATGCAATAGTTTTAAGATCGCACAGCAAACGGCTCTCGGTACACTTGTCACTAGTAAACACTTCAAAGCGATACTGTCAGGGGCAGGAATAGAGTTCGGTTTGCAAAATTTGTTTTCTAGAGGTTTGCGAAATTTGTTTTCTAGAGGCACCGGAATGAGAGAGGGGGCAGGCGGCGGTTGATCACCACCTCTCGTTGCGCACACCCTTGTTACGAGACAGTCTTCCGTGTGTAGCTGCAGGACCCAGCATTCTAAAAACAAACACGAAAAGAAAAGAATCTCATTTCATTAAAATTAATAATAAGTCATTATTATTGGTGTTTATTTGGTCGATAAGAATAACTACTAGTCGGCTTTAGTAACTTAATTTTGACTTTGTTTTCAACCAAAGACGTTTTCCTCTCCTTTGCTTTATACATGTACGTTGACTCTATACTCAAATTTCTTTGGGGAGTTTTCAATCAATTGTAAGTCGCAATCTTTCTGCTCACTGCACTTAACCTTGTTGTTTACTGGACTTAACACCAAGATGAAGTTCCTTGAACAGCAAGGTTAAGTGCAGCGCGCAGAAAGATTCTGACTTGCAGTTGATTGAAAACTTATGAAAGAATTACGAGTCCAGAAGTGCTTACACAAAAGCCAATCGAGACACACGGAGTATAGCAGACATGTAAACCACTAAAGATGCCTAATAAAATCAGGTGAAACATGTTTTGTTAAAAATAAAAATTTAATTGCTAAAGATGGAAAATACGATGTGGTTGTAATTGAACTTTCGCTACTTGAGCCAGTGTAGACAAAGAACTATCTACTGCGCAGTCATATTTATAGTTATGATGTTCGGAATGTGTGCTGCGGGGTTTGCTTTGGTGACAGTGTTAGCGTCATGACTTGCTGTTAGGCGTTGGTTCTGGTACGGCGACGTAGGGTTTGAACACAAACATCAGTGCGCATTACAGATGCAGACAGGCAACATGCGCCTGAACAGGGCTTTATTAGTAAAGCTGTTCGGCGGTATCACGCAGGAAAGGAACAGGTAGAGGTCCTTTCTCCGCGGCGGGATTGAAGAAGAATGGGAAGTGCGAATTGACTGGCGATTTCGGAGAGGCCGACGGCCAATTCCGCCAAAAATTATTGAAAAAGTTACTATTGCCATGGCTGATATCGCTGGGCGCAACGTGCAGTCTTCAAACAGTGGACGAACTGTGTCACGACAGCTGAACATTCCATGGCACAACGCTCAAAAAGTGCTGTGAACAATTGTGAAATGGTATCTCTAGAGCGGTTCCAGGCAGTCGAGGACGCAGACGATCATCACATTGAGCAAAGTTTGTAACCTGGAATGAACACATGGTACGCTATTAACACATGTTACACTCTCATGGTAAATTAAAATCTGTTTCTTTCAACGGATTACTCATTGTTTCTCTTCCACATTTCCTTAGAAATGTTTCCATAAAGTTTCATTGCCTTACGATCACTCGTTTTACACGTGGGCCGTATCAAGTAGAGAAAATTTAATTATAACCTCCCTGTAACATAGGCTGCATGATCTTCTTCTTCTTCCTCGCTTTATTCCGTGTCCCCACGCGGTCGGGATGCTACATGTATTTCGGATTTGGCATTGTCAGAGGTTGTGTCGTAGGCTACTTGATAACTCTCCTGTATTGTTTGCTGGAGCGGAGATAGTTTGACAGAGGTGAAATCTATGTTTCTCAGTTAATACATCAAAGTATCCTAAAATAACAGTGATACATTTGTAATCCAGTTACAGCTGCGTTGAATGTAAGCCAAGAGAATAATCAGATCTTTCGTATGTTTTCTGTTTTACATTAACCAGCATAACAGGTACATACTCGTATTTTTTCTTCCAATAAAACTTATTGTGCTGTTCATTTTCAATGAAAGGAATATTAAAGTCGGATAGAATCAAGCAATTAATTTATCGTCTTTCTCATGTCCGCAGTTGGACCTTTGAAGCTTTGGCAATCTTCTAACACAAACATTTTTTTTTTTCTTCGTCAGTTTGTGCTTTACATCTCTTAGCTCCCAGAAACACCTGTTGCACCTACATTCTTCCATTATCAACAACACATTCTCTTATGACCACTCCACAGCTCACCCAACACACGTTCAGCGTCAGAGGTAGCCTGCGCGTAAGGGATTATACAAACGCTGTCTGTGCTGAGAGAGCGCAAGTGGAGAGCATACAAAATGATGGTTCACTAAGAGATCGACAACCAGCAGAGCACAAGCGAGCACCCGTGAATGCTGTGTGCTGTTTGCTCCCGCTCGCTTACCGTTCAAGTCAAAGAGAAATCTCCCTCATTCTTCTCGTCAGAACGTTTACGGCACCGTGTTAGCACAAGAGACGCACGGTTTCTAGTAAGTTTCGAAGTACGCCCACTTAGTTATTGGTTGTATCAACATATACAGTGACTCATCAGCCTGGGCAACCTATTTCTTAGTGTTGAATGGCGATGTTCCTTTGCCCGTTCTAACCTCTGTGTCTTGTGACGTGCGATGAGCAGAGGTATACGTGTGGCATGGTGGTTTCTGCCCCCACAACGAGAAGATTGTTCTAAACAGCATGGCTGCTCGCAGCTGTTTAGCATTGAAATGGTGAATTTCTTGCTGCACTTAAACCATCCTATACGCTGTTACAATCCGCCATAGTCGATGGCAAACCTCACAAACCACGCGTCATTGCTCGTGGCAGCTCTGCTCTCACGGTACATCATCTGCGACGCGGGACTATCACAGTAGCTGTGCGAACTAGGAGATGTAAAATGTAAATTTCGTATGGCATTCTTGGCTGCGATATTCCACGGGGCGGGTTCAGCCCGGGCCAGTCAGATGTACGGGCCCTGCAACGAACTTGTGACGTCACACTAGTTGGCCTGTCCGCCACACTTCGCAAACGCTCGGCTTCGCGCAGGGATCACGGTAAATCAATATTTAATTGAAAAGGTGCCGAATAAAAGTCTTAATTTTGTCGTGTGCTGTTGGGAACTTGCATGGTTTTAAACACACGGTCAAGAATTATTAAACTCGTCTGAAGCCGAGACGGCCGCTGTCACTCGTCTTAATTTTGTCGTGTGCTGTTGGGAACTTGCATGGTTTTAAACACACGGTCAAGAATTATTAAACTCGTCTGAAGCCGAGACGGCCGCTGTCACTCGTCTTAATTTTGTCGTGTGCTGTTGGGAACTTGCATGGTTTTAAACACACGGTCAAGAATTATTAAACTCGTCTGAAGCCGAGACGGCCGCTGTCACTCGTCTTAATTTTGTCGTGTGCTGTTGGGAACTTGCATGGTTTTAAACACACGGTCAAGAATTATTAAACTCGTCTGAAGCCGAGACGGCCGCTGTCACTCGTCTTAATTTTGTCGTGTGCTGTTGGGAACTTGCATGGTTTTAAACACACGGTCAAGAATTATTAAACTCGTCTGAAGCCGAGACGGCCGCTGTCACTCGTCTTAATTTTGTCGTGTGCTGTTGGGAACTTGCATGGTTTTAAACACACGGTCAAGAATTATTAAACTCGTCTGAAGCCGAGACGGCCGCTGTCACTCGTCTTAATTTTGTCGTGTGCTGTTGGGAACTTGCATGGTTTTAAACACACGGTCAAGAATTATTAAACTCGTCTGAAGCCGAGACGGCCGCTGTCACTCGTCTTAATTTTGTCGTGTGCTGTTGGGAACTTGCATGGTTTTAAACACACGGTCAAGAATTATTAAACTCGTCTGAAGCCGAGACGGCCGCTGTCACTCGTCTTAATTTTGTCGTGTGCTGTTGGGAACTTGCATGGTTTTAAACACACGGTCAAGAATTATTAAACTCGTCTGAAGCCGAGACGGCCGCTGTCACTCGTCTTAATTTTGTCGTGTGCTGTTGGGAACTTGCATGGTTTTAAACACACGGTCAAGAATTATTAAACCCGTCTGAAGCCGAGACGGCCGCTGTCACTCGTCTTAATTTTGTCGTGTGCTGTTGGGAACTTGCATGGTTTTAAACACACGGTCAAGAATTATTAAACTCGTCTGAAGCCGAGACGGCCGCTGTCACTCGTCTTAATTTTGTCGTGTGCTGTTGGGAACTTGCATGGTTTTAAACACACGGTCAAGAATTATTAAACTCGTCTGAAGCCGAGACGGCCGCTGTCACTCGTCTTAATTTTGTCGTGTGCTGTTGGGAACTTGCATGGTTTTAAACACACGGTCAAGAATTATTAAACTCGTCTGAAGCCGAGACGGCCGCTGTCACTCGTCTTAATTTTGTCGTGTGCTGTTGGGAACTTGCATGGTTTTAAACACACGGTCAAGAATTATTAAACTCGTCTGAAGCCGAGACGGCCGCTGTCACTCGTCTTAATTTTGTCGTGTGCTGTTGGGAACTTGCATGGTTTTAAACACACGGTCAAGAATTATTAAACTCGTCTGAAGCCGAGACAGCCGCTGTCACTCGTAAGACCTGCAGTGTCGCATGCTGTGAAGTACGCGCCTCGACCTGTTTCTCGAGTGGGCCTCGGTTCAGCCGACTGTAGGATATGTTCTTCCTCCGCGCACTTCGGTCCCTTTCCTTGCAGATACGTTAGAGCCGTGTCACATGTGTATTTGTAGAATGTAGGTGAATGTAATGAATGCGTCTACGTTTTAGTTTTACGACAATGATCATGACGGCGATGACGATGATGATGATGAGAGATGGAAGAGGATGAAACCCCGTGCCGGCACGTAACCTACTTCTCTCGAATAGCGCCAACGGTGTCTTTTGCTCTCACTTCACGAGACATTGTGGATAATTTGGAATTTAATCTAGTACATCGGCGTAAACTGATGATCGCGAACTTAACGCCATCATCTGTTCTCCCTCTTTCGCCTAAATACTGGCAGTCAAAATTTCATCTACCATTAGAATTCGAACTGATTTGCTTCCGAGTCGAGTGCACTGCACAGGTGCGCTAGCGAACTCGGCCACGGAGTTGGGTTAGTAGGAGATAATGTGCCCCATGTGTCAGGTATCCACGATGTATCTGCCTTCACAGCGCCGATATCGTAAGCGTTGTCTGTCCTGCACTCAGCTGTTACAAAGGCCAGTCCGACGACAACCCAGCCACGTGACACGTCAAAGTATTCCTTTCGCCACGGCACAGGAGTCCTCTCACTCGAACACAGTATCACAGCATTACTGATGAGCGTAATCGCAAATTTTTTCAATACCGCCGTAACAACTGATTTTGTAAATCGGACTTTGAGTAATCACAGAAATGCTTCAGTCGCTGCATGGGTTGTATAGTGTGACGTATAAACAGAAAAAGTGTATTAGCGGCTATAAATGTGCCTTGTTAAATTATTTTGTGATGTACCAGGCAATAATGTAATGGTAATAGTAGCTGAAGGATGATTCGTGTTCAGTTTTGAATTCCAGCTTATTGTGAAACATCTCGTTTGGATGAAAGCAGGCGTTTTTAGGATACTGCCACATTTTTTGTATCATTTACGGACAAATTATGATTATTACTATAGCTGCAGACCTAATAACAAAAGGTTTCTGGTCACTACGTATTTTAACCAGGGATTGTAATCTTCATACAAATCGTACAACGTATTTTAACCACGGATTGCAATCTTCATACAAATCGTACAACTTACTGTCTCAGTTACTACTATGCCTACAGTGAGTTGGTTAAATACATGTATGTCATAATATGCCGGTAAAAATATACATACATCTCTAATGAGATAAGAGAGGACGTAAAATCAAATAATTTTCACGACACTGTGTAAAACGTATTTAAAAAATTCCAACGTTCTGATGTTCTACATGAACAAAATGTAGTGTTTACAAAGTTTCTTGGCAATGCAGAATTAAATAATTGTAGTTACTTTTTGTAGTTTATTGTACGTTTAACAATTCTTTTCTTTCAACAGGAATTTTTTTTTTTTCTGTAGCGTGCAGTTTGTTTCGTGTGTTTTGAACACTATGCAATGCACTTTTATACTTGTCATTAGATATATTTGTGATTAAAGTTGTGTATTTATGTGATGTACATGTCTGTAGCGAAGACGGTTGACTCTTTTTCATCCAATTCATACACCAGTCAAGAAAATCTTCCAGTAACAATCGAAGAAGACAGAATTAATAATAACATGGCTGTAAGCACAATAAATTAAATTACATAAGTTTGCGAAGACTTACTGATTTGTGGTTTGCAATTGAAGGTCATAATCAGTGATAATTTCTCTTGACAGCACACAGCTAAGTATATAATCAAAAGCATCCGGACACCTGCTGCTAGACATTTATATAGGATGAAATTAGAATTACATACTATATTATTAATATAGGATGTGCCCGGCCTTTCGTTTTTATAACGAAGTGAACTTTGCTGGGGACAACTGAACTGAATGTCTGTGGAGGAACTGGAGCCCATTATTCCTCAAGAGCCGTAACCAGAGAAGGTAGTGATGTTGGACAATGGTGTCTAGATCGAAATCGATGCTCTAACGTATCCCAAATTTGTTTCATTGGGTTCAGATCGTACCTTTGTGCAGGCCTGTCAGTTTCAGGAATGTTATTGTACATAAACCATTGTCTGACTGGTGGTAGTTTATGATACAAACAGTCATTGTCTCTGAACATTTCCTCTACTATAAGCAGTACAAAATGCTGTAAATATGTTCATACCCTTACTCATTTACGGTTTTCTTAAGACCAGTAAGGAGCCAACGACCTAACTACGAAAAACACCCCGATACCACAGCACCGCAGTATCATTTTGAGGGCAGGAACGTTCTCCAGGCATTCACCGAACACAGACCCTCCCATCGGATTGACGCAAGCTACAGTATGATTCTTCTCTCCATATCACTCGCTTCCAGTCATCCACTGTCCAATGGCGCTGTTCTTTACGCATCTCAAGCATCGCTCAGTACTGATTACAGAAATGCCGCTTATAAGAAGCTGCTCGTCCACTGCACCCCTTTTTCTTAACTCCCTACGCGAATCATTACGTTAGCCGGACTACTGGTAGCACTTCGGAATTCACGAGCGATTCCTCCAGTTGATTTCGTGCGATTTTTAGCAACCATCCTCCGCGATGCTTGACGATCCCTTTGGTCAGCATATGAGGTCTACTTGGTCTTGATTAAGCCGTAGTTGTTCCTTCGCATTTCCGCTTTACAACCGCACCACCTACCTTGGCCATCTGTAGATGGTTTGAAATGTCCCTGCTGGATTTGTTACTCAAGTGAAGTCAGTTCAAAGTCAGCAGGCTCTCCTCACTGGCTCATCTTGGTGTTTGCGCCTCTCTACAGATCGCCCTACCTCCTTTTGTACTGGTGTGATATTTAGTGGTCAATCCCGCACTGTATTGGGGTGTCCGAATACTTCTGATAAGATAGTGTATATTACGCTTTTTCTAGTTACTGCAGGAACGAGACTGAAACAGATAACAAAATCTTTGTTCGAAATGCCGATAATTTCCAAGAATGATTGCCTATCAAAGTCACGTGGTCCAAACGATACGTGCGATCCTAAATCGATCATGCGACTCTGGTGGCGGGCGTTATGAGTATGTTTACGGTGATCAAAACAGCAACGACAAAAGAAGAGCGTTACAAAAATACTTGTAATTACAAGGGAGACGACTTACCTTGCTCGTCGTCGGTGTTGTCGTCATGTGAAAGTCCATGTGATGTGTACGCTATGGGATCAATTTCCTTTCTGCCATAGCCTGTGTAAACTCTGCCAATATCTCCCTTTGTATTCCACCAAATATCCAAATTTGATCGATTTCACTCTTTGAAGGTCGTCCTCTCTGGTTCTTCCTTCTTGCTATGTAAGATTCGGCCACTTCAACAACTTTACTGTGTCCACCAATCGGTACACTGTCGTTCGTCACTTTCACACAACAGACTTCTCTGCAAAACCCGAGATAGTCGCACACGGTTTTAGCAGATAACTCAGTTTCCGATGCTATTGGTTGCAAGGTGGAGGCTCGAATCCAGCAAGATAGAAGATTTACGCTGGTCTGGGTGGATAATTTAGAAGAGTCGAACCATGTATTCTTCCTGAAACACATTCGTTTTCCGTACTGTCCGCAATGAAATCGTAACGGTATTTAAGCATCGGAGCTCTTCTTACGAAGTTTTACACACATCGCACCACCACAGTCTGCACAGTCCCTCGTTTCCTCGTCCAGTAGTACTCCATATTGGCGACAAAAAGTCAAATAATTTTCTACGCTGGATAAGCATGGAATTAAATTTTTACATGTGAGAGAATTCGCCGAAGAAACGTCAACAACACCAGACAACCCACTCACTACCGACATAAATCGTCTGGGTTTCCTTAGTAACTCAGAAATAATTCGCAGAGATATGTAATTTAGAGAAACTAAGGGAGCGAGAGAAAACAGATAAAAATGACGATCACAAATAATTTAACATAACGTCATGGACTGTGCGGCTGATCCCGGCGGAGGTTCGACTCCTCCCTCGGGCATGGGAGTGTGTGTTTGTCCTTAGGATAATTTAGGTTAAGTAGTGCGTAAGCTTAGGGACTGATAGCCTTAGCAGTTAAGTCCCATAAGATTTCACACACATTTGAACATTTGAACATAACGCCGGCCACCAGCGTCGCTTGACCGATTTAGGATCGCACGTTCGGTGCGTATCGTTTGGACCACGCAATTTCAATAGGTAATCATTCTTGAAAATTACCGAAATGCCTATAGAAATTGCGTATAGTATGAAGAGAAGATGACAGTCTAAGATCCGTGAAGCTCTACAGCAATGAGCAGATAAATGAATACTAAGAAAAGCTGGGCATTTGTCTCATTACAAAAACGAACAAGAACGAGGGTGTTTATACAACTGGCATCGTTAGAGCTATATTGGTAGCGGCATTAGTTCAGAAAGGATTGAGACGGGGTTGTACATTATTCAACCCGTAGAATGAGCAATCAATAGAGGAAACCAAAGGTAAATTCGGAAACGGAAAATCAATTTCGGGGAGAAGAACTAAAAAACTTTCAGTTTTATCAGTGATATTGTAATTGCGTCAGAGACTGGAGAGAGCTGGGAAGATCAACTGCACGAAATAGATAGTATCCTGAAAAGAGGTTAGGAGATGGACGTCGGTAAAAGAAAAACAACGGAAATGAAGTGAAGTAGAATTAAGTTAAATGTTGCTGAGAGAAATAGATTAGGAAACGATATACTAAAAGTAGTAGACGAGTTTCGCTATTTGAGCAGAAAAATAACTGACGATGGGCAAAGTAGAGAAGACATAAAATGTAGAAGAGCAGTAGCAAAAACAGAATTTCTGAAGCGGAGAAATACTTTAGTCGCAGACTACAATAAACAGGTTGAAGCGTGTATGGATTGCAGTACGGAGTTGAGGCTTGTAGGAAATAGGTTAGCGAGGAGAGCTCCATCAAACCGCTCTTCTTACTGAAGACAACAACAACAACAACAACAACAACACTGTTACCCCTGTCAGGCCATACAGATTTAGGTTTTCCGCGAGTTACGGGATGGTTACTTTTAATACATTTCCTCCCGAATAGCCATCCGCTACTTTGCACGAAGCGTGCGTAACGATATAATTCAAGAACTCAGGTCAGGAAATTTTGCGCCACTCGCATACTACTAACTCTGCGCCAATGACAACGACGACACTTTGCAGGTCAAGAATGGTTTTCATTTCTTTGATACAACGATTTTGAAAAACTACATCCACAATATCGAGAGTGTCTGTAATGAAACTGTAACTAAGCAGAAAGTGTTATGATACACAAACATGTGAGCATAAGAGAACTTTGCACATTTTGAGTTATTTTCGTGTCGATATTACATTTATAATGAATCATTCCTTTCTTGTGAGGCTTTCTGGAAATCGTCAACAGACTGAATTTATACTTTTCGTTACCCGGAATAAATTACAGATGTATAAATACGAAAGACTAACAAACACCATAAGGGTATTTTCTTTGCGAACGACGGACAGGAATGAGATTTTGCATCTCTTTCGGGCAGTACGAAAACTATTTTTGTGTCATTGTGTATTTTTTGTGGCTGATAACTTCACATTTTAGTTGTTAAATATTTAGCCTCCAGTCTAGATATTTTCTCCCATCCACTTTACACTGATTATGTGCAAAGTAATTATACGAGTATCTATACGTATTCTGCACGTTAAAACTGTCAGCTACACAGTTATTAAATCTCAAAACACCATTAGCAATTCAGGACGTATATATTGTACATGCTGTAACTCGCTCCCACACATACAGTCTATGTTTGATGTATGACCCGCAAGTAATAACTACATTCCATACTATAATTAACGCCTTGCAGCGACAGTCAGCATATTAGATAGATCATTAAAGTGAAAATTGCCAATTAAAGCACAGCTACAGATAAAATTGCAAATGTTTCAAAATTCCACTGGTAACCCTTATAGAAATGATAGAAACATATAATAATATGGTTCCATAACAGATTATACTTTAATCTGATTTGATGCCAATCTCCTTTATGAGTTGTATAATTTGAGGGAATGGCTATATGGCCTACAGTCCCAAAAAAGAGGAAAATACTCTCTTTTGTTTGTTTTTTTGTTTTTTTGTGCACCAGACGTTACAAGCACTTGGTGAAAAGGTATTGGCGTGGCTGTGAAGTACTGTGTGTTTTTAGTTAAACTGCATTTATTTTGTGTCGTGGTGCTCTGTTCAGTCATTTCACTCTTTTCTGCCCTTACGTTCCATGCTGAAGTGCGGTTCTAAAAACTTTGTAAAACATCCATCTGTTGTTGTTGTTGTCTTCAGTAAGAAGAGTGGTTTGATGCTCTCCTCGTTAACTTACTTCGCACAAGCCTCTTCAACTCCCTACTGATAACTTCTGGTGCGGTCCCACTTCCTATAGAGAAAAGACAGCTGAAGAAGAATTCAGAAACATCAGTAGATGGTACAGGGCAAACGGATTGTCATATAATTTTACACAAGACTCAGTACATGTAGTTCAGCACTTCTCACAGAATTTTAGAAACCATGAAAATAACTTCCTCAAATAATGAAATACAAATAGTAGAAATTATTTAGTTTTAACCGGAAAAAATCACTATCTAGAATTAATGATGGGATAGTAGATTAGCTACTTTTGCTGTATGTATAATTACGGCAGTAGGTGATTTAAAAATGAAGAAACTACTTTCTGTTGTATATTTACATTCACGAATGAGTTGTGAAATCGATTTCTGGGGAGCAGCTTGCCGAACAGCAGTTGGTCGTTGGCAGTATTTCTCTTTCTCAAAAATTAGTGAAAAGTATAAGACATTGCGAACGAAAACAACCTGTA
The DNA here is from genome assembly GCF_021461395.2 of Schistocerca americana. Classification (NCBI taxonomy): domain Eukaryota; kingdom Metazoa; phylum Arthropoda; class Insecta; order Orthoptera; family Acrididae; genus Schistocerca; species Schistocerca americana. The sequence goes on along the minus strand of NC_060122.1, from coordinate 768,634,661 downwards.
CAAAGACTTGAATGAATTAGAATTAATAGAAAGAGGACTCAGAGGAATTAAGTGCCAGGTAGAGTAAATGGTGTAGTTTAAGAGAGAATTAAAGAGATTCCTGGTGGGCAACTCCTTTCACTTTGTTGAAAAGGATCTTCAGAAATTCTTAAATTTAATGTTTTATGTTGTTTTATAACTAGAACTAGAGTTGTAACACATATTTTAGTCATGTTAAGTCATTTCATGTATTGCATTGAAAGTGAATTGAATTTACATTTTTGACATCACGCTGCATACCAAAGATCACTCTCCGCGGGATCCATGGACTAATACCTTAAGATTACATTATCTTACTCAAAATACTTTATAAACACATTTTTATGTGCGAAGAAGTGTGAAAGTGAGAAGGTACTGTATATAGTGAATGGGGTGTATGTTCCAAACTTTCCAAACTTTCTTCCCATTTCCAAAACCCCTTGGAGGGGGCGGAGGAGGGGGGGGGGGATGCTTCGTCCTCACGAAAATTGTGTAATTTACTCTGTAGTCCAGGCACCTTCTTTCACGTTTTTCATCGTCCAGAAGACTTGCGTAGTAAGTTCAAATTCGAAGAACCGCATTCGAGGAAACACTGGAAACACTAGTCATTCTTTCAGTCTGACGAAATAGATTTCATTCTTTTGGATACCAAGCTACTGGATTCCACACACCGCTTTGATCGCTGTTTTCTTCTCGCGTGATATTGTAGTTCCATCATTAACTTACAGTAACAAACGCCACCCAAAATTAGTTGGATCTCTTTTAACTGTAAAACATTGCCGAGAAATTAGTTTTCGTCTACGTTTTTGGTAAGCATTCAATAAATGTGCACACATCAAGCATAAAGCCTTCTTACATCTAATCCTTGATATAACACGTACTTTGCTGTTGCTTGTGACATGCTTATGACGTCAACTATTTCATTCACCTTCAATCGCTGACCGTCTTGTATCATTTGATGCAATTTTTCTGCGGTTTATAAAGTCTTCAACGTCGATCATTTTGGCAAAAGTTCATCCACGTCTGATGTCGGATGGCCGCATCATAATTGTTTAAAGTGGAGCAGTACGCTCCTTGTAAACCTTCATCAACATTGGATAATTTCGGTTCCTGGTAATCTGCTAAATAGTCTAATAAATAAATATATTAATGTGGCTCAGAAATCTAGTTTGTACATTTTAACGAAGCACCAACAATACACCTACAGTAAAAGCCCCATAATCTTAACTATTCAATATATCAGCCTTCCACTTACCTTATGCGATGGTGCAAGTGTAACAACATATTAAACAAAATTGCTTTGATACCAATGGTGTCTCAGTGCCAATGCCGAAAAATTTTCTCCTTGTCCTCGTAAAATTGCAGCATAAGAAAATTTTATTATGAATATGCTTCTTTCACGTTTGGATATGCTCTAAAACAAGTCATTGAGCGTCCCTTATAACCTACTGCGCCTTTATTCCATCGTCCTCTTCCAGTCCAAGATCGAAGATATTCCTCATAAACACTCTTTCTGCTGCCTTTTATTAAAATATAAATTAATCAAAAAAGTTTTGCACCTCCTCCGCGACTTGCGTTGATATTCTTTCAAACGGAAACCTTTGCAACAGTACTTGGACCAGAGGAAATCGTTACATACAGCCACCTGTGTAATCGATGTGAAACTGAACTTGTGTTTACAAAAGCACACTGCGTCTCTGATCGTGACGGGAACTGTGATTTGTGTATGCTGTTTGTTGAGTACCACTTCGTTGGGCTACAGAGTAGTATGGCAATTGTCATCGTAGGGAATGCTTTGCATTTCTTCAAGCGTACAAAGATTCATTACATATAATGCAACAAGGAATGGAGTCTACCTTCTCTTGCTGACAGTACGGGTAATGTAACTGATGATAATAAACAGAAGGCCGAAATTCTAAACCTAGCTTTCAAAAACTTGTTTACGGTAGAGGACTGCAGCACCATCCCCCTTTCAGTTATCGAACAAACGCAAGGATGGCTGACATAGTGTTTAGTGTATCTGTGTATTGAAACAGTTACGATGCTTAGACGCCAGGAAGGCATCTGGTCCAGACCGTATCCGCGTAAGATTATATGTTGACTATGCTACAAATATAGCACCACTCTTATCCATCATCTATCAGAGATCATTGGAACAGCGGAAAGTTCAACGGGACTGGAAGAAGTCCCAGGTCATAACAATCTATAAAAAGGGTAGAAAATCGGATGACATAATTGCCGGCCAATTTCACTGACATCGATTTGTTGTAGAAGCAAGGAACATATTTTGTGTTGAGACTTAATGACCTTTCAAGACTCTGAGAAGCTCATCTGCAGAAACCAGCACGGTTTTAGGAAACAGCGGTGTTGCGAGACACAGCTGGCCCTCTTTGTGCATGATATACAACAGGCTCTAGATACCGGCTACCAGGTTGATGCCGTATTTCTCGACTTTAGAAAGGCGTTCGACTCCGTTCCGCATTGTCGCTTGCTCCAAAAAGTGCGATCTTACGGCCTATCCGATGACGTATGCGGTTGGATAGAAAGTTTTCTAACAGACGGGGAGCAGTATGTCGTCCTGAACGGGGTGACTTCAACAGAAACAAGCTTAACTTCAGGTGTGCCCCAGGGCAGCGTAATAGGTCCGCTGCTTTTTACGATTTACATAAACGATCTAGTTGATGGTATTGACAGCGGCATTAGAAAAAATGTTCAAATGTGTATGAAATCTTATGGGACTTAAGTACTAAGGTCATCACTCCCTTAGCTTCCACACTACTTAACCTAAATTATCCTAAGGGCAAACACACACACACACACCCATGCCCGAGGGAGGACTCGAACCTCCGCCGGGATCAGTCGCACAGTCCATGACTGCAGCGCCCTAGACCGCTCGGCTAATCCCGCGAGGTGACAGCTGCATTAGACTATTTGCCGATGATGCTTTAGTCTACAGGAAAGTAGTATCACACGAAAGTTGTGAACAAATCAATGAGGATTTGCAGAAAATAAGTGCGTGGTGTAATTACTGGCAGTTATCTCTCAATATTAGTAAGTGTAACCTACTGCGTATGACAAGGCGAAAATCCTCATTAATGTATGAGCACAAAATAAATGCCCAGTCTTTGCAAGCGGTAACATCCGTTAAGTGTCTGGGTGTGACTAATCGAAATGATCCCAAATGGAATGATCAGCTCACACAAGTAACGGGTAAGGAGAACTCTCGATTGCGATTTATTGGTAGAATCCTGAAGCGATGCAGTCCTTCAGCGAAGGAAATAGCTTACAATATGTTAGTTCGTCCAGTCTTAGAGTATTGTTCGTCTGTATGGGACCCTTACCAGTTGGGTCTGATTCAAGAGATTGAGAAGGTCCAAAGAAGAGCGGCAAGATTCATGACTGATAAATTTAGCCATCGCGAGAGCGTTACTAATTTCATAGAAAGTTTGAAGTGGGACACTTGCAGACACACGGTGCGCTAAACGGAAGGGGCTGCCCACTAAATTCCGAAACCTGATCTTCACCGAGGATATAAAGCATATATTATTACCACCAACTTTCAAATTGCGCAATGATTACCATTCAAAGATAAGGGAAATTAGAGCTCGTACTGAGACGTTCAAACGGTCGTTTCTCCCTCGCGCGATCCGCGAATGGAACAGAAGGGGGAAACATGACTTTGGCGAGAATTGTGCCCTCAGCCACACATCGCTTGGTGGCTAGCGGAGTGTATATGTAGATGTAGATGTAGACAATGTCAATGAGGATGAGGCTCACTGTACTGTGCACGTACAATGGTACTGTAGTAAAGAGGCTCCAAGTGCAAGTGGGATACGTCGCTGCCGCCGGCTATCTTATGTCGTGGCGGCAGAGAATTCTCATAGTCCAGAGCCACTACATGCATGGCTCAGCGGGCGCACACCATTGGGTCCGCCAGGATACCACGTGGTCACAGTCGGAGTCCAACGGAAACTTGCAGTTGTGTTGCTATTACATCCATGGGGTGGTATCGGTACGTGAGACCACACTATTTGGTCTATCGAAGTACCTCGAAGGGTCGTTTCAAATCTAGACCACGTGCACTTTGTCCCTTTACCGCAAAAATGACTGTCAGCACTGGAATTTGCAGTCAAATTGGCGCACATCAACGAAAGTCACCCCTGTAGTGAGACATAAATCGTCGAAGCATCGTAATGACTTCTTGTGGTCAACACCGCCAGGTGTCTCATGGGCACCCAGAGCGGAAAGCAACAACCATGTGTGCTAATATTCTGTAGGCAACTGGGGAGGCTGATTCAAGCCAAGCAGTAAGCAGGCTTCTCCACACTGTCAATCTGGTCTCTAGGCATCCGTTGTGAACAACAGTACGGCACTGTAAAAGACAGTAAAGATCATTACCAATGCACGCGTCAGGCATGGGTTCAACTACGAAGTGTCATCAAAGCACTCCGTCTTCAGGCCACAAGCGGCCCATCGGGACCATCCGACCGCCGTGTCATCCTCAGTTGAGGATGTGGATAGGAGGGGCGTGTGGTCAAAACACCGCTCTTCCGGTCGTTATGATGGTTTTCTTTAACCGGAGTCGCTACTATTCGGCCGAGTAGCTCCTCAATTGGCATCACGAGGCTGAGTGCACCCCGAAAAATGGCAACAGCACATGGCGGCTGGATGGTCACCCATCCAAGTGCCAGCCACGTCCAACAGCGCTTACCTTCGGTGATCTCACGGGAACCGGTGTATCCACTGTGGCAAGGCCGTTACCGAGTGTCATCAGCCATGTTTTGAATTAGTATCATGCACGTCATGTCTTGGGTTACTATCATGTACAGATGTCGGACGTGTCTCGTCGTTATTGATGATAACTTGAGGACATTCCAGTATCGGGGCGGGATTCTTGAAACTGCTGTGCACCCTTGCTGATCTGTCCACTGATTAACTGACTGTCCCATGTCAAAGTCAGTTAGCATTTGCTTTCATACCACTCAGAAATGCAAAAATACAAACATGTTCAGCATTGACTTAGTGTGTCAATTGAACTGAACTACAAATTAACGATTGATAGTAAAAATTATTTAGTCTCTGCCCATGCATGAAAGCGCCTGAAAGATCAGAAGTCCCACAGAAAGAACCACAATGATGGGAGTCACAGAACTAGTTTGCAATATGGGTGATAAGTCTTATTTGCAATTAACACTGGCCTCTATTCAGGACTTACCACAAAGTCTAAATCCTTTCGATAGTAAAGCGACGGCGACTACTCAGCACAGTTGATAGTCTGAGTTAGACACAAGGACACCATTCTTGGAACACTGAGTCCGGAAGAGCCCAGGCTGGAGGAGGTGAAGTTCCCTGGACGGTGGCTGGCTGCTCGTAGTGCCTGCAGTCCAGTATCCTCCACACTGAACTGCTGCCCAAAACCACGTGTTGCAGATCCCAGTGACGGCACTGCTTCGGCACTGCTTGCAGTGGCTCAGCGAACGAAACTGGCAGAGAGCGGCCGGGTGCCGTCATAAATACACACCCGGCGGGATGATGTCTGCTCGGTGCTTGGGGTGGAACGTGATTCGCGGAGGCAAAGTAGTGGCTACGATTGTGAGGCTGTTGTCGGGAATGCGCACGCTGCTAGTCCTGAGGCTGGAGCCGAATGTTTCCACGGTGCAGGCTCGAGTTCCACTTTAAACGAAGACCGTTGTGTTTTGGATACAATCCAGCTAGTTGATACGCCGTGCCTGTCGTGCTGCTGCTGTCACGATCTGCCAAGGCAGTGTCTCCTGCGGAGCCGCAGAACGCGCAACTTGCAGACCACACCTGCGATGCGCGCAGCAGTGATCGCAGGCGAAGGTCTTGGATACATCACCTGTAGTCGCCTTTTACGATCACACCGACCATACCTCGTGTATATCATCCTAAAGGAGACACGTATCAACCCTATGGAATGACTGTCATATCTGCAGACGTGGACACAAATGAACATGCTTGTGACCACTTGCAGTGCCTTGCCCCAGAGACCAGTCTCGCACACTGGACGGCCTCAACAAAGCAGCCGTCGAAAACTGGGGAAAGCTTTAGCAGCAACATCTTGACCACATCTACGAGGATCCGAGCGTGTAACAATGCGATAGATGGAGCAATACTATACTGACTGTTGCCCAACAGCATATTTCGACTTCACATTCGTGCGATAATTTTGTCTTTACTTCGCAGTAATATATATATATATATTTTTTTTATTTAATAAGCCTTTTTCTTAAATCCAATGTGAGGCCACCTCGTAAATATACAGGGTGTCCCGGGAGGAATGGTCTACGCCTACATCTAAATGGTTACTCTGCAATTCACACTTAAGTGCCTGGCAGAAGATTCATCGAACCATTTTCATACTACTTCTCTACCATTCCACTCTCGAATGGCGCGTGGGAAAAAGGAACACCTAAATCCTTCCGTTCGGAGATTCCTCTTATTTTATTATGATGAGCATTTCTCCCTACGTAGGTGAGTGTCAACAAAATATTTTCGCGTTCGGAAGAGGAAGTTGGTGATTGAAATTTCGTAAATAGATCTTGCCGCAAAGAAAACCGCCTTAGTTTCAGTGACTGCCACCCCAACTCGCGTATTACATCAGTGACACTCTCACTCCTATTGGGCGATAACACGAAATGAGCTGCCCTTCTTTGCACTTTTTCGATGTCCTCCGTCAATCCTACCAGGTAAGGATCCCACACCGCGCAGCAATATTACAGCAGAGGACGGACAAGTGTAATGCAGGCTGTCTCTTTAGTGGGCTTGTCGCATTTTCTAAGTGTTCTGCCAACAAAGCGCAGTCTTTGTTCCGCCTTCCCCACAATGTTATCTATGTGTTCTTTCCAATTTAAATTACTCGTAACTGTAATTCCTAGGTATTTAGTCGAATTGACAGCCCTTAGATTTGAGCGATTTCCTACACCCAAAATTTATCGGGTTTCTTTTAGTACCCATGTGGATGAACTCGCACTTTTCTTTGTTTAGTGCCAATTGCCAGTTTTCGCACCATACAGAAATTCTCTCTAGATCGTTTTGTAATTGGAATTGATCGTCTGATGATTTTATTAGACGATAAATTACAGCGTCATCTGCAAACAACCTAATGGGGCTGCTCAGATTATCACCTAGATCATTTATGTAAATCAGGAACAGCAGAGGGCCTATGACACTACATTGCGGAGCGCCAGATATCACTTCTGTTCTATTCTATGATTTACCGTCTATCACTACGAACTGTGACCTCTCTGAGAGGAAATCACGAATCCAGTCACACAATTGAGACGATACTCCATATGCAAGCAGTTTGATTAATAGTCAGCTTGTGAAGAACGTTTTGAAAAGCCTTCTGGAAATCTAGGAACATGGAATCGAGCTGAAATTCCTTGTCGTCAGCACTCATTACTTCATGGGAATAAAGAGCTAGCTGTGTTGCACAAGAACGATATTTTCTGAATCCGTATTGGTTATGTATCAATAAGTCATTTTCTTCAAGTTGATTCATAATGTTCGAGTACAGTATATGCTCCATACTCCTACTGCAAATTTAAGTCAGTGATATGGCTCTGTAATTCAATGGGTTGCTCCTATTTCCTTTCTTGAATATTGGTGTGGCCTGTGCTACTTTCCAGTCTTTAGGAACAGACCTTTCGTCAAGTGAGCGGTGTTCAGGGATATGACAGGAAAGATCATTCGAAGCAAAAAATTCTAGTAAACACTGGCTCTAAAAAGGATACTTTAAGAGCTATGAGCACTTCCTCATCTTCCAGATTGTGAAAAAAATCTCTTCTGCTGCAAACTCTTTGCTTTGAGATGGGAGTATGAACCAAAACAAGAAAAAAATGACCAGTGAGGATGGGCTCTAAGATTCATACCGTAAGAGCAAAGAGCACCAGTTCATCTTCCTACTGTGGAACACATCTCTTCTACTGAACAAATACTCATAGTACTTCAGGTATGAATTTTAGAGCCCATATTTACTAGATTTTTTGCTGTGACTGATCGTTCCTGTCATATCACTAAATATTTAGATTCCTCCTAGGATTCCCTATGTGGCAGACGAGTGAGGTATACACCTACTTACTTTCGTTGATTCCCAAATATGCTGCCAGAGAAAGCACCCTAAAATGCACTTATATTACAGACTCGAGGACTGGAGGTCTTCGACATCTGCCAGCATGTTAATAACTACAAAATGCGCATGTGACGCGCTCTCTCTATTACATAAGTGATTAGTCGATATCAAGTTCTTTAACAGGGACTGATTTTGTTTCAGAATCCAAAGAAGCACAGGACTGCAATTTTAAAAAGAACCTGAATTCAACTGGAAACGCGGTGGCTTCGTAACGTAGGACAGGAAAGGCACTTTCCCAAACATATTTGTGACTGGCAGACCAATAAGGGAGAGCCAAACCCACAACAATAGTGTCAATCACATACTTCCCCGCACACAGTTTTATAAGCACTAGTAAGGCTGGAACAACAGACAGATCAAAGGTACCTCTTACATTAAGCGGTATATCTGTCACACATAACTGCACACAACACAATTTTCCATACCTGGCCAAAGACAACTGCAATTTACCAAGCTCAAATAAAACTAAGAATTTGAGCACTGGCGATACTACGAGTAAACGCGACCATTCGGTCATTAGCGATTCAGCAAATTATTGTCAAAACGAAACAGACACAGAACATTAGCGCGTTAAAGACTTAATTGTGGGTCCGCACGTTTCTGTAATGCTCAGTCATCTTTAACCCCTGTGCATAGCGTTACATAATTGGGTGGGACGCTGTGAAGCCGCGTAATGTCAAAGGACCACGCTAATAACGTTGCTGCTCTACGCTGTTGGTGGTTCAATCTCCAGAAAATGCCCACCGGTCGCACACGTCGTCTTCTGCCTGATTCTCTGTCACAAAGCCTTCGGCGGTGAACTCCGCCACAACGCCATCTGCCTCGAAATGCAGAAGTTACTCCTACTTGTTTCCGATACGTTGTCGCAAGTCATAATCGCTAACTGTTTATACTCCAAAAAATATACTTGGAACCTAATGGTATTCGTTCAGGAACATTGCAATTCCTCTCATCATTTTTATAATTTTATTTACCATTTGAAGTTTCATAAAAATGCAGCTTGACGGAGCGAAACGTGGGCTCCAACCCAGTGCCAAGCTACACGTTGCTCCCCTTGAATTTAAGCCCACACATGTTCGGGGATATGTAGGTTGCGCAAAACTTTTTTGAGTAGTTTATTTAGAAACATTTTCCTTTTTATGATCAATCTCATACAGGATCAAAATTAAGTATGAGGACAGACTTCGGGAGATGATTTCTGACAGGGAAAGAAAAAGGAAAGTTTACTTCAACTTATGTCTGGAAATGGACTATGAGTCTGTAATAAAGCAGATAGTACCGGTATATTATGTGAACTTAACATAATATTTAATTAATGCATATTTGCCAGCTTAGATATCACTTATGGACAACATCATTATCTGTGTTGCCGGTTGTGTGCTTTCAGCTAAGTAGAAGCAGAATGGTTCATTAGTGATTCCTGAAGCAAGCCGAGATGCTTTTCGTTTACAATAAAGCACATGGAAACTGTCGAGAGTCCTCGCGGATTTAGCGAGCTGCCTACCGTAATAGACTTCCCCATCTGATTCACAAAACGTTTGCAGCCATTGCTTGAAATTTGTGTGAACATGGGTTCATTCAGAGAGATGAACAACTTATATGGTCGCGGCAAGTTCAAACAGCAGCTCTGGAACGATAGGTTCTACACGACACTGGGGCCAACACAACAAGCTCCACGTACGTCGCACGCCAGCATGGAGTTAGCCAAAGGATCGTATTGTGTATCCTGCGTGAAGACATACACTCTTGCTATCAATTACAATCACTTCAGGGATTATCGATTGCAGGTTTTTCTCTACGCTGTTTGTTTTGATGCTGGTTGTTGCAACAGAACATTACCACTATGGGCTTTCTGCCGTTGGTACTATTCACCGATTAAGCGAACTTTGCTAGAGATGGTATCAGAAACCTATGCCGTTGTCATCTGCGGGCTGTAGAAACTCCTCGGGGAATGGTCGAATCGTCTATCAGTAACGGATTAGTATCAATGTTTGAGCAGGGATTATTGGCGACCTTGGATCAATTGATTTGCCACAGTGCCTTAATGGACGCACGTTTGTGGAGTTTCTGCGTAAGTCTCTGCCTGTTTTTCTGGCGACTGTGCCGTTAGCTGTGCTGTAGGTAAAGTGGCTGGTGCATGGCGGAGCATTATTCCACTCCCGTATCGTTGTTCTTCAGGACCTCGGCATCTTCCCCAGGAGATGGATAAAACGAGAAGGCTGTTGGTCCTGGTCGCCTCTGTCATCAGTCCTAAACCCCTATGATTTTACCTGTGCGCGCATCTGAAATGTCTTGTGTAAGCTGTACCACTTATTGCAACCCTCGAACATTGTGTCTGTGCAGCCTGTGACGCTATTTGGTTACAACCTGGAATTTTAAAAAGAGTGATGCAGTCCATGATACGACCTGCCAATTGTCGCTTTGCATTCCGTAGCAAGCACTTTCAACATCTTTTGTAAGATGGAAAAATTAATACCATGTAATGTGCAATGTAATTCACCCGTCATCTTTTGTAAGATGGGAAAATTAATACCATGTAATGTGCAACGTAATGCACCCGTTACGAACTGCTTTATTGTAGACTCACCATCCATTTGCTGACACGTGTTGTTATGAGTCTTTTTGTTCCTTTTTCTGTCAGGAATCACGTCCTGAAGTTTGTCTCATTACTTGATATTCGCCTGGAATATTGTTATTTATATCATAAATGAACAGATAATCTTGCACTCTTGTAGAAGTAAAGACTTCGTGCAGAAAAACTGAACAGTAATATGGAAGTACTATAAAAGAAAGAAAAAATAATTAAGTAAGTGCTATATCTAAGTCCAGTGACTGTGTCTGCTTCTTCCCACTACTGGAGTCATTAGTAAAAATATATCCAAGTTTTCAAACTAAGTGTTAGTAACCAGTATTTACTGTTTGACCCTGAACTTATAGTTTTTAAGGAGAAATAATTTATATAATGATAATCTACATTTTTTTCATGTCTCTTTTCGTCGTCAATAAATGAATCTTATATTCTGTTATGTCAGTGTAATAATAAATAACCAATTTCAATCTGTTTCAGCTGACTTGAAACTCGAGGCACTCTTCATAGTAAGGATAAATGTAAATTTATTTGTACTGTTTGTGCAAAAGGCATTGTCCGTCAAGGAATAGCTGTGTATTATTACAATTTCTCCAAAATATATGTGTTGTAAGAGTTTAATGTTGAGATTATTGAGTTTCCATATGCATATTTTCATCTGCGCACTTTCTCTTTGGCGACTTCAGACTATTGAGGAGTGAAGTACAGTGTACTGCATGTGAGGATTAAGGCGGAGGAGACAATAAGCTCCACCTCCATTTCGCTTTGCTACGAACAAGAGAATTATGGCACTCATCATATTGTGCACCTGTAATGGCGCCCACTATGGCTCAGTAACTGATCCATCACTAGTTCTGCTGCAGGCTACTTGGAAACAACTTTTTTTTAATGAAAGTGGTTTATTCTTGTTGACTTTAGTGTGTTGAATCCCAACACGATAGCAAAAAAAGGCGTATCATCCGCCAGTATTTTACAGTTAACATTCAATTTATTTTTTAAAATACATTTTAGAGATTTTAATCATGTAATACATACATTTCGTATATTGTTTGAGTGAATAACGAAATGGTGTTGAAATTTCGGAGTATGTTTTGCTCTGGTTAGTATGTGTAGTAGTAACTACTATAGTAAGCTCCATAATTCCATTTTTTCTTTTGCGTAAGAACCTCATGGATCCGGAAAATTTCTGTTATCGTCTCAACATGTTAAACTGAGCCTCACGGAATAGTTTGTGATAACTTCCCCAAAAATGCAGAAAGCTTCAGATGTCTCCTCGAGACGTTTCCTCATCTACCAGAATCGGAATTTAAAGAATTCCTGTTTGTTGAACTTGACATTCGAAAACTTATGTGAGATTCCATCTTTGAGTATGAAAAAACTGGAAGAGTGGGTTTGGCATCATTCAAGGAGATTGTTACAAAGTTTTCAACCAACAATATGGACCCGCAATGGTTTGATTTTGCAGACGAACATGCAGTTTGATGAGCCTCAAGATTCAATTTTTTTAACAGCTACCTTGATTTTTTTTCGTGAAACAGAATCAGGGCCCCTGAAATGCTAGTATAATGTGAGATTGCTTTTAGTTGCTTCAAACGACGTACATCGGAAAGAAAGTTCTATTAGGTGCTTTAAGGAAAAGAGAGAAAGGAAACGTAAAGCTAAGGTCACAAAATTTACATGTATTAGCGAAGTATTTTCATGTTTATACTTCAAGTAAACCTTTGTCCGTAACGAAAAATTAAATTATTTCTCATACTGGTTATATGTTTTTTGCTAATTTTGTAGTTCATAAACAGGTCACATTGTGACAAAATTGTACATGGTAGAAGAAAACTAAGGTCGAATATGGATTCAGCGCCCGAAAACCATGGGATTAAACCATTACCTAATAAAAAGTAATCAAAAAATGTTTCCGTTGAGCTGTGCATTTAAAATCAGCACTTCGAAGTTAGTGTACGGTCTGGTTCCAGACCTTCCTACCAAAGAGAAGTCCGCTACCTAAGCCTCAGTAGCCATTGGTGCTAACGAGGGAACCTCCCCATCGCACCCCCCTCAGATTTAGTCATAAATTGGCACAGTGGATAGGCCTTTAAAAACTAAACACAGATCAATCGAGAAAACAGGAAGAAGTTGTGTGGAACTATGAAAAAAATAAGCAAAATATACAAACTGAGTTGTCCATGTGCAAGATAAGCAACATCAAGGAGAATGTGAACCCAGGAGCGCCGTGGTCCCGTGGTTAGCGTGAGCAGCTACGGAACGAGAGGTCCTTGGTTCAAGTCTTCCCAAGAGTAAAAAGTTTACTTTCTTTATTTTCGCAGAGTTATGATCTGTTCGTTCGTTCATTGACGTCTCTGTTCACTGTAATAAGTTTAGTGTCTGTGTTTTGCGACCGCACCGCAAAACCGTGCGATTAGTAGACGAAAGGACGTGCCTCTCCAATGGAAACCGAAAACATTTGACGGACGGACGGACATAATTGTCTGAAAATAAGAAATTAAACTTTCCACTCGAGGGAAGACTTTAACCAATGACCTCTCGCTCCGCAGCTGCTCACGCTAACCACGGGACCACGGCGCGCGTGGTTTCACACTGTCCTTGATGTTGCTTATGTTCAACATGGACTACTCAGTTTGTATATTTTGCTTATTTTTTTCATAGTTCCACACAACTTCTTCCTGTTTTCTCGATTGATATGTGTTCAGTTTTTCAAGGCCTATCCACTGTGCCAACGTATAACTAAATCTGAGTGGGGTGCGACGGGGAGGTTCCCTTGTAAGGAGACAGTCGCCAATGTTTGATGCTACAATATAGGACTGTTAGATAACAAAAGATCACGGATCCTGGAAAAATAAGCATTACAAACCGAAAGTGTTCCAAATTGGCAACTACGGACGTGAAGCGCGAAGGAAAGTGCGCAGATGGTGCTAGGCCTTGGCGGACACTGCCACCTGACTCCACACGTACGGGACAGACGTTGAGAGGTGTTGTTTTTCTTGTGAATTGCAGTTCCTCCCAAACTTAGCCCATTTACCTCTGACAGAACGCAGCACGTGGGCGAGCGGGCCAGCCTGACGTGCTCTGTGACGCGCGGAGACCTGCCGTTGACCATCAGCTGGTTCAAGGACGGCCGCTCGGCGGACTCCATGCCGCGGGTCTCCGTGACCCGCGTCGATCAGTTCAATAGTATTCTCTTGATCGAAAGTTTGTCTCCAGATCACAACGGCAACTATTCTTGTGTGGCGCGCAACCAGGCGGCCGAGGTATCTCACACGCAGCAGCTCATGGTCAATGGTAAACAACCATCTCTCATGTCGCCGCAGCCGACTTTATTATTATTATTATTACTACTACTCTTTTTTTCTCCGAAGGAAACTTTTTTTTAATTTTCTAAAAAGAATTTTTTCTATTTCTTCTTTTTCTGCTCTCATGTTTTTATTCTTCTCTCTTTAATTCTTCCAGTTCCTCCTATAATTGAGCCTTTTTCCTTCCAAGACGGGCTTTCCGAGGGCATGCGTACCCGCACAGTGTGTGGCGTGAGCAGGGGGGACTCCCCGCTCTCCATCACGTGGCTCAAAGATGGCGGCACGCTCTCCTCTCAGCTGGGAGTGAACGTGTCAGCCCTTGATCTTTATTCTAGCCTCCTCAGCATTTCTAGCCTCTCTTCCACACACTCTGGCGATTACACGTGCGTAGCCTCCAACCCGGCAGCCGAGGTTAGGTACACGGCCAAGCTACAGGTCAAAGGTAACCGCTTTTTTGTCTTCTGCCGTTTTCTGCCTCTACTACTACTACTACTACTTCTTTCTCTATTTGCGTTTGTCTCCTGCTTCCCAAGTACGTTTCTTTCTTTTATTGTGTTTTACTAGTCAGAAACCGCCACGTCTTTACATTTCGGTTGCTTTGGCACATGGGAATGCACCGGTGACTGGAATCCCAGGTTTGTTTCACAAAGGTAACAGTTGATGCACCTTTTGAGTTGTTTCTTTCTCAGTAGCTAGTGACTTTTTTTCTAACTATTTTTTATCGCATGCAACTATATCTCTTTATTTCTTCAACATTTCTACATATATTTTCTTATTATTCACCCAATTAATCCCGATAGCCAATTTCACTACAAATATTTTGCTCACATTTGTTCCTTTTTAGCAACCCTCACCGTGTAAATAAGCTTTTGCAGCATTTTTATCACCACGTAAAAGTAGTCCTGACACCCACAGTAGTTTCACTTTGACAAATGTGCTTATATTTCGACTTTTCTGTTCAGAGACGAATAACTTGCAAGAAATTCACTGTTTTTTTGATCGAGTTACTAACACTTTTGCAATACTGTTCAAAGTGTCATAACGACTGAGCTAAACATCTTTGGTGCTAATTAGTAGCTGATATAACGCCACCGGCGGAGGTTTCGTCGAGGCTGACGTGTGTGTCGTGTGTCCAGTGCCACCTCGCTGGACTGTGGAGCCCTCGGACGCCAGCGTGGAGCGCAACCGCCACGTGACACTGCACTGCCAGGCCCAGGGCGTGCCGCAGCCCACCGTCGTCTGGAAGAAAGCAACAGGTAGCTCCCCAGTGCCGCCCGCCTACTTGGGATGCGTCATCAGGGCGCCGACGAGAGAACAACTTTAGCTGCGGCGGGCGCATCCCATTAAAAACATATCTCCTTTTCGTGCAACGCTTAGCTTCAAACAAACTACTTGCTTCCGGAATGAATTTTTCACTTTGCAGCGGCGGGTGCTCTCATGCGAGACTTCCTGGCAGATTAAAACTGTTTTGCTGGAGCAGTTCTGGAATTCAGAAGCTCTGTCTTTCGCAAATGCTCTGCTCAAGCGCGAGTCGTGTCCAGTCCTCACAGCTTTAGTTTCACCACTATCTGATCTCCTACCTTCCAAACGCCACAGGACTGGAAAGCACACTACTGGCCATTAAAATTGCTACACCAAGAAGAAATGCAGATGTTAAACGGGTATTCATTGGACAAATATTATACTAGAACTGACATCAGATTACATTTCCACGCAATTTGGGCGCATAGAACCTGAGAAATCAGTACCCAGAACAACCACCTCTGGCCGTAATAACGGCCTTGATACGCCTGGGCATTGAGTCAAACACAGCTTGGATGGCGTGCATAGGTACAGCTGCCCATGCAGCTTCAACACGATACAACAGTTCATCAAGAGTAGTGACTAGCGTATTGTGACGGGCCAGTTGCTCGGCCACCATTGACCAGACGTTTTCAATTGGTGAGAGATCTGGAGAATGTGCTGGCCAGGGCAGCAGTCCAACATTTTCTGTATCCAGAAAGGCCCGTACAGGACCTGCAACAGGCGGTCGTGCATTATCCTGCTGAAATGTAGGGTTTCGCAGGGATCGAATGAATGGTAGAGCCAAGGGTCGTAACACATCTGAAATGTAACGTCCACTCTTCAGAGTACCGTCAATGCTTACAAGAGGTGACCGAGCCGTGTAACCAATGGCACACCATACCATCACCCCGGGTGATACGCCAGTATCACGATGACGAATACACGCTTCGCGTTCACCGCGATGTCGCCAAACACGGATGCGACCATCATGATGCCGTAAACAGAACCTGGATTCATGCGAAAAAATTACGTTTTGCCGTTTGTGCGCCCTGGTTCGGCATTGAGTACACCATCGCAGGCGATCCTGTCTCTGATGCAGCGTCAAGGTTAACCGCAGCCATGGTCTCCGAGCTGATAGTCCATGCTACTGCAAACGTAGTCGAACTGTTCGTGCAGATGATTATTGTCTTGCAAACGTCCCCATCTGTTGATTCAGGGATCGAGACGTGGCTGCACGATCCGTTACAGTCATGCGGATAAGATGCCTGTTATCTCGACTGCTAGTGATACGAGGCCGTTGGGATGCAGCACGGCGTTCCGTATTACCCTCCTGAACCCACCGATTCCATACTCTGCTAACAGTCATTGGATCTCGACCAACTCGAGAAGCATTGTCGCGATATGATAAACCGCAATCGCGATAGGCTACAATCTAACCTTTATCTAAGTCGGAATCGTGATGGTACGCATTTCTCCTCCTTACACAAGGCATCGCAACAACGTTTCACCGGGCAACGCCGGTCAACTGTTGTTTGTGTATGAGAAATCTGTTGGAAACTTCCCTCATGTCAGCACGCTGTAGGTGTCGCCACCGGCGCCAACCTTGTGTGAATGCTCTGAAAAGCTAATCATTTGCATATCACAGCATCTTCTTCCTGTCGGTTAAATTTCGCGTCTGTAGCACATCTTCGTGGTGTAGCAATTTTAATGGCCAGTAGTGTAGTAGATGAAGTATTGGCGGAAGTAAAGCTGTGAGGACGGGTCGTGAGTCACGCTTGAGTGCCTCAGTGGTGCCTGCGCGGTACCTCAGCGCGATCGGTCAGAGGGCTGGCCACTCTCTCTAATAATACACCAAGTAAAGATATTTGCGTCGTTGATACATCGAGAGGCGTTGTGAGACGACTGCAGAGAACCGATCTCCCCGAAAAAGAATCATGACGAAGAAACCGACAGAAAGAAAGAAAGAAATTCTAAAAAAGGCTAGAGCATTTACCCACGAAACGCGAATGCCCCGGGTTTGAGTCCCGTTCCGGCACACTGTTTTAATCTGCCAGGAAGTTACAACTACTTGCTTGCACAACACAGCCTAATTGTGAGACAACTTTTTAAGGGGGATAGGACGTCAAACGGGCCAACATCGAGAAGGAGAGGCACCACAGGACATTTTAATTTGCACTGTCTATACTTTTACAAATAAATTCATAAAAGTTTGTCAGCATGACCAGGAAGGTTTCAGGATTCACACTCATAGCAGTGCAGTGGAAATTCAAAAACACGAAAAAATAATATTTTTTAAATGTGAAATTTCATGATTTTTTGTCACTTACTGTTGGCTGAATTTGTTGCTATAGGTACACTTTTCTTCATAAGTAAGAGAGATTCTTCGATGAATTTTGCACAGCTTACAGACTATACTTACACGTGTATGAAACTCTAGAATTAATTTAATCTATGGAAAAATGAATGGTCTGTTACGTTTTGAACTTCGTGTTTAGAGAAAACTCGAATTTTATAGTTAATTATCTCAATTTTTACCACAGTTTTTAACAAATTTGGGAAATTCTAGAGTTTCATACACCTGTAAGTATGGTATGTATGCTGTGCAAAATTCATCGAAGAATCTCTCTTATTTATGAAGAAAAGTGTACCTACAACAACAAATGCAGCCAATACCAAGTGAAAAAATGATGAAATTTCACATGTAAAAAAATTTGTTTTGTTATGTTTTTGAACTTCCTCTGCTGTGAGTGTGAATCTTGAATCCTTCCTGGTCATGCTAACGAAGTTTTATGAATTTATTTGTAAAAATATAGACAGTGGAAATTAAAATGTTCTGTGGTGCCTCTCCTGCTCCAAGTCGGCCCGTTTCACGTCCTACCCCCGTTAAATGAAAGTGTCTTATTCTTGTTGATTTTAGTGAGTTGGATACTAAGATGGTAACCACTACTTTAACTGACAAGGGGATCCTCCAGACTGTAAATCACGGATTTTGATGCGCTTCAAATATGTCGTAGAGGCACTTACCCTGAGTACCTGGCTAACCGGTTTTTTAGCGACGTGCCTTGGTTTTTGAGAGAATCGATTTTGAAGTTCATTGCGCGGTTTCTATGCGCATAACATTACATATTCCGATTAAGTCTGCGTAGCGTAGCGGTAAAGGTTCACGGCTACCGCGATGGAGGTACCGTGTTCGAATCTGCTCCCATATGTTTCTTCAAGTATGCAAGAACCGACTGGAAAATTTGGTCCTAACGTTCAGAAACGAGTAGACAAATTAACAGGGAAATACAGAAATGTAGTCGTGTCCTGCACGAAATCCATGAAGTTGACGAAACTGGTGTACGACGAATTTTTGTGTTCTGTAATTCTTCCGTACGTGGGATAGAAAAAAATTTTGTACATTATCGATTCGTGGGGAGGGTAAACAGATTCAGCTTTATACGATCATCTATTCACTGATGAAAGGAAAGCGAGCACCTGCACCCTAAAAGTGGTCCCACCAATGGGCACTCCTTATTGCCAGCCCTGCAATGTTTATTTTTACCGACAGGTGGAAATCTGCACGAAAATTGTTCAGTATGCTGCCGACTTGATGAAAGACAGTAGACAGATCGCTTCTAGGGAAGGTTCGATAAAATTGCATTCGCTGTTCCTACATCAATTCGGCGCACCTAATTTTGAAAGCATGATTAGATATACATGGTTCGCATCGAAATAAGCGGTTGAAAGTGAAATATTTTTGAATGCAAAAGAACTGTGTTTCCCGGTATAGCGCTCATGAAGAAACCGTGCCCCTGCAAGACGGTTGCTTTCATAAAATGCGCGTGGTGCTGCGAAAATTTGTGCTTCGGTTGTATCTGCGATAAGTATCACCCACAATATTGTTCTGGCACATCAAGACGATGAAAAATAAGTTTTTGTATTATTTTATGACAGAAAAATTAGTGACTGAATATATCTTTATAATTTCGCACCCTTATACTGTGGTGATATTCTTTGAAATAAATTGAAGAATTCGGTCGATTTTGGAAAAAAAAAGTGCACGAGGAGGATTTTAACACGGCCCTTCCAGCGTGGTAGATGTGAACCTTTACCGCTGCGCTATTTTTTTTTTCTCATTTTGTTCGTTATTGATCGTTGTGTTTGGTCGTTGCGGACGTCACAAGACATCCTGTTCAAGTCCGGCGGTTCATCCTTCCACTTAGTCTTTTTACTACAGAGGCCAACCTGCTCTCTGACCGAACACGCTGAGCTACCGTGCCGGCAAGAGAGAGAAGGAGGGATTTGGGAGGGAGAGACAGAAAGAGAGATTTGGGAAAGAGAGAGAGAGAGATAATAGAGGGAGAGAGAGAGGGAGAGGAACGGGGTGGGTTGGGTTGGGTTGTTTGGGGGGAGGAGACCAGACAGCGAGGTCATTGGTCTCATCAGATTAGGGAAGGATGGGGCTGGAAGTCGGCCGTACCCTTTCAAAGGAACCATCCCGGCATTTGCCTGGAGCGATTTAGGGAAATCACGGAAAACCTAAATCAGGATGGGCGGGAGCGGGATTCAACCGTCGCCCTCCAAATGGTGATGAAGGACACGCAACACCCACTACCCTTCCGGGAATCGAACCCAGGCCGCCTTGCGTGATAGTCGGTGACGCTACCGCTACGCTACGGAGGCGGACGTTACGTTGCCTTGCTCGAAATACAACTAATGTTACGGGTATAGATATCGCGCAATGAACTTCAAAATCGAACTTCTCAAAAGCCAAGGCCCGTCGCTAAGAAACCGGATAGCCAGATACTCAGGGTAAGTGCCTCTACAACATATTTGAAGCGCATCAAAATCCGTGAGGCCGGCCGAGGTGGCCGAGCGGTTATAGGCGCCACAGTCTGGAACCGCGCGACCGCTACGGTCGCAAGTTCGAATCCTGCCTCGGGCGTGGATGTGTGTGATGTCCTTAGGTTAGTTAGGTTTAAGTAGTTCTAAGTTCTAGGGGACTGATGACCTTAGAAGTTAAGTCCCATAGTGCTCAGAGCCATTTGAACCAAAAGCCGTGATTTACAGTATGGAGGATCCTCTTGTGAGACACAGAGCGCTTTCCGATAGACAGTAGGTTGTCGAAGTAGACTATTGCTCATTAAAACTCCAAGACCTGGATAGATGGCAATTAACAACTTTTTACTTGTAGCGCGTAGACAGTAGTAGGAAGTACACATGAGTGAGTTTGTAGGTGATGTGGGGGAGCGCGATGGGGGGGTGGTGGGGAGGGGTGGAGCGGGAGGGCGGATGGAGACAGGGTGCGAAATCTACTACATTGAGCTGCCAACTCTGTCAGCAGTAACGAACGCAACAGGGCTGGGCATAGGGTCGTTCTGAGTCTGATTCACAGATAAGGCAACTTTGGGCGATCAAACAATTTGTCAGACTTCTGATGTTTGTCAAATTATGTGGCAATGTGCACCTCGAGAAAATTTGTAAGTGCACAGTTTAACGTACAGGTTTGAACGTTTAAGCATGACTTTGTCATACTATAGGCAGTTGCTTGCCTTATTGTTATCTGTGCCCGCATCTCGTGGTCGTGCGGTAGCGTTCTCGCTTCCCACGCCCGGGTTCCCGGGTTCGATTCCCGGCAGGGTCAGGGATTTTCTCTGCCTCGTGATGGCTGGGTGTTGTGTGCTGTCCTTAGGTTAGTTAGGTTTAAGTAGTTCTAAGTTCTAGGGGACTTATGACCACAGCAGTTGAGTCCCATAGTGCTCAGAGCCATTTGAACCATTTTTTTGTTATCTGTGACATCTAGCAACTGGAGCAGTCTTCGAATTTAGCGTCTTGCATTGCTCCTCGTACATCGCCCACTAGTGTCAAAATGCTTTGGGGCATGACATCCACAGCGTGACAGCTGCTCGAAAGTGAGATGAAATCAAACAAACTTGGTTGCTGCATTCTCGTTTGTTTGACAAACACGTGGACAGCAAACAGTGAATTTGACATACAAATTCGATGGTTTACAGGGCCCTATGCTTGTACGTCACTCCATGTTGGTTCAACTCTGTGTCAGAGTTCATCGACTGTAGTGTCTGATGAGTGGTGGGGCACCAGTCTCTCGGCAATGCCTGTCTCGATGTTTTCAGGGAGTGAGGGATGTGGAGAACGTGTTGGTTAGTACAACAGTCAAACACCCTCAGTATCTAAATAGGTCAGGACAGTACGGGCAACGACATTGCCGACGACGGATCGTCAAACCTTAATTTTTCTGCCTTCCTACTATACATTGCTGTCAGCTGAACGTCCCGAATCATTTTTAGCGTTAAGCAAGGTTTATCAACGAACACATTTTTATTTTTCCAATACGAATCTTTTGACTTGGAATAGATTGTAGAGTTCATTATACGGCTGGTTTCAACTGATTTGTCTGTGTTAATAAGTGCACCAACGTGGTATAGGTTTGGCAATAACAATGTACCACATTAAAGGAATGGATCCAGGCAGACTTACAAAACAAATATTCGATTTTATTAACAACAGGAGTAAAGCGAAAATTGACACGACGGAATTAGCGATATCAAAGCTGATCTGAAATCTGCAGAAATTACTCCAGAAGATGTCCAAAACGGCGAAATCTTCAGTCCAAAATTCACAAATGGCAAGTTTACTAAGAAGTAAACCGAAGAAGAAGACTGGGAGAACATGGTCTGAAGAGAGAATGGAAGCCCACAGGAAGACAATGAAAGAAACATGAGCAATAATTAAGGCAAATTCCCACCTGTAAAAACTTTTCATAGTCCTAAAGGGCTTATTAGTAATTAATAATCAAAATTTAAAAAATTATCTACTGGTGACAACATATTTTCAACACTCTTGTGTGATTTGTCATAATCAGACTTCTGGAAGTTAATTCGTGCTTGTTTTCTATTTCCCACCAATATATATTCATTTACTATTGCGTAAGACCTGAATATCTAAAATCATCAAAACACGATTCAGGCTACAGTGTACAAATAACAATAGCATTACCGTCATAATTACACTTAGCTAATTCATCAGTAAGAGTTTTCCATTATATTTCATATATATTCATTTGGGATACGTTCGTATTCACTCTGCAGTTTACAGAAATACATCGGAAAGTGAAAACTAACACTGTGCAGGCTTAGAATAACAATATTTCTAGAGCAGCATAGGCTACAGCGCTTGTAATCAACATCAATCTGAGATTGTTACGTCATTCTACTACAGCGTCGTTCGATTAAGCTAAGATCGAAACCTTCATATTACACGTTCCTGCCCCGTTTTTGCCTACTTCTTTATTTGCAGCTGCAATGGTTAATTACAGTTGCTGCCTTGGTTCAAATGGCTCTAACCACTATGGGACTTAACATCTAGGCGCTTCAGTCTGGAACCGCGCGACCGCTACGGTCGCAGTTTCGAATCCTGCCTCGGGCATGGATGTGTGTGATGTCCTTAGGTTAGTTAGGTTTAAGTAGTTCTAAGTTCTAGGGGACTAATGACCTCAGAAGTTAGGTCCCATAGTGCTCAGAGCCACTTTTTTGACTTAACATATGAGGTCATCAGTCCCCTAGACTTAGGACTACTTAAACCTAACTAACCTAAAGACATCACACACATCCATGCCCGAGGCAGGACTCGAACATGCGACCGTAGCAGCAGCGCGGTTCCAGACTGAAGCGCCTAGAACCGCTCTGCCACAGCGGCCGGCAGTTGCTGCCTTGGATGCAAGAGAAATTAGTGAACAATTCTGAACCGTTCCACCGTACCGGAGTCAGGTGGGCTAGAACGCAAAAATCCGCCTTGAATATCTGAACGTTCATTCCTAAGATATTTCTAGTTTGTCAGAATAGCAAAGTGGGCTACATGCCATAGTGGATCCAGTACCTGTATACCTACAAAACTAATCATACCTTGTTTTCTCTGGAGCTTTGTGGAGCTTTGACGCTTGTATATTGTCATCTTTCATGCAGAGGAGGATATATTTGTAGGCTATCACGAATTTTCACATTCCCAGCTCATCTCCTGCATGTTATAGTTACTATGCGTTTGATCTTCTAATGCGAGCTAATAAATGCGTTACTGTTATGTGTGTCTATGAAAGGCGCTGACGTTAATTTCGATACATGCCGTACGCATTTCTGCTCTGTAAATTCATTATTAAAAAAAGGAAGAGGGAGCAGTAGACGAAGACGAGATGATAGATATGATACCGCGAGAAGAATTTAACAGGGCACCCAAAGCTCTCGGTCGAAACCTGACAGCCGGCCGTTGTGGCCGAGCGGTTCTAGACGCTTCAGTCCGGAACCGCGCTGCTGCTACGGTCACAGGTTCGAATCCTGCCTCGGGCATGGATGTGTTTGATGTCTTTAGGCTAGTTAGGTTTAAGTAGTTCTAAGTCTAGGGGACTGATGACCTCAGATGTTTAGTCCCATAATGCTCAGAGGCATTTGAACCATTTTAGAAACCTGAAGCATACGTCATTTATACAAGAATTATTAAGATCCTTTGGAGGACCATCTAATGAGAAAACTATTTCATCTGGCGTGTAAAATATATAAGACAGGCATAATACCCTCTGGTTTCAAGAGGAATATAATACGGCTAATTCCAATTCCAAAGAAGGTAGTTGCTGACAGGTGTGAAAATGACAAAACTATGAGTTTAGTAAGTCATGGTTTCAAAACACTGTTACTAACTGCATACAGAAGTTTGGAAAAACTAGAAGTCGAGCTCGGGGAAGGTTAGATTTCGGAGAAATTTAGGAACACGTGAGGTAACGCTGACTCTACGACTTTATTTATTTATTTAGCGTATGGCATCTACAGAGTAAAATTGCACACAAACTATCAATTAATATAATAAACGAATTACAAATATATTATTTAATGATTGATTGCAAACAACAATATGCAATCAATCATTTAATACTCTACGACTTATCTTACAAGATAAGACTATAGAAAGGCAAAGCTGCTTATAGAGCATTTTTTTAATTTGGAGAAAGCTTTTGACTAATTTGACTGGAATACATTCTTTCAGATTCTGAAGATAGCAAGGATAAAACACAGGGAGTGAAAAGTTATCTACAGAAGCCAGATCGCAGTTGTGAGACTCGAGGAACACGCAGGGGAAAGAGTAATTCAGAAGGGAGTGAGACAGGCTTCTAGTCTATCCCCGATGTTATTCATTCTGTACATATAGCAGTCAGTAAAGGAAATCAAATACAAATTTGGAAAAGGAATTAACGTTCAGGTAGAAGATTCAAAGCTTTGACGTTAGCTGATAACTTTGTAATTCTCTCAGAGACGGCAAAGGACTTACAAGAATAGTTGAATGGAATGGTAAGAGTCTCAAGAAGTTAAAGGATGAACATCAACAAAAGTAGCACGGGTGTAATTGATTGTGATCTAATTAAAACAGGCGATGCCGAGGAAATTATGTTGGGAAACGAGAGACTAATATTAACAAATGAATTTTGTTATCTGGGCAGCAAAATGACTAACGATCACCGAGCGAAGGGGCGCAGCGGTTAGCCGCACTGGACTTGCATTGGGGAGGACGATGGTTCAAACCCGCGTCCGGCCGTTCTGATCTTTTTTCCGTGATTTCCCTAAATCGCTTCAGGAAAACGCCGGGATGGTTCCTTCGAAAGGGCACAGCTAACTTCCTTGCCCATCCTTCTCTACTCTGATGGGACCGATGACCTCGCTGTTTGGTCCCCTATCCCGGATCAACCAACTAGTAAAAACGCACACCGGCAAAAAATAATTCTGAAAAAGAGAAGTTTATTATTATCGAATATAAACTTAAGAGTTAGGAACTCTTTTCAAGAGGTAATTGTCTGTACTGTAGCCTTGTACGAAGTGAAACGTGGATGATAAATCGTTCATACGACAAGGGAATAGAAGCTTTTCAGAAATGATGCTACAGGAGAATGCTGAAGATTAGATGGGTAGATCAAATAACGAATGAGGGGTTAATGAATCGAAGTGGGGAGAAAATAAATTTATTGTATAGTTTGGCTGACAGAAAGGGTCAGTTGATAGCACGCGTCCTGTGGCATGAAGGAGTCGTTAATTTGCTAAAGTAGGGAAGCGTCGTAGGTAAGAACTGTAGAGTGTAACCACGGCTTGACTGCAATAAGCAGGTTCAGATGAACATAAACAACAGTAATTATACAGAGATGAAGACAGTTGTTCATGATATCTTGTACATTTGGTGCTCTGCAGCTTGGAGAAATTGCAAAAATCTCCTATTAATAATCGTGTATTTGCACTTGCACAGGATAGACTAGCTTCGAGAGCTGCATCAGACCAGTCCCCTGGCTTAACTCAGCTACAATAAATTCACTGTGTACTACCATTGTCTAACTTTATTCACACATTCGTCTGTGGGTATACTGGATAATTTGTCGAAGTGGATAATGTTGCTTCAGTTGTAGCTACTTTTGAAATTCACAAGACATTCCAATCAGGCTTGCCAGGCAACTCGGTTTTGGTGGGCTTGTTCGAATGTCCCTACTAAAATGCCGGCCGCGGTGGCCAAGCGGTTCTAGGCGCTTCAGCCCGGAACCGCGCGACTGCTACGGTCGCAGGTTCGAATCCTGCTTTGGCCATGGATGTGTGTGATGTCCTTAGGTTAGTTACGTTTAAGTAGTTCTAAGTTCTAGGGGACTGATGACCTCAGATGTTAAGTCCCATAGTGCTCAGAGCCATTTGAACCTACTAAAATCCTGACTCCTGATTAAATCTTATCGAGACACGTAAAATCCCGCTTACACCAAGACGGATAATATTTCATATAATATTGTCTGTACACATCTGAGTGTGTAAATTAAGAGGCAGTCTAGTAAAACTCTTAGCCTTTTTCACGCAGACAGCGCTGCTGTACAAAGACACGCGAAACAATGTTACTTTTATTTCGAAATTTGGCGCAAGTATAGGCAATCAACCAGTTTATCTACAAGAATCAGCGCCGGTTGACGCCCCCAAACTACATATGTGAGTACTTGGGGCGCCAAGCTAAGAGGGCGTCAGAGACACCTCTAGTACAAAAATTGTAGGAAAGGTGTCTCATTATTAGTAGCGAGAACAAACGATCTCCATGCTCATTGTATTTATGTTTATTTTTAAAGATCTTATCAAGAGCTCAAGGAACGGCAACTAACGTATGAGGGAGGGCGGGAAATAAGAAAGCGGTGGAGGACAAATGATATGTCGCTTGTGTGTAAAATATTCTCGACCCGGTTCAAATGGCTCTGAGCACTATGCGACTTGACTTCTGAGGTCATCAGTCGCCTAGAACTTAGAACTAATTAAACCTAACTAACCTAAGGACATCACACACATCCATGCCCGAGGCAGGATTCGAACCTGCGACCGTAGCGGTCGTTCGGCTCCAGACTGTAGCGCCTAGAATCCCACGGCCACTCCGGCCGGCTCTCGACCCGGCCCTGATATGAATGCAGAAGTCCGCAAACGAAAAAAATTTCGTAAATGCTGTTCGTAACGTCTAACAGAGCTATGGAACATAGAAAGTAATATGTAGAGTGAACCGAAACTTCACCGACAAACTTTCAGAGGTGTTAGTGTGAATCAAAACAAGACAAATATGTCTAGTAAACATGACCTCTAAAATGCATCCCTTAAGAGCTATGAACACTTGTTCAGTAGAAGAGATGTGTTCCACAGCAGTGACGATCAACAAGTTCTCGTTGCTCTTAAGATATGCATTTTAAAAACCATGTTTAGTACATATATTTTTCTTGTTTTGGTCCACGCAACCACCTCTGAAAGTTTGTCGGTGGGGTTCTGGTTGATGTATACACGAAAACTGAAATCTGAGAAAAGATATTCTCGTTGCTATCGTCGTACTAGAAGAAGATTTTCGTCACTCAGCCATAATTGTATTCTACAGAGGTTCGCAAGACTTCTGAACTTTTTTAAACTTCGCCACTTTGTTTCTGCGTTCATGGTCAACAACTTGCCAGCAGTCTGTTTTTGATTATGATCTTTGTAAATATTACTTTTTACATACCGTAACTCTGGTCGTAGATGAATAGTTCTTATGAAGTTCATAGTTTTCTCACTGCTCACGTAAACCACAATAAAATGTTAACAATCAACGTTTTCTTTTTATCTCAAACTACCTTAATTATTTTAGCCCTTCCATTAAAGAGCTGCAAACGTCTGCCACCAAGGGACGTGCGTTTTGAAGAGGTACATCAAAGTTATGTGTGAATCACCTCTGTCAAAAAAACTAAGCGTTATCCCCCAGGTTGTAAACTGGTATAAGGTCTTTTATATTGGCACTGATCTCACCTACTCTTGGGATAACTGCTTTCGCGATATATTCAAAACTGTGATCCAACATCTGCTTTTATTTTACCAGTGTGGTGATCACTACTGACGTGTGCAGTAAACACAAATACAGTTTCGTGAATTTTCATCCCGTCCGTCACAAACCGATGATATACGTGACAAAGACTGATAGAGGTTCACATCATTTTTGTTCCTTTTATTAATGTTGACTACTGCTGTGTTTCGAGCATATGTGAGATCTTGAAGATGACCTAAGGTCGAAACAGCAATAGTGCGTATAGTAATAAAGGTAATTACCGGAGTACCCAAAGGAAGTGTGATAGGAACGTTACTGTTTGCAATGTATATAAATGATCTAGTAGATAGCGTCGAAAGCTCTTTAACACTGTTCGCACATGATTCGATTGTCTGTAACAAAATAGCAACGCCAGAAGATAGTATCGATTTGCAGATTAACCTACAGAGTATAGATGAATGTTGCAGTCTCTGACAGTTGATCCTGAACGTAAATGATTGTAACATATCTTACATACACAGGGAAACAAACCCACTACTGTACAACTGTACTATTGATGACAAATTGCTGAAAACTGACTTCAAATGGAATGACAACATAAAACAAATCGTAGGAAAAGCAGATGCCAGACTGAGATTCACAGGAAGAATCTTAAGGAAATGTAACTCATTCGCGAAAGAAGTGGCTTACAAGGCGCTCGTTCGAGCGATTCTTGAGTATTGTTCATCAATCTGCGATCCTTACCAGGCAGGACTGATAGAAGAGGCAGAGAAGATGCTACAAGGAAGCGTTGATCAAAAATGTTCAAATGTGTGTGAAATCTTATGGGACTTAACTGCAAAGGTTATCAGTCCCTAAGCCTACACACTGCTTAACCTAAGTTATTCTAAGCACAAACACACACATCCATGCCCGAGGGAGGTCTCGAACCTCCGCCGGGAACAGCCGCACAGTCCAGGACTGCAGCGCCCCAGACCGCTCGGCTAATCCCGCGCGGCTGGAAGCATTGTGCATAAGAGACAGCTTTACAACTGAAATTTCTAGAGAGTACTTCCCAAGAAAATGCTGACAATATATTACTTGCTCCCAGATACATTTCACGAAATGATCTCGACGAGAAAATTCGAGACTACAGAAGCTTACTGATAATCGTTATTCCCACATTGGTTGATTCGGTGGAGGGAGGGGACGAAAACAATGAGGTCATTGGTCTCATCGGATTACGGAAGGATGGGGAAGGAAGGCGACCGTGCCCTTTCACAGGAACCATCCAGGCATTTGCCTGAAGCTAGTTAGGAAAATCACAGAAAACCTAAATCAGAATGGCCGAAAGTGGGTTTGAACCTGCGTCCTTCCGAATGCGAATGCTTACGAAGTACTGGTGTACATGTAGATGTAGAATAAATAATACAGTCGCTGGCAGAAATTAAGTCATTTAAAAAATTCTAGAAGAGGTAAGATTCCTGCACCTTTTCACGAGGTAAAGTTTTGGAAGCATTTCGCTTACTTAAAACTCGGTGATTTCTTTTTTTCTTGCTAACTGTTTTACCTGTGGAGTACAAAACAGAAAAGTCACCACACTCACTTCTCGTAGCTTGCTTTTCTCCATGTCGTGACAATACTACGGCCTATGTAAATATTTCTGGCCCGGAATGTATTGTTGTAAACATCGCAAGGTAACAGTGTCAATAACTATTGACGAACAAGTGACTGAAATTCATGCACCGGCAATATGCGGTTCCTAAGTACCTTGCAAACGTCGTCCAATGAAATGCCAATGCTGAAAAAGAAACACAGTAAGTTGAAATCGGAATCTTAGTTTAACAATGAAAGGTGTAAGGTTTTCTTATGATTTAACAAGGGTGAAGATTATAATGCTCTCCAGACTCAACTGCGGAAGGAATCAAGTGAACTCAACCTACTCGTATATAACTCATCAACATCACCAGTTTTTGTGTCGACAACGCGTCTGTAAATTGAGGATAGAGTAGAAGTGTATACTTCTGATTACGCAAAGAAAATTCTAACTTTATTGCTGCACCATGGAACTGAATAATACTAAAAAGCAGGCAGTGCTCTTAGAACTGATGTGCAAACCTTCATTATTCAAGTATACATTGAATTTTATCGACCTACTAAAAAGGTGGCTCAAGAAAAATAGACTTCTTGCTTGACTGAACGTTGATTGACAAGAGGTTTTAAGCCACGTAAGAACCCAGTGGCTATGTCTCGCACGTCATGGAGCGAATAACGTAAAATTTTGAATAAAGCAAATCCTCATTAGTTAAAACTTCCGAGCTGAGAGGCCGCGGTCGATCGGTGAAACTTCTTCTTCCTGAAGTTTCGTTGCCAACTGCTGGAAACATCTTCCGAGGTGAGTCAAGATCTGTGAAACTTCTTCTTCCTGAAGTTTCGTAGCCAACTGCGAGCAACATTTCCGACTCACCTATTTACGCTCGCAGAAGGATCGCACTCGACGGCACTCGGCGACTTTTTCGGCGATACGCTGTCTTTGTCATAGTTCGGCTTTATCACTTACATTGTTATTTTGTGCTGCCCAAAGCCAAAAAACAAATAAATAAGTAAATGTTATTTTGCACCGTTCGATACATGAGTCTACTGATATGATGCGCTTGGCACAGACTTATCTGACATAATGTACCACTATATAACACATGTGATACAAAGAGAAAACCAGTTTTATGATCCTGTGACATCCTCGGTCGTCCCGAAAACAGTAAGTGGCGATCATGAAACATTCAAACGAGAAGCGGCCGATTACTTACTGCGTGCTGTAGACTTAACGAGTGGTTATGACTAAGAGATTCAATGTTCGTAACACAAACTTATTGTTTGTAAGTAATTTCGATTAAAATGTAGTTACATTACATAGCTCTATTACCTTAGTACAATATGTCTTATACTATTACTACCTGAACGAAACCAAAAATAATTTTAAACATGCACGCTAAATGAAAATGTCGTGTGACTAGGGCCTCCCAGGGGTACACCGTTCGCCGGGTGCAAGTCTTTCGATTTGACGTCATTTCGGCGATTTGCGCGTCGATGGGGATGAAATGACGATGATCATAACAAGACAACACCCAGTCTCTGAGCGGAGAAACTCTCCGACCCAGCCGGGAATCGAACCCGGGCCCTTAGGGTTAACATTCTGTCGCGCTGACCACTTTCTTTTCATTTTGTTCGTTGTTGATCGTTGAGTTTGGTCGTTGCGGACGTCACATGACGTCCGGTCAAGTTCGTTTGTTGATCCTTCCACTCAGTTTTTTGTTACAGAGGCCAACCAGCTCTCTGACCGAACACGCTGAGGTACCGCTCCGGCACCAATCAGTTACCGGGGGCAGACAACATGCACGCTGTTTTCGATGTACAACTGACAATGAGTGCGCTTTGCTCATTGTCAATATTTAAATTCATTGAATAACGATTTGTAGTTGACATTACAAAACATTTCATTTTTAAGTTAAGAAACTTGCTGGAAACATATTTGATTTCGTTGTTTAGATAGGAATGTAGCGACTTGGTTCGTCGTGGAGATCGAAATTCTACCTTACCTGGATATAGATGTAACATTATATTAAATTAAAAAATGCTGAAAAATTAGTTTTAGCGATGCTGCAGCGTCAAAGCATCTGCACAATTAACTCTGAAATCGTAAATGCCACACATAAGGACCAGATTTGCAACAGGGAAGTGAGGAAATGCTAAAAAAAGTTGTTACACAAGATATTGTTCTGGAATGTTCTACAGTTAATAGCGCAAGTTCGCGTTGTGGCTAAAAAATCACAAGGACAATTAACGCAAAGCGTACCGTTAACACGTCTCATAACTAATAAAGTTTACTCGCCTTTTAATTTCTAGATATTTCACAGATTATTATTCTGGAACAGTATGTTCATTCCAGACAAACTCTGCCGACAAATTCTGTAAATGCACATGCCATGTGCATAAAATCACTGTTCTTTGTTCACAGTATTACTTCGGTGATTCCTGAAACAGATTCAGTACAAACATGTTTTCTGATAATTACTAACAGTGGCGCGTTCACTTATCGATCTCAGGTACTATTTCTTTTGACTCTCTCGTGTTTCATAATATTTCACTATGTCATGATATCTAAGTACTTACAATACACGTTTTTAAAGAACGAGATTCTGTACCCCAATTGCGTCTGTTATGAAGTACATTCTTTTTATATACAAAATGTTTTGAATATGATACGACTTCAGAGTTACTTTACATAATGCATTTTAGTATACATTCCTTTGAAATGTCGCTAATACGCCCTATTTATTTACTCTTTATCCCGTCTTTTTATTTTGGTAGAGTAATGTAGTTTTCATTTTAAAAACTGCTTCATCATTTTTTGTAATAGAGATTTTACTGTTGTTCATAATGTTTTGCCTGTTCCTGAAGCAGTATGTATCTTGTTGCACGAATTGTTCCACTGACAATACTGAACGCAGTTTACCGCCTCGTATTTCCGCAGGCAGTAAGTCGGGAGAATACGAAGAGATACGGGAGAAGCCTTACGTCAAACTGTTAAACAACGGCTCTCTGCTGCTGCAGAACGTGAAGGAGGACAAGGAGGGCTTCTACTTGTGCCAGGCCACCAACGGCATTGGCACTGGCATCGGAAAAGTCATACAAGTCAAAGTCAACTGTAAGTTCACTACACCACTTTTATCCCTCTATTACTGAGTCACGCAAACCCAATTAAGGCTCGTAACGCCGCAGATGAAATTGACTGTTGCAGCTTCGCCATATTTTTCGGCGCCAGCTAGTGTGGTGACGGTGAAAAAGGGGGACACGGCTGTTCTGCAGTGCAACGTCAACGGAGATAAACCCATCAACGTGGCGTGGCTGCGTGGCGGCAAGCTCAAGCTTACCCCTGCGACCAACTACAGGTAACACGCGATAACGTTTTGTACCTGGCACTATTTAATACCCATGCTGCGCTTCAGGAGCCGGATACATAAACGCTGAGCAATTGCTCAAACGTGTCTCGTTGTATATACTAACGGTAATTTAGATTGTTGCACCATGAAGCACTAGTCGGATATTTATCAAACTTTGTGGAGGTCCTCATCATAAGGTCTAAATGATTAACCTCTGATTCCATTCAGAAATGATGCCCAGCATTGATACGAGACGGCACCTCATGGTCTTGGAATTTTTTTCTGAGTTATCAGAGAGGAGAGGACCGCTATCAATTCCTCTCCCGTGCCAACCTCTTCAACTCAAAGTTGGACTTGCACCCCGCGTCTTCAATTACTTGCTGGATGTATTCCAATCTCTGTCTTCCCCTGCAGTTTTTAGTCTCTATAGCTCCCTCTGGTATTATGGAAGTTATTCACTGACGTCTTAACACATGTCCCTATCATCCTACCCCCTTCTTCTTGTCGGTGTTTTCCATGCGTTCCTTTCTTCGCCAATTTTGAGCAGAAACTCTTCATTTCATTCAATAATTAACTTGTACAATTGCTCTAGTGTTCTGTCACCAACGGTCTCGATTAGACTATTCTTCCTTCCTTGACTAGTAAGCTAACTAAACAGAAACTCGCGAGTTTTGTTTTGTAGGGGAGTACAAATTGATATTGTGATGACTGGGACAAATCTGGAGGTAAAGCAGAGGTAGTGATGCTAATAGTAGATCTTTCGCTGCGTCTGCTTTGTTTCATTTTATAATTTTGTGCTCTGTGATTGAAAAGCGATATCATTAAGTCTCCATGTGAATCTTTCTAGTTACCGATATCAGCTAACACGTTCTTGATAATCTATTTTGCCTCAGACTGAGTAAGGAACGAAGACGTCCTGCAGCGAGTCAACGAGTAAAAATGTTTCCAAAGAACGTGACGTACAGTACAAACAAAACTGGAGAGCTGCATCAAACGAATCTTACGGCGCGGCCTGAGAAAGCGCACTCCACGGGCGCCCGCGCTAGCTCGCTCTCCCCTGCGGTGCGCCGCTTGCAGCTTGTAGTAGTTTTCTACAGGGACCGCGGCGACCAAGTGCATCAAAAACAACAGAAATATTAATTTACATAGTGTGTGAAAATGTTTTGGACGATTTATGCCATACTGAATACAAACATGTTTCGAAAAATTCGACAACGTTGAAGGAAATAAGCGGCAGTCTGAATCAAACCAGTGTTAATTTATTCCATACTAGCCGAGTACCAGAAGTTGGCTGGGTATGTAATAGTCCACCTCCTCCTTCCACCTCTATCTCTGTCCGTCTCGTCCTTCACCTCTCTCTGTAAATTTCCTCCACCCCTCTTTCTCTCCATCTCCTCCACCCTTCTCTCTCTGCTCCCGCCCCCCCCCCCCCTCTCTCTCTGTCCATCTCCTGCTCCTCTCTCTGTCCATCTGCTCCTGCCCTTCTATCCATCTGCTCCTTCCCCTTCTGTCCATCTCCTCTCCCTCTCTGTCCATTTCGTCCCCCCCCCCACTCTTTGTTCATCGCCTCCTCCTTCCCTCTCTATCAATCTCCCCCTCCCCCTCTCCCTGTTCATCTCCTCCTCTCTCTTTTCTCAATCCGTTTCCCCCTCCTCCTGTCTCCTCTCTTCCTTCCTCTTTGCCTATCTCTTCCTCCCCCTGTCTCTATCCATTTCCTCCTCTTTCTCTGTCCACCACTTCTTCTCTCCCCTCCCCCTCTCTCTGTCCGCCTCCTCCTCCCCCTAGCCGTCTTTCCTCCTCCCCCCTTCTTTCACCACATTATCACGCTCACTCCAGTAGGACGCTGGTGGTTCTTACCTCATGGTACTCGGATTTGTTTCCATATACTACGGTGTATCAAATTTGGTTTTAATGGTTCCAGGGGTTTACTATGAGCTTTTTGCCAGTTTACACATGTCCAAAATATTTTACAAATGTTTCACTTGTATTTGTGCACATATTTCACCTGTATCTCCAGCGAATTTCGTTATGCAGTTTCATTTTCACACAGCTCAATGTTTATGAGATTGTATCTCCTGCACTATGTGCTGTACAGTGACATAATTTTGCAAGTACACCCAGTGGTATATGTGCCTACTGTCTGTGAAAAGTGTCGGGAATAGATTTCGTAGTAAAGAAGTAATAAATTTAAACTTCATCCATGATGCAGCAGTTTTGCCATATCTCAGTGCTTATGACGTCATATCTCCTGAGCTAAGTGTCTTAACAATGATATATTTTTCTATTTCTTTCAGTACCATATGTGGATACTGTTTGCGAAATGTGTTGCGAGTAGACTCAATAGCAAAGAAGTAATAAATTAAAACTTCTTGCATGGTACGGCAGTTTTTCACGCATCTGGTGTCACATCTCCTGAAGTATGTGTCGCTCAATGACATAATTTTTCTGGTATGTTCAGTGTTACATGTAAGTACTGTTTGCAAAATGTGTAGCGAATACACTTGACAGTACAGAAATAGTAAATTAAAACGTCGTTCTTAATAACGCAGTTTTACAGCGTGAATAGCGAAAATGTAGTAAGCGATTAACTTTTTATCCTTTCATCACTTTGTGGGGATTGTCAGCAAGAAACGATCTGGTAAAGGTTTGAAATTATGCGTAAAGTTTGTTGCATGTCACTAAGTGCTTTCATTCTCAAATACTGGATGACTAAGGTATAGGTATTCGCATGTAGTAGGCTACCCGTGGCTCATAACTCCACAGCAATTCTTCCCAGACTGTAAGTGACATGTGTACCGAGTTCGGTTGAAATCGATTTTAGGAGGAGATGTAGAACATACATACAGACATACAAACATACGAGGTCTGTTCAAAAAATTCCGCAATTTTGTCCACAAAAATTTTATACGCTTACCTTATTGTGCACGGTCTCCTTCGAAATATTCTCCTCCACAACTGAAACAACGATCCCAACGCCATTTCCACTTTTGGAAGCGAGTCTTGGAACGCTGGATCGCGTGAAGCACCGCCTGCGAACTGTATCTCGTGTATCGTTGCAAATGTTCGTCCTTTCAACGGAGTTTTCAACTTTGGAAATGAAATAGAAATCCGCAGGGGCCAGGCCTGCAGAGTACGGAGGTTGAGGGAGCACAGTGATTTGTTTTTTGTGCAAAAGTCACGCACCAACAGAGATGAATGTGCGGGTGCGTTATTGTGATGCAAGAGCCATGAATTGTCACGGCACATTTCAGGCCGCTTCCTTCTCACAGGATTTCATGTCATGATCCAACTGAAATGTTACACTCTTCTGCAATCTATCGGGCAGTCAGTCTTCTGTTGACACACACAATTTGTCGAAGTCCCTGACATGAGCGTCGTCGGTAGACGTCCAAGGACCTCCTGAACGACCGAGCGAGGTGGCGCAGTGGTTAGCACACTGGACTCGCATTCGGGAGGACGACGGTTCAATCCCATCTCCAGCCATCCTGATTTAGGTTTTCCGTGATTTCCCTAAATCGTTTCAGGCAAATGCCGGGATGGTTCCTTTGAAAGGGCACGGTCGATTTCCTTCCCAATCCTTCCCTAACCCGAGCTTGTCCTCCGTCTCTAATGACCTCGTTGTCGACGGGACGTTAAACACTAACCACCACCACTACCACCTCCTGAACGAGGGTCGCCATTTTTAAACCGTGTGAACCACTCGTAACATCGATGCGGCTTAAGCACTCACCACCGTAGGCTCCCTGCGTCTTCTGGCGTACATCTGTAAAGGTTTTCTTGAGTTTCACGCAAAATTTAATGCAGAAGCGTTGGTCCTCTAACTCTGCCATCTCGAAATTCGCAAATTGTGAGACACGACGTTCTACTCTGCACAGCACTGAACAGTAACTAACAGACATACAACAATGAAACTTCCGGCAGTTACTCATTAAACACAGGCGTGTGCAGGGATGCCAACCGCATTTCGCTCAAACACACCACCGGCGCGAAATTACGAATGTTCCGGAATTTTTTGAACAGACCTCGTACATTCATAATTATCTCCTTCCACAGGCCCTGGCGGGCCCATCGTTACCGACCGGCCGCCGTGTCATCCTCAAGCACCGGCGTCACTGGATGCGGATATGGAGGGGCAAGTGGTCAGCACACCACTCTCCCGGCCGTATGTCAGTTTACGAGACCGGGGACACTACTTCTCAATCAAGTAGCTCCTCAGTTTGCCTCACAAGGGCTGAGTGCTCTCCGCTTGCCAACAGCGCTCGGCAGACCGGATGGTCACCCATCCAAGTGCTAGCCCAGCCCGACAGCGCTTAACTTCGGTGATCTGACAGGAACCGGTGTTACTACTGCGGTAAGGCCGTTGGTACCGTATTGTACCGTATTGTAAAATGTATGTATTCTTCTTCTCGTATAGGCCATTTCCGCACCACGCTAGTTCAAGTGGACTATTCCTTTTCCTTGCACCTGGGTCTTGATTTCAGCCCACATTCCCGCGTTTTTTTCTCATATTCCTCCTTTTTCACTTCTGCATTTGCGTCTATACTCTGCAAGCCACGTGACTGCGTGTGGCGGAAGGTACTTCCTGAACCAGCTCCACTTTCCTCTTTTCCTGTTCTAGTCGCGAATGGTTAGCGGGAAGAACGATTGCTGGCAGACCTCCATGGGAGTTCGAATCTCTGTAATTTTGTCTTCACGCTCTTTTCGCGAGACATACTTAGGAGGAAACAATATATTGGCTGAATCTCCTAGGAACGTAAGTTCTTTGAAATTTAAAGGTAAATTACACAGTGATGCAGAATGCAACTCTTGAAGCGTCTGCTGTTGTAGTTGGCTGAGAGTCTCAGAGTCGCTTTCGCGCTTGCTAAATGAACCTGTAACGAAACGCACTGCTCTTCTTTGGATCTTTTCTATTTCGTCTATCGGCCCTACCTGGTACGGATCCCAGACTGGCGAACAATATTCAACTGTTGCTCGAACGAGGGTTTTGCAAACCACGAGAGTTATCGCAAAAGTAAGGTCTCCTATTTTTTTATTAGTGCATAGACTTGTTTATTTCTACAATGATTTACATCAGTTTACAGCTTGAACATTTAACTACACTACTGGCCATTAAAATTGCTACACCAAGAAGAAATGCAGATGATAAACGGGTATTCATTGGACAAATATATTAAACTAGAACTGACATGTGATTACATTTTCACGCAATTTGGGTGCATAGGTCCTGAGAAATCAGTACCCAGAATAACCACCTCTTGCCGTAATAACGGTCTTGATACGCCTGGGCATTGAGTCAAACAGAGCTTGGATGGCGTGTACAGGTACAGCTGCCATGCAGCTTCAACACGATACCACGGTTCATCAAGAGTAGTGACTGGCGTATTGTGACGAGCCTGTTGCTCGGCCACCATTGACCAGACGTTTTCAGTTGGTGAGTGATCTGGAGAATGTGCTGGCCAGGGCAGCAGTCGAACATTTTCTGTATCCAAAAAGGCCCGTACAGGACTTGCAACATGCGGTCGTGCATTATCCCACTGAAATGTAGGGTTTCGCAGGGATTGAATGAAGGGTAGAGCCACGGGTCGTAACACATCTGAAATGTAACGTCCACTGTTCACAGTACCGTCAATGCTTACAAGAGGTGACCGAGCCGTGTAACCAATGGCACACCATACCATCACGCCGGGTGATACGCCAGTATGACGATGACGAATACACGCTTCGCGTTCACCGCGATGTCGCCAAACACGGATGCGACCATCATGATGCCGTAAACTGAACCTGGATTCATCCGAAAAAATGACGTTTTGCCATTCGTGCACCCAGGTTCGTCGTTGAGTACACCATCACAGGCGCTCCTGTCTGTGATGCAGCGTGAAGAGTAACAGCAGCCATGGTCTCCGAGCTGATAATCCATGCTGCTGCAAACGTCGTCGAACTGATCGTGCAGATGGTTGTTGTCTCGCAAACGTCCCCATCTGTTGACTCAGGGATCGAGACGCGGCTGTACGATCTGTTACAGCCATGCGGATAAGATGCCTGCCATCTCGACTGCTAGTGATACGAGGCCTTTGGGATCCAGCACGGCGTTCCGTATTACCCTCCTGAACCCACCGATTCCATATTCTGCTAACAGTCATTGGATCTCGACCAACGCGAGCAGCAATGTCGCGATACGATAAACCGCAATCGCAATAGGCTACAATCCGACCTTTATGAAAGTCATAACGTGATAGTACGCATTTCTCCTCCTTACACGAGGCATCACAGCAACGTTTCACCAGGGAACGCCGGTCAACTGCTGTTTGTGTATGAGAAATCGGTTGGAAACTTTCCTCATGTCAGCATGTTGTAGGTGTCGCCACCGGCGCCAACCTTGTGTGAATGCTCTGAAAAGCTAATCATTTGCATATCACAGCATCTTCTTCCTGTCTGTAGCACATCATCTTCGTGGTGTAGCAATTTTAATGGTCAGTAGTGTATTTTTCGAAAAAATCTCTATTTCTGTCGATGCATTTTTCTAGACGCTGTGGCAGTTTCTGTATGCTCGTGTCATACCAGCTCGCCGCCATGCTGTTCAGAAAGTTATGAACCTCTTCTTTCACCTCGTCGTCGAGCTGAATCGCTTTCCGGCCAAATGTTCTTTTAACTTATGTAACAGGTGATAGTCACTGGGCACCAAGTCAGTACTATAGGGTGCGTGGGTGATTATGTTCCACTGAAACTGTTGCAGGAGAGCAACGGTTTGTTGAGCGATGTGTGGGCGAGCGTTGTCATAGAGAATGTGTATTCCCTTGCTCAACACTCCTCTTCTCCGGTTCTGAATTGCCCGTTTGAGTTTTTTCAGCGTCTCGCAGTACCTGTCAGCGTAAGTGGTTGACCTGAGCACTTTGACCCACTGTCTCCTCAGAAATTGACGGTCTCCCGCTCCTTTGTTCGTCGTGAATTTCGGTCCGACCAGCTGCAAACTCTTTACACCACTTACGAACATTTTTGACATCCATGCACGACTCATCATACACTTCCGTCGATTGGCGATGGATTTCAATCGGCGCAGTGCCCTTTGCGTTCAAAAACTGAATAACTGCGCGCATTTCGCACTTGACGGTAACATCCACCGGCAGCTCCCTTCTCAACGGCTGCCATGCTAAGACTAAGCGCCTCAGTGGCGTGCGCGTGTTTACACACAGCGCGTGAAAGCACCCTTGATAACAGTGTGGCCAACTGCCACACAAACACAGTTCTGTACTTACAAAAAATAGGAGATTTGGGATTACCCTCGTACTTTCCTTGTGGATGTACTACATTTCCTGATGCTTTTTCCAAAGAATATAATACTGCCATCTGCCTTACCAGCGATTAGCTTCATGTGATCGTTCCATTTTAAATCGCTCTCTGCAGATACTCCCAGATATTTTATGGATGTGACTGCTTCCAGTGGTTGTTCTCCAATCGCGTAATCATGCAACAGTGAATCCTTCAGCCTGTATGTGCGCAATACGCTACACTTTTTTTTATCTTGAGGTTCAACTGTCAATTCTTGTACCAAGCGTTCATTCTGCACTGGTTTTCCCGCATTTCGCTGCAAGTTTCTAAAGTTGCGACTTATCTGTCTGAACCTGAGCCCCGGTCATGAGCTGCGTTAACGCTATGAGCAAAAGTTTGTAGTGGCAGGGGCTGCCCAATAATATATTCGCACATGTGCGTGACATAAAATGTCCAGGTGCGTTGTAAATTCGTTGTAATCTGTATGGCGCATGAGGTGGCGCCATGGATGGAGATTTCCGAGCCATCTGCCGAGTGCAGTTTAATAGTCGCCGGCGGCTCGAAAACGAGCGTGCTGTAGTATGGCAGGGAACTGGTATCAGAGTTCGTATCAACAAGGAAGAATTGTTTTGTAGTTAGGTCCTGAATGAAGAGGCATCTAGCCACGGGCGCCGTAGAAGTGATGTTATCCTGTGTGACATGCGAGGGGGATAGGCAACTATGCAGGGCTGAACGGGCTGTAGTGTCTACACTCCTGGAAATGGAAAAAAGAACACATTGACACCGGTGTGTCAGACCCACCATACTTGCTCCGGACACTGCGAGAGGGCTGTACAAGCAATGATCACACGCACGGCACAGCGGACACACCAGGAACCGCGGTGTTGGCCGTCGAATCGCGCTAGCTGCGCAACATTTGTGCACCGCCGCCGTCAGTGTCAGCCAGTTTGCCGTGGCATACGGAGCTCCATCGCAGTCATTAACACTGGTAGCATGCCGCGACAGCGTGGACGTGAACCGTATGTGCAGTTGACGGACTTTGAGCGAGGGCGTATAGTGGGCATGCGGGAGGCCGGGTGGACGTACCGCCGAATTGCTCAACACGTGGGGCGTGAGGTCTCCACAGTACATCGATGTTGTCGCCAGTGGTCGGCGGAAGGTGCACGTGCCCGTCGACCTGGGACCGGACCGCAGCGACGCACGGATGCACGCCAAGACCGTAGGATCCTACGCAGTGCCGTAGGGGACCGCACCGCCACTTCCCAGCAAATTAGGGACACTGTTGCTCCTGGGGTATCGGCGAGAACCATTCGCAACCGTCTCCATGAAGCTGGGCTACGGTCCCGCACACCGTTAGGCCGTCTTCCGCTCACGCCCCAACATCGTGCAGCCCGCCTCCAGTGGTGTCGCGACAGGCGTGAATGGAGGGACGAATGGAGACGTGTCGTCTTCAGCGATGAGAGTCGCTTCTGCCTTGGTGCCAATGATGGTCGTATGCGTGTTTGGCGCCGTGCAGGTGAGCGCCACAATCAGGACTGCATACGACCGAGGCACACAGGGCCAACACCCGGCATCATGGTGTGGGGAGCGATCTCCTACACTGGCCGTACACCACTGGTGATCGTCGAGGGGACACTGAATAGTGCACGGTACATCCAAACCGTCATCGAACCCATCGTTCTACCATTCCTAGACCGGCAAGGGAACTTGCTGTTCCAACAGGACAATGCACGTCCGCATGTATCCCGTGCCACCCAACGCGCTCTAGAAGGTGTAAGTCAACTACCCTGGCCAGCAAGATCTCCGGATCTGTCCCCCATTGAGCATGTTTGGGACTGGATGAAGCGTCGTCTCACGCGGTCTGCACGTCCAGCACGAACGCTGGTCCAACTGAGGCGCCAGGTGGAAATGGCATGGCAAGCCGTTCCACAGGACTACATCCAGCATCTCTACGATCGTCTCCATGGGAGAATAGCAGCCTGCATTGCTGCGAAAGGTGGATATGCACTGTACTAGTGCCGACATTGTGCATGCTCTGTTGCCTGTGTCTATGTGCCAGTGGTTCTGTCAGTGTGATCATGTGATGTATCTGACCCCAGGAATGTGTCAATAAAGTTTCCCCTTCCTGGGACAATGAATTCACGGTGTTCTTATTTCAATTTCCAGGAGTGTATTTTAGACTGCTGAAATTTGGCCGGGAGCCCCCTGGCGGGGCAGGTACGGCCGCCCTGGTGCAGGTCTTATATTACATTCGACGCCACATTGGCCGACTTGCGCGCCGGATGGGGATGAAATGATGATGAAGAGAACACAATACCCGGTCCCTGAGCGGAGAAAATCCCCGACCCAGCCGAAAATCGAACCCGGCCCCTTAGGACGGCAGTCCGTCACGCTGACCATTTTTTTTTTAATTCCACAAAAACAGTAACAAAAATGGCTACAATGAAATGTCATAAATAAGGTGACAGACAATTTCAGTCATAAATTACAGCATTCAAAGAGTGAGGAATCATATTCAGTCTTTAGCAGTAGCACAATTCAGCACCTTCACTGTCACCTGCAACTGGTGGCGGTCCAACATGCACATTTTCTTCTTCTGCAGCCTGAGGTTCCTCACCATCATTTCTCAGACCAAAATTAATTACTCAGGAAATCCTTAGTGTGTGTTCCTTCCAGGGTAAATTACGTGGACAGAAGAGCAGTCACGAACAGCGACATCGCAAAATACTTCACTGCCTTGTTATTTTTGTCAGTTCCAGTCTTCTAAACGCATCCTTAGGGAGTTCAAGATCTTCCTTTATATCAGACACCAGATGTTTGCCGTCATATTCTTGTACCTGTTGTACTACTGATTTATTTTCCATGTGTGACTTGCAGGTGAGTTTAGGGTCGGGATCGTGACCCAACCCATTGCCTCTCTACTAGGAATCCAGTTCCTAACCTATACCCGTTCTGTTGAAAAAAATTCGTAGCATGTTACCATATTTCTTATTGTGATTTTGAATTTAAGTATTTTCTTGATTTCATTTTCCATATACATCTTGTAATCAATATGTTCATCGCTCCCCAGCTATCGAGGCGGACAGCCCGCTGAAGGCGTTTGGTAAGCCACATAGTTTCCGACATTTTCGAGCTGTCTGCCCGAAGGTCGTATGAAACAAATAGCACAACAATCGTGATGAGGTCGAGTCACCGGATGTGTCCTTGTCTTGTGACGGGGGCGAGGTGTTCTTGCTGCGGCATGCTGGACAGAGAGGTGTGTGACGAACTGGCTCAGCCGGCGGTGGTGGGCGCTGAAAGTGATAACAGGAGAACATACGGTCGGTTAGCATGAGTCGTTTCTCGAGAGGTTTGGACTCAAGTCTGACCACACTAGTTGTAGTTTCGTCGATAGTTTCACCATCCATAGAGTCCATAATACCGTGTCCGGCACGAGGGCACGATCGAGGGCTACACAGCCACGTCACCAGAGGTGTGACATGGTGTTTTCATGTAGCTGGTGATCGTACATAGTCTCCTGTATTTGTTGTTCAGGGATACGAGGAGGCGCTGTAGGAGTGTGAACTTCACTGTGTCGTATTTGTCGTTTGAGGCGATGGTAATATGACGTCACTGATGACTTCCACTTGACCTATTAAATGGCAGAGTAAACTGACATATCTAGCATCACCACTGTGTACTCCTGTTGCCGTGAAAATACTGTCAATTGTCGCGAACCATAAGGTGGTATTGGCAGCATCAAGAGGGAGCAGTTTGAGGTGAGTACTAAGTTTAGGACATGAGGCGAAACCCGAGTTCGCAGTATTGTCTCCTGCGGCAGACAAGGTGGCTGGCGACTGTGTGTGAAGCCAGGTTTGTTACTGCAAAATGGTGAACGACTGGACGC
Organism: Schistocerca americana; assembly: GCF_021461395.2. Taxonomy (NCBI): domain Eukaryota; kingdom Metazoa; phylum Arthropoda; class Insecta; order Orthoptera; family Acrididae; genus Schistocerca; species Schistocerca americana. Next base: position 768,590,914 of record NC_060122.1, on the reverse strand, counting down.
GGAAGACGCAGGAGGCACGCAGTTTATGTCGCTTGTATGTTGCACTCGTTTCCGAATGGGAGCAATGCCCGCAAAGGCACTATCCTCCAAATCTAAAAGCAGGTCCATAGTTGAGACATGGCCGGCAACCGTTCGTGACACACGAATGGTTGTTGCGGGGCAGAATGCGAATGTTCAAATTGCACACGTGTTGTGGAAGACGTGGACAGCGCGAAAATGTTCCTGCAAACAGTCTTGATATCGTTGTGTACAGGTGGCGCAATTCATAGTGGAATGGATTCGTAAGTCGTAGGCATTGTTGATGTACGGGAGGTTCGATGATGTCGATAGGGACGAGTTTTGAGTCTTCATATTTTCGCGGCACAAAGACTGTTCCATAAAATTTCGGACGTGCAGCCGCATACATTCAACTTCTTCTTCTAATATTTCGGCTGAATACCGTCCAGCCATCTTCAGAGTGAACCGAGGTGACCGACGCTCCAACACTTGCTCCGTCCTTTTAAACCCGCGGACCGAACCACTGTGCATGCGGCCACAGAAGAAGTTGAATTTATGCGACTGCATGCCCGAAATTTTATGAAACGAGTTTTGAGTCATCTGTGCGCTGATTTTAACACTGTTTGTGCACACTGAGAACACATCTTGCACTGCAGTCCTTTCGTCACTGCAATCCAGAGGTGGGGCTCTGGTCGGAGCGTTGTGTGGCGGACACATGGTGACGACGAAAAGGAGCAAAAATTAAGTTGGTGTGCCGCATATCAACGCATTTCTATAAAGTTCTCATGCATGGTTTCATGTTCAACGCATTCAGGAACCACGATTTACTCATTCTCTCCCGGTGAATGTATGTAGTGTCAGGTTTCCAGCTTCCACTACTAAACACTCTTTTTAAATGTGTAAATCAGGCTTCCCCAACCCCACAATGTTTACTGTATGGCCGGGGCCATACAAGGGGGTGGCGAGAAAGGCACTGCAAAGGCTGTAGGAACAAAGGAGGAGCAAACTGTCAACAAAAAAGAAAAAAAAGGGAAGAAAGACGGTTTAACAACTAACAGGGAGTGGTGCGTTAATGTTCCACCAGTCTGCTGCCTACGAATAGAAGCGTTGCCCTCTTCCGTGACTGTAAACGCTCACTACGGGTTCAGTGTCACTTCTGCACACTACGGTTACATGTGACACATCTTCCGGAAGGCGAAACCGAATTTGCCGGCCGCGGTGGTCAAGCGGTTCAGGCGGTCAGTCCGGAACCGCGCGACTGCTACGGTCGCAGGTTCGAATCCTGCCTCGGGCATGGATGTGTGTGATGTCCTTAGGTTAGTTAGGTTTAAGTAGTTCTAAGTTCTAGGGGACTGATGACCGCAGATGTTAAGTCCCATAGTGCTCAGAGCCATTTGAACCATTTTTTTGAAAACCGAATTTCGGAAACCGTTTCTGTCGTGTTTACATATTAAGGTCTGGAGCGGCTTTGCTAGCCCAGTAAATACGGCGGCTGGAAAACAGCTGATCCAATTTATGATTCAGTCAACAAAGTCGTTATTTCTTTTCAATTAAATATTTCAGACACACACCTTCGCGTTCATTCTACTATTTCTGCTTCTCGTTCACTGCATTATAAGTCTATATTAACCAAATATTCTTAAAACAAGACATAACTTGACAACCCAAGCACGTTTCAAACCGATTGTGTTTACATGGTAGCGAAAATCGATTGCTGAATTGGAAAGTAGGCAGCTGATGCCCAGAATCGACTTTGAAGTGTTTACATGACCTCTCAGAAGCGGTATTGGGAAATCTGTTTACGAAATCCGGCTTCGGGAGCCCCATGTAAACAGGCTGATAGTGTCACTGCGACCAAGTAACAACTTCAGTAAAAGCTGCAAGCGAACAGACGTCTATCGCTATATAGTAAATCTGGCAACAGTGCGCCTGCTCTTTGTTCACGCAACTGCCTGAAGAGCGGACTAGTGGTCAACAATGAAGTTCTTGCTGCTACCGTGCTATTTCGCTAAGGCATTGTAGATCTCAAAGGTCGGCTAGCGGGTGCTGAAGCAAATATGCTATTTGATCGAAAGCTACCTATTGTTACAGAGTCATAACAACTGAGGAGTGGACGAAGCGCTACAGAGAAGGAAACAACCAGAAAGCGAGGAGGAGATAATTATATGATTTACTTGCCCCTCCAGCGGGTACTTTTACTGCTCCAAAGTTCCGTATGGAACGATCTACTATGTAATTGAAAAAGAATTGTAGAATAAGTCTTCTGTTGCTGATTAATATTATTACAAGAGTTGTTAGTGTTTATACCTGAAGATACTCTGTTGATCTAAACAGCACCATGGTGTAAACAGGCATATGGGCAAGTTCTGCCATTGGCCGTGTAATGTCGTTAAAGGCGTATTCACACTGAAAACCAACTCCAACAAACTCAATTGACAACTGTTTTCTGTTAGAAGTTTGACTTAGTTGTTTGAAGTCGCGAGTCTGAACAACTAGTTGTGGGAATTTCTGCCTAGAGTTTGTAGTTTATGGTCCTTGAGCAAAAATACCACAGAGTTGTGTGACGTGCGCATGTGCCGTATCGTCTGCTGTGTTTCTTTCGACAATGGCGACTTGCGATTGGTCAACAGATCTAACAGTTCAGTTTTTGTTAGAGTTGAAATGAGGAAACCTCTGTGGTCCTTCTGATTCTGCTTATAAAGACAGATATAAAAGGAGAGATTTGCTGAAAGAAGTTTCGGATAAAGTTGGCAGGCCGCTTGTGGGGTGTGAAAGGAAACGGACAAATATGAAAACACGGTACGATCGTGAGCATTGTAAAATGCACAAAACTAAAAGTGGGTACGTAACAACTGAGATCTACGTTCCGAAGTGGATATTTTACGAGCATATTTCGATTTTGGAAGGCGTAAACAAGCCGGGGAGACAAATATTTACAGTCGTAGGTAAAATGTCATTCACTAGCATAATTGAAGCTGTAAGACTTTTAGTCGGAAATTTTGTAATTACTTCTGCATTTTCACTGGAAATTATTTCTCTTGTCATGTCACTTTGTCAAGTTGTGATACAAAGTAGTTTGCGAGTTAATAGCTTCTATTGTTAATAATTAAACCTATAAGGGTTTCGTTCGGAAGTTGTTAACTACATTTGTCTTTTCACTCGATATTTATTTATGCGTATTTCTGTTGCCATTTCACTTTACCAACACGCGATACATAATAAATTGCAAATTGATCCCTTATATTCCTTGCGGTTCTTCCTGCGCTGCCTCCCTTTCTCTGAAGACATGCCTCCCTTTGCGGAGACATCCTCCAACTGGCATCTGAACCCTGCCTGTTTCTGGATCTTCCACACCAAAACTGCCAGGTGGTGAGTAAACTGCTCCACTTTCTTTATTTCTTCTCAAATTGTGCAAAGACACAGCTGCAGAAGTCACTGACGGTGTTTTTAAGGACTTATGTGCATTGCTGTTCCAAGACACCGAAAAACTGCTAACAATATTCCAAAAAAATTCTCCACAATTCTTTCCTGGCTGCTTTTCTCTTGCCACCCTGCGTATGGTTTCATCAAGTACTCTGAAAGAGCAAAAGTATTTGTTGGAATTGTAATACATTTATATCGGATATCGAGTATGTTCGAGAAATATCGATTGTGGTGACAGATGTTTGTGTATATATGTGTGTGTGTTGAGGCGCATTAGTCAGTCTTCGTGCGCCTATTTTAATAAAGTCAACATGTGTATATTTTAAATAAAGTGTTTTAAAAGGTAAAAGTGAGAACTTGATTTGAAACATGGTAGCAGAGCGTGGTTCTTGAAAAGAAAAGTAGAAGTTAAATATTATATTGTGGCCGTCGCGTGTTATTCAGAAAGTTCGACATGGCTGATATAACTATTCCTGTATTTGATGGCGAAGACTATGGGAACTGGAAGCAGCGGATAATCATGTACCTAAAAATGAAGAAATGCTATACAGTGACTACGAGGGCAAAAGTGAGTTCAGACAACGAAACGTGGGATGAAGAGGACTTGAAGGCTATCAACTATATTTATGGTGCAATCACAAATAAGCAACTAGAATTCGTGAGTGACAGAGAAAGTGCTTTCGAGATCATGAAGAAATTTGATGAATTATATTCGAAAGAGTCTACAGCCCTTCAAATATTATGCAGAAACAAGTTGGACAAATTGAGGTTAAGTGATTACAGTGATACGGGGACATTTTTCAGTGCATTTGAAAAAACTGTAAATGAGCTGAAATCTGCAGGCGCCAAAGTAACGGAAAAGGAGAAGTTAAATTATATGCTGCGAACGTTACCAGAGTCAATGAGCTATATTGGGGACTTAGTGGACGTCTTGAAGGAAGAGGACCAGACAGTTGAATACGTTAAAAGTAAGATTCAATTATTGAATGCAAAAACTGGAAATGAAGAGGTAAAATCAAATGCATTTCACACAGAAAGAAAATTGAATTCAAGAAATCAGGAGCAAGTATGTTATCGATGCAGCAAAGCAGGTCACTTCAAACGTGATTGTACCCAGGGAAGAACAAGTAACAGAGGCACATGGCATCGTGGAGTACATTTTCAAAGCAGCGACAGAGGTAATGGAAATATGCAGCGTGGAGGCTATAGCAATGTACAGCGTGGATATTACGGCAACATGCAGCGTGGAGGTTATGGCAGCAGGCAACGTGGTCGAGGAGAGCAGCATGGTTTTAGCAGCGGTCGGCATCACAGCAAGCAAGGTTACCATCAGAGTGATCATGGTATGAGTAGTTTTATAACAGAGGTTAATTCTATGATAGGTCAAAATAGAACAGTAGAGTCAAGTAATAACAATCAAATTCAAATCAATTGGTTATTAGACAGTGGCTGTACTGATCATGTTATTAATAATGAGGAATATTTTTCTAAGAGTATAACTTTAAAACAACCTATAAATGTAAAAATTGCTGATGGAAAAATTTTGCAAGCTACTAAAGTTGGTAATGTAATTAGTAATTTTCCTGTCTATGATCAAATGGTTCCAATTAATATGCGAAATGTTTTCTTTGTAAAAGACATAGACAAAAACTTGATCAGTTATGCTAAAATTACAGATAATCACAAAATTGTATCGGTAGGGAATAATGCAAAAATTTTTGATAAAGCTAATGGATTGATTGCGATTGCATGGAAAGAGGGTCGGTTGTATAAAATGAGTAGTACTATTAATAAAGGAGAAGTTAATGTTAATGTTATGAGTAAAGACAATAATATGACAGCAAAGGAAAAATGGCACCGCATTTTGGGACATGTTAATTTCAATTATCTAAATACTTTATGTAAACATCAATTGTTAGATGGGGTTCCTTCAGAACTAGAATCAGAATTTATGAAATGTAAAATCTGTATCGAAAACAAAATGCATAATGTTCCTTTTAAAAATAATAGAACCAAAGCAAAAGAAATCTTAGAAATTGTTCACACAGATCTAAATGGGCCTCACTCAACTACTGGAATGCATGGGGAAAGATATTTTCTTTCTTTCATTGATGATTACAGTAAGGCAGCTCGTGTTTACACCATAAAATCTAAAGATCAAGTATACAAATGTTTTGTAGAGTATATTAATGAAGTTGAGAATCTCACTGGGAAAACTGTTAAAAAGATAAGATGTGACAATGGGAAGGAATATTTAAATGAAAATGTCTATGAATTTGTGAGACAAAAAGGAATTGTATTGAATGCTTGTCCACCTTATGTGCATGAGCTTAATGGTACTGCTGAAAGGTATAACAGATCCATCATGGACATGTCACGGTGTCTGCTAGCCGAAGCGCGAGTAGACAAGAGATTTTGGCCTGAAGTGGTTTGTGCAGCAGCATACCTCAAAAACAGAACTTTAGCTAACACCATTGAAAAGAAAACTCCTTATGAGATATTACTGGGAAAAAAACCTAATGTTAATCATTTGAAGTTGTATGGGAGTAGAGTTTTTGTAAGAGTACCTGAGCAACTGAGAAAGTCGAAATGGGATAGGAAAGCCGATTTGGGGGTTTTAATGGGTTATTGTGAAGTAGGCTACAGAGTGCTAATAAATAATAAGATAGTTGTTGCTAGACATGTGGACATTGTTGAAAGTGGTGTTAAATGTATTGGGTTTAAAGATTATGATTCAGTAAGTGAATATTCTAGTGATTCTGAACACGAAAGTATAGAAAATGAAACTGAACTAATAGAAAAACAGAAGGAAATTGAGAAAAATGAAAAGCTTTCTGATAATCATGAATCAGAGAAAGTACTTGAGTTGAGGAGATCATCTAGAGAAAGAAAACCAAAAATATTAAATGATTATGTTTACAGCAATTTTATTTATGTAAACTTTTGCAGTGCAAATAGTCCGGAAAGCTTTGAGGAGGCGATTAACAGTGCCGAATCAAATTATTGGGAAAAAGCGATGAATAAGGAAATTGATTGTTTGAACAAAAACAAAACATGGGAATTAGTAGATAAACCAGTTGATAAAGAAGCCATTGATGTAAAGTGGGTTTTCACAAAGAAATCAGAGGGTGTTTACAAAGCAAGATTAGTTGTCAGGGGGTTTCAACAAAAAGAAATCGTTGAGGATATTTATTCTCCAGTAACCAATATGCAAACATTAAAGATTTTGTTGTCATACTGTTGTCAAGAAGGTTTGGTTATAGAACAAATGGACGTAGAGACTGCGTTTCTAAATTGTAAAGTTTTATCTGAAGTTTATGTAAAGCAGCCAAGAGGATATGATGATGGTACGGGTAGAGTCTGTAAATTGTATAAAGCATTGTATGGTTTGCGAGAAAGCTCACGAGCTTGGTACAATTGTCTTGACGAGTTTTTAAGAAGTTTAGGTTTTAAAAGGAGTAAATATGATTATTGTCTTTATGTATTGAGAGATGGAGATGTCTTGATTTATTTGATTATTTTTGTCGACGATTTGCTCATTTGCTGTGTGAGAAAAGAAAAAATTGTTAAGATTAAGAACTTATTGTCAAAGCGATTTAATATGAAAGATTTAGGTGAGGTAAAAAGATATCTTGGCATCGATATTAATTATGATTATGAAACAAGAGTTATGAGTTTGAGTCAAGAAAAATACATTGATTCGTTAGCTGCGAAATATAAAATTGAAGATTCGATCTTGTACAAAACTCCAATGGAAGTAAATTTAAAGTTAGAACCAGCGTATGAAGATTGTAATGACGTTAGATATAGAAACTTGATAGGTGCACTCTTGTACATAAGTTCGGGTACTAGACCAGATATTAGCTATAGTGTGAATTACTTGAGCAGATTCCAAAGTTGTTACAGTAGTACTCATTTTAAATATGCTTTGAGAATTTTGAAATATTTATATTTAACTAAAGATTTGAAATTAAACTATTGTAGGAATGAAGGTGCTGAGATATTAGATTGTTTTGTGGATTCAGATTGGGCAGGTGATAGTGTGGATAGAAAGTCAACTTCTGGTTATGTAATTAGATTATTTAGTAATGTTGTATTTTGGAAGTCAAGAAAACAAGCGAGTGTCACAAAGGCTTCAACTTTTGCAGAATATGTAGCATTGTCTGAAGCTGTTAGCGAGGTGAAACTTGTACATGATATTTTAGACATTTTTAATGTTAAATTTGAAAAACCTATTGTCATATATGAAGATAATTCAGGAGCATTAAATATAGCGAAGTTTGGTAATTTCACAAAGAATTCAAAATATATAGAAGTACATTACCATTTTGTGCATGAGTATTATTTACAGGGACTCATTGATATTGTTAAAGTAGATTCGAATGAAAATGTTGCAGATATATTCACAAAGTCGTTATGTAAAGAAAAATTCATTAAAATTAGGAATATGTTAAACATCGCGATATAAATGTAAGGAGGCGTGTTGGAATTGTAATACATTTATATCGGATATCGAGTATGTTCGAGAAATATCGATTGTGGTGACAGATGTTTGTGTATATATGTGTGTGTGTTGAGGCGCATTAGTCAGTCTTCGTGCGCCTATTTTAATAAAGTCAACATGTGTATATTTTAAATAAAGTGTTTTAAAAAGTAAAAGTGAGAACTTGATTTGAAACAGTATTATCTCCCACCATAAGAAATGGCACATCCTCGTTTCTTCCAGGAAGTGATCTTGGTGTGGGATGAGCAGTCTTTCCCTTAGAAAATCGCTCACCCATCTTGGAGCGGCTGAAGAATCACACACCACCATATGATTTTGTCGGCCATCTATTGCACCAATACAATGTGGCAAGTGCCACATTGTTTCAAATCCATTTGATACTTCTTCCCGTTCTGCTTTTTTAGGTGGTTCCTAAAAAAGTAAGAAAAAATACTGTCAAAAATTAATCGATGTTTTAGTAAGTAGCTTTGGGGGGGGGGGGGCAGTGTTTTAAAGTTTACATTTTGCGTATTTCAGAATTCATCATAAACATCTAATGTGCACCACTTAGCCACCTCTGAAGAGGGTAGTGATGATAGCAATGATGGATCAGATGAAGTATTAATCAATGCAACTGAATTCCAATGTACAATCTTTCATGAAGAAATTCCAGCTGTCACAACAAACATCTTTGCACCTGCAGTGCTATCACCCATCATTTATTTATTTATTTTATTTTGATCCAACATCAACTGATTACGAAAAAAGGTTTTTTTTGTTCCAGTCTTCTGGATAAGTCAGGGCCTTACTTACTAGAGTTAGGCCTACATATTATTGCCTGGCACTTTTATCTACACAACTTTTTCTAAATTTAGTTGAGAGAACAATGTTACATATATGGACTATACATAAAAACAATTTGTTATTGCAATACTTAGATTAAGGAATCTATAGTTTGTGACACAGTATTCAGATCTGAGATTCAAATAGGCTATTTACCGTTTGTGACACAGTCTAATATCTGAGATTACATATATTTTTAGATAGATGGCGTTCCATCATACGAGTAAACTAAATCTAGAAACTCATGTACTGAATATACAGGCTTGTTTAGGAGCCATAATTTTAATTTCGTTTTTAGTTTTGTAATGGGCAATTTGGAGACATTACGATGGAAGCAATTCAGTAGTTTTATGCCTGTATATTGAGGGCTTTTCTCATAAAGTGTTGTTCTATGAGAGATGATGTGGGGCCTCTCTCTACCTCTAGTGTTGTGATCGTGTATTTCTTTATTAAACTTAGTGTTTTGTTACTGTGTACTGCCATAATGATTATCTTCAGTACACACAGGTTATGAACAGATAGTATTTTAAATCCTTTAAACAAATTTCTGCAGGACTCCCTGGCACATTTCTTTCCCATAATTCTAAGTGCCTTCTTTTGTAAGATAAGTACTTTTTTCATATTACCTTTACTGCTGGATCCCTATAGCTTAGATGGGATTCAAATAGGCCTAGTGCAAAATATATTTGCCTCAGATTGGTGATGTTACAAAAAGGTGTCAGTTTTCTAAGGACATATATGGTAGTACATAGCCTTTTGCAAATAGCATTCACATGATCAGACCAGTTTAACTCTGAATCAAGTGTCAGGCCAAGAAATTTGGTTGAGTATTGTTTTTTAATGTATTCGTCACCCGTTAAAATTTGGTTTTCAGGTGTTTTTTGCCTCCCAAGATCAAATTCAGTATAGACAGATTTATTTGTGTTTAATTTTAGTTTGCTTTCATTAAAATACTGCAGAATTAAGCCTGCTGCAGTATTGGATTCCACTTTGAGCTGCGAATAGCTTGGATTGCGGCATATTAACGTGGTATTATCTGCATATAAGATGGCTGTTGCATGGTTTGTTATGGACTGAATATCATTAACTTATATAATAAAAAGAAGTGGTCCTAATATTGACCCCTGTGGAATACTAAAATTTATGTCAATGGTGTTTGATTTGTATGCTCCCTCTTTAGTGCTAATAGACACAAACTGCTTCATATTTCTGTCAAGTAAGACCTCATCAGATTATGGGCTGTGCCTCGAATGCCATAGTTCCACAGTTTGTCCAGCAATATGGTAGTATCAACACAGTTAAATGCTTTTTGTAAGTCTAGAAAGATGCCACATACATGTTCTTTATTATCTATTGCTTGAGTGACACCTTCGATTAAGTTGGATGCTGCTGTAATGGTGGCTGACCCCTTGAAAAACCCATACTGCGCCTTAGAAATCACTTTTTTTGCATACCAGGAAGTTCCAGATTCTTATGTATATTACTTTCTCAAAGATTTTGGATATTATTGGAAGAACAGAAATGGGTCGAAAGTTTGCTACTAGATTTCTGTTTCCTTTCTTAAAAATAGGCATAACTCGGGCAATTTTCAACTCATCTGGAAATAGACCATCTTCCATATGAGAGTTGATAACTGTTGATAAAGGTGATGCAATTTTATGTATACATTTCTTAAGAGTGCCCAGACTAAGACATCCTGCTGCATGGGAATTCTTTAAGCTACTCACCATTTTAATTATTTCTTCTTTACTTGTTGGCATCAAAAATATACGTCCTGACACTGGTGTTCCTCTGAATTTGTATTTATGATTTTTAAGCTGATTGTTTACGCTGGAGCCAACAGAAGCAAAGTAATTGTTAAATAGATCTGCTATCTTATTCTGATCAGTTTCTATTGTGTCGTTTATCAGCAAGTGAATTTTCAGTTGTATATTTCCCAGATTTACCTATTTCTCTGTTTACTAGTGACCATGATGTTTTAGAGATATTATTTGAGTTCTGAATGACACTTTCAAAATGTTTCTGTTTTTCTGAAATTAGGAGGTATACATAGTATTTCTGATACTTTTTGAACTCTTCTTTTAATTTTTTATTGCTCAAGTCATTTAACATAGCATACTCATACCATCTTATTTTTTCTCTAGCCTCAGTGACTGAACTTGATATCCAGTTTCAGGTTACAGCATGTGACGGGGCAAGCTTGGTTGAGAATGTAGAATAGTTAACTTGAGAATTTGCCGTAACTATGATGTGTTGTTAGAATACTTTTCCGATCCACATTCCTTAGCATATTATTCAAATGAGTTATATTTTGGTCTGTATTCATCATAATATATCTATAGCCACTGTGTGTAGGAACCTTCTTTATGTGGACACTTAGTTCTACCACATGGTGGTCTGACAAAGCACTTATAATAACAGAATATGTAAGATCGTAAAAATGAATACTAGTGATTATGTTATCTATTGCAGACTGGCATGTTTCAGTCTCCCTGGTTGCAGTGTTTATCAGGTATCTTACATTATATTCAAGCAGAGTATTCTTAAATAGTTTAGTGTGTAACTTATATGCTAATACATTTATGTTGAAATCTCCTATAATTACTAACTTGTTCAGGTGTGATATAAAAACATTCTCTATCATGTCACAGGACTTTGTTAAGAAAACTTCGAAGGTTCCACCTCGCGCTCTATATAAACATATAATATAAATTTCATCATTTGGTACCTTTATACATGCTGCACATAATTCAGTTGTTCCTTCTAATGAATATTTACTGACATTTACAGAATTAAAATCAAATGTGCTTTTTACATACATTGACACACCCCTACCTCTGATAGAAGTTCTGCAAAACTTATTAGCTAGTACCATGTTTAGAGGTTTAAAAAGTTCTAATTTGGCATCAGATAACCAGTGTTCACTAATACCAAACCCATCAGGCATAGTTTCATTTACAAACACGTCTAACTGTTCATATTTCTTGCTCAAGCCCTGTACATTCTGGTGGATTATTTTAAAGTTTTAAATACCTTGTTGTAGATTTCTGTGCTTTACCAACTTAAATGAGGCCATATCACAATCAACTGCACGTTCCCCATTGCTTTCAATATCTGTTAGAGGTCCCAATTTTGAAAAGAAGAGCAAGAGGACCACTGCTACAGAGCAAGTTGTAATGTGCATGAAGTCAGTTGCTTCATCATTACAAAATAAAAACCAGTCAAACACTACAGACAAATACTCTGCACTGGCAGACTGGTTTCAGCTGAAGGGAGAGAAACAAAGAATGAGAAAGTGCTTATTAAAGTAAACAAAAAAATTCTGATGTAATGAATAACGCTAGAGAAATGCTTGCTGCTACAGCAGAAACAGTGACATTATTTTATGCAGCTGAAAATGAGGCTGCAGGTGCAGAAAACACACAAATACCGACAATGTGTAGTGAGGAAACAGAGTGACATCTTTTCTTAAAAAAAAAAAAAAAAAAAAAAAAAAAAAACAAAAAAAAAAAAACCCTTAGAGCCAAAATCAGTCAATATTTTTAACAAAACTTATTTCAATTTATCAGTGTTTTTATTTTAAGTTTAAGGCAGCAACATTTATTATGTTCATATTGGGTCTTAAAAAGGAATTTTCATTGCTTCCTTTTAGAGGGAAATTCTGGCAACATATACTATATCTGAGTGTAAGTGCATATATTTCAAATGTTTTGGACAACCTATACTATTTTGCTTAAAGGTTGAGATATTTGGAAACTACTATGGAAGTCAGAGACCTTAACAATAACTTTCAGTTTCTTGCCTCCATATAGTGGGTTACTGGGAAGGAATTGAATATGTAGTAAGTGAATGTGTACATGTTTTAAGAATGTGTAGTAAGTAAAATGACACTACTTACTTTTACGAAATCCGTCACACATTTACTATAACTCAGCACTCTCTAGCACAGTTTCACTAATCTTGGACAGTGATATTCGATGAGAGTATGTTAAATTTGTACAATTATCACCTGTTGCCAAAAATTAAAGGGGTACAAGAAGTTGTTCTGTTGGTGACAGTGCAACTCAAAAATTTGTCTTTCCATTGAAAATGTGGTGCTGCTAGGCTCAAGAGTTATTCACTCTGCCCACATGTCATTCTGACAAAATCCTCGAAACCTTGACTATCTTCAACACAGAGCTCCTCCAATAAGCTCCACAAGATTCACTTTGTGTCAAACACTTTCTGGGCAGCAAGCATCTCTTTTTGGGTTGATTTTCTTGACAAACAATTACACCAAGAATTATAGCTCAAATTGCTAATGCATCTTCACAATCAGAATCCATTTCTGTTGCTTTTATGTAACAAAAAATAAAAATGCCAAATGTGTGTTTACAAGAGTTTGAAACCGTTGCCAAACTTACAACAATTGTATGATTTTGTTTGTTGGAGTTGGTTTTTGGTGTGAAGGTACCTTAGACCACTGGATGTAGGCTTTACACCTTTTTTCATGTATCTGTGTAGGTATTTTATCATTATTGTTCCACCCATGAAACTCTCACACACACTAATGAGTAGAAAGTCTTAAGTTTCTTTGTTAATCACTGTGTTATTGCTTAACCATCTAGTTCACATATTAAATCTCACATGAGTGACAAGCTATAGTGCCTGATGGTTGTGCTCATTATGTGTTAATTAAGTGTACTTGCAAAATATTTTATCCAGAGATCTACAATCATCAATGTAAAATACAATGCAGTTTACTTTTTAACATTAACCACAATGATTGATAACCAAATTTCAAGACAGTTTGCACAAGCTAGCACCTGAAACAGCACGCAAGTGCAAGTTCTTTCTGTATTTACCTGTTTCTTACATAATTGACCCATCTGTGATAAACACACAAGTATATAGGGTAGATCATTTCTTTAAATTAAGTTTGACATATATGACCCTTCGAAAGACACAATAAGGTAAGCAGTAATAATGTTACAAAAGGAGGAAAAGTAAAATTGGATTAAAGTTATACATAAGTGGTAAACTGACAGATTATACTATCCAGTAGACATAACAAGTGAAACATAAAAGAAAGAGACCAGTGGAAAGTACCATATATGTTAAAGGGTAATATTCTTAGAGCATATATCACATCTAGATATTATATTTCTAGGAGTTAGAAACACTTCCAAACCAAAAGTGTATCTACATAGTTGTTCAATCTCACATTGCATCACACATAAATTTTACAGCCCTTGGAGGGCTTTTCACTATGATTTAGAAACTTCCAAACTGTAAAAAGACTAGCCAGAAAAAAACTGCCTCAGAGGCTCCTTAAGCTTGGACGTGTATCTACTAAATTTACTTCTGAAGGGAGAACATTATAAACTTTTCTGCCAGTGTACTGCAAATCTCTTTGTACCATCATCAGATTTCACAATCACCGCAAAAGTCATGCTTCCTCTTTGTATTTTGTTCATGGTATTCACTATTTACAACTCGGTATTTTTACTAATAAAACACATCAGCAAAGATAGATAGTTAAATCAAATGATGACAAAAAAATGATGCAAGAGCCATTACCTGGCATTTCCACGTAGTTAAAATTAGAGAGAGCACACTCATCAATTTTTGCATATACATGCCTGAAGTAGGTTGTGATCTAAATTTTAATTCATTTTTATGACTGGCTTACTATGAGCCCTACATAAATAACAATTTTTCTGTGCCTTGTGAATAGAACTAATAAGAAGTGGTGGTGATTGATAGTTTCTGTTTCTTGAGTAATTTTGGTTATGTTGATCAGATAATGGTCAAAATCTAGGTGCATGTCATGTGTTACTACTTAAATCACCAAAATAAGATTTTATTAGACATTAATTTCAAGTAATGTATGACAAAGTAATAAATTTTTCTTTCTTTTTTTTCTTTTTTTTTTAAAAAAAAAGAAAGAAAAAGATAGTGCAGAATAGAGCGTCCACAGTCCTTTAGTACTACAGGCCCCAGCATGACGTTAAACCATCCCTGTGTAGCACATCTAACTAAGAAAAGGGTTTTTATCAGTAAAACAACAACTCTGAATATTGTTAGACTGTAGAATGAAATGTAAAGATGATACAAAAGTAACAGTTAAGCTTATGTCTCACTTTTGCATTCATTCCATATCTGCGACACGTGTACACAGATATCTAGATTTTGCCCTCTTCAGAACACTTTAGGATTACTTGAACGTTTTGCATCACTGTCTGACAGACGTGATGGTGGTGTGCTTATGTAATGTGTCTGGACATTCTGCTTGATCTGTGTATCAGATTTGGTCTTCCACACTATGCCACAAACCACACCTTTCTGTGTATCCCCATTTCCAAAATGTACATGATCCAAGTTGAAATCGTTTTGGAACACCCTGTCCAATGGACCACAGGTTTCATTGCCCTGCTAATGTTGTTTTTGGAATAGTGAGAAACAAAATGCAGAAATACTTAAGTTGTTTGTAGATAAAGTGCTTAATGTCATTGCCGTGGTAGTACATGAGAGATAAGTGGTGGTTATTTAAATACAGAGTGTGTCAGTAATGTGTCCTTATTTTTCTTCTCATTCTTTCTATGTCTTCAACTTCAGTATTTGGAAAGTGTCCTAGCTGTTCATAGAAAGCATAATGCTCATTATAGGTAGATAACGATATAGAGTATGGGTCTTATTTTTAATTAAATTATCTACAATCTCATGATACTAGATGCTAGTGATGCCTCCGTATGTTCTCAACTTCTTGCCTGACTGATTCTTTGCCCAGTTATTAGAGAGGTAAGTGGAGCCCTTTCTTTGCCCAGTTATTAGAGAGGTAAGTGGAGCCCTTTCATTACACTCCACACACATTGCCACAAATCACAAGCTGTGTTGTCCTTTTTATACACTTGTCAAGAATTGTAATTCCATGCATAATAATAATAATAATAATAATAATGTAATACTTATTTAATACTTACTTTTTCAGCAATTTGATCTCTGAATTCCTTCTCTCTCTCTCTCTCTCTCTCTCTCTCTCTCTCTCTTTCTCTCCCTCCCCTCCCCTCCTCCCTCCCCCTTTCCCCACTCCTCCCCCTCCTACTGGTTGCTTCTACGATTATGAACACAGGTCTCCACACTGCAGCTATGCAAGTGTCTAAATGATGGGAATGTTGTTTCTTTAAGTCGTTTTCTCATTTGAGCAGGAAGTCACCCATTCTTTTCTTTCTGTCTCCTCCCTCAACTTCCTGTAGTTTGCTGTTCTATCTGTTGACTCATGACAGATTTGTTGTTGGCTGAAGGTACAGTCAACCTGTCAGGAATGTTATCTTCTTG
Organism: Schistocerca americana; assembly: GCF_021461395.2. NCBI lineage: Eukaryota > Metazoa > Arthropoda > Insecta > Orthoptera > Acrididae > Schistocerca > Schistocerca americana. The sequence continues at coordinate 768,574,851 of NC_060122.1, read as the reverse complement.
CAATTAGGCTGCAAGCACATGTAAACAGGTAGATCCTCACAAAAGGAGTGTAAAAGTAGCCTTTTCTGTATTAACTATAGCCTGTAGTTTCTCTAATTTTTCCCATTTTTGAGACCATTAATTTTTATGCTAATTTATTCTCCAAGAGAAATCTGGATTCTGATATATGTAAAAACATAAACATATCAGCTACAGCACAACAAAAAGACTTTCACAATTAAAGCTTCAGCCATTGGCCTTTGTCAACAGTAGACACACACACACACACACACACACACACACACACACACACACACACACACACGAGTGCGCGTGCTCCGCCCCCCACACACACAACTCATTGTGTGTGTGTGTTTGTGTTGTTGACAAAGGCCAGTGACTGAAAGCTTTAATTGTGAAAGTCTTTTTGTTGTGTCTATCTGTGACTCAGCATCTCCACTGTATGGTGAGTAGCAACTTTGCTTCTCATAATATTGTTACATTCTGTCCTGGATTTTCTATTGTTTGACAATACTATTTTTGCCAGAGGTGAGAAGGGGGAGGTAATAATACCCATAGATTCCTCCTACCCCTTGAATCTGTGCTTATGTACATGTTTGTGATAAATGAACATAGAGAAAAATGCTTTGCAAATCAAACTCATCCCAAGAAATATGTAAGATGCATACAGAGAAATGACTGTGTACTATATCTCAAAACTTAAATGTTTTCTGCTTCTGGGTATATGCAAAAAAGTACTAGATGTTTGAATAAAGTTTTGTTATTGTAAATGCTTGATCTCTTACATTGCACACAACCATCATTACTTACACCTTCCTAACTTAGTGTCATCCCCACAGGGTATCAGTGAAACAAGACCCAACTCCTGATGGGGTGACAGCAGAACTACAAATAGCAGCAGCTGAAGCTAGTGACAGCGGAGCATACTTTTGTCAAGCCAGCAACCAATACGGCAGTGACAAGCAGCTGGTACAGCTTCTTGTGCAAGGTTAGTGTAGAGGTTGCATGATAATGTCACTTTTGCTACATCACATTAACTTGCTTGCTTCTAAAGACACTGTTGAGGAGCAGTTGCACTCATTACTTACATACATCATGTGAACTGCTGCTATATTGAAGAAAAAGCAATTTTGAGAAACTGCATATACAGACTTTGATTAATAATTAGTGTTGAGGGACAATAACATATTTCTGTCTTGCTTAGAGTGTCTGTACATGTGTAAATGTGTTGAATGAGAAACTTGTTGTATCAGTACCTAGATGGCGTGAGCTGGTAGGGTCCAAGGACTGTGGAAGGGTGACTGTTCAGTGTGTGATTTGACTGTGGTGTGTAATTAGAGTCAGCACAGGATACAGTGACTGATGTGTAGTGACAAATTTTTGTCCAAAGTGCTGGGCGAGTTCATTCATCTGTTCGGAAGGGGAGGCCAATTCATGATGCGCTGCAGTGAGAGAATCAAGGCACACACTCTGCAATCTTTCTCAAATTATTTTACAGAAACTATTTGGTAGAAAAACACACTTTTACAATACTTATAGCCTCATATGTCAGCTTCATGATAATGTACCCATCATTTTGTTTATGGTCATAGTTATAGTGATATTTGCATTTAAGTATGACAAGATGCAAAATTGAAAAAATTTGCAATGAAAAATAGGAGTCGCTATGATTTTGCATTAGATGCATATTGAATAATATGTTGCTGCATAGGAAATTTAGCTTACATATTGAATTTTTCTTTAGACTTGGGTGAAGGACTCTATCTGTCACTAATCTCGAGAAAATTGATCTTGTGTAGCACATTCATTTGCGATTGTAGGTGCCAGTGATAAAGCAAGTGTGAAATATTCACAGCATTCCTCATATTTCATAAACAGTTTGAGATACCAAAATGGGATTTTGGCAAATGATAGCATGCAAAGAGGAGAGTATTTTGCCATGTAGTTATTATGCTAAAGTTCATTATCTACCATTTTATTTCAGTAATTACAGACTTTTTCAGTTGAAGAATATAGTTTTGTGATAACTGCTGAAATGAGAAATGTTGTGATTTTTAGAACAACGCAAGTGGAGATGTAACACATTTATATTTGTGCATAGGATGTGTATTTTCATGAGGTACTGACTTTACTTTTCCTTGCCATGTAGCAGTTGCTTATAACACTCAAAGCAACAGTTGGTGAGTATTTTCTGCCATGTGATTGCAGGAGATTCTGAGGTGCTGTACTTTTCCTCAGTTTCCCACCTAATAAACCATTGTTTCACAATTCTCTCACACTTGCGGCAGCACAACATTTTAGTGAGGTGACATTTTGTAAACTCCACTGCATTTTGGCAAAGGAAGAAAATTTTAATATGGCAACAGAGAACTGAAGGTTTTACTCAGAATTCACCACTCGTGATACTTCTCTGAAAATTACAAATGGTTAACAACCCAGGCGAAACTAAAGTTCTGTTTTTGTTGCAGTTACATCTGGATTCTTTTTAGATACTAACCACAGCAGAGGTGATGTTAGATCTTTTTGAACTGTGTGTGGGCATGGAGGGTCTCCACTTGATATTTACAAAAAATTTGGCCATAGGTTCAGATTAGAATCACACTTCCCTTCCTTTATTTGGCATTTCTCCTATAACCCCCACCACTACTGTTCAGAACTGGATGGTGGAGTTTGCAGTTTAGTCTCCCCATGCCCCTCCCCCCCCCCCCGACTCTTCCTCTCCATCACCCCTCCCCCCTTCCTCTTTTTCCAACTCCTGTCCCCCTTTTTCCAACTCCTCTCCTCATTTTATCCACCCGTCTCCCTTCCTATCTCCCCTCCCTATCTCCCTTTTCACCGTCACCTTCCTCTCCTTTCCTCCCTCCCTCCACCCACTCTCTATCCTTCATGTGCTCTACCCTTAAAACGCCTTTCATCTTGTGCAGCTGCTGAGTCATCTGGCGAAGATCTGTCTCACACTATCCTGCTACCCCCTCCGTACCTCATGTGTCCTTCCCTAACATCTCCCACCTCCCACAGCTCACGAATCTAAGTGCTGACAGGAACAATATGCCAGAGAATGGAAAAGGAAAATTAGGATGTGTTTGATAATGACCATTTAGTCTTCAGGAAAGGTAATGGCAGCAGAAAGGCAGGTCTGATGCTGCTGGTGATAATGGGAGCAAGACTGAAGGAAAAATCAAGATAACATTTATAGGATTTGTCGACCTGGAAAAAGCGTTTGACAATGTAGAATGGTGCAAGATATTCAAAATTGTAAGAAAAACGGGAGTAAGCTGTAGAGAAACACAGGTAATATGCAATATATAAAAGGACCAGGAGGTGAAAAATAAGACAGAAAGACCAAGAATGAATTGCTAGGATTAAAAATGGTGTAACACAGGGTTGTAGTCTTTCACCCCTACTGCTCAGTCTATACATCGAAGAACCAAAGGCAGAAATAATAGAAAGGTTCAAGAGCGTGATTAAAATTCAAGGTGAAAGGATATCAGTGATAAGATTTGTTGATGACATTGTTATCCTCTGTGAAAGTGTAGATAAATTACAGGATCTGTCAAATGGAATGAACAGTCTAATGAGTACAGAGTATGGATTGAGAGTAAACTGGATTAGCTCAGGCAAAGAGGTGATCCTGGCCAAGAAAAGTCTCCTGGTATTAAACATAGGCCTAAATTTGAGGAGGAAATTTGTGAGAATATACATTTGGAGCACAGCATTGTATGGTAGATAATCTTTGTCTGTAGGAAAACCAGAATAGAAGAGAATTGAAGTGTTTTAGATTTGGTACTACAGAAGAATGTTGAAAGTTAGGTGGAGTGATAAGCTAGGGAATGAGGAGGGTCTCCTCAGAATTGGTGAAGAAAGAAATGTGTGGTAAACACTGATAAGAAGAAGTGACAGGATGATAGGTCATGTATTAAGACATCTGGGAATAACCTCCACAGCAGTAAAGGTAGCTGTAGAGGATAAAAACTGTAGGGGAAGTTAGAGATGGAATATATTCAACAAATAATTGAGGACGTAGGGTCAAAGTGCTACTCCTAGATGGAGAGGTTAATGCAAGAGAGGACTGACTAGTAAGTCACAGTGCGTCAATGAACACATAAGCATAATGTAAGTAAACATTACAACATTGTACCAGCAACTGTGTGGGTTGAATGACAAACAAGTGTCGGTGTGGAAATTTTTCAAATGGTATCTCGTAAACTACTCTCACTAGAATCCTGCAACAAACACCAATGACATTCTAATTTACTCTACTTTTAATTTGTTAATGTCAATAGTCATTGTTCCATTTTTTAAAAATGTGTGCATGATTTAGCATAATTGATTATTTCTACTGCTTCATCAAAAACTGATTTTAGATTTGGGGGAATCTTCTTTATCTCAAGTGCTTGTCTATGCAGGATACAAACTACAGTTTGGTGCCTTACTTTATATCAATGATACCACTTCCACTATTTTATCAGTCATTGCTGTGGCCCCATCTACAAATATCAATATAATCATTCCAATCAAGATGTTTCATATGTTTATTTATTAGCCATTCAGCATGTTTACCAGGCAATTGGCTTCATCAAAATACATTTTACATATTTCATAAAAGTATAGTTGTTACTAATTTTTACATTATACATTATGCATACATATACATACATCTTTTTAGTAGTTAGTAATTTGTACATTTTACTCACATCATTATTTTACATATACATAAATACATATAAATACGTAAACTTCTTACTAATCAGACAATTTCAGCAATAATAATTATGCAGTTTATGTTCAAGAATTAATTATACAGTTTCACACATTTCGTTAATGATAGTTAAGTTATTTCATTGTTTATACATTCCTTCCAAATTACTTCCAAGATATTCTTTAATTGAGTAGTATGCTTTATTTTTAAGCCATGTGTCTAATACCTCCTTAAGTTTAAAGAAGGTGAGGGTTTTGACTGATTGTGGCAGTTTATTATATAACTTTAGACTTAGGTCTTTGTGACTGTTGTGTGTCAGTGACAGCCTAGAATATGGTATATCAGAATGCAGTTGTTTCGAGTGCTATGCAAATGTAAATTCATTCTCTGTGTAAATTATTGTATATTTCCTTCTATGTATATTAAGCAATTATACATATAGAGACTTGGGAGGGTCATTATGTTTAACATACTGAAGTGCTCCTTACAGGTTTCTCTTGGACCCAATCCTTGTATACATCTCAATGCATTTTTTTTTAATATAGCTATGACTTAGTCAAATTAAGTGGTTTGTCTGCAGTACAATAAGGCTGCAAGATCATTAATTTCATGCAAAACAGTATCGTTTGTGAGTCGCACTGTAGAAATATGCTTTTCAGATTTTTCATCGAATGCACATTGTGTTATGTCTGTCACATATGGTTTTATTAAATTCTCAGCAATAGTGTTTATTTTACCCATTTGCGCAATGTGATAGCTGGATCAAATTTGATGCCTCTGTGCCTTTTTCATTCACAGTTTTGCTCACATACTTCATAGCTTTTGACTTCTTAATAACGTACGAAGAGTTATTCATTCTTGTCTTTGCAGTCAGGATGTATAGTTTCTGAAGGCCACTGGAGCTCAGCAGTTACCATGCACCTATTCAAAAGTAGCTTGTTACATAACATGCAAAGAGGTCAGCTGTTAGAATCAACTAATCAAAGATTGATGTAAGATTCGTCATACTATCTTTTTCACCTTTTGTGAGTTGTTTGATGTCTTACTGTTTGAAACCATGAAGCTTGAAGTCATTTAATGACCTTCTTGTCTCTCAAAGCCTTGATCAGGAATCTTTGGTGTTACATCTCCCATGTGAACTACCAGTGAACTTTCAGTGCAATATCTTGTTGCAACACCTTTAAGCCTACATTCCATTCTATCTTTTAAAATCAACAATTTGATTTTACAATTTGACAAACAGAACAGTATTGCCACAGGATATTGAATTTTACAACTCTAGTAAATAACAAACACGAATCAGATATACTGCAGTCAGAGAGCTCTGTGCAGATTGACTATGCTGAATTGGGCTATACATAGTAATTGAAAGCTTGAGTAGGAACTGTGCTTTGTGCTGCACAGCATTGGTTCATGTAGCCCAGGGCGTGGAGCATAGGCAGCAGTGAGGTGAAATCCTATGAGGTGATTCGAGGTGGATGCAGGTGAGAGAGAGATGGTTGTGGAATGTAGTTAAGACAGTTTTCAGTGACAAATGGAGGGAGAAAGCATCAGTATGGCCACCATGTGCATGTGTAGTCACCACATACCTACTTGTGCAAATTAAATTCTTTTGTTTCTGGTAGTAGAATTATTATGATGTTTTTGCCTCATTTTTGGCTACAAACTGAGAGGAAAAAATAACTTGATAAAACCATCATTGATATAATATTTGTTAGACTTGCTTTTCTCAACGTCTGACAAAACAAGACATGATGTGATGTGCTTTGTTCTTTAAGTTGTTGTTATTTTGGCAGAGCCCTCTCTGAGGTCTAGTAGAGGGCCAGGGCTGCAAGGATCACACCTCAAGTACCACTGCTGTAAAGTATCAAAACAAGTCACTGGAAGCATGTCGAATTTGCTGTTTGTCAGGTTATGTGAGCGAACTGGACACTCTGTGCACTTGATTCTTTGCTGCTGAAGATAAGCTCTAAATTACTGAGTGTTTTCATCTTGTTGAGTGCAGTCATCACTTGATGCACCAGCAGTAGGGCATACATATGTGACAAAGGTGCCATCTCTGTACCTGCATATGGAGAAACCTGCAGATATCTGTATCCACTAGCCAACGTAAAGACATATTTTCATTCTAAGTCATCCCTTAATGATGACAGGTTCTTGTTGTTTATCAGATCTTAATCTACCTGTTGTCACTTCATGAGCCAAACTGGGTCCCATCTGCAGACAGAATGCTTCTCTATTAACATTGCTTGTAGTTCATGTGCTATAGAACACACTGAAAATAGTTCCTCCTGTGACGTGCAACACTCATTTGTGTGGTTGTCTCACATACACACCATCTTCATGGAGCCTTCCACGGCTAGTATTCAGTGATAAGTCTTTCCAGTGTGTGCAACAATGGTAGGCCATAGGTGTAATGGGCACAACACCATTTTCCTGTGAGCACATAACAGCAAATATTGGTACCCAACGTAGCCTTTGGCTATTCTTGATTGAACCTTCTGGATATTGAATTTGTGATTATAATTGTTGGTACTCTTTATGAACAACAGGAGAACTGTGTTGAACTGACAGTGCCATCTTTCTGCCAGAAATGCAGCTGTTTTCCATGTTAATGGATTCTGCTATCACTGTTTGGTAGAGTGATCACATATTTACAGACTGGTGGGCTTTCAAACCAAAAACTGTTTCACAAAATAAATTAATGCTGCAGAACATTCACAGCAGTTGTTTGTTATGTCAGGATGTTGCAAGTGGATTCAGTGCCCTGTTGGCTTCCACTTGGCAGTTATGCAGCGCATTACTGTGGTAACAACATACTCATCTTTTGTGGGAAAGCTTAAATACCTCCCAGTATGTTGTTTTTACGATTTTTCACTAAATCATGGAAAGCATTTTATTCATTGGGAAGCTTATGCCTTCATACGTGGAGCTGCCATGATATTCCAGAGATTATAATAATGATATAAAGGCTGTGACTTAAATCAAGATACAGTTTTCTTAGTACTGTGAATGTAATCATCAGCACACCAAAGTCAGCAAGGGAGCTGCACCCTTCAGTGACCCCATCATGGATGGATCTGGTCTCAACTAAAGCTGTCAAGCAATGAATAGGAGGGAGGGAAGGCTTGGAGATTTGTCAACTGAATCAGATCACAAATGGCAAGGACCAAAAGATTTTCTCCAACTTACAGTGGCAATATTTGTGACTGCAGTGAAATCCAAACAGCAGCATGTCTCAAACAGTGCATAATGGGGAAAAAATGCATGCAATGTTCCCCAGTACTGGTCTGATTTATCTTATTTTCTGTGTTTTATAAATTAGTTTTAAAGTATTTGTTAGCTGTATGTTTTATACCTTATTTATTGAACTATATGCATATAAATATTGTACTTTTGTGTATTTCTGACATGAAATAAATATATGTATAGTGATAGGTATAAGCTTGTGCTTTTCATGTATGCTCTGCCATGAAGTTTCAGTGTGTATTATAATGACAGAAGCCTTAATTTTTTCTACTGAACAAAAATGTGTGAATACATGCTGTCACTTCTGGGATCAGTCTCTTACAAAGAATGTGCTGTTTTGACTAAAATATGAGCTTACTGCCTGAAATGTAGATAATATGCCATAAAAACATGAAAAACATGGTTAAATTTTTTTGTGTAGTAATTACTATATTTTGCAAGAATGTGCAGACAAGTCAATTGAAACAAAATAATTCATTTAGTTTTTGTTATCATAACTCTTGAAATTGAAAACTGTAATGGATAATTATGTTACCTTTGTTTTCTTCACATTCATGAAAGCATTATAAATGGCATGATATTGCATTACTCTTGTAAACATCTTCAGACAATGGTCGTGTTTGGTGAATAAACAGCAAAATTCAAAATTTCAAGTGTGCACTATTTACCCAATGAACAGTTGAGCTATTAAACCTGTAAGGACTTAACAACTCAACAGTTGCCAAAATGAGCATGAAAGGACATGTTTTTATTGGTATGTTAACAGCACTCACTAAACTGTGTGAAATAGTGCTTATTATCTTCAAGGAGAAGTTTGTATGAAGTGCTGTTTGATCAAAAAATGGAGTGTAATTTCTGACGTTTGAATTTTGTAGACAGAATGTGAACCAGGATAACTACATGAAACAATTTAATAGTTAAACTTCATCCAACAGAGATTATAAATTATCATATTTGTTTTCTGGTATAATAATTGAAGACGTGAGTGGAAAAATGGGCTAACACTCACCGTATTTGCTCTAATGTAAGTCACACTCGAATCTAAGCTGCACCTGAAAAATGAGACTCGAAATCAAGGAAAAATTTTTTTTCCGAATCTAAGCTGCACCTGAAATTTGAGACTCGAAATTCAAGGGGAGAGAAAAGTTTTAGACCACCCCTCCAAATCGAAACAAAGTTGGTCCATTGTAACATGAGACACAATTGAGGTCGAATGGATGATGATACAGCTACAGTAGTTTGGGTCGAGTCGTAAGCTTAACAGTTAAGCTTTGCCAATTAGCCATTGCTATGTATCAGGCACTCCGTACACATTTATACGGGTACCCTTCCTTTTTCATGTGGTTCGTGTGGTTTGAATCGATTGCTTATTTTGCTTTGATCTGATAAGTGCCATTCTCTTTGTTATATGTGTTTACGCCACTCTAAGCTTAAAATGCATTATTGTACTGTCGTGCATTGTTTGTCACATCCTGATAATGAGTGTTTACGACCTGTCGCCGCTCGCGGCATGGCTTGCTTTTGTGCATGCTACCGCGGCTTACAATAAGAAAAAGAGAGGAATTGTCTCATAAGCGAAATAACGGCAAGAGACTACTATTTGTTGTCACTTACACTGCTGCTTTCTTTGATAATGATCAACAAGAACCAAATAATAGACTGCGTATGATAGAAAATGTTCTGAATGAGAGTTTAGCGAAAAAAAATTTCCATTTGAAAATCTTTGCTAACGCCTCTTTAGTACATTACATTCTACACAGAAATTAGAGTCATCTTAGATTTAAAAATCTAGTCAGTTGCCGTGCTTCATTTCTGACTGTATCACTATTCAGCATAAGAATAATACGAATATAAACATGACACAATATGTATATTTTTCCGCGTTTGCTGTTGTCTTTACTCTAGTTTCGTAGTTTATCAAGCAGACTGGATTTAAATGAGATAGCAGCAAACACGAAAGAATACATGACATAATGTTTACATTATTCTACCTTTTCTTTTAATTTATTTACTGACGCATAGGTTTTGGCTCCAGTATTTATCTTTGTGCCTATAAACCATGCCTGTGTAGCGCTACATATATTCGACGGCAGAAGTTAATTGTGGCGGCACCTACCAACATTTTTCAGAACTTCTACTTACTTTGCACTCGATTCTAAGCCGCAGCTGGTTTTTTGGATTACAAAAACCGGAAAAACAGTGCATCTTAGATTTGAGTAAATACGATAAATGTAAAAGCTTAGGGATAAGTATTGCCATCTGTTGCTGGGTATAAGAACTATCAAAATTGACACTGGTCTCACCCCTAAATTCCTAATGTGATATTTAGGGGTGAGAATAGTGTCAATTTTGATAGCTCGCATACGCAGCAACAAATGGCAACAGTTACCTCTAAGCTTTTACATTTGAGGGTTATCCCGATTTTCCGAGTGTCTTCAATTCCCACACGAACTGAGATGAAATTGTAACTGACTGGGATGATACTCGTACTACTAGCCACAAAATAAAATTTGATAACAAATGTACAATCTGTCAGCTTTCTCTCAATAACACCTCAGAAGCAATTCCACTTCAACCAGTGCATGCAATTCTTAAATGCAATAATGGCTGAAGATTCATATGTGCCCTACACTTATCAACTCTATCTGTTTTTGTCAGGAGTTCCAAAAGGTGTAATGCAGCATTTGCAAATACTGAGTGGTACTTCATCTGCCCAAGCTGCGGCTGACTTTTTCTGTACTAGGCTTACATCTACAGTCAGTTCTGTTCTTGAATGAAATAAAGTGTATTTCTCCTAGGTTCCAAAGCTAGTAAATAATTCAAGCAGCCTGAAATTTGTGTAGTATTCCTTTAGACTGTGGGTACATAGAGAGCAGAGTTCTAAGACAGATTTCTGTATGACAGAGCCACCTCGCAGCCCAAGCAATCTCGAGTCAGTGATGATCAGCAGCCGATCAGTGAGTATCAAGTGGCAACATCAGACATCAGATGCTGCTGAGGTGACGAAGTATATAGTCCAATACAAAGAAGGTGAAGGTAAGCTTAAATGTATTGGTAAATTACGCACCTATTCAGCTTCATAAAACCAATTTCATGTGGTTCTTTACCCATATGTATTGTTATTGTGGATTATACTTTAATTTCACAATAATTTATAAGAAGTAGGCACTTTGCCACACTTTTCACATCACATAAAAAGAAAAGAAGCAAGATTATAGATTAATCTCACAATGACATTGACATCATTAAGGATGAAGTGTCAACTCTTGCGAGGTTGGGGGAAGGGATTTCTGAGGGTTATGTTTAATGTGCCATTATGACATTCAGCTGAAGTGTCCACTCCATCCTACTTTTCCTGCTGAACATCGGTTCTATTGTTCACAGTAATTGTAAAAGTTAATTGCTCCAGTTATAAGGTGCATGCAAAGTGGAATACAGTTTACGCAATTTAAGGTCCAGTGCAAGTAGAAAGATAAAGGAAGCAGATCCTGCAGGTTAGAATACTACCGTGACTGGCTTCTCCATTTTAAGCTATGGCTGCTTTCAGAGCTGTGTCCATTATCAAGTGGCAGGCACGTATACAAATATGCTAACATTAAATGCAGAGAAACAGTTCTTAATGTTGCTATAGCCCTGTATATCATACTTGGATACACTGTAATTGGATAGATAAAAGATCTACTCAATACTGATATTAAAATTTGCGAGCTTTTGGAGCCACTGGCTTTTTCCTCTGGCAGAGGGCATTAGCTTCGTGGTAGTAATACCAATGCAGAAGCTGTACAGAATTTACATAATAGCTGATATGTAGCATGTTTTGTTTCACAAGTATATGTTCCTCAATTACAAGGCTGATTATGTGGCAGTTGGGCTTGAAGGGGAAGGAAGAGGGGTGAAGGAAAAGGACTGATGAGGTCCAGGAAAAGGGGTAGAGTATGGAAAAGTCACGCAGAAACACTTGTTGTTGGGGACTGCATCATATGAGATTTGAAAATCTGGGAGCTTAAAGATGGGAGGTAGGGTAATAAGGAAGACATAGATTCATGCACAAGTTAATTAGAATAGAAATTTAAGTGTGTTTGTGATAATGGCGTGAGGGGGTGGCAAAAACAAACAGGTCAGAAAATGTAAAAGGGAGTGAAGAAAGGAATTGTAGCTGGAAGAAATGCTGACACCAAAAAATTGATGTAAATTGAGGCCAGGTGGGTGGTGAGAACCAAGGATGTGTTGTAGTACCAGTTCCCACATGAGATCTCTGAGAAACTGGTGTCTGGGGGATGATTTCAGATAGCTTTTTGGTAGTCATACCAATGCTTTGCTGAACAGAATTTACATAATAGCTGATACACAGCAAGTTTTGTTTCACAGGTATACGTTCCTCAGTAGAAGTGGTCTCTTTCAGAATCGAGAAATTCTTGGACACATTTCCCAGTACATTTACTCCCTAATGGTGTTTGTTGCTGACTTGCAATTTGCATAGTCGCAGTTAAAGATGTAAAAAATAATCATCATATAGACTTGAACTCCTTCAGAATGGAAGCTGGTATTCCAGCTTTTGCACCAAGTACTAATTAGTTGAATAATGGGGGAAGCAATAGATAGGAGAGATTTGAAGCAGTTGGGAAAATTGTTATGACTGACATGTATCATTCAGAATGTTGATTCCAGTATACAAACAGTTGGCAGGCTACACATAGCTACTGAGTAAGGTGGCACATGATTAGCTCACTGGACTCATATTTGTTATGATAGCAGTTCAAATCCCTGTCCACCCATCCCAATTTAGGTTTCCTAAGTCACATAAGGCATATGGTGGGGAAGTTGCTTCAGCCATATCCACTACAGTTTCCTTCTCCCGCTCTGTCACCAGTGATCTTGTTGTTGACAGAAGCTTAAATTCTGATCTTGTTTCCTTCCTTCAAATACTTCTTTTTCAACAATGTTACAAAATTTACACAATTAGATGTGTGGGTGAAATTAATGGAAAGTTATATTTTCATCACATTGCCTCAGTGATTCAGGTTTACATCATTCACCTTTTTGCATATTCCCTTTGATTTGCTTAATTGTCTTATTCAGTTATTGCCTTCTAGCATAATCTTATTTGTAAGTGCAACCAAAAAATTCTGATGTAGCAGTGTTTTCATGTGTGAAGTAGTACAGTTATTATTCTTTTGTTTAACAGGAATTTGGCAACAGCTGGAGAAGACTGAATCACCCTTGCAACTGTCAGCAACAATTGAAGACCTGAAGCCAGCCACCCGTTACACATTCCGGGTGCTGGCAGAGGGTCCGGCAGGGCAGAGTGTGCCTAGCGCAGAGCTGTCCGTGCGTACGGAACCCCAGAGACCAGCAGGCCCACCTCTGAATGTGTCTCTGAGGCCAGTGTCCTCCACAGAATTGCTTGTCACGTGGGCACCCCCACTGGCCGAGTTGCAGCATGGTGACATTCAAGGCTACAATGTTGGATATCGTGAAACTAGGTCAGCTGATTGTCTACATCAAAACATCCCTGAAGAACAGAAGTCATTTGCACGTTTATTTTCTAAGTAGTACTTGCATCTGTGTCTATACAAGAGTGAATATCTATATATTTGATTTATAGCTATGTTACTGTCTTTTCTTTTGGTTTCAGCAAGAGTATTTATCATACACATTTTTGTTTGTATCTTGGCTGTACAAATGTCAGAGACTTCGGTTACATAAGCACTTTTATAAAAATGATGCAGTAGAAGTATATCCTATGAGTAGATAAGTCAAAATCAGAACTTAAAATTTCTTCAGATAGAAAATATAAAACCAGTCAGACTGTTTCATCAGTTACTGAGGAATACAGAGAGATTTGCAAATGAACATGCAGTTATAAAGTGGCTCGGTGGTAAGTGGTAAAGTACCAGATTGCAAATCCAGTCTCATATTGCTTCTTTCACCTGTGTCAATGTTGGTTGATTTGAAAACTGCTGAGATGCCCCGTCATTCAGAATCCACATTAAGCTTTAGGTCCTCCTGTAACTGGCTGAGTAAGTCTGTTTAATGGTCAAAGGAAAGCACCGGCATACCACCTCCAACAGGACCATGCCTAATAAAGCAGTGGAGTGTTGAAAACAATCTTTGGACTGATAACTGCTGTGATGTATTTTAATTCATTTCTTAAATTAGTTTGGTTATTTATAGTGTTACATAGAATCTGGAATCAAGAGGAAGTTTGTCAACAAGAACTAACACTTCACACTGGAAACATGTTTATTAGGCACACACTAAATACAAACAAATGAACTGCATTCTTGAGCAGAAAGTCCTCCTATTTACAGTGAGATGACAAAAGTCATGGGATAGTGAATGCCCATATACAAATGGCGGTAGTATCACATACACTAGGTATAAAAGGACAGCACAGTAGCGGAGCTCTCATTTGTACTCACATCATTCATGTAAATGGGTTTACGACCAGATTATGGCCTCACAACAGGATTTAACAGACTTCGAACATAGAATGGTAATGAAGCTGGCTGCATAGGACATTCCATTTAGGAAATTGCTAGGAAATTCAATATTCCAATATCTACAGAGCCAAGATTGTGCTGAGAATACCAAGTTTCAACCATTACCTCTTATGATGGGCAACACAGTGGCTGACACCCTTCACTTAACGACCAAGAGCAGTGGCACTTGTGTAAAATTATCGGTTCTAACAGACAACACTGTGTGAAATAACTGCAGAAATCAATGTGGGATGTACAATAAATGTGTGTGTTAGTACCGTGTAGTAAAATGTGACGTTATTGGGCTATGGCGGCAGATGACTGATGTTAGTGCCTTCGCTAACAGCATGAAATCAGTAGCGGAGCTCTCATTTGTACTCACATCATTCATGTAAACAGGTTTACGACCAGATTATGGCCTCACAACAGGACTTAACTGACTTCGAACATAGAATGGTAATGGAGCTGGCTGCATAGGACATTCCATTTAGGAAATTGCTAGGAAATTCAATATTCCAATATCTACAGAGCCAAGATTGTGCTAAGAATACCAAGTTTCAACCATTACCTCTTACCATGGGCAACACAGTGGCTGACACCCTTCACGTAACGACCAAGAGCAGTGGCACTTGGGTAAAATTATCGGTTCTAACAGACAACACTGTGTGAAATAACTGCAGAAATCAATGTGGGATGTACAATAAATGTGTGTGTTAGTACCGTGTAGTAAAATGTGACGTTATTGGGCTATGGCGGCAGATGACTGATGTTAGTGCCTTCGCTAACAGCATGAAATCAGTAGCGGAGCTCTCATTTGTACTCACATCATTCATGTAAACAGGTTTACGACCAGATTATGGCCTCACAACAGGACTTAACTGACTTCAAACATAGAATGGTAATGGAGCTGGCTGCATAGGACATTCCATTTAGGAAATTGCTAGGAAATTCAATATTCCAATATCTACAGAGCCAAGATTGTGCTGAGAATACCAAGTTTCAACCATTACCTCTTACCATGGGCAACACAGTGGCTGACACCCTTCACGTAACGACCAAGAGCAGTGGCACTTGGGTAAAATTATCGGTTCTAACAGACAACACTGTGTGAAATAACTGCAGAAATCAATGTGGGATGTACAATAAATGTGTGTGTTAGTACCGTGTAGTAAAATGTGACGTTATTGGGCTATGGCGGCAGATGACCGATGTTAGTGCCTTCGCTAACAGCATGACATCACCTGCAGTGCCTCTCCAGGGCTTGGACCATATCAGTTGAACTGTAAATGACTAGAAAACCATGTCCTAGTTAAATGAGTCCCAATTCCAGTTACTGAGAACTGGTGGTAGGGTTTGAGTGTGGCACAAACCCCATGAAGCCATGGACCCAAGTTGTCAACAATGCGCTGTGCAAGCTGGTGGTGGCTCCATAATGGTGTGGGCTGTATGTACAAGGAATGGACTGGATCCTCTGGTCTTATTGAATTGATCATTGACTGGAAATGGTTATGTTTGGCTTCTTGTAGACCATTTGCAGCCATTTATAGACTTCATGTTCCCAAACAGCGATGGAATTTCTATGGGTGATAATGTGCCATGTCACTATGTCAATGGAATTTTTATGGGTGAAAATGTACCATGTCACCAGGTCATAACTGTTCACAATTGGTCTGAAGAACATTCTGAACAGTTTGAGTGTATGATTTGGCCACCCAGATCACCTAACATGAATCCCATTGAACATTTATGGCACACTATCGAGAGCCCAGTTCATCTACAAAATCCTGCACCGGCAACACTTTTGCGATTATGAAGGGCTGTAGAGGAAGACAGCCCAGTATTTCTGCAGAAAACTTCCAACAACTTGTTGAGTCCATACTACATCGAGTCGTTGTGCTACATTGGGCAGAAGGAGTTCTGAGATGATAATAGGAGGTATCCCATGAGTTTTGTCACCTTAGTGTATATGTAAATGGAATGTACTAGCAAGATGCAATGTTTTTTGAGCAAGAAAGTCCCAGAATCTTAAAAAAAGAGGCCAGATCATAAATAATTACACAAGGACTCATTTGAATCAATCACCAGTCAGCAGCTGTAACTGCCATGCCCTGGCAGGTGACGCACAACAAGTGGCGTCCCTCTCCCTCATGACTAAACACCTGATGTTTTGCCATGGATTGTAGCTTCAGAAATCTGGTGCTAGCATGTAATCCTTCATAAAGCAGTGCAGATGGACCCTATATTCTGGCCATGCTCTCACATCCTCACAGTAGCCATGTCATTCAAGTATAGTTACTTCCATTAGTATGAAGGGACTATCAAATAGGCCTTCATGTTCCTTGTATCATGCCACAGCACAAGTATAAGGCATAGTGCAAAGGACTGCTTTTGTCTGCTCAGTGCGTCATCATCATTTTTTACTTTGTAGGTGACATAGAAAAAGTGATATAGGGTTCAGTACAGGCCAAAGTAGAGCTGAAATAATTTTTCTGAAAGTCTCAACTTCAGCACAGGTCTGAAGATCCTCACTTGGTCACTTTGTATATGCACCAACCATCTTCTGTCTGGGTGAAGAGCTGTTTGATGTAATCATCAGCAGCATTTTCAAGTGGAAAGAGAAACAATGTATCCATTATAGTTACAGCCTCTCAATTGCAGATCAGAAAAATGGTTCTCAATATGTACTGTTTTGCATTGCTTTGTTTCATGCGAATGTTGCTCCAAGTACTATCTGATCCCAAACCCTCTGCTCAGCATCACTGAACGTTTACATCTATGTGCATACTCTGCAAACCACTGCAAAGTACGCAGCAGAGGGTATGTCCCATTGTACCAGTTATTGGGTTTCTTCCCGTTCCATTCACATATGGAGCTCACAAAGAATGATTGTTTGAATGTGTCTGTGCCCGCTGTAATTACTCTAGTTTTGTCCTCATTATACCTATGTGAGTGATATGTAGAAGGTTGTAGTATATACCTCGAATCATCCGTTAAAGCCAGTTCTTGAAATTTTGTTAGTAGACTTCCTTCAAGAGTGTGCCAGTTCAGTTTCTTCATCATCAGTGTGACACTCTCCCATGGTTCAGATGAACCTGTGACCATTAATGCTGCCCTTCTCTGTATAAGTTCAACATCCACTTTTAGTCCTATGTGTATGGGTCCTGTACACTTGAGCAATACTCTAGAATGGGTCGCATGAGTGATTTGTAAGCAGTCACCTTTGTATACTGATTGCACTTCCCCAGTATTCTACCAATAAACTAAAGTCTGCCGCCCTCTTTATACACATTCCATTTCATTTGCATACAAAGTGTCGCACCCAAGTATTTGTATGAGTCGGCTGATTCCAGCTGTGACTCATTGATATTGTAGTCATAGGACACAATGCTTTTTGTTTTGTTTTGCGAAATGCACAATTTTACATTTCTGAACATTTAAAGCAAGTTACCTATCTTTGTACGATTTTTAAATCTTATCAATATCTGACTGAATATCTATGCAGCTTCTTTCAGACAGTACTCAATTATGGGTAACTGTATCATCTGTAAAATGTCTAAGGTTCCTGTTAATAATGTCCGCAATGTTATTAATATACAACGCGAACAGCAAGGGGAACACATGAAGTTACTTCGCCATCTGACGATAACTCATCATCCATGATAATGTGCTGGTCCTCCCTACCAGAAGTCCTGAATCCAGCCACAAATTTCACTTGATATCCCATATGGTTGGACTTTTGACAATATGCATAGGTGTGGTACTGAGTTAAATGCTTTTCAGAAGTCAAGAAATACTGCACCTGCCTGACTACCTTTGTCCAAAGCTTTCAGTACGTCGTGTGAGAAAAGTGCGAGTTGGCTTTCACATGATCAGTGTTTTCGGAATCCATGCTGGTTGACATCAAGGAGGTCATTCTGTTCAAGGTAGCTCATCATGTTTGAGTTCAGAATATGTTCTAAGATTCTACAACAAATCAATGTTCGAGATACAGGATGGTAGTTTGGTGGATTGCTTCTGCTACCCCTCTTGTAGATGGATGTTACCTGTGCTTTCTTCCAATTGCTAGATATGGGTTTTTGTTTGAGGCATCTACAATAGATCAAAGTTAGACAAATTCATTATAGAAACCTGTAGGGATTGAATATGGTCCTAGAGCTTTGTTCAGTTTTAATGATTTCAGCTGTTTCTCAACACCACTGACACTAATACCGATTCCATTCATCTTTTCAGTGGAACGAGGATTAAAATGGGGCAATATCCCAGAGTTTTCCTTTGTAAATGAACATTTGGAAACACAGTTAAGCATTTTAGCTTTTGCTTTGCTCCCCATTTCAATTACTGTCCCTTTTTTTCTAGGGAGTGGACACTAACTTTGGTGCCATTAATAACCTTTACATGCAACCAGAATTTCTTTGGGTTACAGTGAGAACATATCTGCCAACATCTTACTAAAATTCGTCTCTGGGTAGTTGGCAGTTGCCATACTGTGGATAATGTTGTATTGTTAAATTAAACAAATCTCTGTGACCAGGGATCATTACATTCATGCATCAGAATTATGTCTTCTACAGGACATTGGTGATTTCCAGAGTTTTGAAGTTCCTCATCATTGCTCACTTCTCTGATAATTATGCCTCTCCATGTCAGTGATGGTTTGTTTCACCATTAGTATTATTTGATGTTCATATGGGTGAAGTTATTAAGCACAATGTATGGGATGCCATTACTTTATTGTTCCTCATTTACTGAGTATTTATCTCATGTAGTATAGGGCCACTGTATGCACAACTTGGCAAAATCATTTTTATTTTACTTTGTGGCCAGATGTGCTGCCAGACACTGCAGCCATCAGTTATCTAAAGGAGGGAAGTTATATACACTGCCTGTCTGTGAAATGTGTAATCTTTGTTTTTTCTTATGATCATATTTTAACTGTTTGTGATCCATATTTTCTGAGGCAGGAATTGGAGACCAGCCCAGATTTGCCTAAATGAGTGTCCGAAACCACCTGTGGGGCACAGCCATGGTTGTTAATCCATTGTGCAAATTCTATCCTGGCCTGGCCCTCCTTCCCATCTCACAAACTAGCACACTGTGCAATATACTAAACCAGGTCACTAATAGTGTATTATATCCTTTGTATTATTGGATTACAATCATGCCACTAAATTCAAATAAATCTTCATCTTTCCTGAATGCTACACTATTGGATAACATTCCCTACTTGCGGATTGTTTTCTTCTGACACAAGAGCATAAATTCAGTATGCTACTTGGCTTTGTTTTGTATACTTCCTCTGACCAAGGGTTCACACTCAACCACATATGTAGACCTCATTTTAATTACTGCCACATGTTCGAGAACAAGTAACCGTAAAACTCATTGTTGAGCTCAGAGATGCTGAACAACACATTTGTCATGTTTCATAGAGGCTGTGTTTATTCATATGTTAATCAAGATGCAGCAACACAATTGACATTAGATTCCTGAAACTCTTAAATTTTCGTCCATGAATTCCTCATGTGAATTACAACTCCAAGAGAAGGAAGACCAAACAAGCTGTCTGCACAGGCTTCAGAAGGCCAAACGGTAATGACCAATTGCCATGTCATCCTCAGCCAAAGGGTGTCACTGGATGCGAATATGGAGGGGCATGTCATCAGCTGCTTTTCTGGCCATCATCAGTTTTCATGACCAGAGCCACTACTTCCCAGTCAAGTAGCTTCCCAATTGGCCTCAGAAGGGCTGAGTGCACCCCACTTGCCAACAGCACTCGGTAGACCCAGACGGTCGCCCATCCAAGTGCAAGTCAAGCCGGACAGCACTTAATTTTGGTGAGCTGATAGGAATTGGTGTTACTACTGCGCCAAGGCCATTGGCTAAGACGAAACAAAGACACAACTGAAAACATCCAAATAGTCAAAGAAATATTGCAGATTTGTAACAAAGTTTATGTGTATGACTAATATACTGTGTTACTAATCGAAGTATGACCAGTGTAAGTTTGCAAGTGATATTGTGAGCTGTGGCACTTACAGAATGTAAATATTTCTTTGGTGGCTGATTGTAGAGAGATCCTGTTCATCTGTAGCACTTGATTTTAGTGTATGGCTGGCCATTGTGTTAGGGTGAAAGTGTTCAGTATTAGCAGTGATGTATCACAGGATGTTAGATATACCCTACTCTCAATCAAATCTTTTGTGCTAGCTTGGAAAGAAATACTAATAATAACATCATTCATAATGGTGATTAAGTAATAAACATATGAAGTTATGTACAGGAAAATGTAAACAAAATGCACTAGTGAACCATAGTACAACACCTTTCTGTAATGGAAAGTAAAATGATGGGTTTGTTATCAGTGGTAAAGACTAGAATAATTGTGAACTTGACTACATCCTATGAAATATAAGCTGTTTCAAGATTTTTAAAGTAGACACATCATAATCATACTCTCATGAAAGACAGAAAAATTGTCTAGTAGACTATCATGAAACTTAATCATAGATTTAAGTGTAAATAATTGTAGTCATACAAACATACACAAATTTCTTTAACCAGATTAAATTTATAAGAATTGGTGGCAAGTAGCAGGTGTAACCATACCATGCTCTCTAAGTTGATAACTGATTGCTTCAAACAGCCTCTCATTGAGACACTCTTGTTGTGGAAATTTCTCTGGATACAAACACTGAATAGCACTGTCATTACCATAATTTTATGTTAATCTGTACATCACATAGGCATCTGTGAACTTTGCAGTTGTGTACATTTTTATTTCACTACTAGCTGAGTGCCTGGCATTGCCCAGGTATGTATATATTCCAGTCCTCTATCAGCCTCCTCCTCTTTCTCTCCCTTCCCCCCTCCCTCTGTCCATCTCCTTCTCCAACCTCTCTTTGTCCATTTCCTCCCAACTCTCTTTGTCACCTCCTCCTCTTTCCTTCCTCTGTCCATCTCCTCCTCTTCCCTTTCTCTGTGCATTTCTTCCTCCTCCTCTCTCTGTCCGTCTCTTCCTCTTCTGTCCATCTCTTCCTCCTCCTCCCTCTCCCTGTCTATGTCTTCCTCCTCTTTCCTTTCTCTGTCCATCTCCTCCTCACCCTTCTCTGTCCATCTCTCCCTCCCACTCTCCTTCTCCCCCCTATATGTGTCCATCGCCTTCTCGCCCTGTCTTCCTGTCCATCTCCTCCTTTCCCCTCTCTTTCTATCCATCTCCTCCCCCCCCCCTTCTCAATCCACATTAACACCCATACCCCAATAGAAGGTTGCTGGTTCATACCCCACAGTATTTATTTCGTGATAGTAAGTAGTATGTGTGCCAGATTTTGTTGAAATTGATCCAGGGGTTTAGGAATAACTTTTACACATGGCTTTGCACATGTATACATGTAACATACATTTAACATATTTCACACATTTTTGCACATGTGTTTCACTTTTATCTCTAGTAAATTTCATCTTACTTTTTCGTTTTCATAAAGCTGAGTGTTCACGAGATCATATCTCGTGAACAACATGGTGTAAAATGGTGTATTTTTGTAATAAATTCAGTGGCATGTGTAGATACTGTCTGCAAAACATGTTGCAAATAGAGGTAGTAGCAAAGAAGTAATAAATTTAAATGTCGCATGTGATGCGGCACTCTCCTCTGTACTTATGACATCGTATCTCCTGAACTGCGTGTCATACCATGATATAATCTTGCAGGTACACTTAGTGGTACATGTGAATATTGTTTGCAAAATGTGTCATGAGTATAGTTAGCAGTAAATAAATAATAAATCAAAATGTCAAGCTTATTGCAAGTGACTAAATATTCTTACTCCTAAGTACTGGGTAAATAAAGTCTGGGCATTCGCACCTTCTTTATCACCCCACCCCCAGCCCTTTGATAGGTAGGTGGTTCTTACCCCACAACAATTCTTTCCAGACAGTAAGCGATATGTGCACCACAGTTGGTTGAAATTGGTCCTGTGGTTTAGGAGAAGACGTGGAACATACATACATACATTTTTCTGATATGTATGGATACTGGAAATCATATTGGTGATGAACACTGCTAACTGATTATATACTGATAAAAGTCCATGAGCATATAAACAGATGACACAGTGTGTAAGAAAAGCAATGAAGAGAGACATTTTAACCTGAAACTCAGTGAAATGTAACACAAAGTACTGGCCATGAACTAAGCATTGCTTATTAACTAGGTTTAACCAAGAGAGCATTTTGAGCATTCCTTATAAGGAAGAGTTTCATTCTCTTGCTGGTTTGTTCTGTTTCTGTATGTTTCCTGTTATTTTAATTCACTATGAAAAACTGTAGAAAATTAAGTCTAATGTGTAAATAAAGGACATCCAAGTAGTTGTTCATATAACAAACAAACATAAGCCAAAACATTGGTCCACATATGGAACACAATACAGCAGTGTTTCTGTGTGGCATATATTTGACAAGTCTGTGGTAGGTTTCTAGAGGTATGTGGCACCAGATGTCTATGCACTGGCTATGAAATTCCCATAAATTATGGGCTGGCCATTTGTGGACACAGAGCTGGCACTCGATCACACCCCATGAGGTGCAGGTTAGGTTACTTTGGTGCCGCAAACATCAGCATGAGTCGACTATTATGTTCATCAAACTACTGTAGGTTGATTCTGGCTTTGTGACATGGTACTTTATCCTATTACAAGACGCCATCAAGGGAAAGACATCTAGCGTAATGGGTGCAGACGGTCCACAATATTGGTCACATAGTCCACAGGCCTCATGGAAGTCCTAGTGAGTGTCCACCATAGCATAACACTGCCCCACTGCCCTGTGTCAATAGCATGGTGCCTGTTTGAAAAATTGTTTGTCTGGTCAACACCGAATGCAGATGCTACAATCTACCTTGTGTAGCAAGAAACATGATTCAACTAACTAGGTGACACATTTTCATTGATCACGTGCTCACTGAAATCATAATTGAGCATGTCAGTGGATCAAAATGGTAGCACATAGTGGTCATCCGCTATGGGCCCTCATGTTCAGCATTGTTCTGAATGATGTACTCTGAAACACTTGTGCCTGCACCAGCATTGTACTCTGTCATCTGATCTGCCACTGTTCACCACACATCTTGTTTTACAGAGTGGTGAAACATCTGACCTCCCTTGCACACCATAAGATGGCTCACAAAGTATAGATGTAGATGTCTACATCCAACAACTTGTGGCCTTCTTTTGGTTTCACTGTTCATCTCGTCTTGGCTTATATACCTTCCTTACCATGTCACGCACCTGCACCATCATCACATGGCATATAGTCTCACGTTGGGCAGTCATCGTAATGTTTTAGCTCACCATGGTATTTTCTTCTTCTATTTATAACCTCTACAGTTACATCACACTCCGCAAATCACATTTGAGTGCCTGGCAAAGTGTTCATTGAACCATCTTCACAATAATTCTCTATGATTCCAATCTCATACAGTGCGTAGAAAAAGTGAACACCTATAGCTTTGTCTGCAAACTCTGATTTCCTTTATTTTATTGTGATGATCATTTCTTCCTATGTAGGTCATAGTCAACAAAATACTTTTTGCATTCGGAGGAGAAATTTGGTGACTGAAATTTTGTGAGAAGATTGCATCGCAGTTAAAAATGTCTTTGTTTTAATTATCTCAACCCCAAATCCTGTATCATTTCAGTGACACTTTCTTTCCTATTTTGTGATAATACAAAATGTGCTGCCCTTCTTTGAACTTTCTTGATGTAATCCATCTATCCTATCTGGTAAGGATCCCACACCGTGCAACAGTATTCTAAAAGAGGTCATATAAGGGTAGTCTCTTTAGAAGATCTGTTACATTGCCTAAATGTCCTACCAATGAAATACAGTCTCTGGGTAGCCTTCCCCACAACATTTTCTATGTGTTCCTTCCAATTTAAGTTGTTTGTAATTGTAATTCCTACATATTTAATTGAATTTATAGCCTTTAGATTTGACTGATTTATCATGTAACCGAAGTTTAATGAATTCCATTCAGCACTCATGTCGGTGACTCACATTTTTCCTTATTTATGGTCAGTTGCTAATTATTGCATCATACAGACATCGTTTCTAAATCATTTTGCAATTTGTTTTGATCTTCTGAGACTTTACTAGTCAGTAAACGACAGCATCATCTGCAAACAACCTAAGACCACTGCTCATATTGTCTCCTAGATTGTTTATACAGATAAGGAACAGCAAAGGGTCTATAACACTACCTTGGGGAATGCCAGAAATCACTTCTGTTTTACTCGATGACTTTCCATCAGTTTCTACAAACTGTGACCTCTCTGTTGGGAAATCACGAAAGCCTTCCCCACAACATTTTCTATGTGTTCCTTCCAATTTAAGTTGTTTGTAATTGTAATTCCTAGGTATTTAATTGAATTTATGGCCTTTAGATTTGACTGATTTATCATGTAACCGAAGTTTAATGAGTTCCTTTCAGCACTCATGTGGATGACTCACACTTTTCCTTATTTATGGTCATTTGCCAATTTTTGCATCATACAGACATTGTTTCTAAATCATTTTGCAATTTGTTTTGATCTTCTGAGACTTTACTAGTCAATAAACGACAGCATCATCTGCAAACAACATAAGACCGCTGCTCAGATTGTCTCCTAAATTGTTTATATAGATAAGGAACAGCAAAGGGCCTATAACACTACCTTGGGGATTGCCAAAAATCACTTCTGTTTTACTCGATGACTTTCCATCAGTTTCTACAAACTGTGACCTTTCTGAGGGGAAATCATGAATCCCATCATATAACTGAGTTGTCATTCCGTAAGCACACAATTTCGCTACAATATGGTTGACTGTGTCAATAGATCATTCTCTTTGAGGTAATTCATAGTGTTTGAACACAATACATGTTCCGAAATCCTGCTGCATATCAATGTTAATGATATGGTCCTGTAATTTAGTGGATTACTCCTACAACCTTTCTTGAATATTGGTGTGACTTGTGCAACTTTCCAGTCTTAGGGTATGGATCTTTCGTCAAGCGAAAGGTTGTATGTGATTGTTAAGTATTGTATCAGCATACTCTGAAAGGAAACTAACTGGTTTACAGTCTGGACCGGAAGACTTGCTTTTGTTAAATGATTTAAGTTGCTTCATTACTCAGAAGATATCAGCTTCTACATTACTCATGTTGGAAGGTGTTCTTGATTCGAATTTTGGAATATTTACTTCATCTTGTTTGGTGAAGTAATTTCAGAAGGCTGTGTTTAGTAACTGTTGTCAATAGTATTTCTGTCACTATCATGCAGACAAGGCATTGAGTGTGTCTTGCTGCATACATTCTTCACATATGACCAGAATCTCTTTGGATTTTCTGCCAGGTACCGAGACAAAGTTTCACTGTGGAAACTATTATAAGCATTTTGCCTTGAACGCCATGCTAAATTTCAAGCTTCTGTAAAAGATTGCCAGTCATGGAAATTTTGCATCTGTTTTAATTTGACAAGATTTTTTCATTGTTCCTGCAACAGTCTTCTGACCCGTTTTGTGTACCAAGGAGGATCAGCTCCATCATTTGTTAATTTATTTGGTATAAATCTCTCAACTGCTGTCAATACTATTTCTTTGAATTCAAGCCACATCTGGTCTGCACTTACATTGTTGAATTTGAAGGAGTGGAGACTGTCTTTCAGGAAGGAGTCAAGTGAATTTTTGTCTGCTTTTTTGAATAGGTATATTTTTCATTTATTTTTAGGGGATTTGGAGGTTACAATATTCAGTCCCACTATAACAACCCTGTGTTCACTAATCCCTGTATCCATTTGGATGCTTGTTATTAGCTCAGGATTATTTGTTGCTAAAAGGTCAAATGTGTTTTTACAACCGTTTGCTATTTGCATGGGCTCATGAATTGACTGCTCGAAATAATTTTCAGAGAATGCATGTAGCACAATTTTGGATGATGTTTTATGCATACATTCAGATTTAAATATGTATTTGTGACAACATATCAAGGGTAAATAAAAATCAGCACCAACTATTATTGTATGAGTTGGGTATGTGTTTGAAATGAAACTCAAATTTTCTTTGAGCCTGAAAGTGTGACTGCTCCTTTTTGTTTCACCTTATATGTGGGAACTCTACATGAATCTGTGATCAGAATGGGATTATGAAAAGGAAAGTTACTATTCACCATATAGCAGAGCTGCTGAGTCGCAGATAGGTGCAACAAAAAGACTGTCACATTGTGATAAGAATGGGCTTCTCTATTGGACAGAGAGGTGCCATTATGGCAGAATTGGAGGTTTTATAGAAATGCCACTGTTCTTCCAATATTTCATTGATGTGGTGACAAATATTAGTTACGAATTCAGATGATAACGATTACCTGCATTCTTGTTAACCTGAACAAAAGTTAATGAATAGCTAATAAGATCTGGTCATAACTGCAATGAATGGTAACTTTCAAACACCCAAATTGGGCATAATTGTAATTCACTACACAGAATAAACTGTGTGAGAATTTGCCCAAGTCATGCCTGCATTTGTGCTGGACACAAAATACATAATGTGAGCAAAAGTATCTGAGAAGATCACAGAAAATACACTGTGCAACAGGCTGTGTTTATGAGTGGTAAGCAGAGACATAATTCCATCACAGATATTTTTTAAGACAAAATGAAACAACAAAGAAAAATGGATGATTAAACAGTGTCAGTCATAACATTGGCATGGTATTGTGACTTTCTGTGAAAGAACTGATCAGCATCTTCAGAAGAAATCCTCAAACAGCGCAAAAGTGAGTGAGCTCAAATGGGACTTATTTGTAGACTACCACAAGCTCAGGCTTTAAACCACAGGCTTTGTGGGCTTAAGAAGATAATTGATGTGGATCATTGAATTCCAAAATGTACTTCAAAACCGAATGATCAGATGTCCTTGTCCATTAATTATAGCAGAGGAATCCCATTCAAACTCATTGCAGTGACAAAATGATCCATTGAATCTAAAGGACATGCTTTTCATGGTTCTTTCACTTTCTAGATATTACTCACTTGATGTGTGATGCTACTTTGAGTTGCCTAAACAGTGCCATCATTGATCTTTGGGACAATGGAAGGAGGTGTCAGGGAATGCTGAGTCATGACATATGGTGTAGCATCCAAGATGGGAATGTAGGGATCTGGCAGATTTCTGGAAAACCTTATTTACCTGAAGGTGTAGTGATAATGATGAAGAGATGGAGACTAGATTGAGTAGGGGTCTCAGTGTGACTACTTTTTTTTTTTTTTTTTTTGTTTTTTTTTTTTCTTTATTTCCTATTTAGACTGAGCTCACTAATTTTACTTGATGGTGAAATGATTCAGAGGATCATTAAAACATTTTAGAGAACACCATGCTCTCCTCATTGTGACAAATGTTTTGAATTCAACTTTTGCCATATTTTCATTATAAGGCCCTATGTAAAGTAACAACCATTTCATTATGAAACTTCCTGGCAGATTAAAACTGTGCCGGACCGAGACTCGAACTCGGGACCTTTGCCTTTCACGGGTAAGTGCTCTACCGACTGAGCTACCCAAGCACGACTCAAGCCCCGTCCTCACAGCTTTACTTCTGCCAGTATCTCGTCTCCTACCTTCCAAACTTTACAGAAGCTCTCCTGTGAATCCTGCAGAACTAGCACTCCTGAAAGAAAGGATATAGTGGAGACATGGCTTAGCCACAGTTCGAGTCTCGGTCCGGCACACAGTTTTAATCTGCCAGGAAGTTTCATATCAGCCCACACTCCGCTGCAGAGTGAAAATCTCATTCTGGAAACATCCCCCCGGCTGTGGTTAAGCCATGTCTCCGCTATATCCTTTCTTTCAGGAGTGCTAGTTCTGCAGGGTTCGCAGAAGATCTTCTGTAAAGTTTGGAAGGTAGGAGACGAGATACTGGCAGAAGTAAAGCTGCGAGGATGTGGCGTGAGTTGTGCTTGAGTAGCTCAGTCAGTAGAGCACTTGCCCACGAAAGGCAAAGTTCCCGAGTTCAAGTCTTGGTCCGGCACACAGTTTTAATCTGCCAGGAAGTTTCATATCAGCGCGCATTCTGCTGCAGAGTGAACATCTCATTCTGGCATTTCATTATGATTTGAGGTGAACCATATGAATCTGCTACAGGAGAATCAGTTGCATTGGCCAATACAAAAACCTAGTAACAAATATTCACCATGAAACAAAAAGAGAAACACATTCTGTCTTCACAGATCAGTATTCTGGGAAACTGGTAAAGACTAAATGTAGCAGTAGTACATAGCATTACCAATTTGTTTTGGGGTCTCTTAAGTCTCCTGGATTATCACCTTCGTAAATCATCTTCTTATAACTATTTTGTGTTATAGGCAGTTATTAAATAAAAGTACACAGCACTATCGAATGTACTTTTTCATTCTCTTAAAATTTAGTGATACTAAACTCACAATGATCAGCTTGCTTGTATTTTGTCAGTTTCATAACAGAGATCGGTAAGCTGCATCGATAATAAGTGGTCGCACAGATTCACAAATGCAAAGCTAACGTAATAATTCATCTTGCTGCTCAACCATGACTTAGACATTTAAGTGTTGTCTACCTGGCATGGACTCTGACATGAACGTTTGCATAATGAGTGACAAATGAGGAGTGACTGACAAGGAAAATTACATAATGATTGCTGAATACAGATAGCCTATGACTTTGTGCATGACATCTATACAGGACATGTTCTAAATTCCTATTACAAGCTTCTGGGATTGTGGAGGAGACTTGGTAGATAAAGTCTTGATAAGGAACCCATATCTGGAAATGTACCATTTGGATACAATTGAATTGAAGGACAAATGACCTACTCTTATACTCAGTGTAGTTCTAAGTGAAAACAAAAACACAGCCTGGTATGGTGCAATGAGGGGATTTGTACAATAAAGGACTTTGACAGGAAAGTACAAAAGTATCAGATATCGAAACGTCACCTGCAGAACAAAGAATCATTTCAGTTATTGGGCAAAAGTAGAATTGAGCATGCCCATTCTGAAGCTGCTTGTCTGACAGCAATGAAATACAACAGACAAGCCGCATCCAACAGGAGAGTATTGGCACATCTTATTCAGGCAATTCTATTTCTTTGTAAACAAGAACCAGCCTTTTGTGGCCATCAAGAAGATAAATCCTCTAGCAAAAAAGTAACTATCTGGAATTGTTGGATTTACTAGCTCAAAGAGAGAACTTAATCTGAGACCATCTAACATCATCTTCAACCTTTAAAGGAACTTCTCCAGATATACAGAATGATGTAATAGAAATGATAACTCTGGCAGTTAATGAGAAAATAAAAGCTGAAATTCAGAACTGCAATTTCATTTTGATTCAAGCTGATGAAACATTATACGTGTCATGCAAGAGTGAAATGAGTATAATATTCAGATACTGTATTGCAGACAAAATTGAGGAAAGATTCGTTGGATTTTACGATGTTTCTGCAGATGAAACTGCTGAAGGTTTGTCAAACATTATTCATGTGGTATTGAAAGAATGGAATGTGAAAGGAAAAGTGGTTAGTCAAACATATGATGGTGCTACAGTAATGGTGGGCAGAGAAAGAGGACTACAACAATTGGTGAAGCAGTTCTGTCTCTATGCACTCTTTATTCATTGTTATGCACACCAACTTAATTTGGTACTGTTACATGCCTCCAAAATCATATGACAAGTACGCATGTTTGTAAGTGATCGTACTGCGTTCTGTTTGTTTTTCAGCAAATCATCAAAATGAACTGAATTGCTAACTGAGAAAGGATTTAAACTGCCACATGCAAGCAATACTCGCTGGAACTTTCGTTCCAGGGCAGTTTCAACAATATCTTGTCATTTCTCAGAGCTATATAGTGTTTTTAATTATACAATTGATGATACAGACTCTCAGTGGGACCCAGAATCTTTGAGCTGTCTTGTGGGAATGAAACGACAGATGGATGATCCTACGTTTGTGTACTTGCTTTGCTTCTACCGAGCATGCTTTGTTTATGTTGATCATCTCTTTAATGTTCTTCAGTCAAAAGCTGTCAGTATAACTGCTTGCCATGACAAAATAAGAACTGTTTTGAGAAACCTTCGACAATTAAGAAGGGAAACATTTGTTAGTGAGTGCATTAAATGCACCTTATTTGAACAGCAACTTAATGATTCTGTGACAGTCAAAAGACATCTCTGAGGGCACTAACTTACGAGATACTGGATTTGCAAATTATTCAGATGGAAAGAAGATTTAAAGACTTTCCCCAAATTCAGTTTGTTGAACTTTTGAATGAAAAATTTTTCCCAAACTATCAAAAAGAATTCCCAAAGTTGAACCTGCTTCAGTTATTAGAACAGTACCCTTTTTTTGAACAAGAACAACTTGAAAATGAACTGTGTAACATATACATTGATGATAAAAAACACTTACCTCAAAGGATCTTCTTAAAGTACATTGTCGCAATGATTTAGACTCTGTTTATGAAGAAACACTGAAGTTCCTGTGTTTGGCTTTGACCCTACCTGCAACTACAGCAGGCAGTGAACAAAGCATGATTACTCTTAAATGAGTGAAGAATTATTTAGGAAATTCAATGTCCAACACCCGGCTGTTGTGCTTGAGCACGTTAGCAAAAGAAAAGACACTACTTGGAGACTATCCATTGATCAGATCTTTGTAGACCAAGTTATAGACTTATTTGTGGAAAGAAAAGACAGTCACATTGCACTTGTGTACAAGAAAATACAAGTGCTTCTTCTCTTGCGTTGTTGTTGATTTTCTTGTTTTGTATGATGCATTTTGTTTCATTTGTTTAAATTAATTTTTATTGTATTAATTTTTATTGTATTAATTTTTATTGTATAATTTTGCCTCCCTTTAATAACTGCAGAGTCTATGCCACTGATGTGTAATGTAAAATGTACTGAAATCATCTGATAACACCAAAGGAATTGAATGAAGGAGGGAGCAGGGTAACACATATTACATTTAGTAACGTATAGATATGTATAAGGTCAGATCTCAAACAATGGAAAATCCAGGATGGAAGGTAACAGTATTAGAGAAGGAAAGTTGCCACTCACCATGTAGTGGGGATGCTGAGTTGCGATGGGCACAACAAAAAGTTTCACACAATTATAGCTTTCGGCCATTAAGGCCTTTGTCAGCAATACACAACATACACACACTCATGCAAATGCAACTTGCACATACGTCTGCAGTCTCAGATAACTGAAACCACACTCACATATTGTTACATTGTCAGATCTCAAAGTAATTCACACAAACAAGTTTATGGTTCAAATGGCTCTGAGCACTATGGGACTCAACTGCTTAGGTCATTAGTCCCCTAGAACTTAGAACTAGTTAAACCTAACTAACCTAAGGACATCACACACATCCATGCCCGAGGCAGGATTCGAACCTGCGACCGTAGCGGTCTCGCGGTTCCGGACTGCAGCGCCCAGAACCGCACGGCCACTTCGGCCGGCAAACAAGTTTATGATGCAGCCATGTCAAAGTGCCTGCACTTTGCAATCCATGTTCAAAGTCTCCTAAAGCTTGACCTAGTAGATAGTGTCAGAAGTCCCATGCGGCTTTTCGCGGATGATGCTGTAGTATACAGAGAAGTTGCAGCATTAGAAAATCGTAGCGAAATGCAGGAAGATCTGCAGCGGATAGGCACTTGGTGCAGGGAGTGGCAACTGACCCTTAACGTAGACAAATGTAATGTATTGCGAATACATAGAAAGAAGGATCCTTTATTGTATGATTATATTATAGCGGAACAAACACTGGTAGCAGTTACTTCTGTAAAATATCTGGGAGTATGCGTGCAGAACGATTTGAAGTGGAATGATCATATAAAATTAATTGTTGGTAAGGCGGGTACCAGGTTGAGATTCATTGGGAGAGTCCTTAGAAAATGTAGTCCATCAACAAAGGAGGCAGCTTACAAAACAATTGTTTGACCTATACTTGAGTATTGCTCATCAGTGTGGGATCCGTACCAGATCGGGTTGACAGAGGAGATAGGGAAGATCCAAAGAAGAGCGGCGTATTTCGCCACAGGGTTATTTGGTAACCGTGATAGCATTACGGAGATGTTTAACAAACTCAAGTGGCAAACTCTGCAAGAGAGGCGCTCTGCATCGCGGTGTAGCTTGCTCGCCAGGTTTCGAGAGGGTGCGTTTCTGGATGAGGTATCGAATATATTGCTTCCCCCTACTTATACCTCCTGAGGAGATCACGAATGTAAAATTAGAGAGATTAGAGCGCGCACGGAGGCTTTCAGACAGTCGTTCTTCCCGCGAACCATACGCGACTGGAACAGGAAAGGGAGGTAATGACAGTGGCACGTAAAGTGCCCTCCGCCACACACCGTTGGGTGGCTTGCAGAGTATAAATGTAGATGCAGATGTAGATGTAGATGTATTTAGAATCAACTGGAAAATCCAAGTCCAACACAATGTATTTCTATTCAAGAACTACTCCCAGTCAAGGATATTGTAAATGAAGCCTTAATGAAGTTCAGATTAGCAAGTTTTAATGAAATTGAAATACAGTTTCTTAATGAGTACATAAACTGTTCAAAACCTGTCGCTGATGGCATCAGAAGTTTAAAAAGGGACAAAGATACAAACTGTGGCTGTCTTCTGCCTGAACTAATAAGAATGCAAAGAATGCTAAGCAACTTGCAAATGTATACTGTGGTGTGCTGATAGAAGTTATTAAAGATTCTATAAATTAGAGGAACCAAAAGCTAAAGGTGGCATATTAGCATCCATACCTTATCCTTTTTTTTTTTTTCAAATAGAAATAGATACTGAAGGCTAGTAGAAAATACGTTAAAGAGCTGTTTATTTCAGAAATGTGGAAGATGAAACAAGAAAACAAATATGGCAAGAACTTGCAACATTTTAATAAAAAAAGGTTGAATCTTATTATATGTGTGTTGAGGACTCTGATTTCTGTAGCCAGTAATTGTGTGAACACTACATTTAGTCTGGAAACACAACAATATTTAAACTATAAATACATTTGTTTAGATTCCTTGGACAGACATCCAGCTGTAAAAAGTGTTTTTTCTGTGTTTGCCAAGTTCTGCTCCTGTTGAATGACTATTTCACTTTGATAAAATCAAACAGTGGAAAATCGAAGATGAAATGTAACAATATAATGAAAAAGATAGTTGCTACTCACCATATAGTGGAGATGCTAAATCACAGAAAGGCACAAAAAAGACTGTTGGACAGTTAGCATTTGGCCAACAAGGCCTTTGTCAAAAATAGACAATGTACACACACGCACACATTCATGTAAACTCAACTCGCACACGTGACCACAATCTGTGGCAGCTGGAGGCAGACTCCTTTGGTGGAATAACAATGTGACCACATGGATGAAACATGAAAGGTGAAATATTTGAACAGTTATTGGTGTTACAGTCAATGAGATAAATGGCATGTAACATAAATTCACTAACTAGGGATATTTTATTTAAATAAAAGTGTTTTGAAAATGTGTAGTTTACATTTTGTATTTCAGTACGTTTGTTTGAAAACATTTTGTATTTACATTTGCAATAGAAAAAATAAGTAAGTATTTGTATTTTGAATTTAAATACTATTAACAAACTAATTTGCAGATTTCTGGTGGTGTCATAATCACAACAGAGATTGATGACACTGTGCTTTTCTTAATTTGTGTGCGTAATGTGAATCAAAAGATTTGGAAGTTATGCAGTCTTCAGACTTATTTTATATTCAAATTTTAGATTTCTGGACATGGGTTTCTTATCAAAACTTTGTCTACTAAGTCCCCTCTACAGCAGCTAAAATTATGCAATAGAAATTCTGAAGCACTCTCTAGAAAGACATACAGAGTACAGAAGTTATAAACAGTTAAAAGTACTAAGCTAACATATTTTAGATGTTAATGTAAGACACAGTAAAGATAAAAAAGTAGAGAGTTAAATTACCTTGATTAACTATGAGCTGTACAATCATTAAATACTATTTTATGATGTACAATTTTTAATGTGTATGGGAATTTGCAAAGCTCACATACAGTAACTTTCATTTGCTTGTAAGTAATACTTCAGTTATTTATTGTGTGGAAAATCCTGAATTTTGCTGAGTTGCTTCAGAGACAGTATCGCCTCTTTGGTGTTCTGTAAGTGTCCAAGTAGTACAAGAAAATGTTTGCTTCAAAAAGAGGATAAAATTTTTTTTTTTTTTTTTTTATTTCATACACTGCTGTATGAATCATTGTTTAAACATATGCTATTTCAGAAATGGACAGGTTACCTGAATTTAAAATTAATGATGTTATTAATTTGGCATTGTCAGGGATTCTGAATAACATCGTGTCTTTCTTGTACTAACCCTGTAGTATAATTTAACTAGATAGACAAAAAATCTACTCACCAAGCAGTGGCAGAACACACACATAAAAGAGGGTTGTAATTGGCAAGCTTTTGGAGCCAGTGGCTCCTTCTCCAGGCATAAGGGTTGAAGGGGAAGGAAGAGGGGTGAAGGACAAAGACTGGAGAGGTCTAGGAAAACGGGGTAGACTTCAGGAAAGTCACCCAGAAGCATGGGTCAGGGGAGACTTACCAAATGGGTTGAGAAGTCTTTCATCTCATCTCATGTGGTAAGCCTCCCCTGACCCACATTTCTGGGTGACTTTCCTGAAATCTACCCCTTTTCCTAGACCTCTCCAGTCCTTTTCCTTCACACCACCTCTTTCCCCTTCAAGCTTTCTACCTGAAGATGGAGCCACTGGCTGTGAAAGCTTGCCCGTTACAACCATTGTTTATGTATGTGTTCTGCCACCGCTTGATGAGTAGATTTTTTATCTATCCAATTAAATTATTTTGTCAATAATTGAGTGTTTTCATTGTAACAACTCTGTAGTATGCTGCATGAAATAACAATATTCATTCTGTTCTTGTAGCTCTGGCACAGGGAATTATAACTTCAGTTCTGTGGTTGGTGATGGAGAGGAAGGAGGTGGTGAACTGCTGCTAGGGGGCCTTAGCAAATTCACTCGCTACTCTGTAGTTGTTCAAGCTTTCAACCAAGTTGGTTCAGGACCCCTTTCTGAGCCTGTCACAGCACAGACTATGGAGGATGGTAACATTGGCTCTTTTGTAATTAATTTTGCAGATTCTTGACATAGTTCTTTGAGCTGAATTTACTGCTTTGTATCAAATGCATGATGTTTTCCTTCAGCAATAAGTTTAGATGTACTGCATGATGAAAAGACCTTCACAACTTGAGGAAGATACTAAGAGAGTAGTTTGAATATATTCATATCAGCATACACCATTTCATGTAAACTAGTTTTAGTTTGCAATTTAACTTGTAAAAAAGGAGTTTGCTTTGCTGCATTGCAATGTTAATAATCACCGGCTGCTTCTGGTGACATGGTGACAGTGTTTCCTGAGCAGCCAAATTTCATCAAAATATCTTTCTAATGTCCTTTTACTGTTCTTTTATGTAGGTGATTAACATTATGTCTTTCTTGTTCTAACTGTCTAATATGCAACATGAAATAACAGTATTTATTTTCCTCTTGCATCTGTGGCACAGTGAATTATAACTTCAGTTGGAACGATGAAAATATTTTCCTTACTGTAACCTTGTTTCATTTAATTCTAGTAGCCTGGCCAGAATATGTTCATGAGTGCTACTGTTTCTGTTTGAAATGATAACAGAAGCACATTTTTCATAGTACCAAATAATTTCATGACAGGCAGGAACTTCAAGTTGCTCTCTTTCTCTTACACAGTGTTGTATCCTTGAGTGCTGGCCGGGATGGCTGAGCAGTTCTAGGCGCTTCAGTCTGGAACCGCGTGACCGCTACGGTCACAGGTTCGAATCCTGCCTCGGGCATGGATGTGTGTGATGTCCTTAGGTTAGTTAGGTTTAAGTAGTTCAAAGTTCTAGGGGACTGATGACCTCAGACGTTAAGTCCCATAGTGCTCAGAGCCATTTTTTTGTCCTTGAGTACTTGAGTGATCTTTACCGTCTTTCCAACAGCATCCTATTGCTGTTATGGTTTTCCTATACTATTGAGGAATAATTTACAACAACCAGTTACCAGCTGTGTGTAGATATTTGTTTTATTAGGTTACTAAAATAAAGTTGAAAACCTAAGTAGTGTCTGGATGCTGCAAATCATTCATTATTAATGTTTGTTACTGTCGTGGTATTCGTTCACTGAGAGAAAACCATATTTTATCATGGTATTTTGAGCTCTGTGGAAGCTATCCTGCAAAAACAGCCAGGCTAGCATGAAGGTTGTATCAAAGGATAATACAGATAGGGCCTAAGTTGGTTCCTTAATGAAGACTTCCTCTTGAAAGTAGATTATCTTTACAGGCACACAACTCTGCCAGGAAAGCATCTGTGGAATTTGAAATAGAAGAAGGAGGCAGTGTTAAACTGAAGATATTTCTCAAACGGAAAGCCTTCCTCCATGATAGCCAATATAGATTTAGGAAAGATTAGTCATACAAAATCCAATTAAGGTTTTTTTTCACGTGGCACCCTGAAAGCCATGAGTTAAGTCACTCAGAAAACTGCAGTGTTCTATGACTTCCGAAAAGTCACAGGTTATTAACAGAACTTGTGTCTGCCTTGGGCATTTCTTCATAGAGAGGACGCAGCAAATTATCTTGAATTGAAACTCTCTGATAGATGTGGAAATAAGGTCAGGATCCTTGCTGTCATGTTTTACTTGGCAGACACTATTAATAGTAACCTAAGACTTTTTGCAGATAATGCAGTTATAGATAATGAATTACTGCCTCAAGAAAAGGCTGCATAGATATCCAGTCAGATCTTGACAAGGCTTCAGAGTTGTCCAAGCTATCTTTAAATGTTCAGAAATGTAAAATTATGGACTTCACAAAATGCAGAAAATACACAGTAATATTTTATGACAATAATATCAGTGAGTCACAGTGGGTATCAGTCAACTCCTTCAGATATCAGGTTGTAACAATTTGTGGAGATGTGACATGGAATACTCACATATTCTCAGTTGTAGGTAAAGCAGATGGCAGAAATTTCATTCATTGGTAGGATACTGGGAAAATGCAATCACTCTCCAAAGGGGATTGCTTACAGAGCACTCAGATATTGCTCAAGCATGTGGGAGCCTGTATCAAATAGGATTGACAGTGTATATTGAACATATACAAATAACAGTAATACAGAGAAAAGAGGTTGGTTGATTCATGGAAGAGTGTCAAGGAAAGACTGAAAAACCTGAAATGGCAGACACTGGAAGATCTACACCAATGATCCCATGGTAAATATAATAACTATGTTTCAAGATCCAGCAATCTACATCTACATTCCATATTCTACAAACCACTTTATGCTGCATATTGGAGGGTATCTTGTACAAGTAACAGTCATTTCCTCTCCTAGCCCACTCACAAATAGATGGAGGGAAAAATGACTCTAAAAGCCTCTGTGTGAGCCCTAATTTCTTGCATCTTATCTTCATAGTCCTTATGCAAAATGTACGTTGATGGCAGTATAATCATAGTGCAGTCAGCCTCAAATCCCAGTTGTCTAAATTTGTGCAATAGTGCATTGTGGTAGGAGCATCATTTCCCTCCAGGGATTCTCATTTGAGTTCACAAATCATCTCCATGAAACCTATGTGGTGACTGAACCTACCATAACAAATCTAGCAGCCTACCTTTGTCTTCCTTTAGTTTGACCTGATTCGGATCCCAAACACTTGGACAGTACTCAAAAGTGTTTGCACTAGCATTCTATATGCCATTTCCTTTATGGATGTGTTACACTTTCCCAACAGTCTCCCAATAAAATCAAGTTGAGCATTCACCTTCCCTACTACCAACCTGATGTGCTCATTCCATTTCACATCACTTTGAAATGGTATGCCTAGATATTTAATTGAAGTGACTGTGTCAAGCTGCATCCCACTAGTGCTGTATTCGAATTTGATAAGACTGTTTTTCCTATGCATTTGCATTAACTTACATTTTGTACATTTAGAGCAAGCTGTCATTCATCACACCAACTAAAAATTTTGCCTAAGTCTTCTTGTATATTCCTACAGTCCCTCAATGATGACTTCTTTCCGTGCACCACATTGTCATCAGCTAACAGCAATAAATTGCTGCTCACCCTGTTCATCAGGTCATTGATGAACACTTGCTGTCGAGAACTGCATACTGGGTTCCATCACTTAAAAAAATCTCCATGCCTCTCAGATATCTAGGAATCTAATCGATATGCTCAGACATCCATCAGCAATCTGCAGTGGGGCATCACGTCAAATACTTTCTGGAAATCTAGGAATGTGGAATCTGCCTGTGTCCCTCCATCCATCACTCGTTGGATATCATCTGAGAAAATGACAAGCTGAATTCCACATGAACGATGCTTTTTAATCGATGCTGATTTGTGGACAGAAGTTTTTCTGTCTCAAGGAAATTCATTATATTAGAACTCAGAATGTGTTCTAGAATTCTGCAGCAAACTGATGATAAGGATATGGGTCTGTAATAATGTGGCTCAATTCTTTTACCTGTCTTATGTACAGGAATCACCTATGCTTTTTTCCTGTTGCTTGGGACATTTTGGTGAGTGAGATATACATGATAAACACAGACTAAGAGAGTACTTTCTGTGAAACCAAACTCGGATTCCATCTTGACATGATGACTTATTTGTTTTCAACTCTTTCAGCTGCTCTCTATGCCATGAATGCCAGTTTCTGTGTCCTCCATATGAGCATCTTTTGGCAGTCAAATGACAGAATGTTCATACAATCCACTTGCTTGAATGTTTTCTTAAATGTGAAATTTAAAATTTCAGCTTTCCTTTTGCTGTCTTCTACTGGCACACCAGTCTGGTTGATGAGTGACAGGATAGAAGCCTTTGATATGCTCAGTGGTCTTGTACATGACCAGCATTTTCGCAGATTCTTGGGAAGAATGATGGTGGAAGTAGTTGTATGCTTCACACATGGTTCTTCTTATGGCCGCATGAATTTCTACTACCTTTTGTTTGTCAACATTTGTGCACTTTTTTTTAACCAAGAGTGCAACAATCTCTTTTACCTCAACAGTTTCCAAATTTGGTTACTAACCCATAGAGATTCCTTTTCATCCTTAATCCACTTACTTGTCACATACATCTCCAGAGCATGATTTACCATCAGTTTAAACTTTGGCCATAATCCCTCTACATCCATCATACTGGAACTAATTGAAGTCCATTCATTTTTTAAGTGGGATGATAGCAACTGCTTATCTGCTTTTTCTAGCATAAATATTCTTCTAGCATTCTTGATGGATATCATCACTATGATGACATGATCACTGCAATCCCTGTCTCTATACTGACACTGCTGATAAGGTCAAGCCTGTTTGTAGCTACAAGGTCTAAAATATTTCCATTGCTTGTGGGTTGTCTTACTAGTTGTTCAAGACAGTTTTCGGAAAACATTTTCAGAAGTACTTTACAAGACAATCTGTCCATACCACCTGCAGTGAACCCATATATGTTACATGTATTCTCAGGCAGCTAAAGTCACCTCCAACCAGGGGCAGGTACTTATAGGAGGTGTGCACCCCTCCTTGTGGGGCTGCCCGCATTGCCACCCTTTCTTTGAAGAAGAATCACTCTTTGTGATTAAAAAGAGACTAATGGGAGAGATTCTTCAATACAAGCAAATGAGTATAAATGCCCTTAATGATTGTGATTCTGTTATACAAGCATTGTCTGTTTGTCCTAGATCTGACTATCCTACTTTGCACATGCTGTATAAAATATTTGCTTGTCTACCTGCATCTACTGCTACAAGTAGAAAGAATTTTTTTCAACATTGTGGCATATAAAGTCATAGCTGAGGTCAACAATGGAGGAGGATTGACTTAATGGCTTACCTCTGTTGAAAACTCACCCTGACATTGATTGTCCTACTGACGATGAAATTAACCAATTTGCCAGGAAGAATAGGGGCATAGAATTCATCATTTAAGTAAGAGAACCTCAATTGTAACTTTTTTATATCATAAGATGGCATTGTTTTGTACATGCATATAATCAGTTGGTAGCACAAGATATCTTTAGCGCCCTCTCCTTGAGGTTTTCCTGTATCTGCCACTGTTTCCAACTGCATGATCTGAGTGTTTCCACAACTGGTGGGTGGCCAATAAAAACATCCAGCAATTATCTTCATATTACCTAGACCCATTACATTCATCCCGATAACTTCATATTTCCTAGAGCTGTTACATGCATCATATAACTTCACTGATACACTCAAATACAACCACAAAAGAGAGAACATTTTTGTCAACTGCAGTCACACTTCCCCTTTAATTTCCCTTTTCAATACATGTTCCATTAATTGCTAAATATTCAGAGCTTTCTACTTCAAATTTCAGAAAGCTCTCAGTCTAAAGAATAATTTAAGCACAAGAAATTTCCTGGAAGTCAGTATTCTGGAACTCTGTTATGAATACTTCAATAATTTACTTTTAAAATTTTGACAATTGAAGTGTTTACTTTCTGTATGCTCTGATTCAGCTGTCTGCATATGCCCGTCAGAGGGCATCAGTTTTCTGTCCTGTGTGTGTTTTGGTGGGTACACCAAACCACAGGGAAACATTCATGTTCCTATTAAGGTCACAATAGACTGAGTTCACGAAATGAATGAAGCACTAACAAGTCTAGGATATAGTGAAGTCAGCGAAGAAATACAACAGTACCAAATCAGTAACCACTCAAGATTGGAAAACAAACTGAGTCATTTTGCGTTTGCAGTGGTGTGATATGAACAGCTACAAGGTACAGCAAGCAATGAGCAGCACCATAAGCCCGGGCTACTGGCTCAACAGCAAACAGACACTACTGGTTGGAACCACATGATGTGCATATCTTAGAGGTGGCTCCTCTTATGATGGCAGTCTACAGCCGCTGCTTGCAACCTTGTCGAATACAAAACTGAAATTACTGCCCACCTTAAAAATTGCCCATGTGCTTTCCACAAATATTCCATTACTTCAGTAGCTGCTTCCTTTGTGTAATGCATTCCTGACCTATCAAGGGGAATCCTACAACTCTTCACACTATGATGCAGGTCCAGAAATGTGCTGCCATGACCATCAGAGAATCAATAGTGCATCTGGTTGAGACCTTCCACTCTGATGCAAACCAAAGAACCTTGACTGACTCTAGGTACAATGCTGCAAATTGTTAACTCTGCTTGCATTCTTCAGCACTTCTACCAACCACACATAGGAACTGAGGATGTCCTCAGAACCCAAGTGACAGGCGTCATTGGTGCCAACTTGTAGACTACTGCACCCTGCACCCTCATTAGCCAAAGGCAGGGCCTCCTCCACATCTTGAATGAGACAACCTGGCAGACACACTGAATGCACATTGACATTCTTTCCAGCTTTGGACATTATTTCCCTAAAAGGCTCCATAACATGCTTAATTTAGAGCTTCCAATAACTAGTAAACCCTTCCACCCCCCCCCCCCCCCCATGTGCCTAATCGGACCCTGATGAAGGAGTGGCCTCCTGTCCACTCACAAAGCGAATGGGCGAGGTCAGACTGCCAGCCTCCACACTGACTCTCCACCTCAAGTGACAAACCTGCTTAACAAGCCACCACTCACCCTGCATGAGCACGAATCCCCCAAGTTGACTACACAAGAAGTTTCCTCAATACCAGAGCCCATTGGCGAAAGAAGCAATGCCTGAGCTGAGGTGTCCCATGCAA
Source organism: Schistocerca americana (assembly GCF_021461395.2). Taxonomy (NCBI): domain Eukaryota; kingdom Metazoa; phylum Arthropoda; class Insecta; order Orthoptera; family Acrididae; genus Schistocerca; species Schistocerca americana. The sequence goes on along the minus strand of NC_060122.1, from coordinate 768,532,594 downwards.
TGCGCCTATTTCTCCACTGCCTTCACATCCCAAGGTAGCAGCCTCCGGATAGCTGACAATGGCTGTTCATGAACTGCAGCCAGCTCCTCCTGCAATTGCATGCAGCACGCACTCCATCCTCCTACTAGTAACTTAAGAATTAAACTATGAAAACAAACAGAAAAGCTAAATATGTGACTCACTAGTCTCTTGGCACTTCACCAATGGAGGCTGGCAAGTGATTAAGTGAAGAATTGAGGAATATGCTACATACTCCAACATCTTGCTCCCATAGGGATTGCAGAAACAAAATTAAGTTAATTACAGTACACACAGATGCATTTAAACAGTTATTCTTGCCACACTCAATATGTGAATGGAATGAAAAGGAAACCGAACAACTGTACATTGTTGTTATAAATGGAAATGAATTGTTATAACTGTCAGAATTTGCATTTGAATGCCACTGTAAGCCTCTATAAAATAAAGTAAAAACTAACCCTTCATATCATGTACCACTCAGAAAATTTCTTCCTGCGAGGTCTTGTCTTGTCCTTTTAAAATAGTAGATGATAATAAGTTAAAATTAATTATCACTACTAAGAATACAATTTCATTTAATAGAGCAAAGTTGCACTTTTAAACGTCATGAGCATTTACTGCCAGTGTACTGATGAAAGCTTATACACCAATAAACAGTGGAAAGATCAGTGTGGTGTTATTTGCTGGGAGACCTTGATGGTTTTGCAATTTCCTACTGGGAAGATATCATTTATTTGTGATGTATGAATGACATGTTAGAGTCATCTCTTTGACAGGTACTTTCCCTTGCTTACCTCAACAAAATTCCATGTAAGACATTTTGATGTTTGCAAAACACTTCCAGTAAGCATACAGTCCACATGCTCACTGAAGATTTTCTGTGTGATGGCTGCCGCCACACTTTTTCACAAAAACTACAAAAGTGATAGCTTGTTTATCACATGTTCTGCCAATCTTGTGTTGATGCTCAAGTGTATGAAAGTAAAAGTATAAGGCAAGTTGAAAAAAATATACTACCTGAGGATAGACAAGAAAGGTATTGCACAAGATGATTTAGCTTCTAATTTCCTTCAAAGTTGCCGCTACAACTCTGCGTGCGTAACTTGGCAATTCTTCCCTCTCTTGAGATATTTACCTGCCCAGACAGCCAAGTTCATTGAAGCGCCTGCTTCTGAGTGGGGTGTTATGCTATCCCTGTTTCAAATCTTCCCCACAGATTAACAACAATGGCTGGGGTGCCAGCTAGCTTGGGTATGGAGTTTAGGTGGTTTCGCACATCCCCCTAGGAGAATGCCGGTTTGGTACCCACATTCTGCCTCAGATACACACTACATAAATATTTAGAAAACTTTCTCTCACTTGCACATGGACTTTACTCTCCTTCCTGGGGAGTGAATATGAGACTGATGACCTTTGATGTTTATTCTCTTTAAGCCCATAATCAGCAGCAGCTTTAGACAGTTACAAAACTCTGCTTCTGAAGCAAAGTAAAGAATTCCAGGCTACCATGTTCCTGGCAATCATTGATTTTGAAAAGGCCTTCATTTCTGTGAAACATTATGTGCAGTGGCAGGTGTTGCACAAGTATGGTGTGCCACAGAAGATTCTAACCAACATCAAAGACCTTTCTGATCACTATAAATGATGTGTGTCCCTGAAAGGAAATCTCACAGGGCCAACAAGAGTCCAGCAGGGATATCTTTTGTCACCAATACTTTTTCTATTTGTCCTTGACTCAGTTATGAGAAGAGTCACAGCAGGCACAAGAAGAGAAATCTGATGCGGATCCATGAACGTCTGGAGGATTTGGATTGCACAGATGACTGTCCTATTAGCTCAAATGCTAGCAGATATGAAAGTTAAATTAAATTCCAAAACAAGCTGAGATTGCTGGCCTCAAGATAAATATAGATAAAACAAAGGAAGTGAGAGTAAATTCTGGGAATATGGGAAATGCCTCTGTTTACAGGGGAGCAGCAGGTGGAGACTATCAACTCATTCTTATATCTGGGTAGTTGGTGACGGAAGATGGTAGAGCTGGAGAAGATGTAAAGAACCACATAAAAAAGACAAATGCTGCATTCAAACAGTTGTATCCAATATGGCAAAACAGAAACATCATGTACATGAAAGAGGGTAGGAGGGGGAAGTAAAGAGAATTAGAAGGACCAGGGCAGAAATGAGAAAATGTCAGGGACAGAGATAGTTGGCAAGTTCTGCTAGATACTCTATGCCCCCATTGCAGCCAAAGGAATTAAGTTAGTAAGTTACAGGTTGCTGCTGTAATGGCCACTCTTGTTGTGTTGATACCTGTAGTCCTATTGTCCAAAAGGTTTCTCAGTACGCCTGCCAGGTGCTCTTCATTTGGATCTGTAACATGGCCTGTGTGGCATTCTTGCTGCTACTGTGACAAACAGATTCTATGTATCCAGTGCAACCATAATCAGTATAAAAACCTGTGTGATAGGGGCTTGTGTCTGTTTATGATGCTAAGAGTTTTTAGAAGAGAAAAGCAAAGTATGATAGCAAGAAGGAGATGAATGAGGATCCAAGAGGAAGTTTTTGGGTGAGAGATCATCCAGTTTGAGAGCTTCAGCAGGTATCCACTATTCAGACACATCCTGTGTGGAATGACATATCATAAGGCTGATTCCGTGTGAGTGACTACAGCCATATCTTGACTCATGCCTTGAAGCTTGGTAGACATTGTAAGTAAGCCTGGCCTGCTTGTTTCTTGCAGATAAAGAAACTCAAACCTTCAGGCTTGATGTGAACTCACCAATCATAATGCTAAGGTGACATCTCTATGCTTTTTCCATTGTTGAATGAGAAAGACACTGACTGAGGAGACAGCTGTTATAGCAGTCAAAGGACTTGTGTACAACAACAGAACAAGCAGCAGTTATAGCTATTATATTTCGGTGTCTCCTATCCAATGTCCAATGGTCCTGCTGATGAAGGAATAGCTAATTTTCTTCAGACATTGAGGGTTACTACTAAGGAATAACAAAAGATGAAAAAAAGCAAAGTACTTTTTAATCCCTTTTCATTACTAACATAGACAAATATGTACATAAAAATGCCACAATCGCTGACATAGCATGCCTTGTGGCACACTTCACAATTTCTCTTTGTCAACTGTTCTCTCCAGCTTTCTGAAGAGCACAGATCTCCTTTTGCATTCCTTACTGGACTGATATCACTAGGAGAAAAGATTTGTCAGATACATGGCTTAGCAGTGGGATAAAAAGAGACTGTTTCCAGAATAAATATTTCACTCTGAAGTGGAGTATCTGCTGTTGTGAAACTACTTGGTCAATTAAATCTTTGTGTTAGAGGAGGATTAGAACCCAGACCCATGGATTTTGTAGAGTTATCCATATCTACTTCCGTGCTCCAGTCTACTAGTACATTTCTCTGTGTTATTCTTTTTTACCAACTGTGTCAGTCTAGCAGAGTCTGGAGAAGAACCCATAGTTGGAAAAACAAGAGGGAAGAGCTGACAGATTGAAACTCTAAGGCATACCTTGATAGCGCAGTTGGTAGGGCACTGTTCACAAGTGACGAGGGCCCAGGTTTGAGCACCATACTAGCACAAAATTTTATTATGTCGCAATATTATGCAAAAGACAGTTGCTACTCACCATATAGCAGAAATGCTGAGCCTCAGGTAGGCACAACAAACAGACTGTCAGAAAGTGAGCTTTTGGTCAACAAGGCCTTCGTTGGATATAGCCAACATACACACACTCACTCACGCAAACACAACTCACACACACATGACCACAGACTCTGGCTACTGAAGCAAGTAGCATTTGCCTGAATATGTGAGTCTATAATCAACGAAGACCTTGGTGTATGAAAGCTCACTTTGTGGCAGTCTTTTTGTTGTACCTATCTGCAACTCGACATCTTTGCCATATTGCGAGTAACAAGTATCCTTTTCATAAAGCCTTGTTTATTCTGGGGCAATGCCTTGCAACACTGTGACATGCTACAAAAATGTGCTGTGTGTCATCTAGTAGTATGCTACAAAAGGCAAGATCTTGCAGCGTATATTGCATGGGGCAGGTTAATTTATACCAAAGCAACAGAATTAGTGCCACGCTGAGTCAGTCTTGCAGGAGCATAGGTGATCAAGTGACTGCACTGGTGGCTTAGTTTGTCATTGCACGTGCTGTTAGCAATGGAAATGAAAATCAACAGAAAACAAAATGATGATCGAAGAGGAGAATATGTCAATAAGGCTCACATATGAAGTGGAAATTCCCTCACTGTATGGGAGTGGTAGATGGCAAGCATGTACAAATTACATGTCCTGCCAAGACAAAGTGAATATATAAACTAAAAATAAAATCATTTACCATTATGCTTATAGCAGTTGTAGACGCAAATTACTGTTTTCACTGCATATGTGTTGGATGTCAGGTCCCCATATCTGATGGAGGACTTTTCAAGAACACTGCTTTTCTCAAAGCATTAACAGAAAATAAATTAAACATTCATCCCTCAGATTCTCTTCCAATCAGAGAAAATATGAGCCCATATGTTTCAGTAGCAGATGATGCATGTCCAGTGACCAAAAATATCATGAAGCAATATGGTGGGCAATTAGTGAAGCCACAGGAGAGCATATTTAATTACCAATCTTCTCGAGCAAGACATATTGTCAAAACTGCATTTTGAAGACATAGATAATGGTGCAGCTGTTCTCGGAGCTTGAACACTAAGTACCCACAATCATACAGGTTTGTGAAGCATACCTCGAAGACCATGCACAACTAGTACGAGAAGAGTTCAACGAGTATTTCATGTCGCTATAAGGAAAGGTTGAAAGGCAGGACATACACAAGTAGAATCATACTATGTCCTGCAATATATATTAATTATTTATTTACTAAAATGTATATTAATTTATGTAAATAAACATAATGATATAAATGAACTCTAACTTTTCAGTTACTTTCTTCCTACAAACTTGTTTATGTGGTTTACTGGGGTAGAATAAATTCTGAAATTACTATTGCGTCTATTGATTACATATTATTCAAATGCATTTGGTAGAAGGTGCTATGTGTAGGCTATTGATTACAACAATAATTTAGAAGACTGAGACTTTCTGTGAACAGAATAAAATTTAAAAATATGCTTATTGATAATTTTATGATGATGGATTGGTATACTACAGCAGTCAGTTGTAAAATATGTATAGTTATTGAACTGTCATGACTTAACTGAGCTGTTCATTCCTGCATGTGGTTCCGTCACATTGAGAATAAATTTTAATGATTCATACGATAACCATTTCCTTTCCATATTAGGCACTGAGCCATGTTTTTTTTTTTAATTTGTTGCACAATGAAATGCACTTCTCAGTTTCTTAATGTTCATCTTCACTGTGCCCTCACCAATTTCATATTTTGAACCGAGGTTCCATATATTATCTCTTTTTTATAACATTATTTTTATAATTGCTTTTATGTACATCCCACAGCACATCGGATTGTTTGTAGTCATCTATGAACTCTAAAAGACTTTTCATTGAACAGCTCCATGTTTTTGAAGTTAGTGCTGCCACACAGAAAATGTCGCATATGAATCCACTCAGCTTGGGAGCTAGCTGCGGCAGCTTGCAACGCAATGCAAGGTGTCATCTGTGTTGCATGAATCATGTCACAACATACGTCACTACAGTGCACAGCACTGCTGCATGTCACAATGTTGCTAACTGTTGCCACAGTGTAAACAAGGCTTAATATTGCGACATTCCATCCAGAATTTTTCTTTGTTTGATTTTATTATGTCAGTATGTTTTCCAACAGCTTGCTCTCCATTCCATAGCGAAAATTCATTCTGAAAATCACAATTCATATTAATTTATTTTATTTATGTGTTGCCGCACCTGTCAGTGTTGGTCCTCTCACAGTGACTGCTAACACCAAACTCTGCTGATGTGAAACTTTGGAATTCTTGGCAGATCTGTTTAATGTACAGTTCTCAGTTCTGCCCTGTTTAATATACAGTTCTCAGCTCTGCCACTAGATCACATTATTTTAACCCCACAATATTATTTGGGCAACTGCTCAACGTCTTGGAAGTGTTTGCTGCTGGTAGTTGCTGGTACAAGGCCTGTCCAGAAAGTAAGTGCCATTTTGGAAAAATAACTGATAAAAACATTTTTTCAAACCAAAATTTATTTTTGCAGGAAAAAAACATTTTCTACATAGTTGCCTCTATTGTTCAGACATTTGTCATAGTGGAAAACCATCTTTCTATGCCATCTCCACAGAAAAATGCCACCAGTGAAGACAGCCACAGGTGAGCACCATTTTCTATATCATCATCACTGTCAGAGTGCCTTCCTTCAAAATCATGCTTCAAGTTTAAGAACAAATTGTGATGAGTGGGTGAGAGATTGGGGCTGTATGGGGGGGGGGGGGGGGGGGTGATCAAACTGCTCCCAACTGAATTGCTGAATAAGGCTTTCAGTTACAGCAGCAGATTGCAAATGTGCATTGGCATGAAGCAACACAATGCCTTGACAGAGCAGCCCACACATTATGTTTTGAATTGCATGCCAAAATTTTCTCAGTTTTTCACAGTATCATACTGCATTGCTTGTTCCAGCTCTGAGAAGGAACTCAACAAGCAGAAAACGGTGCATCTGTGTGAAAAAATAGTTTAAGAAATGCTTTGTCTTGTAAAAATAAATTTTGGCTTGAAGAAAATATTTTATGAGTTTCTTTCCAGAATGGCACTTACTTTCCAGACGTGCCTCATATATAGTAAATCCCAATGCCCAAAGTGTGGCAATCTTTTTGTAGTAATTCCATCTGGAAGTTCCACCCCTTAGTACAATCCTAATTTTGTTTGAACATGGATGACACATTTGAGATGTGTTCTGAGGAACCAGAAATATTTCCTACATTTCTTCAACAGCTAAATTTACTCTATCTCATATTAAGTTGGAAACAGATGCAGTAAAAGATGGCACATTACCCTTGCTAGACCCAGTGGTATGAAGGAAAGCCAACAAAATGCTGGGACACAGCATGTACTGTAAGCCAACTCACACCAGTACATTTCAGCAATTCAGAAAAACAAATTAATCAAACGTTCCATCTGAAATGACTCAGGCCCAGGTAACACTATGAAGAAGTGGAGGCACCCACTCTCCATGGCCTTCTTGCTGTACTTCAGTAGAAATTTTTCATGAACTGAAAGAATAGTCAATTGACACAGTGTTAAAGGTATTAAAAGTAAAATTCAGTTGAGAAAACTTTTAAATTACAAGGAGACAAAAGACTGGCTAGTAATTACCTTCAGGCAGCAAAATTCCAAGTACTGTCAATAGAAATACTTAAAAGAGGAAGAAAAACGATCTCTAGCTATCAGCTCTTAAGTTCCTTGCTCAGGGCATAAAGAAAGATTGGTTGGGAAGGAGGAACACATAACTCAGTCCCCAATGTGAGGAAGAAGTGGTATTATATTTGTCTTTCTCCACTTGAAAAACTGAGCAACTTTGGGTGTCCTGACAAAGAAAAGCACAGCCTTGGAAAACAAGGCATGTATAATATTCTGCATCAGTGTGGAATGTCTGTATTGGTCTGAAGTTTTTCATGGTGCAAGAGTGGTGCAGTGAACGCCCTTGCATAGATGTCTGGGACAACTAGACAAATCAGAAGTAGCAGAAAAATTTCTGTGCTCAGGATACATATTCACATGACAGACAACTTTGTGAATAGAGATTCTGTATCCCCACTCAGTTTAGTCTGTAAACCTACAGTTTCTGCCATCAGATCTTGCGAAGCAGGACAGAAATTTCAAACAAAAAACAATTTTCAAAACAGCAGAGAACCCACACAGAACCAGTTCTGTTTTGGCTCCCAGCCACAGTGAAGCCCTGAACTAACACTAGTGACCATGTGCACATGTGGAAAGCCACACTTCAGTTCTCAGTAGGAGATTCTCAACACATACCATCGTGAAGCAACTCCAGTGAACAGTGTGGATGCTGACAGCCATTACTTGCCAGCAGAAGCAACCACCTGAGAATTTTGTGGAGTGGCTTCAATTGAATATTGTGGAGTTTATGCAGTGTAAACAGATCCTAAAACTGTATCTTCAGTGTGTTAGTTACCTGCAGATCAGTACCTAATCTTAACCAGCTGTTCAGCTGCAGCAGTTGATGTTCACATAACAGATATTTCTGAAGTCAGCTATTCGACGAACTGGAACCACACCACTAAGCACATATGTAACTGCACTGTAACCAATACCCATGGTTGGACAGTGACTGTTGGGCTGTCACAGATTGTCATGTCTTGAGCAGTGCATGTCATAACGAGTCATTATCATTACCATGACAAAATTGGCTGCTGCATATGACTCACAATTTATCTCTGAACTCCATTGCTCTTTACTGAACTTGGAGACCAGCAAATTGCTAAAAACATTAATCTGGAGACGAGATACTGGCAGAAGTAAAGCTGTGAGTACCGGGCGTGAGTCGTGCTTCGGTAGCTCATATGGTAGAGCACTTGCCCGCGAAAGGCAAAGGTCCCGAGTTCGAGTCTCGGTCGGGCACACAGTTTTAATCTGCCAGGAAGTTTCATATCAGCGCACACTCCGCTGCAGAGTGAAAATCTCATTCTGGAAACATTAATCTGGTTCACATATATGGTATAATATGGAAATTTGTTGTTTTTAAGGAGATTGTTTGCAGCATAGGAGAGTATAATGAAAAACACTCCTAAGTGAATCCTGTTTCAACACTTGGGAATACAATCTGCCTCTCTTGCTACCACTGTGTGTGACAAAATTCTGCTGGTCCAGTATTTTTGGTGATTGGTCCTTCTCTTCTTATCTGTGTAAAGAACATTTTCCATTCTGAAATTAATTCAGCTTTGTTCTTTCTTTATTTTGGTTTGTTAGACTTCCTGGTAGTGTAGTTTTTACAGTGCATGAATGTCAGTATTATGTTTTTCTGTGCAGTGTGTAGTTTTGCTTTTCTCTCTCATATCTTTTGTCCATGTGCATTATGTGTGTGACAATAAATGTTCTAGTCCTACATGCCATGTTGTCATTTAAGGCACAGCTGCCTTTTCAAAACTTATGTGTAATTTTGTGTTTCCTTCTTAAGATAGATTTCTCTGCCAGTTATTCTCTCCTTGGATATTCCTCTTAGTTATGAACTATAGGAGAGTGTTTGGCCACTTATGTTCCTATTGGCTAAATCTTCTTATTGGACTTTAACATTGCAGTGCTTTTGTATAGCTTCATGTTTTTGCTTTATCTGAGATAATGTATCCAGTGTATTTGTGTGTGTGTGTGTGTGTGTGTGTGTGTGTGTGTGTGTGTGTGTCTGTGTGTGTGTGTGTGTGGGCGCGCGTGCGTGCGCGCGTATGAGAGAGAGAGAGAGAGAGAGAGAGAGAGAGAGAGAGAGAGAGGAGGGGAGATTTGGGGGGGAGGGGGCAGGAGGAAGGGATGGGGAGGCTGGAGATATACCAAGTCCTACTGCCTCGTTTGCACGGAATTCCATTTTCATTTCCTTGATGTTGCTTACACTTGTTAGAAGCAAGAATGATGTATTTTTTATTTCAGGTGTAGTCTTTCTATTTTTTCTGTGTAGATTTTTGTGTCATGTTCAAAATAGTTTCAGTATTTTGTAAATCAAAGTGCAAAATATTGGTATAATTATGCTAGTTTAATGTTTCAGTTCCAAGTATGCCACCTGAGGATGTGCGCTGTGTTGGTTTGTCTTCCCATTCTGTACAAGTCAGCTGGCAGCCACCACCCACATCACACAGCAATGGTGTTCTGCAAGGCTACAAGCTGCACTATGAACCTCTTCTTGATGATCTTTGGCATGGTAAATAATTTCCTTGACTGTTTTCCGTGAGACCTACTTTCAGAGTACTTCATTAAAATTCACTGTAACCCAGAAGGGCTACCAAAATCTTTGATAACTTATGCAGAAAAATTAAATCAAATTCCTGGAAGATAGCAATGCTAAATTTGCTTCTGGCAACTCATATTCCATAGAAACAAAATAGTCTTTTCTTGTATGTGGTTTCATTTGCAAATAAAAGAATGCAGTCACATTGAAATGCAGATAAAGTTAATAACCATAAATTATCTCAGTACATATCACCAAACTATATCATGTAAGTGATGATGCAATATGTAACTGATAAACCAGTTAGGAAAAATATATCTAAAAACAAAGATGATGTGACTTACCAAATGAAAGTGCTGGCAGGTTGACAGACACACAAACAAACACAAACATACACACAAAATTCAAGCTTTCGCAACAAACTGTTGCCTCATCAGGAAAGAGGGAAGGAGAGGGAAAGACGAAAGGATGTGGGTTTTAAAGGAGAGGGTAAGGAGTCATTCCAATCCCGGGAGCGGAAAGACTTACCTTAGGGGGAAAAAAGGACGGGTATACACTCGCACACACACACATATCCATCCACACATATACAGACACAAGCAGACATATTTAAAGACAAAGAGTTTGGGCAGAGATGTCAGTTGAGGCAGAAGTGCTGAGGCAAATATGTTGTTGAATGACAGGTGAGGTATGAGTGGCGGCAACTTGAAATTAGCGGAGATTGAGGCCTGGTGGATAACGGGAAGATAGGATATATTGAAGAGCAGGTTCCCATCTCCGGAGTTCGGATAGGTTGGTGTTAGTGGGAAGTATCCAGATAACCCGGATGGTGTAACACTGTGCCAAGATGTGCTGGCCGTGCACCAAGGCATGTTTAGCCACAGGGTGATCCTCATTACCAACAAACACTGTCTGCCTGTGTCCATTCATGCGAATGGACAGTTTGTTGCTGGTCATTCCCACATAGAATGCGTCATAGTGTAGGCAGGTCAGTTGGTAGATCATGTGGGTGCTTTCACACGTGGCTCTGCCTTTGATCGTGTACACCTTCCGGGTTACAGGACTGGAGTAGGTGGTGGTGGGAGGGTGCATGGGACAGGTTTTACACCGGGGGCGGTTACAAGGGTAGGAGCCAGAGGGTAGGGAAGGTGGTTTGGGGATTTCATAGGGATGAACTAAGGGGTTACGAAGGTTAGGTGGACGGCGGAAAGACACCCTTGGTGGAGTGGGGAGGATTTCATGAAGGATGGATCTCATTTCAGGACAGGATTTGAGGAAGTCGTATCCCTGCTGGAGAGCCACATTCAGAATCTGATCCAGTCCCGGAAAGTATCCTGTCACAAGTGGGGCACTTTTGTGGTTCTTCTGTGGGAGGTTCTGGGTTTGAGAGGATGAGGAAGTAGCTCTGGTTATTTGCTTCTGTACCAGGTCGGGAGGGTAGTTGCGGGATGCGAAAGCTGTTGTCAGTTTGTTGGTGTAATGCTTCAGGGATTCCGGACTGGAGCAGATTCGTTTGCCACGAAGACCTAGGCTGTAGGGAAGGGACCGTTTGATGTGGAATGGGTGGCAGCTGTCGTAATGGAGGTACTGTTGCTTGTTGGTGGGTTTGATGTGGACGGACATGTGAAGCTGGCCATTGGACAGGTGGAGGTCAACATCAAGGAAAGTGGCATGGGATTTGGAGTAGGACCAGGTGAATCTGATGGAATCAAAGGAGTTGAGGTTGGAGAGGAAATTCTGGAGTGCTTCTTCACTGTGAGTCCAGATCATGAAGATGTCATCAGTAAATCTGTACCAAACTTTGGGTTGACAGGCCTGGGTAACCAAGAAGGCTTCCTCTAAGCGACCCATGAATAGGTTGGCGTATGAAGGGGCCATCCTGGTACCCATGGCTGTTCCCTTTAATTGTTGGTATGTCTGGCCTTCAAAAGTGAAGAAGTTGTGGGTCAGGATGAAGCTGGCTAAGGTAATGAGGAAAGAGGTTTTAGGTAGGGTGGCAGGTGATCGGCGTGAAAGGAAGTGCTCCATCGCAGCGAGGCCCTGGATGTGCGGGATATTTGTGTATAAGGAAGTGGCATCAATGGTTACAAGGATGGTTTCTGGGGGTAACGGATTGGGTAAGGATTCCAGGCATTCGAGAAAGTGGTTTGTGTCTTTGATGAAGGATGGGAGACTGCACGTAATGGGTTGAAGGTGTTGATCTACGTAGGCAGAGATATCCTCATTTTACTATCATCTTCCCAACAACAAATATTACAGCTTTTTATTGTTTTGCCTGAATTTTATTTGTGCTCTCGATTGTTGAGGACAAAACTACTGTGGACTCGGCATTCAGTGTTGGACAAGAAACAGGAGGAAAATTCCCAGTCACTAGTAAGCTTTTGGCATACATTAAGAAGGACCTTATGCATGCCTCCTTGTTAAGGCATTAGTGAAGGTGGTTTGTCATTGCACTCAATTGTGGATGTTGTATCAAATGAACAGTAATAGAGATGACTGTTACCTGTGTCAGTCCAATTTTCTTTTTTAATACCCAGGATACATTTCAAGGGGGTCTGCCCTCTTTCTCAGGCACATACAGTGGCTCACATGTGTATATTTGTTAGCTGTAGCAAGTCATCGGGATTGCATTTCATTTTGTAGTTGCTCCAGTAAGTTGCTTACTGCAAGCCATTATGTAAACACTTCACACAATGCAATGCCTCCAAAAACTTAATAGCCTGCTGTATGCATGTTGTTGCAGGTGCATAGGATGCTGGTCTTCAAATTCATAAAAGTCTGAAATTAAGTCTGGTACTGCTACTGCCTTAAAGCAAAATAAAGTTGTAAATATCAAGGACACTACTCACTGTGAAGTTCTATCTGCTCACTCTGTATTTGTAGGCTGTAAGTTTGTTTTCTCATAGTTCTAATACTATGGAAGCAGGTAACCATTGGATGACAGTTGCTATTCTCTTGGTTACCTTGAAAGTTTTGTCTTCAAAATAAAATGCAAACAAGACAGATGGCTGCATAAAGCAAAAATATATTTGAGAACATCTGTATCCACTTGCGGCAGTGGCTGAAACCCTTGAATTGTGTTAGGATATTGATAAAAAAATTTACTGGTGTAGATAATTGTTGTAGTTTTCTTGTATCATAAAGAGGCCTATTTGGATTAAATAATGTTACAGATGTCTGTGCAGAGAATTTTTGGCATGCAGTGTAACATTTAATGCTGTATTGAATCTGATGTAACTGTGTGGATCATGGAACATCAAGCTCATGAGAGGTAGGGGTTATTCTGTGTTTGTGTCTTCACATTACAGTTTCATTCAGACATGCATGCATTGCAATGTAGTATACAGACACCATATGGACACAAGATATTGTAACCATCATCGATGTATCCATGGCTCAACAGGCTAAAATGACAGTAAAATATTTGTCTTTCCCTGTGCAGGAATCACAAAATTTGCTATCATAAGGGTTGTGAATTCCAAGACGTGGAAGTTTCTGTTGGTTCTGGAGGTATGCTCAGATAGCCAAATTTTTTAAAGCGACCACTTGCTGATAAGCGGGAAATCCAGGTTCGAATCCCATTCAGGCACAAATTTTGTCACAAACAGCTGACATCAATCTGTACTCACATAATGAAAATACATTTTGTAATAAAATATTAATTACCACCTACAAATAAATTAAGCTGTGATCAAGAAACTTGGTGATCATTCTAATTTTTCTCTACATATTCACACTTCAATGTGATACATTTTTCATAATGGTGAATGACATGATGGAGACCTTGGTTGTAGAAATCTGCATTCTAGCTATTCAGGAAACGTTCCAGCTGTAAAAATCACCTAGTCATCATTTTTGAAGCAGAAAGAAGTGGCATGTACAAATGTATTCTTTGCGGAATGAGCTACATCTATGGTAGGTAGCAAAAATATCACCTCGGGAAGCTTCTCACAAGACTTTGTCTTTACAGCCTAGTCTAATCTCATCTCAAGATTTTGATAGTATGGTTCCGAGCTATTTTGTGCCTCATAAGCATAATCTCTTAGCACTACACCATGTGAGTCCAAAAACTGACCAAGTGTCACCTTGCCCAATGACAGTTGGCTCTCTTGTCTTTTCCAGAGGAAGGGAAACCACATGTTTCAATGTTGCTTTACTCCCTTGTCTAAGGGCCACAGTAGTACACTCAAAACTCATCCAAGATAATTAAGCAGCTAAATAAATCATATGGCCCACTACAGCTACAACATTTTCGTAGCTGCCTTGGTTTGGCAGGCTTTGTGAATGTTTGTTAGTTTGTTAGTTATGTGTTCCGTATATCTTTTGAATGATTCTTTTACCAAAATGATGTGTAACAAGTCAGTTTACTCCCTCTCCCTCCATCCCTCAAAAAACTTTTGTTGCTGCACATTTTATTTTTCTTCATCACCAACAGCTTTAATAACAGGCAATAAAGATCAGTTTTTCCTCTGGTGTTGTTGGTACGGACATCACTATTCTTCTCAACTTATGGTGAATTATTTATCATGAATGTCATAAGGGAATATATGTATTGTGATGGTGCAGTTAAAGTTCCTAAGGCTTGGATGGAGTTCATACTTGATGATTGCAGGTGAACACCACAAATTATTCTTATTGGTCATTTTTGTACAATCAGTGCCAGGCGCGGCTCGTGGTTTCTATACGGGGGAAGGCTGTGGCATTTATTGATCAGAGCCAACATAGACCTCGGGTTACGCTACAGATTAGTCTGACGTAAACGACTAAGAATTCAGGGGGAGGGGGTGGGCAGATCACGCTCTACCCATAATTTTACGTACTGTATCTTCTATAATCAGGTATTAAATATCATTAGAAGCTAACTTCGTGTTAAAATCTTTGGTTAGTGTTTTTATACGTCATTATTGCATTTTCTGACACTTTGCAGCAAATCATATGAAAAGACGCGTTTCGGAGAGATCTTTAATGCGGGTCTGGAAGCACCAAGTTCTTTCACTTTCATCCTATGGCCGTGTTCCAAGTTTTTACCTATTAATTTGCACACTGAATTCATATTGCGCTTGTTTCACACTCGCGGTATGTTGCAGGTATTCACCAGCAAGTAAAACTCACTAAAATCCTGCAAAATATACTCCGAAAAAGAAACTTGCTAATATCACACGGTATCAACAAAAGCAGTCAGCATCAGCAAGCAAGGAAGGTAAAGTAACGGGACAAATTTCGCGCGTTTTGTCCTCTAACCACTTATGAAACTCTCGCTAGATGGCAGTACTGGTACGTTACTGTAGTGTAGTGCACTCTGGCGGGATATTTGCAAACTTATTCTAAATGTGGATAAAATAGCCAATAGCAGAAACAAAACAACTATGTAAAACATTATCAAAACAATAATACTAAATGTCGATTAATGACGCATCGAAGCGTAGTAGAGATATGCAGAGACAGAGATTGGATAGCGAAGTTTCGGCCACTCTACATTCCTTTATTACATAGATAGCGGAACGTGAAAAATATGTGGTGGTTGGTACGACACCCTTAGGCTGCAAGCTCTGAGCCTTCGGGTCGCCCATAAAGAGCAGTACTTTGTAGAAGCCACGCCCCCAAACTGCTACTACATGCAGCTTACGGACGTTTCAAGGCGCAGCCTAAACACTACTAACCATTCGGAAAACATCTATCGATACAAACAGTTCCAAAAATGTTGACCGTCGTTATTTTAATGGGAACGGGAAATATGCGAAATTCGTCCTGATAATTTAAATTATGTAATACGTTCTTGCGAAATTTACTTTAACATATATTTTGGGGCGGCTCCGCCTCAGAGCCTTTAATTACGAGCCGCGCCTGATCAGTGCTCTATTTCTAAGTGATGAGTTACCCCACATAAATTATTCAATAAGACAGAACTCTTCTTGTGCACAGTGCACGTGTCTCTTGCCCAAGTTCACACTTCCCTCTGTATCATGTCACACTCTCTGAGTGGAAAGAGAGAAAAGAAAGAGAAACTGTGAAAGCTCCACATGTGGTGTGTGATTTTGTTTTGTATGCCCCAAGAACATTGATTACAAACAAAACAAATTTTCAGTCTTATTTAATTATTTTTGGCATGCTGAAGACAACAAGATTTGTATATTGCACAAATTTTTATCAGGCAGACAGATACAGACAGTTTTTTCTGGTTTTCATCTCTCAGTTTGCCACATGATCATGAGTTATTTGGTTTCATAATTGAAAAAAATCCTTTCACACAAAACACACTTGCAACTACATTATGGAAATGTGGAAACTCATCCCAAGGGAAACAACATAGAACTCCTAGACAGTTTTAATGAAAAAGAATTTGTCTTTTAGACAGAATTACATTACCAATCAACAAGTTCCAAATGGAGATGTACATGATCACGTTCAATTCAGATGGCAAATGTTCTCAAAAGCAGCCCAAAAGTAGATGTACGAAATGCAGTGTCCTCAAATGCTTAGAAAGGTATTCCTGTAATTCTTTCAATGCCACAGTGGATTGTTCAGAAGAAGTTTTCTTTAATGCCAGTGAGCTTAGGGAAATGGATAGTGTTCTTTGTCAGAAGTTGTCCCTTCCACAATGTGATTTCCATTGTAAATACATCTACTTTCGCCACAAAATCAGAAATAAGGTGCCTTTCACCCTGAAATATTTCACTGAGGGCAATCTGCAGTCAAGTCTATTTAAAATGCAAGGTCTGTAATCCATTCCAGATCCTCTCATTTTCATCCTTACTTTCCTTTTTTCTTCATAAATTCAAAAGTAGTGGATCTTAAATCTGAAATTCTTTCAGACATGTCCTTTGACGTAATCAGCATATTTTGCAGTAATATGTGTCATCTTCATACTCTTTGGTCAGTTCCATCAAAAACTGTTGCAACTGATGATGTAATAATGTGTGCAACTTTCGGAAAATTTGCTGTTATCACCATCAGTTACATTACATCACATGTCCCATGCCTGCATATTTAACACAAGTGCTTACCACACAAGTGTACAGAACGGTTAATTGCATAAAAATTGTCTGTTGTCAGTCATTATAACTAGTAGCTGTTTTGTTGTCAATTAAATCTTGAAAGTCTTTCTGCTTGTTGTTGTAATACCATTTCACAGCAAATTTTCAGTACCTGTCGACTATGCAACTACGTAACAGATATAAGAGTTCTCATCCTTCTTCTCTATGATTCCCATTCATTTTTGAAGAACTGCAGCAACAGATTACTGGACTGCCTCTTTTCATACAAACAGCCACTGGACCTGTGAACTTCATTTATATCACAAACAAATAACAAAGAATAAACAGCACTTACACCATGATTCTGCCAAACTGAAAAAAATTGTCCCAACCAAAGTAAACCACAACAAATGCTGGAAGAAAGTGTTTCATGGCACTGCTAACTGAAATGTCATACTGTACCTAGAAGGACCAAGCAAAGCTGAGACATAGCAAGTAGTGATGAGACAGGCTGAACCTCCGACCATACATGAGCAGCACATCATGCACCTGTGAAGTTTTGCACATTGTGGCCAATCCAGCCAAAAGATGTTATTGAATGAAAATGTGCAGAATATGTCAGGAGGTTAAGTTGTTCATTTCAGTTGTATGAAAAAGAAAAAAAAAACTGAACATAATTGTTTGAACAGGTCAATTTTTCATCAATATGTTGTTGTTGTGGTCTTCAGTCCTGAGACTGGTTTGATGCAGCTCTCCATGCTACTCTATCCTGAGCAAGCTTCTTCATCTCCCAGTACCTACTGCAACCTACATCTTTCTGAATCTGCTTAGTGTATTCATCTCTTGGTCTCCCTCTACGATTGTTACCCTCCACGCTGCCCTCCAATACTAAATTGGTGATCCCTTGATGCCTCAGAACATGTCCTATCAACCGATCCCTTCTTCTGGTCAAGTTGTGCCACAAACTTCTCTTCTCCCCAATCCTATTCAATACTTCCTCATTAGTTATGTGATCTACCCATCTAGTCTTCAGCACTCTTCTGTAGCACCACATTTCGAAAGGTTCTATTCTCTTCTTGCCAAACTATTTACCGTCCAGGTTTCACTTCCATACATGGCTACACTCCATACAAATACTTTCAGAAATGACTTCCTGACACTTAAATCTGTACTCGATGTTAACAAATTTCTCTTCTTCAGAAACGCTTTCCTTGCCATTGCCAGTCTACATTTTATATCCTCTCTACTTTGACCATCATCAGTTATTTTGCTCCCCAAATAGCAAAACTCCTTTACTACTTTAAGTGTCTCATTTCCTAATCTAATACCCTCAACATCACCCGACTTAATTCGACTACATTCCATTATCCTCGTTTTGCTTTTGTTGAAGTTCATCTTATATCCTCCCTTCAAGACACCATCCATTCCGTTCAACTGCTCTTCCAAGTCCTTTGCTGTCTCTGACAGAATTACAATGTCATCGGCGAACCTCAAAGTTTTTATTTCTTCTCCATGGATTTTAATACCTACTCCGAATTTTTCTTTTGTTTCCTTTACTGCTTGCTCAATATACAGATTGAATAACATTGGGGAGAGGCTACAACCCTGTCTTACTCCCTTCCCAACCACTGCTTCCCTTTCATGTCCCTCGACTCTTATAACTGCCATCTGGTTTCTGTACAAATTGTAAATAGCCTTTCGCTCCCTGTATTTTACCCCTGCCAGCTTTAGAATTTGAAAGAGAGTATTCCAGTCAACATTGTCAAAAGCTTTCTCTAAGTCTACAAATGCTAGAAACGTAGGTTTGCCTTTCCTTAATCTTTCTTCTAAGATAAGTCATAACGTCAGTATTGCCTCACGTGTTCCAGTATTTCTACGGAATCCAAACTGATCTTCCCCGAGGTTGGCTTCTACTAGTTTTTCCATTCGTCTGCAAAGAATTCGTGTTAGTATTTTGCAGCTGTGGCTTATTAAACTGATTGTTCGGTAATTTTCACATCTGTCAACACCTGCTTTCTTTGGGATTGGAATTATTATATTCTTCTTGAAGTCTGAAGGTATTTCGCCTGTTTCATACATCTTGCTCACCAGATGGTAGAGTTTTGTCAGGACTGGCTCTCCCAAGGCCGTCAGTAGTTCCAATGGAATGTTGTCTACTCCTGGGGCCTTGTTTCGACTCAGGTCTTTCAGTGCTCTGTCAAACTCTTCACGCAGTATCATATCTCCCATTTCATCTTCATCTACATCCTCTTCCATTTCCATAATAGTGTCCTCAAGTACATCGCCCTTGTATAGACCCTCTATATACTCCTTCCACCTTTCTGCTTTCCCTTCTTTGCTTAGAACTGGGTTTCCATCTGAGCTCTTGATGTTCATACAAGTGGTTCTCTTATCTCCAAAGGTCTCTTTAATTTTCCTGTAGGCAGTATCTATCTTACCCCTAGTGAGGTAAGCCTCTACATCCTTACATTTGTCCTCTAGCCATGCCTGCTTAGCCATTTTGCACTTCCTGTTGATCTCATTTTTGAGACGTTTGTATTCCTTTTTGCCTGCTTCATTTACTGCATTTTTATATTTTCTCCTTTCATCAATTAAATTCAATATTTCTTCTGTTAGCCAAGGATTTCTATCAGCCCTCGTCTTTTTACCTACTTGATCCTCTGCTGCCTTCACTACTTCATCCCTCAGAGCTACCCATTCTTCCTCTACTGTATTTCTTTCCCCCATTCCTGTCAATTGTTCCCTTATGCTCTCCCTGAAACTCTGTACAACCTCTGGTTCTTTCAGTTTATCCAGGTCCCATCTCCTTAAATTCCCACCTTTTTGCAGTCTCTTCAGTTTTAATCTACAGGTCATAACCAATAGATTGTGGTCAGAGTCCACATCTGCCCCTGGAAATGTCTTACCATTTAAAACCTGGTTCCTAAATCTCTGTCCTACCATTATATAATCTATCTGATACCTTTTAGTATCTCCAGGGTTCTTCCATGTATACAACCTTCTATCATGATTCTTAAACCAAGTGTTAGCTATGATTAAGTTGTGCTCTGTGCAAAATTCTACCAGCCGGCTTCCTCTTTCATTTCTTACCCCCAATCCATATTCACCTACTACGTTTCCTTCTCTCCCTTTTCCTACACTCGAATTCTAGTCACCCATTACTATTAAATTTTCGTCTCCCTTCCCTATCTGAATTGTTTCTTTTATTTCATCATACATTTCTTCAATTTCTTCATCATCTGCAGAGCTAGTTGGCATATAAACTTGTACTACTGTAGTAGGTGTGGGCTTCGTATCTATCTTGGCCACAATAATGCGTTCACTATGCTGTTTGTAGTAGCTTACCCGCATTCCTATTTTCCTATTCATTATTAAACCTACTCCTGCATTACCCCTATTTGACTTTGTGTTTATAACCCTGTAGTCACCTGACCAGAAGTCTTGTTCCTCCTGCCACCGAACTTCACTAATTCCCACTATATCTAACTTTAACCTATCTATTTCCCTTTTTAAATTTTCTAACCTACCTGCCCGATTAAGGGATCTGACATTCCACGCTCCGATCCGTAGAACGGCAGTTTTCTTTCTCCTGATAACGACATCCTCTTGAGTAGTCCCCGCCCGGAGTTTCCCCTTGCTTTCAGCCGTTTGCAGTACCAGCACAGCAAGGCCGATTTGGTTATTGAAACTTCCTGGCAGATTAAAACTGTGTGCCCGACCGAGACTCGAACTCAGGACCTTTGCCTTTCGCGGGCAAGTGCTCTACCATCTGAGCTACCGAAGCACGACTCACGTCCGGTACTCACAGCTTTACTTCTGCCAGTACCTCGTCTCCTACCTTCCAAACTTTACAGAAGCTCTCCTGCGAACCTTGCAGAACTAGCACTCCTGAAAGAAAGGATATTGCGGAGACATGGCTTAGCCACAGCCTGGGGGATGTTTCCAGAATGAGATTTTCACTCTGCAGCGGAGTGTGCGCTGATATGAAACTTCCTGGCAGATTAAAACTGTGTGCCCGACCGAGACTCGAACTCGGGACCTTTGCAAAGGTCCCGAGTTCGAGTCTCGGTCGGGCACACAGTTTTAATCTGCCAGGAAGTTTCATATCAGCGCACACTCCGCTGCAGAGTGAAAATCTCATTCTGGATTTGGTTATTGTTACAAGGCCAGATCAGTCAATCATCCAGACTGTTGCCCTTGCAACTACTGAAAAGGCTGCTGCCCCTCTTCAGGAACCACACGTTTGTCTGGCCTCTCAACAGATACCCCTCCGTTGTGGTTGTACCTACAGTAGGGCTATCTGTATCGCTGAGGCACGCAAGCCTCCCCACCAACGGCAGGGTCTATGGTTCATGGGGGGGTTCATCAATATATACACCCAAAAATCTGGAGCTTTCTACCCTGTTTACTGACTCCTGTTCATCTGCTACATCAAATGCCAGTATGACTCTATTTATTGTACAGAACTGAATATAATGTGTTTTCTCAAAATTAAGGAAGAGTCCATTTCCAGAGAACCACTTAACAATTTTTGAGAAACCTTATCAACAGTTTCTTCCATTACCTTCTCTCTAACAGGATTTATTATAACAGTAGTATCATTTGTAAAAGTACCTACACTGCTTGATGAAGCAGTTAAGTGGAAGTTCATTCCCATACAGAAGGAATAAGAGTGGACCCAAAATTGAACCTTGTGATACTCCCTTTGTGATTTCTCCCCAGTCACCAAAATTTTCTCTTCTTCCAACATTGTTTGAATTATTCATCACAACTTTTGGCATTCTGTTTGTTAAGAATGGTTTAGACCAGTTTTGTGTAAATCCACCAATTCCATAATGCGGTTCTTGACAGAGAGATGTTCTGTCACATTGTTCTTCCACTTTGAGCTTGTTTCATAAAAAAGGGAAGCATTTGTGCCACCAAACCACTGTGTCATATGATGATACAGTATTGCTGTAGACTTCCACCAAATTGGCATGGATTGCTGCAGCATTATTCATTCTGGGCTCTGCCACTTTATTTTGGCTCCCCTAGCTGTTTGTTGTGGTACCGTGGTGCGGGGATTTAAATGTGTAAAATAAACTTTGTTTTTTGAGGTGGTAACTAAAACTTTATGACTACCTTCCATAGCATGTCCTCCAACAGGAGGATAATTATTTGTTGTTTTCAGCATTATTCTTTTCTAAAAAAATGGTACAAAAAGCATGATTACTATATAAGAGCGAAAAAAAAGATTCACTACAGAGACACCAATGGTTTAACGTTAGTCGTTAGTTCACAAAAGAATCATATAAATGGGAATGGGTGTATGCGATGACTTTCTCGAGTATATAATTTCTGCTTCATTAGATGGTATTTTTGTTGTAATACTGCGCAAATTAATACTTTTAAACTGCCAATATTTCTTGGCCGTTAGTCATTCCTTAGTACTACACTTAAATGGAATGTATATTTTTTATTGCTTTCCACATCCCAGAGAGTCCTTCTTATATTAGCTACGATGTAGCCTGTGCAAATACTACTAGAATATAGTTACATCATTCTTATACATTAACCATTTATTACAATCTCTCATTCCTCTGCCAGAAAATTTCTGGTTTCTGGTTCAAGGCTTACCATTTAATCATGAATTAATATGCTAGACTGCATGGGTGTACGTAAGAAAAAAATAATGTCTCACATCCATCAAAAGATGTACTGGTGACACCTGTGCATACAGCTGTGATGTAAAGAAAACCATTTCTACTGAAACTTCCAGACAGATTGCAACTTTGTACCAGAGCAGGGATTAAACTTTTACCCTTGCCCTTTGTAGTGGTCTTTCCAGTCTTCACTAATTAACTAGCTCTCCCATGTACCCTGATTGGCCAATACTCCTTTACAGAGTGAAAGAGTCATCCTGGAAACAATCTTGAGTCTGTTGCTCAGCCATTCCTCTTTGATATCCTTTCTTCCAGGTATTTGCTAAGGTATACAGAAGAACTTCTGTGAAGTCTGGAAAGTAGGAGAGAAGTAGTGGCACAGTTGAGGGTGTGATGGGAGGTCTTGAATAGCACCTGATAGCCCAGTTGCAAAGAATATTGTCCATGAATGGTAAGAATCCAGTTTCAAGCCCCAGTGCAACACACACTTTTTATCCCACAGGAAGTTTCACAGTAACCTGCACTTTGATGCAGAATGAAAGATTTACTCCAGTTTTTTAAATCCAGATTTCACGCCTCAAAGTGTTAAAAAATAAGTAATGCAATAAATTTCAGTAGAGGATTTGTTCCACTACTTCCTTTGCCAAATATTCTTCCTATTTAGGAGCTACTCGACAACTGCAAGTGAAATCTCATAAATTACTGAAAGATAAAAAATAGTAGTATAGTAAATATCTCTTTTTTCTTTTGCATCCTATATTTTGTTATGGGTTTATTAAATGCAAGACTATGAAAGTCAGGTACACATCACTTCAACATTTCTTTCTTTCATTTTCCCTGAGCCTAACTTAGTCCCATTATTATTTTAGTATCTAGAAGAAGGTGCTGTGATGATTTTGTACTTGTATTTTGTGTTGTTTCTTTCTGTATTTGCCTATAATTAATGTGTAGAGACGTCAAAATAGTGCATATTTTTTTATTTTTATGCAGCCTCTGACACAATGGAAACAAAGAAAACAACAGCTCTCACTGCAGTTCTTACTGGTCTAAGAAAATTCACAAATTATAGTGTTCAGGTGCTTGCGTACACAAGAGTTGGTGATGGAGTGATTACACATCCTATTTACTGCAGTACAGAAGAGGATGGTAAGAACAGATTTCACGTTGACTGGTGTAAAATGGTGTGCATATTACATAGTTCTTGTACATTGTACAGATTGAACAACATGACTGCTTATTTTCCAGCTCCAGGTGCACCTGCTGACATTAAAGTTGTAGTAAAGTCACCACAATCCTTGTTGGTATCATGGTTACCTCCAACAGAGCCTAATGGTATAATAACACATTACAACCTCTATACGAGGTAAGTTCAAAATTGTACAAGATTTTCATGTTACAGTAATGGAATTTATAGGATGATCATTGAGTGTGGCTAAAGGCCTGCTGTGTGTGTGTGTGTGTGTGTGTGTGTGTGTGTGTGTGTGTGTGTGTGTGTGTGTGTGCGTGCTTGTGTGTGTGTGTGCTTTAGATAGAAAAATTGTAGTAGATCACTCAAAAAACTGGTGAAATTTTCTGTACTGTTAAGTGTGGCTGTGACATGACAGCTACATTATGAGCAATATTTGGATATATTACATTTGTTTGGAGTGGGTTTTTTAACCTAACTTCCTTACAAAGCTGTACAATACTCTGTGTTAATGCATCTAACAAAGATGATAGTTTTCCTCAAAATATTTGATGTACATGATTGATGCTCTTAGTCAATTAATACAGTCTACTCCATTGCAAATGAGTTTTAGTGTATTGGAAATTAGGTTGCTGACAGCAACCTGACATTTGCGTACATTAAAAAAATAACTAATAGTCAAGGGATGTAAAGATTCTTTTGTTGTGAATATGGGCACATTGTATCATCAGAGTTATGCCATGGGTAAAAGAACTATGGACAAATAGAGTGACAAGAATAAGAAAACAGCCTATGTGAGAAAAATAACATATGTATCAGAAGTTTTACATATCTGTGTAAAAAAACGTAAATGTTCATTTGCTCAGAATCTTAAATCTCTCAAAGTTCTTTACCGATTGCTTTGAAATTTTGACACAATGTTGTAAATATTGTATTTGAATATGCACGTGCTTTTATATACTTACATTTGTGCAGAATTGTAAATCTCCAAAAGTTCTTCACCATTTGCATTCAATTGTTTTTATATATTTACTGTACTGCCCTAAAGTGTCCATTTCTCTTCAACCCTCACACTGACCCTAAGCCTTGTTTATTGTTATAACAAAGAAAGCTTTGATTGGGAATTGAAGTCATTTAAAATTGATGGGCAAATCAGTTGGGGTCATTGGTATATGGGATATGACAGACCTCTCTTGCTGCTACTTCTGTGAGGATAGAAGCTTCATGACAGTATTTGACATAGTTTTAATCTGCGAACAAGTAAGAATACAAAAGTTTCAGATGATTCAGATTCTGTAGTAGTAGACTAATCATAAGCCAACAAGCCATAAATACTGTTAAAACCGACTGTGATAAAGAAAGAAAAACAGCACATAGTTTTGTCTACAATTTTTGCATAAAGTTATGTATAAGGAGAGAAAAATGTATGGGAGAAACAATTTGCCTAACGGTTTAAATGCACTGTCACTGTAATTAAAACTGACTGCGAGAAAGAAAACAAAATTGCACATTTTCACAGCATGGCATAGCACAGCATTTTCTTTCTCAGTCAGTTTTAACAGAAAACCTATATGTTGTTGTTTAAAAAAATATGTACTCTATGTTTATTAGAGTATCGTGTAAAAATGTGAAGTAACTCCGCCAAGAACTTTTCAAGACTTTTGCTGACAACTTTTCCCTGTACATAATCTCTTGTAATGTCCATCCAAACATATATTAGAGTACCATTTAAAAATTTGAAGTAAATTTGTCAAGAACTTTCCAAGATTTTTGGTAATAATGTTAAACATCAACCTGCCTGTATACAGTATTATGATGTAGATAAGAGGATAAGTTTTAAGTAAAAATTTGGTTGGTTGGGTGATTGGTTTGGAGAGAAAGGGACCAAACTAGCAAAAATTTCTTCATTTGTTCAAAAGCTTAAAACTCCAAAAGATATTCATTGATTGTTTTGAAATTTTGATACAATGTTGCCTGTGAATAAATACATTTTTGCATGCCTTTTTTAATTTACTTGAAATTTTTACATGATACTCTACTGAACATTTGGACAGACATAGGCTATATATTTTTAATATATATAAAATATAAATGTATACATAATATTAAAAACTTGAATTCACAGTATTAATTCGTGACATGTTTACTTAAAACATTCAGATGGACAGAGTGTGTGTGCGTTCGTGCGTGTGTGTGTGTGTGTGTTTGTGTGTGTGTGTGTGTCTTGACCACCCTAAATAACTGTTTGTCCAGATGCAAATCTCAAAATGTTTCAAGCAAATGTTCTTTAGCCATCAGGGGGACATCAATCAACACGATTGCCTTCATTGCATTTTTTTTTCTTTTTTACAAAGATATGAACAGCAGTATGACTTTTTTTAAATGGCACCCAGTATTTTTTATTCAGTAATTCATTTCCTCTCCTAAAGACCTATTCAAAAATGTATCAGAGTGCACCACTCACTGAAACGCAATGTTATTAATCACGTAACACAACATTGATGTTGATGCTCCCAGCACTTGGTGTGAGTACTCAGGGCAATGGAACACATCCACGTGCTGATGTTGACAGAGGACGAATGTAAACATAAGTAGAATGCACATCCATCATTCCGTCAACCATCGTCAATTGAAGGTGGAAATGCTACTCACCTATGGGGAATGTAATTGCAATACTGTTTTCTTGTGTACGGGTAAATTAAGTACAGTAGTTTAGTACTTTTAAATACTGTTGTGTAGAGTAGGCATACAGTAAAGGCTTTCCTTCCTACAAACTGTATCGACATAACGTTTCTTTTATTGTTGTTGTTGTTCAAGGTAGGCGAAATGCTACGCAGGCAGTGGAACTGCACAGCGAGCGATATCCTGACAAGAACCCACCTTCCCGACAGATCTTTTCTCGTCTTGTTGCAACGCTTCAGGAAACGGGAAGTTTCAACCCATGACAATGCAATCGTCGTAGCTACCGCACAGACAAAGCTGCCGAAGTTACTGTTTTCGCTTCAGTTGCTACGAATCCACATGTGAGCACATGACAGCTTGAAAACAAGATTGGCATTCCTAAATCCAGCGTACATCGTATTTTTAGATGTCACCGGTTCCATCCTTACCATGTACACCTACATCAAGAATTGCATGGGAATGATTTCCAGAATCATGTACAGTTCTGTCAGTGGGCACAGCAGCAAATCCTCGCCATCCCGAATTTCTTCTCCAATATTATATTTACCAAAGAATGTTCCTTCTCGAACAAAGGACTGGTATATGCAAGGAATATGCATTATTGGTCCAGTGACAACCCATGATGGCTTAGGCAGGTGGAGCATCAGTGTCAATGGAAAATTAACATCTGGTGTGGGATGCTTGGTATTACAATTATTAGCCCTTATTTCATCAGTGGTAGACTAAACGGTACAGCGTATGCCAACTTCCTTAGGTGAATTCTTCCTCCTCTTCTGGATGAAGTGCCGCTAAGAACAGAGAATGCGTATGTGGTATCAACATGATGGATGTCCAGCACATAATGCCTTGCGTGCACATCATGTTCTGAACCGAAGGTATCCTGCCAGATGGATTGGTCAAGGAGGAACAGTTACTTGGCCTGCTAGGTCTCGTGATTTAAATCCTCTGGACCTTTTTTGGGGGGGATGCATTAAAGATGTTGTATATTGCGATATTTCAACATCTCCAGAGGACATGCAGAAACGTATCATGCTTGCTTGTAATTCTTTACAGCGGGTAACACTGGAAGCAGTAAATAATTCTTTCATTCAACGAGTGCACCAGTGTATTGGTGTCCAGGGTCACCACTTGAGTACTTTTGAATGTTCTACTCCTGGGCAGTGGTACAGGAGAGTCAAAGTGTTATGTTTTTACTTGGTTTTCATTTGTTTTCTGACAACTCCAGCAAGTGGGCGAGTTTGTGATCCTGGGCTCAAAGTCAGTGTTGTGTTATGTAATTAATAATGTTGTGTTTCAGTGAATGGTACACTGTGATACATTTTTGAGTAGGTCTTCAGGGGAGGAAATGAATTACCGAATAAAAAATACAGGGTGCCATTTTAGAAAAGTCATACTGCTGTTCATATCTTTGTAAAAAACAAAGCTTCAACAAAGGCAATCATGATGATTGATGTCCCCCTGACGGCTAAAGAACATTTGCTTGAAACATTTTGTAATTTTCGTCAAGATAAATCGGACACCCAGTATATATGTGAGAACTCTTGAAGAATTCTTGACCAATTGACTTTCTAATTTTAAACAGTACACTCTATTAAACATTCAGACAGACATGGACTAAATATTTTTTTAAACTACAATTTACACATTTTCTTATAAAACTTACTGCGAGAAAAAAATGCTCTGCTGTAAAAATTTGTGGTTTTATTTACTTTTGTCACAGCTAGGTTCAACTACAGTAGCAGGGTATTTAAACCATAAGAAAAATTGTTCCTCTCCTGTATATTATTTACAGCAATATAATGAAAAGGATAGTTGCTACTCACCATATAGCAGAGACACTGAGTTGCAGAAAGGCACAACAAAAAGACTGTCAGAAAGCTAGATTTCAGCCAACAAGGCCTTTGTCAAAAGTAGACAACATACACACAAGCACACACTCATGCCCACACAACTCACATGTGCATGACCATATGTCTGACAGCTAGAGCCTGACTGTGCCAGAGACTGTGGTCGTGTGTGTGTGTGTGTGTGTGTGTTTTGTCTACTTTTGACAAAGGCTTGTTGGTCAAAAGCTAACTTTCCAACAGTCTTTTAGTTGTGCCTTTCTGCGACTCAGCATCTCTGCTATATGGTGAGTAGCAACTGTCCTTTTCATTATATTGCTATACATTATTTAGCGTTATATTTTTTTAAACATAAGTTGTATACACAACAATATGGTGCATTGTTTCATTCCTTGCAGATGGCTTTCACAGAAAACAGAGAAGTTCTATTTCTGGCTTATCGGCTTATGATTAGAATACTACTACAGAATCTGAATTTGCAATAACAATAAACAAAGCTCAAGACCAGAAAGGAGGGGGAAGAGGAGACAGACAGACAGGGAGGGGTTTAGGACATACAACCAATTCTCATTTCTTCTTTTCTTTGATTTCCATTTAACCAGACTGAATCACAGCAATGTGTGCACAGCTACAGCTAGTATGTGAATAAATGTGGTCATGGAAAGTTCTGGTAGAATTAAATAACTTACAAGTAAAAGTAACAACAACACACACACACAAAACTACATTGTACCAGCACAGTGAAGCCATACAGTTGTAAATGTGTGTGCATATGCATGTGGGTGTGTGCGCACACCTACACCTACATTTATGTCTCCATGTGAACTCTAGCTTGAAAAAGCTCCAAGAGCTAGCAAAGTTTTCAGTCATGTCTATGTGTATGTTGATGACTCGCTGTTTGGTGAATTGTTACCTTCGCTCCTAAATTATTTTTATATGGATAAGACAGGAGATGTTTCTAAAATATTGTTATATCCTGAGTGGTGAAGGTAGAGGAAGGATGTACCTGTAGCAACTGCAGAAGAACAGTCTGAAAAGTAGTTTAGTTGCAGTTATTCAAACTGAAAGTGATAATTCTTCTGGAGAATAATATAGTCCCTTGGCTGGAATGAAGTTCTTGGACAAATAAACACACAAATGGCTACTGCCTACAGGCGCTAAGACCTGACTGCGATTGCATCTGACATAAGCAGCAATTTGCTGCAGTGGGTGGTGGGGCTAAGAGGGAGGCATGTCATAGGAAGAGTGAGGGATAGCAGTACAGTTGTGGGGAAAAATGCCAGTGCTGCCTCTGAAAGCATGCAGTGACCTGGTAATGGCAGGATAGGGCTGGTAGGCACAGCATTGGGAGGCTGTGCTGAGGAGGAGGAGGAGGGGAGGGGGAAAGAGAGGAGAGAGATGTATAGAAGAGATAGTTCTCGCATACATAGCTCAGAAAATCTGGTGTTGGTGGGAAGAATCCAGATAGCACAGGCTGTGAAGTAGTCATTAAAATGAAGCATACCATGTTGGGTGGCATGTCCAGCAACTGAGGGGTCCAGTTGCCGCTTGGCCACAGTTTGTGAGTGGCCATTCATGCCAATAGACAGCGTGTTTTTAGTCAGGCCCATGTAGACTGCAGCACAGTGTTTGTGGCTAAGTTTATAGATCACATGACTGCTTTCACTTGTGTCCCAGCATTTGATGGGGTGGGAAATGCCAGTGACAGGACAGGAGTAAATGGTGGTGGGAGGATCTATGAGTCAAGCCTTGCATCTAGACCTGCTGCAGAGCTCTGAACCATGAGGCAAGGGGTTGAGAGCAGGAGTGGAGTTGGAATGGACAAGGATGTTGCATAGGTTGGGTGGGTTGTGGAGTACCACTATGGGAAAGGTGGGAATGTAATGGGCAGAGTGAGAGATGGTTGAAAGCCTGGCAGAAAATGTGATTCAGTTGCTCCAATTCTGGGACGTACTGATTTACAAGATGAGTAGTGATGTTCTAACATAAGTAAGTAAATTCAAATAAGTATTCGATACTTTGTTTTTAACTGAGTACTTTTATAATCAAAGCATTCTTTCGATACTTGCTCGGTATCAAAAGAAAAGTACTTGTATTGAATCGACTCTTTATATGTTGCAGTATCCAAAATAATACCAATGATTAATTTTTCATCAACAGAACTGTACAATTTCACACCAGCTGTTAAAGAATGCAGGAAGTTTTATTGTGACACCTGAAGAAAAGGTAATGGTTAACTGAATTAAATCGTCATTTAGCCATTGCTAATCTGTTGGATCCAAGGTTTAAAAACCTGCATTTTCAATATCCAGCAGCACATAGGTGAGCCATACAATAACGTAAAGCATTGTTTATGAGCCAAAACGCAGACCAACTGAATTGGAGGAAGATGCTCCTTCTTCATCTACTGTAATACAGGGATATGACTTATGGAAACATCATAGACAGCTAATGCATGGCTGCAGAATGAAAAAGGAAACACACCAACTAGACAGAATGTCTTTGTTTGTCAAACTCAGTAATATCTTTAAAATGCAACTCACCTGCAGCACAGGCATACATGAAAGATATTTTTCCATGTTTATATGAATATGCTCAACAATAGCCTGTCATTGTTGCAACATCTGTGTCTGTGAGTGTTTACTTTCAAAATCTGGTGCAACTACAATTCAGAATAGATATAAATTGTCTCCTGATATTTACATCAATTGTTTTTTCTGGGAAACCTTCCAAAAAGGTGACATTTTAGTTTAAAGATTATCATTAATAAAGGAATCAAAGTATTTAATGTGTTTTATTTGTTTGTACAAAATAATTAACAAAGTAAAATATTGTATATACTCAGCATTACTTCAGTAACTTAAAAAAATTACAAAAGTACTGATATGATTAGGTATCGATACTTTTGGAGTACTCGTGTGAGTAACATCATGGCATGACTTGAATACTACTCATTCGAGCTGGTATCAGTACTCTGGTAGTATCAGAACACCCATAGAAATGAGTGCTCCTTTGTGATCAGACTGTGAGTATGAGGGGGTGCTAGATGACTGTGGAAACAAAGGGAGATCAGTTTCTACACAAGTTTGGGAATGTAATTCAGTCTCCGAAGGCATCAGTAAGGCCTCTGATTCATTTGAGAAGGACTGCTCTTTATTACAGATGCAACGACTTTAGGTGGCTAGGCTATCTGGAAGGGATTTCTTGGTTTGGAATGTACGGTAGCTGTCAAAGTGGAGGTACTATAGGTGGTTAGTAGGTAGGTTTGATATGGATAGAGTTGCTGGTGTAGGCATCCTTGAGGTGGAGGACGACATTGAAGATGGTGGCTTGTTGGGCTGAGGAGGACCAGGAGAAGCTAATGGAGGAAAAGTTGTTGATGTCCTGGAGGAATGTGGATAGGTTGTCGTAGCCCTCAGTCCTTATCATGAAGATTTTGTCAGTGAATCTGAACCAGGTGAGAGATTTGGGATTCTACGTAGTTAGGAAGGATTGCTCTAGATGGCCTAGGACGGCATAGGATGGTGCCACGTGTGTGTCCATTTCTATATTACAGATCTGTTTGTAGGTGATGCCTTCAAAGGAGAAGTAATTATTGGTGAGGATAAACGAGACCTTTTTTTTTTTTTTTTTTTTTTTTTTTTTTTTAGTAAGTTCCATATTGAAATGAAAATAAGACAAGTAGATCTTTTTTAGCAATTTTATTTTTACATGGGAGCCTGTACCGTAACCTTTTTTTTTTTCTACATCATTCCCACCAGCATTAAGGCACTTACTGTATTGTACATGAAGCTTTTGAATGCCATCCTCATATAAATCTGCCCTTTATTAGGTAACATCTGCATAAATCACATTCTTGACACATGAGAAAACACATTACATAATGTCAAAATCATAAATCATCTGTTGTCTCTGTCTTTTTCATCAACTTTGTGCACCAAATTGTCATTACTGACTGAAGGTCATTCTCTTTGTTCCTCATCATCCACACTCGTGGGCCATCTTTATAAGTTCTCACCCAGTTCTGTACCATCCCATTACTCATTATGTTTCCTCCATACACTTCATTATGTTTCCTCCATTCGCTTCACTGATCTGACAATGAATTTCAGCTCCTTTCACACCTTTGCATTAACATGTATTTCACAGTCGTCGGGCTTCTCAACAGGAGGAGGAATTTTAAATACTCAAAAATAAAAGTAAACATGCTGAATATTGGTGACAGTTATGTAGAAAAGTAGTTTGAAATACAAGCTCTCATGTAAAAATAAAATTACTAAGAATTGTGTCCCTTCAGATTTTCATTTCAAAACAGTACTTACTTAAAAAATGCATCTTGCAGTTGGCCATAGTGATCAGGAAGGAAGTTGTAGATTTGGAGTCAGTCAGGCATTGGGAAAGTAGTGTTCAGTAGCAGAAAGGCTTTTGGCAGTGGGGATGTTAATGAAGAGGAAGGTGGCATCGACTGTGTCAAGCAGACGCCAGGTGATAAAGGAACAGAAACGGTGAAGAATCGTTGGAAGAAATGTTTGGTGTCTTTTATATAGGAGGGTAGATTACAAGTAATAGGCTGAAGGTGCTGTTCCAGAAGGGCAGAGATTCCCTCTGTGGGGGGGAAGACTAACCAGTCACAATGGGACATCCTAGATGGTTGGGTCTATGAAGTTTCGGAAGCGCATAGAATGTAGAAGTGAGGGAAGTGATGGGGATGAGCAGATAGACTCAGTGGAGAAGTTCTGTGTTTAACTCAAGGATTTGTGGAGGGACTAGAAATCCTGCTGGATTTCTGGAATGGGTCACTGTGGCAGGGCTTATAGATGTATGTATCTGACAGCAGTGGGGGCCCTTCAACCTGAGGCTCATAAACACAGTGGTGGATCCTCTGTCAGCAGGTAGGATTGTGGTCATCATTTTTAGGTGGTGGATTGCAGTTCTTCATGTGGATGTAAGGTTGGTTTCCATGTTGAGGGATTTGGGGAATGATGGTGAGACAAGGTTTGTGGTTAGGAGGTTTTGGAAAGTCAGCAGGGGATGATCTGGGGGCAGTATAGTGGATTACATTTGAATGGTAGAGTAAACTGAGTCGTGCAGGGTTCAGAATTGGTTTTGGATAGAGTCTGACTGGTAGGTTTAGTAGTGGAAAAGTGTTTCCACTGTAAAGAGTGGAAAAAGGAGAGAAGATTTTTAATAAGCCCAGCATGATTGAATTTGGGAGTAGAGCAATAGGAAATGCCTCTGGAAAGGACTGATACTTCTGTTGGAGGGCAGGTTTATTTCTATGTTGCAGGTCAGTTTAGGCATTGGGTTCTGTACAGTGATGAGAGGGAGTTTTTAAGGGTGTGTTTAATGTAGTAAGTCTGCAAAGCAGTGTTTGGTGGCTGTGAAGAAATGCAGGGGAGGTTTGGTGGAGGCTCTTATGATGGTAGTGTGCAGTGGTAGACACAAACCTCCATGTGCTATCTCCTCTCCATCTGTAAAATTTTCCTGATCTGCAGTCCCAATTTCCTGCTCTCGTTCCCACATTGAAACCTTTGCCCTGCAGGGACTAGAGCAGTATGCGCAATGCCACCTCAAAAAACTCTCCAGTCTGTTCACCTCATACTTCTACCTTGGACTACCTCATCCACTCCCGCCGTGCAGTCCCTGCTACATTTACCACATCCTCAGAAACTCACCTCACCCTACAGAACCCAGAGCCTAAACTAACCTGCAATGCTAATGAACCCATCCTCCAAAAACCTCAGTCACCCAGACGTATCATTCCTTTCCAAAGGTCTTACTTCATTTCCAAAGGTCTCACCTTTTGTCCCACTCCCAAATTCAGTTTTGCACTTGTTAAAAGCCTCCTCTCCTTTTCCTGCTCCCTACAGTGGAAACCCTTATCCGCCACTAAACCTACCAATCAGACTCAATCCAAAAGTAATATTGAGCACTACATGACTTGGTTTACTCCTCCATCCAGACATAACACACCAAACTTCCCCCAAATCGGCCTGTTAACTTTCCAAAATTTCCTAACCTCAAACATTGCCTCACCATCATTTCCTAAATCCCTCAACATGGAAACCAACCTTACACCCACGGAAAGAACTACAATCCGCCACATAAAAACTAACCCTTACCTTCTTATAAACCTACCTGCCTACAAAGGCTCCACCACTGTGGTTATGAACTGCAAATATTACCTGTCCAGCTGTCAGATACGTCCACCTACAAGCCCCGCCACAGTGACCCCATTCCAGTCCCTCTTAAAATCCTTGGATTCATCGAAGAACCTCTCCACTGTCTCTCTCTCTCTCTCTCTCTCTCTCTCTCTCTCTCTCTCTCTTTCTCTTTCTCTCCTCTCTCCTCTCCCCACCACTCCCTCTACTTTTACACTCTATGTGCTTCCTACAGCTCATAAAGCCAACCACCCAGGATGTCCCATGGTGGTTGGTTACTCTGCTGCCACAGAGAGAACCTTTGCCTTTCTGGACCACAACCTTCAGCGTATTATCTGTAACTTACTCTCCTACATAAAAGGTACCAAACATTTCATCCACCGACTCTCCAAACTTCTTGCCCCTGTACCATCCAGCACCCTGCGTGTCACTGTCGATGCTACCTCCCTCTACATTAACTTCCCCAATGCCCATGGCCTTGCTGCTGTTGAACACAGCTTTCCCAGTGCCCAACTTACTCCAAATCTACAACATCCTTCTTGGTCACAGTGACCAACTATAATCTTCTTTGAAGGCACCACCTACAAATAAATCCATGGTACAGCCAGAGGCACAAGCATCCTAATCTATTCATGGACCATACTGAGGGATCCATCCTAACCATCCAAAATACCAAATCCATTACCAAGTTCAGTTTTATGGGTGACATCTTAATGATCTGGACCAACAGTGAGGATATTGTATCCCCATTCCTCCAGGACCACAGCACCTTCTTCACTTGGTCCTCAGTTCAGCGAGCCACCTTTCTTACTGCCAACCTCCACCTCAAGGGTTGTTACATCAGTACCTCCAGCCACATCAAATGTGTCAACCATCTACGATACCGCCATTTGAACAGCTGCCACCCATTGCATGGCAAGAAGTCCATTTCACACAGCCTAGTAACATGTCATCATTGCATCTGTAGTGACAGGTAGTCCCTCCCCAATTATACCAATGATGTCATTGAGGTCTTCACAGACCAAAATTACCTTCCCAATTTTGTCCCGAAACAGATCTCCCCTGCCTTGTCTCCCCAGTCATCTATCATCTGCCACACACTCCTCTCATGACTCAGTACCACCCAGGACTGGAGCAACTGAATAACATTCTCCACCATGGTTTTGACCATCTCTCAACCTGACCTAAAAAGAGGAATATCCTCTCCGTTATCCTCCCCATACCTCCCACATTGGTATTCCTCCACCTGCTCAATCTACGCAACATTCTTTTCCATCCCATCTTCCAACTTCTTGCCTCAGGGTTCATTCCCTGCAATACATCTGGAAGTAAGTCCTGCCCCATACATCCACTCACTAACACCTACTCCTCTCCTGCCACTGGCATTTTCTACCCCATCAAAGGCAGGGCCACCTGTGAAGGCAGCCATGCGATTTGCAAACTTAGGTGCAACTCCTGTGCCACACTGCATATGGACCTGACAACTAACAAGCGGTCTGTCTACATGAATGGCACTGCCAGACTGTGGCCAAGAGACAACTGAACCACCCACTTGCTGAACATGCCACCCATCATGACATGCTCTACTTTAATGGCTGCTTCATTGCATGTGTCATCTGGCTTCTTCCCATCAATACTAGTTTTTCTTAATCACACAGGTGGGAACTCCTCTCCCTAAAACCTAAAACATATGCCATATGCTTCATTCCCATAATCCCACCACCCGCCTTTCATGCCACAACCTATGCTAGTCCCTCTTTGTCGCCTGCCCATCCCTTTCCTGGCTCCCAGGACTGTATACACATACTTTCTATACCACTTTCTTCTCTACTTCTCTCCCCTCCCTTTCATCCTCCTGCTCCCTCCCCCCTCCAATTCCCCCTCCCCACCCCACCACCTCCAGCACAGCCTTATCCTGTCCCCACCACATCTGTGCAAGCTCACACAGGTAGCAGTAGTAGCTTTCCCCACCCTTAACCACCCCTACCCCTACCCCTACCCCTACCCCTACCTCTATCCCTACCCCTATCCCTACCCCTATCCCTATCCCTCCCCCTCCCCACTACACATCTCTTGCTCATTCTCACTATCCACACCAACAGAGGCTGTAGTCTGTGTGTTAATTGTTGTTGTTGTTGTTTTTGTGTGAATGTGAGAGTGCTTTACTTCTGAAGAAGGGCTTTGTCTGCATGCTTAAATATTTCAAGTATTCTTTTTCATTGTGCCTGTCTGTGACCCAACACACTTTCAGCGTGATGTGTGGTATATATATGTACTCCATCGTTCAACGCAATTAAAGAAATTCCTATAGGCAGTTGGTATAGATAATCCTATTTGTTTGTGTGTTTCCTGGTCCATTATTGTGATACACCATTCAAAGAATTATTCAGCATAAAGTTAATCAGTCTAAATGACCTTGAACTTAACTTTATTTTTGTATATATAACAACTCTGTCTTTACTCGTGGAGACTCTACAATAGTACATTACTAGCTTTTGTGTATCAGATATGTATCTGTTTAGTTTCAGAGAGTTCTATGTATTGTTCTGATATGCACAGTACAACTGCTGATAATCTACATATTCTGTCATATCAGTAGTTCATCCTTTTTGTTAATGATGGTTCCAATATTTTGACAGCAGATACTATATGAATCTTAAATGTCTATTGTTTTGTTCAAACTACATTCTGTCATTTTGTCAGCAGCTGTTTCAGTTATATTTATTCTGCATTTTTGTCTATCAAATGAGTTTATCCTAAAAAAATCCCTTGAAAATACATTGTAAATCACTTGGATAGGTTGATAATGCTGTGATCAGACCTGAGATTTCTGATAATTAGGCATGCGAGTATCGTCTTACCAGAATCATTCAAAAGCAAATCTTATTGTGTATGATGTAATGAGTGAGAAATGATGAATAACTCATACTCAGCTATGTATGTGCCTCTCTTTTAAGGTATTTTCAAAGCTATGAATTATTTTGTCCTACATACTACTTCATCCAGAGCGTGTATCACTCAAAGGCTGACATGCTCTCCACACTAGTGTGAGGAGCATGCTCAGCAATGTGTCTCATCTCATCCTCAATTGAATAATTGAAATTGTGGTGCAAACTATTGACTGCATACTGTATTATTGCTACATGATATTCTTTTCCAAGGTCCTTCCCCAAAGAGCCTAAATCACAGTGATATCTGTGAAATCTGAACTTGGCTTAAGAATATTAGTTTCCTGGTTAGCATCCCCCGACTGCTATGCAGCTTTATCTTCTTTACACATTTGTTTGTCACCTCAGATTGCACCTTATGTCTTGTACTGTCAGTCTGGTTCTGAATTTGTTTTGTTGTCTGTAT
This sequence comes from Schistocerca americana, assembly GCF_021461395.2. Lineage (NCBI taxonomy): Eukaryota > Metazoa > Arthropoda > Insecta > Orthoptera > Acrididae > Schistocerca > Schistocerca americana. Next base: position 768,494,832 of record NC_060122.1, on the reverse strand, counting down.
GTTTTTGTCAACATTTTCCAAAGCACCTAAACCATTTCAGATAGATAGACTGAAGCTCCAGAATTGTGTTTTCTCCTTTATCATTTCATAAATTTGGATTGCTTGGCTGTAAACTCATCTTATGATCCAGCCCTAACATTACTAACACAAGATGCAGCTTCTAGTTGTACTAAACCTTCCTGTGTTTCTGCCAAAGTAGTTCGAAGTAGCAAGATTAGCTGTCCTTTTTTCTGTATATAGCGATAATTGCAATTACTGCATCTCCAGCAATAGCCAGCACCATTCTTCATGTAGGTTGTATTATGATATCTCACAGGAAGTAATGCTGACATTACTCGGGGGTTAACATTGCTGACAATTATTTCCATTCTGGAACCTCAGCACCAAGTATCGGTTATCTGCAGGTCTTCCTGCATAGCACTACAGTGTTCTAATGTTGTGTCTTCTCTGCATACAACAGCATCATCTGCGAAAAGCCTCATGGAACTTCCGACATTATCCAGGAAGTGCATTCTGATAACTCAGTTGCCAGCAATCCAGGGTAGAGCCCTGGTCCAATAAAATCTGTCAGAAGATTTTTAAATGACTTCTAGATTTAAAAATGTGATTTCTTCCACTATCAGTTTTATTTGTTGCAATTACTGGTAGAATTAATGTATCCTTCCACAAAAGTTAGTTGTTTATGTCAAAATGAGAGCTGCATGAACAGCTGTTCTCATGTATGAAACAGGGAGCACCAATCCTATTAATTCCCCCCTCCCCAACCAATGTTTGATAACTTTCCAATTTGTAAAAACTTCATCTTCTAATATATCGTTGATACAAAGTAACTTATCACTTCAGGAACTAAGTATGTAGCTGCCACCTGCCAAGGGAGTTCACAGTGTTCATCTTTTCCTTGATCCTTGCCCTTCCAGTTCAAACTCACTTAGTTTCCTGCAAACATGATCATGACCACTAAAGTTTTTACAACATTTTTCAGAGTTGTGGATGGCCGTGAAGAATTGAAACACAACAAACGCAACTTGGCAAGTCATCAGACAAGTTTTGAAGCAACTGATCTGCTGCAGCATGTGGAACATCAGTTTTATGTCACAGCTTCTACAAAAGTTGGTGAAGGGCAGAGTTCACGTGTTGTGACACAGGTTCCTACAAATAGAGGTAATTATCATAACAACTTCAATGAAATAAACATGAACAAGTTTGAAAATAAATTCATATTTACATGGTATTTAGTGCATCTCAATCAATTAAATGTTCAGAGCAGTATTGAACCTTGGATCTGTGGAACAATAATTTATATGTCTTTGATTTATGTAGAGGAGAAGGAAAGGAACGCAGAAATAATATTAAAGACATCTGCGTGAAATTAATACTAGGTATGGGGAAGACAATGAGACTGTATGAAGTTGAAGATTCAGTTACCACAAAAATTATGTCAACCCTTCACTGTTATCATTCATACCCATATTCCTATTTCATTTGTAGCTATTATTAATAGAACACTCGGGGTGTAACATTAACAATTATGAAAAGGTTAGATTGCTGCTCACCATAAAGATGACAGGTTGAGTTGCAGACAGGCATAATGAAAAGACTGTTACACACTGAGCTTTCAGCCAAAGCCTTCCTCACAAAAACAAGAAAAACATGCAAACAAGCAGGCACACCTCACACACACATGACCATTACCTCCCAATCCTGCACCTAGTAGGCTGCTAGGTGTTCCTCTGTGTTCTCATACTGCTTCCAACATTTTTAATATTTTCTGTATGTTGAATTAAAAGGGAACAGCACTTCCTACCTTAAAAAGGAACAGCGCTTTGTACCCTTTACAAATTTTTCCCAGAAATTCCCTTCTCTGAGTTTTCATTGGATGTCTCAAAATTATTTCTCTGAAACTCCAAGTTTATAAGTGGCAATAACTTCAGAGATAACATACTTTTAAAAGAAAGTAGTTGTATTTGATACTTATCTTTGCATGTTTTATTTTATTGTCTACTTATTTTTCAACTCTTCTTGTCAGTTATATTTTTGTGATAAATCTAAAGTGTGTAATTCACTGTATATTTTCCAACAAGTCCCAGCACGTATTTCATCATTTGGTGGAGTTGTTGTGAGACCATGGCGTAGCACTGTCACGATGCCTTGTCTGTGTGTGGGGCAACCGCAGCCTCGCCGACGGTGGTATCGTAGTGGACATCTCCTCACAGGTGGCCCTGGAATCACACTTCGGGAGTCTGGAGAGCTAGTAATCAACCAGCTTGCTCCATCTCATGCGGGGAACTACAGCTGCCAGGTGGAAAATACTCAGGGCTCTGACCGCATACAGTTCACACTCGTAGTGCAAGGTAAGTTGTAAGTTGTGTATAGCAAACTATGTACAACAAACAAAGTCACTGTGATAATCAACACAAATATGATCTGAGATAGATGACACAGAATAGCTAATATGTCAGAAGGAGTTTGCCAGACAAAATCTGGACAGTTCATTATCCAATAGGTCAGGCAGCTAAAGAAGCAGAGAATTTGGAGCCTAATGTAGTATCACTGATATCATCAGCTTCATTTTAACTCTTTACTGATTTCTTGTAACATCATAATCAAGGAAATGGTGTTAGGGATATGAACTAAACTGCTTATGGTGGACATGAAGGATTGTCAGATGTTAGATATGAGATTAAAGTCATCTGACTTGCATTGAACATAACTCAAAATTGGAAAAAGCATTATCAAAAGAAAGTTAGTCAATAACAGATACAACATTATTTAACTTTTATGTATGTATAAACTTGAAATACTACAGATATTTAAGGCAGTCTATAGAGGAAAGATGTAGAGAGGGAGGACAGGAAAAGTTTCAAAAAGTTATTCTTGTGCATAAGTGAACTGGAATGGTGTTATTGGTGTAAACTCAGGTGCTTTGGTCTTCATTAGGTACATTAAGTAAACAAAATAGCATCAAAAAGCTAGTTTCCATCTGCGAAGAAAGGAGATGAGCCAATAACCTAGAGGTACTGTTCGCAACAGAAATAGAAAAAATTCATTACCATTTGCTAGCCTTCTAAGAGCTTAACATCTCATTTCCCAATCCCTTCTCTATCGCTGTAATCTAAAGATGCTTATCACTAAAGATAGGCCCCACTCATTCTGGGATTTGACTGACCTGACCTTCTTTTGTAATCTTCCCCAACTTATCCCTATGCTCCCTGTGGAAGGATCTAGTTCCAGAAGCTGTGGTAGTTTCCTGTACTTTTATGTAATCTGATATGAGAGTATCACATGCTCCATAAGTTCAGCTACTGTTGAATGCTGATAAATCCTTTTCAAAGCTCTGTATGTCATTTGTTTTTTGGTTCTTCAATGCAGTTTATGCAGTTCAGTGCCATTTTTTAGACAAAACACAGCAGCTGCCTCTGGAAATAATCAGCTGGCAATCTTCCACCAGAGTATTAGAGGATTTTGTAATAAACTAAATGAACCAACAGCCAATATGCAAGAATTTGGAAGTATAGATCACACCCATGTATTGTGCTTCTCTGAGCATCACATCTGGTCAGGGATGGAAAGACTTTTAACACCTGAATACAATCTGATGTCTTCATATTGCAGAAAACAAAGAAAAGAAGGAGATAATTGCTATTTTTGTTACAAACTGTGTCCAGTGTAACACAATTTATAAACATGATTTTTGTATATGGCAACATTTTGAAGCATGGGCCATTGAACTTCCTGTAAGTAATTCTATCCTCTTCATTGAAGTAATATTTAGGACACCTTCAGGGAATCTTGACCTCTGTTTGAAGCAGCCTGACTCGCTTTTACTGCTCCTGTTTAATAGTAAAAGAAAATTATTGTACTTGATATTTCAATATCAACTTCCTAATGTATAGTAGTGGGAAGACATACCTGAAAAATTTGATGTACACCCACAACGTCATCACAATTGTCAGTTTTCCCACCGTAGTAACTTCAAATTTAAGCACCCTAACTGATAAAATTTTTGTAGACCAATGGAAATGAGCGTTTGGCGTCATTGGCCGGGAGGCCCCTCGCGGGGCAGGTCCGGCCGCCATATCGCAGGTCTTATTACATTCGGCGCCACATTGGGCGACCTGCACGCCGGATGGGGATGAAATGATGATGAACACAACACAACACCCAGTCCCTGAGCGGAGAAAATCTCCGACCCAGCCGGGAATCGAACCCGGGCCCAGAGGACGGCAATCCGTCACGCTGACCACTTTTTTTTTTTTTTTTTTCTTTTTTTTTTTTTCTTTTTTTTTTTTTTTTTTTTTTTTTTCTTTTTTTTTTTTTTAGGGCCTCCCATCTCCCCTTCTAGCCCTTCCATTCGCTCTCCTTCATGCGCCTTCTTCGGCGAGCTTCAGTGCCCCACTTTTGTTGTTGTTGTTGTTTTTAATGGGTTATGAAACTAAATTGCCTCTTGAAGAACAATGTTAGAAAATTGTAAATAGTAATCCGAATTGATTACGGTGAAAATAACTCTCTCTATAATACTATTGACTGCATTAACAGAACGCAAAATATTCTTCCATTAGAATTTAAACAAAAGTGAGAGAGAAGCAAAAATAAAAAGTAAGATAGGAAATTAAACTTCTTCAGTGATGCACGTCTTTTGCATGAGAATAGTTTTTCCTTACTATTCTTGTGCTGTGGCATGACTCCTGTTACTTCGTGGGAAAACATGCTTTTTCGGGGTTCTGTTGAGGCCTTCACGGCTACCGTATCGGTCCCGGGGCACACGACGTCCCCACCGTACTTCACCCTCAACAGCAATCCCCTACTTTCGCAGTCTGTCTTGTTCAGTCGATTTCATATTATTTAGGTATTAACCGATGCCTTGTTTCTGAAACAAAATTTGCATCATATTTCCGAACTTCTTTTTATGGTCTTTGTTCCGGTATATTTTGAAGTATTCGTCTTTCATATATTCTCGATATTCTCGTAGATTATCATTGCCTTTGTTGTTAACAACATAATTGACAAAATTTCCGAATAGCCACAAGATGACATTGTTTTTTTGTGGTGGAAAGGAAATTTCTTCTGGGAAGAGTATATCGTTTAATGTGATTTCTCTTCCATCGGTCCGTTTGAGAAAAGCGACTTGCAATACAATGTCATTCCAAATATCCTTGTATCCATTACAGATGAAGCGATGCTTTAAGGAGTCCAAAGTGTGACATTTTGGGCACACATTGGTTGCTTGTAGTCCTATTGAATACAGTTTTTCATTGGTACTAATAATGTCGTTGACAACTTTGTACCATGACGCTTGCACTTCCGTAGTCAGTGTTTTGTTATTTATATTTGCCCATATTTTTTCCCAGTTTTTGTTTGGATACTTCAGCTCCATTTTATTTTGGTTTTCGCGTGATCGTAACTTCTCTACTATATATTTACTTGTCCTCTTATTTTTGTCTGTTAAAATGCATGTCAAGTAGCTTAATTCTACATAAAAATCCTTAATATGCTTCAGGTTGTAATTTATGTTGTGAACATCTACTGGCGCCTGCATGCTTCCGGGTTTGAGAAGGTCAAATAGAGCGGCAGTTATGCTGTTCGGCTGTGTTTCTATAAGTTTCAGCGTTCTTTTAATGAAGAGGGCAGTGTTTTTCCTCCGAAGGTCTGTCAGCCCTAGGCCTCCGTTTTCGGGTCTCGATGTAGTCGTTCCTACTGCTACTCTAAAAATATGGCCTTTCCATACGTATCGACAGATTGTGCTCATTATAGATTTCACTATGTCTGGAGGTGTGGGTAAGATCTGAGCGACATATGCAGCTTTCGAAAGAACTGCACAGTTGATTAGTTTAATTCTTTGCTTGATATTTAAGTCTCTCGTTTCATGCAGTATTAAGCTGCCTCTGATTTTTCCTAACACCTGTTTCCAATTAGCTGCCGTCGTTCTTAATGGGCAACTGTAAAAAGTTATGCCCAAAGCAGTGTGACGGTCCACCCTGCTTGCCCACGGTAGCTGCACATTGTCAAGACCATGTAAATTTAAAAAGGAACTTTTCGTTTCATTTATCCTCGCACCAGTTGCCGTGCAATAAAGCAATAACTTGTCTGTTAGTTGGGCACAGTCATCATCGCTCCTTACTAGAACCCCCACATCGTCAGCGTATGCATTTGTAACCGTCTTCAGCCCAGCTATTGTTATGCCTTCTAAGGTTGTGTTCAAAAGCCGTAAAAGGGGTTCCAGAGAAACCACATAAAACAACATGGACAAAGGACTTCCCTGAGGAACTCCACTAGATATCAATACTTCATTAGTATATTGTCCATTGATCGAGATTTTGGTTCGTATGCCTCTGACGATGTTCATTAAAACCGCTAAGTTGCCATCATTGAAACCTATGTATTTCAAGATGCTGAACAGATATCCGTAGTTGACTCTGTCAAACGCTTTAGCAAAATCAATGAAGGCAATGCCTCCATCCGCTGACGATGATGAGAAAATAGAAATAATGTCTCGATATTCACATACAGACTTAAAAATGGTACGTCGAGGGAGACACGTCTGGTGGCATCCAATGACTTTTCCTAAAATCGGTACCATTCGTTCTTTAATTACACGCGCAACTACCTTGTAATCTGAGTTCATCAGACTGATCGGCCTCATTTTAGTAATATCTTTCGTGTCCGTACTCCTTCCCTTTGGAAGTAGTACAGTTACACTTTCCTTGAAAGCAGCAGGAATTGTCTCTCCCCTCAAGACGTCATTAACTACTTCCGTGAATTGGGAACCTATTAGGTGCCAAAAGGTCCTATAAAACTCCACAGGCAGGCCGTCTGGGCCTGGAGACTTACGTGTAGGTGAAGATTTGAGTATATCAAAAACCTCGTCATTCGTAATGTCTATCGTTAAACCTCTGTTCTCCTCCTCTGTAATGACTGCCTCTATTCCGGAGTTCTGTAAAAACTCTTGTACTGAGTTGTCGTCAGTAGCATTTCCAGAATATAATTGCTGAAAATATCTATGTGCTTCAGTTAAGATATCCCTTTGTTCCGTCAGGACTCTGTTATCTTCCGTTCTGAGGCTGGCAATAAAATTTCTTCTTCTATTTTTTGTGTGTTGTATCAAGTGGTAGATGGAGGTATTTTCTGCCTCCACCGTCGTCCTAGTGTGTGATTTGACTTGTAATCCCTCCAAATGTACCCTCTTGATACTTATCATTTTGGCTTTAACGTTTTTAATATTGATAAAGACGTCTTGAGACATTGGTTGGTCGTAAAGGTCTCTTAAGCAAGAGTAGTAAAACTCCATTGTGTGTCTTGACCACATTGCCCTTTCCTTGGCGTAAGATATCAGCGCTGCCCTTATCTTTTTCTTAGCGGCCATAGTCCACCATTCAATAGTTGTTCTATATTTAGTACGCATCCTTAACACAGACTGCCAAGTTTCTTGCATCTTGAAAGCTAGAGCGTTTTCAGAGAGGGTATTGATATTTAATTTCCATAGTGGGCGACCCCAATATGTCTTTTGCCTGGTTAATTTGATGCTGCACCTCACTCCGAGGTGGTCGGAGAAGGCAGCTGGTATCACCTCGATACTACTGACTTTAGTGCCTAAAGTGGGGGTGACATATATTCTGTCGATTCTGCTCTGTGTAGCACCAGTGATATATGTGAAGCGAACCAGCGTCGGATATTTTATTTCCCATGCGTCAAACCACTTCATGTTGGTGACCAAAGCCTGCAGTTCTTGCGAGAAGTTAAAAGTTGGTCGCTGATCCTTTTTATTTAAAACGCAATTAAAATCTCCACCAATGACAATTTCTGCAGGGTTTTCTTGGAGTAGAAATAAAATGTCACTTTTAAAAAAGGCTGCCCTCTCACGTCTCGCATTGTTGCCTGAAGGTGCGTATAGGTTTATAAAAGTGGTGTTAAAAATTTTGCAGCTAATTCCCCTCCCCGACTCTAAAAGGCACACGTTTGTCATCTCGATCCCTTCTTTAGCAAGGATGGCTGTTCCACACGCGTTTTCTGGTGCCACATTCAACACCTCTTTGTACCCTGAAACATACAAGTCTTTGACATTAACTTCCTGCAGGAAGGCGACATCTGTATCTGACTGATACAGAAAGTCCTTCAGTGCAGCTACCTTTGCTTGACTCTGAATTTTATTTATGTTTAAGGTGGTCACGTTATATGTATGTTCCACTGTGAGACGCTACGAGACAGTAGACAGAGGACACGGTATTGGAACCGCGTACAATAACTTCAGGTTAGATATATATAGTGTTATTTTATTTTACTTTTATTCCATTGACGGTTTTCCTTCGTTTTTTCTTTTTTGTTTCTTTCTTCTTAGAGTTAGATGTGACAATTTTTAATAAAAAAATTCTTCCTCAAAATCCCCTTCCGCCCCCATTTCATCGGTCCGATCCTCCTTTTCGTCCGCCCAGTTAAATCGTGGCTCGGTGATGTCGTGTCCATGTCCTTGTCCAAGTCTGGTTTCATTGTCCATATCTGATGCCGTATTGTCATGCAAGGGTTCATATGTTCCGGGTGGCGTGTCAGCCCGTTCTGGTCCCGTGTTCCGATCCGAAGACTCGCCGACCACTTCCTTTTGTGTATCTTCGTCCTTCCTTTCGGTCTCCTGTATCTTCCTCAGCCGCTCTCTTAAAGGAGGGGCCAAATTCTCTGCAGCTTGATGTGCTCTGCGTCTCTTTTTATTTTTTGATGATTTCGGTGAAATCGTCGGTGAAACCTTTGGTGAACTTCCCTGCGACTCCATGGAAGGTCGAGGAGAAGTCACCTGTCCCGCCTTCGTGGTGGAAGATTTTTGAGCTCCGTTAATTTCGGAGTCGGCAGTTGCTGCTGTTTCTACGACGCGTGAGACGGGTGGTGTCATTGGTTCGTCTTCTTGCGCCCCTCCTTTTCTTTTGACGTTTCCTGAACCTGTCCGTGGTGTCCTATCATCTGTGTGGTTGTCAGTTTTCTGTTGTATCACTGCCTCTTTATGTCCATCTACTGTAGTTCCCTCTGGGATGTTGGCCTTTTCGTGTGTTACTACCGCTTCGCACTCTGCCATGTCTACATCAGGTATGATCGATGAAGTTGGTCGCTCGTTGGAAGAGTTGTCAGACTCAGAGGGCAAGCGCGGTGCGTCCTCAGTGACGTCATTACTGGCCAGATTCTGATTGTCATCGTTAGTCAACTCCGCGGTGCTTCCCGTTGCCGTGCGCGCGTCGGAAGGTCCCGACCGCTCGGTCATATTTTGTTGATAGGGGGCCCGGCTAGCTGCCGCGGCAGCGTACGACACTTGCATGCTAACAACTTGTCCTGGGACAGCCGCCTCGTTAGTCGGTAACTGAGGAACACGCCTTCTACTGCACTCACTTCTGACGTGCCCTGGGGCGTTACATAACGCACAAGTCCGTGGCTGCCCATCATAAATTATGAGAGCGCGATGGCCACAAATATTCAAGTAAGATGGGATATGTCGTAAGAGCTCAATCTTAATCTGTCTAACTCCATTCAAAACCGGAAACATGTATTGCTCCGACCATTTTTCTGCAATATTAGATATAACCCTACCATAGGGCTGAAGAGCAGCATTGATTGCTCCGGCAGGGACCTCGAACGGCAGTTCGAAAACTCTCACTGTTCGAATACCTAGCCCAGCGTGGGAAACAAGAACGTCACTAACGGTTCCGTCTGCATGATTAAATTTCATTTTGCCGCCACACTTGTCAACTATCGAGGAGCACAAGTCAGAGGAAATCAATTTCAAAAAGACAGAATTGGAAACAAAAGAAAGATGAACGCCAATAATTTCGTCTCCCGTGATCTTAATTGTTTCTGAAAGCCACCTTTTGATCTCAAAGGCCTTTGGTCTTTTACAGGTCCAATCAAAAGCGAATCTAACCGTATCTCTTCTTTCACAGTTAATTTCGTTCATTTTGTCATTTTATATCACTGAAAGATGCAAAGTAAACAAGGAGCTCTACTGACCTTCGTAACAGCCACACAGCCGCTGTTTACGCCAGCCCTCCTAGCGCTGCCGCCACACGTCCGTCCGGCTCGGCGGCCGAGCAGCGAATACGATCACTCAGCTACTGGGGCGGACTGTAGACCAATGGAAATTGGGTAGTATCATCATTAGTAATTGTGACGGTCAGAGACTTATTACTAATAACATCAATATTTGCCAGAATAAAACTGAGCCCCAGTGGAAGTTATTCAGGCCCATAAATGATGAAACAATCAAGGCCTTTAAATCATCCTCCAAAATGTAAGCTGAGTCACACATATTTCAAAACAGATGTCAGTTCCAAATATAATCTGTACAATAATGAAATTGCATCAATATTTGAAGTCTCCTATCCTTAAAAAAAAGGTTTACAAGAATCAACCTGAATAAATCACAAACAACCCAAACAACCCACATAAAAAAACAGGAATTGTACATAAAAAAAACTCAGCAAACCATGCCCAAATAAATCATTATAAAAATCACTGTAAAATATTAAGCAAAGTAATTAAACTGTCAGAAAGTTCATATTTTAACTCAAAAATCAATCCATCTTCTAATAAAATCAAAACAGTTTGGGACATAATAAGGAATGAGACAGGCGTTAGCAGTGCCAGTAAACCTGTAGACTTTGTTTCAAATATTTATGATAAACATATAAGTAACCAAGAGATAATTACAAAACCATCAGTGACCATTTCATAAGTGCTGCTGAGCAAATAAGCTGCTATGGTTCCTTAGAAAGTTCTGTGGAACTCCCAACCCTATAAATGAGATAAGCATATCCCCTATAACCAGGTATGAGTTGAAGAAAACAATTGCCTCATTAAAAAGCTATGGATCATCAGATGTAGGTAACATTTCCAATAAACTACTAAAATCCTGCTCTGATCAACTATTCAGAATTTTAGCCCACGTATTTAATGCTTTTATGTGTTAGGTGTTTTCCCAGATGGAATGAAACTTGTTATAGTAAAGCCATGCCACAAAAAGGGAGACACAACATGAATCAGAAACTATCATCCCATCTCTCTTTTGAAAACATTTCAAAAGTCCTTGAGAAAGTACTGCATTCCAGAACTGTGAGGCACCTCAAAAACTTTGACATCATCTGTAACAGTTTGGTTTCCAAAAAGACATGTCTGCAACTGAAACCATATTTTCATTCACAAACAATGTTTTGCAATCCCTAGATAAAAAAAATTAAGCTAGTTGGGATAGTCTGTGAGCTTTCTAAGGCTTTTGACAGTTTGGTCACAAAAACTTTGTATCAAAGAATGCTACTGTGGCATCAGAGGGGAAGTTGTTTTAACTGGCTAAAATCCTACACACAAGACAGGAAGCAGAAGGCAGTTTTTGATGAGAGCAGCAAAGCAGATGAGGGTAGAGAGTCCCTCATGTATCTGTCCTTTGTCTGATGCTCTTTCTCATACACATAAATCAGCTATCTTTGCCACACAGAACAAACAAATTCACTTTATTTGCTGATGATCCTAGCATTGTGATAAACAAGCAGTCCACCAATATAGAAGCTGATGTGAACAAATTACTTAATTACTTACAGAACTCTCAATCTGGTTCAAAGTAAACTCACTGACTGTAAACCTGGGCAAAAATAATTACGTCAAATTGAACATTGGTTACAAATTGACACAGGAGATACCTATTGTACATGACAGTCAGCAAATACAAAGGGTACATTGCACCAAATTCTTAGACGTCCACATAGATAGTATGGTTGGCTAGGAACACTGTGTCCTCCAAACCATAAAGGACACTCTCACAGTTTGGAGACTTCAATGTCACAGATTTTGTGTACTTCCACTGTATTATGTGCTATGGAATTATCTTCTGGGGCAATTCACCCACATTAAAGAAAATTTTCTTTCTACAGTAAAAGGTAGTCTGAATAATGAGTAGAGACTCCCCCCCCCCCCCCTCCCCCCCTCTCTCAAGAACCTCATGTTACAATCTTTTTAAGAAACTTGGGATACTTTCCACAACTTCCCTGAATATTTGTTCGATTATGTGTTTCATGGTTGACAGTTCTGTCCTCTCTGAAACCGTGATCTAACTCAGATACAGAAAAGTGTACAGTATTCTAGTAAATATTTAATTCACTACCAAACTACATCAAAGGTCTATGTAGGAACAGTGTATTATGTAAAAATAAATTAAACATGTACTTACATAAAGAAACTTTTTATTCATTAGACCAATTTGTCAACAGAGAAGTATAGGCTTTGTATGCATATACACTGAAGCACCAAAGAAACAGGTATAGGCATGCGTATATAAATACAGATATACATAAACAGGCAGAATATGGCACTGCAGTCTGCAACACCTATGTAAGACAACAAGTGTCTGGCACAGTTGTTAGATCAGTTACTGGTACTACAATGGTAGGTTATCAAGATTTAAGTGAGTTTGAACGTGGTGTTATTGTCAGCACATGAGCGATGGAACACAGCATCTCAGAGGTAAGGATGAAGTGGGGATTTTTCCATACAACCATTTCATGGGTTTACCGTGAATACCAGGAATTCGGTAAAACATCAAATCTCCGACATCACTGCGGCTGGAAAAAGATACTGCAAGAACAGGACCAACAATAACTGAAGAGAATCATTCAACATGACAGAAGTGCAACCCTTCTGCAAATTGTTGCAGATTTCATGCAACCATTCTACAAAATGTCATCGATAAGGGCTTTTGGAGCTGAAGGCCCACTCGTGTACCGTTGATGACTACATGACATAAACCTTCATGCCCCGCCTGGGCCCATCTACACCAACATTGGACTGTTGATGACTGGAAACATGTTGCCTGGTTGGACAAGTCTCATTTCAAATTGTATCAAGTGGATAGACATCTACGAGCATGGAGACAACTTCGTGAATCCATGGACCCTGCATGTCAGCAGGGGACTGTTCAAGCTGTTGGAGCTCAAGCTGGTGGAGGCTCTGTAATGGTGTGGGACATGTGCAGTTGGTGTATATGGGACCCCTAATACATCTAGATATGACACTGACAGGTGACACGTACATAAGCATCCTGTCTGATCACCTGCATCCAGTCATGTCCGTTGTGCATTCCAATGGGCAGTGCGACACACAACATGTCCAGAATTACTACAGAGTGGCTCCAGGAACGCTCTTCTGAGTTTAAACGCTTCCACTGACCACCATACTTCCCAGATGTGTACATTATTGAGCATCTATGGGATGCTTTGCAATGTGCCATTCAGAAGAGATATACAACCTCTCCTACTCTTATGGATTTATGGACAGCCTTGAAGGATTCTTGGTGTCAGTTCCCTCCAGCACTAATTCAGACAGTAGTTGAGTCCATGCTATGTCGTGTTGCGGCACTTCTGCATGCTCATGGGGACCATAAATGATATTAGGCAGGTGTACCAATTTATTTGGCCCTTCAGTGTATATTTGCTGTGTGTTCATTGGGTTTTATACAACATGTGTTAATCCTTGCATGATGTCTTTGCACATGTTTTGTTCTAGTCGTACATTTTGTATTTTCTCCACAACTGTTTTTGTAAAATAACTGTATTATGTTTATGTAATCTTCATTTACATATACTTTAACTCGTTTCACATCGTGGTGTCTCACATGTATAAAAGGATGTATGAAAACACACACACACACACACACACACACACACACACACACACACACACAAAAGCTTCCTCCTTAGCAATGGAACATTGTTGATTGCGTGACCTGGAGAGGAGGGCTAAAATGTAGTGAGGAGAGAGTGTGCTAGCAGAAAGGGATAAAGGTATGGGGACAAGTTTAAGAATGTGGGATAAGGGAGATGAGAGATAATTATCATTAAGTGACAATGATGATGTGTCCCTCCATCACATATTTGTTTAGATTTCTGTGCCACTAAGCAGTGTAGACTGTGCCTTGTGAAGCTGTGCACTCTTGCCCTATCCCCTCTTCAGTTAAATGTTGCCTTCAGCCTCAATTTTCAGTTGATGCCCAACAGATACAGGAACCTTTGTGTACTATGGAATAAATAACTGGATTTTTATAATATATTGGTTTTAATTTCTATGTTATGTTACTATTTAAGATTTTTCTTGTACTAACTAGCAAAGTCTACTTCTGATGCACAAGAAACAAATACAACCAGTTTTGATCCCCTCATCCTGTACCCTGTGATAGATGGTGAGAAGAGTTACATGTCTGTTGTAGTGGCTTGTATACACTGTAGCAAAGAAGTGGTTCAGAATGGTGTGGCTACTCGTAAGTTGTTGTCATCAATTATTGGCAAGTGATTTACTACTCATATTTCCACTGTTGAGACCTGTGACAGTCAGCACTTGGTTGCCCACAGCAGATGACAGTAATGATGACATTGTTCCCTGGATCAAAGTACTCAAAGTACATCTTTTGCACAGTGGCATAGAAAAGCCCATTGTCTGCATGACCTCAGAGATGAAGTGTCCTATGCACTGATAAACCTTGAGTTGTTTACCATTGAATCTGCTTATATTGCATGTCTTGCTTATCATCCACTCAGCTGTCATGTTGACAGAAGTACAAGATTTGATGACATCCCTAAACTACTCCCTTGTACTTGTCAATAGGAGTTCTGTCCCCCCCCTCCAAACACACACTCGTAAATCATCTGTCATTTGACTGCTCATGGATGTAGATGAACACTCAGTTAGATTATACACATTCTGCATCATCACATGTTCAATGTTACAGTATTGTTCAGTAGTCTTTTTATTATTTTAATATTAACATGTTATTATTTTTACAAATAGTGTCCCATTGTAATTTTTCTCCCCTTTTGTTCAGTTCCACCTGCTGCTCCTGTGTTGTATGTGACAAGTACAACAAGTAGCAGTATACTGTTGCAGTGGAAAGTTGGTGACACTGGTGGTGCCCCCATCACAGGATTCAGTTTGAGCTACAGGAGATCTCATGGTGATACAGAGGAAGTATCACTACCTCGTCATACCTCAACTTACGAGCTCAAGGTTAGTTTCTGTATATTTAATATAGTTTTCTTCAGATGTGTGGATATCTCTGCACAACTAATAATGCTTGTTACAAACAAATCAAATTAGAAAATGAATGTTGTGTGATGTTTATGAGTACCTGTCAGTAAGCTGGCTTACACTACAGTTCAATAATATTTCCAAGATTGAAACAGCAAACAAAAATGAGGGAAGAAGACTATTCACCTTAGCTGACTGATGGATGACACATTGAAATATGTACTAGCATGAAGATATTATTAGCTTTTGAGATACTGCACATAAAAAGCACTAGTGTTGTTTGTGCAGTAAATATTAAATTCTTCCGAAGATGTAAATATATCACATCAGAAGGAATTTGATGAATGCAAGAAAAGAAAAAGAACTGTTGTGCAACAAAGGCAGCAGATATGGAAAGATGATAATAACTATTGATTTTGGATTGCTCCACAAATATCATCTACAGATGTAAGTCAGCTTCACGTAAGAAAAATTTACATGTGCATCTACAATCCTACAATATATAATGATGACTCACAAACAAGTTTTACTTACTGCTTTGCATGGAGTGAACTGATAGATAGAAAAGATAGTACAAAAATTTGTGCATATCTGTTCAGTTACCTCTTACCTGTTCTTCCCTTGGTGTCTCATTTTACTCTGATATTTACACAGTTCAGTATGCAACCAGCACATACTAGTTGTACTACTGTGGATTCTGCAGTAGTTTATCTAATACTGACATAATGCTTTCTTACTTTTTGTTATGAAAGAGATGGTAAAGTCAATGTCTGAGTTTGTGATCCCTGCAACTAGCGACCAACATCAATTCTTCACATAACTGTGTGTTTGTGTTTTTGGACTTAACAGCTTTTCCTAGCCTGCCTGGAATATATAGAGTCTTATCAAGCAAGAGACCCTGCAGAAAACAAATGTTATGGTATAATGCTTGCTGCACTAAATCATGTAACAACAAACACTGCCTGAAAAAAAAAAAAAATTAAGCACCCAGAAGGAGAAGATATGAAATGAAACTTGAGGTTGAGAGGATATGAGATATTATTTCAGCAGTTACAAAATGTCAAATTTACATACCATGAGGCCACTCGTTAGTGTGATGTTGCATCCCCTCTGACCCGGATACATGCACTGATTCTGCTGGAAAATGTGTCACAAAGCCTGCCACAGGAGTAACTTAACATTATGCAGATAGTTCATAAGTACATGTGTCATGTGTGGATGAACACTGTCCTGTTGAAAAATGATCCACAATACTGTTGCATCAGATGTAACACACAAGGATGCCAGATGTTCGCGATACACAATTGTGCCTCAGAGTTACCTCGTGTGACCTGAAGTCATACACAGTGCCCTCCCATGCCATAACTGTGCTGCACCTCTCCAAAACATTAGAAGAATTAGCCTCTCACCAGGTCGCTGTCATATTTGCCAATGAGGGTCATCTGGGGTAGTACAGAACCGCTATTCATTGCTGAAAACTGTGCAGCACCACTTATCAGCAGTCCATTCTTCCTGGTCATGAGATCACTCCAGACACAGCTATTTGCGTTATAGCATTAACAGCATGGAACTGTAATTCTCTAAACTGGCTGTTTCTAGTATCCAATGAATGGTGTGGGATGCTGCAGAATGTTGCAGGGAGGACATTACTTGTTCTTGGATGGCAGGTGAAGATGTGAAAGGGTTATGGCATGCTTAGTGTACAGTATGGCAATCCCCCCCATGTGATATTCAGACATGGTCAACTGGAACCTCGACAATGAATATGCCTGTTTCCATACAGTCCAGCCAGGCGATGTGGCCGTGCGGTTCTAGGCGCTTCAGTCTGGAACCGCGTGACTGCTACGGTCGCAGGTTCGAATCCTGCCTCGGGCATGGATGTGTGTGGTGTCCTTAGGTTAGCTAGGTTTAAGTAGTTCTAAGTTCTAGGGGACTGATGACCACAGATGTTAAGTCCCATAGTGCTCAGAGCCATTTTGAACCATACAGTCCAAAATTGGGCCATTGTCACATCAGAATGCTCCACAAATATGGAAATTGCATGATTCAACCAGCTTACCAAATGAAGATCCCCAATGATGCCTCTTTCATACTCTGCCAGGTGGTGACAACACTGTCTCACATGAGTACATTGCATTTCTGTGTCCTTCACAGTGGTCACTCAACATTTGACACTTTTCACTTCTCTTGTATACTTGACTAGGCCTGATAACAACACTAAACATGAACAACACTAATGCATCCTGATGACTGTTCTACCTGCAGCAAGGAATTGCAGCTCTAATAATTTACATACCTGTTGGAGTTGTGTGCGTGTGTTGTGAAGTTATATTGACATCCTTCTGTGTTTCTGGCTGCTTTACTTTTCTGTCAGGGCATGTAAATTGTTGTAATGTGCAGGAAATAACATTTGTAAGTGAAATTTTTATTGTACATCTTTGATGATCTGTTTCACATTCAGGCTTACATATGAAAATATCCTTTTTCCTGGAATGTATAGCACCATCCACAACCACAGATCAGAGGCTGCTACCCATGTGGCTGCTGTGTGTGGTCTATTTTTAGATAGGTGACTCCAACTAGTCTAGATGATAGTAATTGTAGGAGACCCCAAATTATTAGTGTAAAACTGAAAGGAATTCCGCCACGAACTAAATTACGAGGGTGGTTTGAAAAGTTCTCGGAATCACATGAGAGGTCAGCGCTAGCACTATGAGTTGTTCACATGATATTCATTGGACTGTTGCCTGTAAACATGTGCCATGTCAGAGCTCTTGTAAGAGAGCTGTGGCGGTGACGTGGTGCTGTTGTTGTTCCCGTGTAGTGATTTGCGAAGATGGAAAAAAATCGAGATTTGAGCAGTGATTAAGTACTTCATAAAGAAATGTATGAAAGCAAAGGACATTCATGCCAATTTCCAGAATACACTGGGGAACTCTTGTCCTTCCTATTCAACTGTTGCCAAGAGGACAAAAGAATTTAAATTTGGTCGGGAGAGCTTAGATGATGATCCATGCAGGGGTTGGCCAAGATGTGTTACCACTCCAGAAATCATTGCAAAAGTGCACAAAATGGTCATGGAGGATTGCCGATTGAAAGTGCATGAAATTGCTCACTCTTGCCAGATGTCATCTGAAAGGGTATATCACATTTTAACTAAAGTATTAGAAATGAAAAAATTATGTGAAACATGGGTGCCGCGACTCTTGACGCTGCATCAAAAATGCATTCCATCGCCATGGCAAAAATACACAAAGTAAGGTATGAATTGTTGCCACACCCACCTTATTCATGTGATATGGCTCCATCAGACTTCCTTCTCTTCCCAAAACTGAAAATTTTTCTTGGTGGGCGAAGATTCACTTCAAACGAAGAATTGATAGTTGGAGTTGGCAACTATTTTGCAGGCCTGGGGGAAACTCATTTTCGAGATGGGATCAAGGCACTGGAACATTGTTGGACCAAGTGCATTAATTTACAATGACACTACATTGAAAAATAAAAAAAATTTCAGTGATGTAAGTACTTTTTTTCTATTCCACTCTGAGAACTTTTCAAACCACCTTAGTACTAAAATCTTAGTGATCAGTTTCCAATGCTTTCACAACAGAATGTCATAGTTTGAAGCACTCTTAAAAGGCAGAAAGCTGGCTAAAACACAGTGTCACCTAGGATGATAGTGGGTGACGAAGTTGTTGCAACTTTACAGCTGATTCTTGGGGTGTTGGGAGGATTAGGGGTGTGTGAGGATATGGCACAGGAAATCTGTTGGAGGACTAGGTTTGGGGATAGTACCTGTCTGTGAAGGTCTGTATGAGACCTTCAGTATACTGGCCAAGGAAATTCTTGACAGTGTAGATATGCCGTCCACAGATGGCATGGCTGTGTGGGAGCAATTTTTTGATGTGGAAGGGGCAGCTGTCAAAATACAGGTACTGTTGGGGGTTAGTGGATTTAATATGGACAGAGGTGTGGATGAAGTTATCAGGTAGATGGAGGTCACTTTCTAAGAAGGTGGCATGTTGGGTTGAGGTGGACAATGTAAAGTGAAAGGGGAAGACTGCATTGAGGTTGTGGAGTGTTGAGGATAGGGTGTTATGGCTCTGGGTCCAGATCGTGGAGATATCATTAATGAACCTGAGCCAGGCAAGAGGTTTGAGATTTTGGGAGGCTAGGAAGGTTTTCTCTAGATTGGACTGTTCCATTAAGTTCCTCTCAGGCTGGAGTACTCATGGCCTCAGCTTGGAGCTGTAGTTGTGGTGGGAGCTGACATTACACACACTAATGCTCTGCAGGCACAAGTAAACAGTTGCACCTTTGCCTGTTTAATTCTCATGGATGTGTAGTTGTGTTACTAACAAAAATGTGCGGTTAGTGAAACCACTTCCTGCTTCATTAGGTGAAACAAATCTCTCCAGTGACACAAACAGACATCCACAGTGCCTAACAGAAACAGATCTCCACAGTGTCTGGTGTGTCAAAAGTGCTTGTTTTTACAAAGGAATGTATTTTATAACATCATTCCAATTGCATTCAATGCAGTACATTATGACCAAATGGTAGGGAATGCTCTCAAGGAATGGTCACCAATTCAAGAAGAAACATACAAGGAGACGTATGTTAAGAAAATATTGTGACTGAGTTCTTTTTAAAACTGTAAAGAAGTCCTGTACTACTGTAAAATGTTTATTAATTTCAGAATGTTGCTGAAGAAAACCAAGATGAAGCTGTTACATGTGCAAGTTACAAAGTAGTAACCGTTTGGCTCAGCTTTGGCGGCGCACCAGCGGGGACGCGCATATCTAGAACACCCAGTACGTGCATCTGGGATAACGCTCCCGCTGGCAGTTGTGAAAACTCTAAGTCCATGCACAGTATATAAGCGAGCGCGCTCTCGCGCTATGCTCACTCTGTGTCTTGCTGCTGCACAGGCAACTGCATTGAACGCCGCCAACATGCCTTACAAGAGATATCGATGTCGTCGTCGCACGACAGTTTACAAGAATATAGAAAACATTCTCTTTGGGATCTCTCATTAAATCTTGTCTGGTAGTATTAGCAGAATACATGATTCCATGGGAATTAGCAATGTTTGAAGGCATTTATTTGCTAAAACAAATGATGTCCTGTCAAATCTTTGACATGGGAACTGATTTGGAGGTGCAACTCAGAAATAAAGCACAGTGTTTCACAACTTTTTCTCTCACACTTGAAGGAAACCCAGATACGGATGATTGTGCCAAACTTGCTATTTCGTATATGGTGTGTAACAGCAACTGCAAATTACAAAGTAGCTGCTACATATGATACCACTCGATTGTATGACAGCAGTGCTTGATATTTTTGAACCCATATGTGAGTCTGTGGACAGCATGAATTTGCTATTGAAAAACTTTTATTCTGTGGCTACAGATGCCGCACTGCAATGTCAGCAAGGTTTTGTCTCTTGCCAAAAAAATTAATTTAAGAATGACTTGGGAAAGGACATCTGTGGTGTGCATTGTTTCATTCACCAGAAGGCACTGTGGGTTGAGACTATGGAACTTCATCATGGAATGGACACTGTAGTGAAGTATGTGAATTTTGTATGAAGGCATGGTGTCAATTGTCATCAGTTCAGTGGGTTTCTTCAAGGTTTTTCTAGATAACATAGTGATGCACTAAACTGTCACATCATGTATGACATTGCTACTGATTCTATTCACAACATGTTTAGCAGACAGTATCTGCATGTGCCACTGAATGTACCTACAAAATTATATCTTTGTATGACACAGAGAGAGAGGGGAAAAGGAGGTGTACAGAGGAAGGGAAGAAGAGGAGATGAACAGAGAGAGAGGAAAGAGGAAATAGACACAAAAATGAAAGAGGAGATGGGCAGAGGAAGGGGGACAAAGAGATGGACAAACAGAGGGTAAAACAGAAGATGGACAGAGAGAGAGAGATGGGAGGAGGTGGACAGTGTGTGGGGTGTGGAGGAGGTGAACAGAGAGAAGGGGGAGGAGGAGATAGAGGGGAGGAGGAGATGGAGTACTAGAATTGAGATAAATACATACCTGAACAAAGCTGAGTACTCAGCTAGTGTAAAAAAAATTTAAGATGGATGGCATGCTTGTAGTTACTCCACTCCCAATAAGCATAAAATGATTCTGCATACTTTTCTAATTGATTAACCTTTAACAATGTTTCATAAATCAGGTAACAGTTAAGTCTTATAGTCCATTCAAAACAGCAGAATCTAACGTACCCAATTTTCAAAACATTATTTAGTTCCCGAAATTAACAAATATGTGTACACTAATCTTTAAATAGCCCACCATAATCCAAACTTGTGTCTGTGAAGTCCAGTCATAATGTTAATCTTTCGTGCCAGATTGCACCCTCACATTAAACACATCACATCCTCATATCTAAAAGTTTGTGACCAGCAAGCAATCGTGTAATGCTATTATGTTGGTTTCAGCAATCTTACCCTCAACTATGTAGGTCGGTAAGAAAAAGTATCGGATACCTTATTAACCATGTACCATCATTGTAGCTGAAAGTTTCAGATGATTTAGTGACTGTTGAACTTCTCAATAAAAGTTAATATACATCCGACTATTGAGTGACAATATTGCACAAATATTACTATTTGGTTGCTATAATCTGTTCTGGTGATGTCATTGAAAACTATAGTGTGTGCACTGCTAATGTCATATTTCTAAATCTGTGCTGACCACATGCCACTGCCAATGGCCTTACTGCTGTGGTAACACTGATTCCCATCAGCTTACTGAAGTTAAATGCTGTCGGGCTTGGCTAGCACTTGGATGGGTCACTGTCTGGATCTGCTGCATACTGTCGGCAAGCAAGTTGCACACAGTCCCTGTGAGACTGGTTGAGGAGCTACTTGATTGAGAAGTAGTGGCACCAGTCACAAAAGCTGACAATGACCAGGATAGTGGTGTGCTGACCACATCCCCCTCCATATCCGTATCCAGTGCACCTAAGGGCTGAGGATGACACAGTGACCAGTCAGTACCATTGGGCCTTCAAAGTCTGTTTGGGTGGTATTTGCCACTATGATGTCCACCAAGTAGTTGGTATGGGGGTTTCCTTAATCATACCACACTTACACACCATATCTTAAATACCATAAAAGAGAAAGCGGGATGGAATCATGGTTGGTAGTCACAATTTATAATTAGGACAATTTATTGACATTACACCTTTTAAGGAATTTAATGATTACAAATTGTGGACAAGCCACTAGATAAAGTTTTGCAAATACAGTTAGAAACCCAATGTACTCAGTAATCAAATAAACAGTCCCTTAAGAGACAGTTATAGAAAACTTAATGTGCCAGGCATTTATAGAAACTTTAAGCTTAGCAATTATCAATACCTCACATAGCCACTTCATCAAAATCCTTAAAACCAATTGTTACAGTAAGATGGCCACAATTAAAACATTCATCACTAACTTACACTTATAAACTTACTATGTCAGTCTGTTAAAGAACTGCTTGTTAAAAGGTCAGTTACACTCAATGTTGCTGGGCACTAATACCCCTCACTTTATTTTCCCTTATTAGGAAAACAGAGTTACTGACAAATTCAGAAGTTCAAACTACCATGTAAAATTTCCCTTAAAATACATATAATGAAAACAATTACCAGTAAAGGGCGACTTAATGACACTTGCACACTAGTGCCAATCTAAAATCCGATTACATAACATGATAGAACCACTTAAATAAAAAAAACTACCACAGAAACACTGATCTTTAAAAACAAATGTTCATGTGCTAAGACGTATTAAAAAAAATTACGAGAAAGAGTTGCACAAGGAACTCAGCAGATGCTATGCAGCGTAAGGTTTAGCCAGTTGTCTGTCCCTAATATTTAGGGAAGCAGGTTCATATACGAACAGGTTACATGCAGAATGAGATTTTCACTCTGCAGCGGAGTGTGCGCTGATATGAAACTTCGTGGCAGATTAAAACTGTGTGCCGGACCGAGACTCGAACTCGGGACCTTTGCCTTTTGCGGACAAGTGCTCTACCAACTGAGTTACCCAAGCACGACTCATGCCCCATCCTCACAGCTCTACTTCTGGCAGTACCTCGTCTACTACCTTCCAAACTTTACAGAAGCTCTCCTGCGAACCTTGCAGAACTAGCACTCCTGAAAGAAAGGATATTGCGGAGACATGGCTTAGCCACTGCCTGGGGGATGTTTCCAGAATGAGATTTTCACTCTGCAGTGGAGTGTGCGCTGATATGAAACTTCCTGGCAGACTAAAACTGTGTGCCGGACCGAGACTCGAACTCGGGACCTTTGTCTTTCACGGGCAAGTGCTCTACCAACTGAGCTACCCAAGCACGACTCACGCCCCGATGTCACAGCTCTACTTCTGCCAGTACCTCGTCTACTACCTTCTGCCCGCGAAAGGCAAGGGTCCTGAGTTCGAGTCTCGGTCGAGCACACAGTTTCAATCTGCCAGGAAGTTTCATATCAGCGCACACTCCGCTGCAGAGTGAAATTCTCGTTCTGGAAACATCTCCTAGGCTGTGACTAAGCCATGTCTCTGCAATATCCTTTCTTTCAGGAGTGCTAGTTCTGCAAGGTTCGCAGGAGAGCTTCTGTAAAGTTTGGAAGGTAGTAGACAGGGTACTGGCAGAAGTAGAGCTGTGAGGACGGGGTGTGAGTCATGCTTGGGCAGCTCAGTTGGTAGAGCACTTGCCCGTGAAAGGCAAAGGTCCCGAGTTCGAGTCTCAGTCCGGCACACAGTTTTAATCTGCCAGGAAGTTTCATATCGGTGCACACTCTGCTGCAGAGTGAAAATCTCATTCTGGAAACATCCCCCAGGCTGTGGCTAAGCCATGTCTCCGCATTATCCTTTCTTTCAGGAGTGCTAGTTCTGCAAGGTTCGCAGGAGAGCTTTTGTAAAGCTTGGAAGGTAGTAGACGAGGTACTGGCAGAAGTAGAGCTGTGAGGATGGGGCGTGAGTCATGCTTGGGTAGCTCAGTTGGTAGAGCACTTGCCCACGAAAGGCAAAGGTCCCGAGTTCGAGTCTCGGTCTGGCACACAGTTTTTATCTGCCAGGAAGTTCAGGTTACATACAATACATATTTATATATCTACCAACTTAACCTGCCTTGGCGGAGGGAAGATAAATACTAAACTTTGGAAGGCGATATGTGAACAATTCCCGGTAGTGGCCAGGTTCTCACAAAGACATTCCAATAACTCTGAAACATAGAAACACTCGGCAGGACCTTTGACTCGATATATGGGTAAGTGTGTAAAGGAACACGTTACACTACTGACAAAATCGCACTTTGACCTTAAACATTTTACACATGGACAACTGTATTAATGGAGTGCAGGCTTTGAAAATGCCAACATAAAATCATTTGATCACAAGAGACACAAAGCACTAGTAAAACTTCTGAGAAAACTTACAAATAATGGCCACCGTTTAACTAGGCCAACTGAACTCTTCCACACCATCCTAAAGTTTGACTATGAAAGTCTCACCATAATAATAAAGTTCAAATGGCTCTGAGTGCATCGGTCAACAAAACACAATTCCAACCACTTACTTCATACCACGTACACAATATGAGGGAGCGGGTTCCACAGCTTCACCACTTCACTTCAAATTTTTTTCCCAGCATAGTCACAGAACTTGTATCTCCAAGCTGCCCATGTCACCAAAACACCCAACCAATTTCACACCACAACATATAACAGTCATCACACTCATTTGGCAGCCGTTGACACTCGTCTCCCAGCGAATGTCACCAGATCTTGAGGGTTACCCATCAAAGGCTAACAACCAACTCCGCTTCCCCCACCAACCCAGAAGATAAGACATGCGAAAAGCAAAGATAGCTTACAGTGTGACTGGAACCGGCCATCAAAATCATCAAACTGAAAATAAAGTGTGAAGGAACCACTTAATTATGAGTAGAGCATGGTATGTATCATTAGGGCATATTCTTTCTAAAGTCAATTTTCATCATGTTACTGATAACATCAGGATATGAGACTTCGAGACATGTGGAACTGAGTGCAGTACAGGTAGGAGAAATGTCAAAAACGGTCTACTGCTCCACCTAGAAGATCTGTCTTAGTGACCCCATCCCAAAAGTCCAACATGAACTCCAATCCCAAATGAAATCCTTAGACCCATTCCAGAATCTGTCCCCCCCAGTCCATCTCACTTCTCACCCGAAAGACACACAACACACATCCTTTCTACAAGGTCCCCAAAATCAACAAACTCAACAATCCTGAACACCCCATTGTAGCTGTTTATTGTGCTCCAACTGGAAGAATTTCTGCTCATTTACAAACACCTCCAATCATTTGTGATGCTTTGCCTTTCACATCAAAAATACTAATCACTTTCTTCACAGACTCTTGACCATCCCCACTGCATTCCCAGCTGAGCCATACTCATCTTGCCCATGGCCTTGCTGCTATTGAACTTTACTTCTCCCAGTGTCCTTCTGACTCCAACCCACTACCTCATTCCTCATACATCTTACCTGCTATATCCTCACACATAAGTACTTCTCCTTTGGGGGAGGTATATAAACAAATCTGCATCATAGCCATGGGCCCCTCCATGACATTCTCCTATGCCGACCTATTTATGGGCCATCTAGAAGAAATATCACTATTCTCCCCAAACCCCAAACCCCTTGTCTGTTTCAGGTTCATTGGTGATTTCTTCATGATCTGATCTCATGGCTATGACACCCTGTCCTCATTTATCTACATCCTCAACAACTCTTCCACAACTTCAACAGGTCCTCTGCAACAAAACATCTCACCTTCCTGGATGGTAACCACCACCTCTCTGATAGCTCCATTAACACCTATGTCCATATTAAATCCACTAACCACAACAGTACCTTCATTTTGACAGCTGCAACTCCTTCCACACAAACAAAATCACTCCCATACAGCCTGCACAGCCATGAACAACTTATTTGCAGTGAGGAGAATTCCCATGCCCACTGAAGGTTTCACAAAGGTCTTCAAAGACAAACACTATTCTCCTAACCTGGGCTGGAAACAGATTTCCCATGCCATGCCTAGGAGATGTGGTACTATAGAAGGATGGTGAAGATCAGCTGGAGAGACAAAGTAACAAATGAAGAGATGCTTAGAAGAGTACAGGAAACCAGATCTCTGTGGAGGCACATCCAAACAAGAAAGAGACAAACTTGTAGGGCACTTCCAAAACATCCCAAAGGTGTTCTATAGGATTCAGGTCAGGGCTCTGTTCAGGCCAGTCCATTACAGGAATGTTATTGTCATGTAACACTCCCACTCCGCCATAGGCTGTGCATTATGAACAGGTGCTCGATCATGTTGAAAGATGCAATCACCATCCTTGAAGTGCTCTTCAACAGTGGGAAGCAAGAAGGTCCTTAAAACATCAATGTAGACCTGTGTTGTAATAGTGCCATGCAAAACAACAAGGGGTGCAAGCCCCCTCCATGAAAAACATGACCACACCATAACACCATCGCCTCCGAATTTTACTGTTGGCACTACACACGCTGGCAGATGACGTCCATCAGGAATTTGCCATACCCGTGCCCTGCAATCAGATCGCCACATTATGTACTGTGATTCATCACTCCACAGAACGTTTTTCCACTTTTCAACAGTTCATTGTTAATACTCCTTACACCAAGTGAGGCGTGGTTTGGCATTTACCAGTGTGCAGCCGCTTCACCATGAAATCCCAGTTTTCTCGCCTCCTGCCTAACTACCACAGAACTTGCAGTGGATCCTGATGCAGTTTGGAATTCCTGTGTGATGGTCTGGATAGATGTCTGCCTATTACACATTACAACCCTCTTCAGCTGTCAGCAGTCTCTGTCAGTCAACAGACGAGGTCTACCTGTACGCTTTTCTGCTGTATGTGTCCCTTCATGTTTCCACTTCACTGTCACATCAGAAACAGTGGACCTACAGATATTTAGGAATGTGGAAATACTGCGTACTGAAGTATGACACAAGTGACACCCAATCACCTGACCACGTTCGGAGTCCGTGAGCTCTGCAGAGTGCCCCATTCTGCTCTCACGATGTCTAATGACTACTGAGATCGCTGGTATGGAGTACCTGGCAGCAAAATGCAGCTAGTATGAAAATCGTATGTTTTTGGGGGTGTCTGGATACTTTTGATCACATAGTGTATATTCATGCATTTATTTCTCAGACATTGCATGTTATTCGATCTGACAGTGGACTTTCATTCAACGGGTCTTACTGTGATGTAATGACACCCACCATTACACTATCTGCTCACTTAACTTATATGTATAATACTAGTGTTAAACCTTTTTTTGTTATGTTTGCCTGAAACACCTTTTGCACTGCCACCATCTCACAGCTTACCCACACGTCAGAATAATTTGAGGCTCACTTTCTATAATGCATTGATGAGCCAATAGTTTGGGAACAATGTCAAATTACCATAGATCATGCCACTGTGTGCTTCACTGAATGGAATACTCGACAATATCTACACAAAGTGGTTTTCCCCAGCGTTACTTCTTTTCCATTAACACTAGTACCCGTTGGACTAATTACATGGGTTATATGTACATGGGGATATTGTAACAGATTCAGATTGCCAAAGCCAGTCCTACTTGAACAGCAGGCATTGGTAGATTATCAGAGTTAAAAGATGTTGACACGAAGTATGACCCATGCGTGTGGCAATGTTATCACCATGACAACAGCAACTGCGACTGAAATGGGTGCATGACCATTGGCACTGGATGTTGGCTCAGTGGCAGAGCACTGCATGGACTGAGGAATCCTGATACCTTGTTCATCACGGTGGCAGGTGGGTGCAAATCTGTCATCTTCCAGGGAAACAGCTCCTTGACACCTGCGGTGCGGGACAGAGACAAGCTGCCGGAAGCTCCATTATGCTCTGGGTAACATTCAGTGGGGCATCCATGGGTCCAGTGCAGTTCATGCAAGGCACTATGATGGCCAAGGAGTATTGTACACTGGTTGCAGACCAAATACACCCCTTCATAACAATGGCAGTTGCATTTTTCAACAAGATGATGTGCCATGTCACAAGACTAGGAGTGTGGTGGAGTCATTTGAGGAACACAGTGGCGAGGTGCAATTGATGCGCTGACTCCCAAACTCACCCGATCTGGGATGTGACTAATCGTGATGTAAGAGCTCATCATGAGTCTCCCCAGAATTTACGGGAATTAGGTGACTTGTGTGTGTGGATTCACCACCCTCCCTGGAATTTATGGGGATTAGGTGACTTGTGTGTGCAGATTTGGTGCCAACTCCCTCCAGTGGCCTACTAAGCCCTCATTGCTTCCACACCATGATTTGTCGCTGCTGTTATCCGTGTCGAAGGAGGACACATATGGCTATTAAGGCAAGTGTTTGTGATGTTCTGACTGATCAGTTATGTCCAATTCACTTAATAAATGTTCAAAGGAACTGCATTTGTCAAGTCAACAATGCGGACCATGGGCCTGGAGTGGCTCAATCAACATCTGTAGGCTGCGCAGGTGCTGGTCCCACAGGGCCCCAGTAATTAGTAAGTCATTTAAATAATTGACACAATTGGTAATACCTTGGGTGAATTGTTCAAAGTATCTCCAAAATATCACAGGAGCATTTGCAACCCAAAATGGCAACCTGTTAGAATGATACATGGAAAATAGCATATTAATCACTAAAAACTGTTTCAACTGGTCATCTCAGGATCCCAGTGAGTTTTGCCAATAATTCCTCAGGCCTAGGAATTGGATACAGATTAACATTTGCTTGAGCTTTAAAGGTAGATTTAAAATCACCATGAATTACAAGTAATCCACGTGGCTTCTTAACTACAACTATGGGCGTTGCCCTCTGTCTAGATCACACGTGGACAACTGGTGGCCTGTGGACCAAATCCAGTCCATGACGAGTGTCAGTCCATTCTGCAGAGCAAATTCAGGGGAGAAAGAGCAATGTACTGCAGAATTTTGAAATGGAAGTTTTTAAGACAGCTATTATAAAGTATCATAAGTAAAGAAACAGCATTCAAGACATGTGAATAAATGTAAATATCTTAAGAGGGGTGAACATAAAATGAATATACTCTCAGTAGTGCATGTTCTGAGTTATATTTTGTTAAAATGGCATGCTGCAAAAGTTGTGCCCTTCATATTTGTGCTTACCCATAAACAATAATGTCATGCAAGTTATATTTTTGACTACATGCACTAGGAGCACTGGTGTCATGTCATGTGATGAGTGGCCCATGAGATTAAGTAAGTATGTGAATTAGTCCCGCAGGCCACCAAAGGTTGCCTAAACCTGGGCTAGTTGGTACGAGGAATATTACTACCATACTTTCCAGTCTATCTAGTTCCACATTAGTGTGTTTGTGACAGCAAAAGGGCACTGTTCTACAAAAAGTAGACACTGCTGATGCTTTAAGAATATGTGGTCTTGGAAACCTGTTACACAACTTAACATTTGTTCAAACAGTTTTTACATTGCTCACATGAGCCAGTGTATCAAGTTCTGTGAATGGTATCACAACTGAATGTAGATTCAGTTGGTTTTGAAATTGGAAAGCAAAAAATGCAAAAGTGTCTAAGCCAAAAACACTAGTTGTTGTACAAGTTTTGACTCCTAACAGTGTTAGCAGCTGAGCTACATTTGTATACCGAGCCTAGGTTATGATCTGATCCTGCAGTGGGATTGCCTGGCATTGTACATCACCACTCTGCACTTAGAGTACCACAGATGTGGAAACCATTGTGCCAGTACATGTCCACATTAATGAGAGGCATGGCCACATCTGTGGCATTGCTCTTCTAATTTCCAGCTGCATGAGCTTCTGAATCCCATCTGCTGCTGCTGCTGCAGGCAGTGGCAAGGTAGCATACAATGTGCTGACAGCTGTCTCTGTCAAACACTAACTGAGGCACACACTTGTTAGATGCCCCAGTTTGCAGCATGCAAAACAGGTGACATCACTGAAAATGCTGTGACATTTGCTTTGCCATGGGCAGCAATATGGACATGATTTGAAGGCACGAACTTTTCTCGGATCCTTTGACAATGAGAGGGAGGAAGCTGTTGTATGAGACTTAGCTCGCCCTGAGACATACAATCAGTGAGCAAAGTGCGTCTTTGTTTGCACATCTACTAATGATGATAGTGGGGGATTGCTAACTACTTCACTGATTACTGTATCCTATGTCACCGTACAAATGGGTGATCGATAAAGTGGAAGAGGTCATTGACTGGATGTCATCATCTTATCGTAGAACTCAATGCAACTAAGAGGGCTGTTCAGTAAGTAATAAAACATTTTTTTCTGAAAGCAGGTTGGTTTTATTCAGGATTCCAATACACCATATGATTCCATTCTCTTTTGGTTACAAAACCCTGTTTCTCAACATAATCTTAGTTCAGTCAATAGCTTACACCATCTTACTGGGAGGGAATGTATGAGCACATGGTACCACTCTACTGGTCGATGTGGAGCCAATATCTTGCTGCGTCAATAGCGTCCCCATCATCCACATACTGCTTCCCAAGGAGTGCATCCATCATTTGATTAAACAGATGGAAGTCGGAAGGTGTCAGATGGCCTGGTGCCACTCCAGGGATTGTCGTTTTGTTTCCAGTCCAAAGTAATGAACCCATGCCTGTGACAATGTTTGACAAAAAATTGTTACAATTAGCCTTGTAATCTGCAATCAATTCCACACAGATGCTCCTTCATTGCTCTTTGTGGTCTTGTGTGAGATGGTGAGGAGTCCAGTGGTCACATACCTTTGTGTACCCCAATTGGTTAATGAGTGTGCCAGCAATACCAGCAGGGACATACAGTCGAGCAGTGATGTATTTGACTGTAATCCATTGATCACCTTGAATGAGAGTGTTTGTACATTCCAACTTTGCAGGAGTCACAGCTGTGTGCGGCTGGCTGGCATGCAGGAGATCGAACAGGTTTGCATGACCTTGTTGCGTTGACCACAAATGCCTTGTCCAACCACTCATCATGTTCTTGTTCAATGTCAGATGTCTGTAGATGTTCTACTAACATCTATGAATATCTGCAATGCTGTGGTTTTCTACAAAAAGAAACTTAGTGACAGCTTGTGACTGTTCGCTTTCTTTATTTCTTTGTTTGTTGTCTGCATTGCTATACTGGCTGAAAAATGGGGTGTGGAAGTACAACACTGACTACTTTAAATAATGTAGCCAAAAGGTGCACAATTGCATTTCACAATAGTTTACTGTCACTGTTCCAACCCACCAGAAATACACAGTTATATACGGGCAGTGCACTATTGTTTTAACTTTCCATAAACCTCTTAATAGTTCACGGGCAGACCTCCAGATACTGCTGCAATAGTTTACTGTTGAACATCTACAAGCAGAAAAACCTAACCACAAAGGTCACAGTTCTTGAAGAATAGAAAGGCACGTATGGAGCAGACACTGACATTCTTTTAACACACAGCCTAACTGTGTAACACTTATTTCACAGTTAAGTTGAAGCATTGTTGTTCTAACCAACCCAGGTTTCTCATCTGAAACTTGGCCATGGACTGACTGTCACAAGACAAAAAATCAGGCCCTTATATATCCTCACAATAATAGATAATGAAACTATACATTGTACGAAGTTTAATTTACAGAAATTACAATTAAAACTTGACTCATTAAATTAACTGAATACATAGAAAAATTGGTTCTTTTTAACACTTTCTTCTATTACAAGGGTTAAACCGAATACTTGTTTAAATGATGAAATTAACATATATAGTTACGCAAACAATACTTAATCTGCCAGGAAGTTTCAGTAATACTTTTGACGAAACTGGAAATTACTTTGGAATTAATTGAGGGCTGGCTTTGCTAACATCTTTTCAAATAGAGCCATACAGATCCTCTATGAATACAATTAGTTGTTCCTCCAAATGTTTGTAATTAGTACAGAATTTATATTTGTTTATAAGTCAACAATAGCATTTATGTTATGAAGCAATTACTGATTTCACCATATAACAAAAGATACTAACTAGGAATAGTCAAAATAAATTAGAAAATCAATTACATAAATAAAACTAAGCACAAAGTTAGATCTCATGTTATATTCTTTAAAACTGAGGGCCAACCTTTCTCTTTTATGAAAATGCAGATTATACTCATGTATGTTAATGGTAATTACTCAGACATGAAAAAATGAGTTTTAAGGAGGCAGATGGCAAAACAAGAGGGAAAGTAAAAATATCCCAGCTTGCTTCATCATACCAGCCCCTTGTTTGATTGACCAGATAGATATTGCAAATAGCTAACTGCGCAATTCAATGGCCACAATTGATCCCAGACAGTGGGTCAAAAATTTACACACACAAAAAAATATTGCATAAGAAATCTTATCAAAACTACAGTACACATGTTTTTAAATTCCTATGTATATGAATTGGCCATATGAAAATGCCCATATAAAATATTTACATACAGTGTATTGTACATTTGCAAAAAAAATCTACAAGTTATATTTTTAACAAAATTTATGTATGTTCATCATAAGTGATGTACTCTTTGGGTAAGTGAAGATTACATTCAAAGATACATATCATTCTATAGAAGTCCTGTCATACTTAAAAAAACTCATGGGTTGCAAAAAGTTAAATTACACTGTGCATTGCAGTTCACTCTTTTAGACAGAAAATTTCACTTGCTCAATGTTTATAATTTTTCACACATTTAATGGGCTTTTACACACTCTCACAAAGTTGTCCACACCTTCAACAGGTCCAAGTGGCAGTTATGAGTGTTGAATGATAACTAATGCCTCCACTTTCATTAATTGGCTTTGGATGGGAATATTTTAATAAATCAAAACAGAAATAATCCTTAGAATGTGATCTTTAACTACCAATATTCGCTTTTTTACATAATCACCAGCCAGTTGGATACATTTCTGCCAATGATGAACAAGTTTTCTGAAGCCCTCACAGAAGAAGTCGACACTCTGTTTCCACAACCATGTTCCATCTCCGGGTCGTAATGGTGTACCCACGTTTCGTTTCCTGTCACAGTTGAATGGGGAAAGGCCGCACCTTCATTCTTGTAATGTGAGAGGAGTTCCTGGCAAATTTCAGGTCTCTGCTCTTTCATTTCAGGAGTCAGGATCCGGAGTACCCATCATGCACAGATGTTCCGATAGACAAGGAAAGCAATAATGTGACCCACATGTTCTTGTGAAATGCCAATTGAGCTTGCAGTTTCTCTCTGAGTGATACGACAATCGTCCTGAATCAATCTGTCAACATTTTCCTTGTGAAAGTTGGTGGTTGTTGTCACAGGATGTCTAACTCTTTGTTTGTCACACAGGTCAGATGATCCCACCTCAACATCTTTAAACTTACTCGCCTACACATCAACACAATTACTCACATCAACACAATCACCATAAACTGCTTTCATTCTCTGATGAATCTCCTTTGGGGTGACACCTTCTGATGTCAAGAATTCAATGACTGCATGCTGCTTAAATCACATTG
Organism: Schistocerca americana; assembly: GCF_021461395.2. Taxonomy (NCBI): domain Eukaryota; kingdom Metazoa; phylum Arthropoda; class Insecta; order Orthoptera; family Acrididae; genus Schistocerca; species Schistocerca americana. The sequence goes on along the minus strand of NC_060122.1, from coordinate 768,461,221 downwards.
ACCAACCAGGGTTCCATACTTTAAACTGTAACAACACAACCATTCAATGCTAAGGCTTCCTGCCAACTGAAGCTGTAGAAAAGAGGCTACGGAACAAGCCATACCTGCCGCGTACCAATGCTGCCAACTGTTGAAGAGTTATGAAGGTTGAGGCAGTACTTTTCAGTCAACCCTTGTAGTAAGGAAATGCAGTGCTATCAGTTCCCTTGGAGGTGGTTCTACTTCGCCACAGTACATGAAAAATGAAACAAAATACCCTACTTTAATACACTTACTTTTACTTCTAACTTAAGTATAATAAAAAAATGTTTAACACTAATGCCAAATAATAGGTGTTACATCATAAATAAATACATTACATAGTTCTCATAACATTACAATAATTAGCACTGAATTTCACCACAGTGCGAAAGGTGTGGACTATAAAAAATTTTAAATCAAGTGCACATTACACTACAAAACGTTACTCTGTCTTAACTGTCTGAAACTGGTTAAATTGAAAGACTTCGGTTTCTTTCCCATTTGCAAAATATCAAAAACTCAAGATGCAATTACTGATTTCACCTTATAACAAAAGATGCTAACTAGGAATAATCTAAATAAATTAGAAAATCAATTACATACATAAAACCAAGCAGGAACCTCATGAAACTACAGGGACTGAAGTGGGAATATTCCACAATGTCCACAACAAATTCTGCATTTTTTCAACTGAAATTGGCTGAGAAAAAACAATGTATTGCATTATTTATTGAACACTCCTCATACTACTACTACTACTACTAATTCACTACTAAGAAAGCGGACAGTAAAGTATCGTGAAACAAACCTTGTGCTGACACTGTTATTTCATGAACTTGTAATTTTTAGGAAATCACTCAGGGTTGTATCACACAACTCTAAAGCTTCTACACTAACTTCTCTATCAGTAGTGAGGTGTATAATAACATCCCGGTTTAATGATTCCGCACACAATGCACTGCACCGTTTACAAGAAAAAACACATTTGGTTGCTAAGCCCTGCAAGTCAACAGCCCATACTACATAGTATTGCTTACATTGGTTAACACATTGATTAAATTTGAACCTAGATGCAGCTACATGAGTTTGGTGATAGAAACATTCAGTCAGAAAACCACAGACATCAGCAAAGCTCAAACTACTTGGATACGAAATTGGGTGTAGTTTTTACACCACTTTGTACAACTTATTAATTGAATACAGTAAGTGTGTACTCTGATATTTGGGGCTGGTTATTGGACTTGCATTGCAATGAGGAACAAAATGATGTAAATAGGCCTCCCAACTCTCATGTTCCTTTTCAAAGCAGGCGAATGGTGGAAGGGGAGGTGAGGAAACAGTAGCTGCAGACTTGTTTCTTTCTCTGTAGTTGTAACAGCAATAACTGCTATTTCTGTTGCAATTCCCACTGCATCTGGAATTACCATTATTTTTCTTGCTGTAGCTGTTCCTGCAGTTGTCGTTGCTATCATTCTGGTGATAAAAATAATTCACCTTTCTTTATTAGAAAACATAGTATATTTCAGTCAAACATGTTAAAAGGTACATCTAATGCTGATGACTGTCAGTAATAATGATTATGAGGTACACTTCTTCACTGTGTAATGAGTTTTAGAATAAAGAGAAACTTCAGGTCCACCCTACCCTGATTTTTGCAAGGAATTTTCTTGGAATATGCTACTGTTTTTTATATTTTTTTATATGTTGTGAATGCATTGTTTATTTTGTTAACAGTCAATATTTTTTCTCATCTGTCTGTCAGGTGTACCTCAAAATATGTTGTGTCCTTTAACTGAAACTGTGTATAAACTTTACAGGGACTGCTGTGTGGTAGCACTTACCACTTATCACTGACAGCTCATAATCACATTGACAGCTCTCCTAGCAGCCCAACATTATCTGTCCGCACACAAGGGCAGGCGCCAGGTGTACCACACCAGGCAATGCTGATAACACCCAACTCCACATCTGTGTTGTTGCGGCTACATGTCTGGCCTGATAATGGCTGTCCACTGACATATTTTGTACTGCAGTATCGGCCGAATGGGGCGCAACACTGGACACTTGGTGAGTCATCTGTACCAGGGAGTAATATCAGATGTAATAAATAATATCATTTAATAACTATGATGTCAGACCTCAGATAAAAAAAATTAAAATTGTTAATATGAAAGACATTCTCCAACCATTCACATAAATGTAACACTTTTCTTAGATTATTTTACGGCATTATCCAAAAATAAAATAGGCAAATGACACATTTTACTGTGCAGATGGGAATGAATGGTCCATCTAGTGCCTCCTTAATACTCACAACTTCCTGGCCTAAACAAATCACTGATTCGAAAAAAAGATGTTTGTATGAATGTATTGGGAAATTTGCAGCTATCTGAAGCTGAGCTGCATGAAAAGTGACTCAGGGAATTAGTGCCGCACAATGCAGTGTTCTGCCACATGGCCAGCTGGCTGCACTGACTAGTATCACACCTGCACCTCTTATGCAAATGCATCTGACCAGCCACAAGTGTGGGTGTGGCTGTCATGTACCATCCTCAATCTTGTAGAGCAGTATATAGTACAGCGTGAGGTGTGGGAACTTCCTTTATTTTAAAAATTGTAAAACAGAAAGTACTGGAGTTATTGGTTTAGTTCTCTTTTCTTTATACAGAACTGCATTTAAAATTTTATCTCATTAGGTTTTGAAAATGGTAGCTTGAAGGTGGCCTCTGTTCTGCTCAATGCATTTAGAGAGTCAAAATCAGAAGTTTCAGTCCACTTTGTCAATCATGTCTGCGTCTGTGTTGGTAATAGCAGTATGATTATTGTTCCGCAGCTCACCAAAGTTCCATGGATGATTGATTTACACCACAGATTGAGATGGCTCAAAAGAAAAAAATACCAGGGGGCTAAATCTGCTGAGGATGCTGGCCATTGAAGACCCCACCCCCCCCCCCCCCCCCCCACCTCCCCCAAAGAGATGAGACAGTCAGGGAGGTGTTTGCACAAGAGAGTCATTCATATTCATGTTAGGTCCTGCTCTTTGGAATGTGCTCAATCCCCCACAGCAATGAGTTACGGCTGCTGTGTAGTGTGTGTTTCAAATAAGGAAGTTCCTGCACCTCACCCAGTATAACTGAGGGGCTGCAGCTTCTTTTTTCCCAAAGTAGCTGCTTTCTTTGTAATTTACTTGATTAAATTTAGCTGGTTTAACCATGAGTATATTAAGCCTTATAATGGTAGTTTATTGTTAATACAGAATACAGATTAAGTCTCTATGATTTGCTTGTCTTTTGTCAACATATACTTTGACTTGTTCCCCATCCCTGAAGGTTTACCTTTCTAATGGAGCTATGGAACATGATGAATGAATGAGTGAACATCTGGCTAACTGCTTAAAAAATTATAGCTTTATTGGAACAATACTTATAAAGTAATATTTTGTCAACAGTGTCAAATGCCTTGAAGCCTCAACGCAGATTCACTGTTTCTGGCCTAAATCCAGCCTCTATATATCAGCTAAAGATAGAAGCACATAACATAGCAGGATCTTCAACTGCTGAATACACATTTGCTACTCTTACAAAGGATGGTGGTAAGAAATTATAGTATAAATTGCTCACATACTGAAAATTTTACGTTTTTGATATTTACTAAATTTATACACTCATACTTGATGTAGTGACATGACAAAAGTCCTTATTTTCTTCTGAATTGTTGTTAATAAGTGTAATTCATGTCATTAACAACCATAATAGTAGTAAAACGTAGAACCATAAGGTACTCTCATATATTTCATGGGATACCTTGCCAGTTACATAAAAAACAAACCATGCAAGTCCAAATAAAAGTAAATAGCCAAAAATACAAATTATTTACAAATAAAAATAGAATTGAAAGTTTTACTTCTCAAAAAATGTGGTAGTATAATTGACAGAGATAGCGAAATATCTGACAAGTGTCAAGCTCAGGATATTAAAATAAAATAGGAACAGAAAAGGGAGAGATTAGACAGATATGGAGAAGTTACATTGTAGTCAGAGTTAAACAGATTGTAGTGACTTGTGCCACTTGTGTGAACAAGCAGACACAGTGAAAGTTCATAAATAGTCTATGTGTCTACTCTTCTGTTATGTATTCTTTGATGTTACTTTTTCTCTCATTACTCCTTGCTTCTTAGTGACTAATGTAACTAGCACTATGAATAGCACACACCCTGTAATTAATATATGTAGAATAAATCGGTACTTGAGCAGACTACCACATGTTTGTACTACCACATGCCCGTTCTGACATCCGTAGTCACATCAGAACATACGTGTGTGTTACTTCCACACAACTATGTTGGGTTTATTTTCACATGCAAATGAATACTTCAGCAGCTATTACCAAACCAACCCAGAGTTGCGAGATGATTGGCAGCAAAGTCCAGTACTACGGTCTATGGTTTGCACAGATAGAGAGCTAGTTCATTTTATTGCAGATTTCATCAGATGAAACGAAGTCAGTTAAATTGTTGCAGCACTAACAGAAGACTTTGCTGCCGAGGTGCAAGATATCCATGTGACACTGCCAGAGGTGGAACAGTATGATGCTATAAAGAATGCTCTGATTACGCACCTGTCTCAATTGGAAGCAAAAATGCCTTGAGAAACTTCTGCGGACAAAAGAATTAGGAGACTTCATTCTGTCACACACTAGCCAGCAACACAGTCAGTGTTGATATGTTATGTGATATCTGGTTGTCGAGGTTACCTGCAGATGCACAGAGCATTCTAACAGTGTGTCAAAGAGATCTGAATGCATTAGTATAAACAGTGGATAAGATCCTGGAGATGTATCCCTCAATGAGTTCTGCAACTCTGATGATACAGCAGGGTAACAGAGCTGCAGGCGCAGTGGCTAGCACACTGGACTCGCATTCGGGAGGATGACGGTTCAATCCCACGTGCGGCCATCCTGATTTAGGTTTTCCGTGATTTCCCTAAAATGCTCCAGGCAAATGCCAGGATGGTTCTTTTGAAAGGGCACGACCGACTTTCTTCCCCATCCTTCCCTAATCCGATGAGACCGATGACCTCGCCGTTTGGTCTTCTCCCAAAACAACCCAACCCAACAGAGCTGCAGTGTCTTTAGCATCATTGCAGTCGCAGTTAGTAGAACTAACCACACAGGTTGCCGTGTTGCAAACAGTACATACCAAACAACAACTGTATCAGTGTTCATTGAGAAGTCATAACCGTTTGGCTGTGGTGTCAACCACTTGCTGGTATCATAAAAAATTGGTAAGGCTGCACAAAAATGCACACCACCATGCAAATGGAAGCGCAATGGGGAATCAGAGGCAGCTACACCTATCTCCACTAGTAATACATGCCGATTGTTCATCACAGGTCACAGTGCAATATTTAGTGGACACACGAGCTGAAGTATTGATGTATCCAACAACTAAATTACTGCATCACAACTGTGATGGTTATTACTTTGATGCCACTAATGACTCAAAGATTAAGACCTGTGGACAAGTTGCCTTAATACTCAGTCTTGGTCTCCATCAAGTATTCGAATGACAGTTCACAGTGACCAATGTCTTGCAACTGATCTTGTGGGCAGATTTCCTGTCTTTTTACAGTTTGAACAATGCAACAAAATATCTAGATGCTCAAGGAAAGGTCAGCTACACTTCCCCCATGGCAGTAAATGTAATCACCAAGGGTATCCAATATATGAGATGGCTGAAGGAGTTTTCTGAAGTTTTGCACAGTCACCTACATTACTGCCAGTTAAGCATACAACAGCGCACCACATTCTCACCCACACCACATTCTCACCACACCGGGCCCACATGCCTATGCCTGTCCTAGATGGCTGGCACATGAAAAACTAAAAATAGCCAATGAGGAATTTTGCAGTATGTTAGCACAAGGTGTATGTTAAACTTTGAGTAGTAACTAGGCAGCCCCTTTACATATTATTCTGAAGAAGAACAATGATTGGCATCCATGCAGTCCATACATCCATGCATACTACTGCCAGTTAAACACAGGGACCATTCTGGACCAGAATCCCAAGCTGCATATAGAGGATTTCTCCATCTATGTGCACAGTAAAACAATCTTTTCCCTGATCGACTTATTACCAAATACCAGATACCAGTAGCCACAGATGTCCCTAAAACAGCTATCACTATATCTTGTGGACTGTTTGAGTTTATGAGAATGGCATCTGGTCTCTGTTACTTGCTGCAAAAATTCCAGCATTCCATGGATGAAGTCACGTGAGAGTTTGATTTTGCTATATATACATAAATGATGTAATGTTGACTTCTGAGGAGGAACAATGATGGCATTTAACTCCATTGTTCGACCATTTATGCATGCACAGTCTACTAATTAACCCTTCAAAATGTATTTTTGTGGCAACAGAAGTTCATTTCCTGGGATACTCTGTTGACACAAATGGCATATGCCTTCCTCAAGATAAAATACAAGCCATAATCACATACCCTCGTCCAATCACAATTAGAGATCTTTGTTTGTTTCTCAGTGTTTTTAACAACATTTAATTTCCAATTATGCCCTGATCACAGCTTCATTAAATGAATTCTTAAGGGAGCACCAAAGCCAAATGACAGATTACAGTGGGCACGTAAAACAGACTCTGTTTTCCAGGCCATAAAGATAACAATATCAGATGCTACATGACTGACACATCTTATAGCACAAGCTCCACTGGCATTAATGGTTGACATGTCTGCTACCACTATTGGGGCAGTTGCACAACAGTCAATAGATCATTGTTGGCAACCACTCGAATTTTACAGCCACAGACTGTCACCCTTCCAACAATGGTGGGTGACATACAATTGTGAAATATGTGCTGCTACCAAATGTAACCAGATGTGAAAATTACCGAACTATCAGTTTAATAAGTCACAGCTGCAAAATACTAACACGAATTCTTTACAGACGAATGGAAAAACTGGTAGAAGCGGACCTCGGGGAAGATCAGTTTGGATTCCGTAGAAATGTTGGAACACGTGAGGCAATACTAACCTTACAACTTATCTTAGAAGAAAGATTAAGAAAAGGCAAACCTACGTTTCTAGCATTTGTAGACTTAGAGAAAGCTTTTGACAACGTTAACTGGAATACTCTCTTTCAAATTCTGAAGGTGGCAGGGGTAAAATACAGGGAGCGAAAGGCTATTTACAATTTGTACAGAAACCAGATGGCAGTTATAAGAGTCGAGGGCCATGAAAGGGAAGCAGTGGTTGGGAAAGGAGTGAGACAGGGTTGTAGCCTCTCCCCGATGTTATTCAATCTGTATATTGAGCAAGCAGTAAAGGAAACAAAAGAAAAATTCGGAGTAGGTATTAAAATCCATGGAGAAGAAATAACAACTTTGAGGTTCGCCGATGACATTGTAATTCTGTCAGAGACAGCAAAGGACTTGGAAGAGCAGTTGAACGGAATGGACAGTGTCTTGAAAGGAGGATATAAGATGAACATCAACAAAAGCAAAACGAGGATAATGGAATGTAGTCAAATTAAATCGGGTGATGCTGAGGGGATTAGATTAGGAAATGAGACACTTAAAGTAGTAAAGGAGTTTTGCTATTTGGGGAGTAAAATAACTGATGATGGTCGAAGTAGAGAGGATATAAAATGTAGACTGGCAATGGCAAGGAAATCGTTTCTGAAGAAGAGAAATTTGTTAACATCGAGTATAGATTTAAGTGTCAGGAAGTCGTTTCTGAAAGTATTTGTATGGAGCGTAGCCATGTATGGAAGTGAAACATGGACGATAACCAGTTTGGACAAGAAGAGAATAGAAGCTTTCGAAATGTGGTGCTACCGAAGAATGCTGAAGATAAGGTGGGTAGATCACTTAACTAATGAGGAGGTATTGAATAGGATTGGGGAGAAGAGAAGTTTGTGGCAGAACTTGACTAGAAGAAGGGATCGGTTGGTAGGACATGTTTTGAGGCATCAAGGGATCACAAATTTAGCATTGGAGGGCAGCGTGGAGGGTAAAAATCGTAGAGGGAGACCAAGAGATCAATACACTAAGCAGATTCAGAAGGATGTAGGTTGCAGTAGGTACTGGGAGATGAAGAAGCTTGCACAGGATAGAGTAGCATAGAGAGCTGCATCAAACCAGTCTCAGGACTGAAGACCACAACAACAACAACAACAACAGCAACCAAAAAATTTTAATATTACTTGTATGGTTGACAATTTAGCATTTGTATAGACTACAACCCTTTGACTTAAACTCTCAGGCTCAAACCAAGCAAAGCATCTCCAAGACTGCTGAAGCAGTTAAATTACATTGGTCAGTTTTCAACTCATTTTGTTTATGTACAGTGCAACCTCAGTGTGCCCGCAGATGCACTGTCCAATGTTGAAATCTTAAATATATTGGAGCGTACCACAGCACAGATCAAAACTATAGCTACAGACATTGATTTTGATGCTCTAGTGCAAGCACAACATGATGAGGAATTGTGCATGTTGCTCACACAACAATTTGAACTGAAACTATGACAGATAATCACACCTGAAACAAATGCCAGAATAATTTCGAACTTGGACGATAGCAGCTGCACATAGTCTAGCACATCCTTGAGTTTGAGGCACCATTATGTTAGTTGAGCACAGTTTCATATGGCCTGGACTGCAAAGCATTTGTCAAGAGCTGCATGGCATGTGTAAGGAATAAAATTTCGTTACATGTCAAGGCATCACTGGGCACACTTGTACTCCCAGTAAACAATTTGAACATGTCCACATTAACATTGTGGGACCTTTCTCAGTTTCTGAAGGCTACAGCTTCTGCTTCACAATAGTGGACCGATTCACCAGGTGGCCAGGAGCATTCCCAATGATAGATATCATGGTGGTAACGCAGAAATTCTTTTATGGGTAGATTGCTCAGTAGATTGCTTGATTTGGAGTGCCTTTACACATCACTTCTAACCAAGGATGTCAGCTGGAAATGTATCTTTTCAAGGCACTGGCAATGTTACTAGGTATTAAATGCATATGCACCGATCCTCAGAAGGCACACTTGATGACATCCATTTGTTTTCACAGACTTAGACAGCCTCACACAAATATTTTTGTACAGTGTCTCTGTTTGCAAACCGCTCCAACCACCATATAAGGGGCCATATGTTGTACGAAGTAGAGACAGTAATGTATTCGGAATTGACATTCATGGTGCACTAACTAAAGTTGTCATTGACTGGATCAAGCCTGCATCTTTTGATGTGCAAGATGCCACTAAAAGCTATCACCACCAGTTAACGAAAAATGAAGATGCCGCAACTGAAGACCCGTCTGCATGCCACCTTGCTGATGCCTCACAACAGTCACCAGGCATTATCCTGCAGGAGATTATGCCAAGCTTACCCATGCCTCACCCGGATGCCCCTCTATTCATGAGTGCCATGACAGCTGCGATAGGCACAATAAAAAGATTCACACAATCATAGCTTTCAGCCATTAAGACCTTTGTCAGCAGTAGACACACATACAGACATGCGCACACACACATTCATGAAAGCGCAACTTGCACACACATCTGCAGTCTCAGAGAGCTGAAACTACACTGCGAGCAGTGGCACCAGTGCATGATGGGAATGGTAACTGGGTGGGGGTAAGGAGGAGTCTGGGGCAGGGAGGTGGAGGGATAGTATGGTGGGAGTGGCAGACAGTGAAGTGTTGCAGTTTAGTCGGAGGGTAGGAGAGAAGGTGCGGAGGGGGGAGGGGGTAAGTAGCGGAAAGGAGGGAAATAAAAATAAAAGAAATTAAAAGACTGGGTTGGCGGTGAAATGACAGCTGTGTAGTGCTGGAATGGGAACAGGGAGGGGGCTGGATAGGTGAGTCACTGTCCTCGGAAAGTGTGTGTTATTTGCATTAAATGCATATGTGTGCATTTTCTGCATCATTGGTTGTCTGATTTTTGAGCAGGAGCAGGCACAGAATCTGAACATGAAATGACATTGATTTCCATCCATTCTTGCTTTGCATTATTCATGCATGAAACAGAGAAAGGCTCTGTAGTCTTTTGCTGGCAGTCCCATGCAATAACAAAAATTGAATTCAGCTTGTCTGAAGAGGCAATTCTTCTGATCATGGGTGACATAGCATTTCATGCATGACTCTGCTTTGCACAGAGCTGGGACAGTGTAATTGGCATTGTGCCGATGCAGCAAATCCTTAATGTAGAGTGCCCAGCCTTGTCTACACAGTGCTGATTTGTGAGTGCTGGGGTCAGCACTGTGGCTGGAGAAAAGGTTGTTTGTCTCAAGTGAAGTGATAACTGGTAGACAGAAATCTTGCTCAGCTAAATCTTGAACTTTGCATGCATCAATAACTTCAAGCATTTCACTGAGGCAAGGGTTGCAGTGCTTTAGAATTTTGGCCCTCAATTTCTGATCTTATAGATTCTGAATTATAGCATCATGAACCTTTTCATCCTGATAAGTTGTGCCACAGACACAATTGAATCTACAGTCTCTAGTTGCGCTCTGCAATTTCACAATCCATTCTTTATAGGATTGATCACTATGATGTTGACTGTGGAAAAGTTTATGCCATGCAACAAAACATGTATTTGACACTCAAAAAATACATCTGCTCTTGCAATTATGACCTTGTAGGGCTGGGTTTGCAGGTCACTAAGGGGAAACAGTTTCAGTAGGAGGCAGCAGGTGTACACTCCTACGCATGAAAAGAAAAGTGCACAACAGGTCCGCCTGTGGTCTTGTAGACATTGAATTGTTGATGCAGTTGTGTTATTTATTCTTTCTATGCTTCCTTCATGTCAGTGAACTGTCAGAATAGCAGGGCAGCAGCTGAATTCCTGAAGTCCACAAGGATGGAAATATGCGATGATATATTGGAGAACATTCCCATCTGCAAAGTTTAGGGGAACTATAGCAGGGTACTTCTGGCACCTTTTGCTGCTGGGCTGCTTGCACTGGTACAACGCAAGAGACTGCTGACAGTAGTTTGGTTATTTGTTGACCCTGAAACTGAACAAGAAATGCTACTCAGCACTTTGATGTTGCTCTCCACAGTTTGCCATGATTCAGTAAATATCTTCACTTAAATACTTGAGCTTAGTGTATGCACACAAACAAAAAAGAATTCAATAGAAAGAAAAAATTGTTCTGCTCTGGTTTCCATAGCTCCTTTTTCCACTTTCTTTTTCTCGTCACCAGTATGCTGTGTGTCTCTTTGCACACTGTGTGTTTCTTTAGTGGATACAGGAGTGGAGAACAGTTGCCATTCATAACAGAGAATTCGGATATTAATTTATTCTACATCTGATATAAAATAGTTGAAATAATACATAACATTATTCCTATATTTGCAGTATCAGTTACTAACAGTAGATTTGAATGTAGAAATATATACAGATACAAAAGATTTATAAATCTTTCACTGTCAGTACAATGACTGTTCAGAAGGTGTCGATGCCTGTCCACTATGAAAGTCTGTAAACGTTATTCAACTGGCAAAAACACGAAATGGGCTCAGTGCATGAATGTTTGAACACCCACTACAGGAGCTCTGGAGACGGGATGCTTGCATCTCATTAGCAGCAGTGTAATTACTCATGGCAGTGCCCTTGTGCTGCAGTGGCAGCTGTAGCAAACACGGCTTAGTAACTGGCGGCGCGCATATTTGAATGTGCGGCTGACCCTATAATGGCCAATACCACAGGGAGTACTCTTGCTGAATGTCCTCTGTAACAGGGTATTCCAGCTGGCATGCCTGCTGGCTGGCAGCTGGGTCCTTATAGCTGCAGGTAGAAGGGGATATGCAAACAGCAGATGCACAGCAGTATGCCTGCTGGCTGGCAGCTGGGTCCTTATAGCTGCAGGTAGAAGGGGATAGGCAAACAGCAGATGCACAGCAGTCACGCAGCCAGCCTGTACCCTCGGTGACAGTACTGCACCTGCCGATCACTCATGGACTGGAGCGGCCAAGTGGCTGGTGCATGCGCAGAACATGTGCAGTTGGGCTGCCTGGTGGATAGCCTACACTACCTGCACCTGCCCACAAGTGATCTGAGGGAAATACAGGAGCACTCTTGCCAACTGGGCGGTATTGGAACAGATTGCTCTGTAAGATGGCTTAATAGACCCGAATGTCTGCTGCACCCCACTGAGCATTTGGATCCTCTGACATGGTACTAAAGCAATGTGCTCACAAGAGGGCAGGTGGTGGGGTGATGCGCAGTGGCAAGGAGTAGTGTATCACATGATGCTCCAGGCGATAGTGTCATTCCGATGTGTGCCCGTAGCACACACATTGAGATGCGTGTATAACATGTAGCGTTGATTTTCATGTTAGTTTAGATATGGTCAGGTTAGTTAACCACTATGAGTTCATTATGGGTGACATCAAGCAGACACAATGAGTATTATATTAAGAAGTGACAGTGATAGTTTTTCAAGCATATAAATTTTGTTAGCCAGAAGCAGAAAAACAGTGGCTCGGAGTAACACTCATCCCAGTGATGCCAGTTACCAAGGTATCTGACGACTGCAGTGTGAGGTGTGTGTCATAGACAGAGAGCTCACTGGTGACACTGTAAAGATTCTTTGTCTTTCTCTGCACAGAACACACCACACTGCTGCCTTCTTACCTGCACCCTGCTATAGTTCCCCTCAACTTTGCAGATGGGAATGTTCTCCAGTATATCATTGCATATTTCCATCCTTGTGGACTTAACCCCCATTAACAACTTTCCCCATCTTCCTTATTTATTAAGTTAATTTATTTTAATGGTATTTCTTTATTTTCTCAATTATTTATTCTATTACCTTTTTGCCTAAATTTATCTCTCCCTCTCTTTTTGGCTGTTTCTATGTCTCCTTTTCTGTTTTCCTCCTAATTCTTAATTGAACAATTAGTTTCACTTCTGTCTCACTTCCCCTTAATCCAGCTGTACTTTGTACTCTATCCTATCGTCTCTGGACTGTAGCTGGTACAGTTCTTACTAGTGCACTATGTTTGACCTCCTACTCTCTCTGATACAGCTCACTTTGTTTTTGTCTCCTCTCATCCTTGCAACAGATGATTCCCTCTCAACCTAGGGTCTGAGTTACCTATCCCTTCTTCCTAACTGTCCCCAATCTCTCCGTCTTTCCTTTTTTAGGAAAGAACTACCAGTTCTGTTTTTCTCCACTTTTGTGTATATACAGGGTGTTCATTTTAAATGAAGACATTGAAGTATCTCAAAAACTACACGTCAGATAAAAAAAAGTTATAATTCAAACTTGTCTGTCCAATGATACCACACTCGACCCCCCACCCAGCCCCAACTTGGGTAGCAGTGGGTGGCTTTGAACTCTTCAATGGGAACCCCCATTTCTTGTTGTAGATTACAGTTATGGCAAACTCTACTTACATTTTGTCTGAAACATTTGCTTTGTTTCACCACAGATGTTGGTGTAATCAGCATAATATAAATGGTCACACAATCATAAATTATGACTTGCTACTCAATGACCCTTGAATTTTCAGTGGTACGTGGAACCCCACCTCCATGTTGCGAGGGTAGAACAGGCCAGTATATCATAATTTCTAATCGGAAACCCCATTTACAATATTGTATTTATTTGACATATTGAATAAGGGACTGATCGACGCGGCACTGTGGCCGTGGCTCCAGGTGAATGCTACTCTGTGTTTCCAATTAGAATGAGTGTTCAAACAAAGTACCAGCAACTTCAATACACTTAGTGGTCTGCTTTTCAAATGACCATACACAGGACAGAAGCGTATCTGTGGGAATGTCAGACCAGGCATTTTTGATGTTGTCAAACATTGTCTTCATAGCCTGTTGGCACTTGCTGGTACACCTTATGTTTTAAATATCCCCACAGAAAGAAATTGGTGATGTCAAATCCTGCGACCTACCAGGTCAATTAATAGCCACCTCTGCTGACCCACCAACCAGTGTAAACATGGTCAGATAGCTCCCATGCTTCAGTTGTGCAATGCAACTGTCATGCTGTAACCACATACATTGTTGAACATCCAGGACAATATCTAACAGTAGTACCAGCAGTTCCTGATCCAAAAGTGTTCAGTATTTGTGTCCATTCAGTTTGCCATTGATAAAATGTGGACCAATGAATTTGTTCCCCATGATGCCACGCCATACTTTAACCAATCAATGACATTTGTGATCAACTTGCCATAAACAGTTGGGATTGTCTACACTCCAGTACTGCCTGTTATGGAGGTTAGTGCTATGATGGTTTGTGAATGCAGACTTGTCAGAAAATAGTACCTGGCCAAAGAATGTGGGGGTTGTTTGCATTTGTTGACAGGCTCATTCGCAAAATGCTACCCAGTTATGGAAATTGGTGACATGAATTTCTTGATCCAGTGACACGTGGTATGGATGATACTTAATGATGATGCAGTATTGTGACAATACTACCTACAGACATACTGGAATTGCGGTGTAATTGTGGGGTGCTTACCCATGGATTGTCGTGCACTGTCGCTAGTACAGCTATTTCATTAGGTTCTCCTGTAACTTAATTCATTTCCTTTTGCCGATCTGTATGCTGCCATCAGATGTTAAGGTGTTAACAATCTTGTAAAATAACAAACAAGAGCTAGCTTTCTCTGGAAAATGCTTGGCATACAGGGCAACAGCAGCCTCAATGATTCTCCTACAGTCTCTGTAAATGAGTATCATTACACTTTTTTCTTCTGTGGTTATGTCATGCATCACCCACTTGCACATCTGTTCTCCACATGATAGGCAGGTGTGCAGGCAATAAACACTTTGCAAGTATTGTAATGTTTAAAGCCACTATCTGCTCTATGTCTGCACGATATGTGAGCTCTTGTTGCAGTGTACTGCCTGTTATGATACATCATAGTTCGCTGCACAGCCATGGTGGCTGGGAATCGAACCCAGGAGTCCGTGATCCAGAGGCAGCAACGCTAGCCCCTAGACCACGAGTTGCAGACTTATACAAAATTGTGAATGGGGGTTTGCAGTTAGAAGTTATGCAATACTGGCCTGTCATACCCTCACAGCATGGAGGTAGGATCAGACGTGCCATTGGATATACAAGGGCCATTGAGTGGCATGTCATAAATTACAATTTTGAACCCATTTCTATTCCACTGATGACAGCTCCATCAACGGTGAAATGAAGAAAATGCTTCAGACAAAACGTATGGAGATTTTGCCATAGCATTGCATTCTGCATTAAGAAACGGTGGTTCCCATGGAAGATTTCAAAGTTGCCGAGTTGATGATTGTGGTACCATTGGATTTCCACCTCCCCCCCCCCCCCTCCCTTCACCCCTCAACTCTGCCCCCCAGAACATACAAATTTGAATTATAACTTCTTTTTGATCCGACGTGTAGTTTTCAAGATATTTCAGTGTCTTCAGGTAAAATGAACATGCTGTATATCAGCAGTGTTCTGAAGTTTGCCTCATGAAGGGAATTGATTGCTAGCCATTCTGTCTCCTTTAATTTTACATTTTTTCCAATTCTTTTTTTTTTTTAATACACACTTTATCATTTGCCATTACAACTATGTGCTCCTCTTATTTTCTTTTCAAGTTTTAATTAATTTATCACACATTACCCTTCCGACTTACCATCTCATACTGCTATTCCTCATTCATAAGGCACACTTCAGCAGGTTGCTGTGTAAAACAGAACAACAGCAATGGACACATTCTTTCACTCTATCATGGTATGAAAAGAAATTGGTATTTAGGTCTTTCTTATTTCTTTATTTGCTGCTGCTTCAGTCCGGAGCGACGCTGCTGCTACAGTCTCAGGTTCGAATCCTGCCTTGGGCATGGATTTGTGTGATGTCCTTAGGTTGGTTAGGTTTAAGTAGTTCTAAGTCTAGGGGACTGATGACCTCAGAAGTTAAGTCCCATAGTGCTCAGGGCCATTTGCTGTCTATACAATAACCAGTTTTCAGACATTGTAATTGGTTTCTTCTGTTCTCTTGATTTATTTATTTTTTACTCAGTTATGCAGTGCGTTAAAAGTATTGCAGGTTGATACAGCACATTTTTGTACATATTCCATATTGACACTGCATTTTACTTGCAGGTTTCCTTTTAGAGTTTCCACTTGTAGACTTTCAAGTAATATATCATAATGAAACTTCCTGGCAGGTTAAAACTATGTGCCGGACCAAGACTCGAACTTGGGACCTTTGCCTTTCTCAGGCAAGTGCCCATTAAAGGCAAAGGTCCCGAGTTTGAGTCTCAGTCCGACACACAGTTTTAACCTGACAGGAAGTTTCATATCAATGCACACTCTGCTGCAGAGTGAAAATCTCACTCTGGAAATATATCATAATGTTTCAGTGACACAAGGAGATGTAAATCTGGGGCAGTCAGTTTCCTTTTGTTAAAGGCTGCAAATTGAGTCTGTGATTGGAGATCAAGATGATGTTGAGATACAGATGTTATTCAGCTTTTGTTAATTCTGTGGATGGAGTTGTGACATAATAACAATGTTCATGAACCACATTTTTGTCTTGCCCCTTTACTGTAAGGACCTCTGCTATGTGTGCAAATTTTAGTAACTTCTATGGGTTGACAGGAAGTGCAAAATGGCTAAGCAGGGATGGCTAGAGGACAAATGTAGGGATGTAGAGGCTTATCTCACTAGGGGTAAGATAAATACTGCCTACAGGAAAATTAAAGAGACCTTTGGAGAAAAGAGAACCACTTGTATGAATATCAAAAGCTCAGATGGAAACCCTGTTCTAAGCAAAGAAGGGAAAGCAGAAAGGTGGAAGGAGTATATAGAGGGTTTATACAAGTGCGATGTACTTGAGGACAATATTATGGAAATGGAAGAGGATGTAGATGAAGATGAAATGGGAGATATGATACTGCGTGAAGAGTTTGACAGAGCACTCAAAGATCTGAGTCGAAATAAGGCCCCAGGGGTAGACAACATTCCATTAGAACTACTGACGGCCTTGGGAGAGCCAGTCCTGACGAAACTCTACCATCTGGTGAGCAAGATGTATGAGACAGGTGAAATACCTTCAGACTTCAAGAAGAATATAATAATTCCAATCCCAAAGAAAGGAGGTGTTGACAGATATGAAAGTTACCAAACAATCAGTTTAATAAGCCACAGCTGCAAAATACTAACGCGAATTCTTTACAGACGAATGGAAAAACTAGTAGAAGCCGACCTCGGGGAAGATCAGTTTGGATTCCGTAGAAATATTGGAACACGTGAGGCAATACTGACCCTACGACTTATCTTAGAAGCTAGATTAAGGAAAGGCAAACCTACATTTCTAGCATTTGTAGACTTAGAGAAAGCGTTTGACAATGTTGGCTGGAATACTCTCTTTGAAATTGTGAAGGTGGCAGGGGTAAAATACAGGGAGCGAAAGGCTATTTACAATTTGTACAGAAACCAGATGGCAGTTATAAGAGTCGAGGGACATGAAAGGGAAGCAATGGTTGGGAAGGGAGTGAGACAGGGTTGTAGCTTATCCCCAACGTTATTTAATCTTTATATTGAGCAAGCAGTGAAAGAAACTAAAGAAAAATTTGGTGTAGGTATTAAAATCCATGGAGAAGTAATAAAAACTTTGACGTTTGCTGATGACATTGTAATTCTGTCAGAGACAGCAAAGGACTTGGAAGAGCAGTTGAACGGAATGGATAGTGTCTTGAAAGGAGGATATAAGATGAACATCAACAGAAGCAAAACGAGAATAATGGAATGTAGTTGAATTAAGTTGGGTAATGCTGAGGGAATTAGATTAGGAAATGAGACACTTAAAGTAGTAAAGGAGTTTTGCTATTTGGGGAGCAAAATAACCGACGATGGTCGAAGTAGAGAGGATATAAAATGTAGACTGTCAATGGCTAGGAAAGCGTTTCTGAAGAAGAGAAATTTGTTAACATCGAATATAGATGTAAGTGTCAGGAAGTCATTTCTGAAAGTATTTGTATGGAGTGTGGCCATGTAGGGAAGTGAAACGTGGACGATAAATAGTTTGGACAAGAAGAGAATAGAAGCTTTCGAAATGTGGTGCTACAGAAGAATGCTGAAGATTAGATGGGTAGATCACATAACTAATGAGGAGGTATTGAATAAGATTGGGGAGAAGAGAAGTTTGTGGCACAACTTGACTAGAAGAAGGGATCGGTTGGTAGGACATGTTCTGAGGCATCAAGGGATCACCAAATTAGTATTGGAGGGCAACGTGGAGGGTAAAATTCGTAGAGGGAGACCAAGAAATCAATACACTAAGCAGATTCAAAAGGATGTAGGTTGCAGTAGGTACTGGGAGATGAAGAAGCTTGCACAGGACAGAGTAGCATGGAGAGGTGCATCAAACCAGTCTCAAGACTGACGACCACAACAACACACATGGGGAATGATTACACACATCTAGAAATTTTGACTTTTCATCTGAGTTTGTATGATAATATGAATTTCTGACTAAATGGAATGCGCTGATCACGAATCTAAGGCCTGTTTCTCTACAGCACATGAGGTTTTCGAACCATCATCATCCTCATCATAATCTTTGAAATCTGTTCTTAGTGACATCAGAAAACAATTACAGGAAGATGGAGATAAAATGGAACAATAAAAGGGTAAAATAAAGTTTCATGAAAGATGTAATAATTATAAGAAGCAATATGGTGATTTGGACACGTTCCAGGTGGAGGTATTCCTTCCGTTTATGTTTACTCTTGAACGAATGCTTGATTTCCTTCATTTTGCGTGTGACTTCTTCATGTGTGATAAGCCACCAGTAGTCAGACACCATGTTTATTCCCCAGAAACCTTGATAATCATGTTCCAGAGTTTTAAGTTTCTGATGGAACCAGTCAGCATGTTACTCTGATGTTTCAGCCAAATTGTCCTGAAAATTGTCTGGAGGACCTAACTGTTTGGATGACTATAGCATATCTTGCACTATTCCCTTATAATCAGGCTGTTTATTCTGTCCAAGGAAACAATGCAGAACTGTTTTGTTTCCATCATTGTACTTTCAAAATTTTTATCAGGCACCAACTTACTTACATGCAATCCAACAAATATCCCTTCTTTCAACTTTGCAGCCAATAGATTTCGGAACTGGCTACACAGGTATTGGACACAGTTTCCTTTTTTGTCCAATGCTTTCATATACCACTTCATCAGTCCTAATTTTTTGTGCAGTGGAGGCAATGAAATATGATATGGTTTATCCAAATGCTCATTCACAGTGTTCTTCGATCCCTGTATCAGGTTTTTCCTCTTAGGCCACTCTCTCTTACTCCAGTGCTCATGATACTACTACTACTACTACTAGTAGTAGTAGTGGCCTATCCACACATATAGCATAGCATCTTGGTACACCCTTTTGGCTGGCAGAGAAAAATACAAGTCACTTTAAAGTCACCACATACAAACCAATGGTGTTCTTCATACTTCACATTTTGAGCGAGTACACTCATAGTACTGCATGTCTCTATTAAGTGTACTGAATCTGCAATTGAAATTGGAGCTAGCTTATTTCCAGTATGTAACAACACTGCTTTCATATTTTGCTTTGAAGAATCTACAAGTAACCGCCATTGCTTACTGTCATAGTTTGGAGCTCCCACTTTCATCACTAATCTAGTAGTGTCATCCAAAACACCATTAAATCATCTTCAACAAAAAATCCCCTTAAGTCTTTATAATTATTTCTGAACATTGAATATGATGTACTGTATGCAAGAAAATTACTTTCACTGAGATGTGATCTCAGAAGCTGTGCTGCATTTTTTGAGAGTTGAGTTGTATAACTGCCATTGGGTATCATAGACTATTGCAAGTAAGTTTAGACTACGGTAGTTTTCCTAGTAGCTTTGGTCAGCTAAGATCATAAACAAATTACCTATGTGTGCTGCGTACCTGTTGAGTGCACTCAGTGTCTTACTAGAGTCCCCTAATTGGAAGTAATGAACCATCTAGAAACTGAGTGAGGATATACAAAGGGCCACTTACATAAAATATTTGTCCTACATAGCTATTCTCTTGATTGTTAACTTCTGTATGAGTAAGAAGTTGGGGTCCTATCAGTAACACACTTGCAGTAGTCAGATTTACTACTTTCATGACTTAACTCTGGTTCAGAGAATTTAAATGTATCCATTGATGTTAGTAGAGAGTGGATTGATAGCCTGGACCATGAGAGACAGGTATAACTGCCAAATCTGAGTATTTTTATCATGTTTCCCTTGTATCCTGCTACTTTCATCATACAGAGAAACCAATGATTGACCTGACTCTTCTGTTAGTGCTTAGCGAAGTTCAAACACTTCATTTTACTTTCACTCTATTTCCTTAATCACTCCACACATATATGAGAGACAAGATTTGAAGCAAATGACATGTCCTGATCTCCAAACTTAATGTCAAAAAAGAAAAATATAATTTCTGCACAAATTCTATTAATTGTCTCAGCATCTTGTACTTATATCATGTAAGCTACACATATGTAACAAAATGTATACGGGCCATTAGCACACTGCCTTCCTGACATTTTGAACTTGACTTCGATGACATTTTGAACTTGGCTTCGATGAAATAACACCACTCACAACAACACGCATAAGCCTCTTCTTCTAGCTGTCACACTCACTGAGTTGTTGATATCTGTGGTCGTAATGAAGCATCTGCTTTGAAGTTCATTCTCCCTCATCAACTCCAGCATCCTACACAGAAACAATGTTGCCACATGTATATAAATTATACTACATAACACAAATTTGACAGCCAATAGTAAATATAATGCAGTAGATTGAGAGGAGGGGGTAGCTGTGCAGGAAAAACAGAGGGTGATAGGGAAAAAAAGATGATACCATTTTCGTGTTCAGGGATGCCATATTAGTAACAAACACCACTTACTTTCCAAAGCCTTGAATGTGTGCTGACCTGTTATTAATTGTCATAAGAAACTACTGCATTATTGAAATTGATCACATATAAATCATTTTGATTCTAATCATATTCTGTTTGAGTTGATGCTTAGTATTTCATATTCCAGAATTGCCACCATTGGAGTTAATGAATGGAGGAAGTCCATCATCTCCTTTTTATGCAGACATTAGAATAATAATTCCACTTGTTGTGGCCTTTGTGGCAGTAGTGGGAGCTGGCGCTGCTGCTGCCCTTTGCTGGAGAAATAGTAAGTTTCATACAATTTCCAAGACTAAAATAGTGAACAAACAATACAGCACATACTCCATAGCACAAAAAAGGGCACACCATGAAGGAACTATCTGAATGGGATGGAAATTGGTAGATGTGATGTGCATGTACAGACAAACAAATGATTACAGTTTCAGAAAAAATTGGATGATATTCAAGAGAAAGAGCTTCACAAGTTGATCTTATCAGTAACTTACTGGTCCACCTCTGTCTCTTATGAAAGCAATTATTCAGTTTGGTACTGATTGACAGAGTTTTTGGATGTCCTCCTGAGTGATATCACTCCAAATTCTGTCTAACTGATATGTTAGATTGTCAAAATCCCTAGATGTTTGGAGGGTTCTTCCCACAGTTCTCCAAACGTTCTTAGTTGAGGAGAGATCCGGTGAACTTGCTGGCCAAGATAAGGTTTGGCAAGGATGAAAACAAGCAGTAGAAACTGTTGGCATGTGCGGGCAGGCAGTATCTTGCTGAAATGTATTCCCAGGATGGCTTGCCATGAAGAACAACAAAACTGACCATAAATATCATTGACTTATTGCTGTGCTTTAAGGGATGACAACCAAAGTGCTCCTGCTATGAAAAGAAAAGGCACCCCAGACCATCACTCCTGGTTGTTGGGCCATAAGGCAGGTGACGGTCAAATTGGTATCCCACCACTGTCCAGGGCTACTCCAATCAATGAGACTCTAGGGTGAAGATGCGTCTGGAGACGTCCTGGACGGCTGTGGGATACCAGCCTGACTGTTACCCACCATTCAGCCTGACAATGAGAACTGTTTGTGTGGGGTGCCGTTTCTTTTCATTGCAGGACTCCTTTGGTTGTCATCCTCTGCACACCTACAGCAGAGCGGTATGTAATGATATTCTGCACCCCATTTTGTTGCCCTTCATGGCAAGAAATCCTGTGCTTACATTTCAGCAAGATAACACCTGCCTGCACACAGTGAGGGTTTTTGCTGTTTGTCTTCATGCTTGCCAAGCCCTACCTCAGCCAGCATGGTTGCTGGATCTCTTCCCAATTGAGAACATTGAGAGCATTCTGGGCAGGACCCTCCAACCAGCTTGGGATTTTGATGATCTAACATGCCAGTTGAACAGAATGGCATGATATCCCTCAGGAGGTCATTCAACAACCCCATCAATCATTGCCAAGCCAAATAACTGCTTGCATAAAATAAGGGCCAGAGGTTAACCAACATGTTATTGACTTGCTCGATTTGTGAAGCTCTTTCTCTTGAATTTCTCTCATCTAGTTTTTCTGAAATTGTAATCATTTGTTTTTCTGTGCATGTACATCACATCTGCTGATTTCCATCCCATACAGACAATTCCTTTATGGTGCTTCTTTTGTCTTACTTGGAGCTCTTTATACAAGTTATATGCATTAGTGTTTACTGTCATTTCACAACAATAATTTGTGTAGATCATATATCTTTGAAGTATATTTCACCCCATGTATGCACTTCAAATAATCTCAATGTTTCAATGAGAATAAAAGGGAGAATGAATATTAACAATATTTGAGATAGAAGAGGAGGATGAGTAGCTAATAAGTTACCTATGCTGAAACATAAAGGGTGGGATTGATGACATAAAAACAGAGTAAAAAAACAAGATACTCCAAAAGGTTGCTTTTTAGAGATAGGTGTGGCTAATTTCAAAGTTTTATGTCAAGTTTGGTGCAGATCTCCACCGTGACTTCTTAACAGGTCCAAGATTGTTCTAGATCAGACATATTTTATGAACAAATGAATTCTAGATTTAAGTTCCAAAGCCTTATTTTGTAACAATTTAGAGAGGCACGCTGCATTGATGGTTCAAACCAAGGTGACTCGTGTAGTTGTTCATTTGTTTTGCACAGTCATATTTTCATTTTCCTTCCCAAAGAATATACTACATGCAGTGCAAATATGCAATCAGTCCTGAAGGCAATGAAGCAGAAAATGTATAAGAATCACAGATAACATATCCAGCAGAGAAAAATTGTCAAAACAATACAGGAAATCGTTTTTCTTTTCCATCATCCAGGGCAATACACATCATTCTGCTGATTATCAGGCATGTGGAAATATGGGGAAATTTGCAAGCAGGCAAAACAGTCAAGGATGCCCAGGGAAACACATTGTGACACAACATTCTTTAGTCAGAGGGCTGTGTAATTGTGAGAGATGGGTTGGCAATAAGAGACTACAAATATAAACTGCATCCAGTGAAGTCAACTGCCTGGCAATGACATACTCTATATTGATCACTCTGACAAGATGAAGTCACCCTGACCTGCCTCCAAGTAAGAGACTATTCATAAATGCATTCCTTGGAATGAGTATTACACAGAATACCCAAAGCAAGGAGAATATAAGAAGGAGATTGTCAAAAGCAAAGAAAGCTTTAATCAGTAAAGGAGTCTACTGAAATCAAATATTAATATGGTGCTGATGAAGAAGTTTGGAAAATAAATGTCTGGAGCAGAGCATTGTATGGTAGTGAAATACTGACTATCAGAAATATTTGCAGGAAGAAACTTAAAATATCAAAAATTATACGGACAGATAAAGAACAAAATGAAGAATTACTAAAAAGAATAAATGAGGATAGAATTCTGTGGAAAACTCTTACCAGGAAAAGGGGCATGTCTGCTTTGGGTTCAGGAATAGTTACCAAGGCACAGAAAGGAACAGTAGAGAGGAAAAAAATAGTACAAGAAGACCACTACTAGGTCTGCCTCTGTAGCTGAGTGGTTGCATGTCTGATTGCCATGTGGAAAATCTGGGTTCAATTCCCAGTATTACCAGGGATTTTTCCATGGTGGAGGACTGGAATGGTGTCCACTCAGTCTTATGATGCCAATTGAGAATGTGTTTGAAGAAGAAGGAGCAGTTCCAGTGTCTGGAAAGCTGGGAGAGTGGTGTGCTGACCCCAAGACCCCCCAAGCAGCATCTGAATGACATTGTATCGCAGAAAATAATTTATTGTTTTTAGTTTAGACCAAAACTAAAATGTGCAAAAGAGATTATAGAGGTTGTTGAGTGTAATAGTTAAACAGATATGAAAAGATGAGTGCAAGACAGGAAACACTGAAAAATGGTATCAAACCTATCAAAAGACTGATGACAAAAAAAAAATTGTTGTTATTTGATTCCTTGGTGAGAGTAAAATTTTGTCGCTATAGGAGTTTTGTGCCACAAACAGTATGGGTAGTGATTTGGTTTAATGAAGCACATGTGGATGTCATCCATTACTCTTATGGTGGAAAAGTTCTGATAGCATCTAAGTGCTTTAGGAGTAAAGGAGATCACTCACTCAGAAGCAGAAATGGTGAAACGTTGACAGGTACAGGCATAAAAGCGAGTAAACTTGCTAGCTTTTGGAGTAAATCCTTTCTGAAACTGTAATACAACAACAACAACAACACACACACACACACACACACACACACACACACACACACACACACACACCAATGTCCCTACATGGTGCCAGCTGGACACAAAATGTGCATTCAGCTGGCACCATATATGCGCACGCGCACGTGCGCGCGTGTGTGTGTGTGTGTGTGTGTGTGTGTGTGTGTGTGTGTGTGTGTGTGTGTCAAAGACTAAACGCTTCTGCTTTTTGGTGACTGATTTCCTTTACTCCTAAATTGTCCAGTACCTTGGTTGTTAAATAATTTACGTGACCATCCACAGTTTTAATAACTTCACCGGATGCTTCCAAATAGAAAATTTTGATTAATCACATATCATCTTAGTGGCAACTCATAAAAAGCTGGAAAAGAACTGTGTTACAGAATCCTAGTCAGGTAGAAATCTGTTGCCTGATTATCGACACATGTCCCTGTTGTCTGGATGAAGTTAAAGTATTTTTAGAGACCCAAGAAATGTTTGTGAGTAAGGAAATAAGAAAAATACCGTGATGTGCAACATGACTCAATCTTATGCATTAGTTTTCAGTATCAGCTTACACTCTGCTGCTTATAGGATGGACATTCAATAAATAATTCAACTTTTTTTTTCTCAGCCAAATTCAGATGAAAAGATGTGGAATTTATTGTGGGACATGTGGAATATTCCCACTTCGGCCCCTAGGGAAACGGTATGTGGATGATGCAGAGGTTATTGATGCAGCATGAATTTGGCTCCAATATTGACTACTAGAGTGGTACAATGCAGGTATACAGGCACTCCCATTAATGTGGCATAAGGCCATCGTAATTGAATGGAGATTATGTTGAAAAATAGAGTGGGGAATAATATGGCATACTGGAATCCGGAATAAAACCAGACAGTTTTTAGAAAAAAAAGTGTTGCATTACTTATTGAATGCCCCTTGTAACATTTCCTGAAAACATAGAGGATAATTTTCCTGAATTGGTCAGATAAAAACAAGGTTACAGTAGAAAAAACATCTCTGATGCTTAAAACAACTGCCTTGTTTCGTTTTGCATTCAATAACAATTCTCTGTGTAGGTCAGAAATTACACTTTCATTAGAGTATTATAACCTTGATTAATTTTGGAACTCTGTTGTGAAATTACTTAAAGGAATTTAAGGTCTTTCACTTTTGTTGTATTAAATCAGGTAAAGTTACTAATGAGTTATGTATTTTCATTATTGCAACACACCAGAAAAGTTTTTACACTCAGGTTCTGACGCAGCTTGCATATTTGTAAAACTAGATGTAAAAGTGAGTGAATACTTCTCTTATTAGTAAGACAATACTAAATTGTAAAACATGGCTTCAAAGTTAGCAAAGAGGATAAAATAACTATATTATTTGTGCCTTTGAATCATATATTTCTTAATTTGTCTTGTTATCTTTTCATGTGACTCATTGGCTTGTAAAATACCATATTTTAGGGGCAACCGTTTTAGAGCAAAACCGGCCACTGAAAGAGACCTTGGACAATCAGCAGAATGCCGAAGCTCAGAGGGAAAGATATTATGCCACAATCCACAAGGTAGCTTTGCAAGCTAGTGGTGATAAAATACCAGGTAAAGAAAGCCTCAGGACTGTCTGAGTGAAAATTTTCTTTGATGTTCTTCTGTGCAGTGAAATTTCAAAAAAACTGTAGTTTGACTGATGTGCACAGTTTCAGTGGGTAGTCATGTTTAGCCTCAAAGCAATTGTAATAATATGAGCATGTGGATACCTACACTCCATGGGATTTATGGTGTAGGTATGTGTTCTGATTTCAGTATGTTTGTTTTTGCAGAAACATCAGAGGACATATCACCATATGCAACATTCCAGCTATCAGGTCCTGGTGTAGACCCAAACAACACTCTTCTGCACAGTTTTATGTATCACGAACAAGCTATGACTGAAGGGTGTGCATCACCACCACCACATGCAGTATGTTCTTTTATTTACATACATTTTTGAACTCTGAGAAAAAATAATTCTCTCTCAAAGATTTTTCAAAATATTGTGTAGTAATTTTATAATGAAAATAATCTCAGGAATATAGAGTTTAAGATCAAAAGAACATCTCTAAAAAAGGTGGCAAAAGTCTAATGTGTATGTAAATAATTCAGTAAAAAATAAGAAGGGTTTTGAGGAAGCAAAACTATTGAAGGGCTGGAGAAACTCATTTTTGTTGTGTTTCAGTGGTCTCTGGTCATTACAGAATTTTAAGCCTGTTTTCCTTAACCCCATTTTATGTCCTCCAAGACAGAAAAAAAAACCGCTGATGTGTCATTAGCTATTGAATATTTTGTCAAAATGCTTCTGAGCACAAAGATTTGCCACAGGTATTTTATGATGACACTGTAATTTAAACTGCAATATCTTATAAACTGCATCTGTTTTTAGGCGTGCGAAACATGCTCACTTAACTAATTACATTCACAGATAATGTTTCAGGGAGCAAGAGCTGTTTATCTGTAACATAAAGACTGCGTGTTAGGTGAGACAAAGAAGTAAGTTCTTCCTCTGCAAAATAGAATTGTCATATCAATTTCTGCCCTTGAATTAAAGTTAGTTACAGCTTCTCTCTTACCTTGTACGGAAATACAAGCTCACGCATATTTCACATCAATACCTTAGTGAACAACGCCTACATTACTCTCATGTTATTATCAGAACAGGTTAGTATTTTCCTCTTCAATCCTCTTCTTTGCCTTAGTAATGCCCTTCTCAAACAAGTGAACAAGAATTTTTTTCCATTTGAATTGCTGTCTCTTTAAAGGATTATTAATAATCATATGTGCATCATCAACAATATAAAAATCCAGGTTTACACATGAACTCATCGCAGCCACCTTCATGAGAGAGTAAAGACACACAACACACTAACTTCCCCTATGGTATCAGCCTAGAAAGTCTTTGTTCCAGGCCAAGGGTTACACCTGTAAGTACATAATTTGATTGTTGCATTCTTACATTTAGGCATATCCTTAAACTTTCTCTCACAACCTTCATCTTTTTTAATGAAAAGTTTGACACACCTCTTTCACCAGTAAGTAAATTCCAGTTTATGTACCTGTGAATACAATGTTTTTCAGTTTCATCTTCCAGATCCTACATTATTTATTACTATAAAATTAGTACTGTGTATAATTTCAGGTAATAAAAACTGCAACAAGGAGAAGAGGAAGTAGGAAAACTGAGGTGGATTCTGATGAATCAGATTCAGACCCTGATCAATTGACATCTAGTCGAACAGAGTCTTCCAATCAGCTTGATGCAGCAAAGATAAAACACAGTAAGTGAGCATATTCTTTATTGGTTGTAAACCAAAATTATCTTGAGATTTGTTGCATTTGATATCTCTCTCTCTCCCTCCCTCCCTCCCTCTCTCTCTCTCTCTCTCTCTCTCTCTCTCTCTCTCTCTCTCTCTCTCTCACACACACACACACACACACACACAGAGAGAGAGAGAGAGAGAGAGAGGGGGGGGGGTGGTGATTGTAATGTAGATTAATGACAACTTAGTACACAATATTAGATGCGACCTCAGAGTTTTTGCAGTTATTGTATTTAGCTATGAGGAAGCCTTATCCAATAAAAACAGAATTAATATCTAGTCAGGTCTATACAGAATGTTACAGAAAAGACTGACAAGTAGCTCTAATGTAAAGGAATGTAAAGTTAAAGTTCTGTTAACAAATGTATTAATTCATAATTACACAATGGAAAAGTCAGGATGGAATGTAACAATATTATGAAAAGGATAGCTGCCACTCCCCATATAGTGGAGATACTGAGTCACAGATAGGCACAACAAAAAGACGGTCACAAAACAATCTTTTGGCCAACAGGGCCTTTGTCAAAAATAGATGACAAATATGCACACACACACAAACACACACACACACACACACACACAAATGCAACTCACACACACATGACCACAGCCACTGGCAGCTGAAGCCTTTTCATAACTCATGATTATAATAGTAATTTTTCTAGAAGGTGATCTATACACAAACCAACTGGGGCTCGCCCAGTTTATTCACAACAAGGGAGATGGCTGCTAACCAGCATGTCAGGGTTGAGCTCGGCTTTGATAGTGCCGCAGAATCTCATGGATAGAGGCCATGGTATACATTAAGGACGTGGGTGGGCAGAGAATGTTCCCCTAGTGGGTAGTGCCTGAACTGATTGACCCACACTGGGGTGCCCATTCAGAAGGGAGAGCACTTGGCGATGACAGGTGCTTTTGGTGGACACGGTGTATCAAAGAGGGTGAGGTGAGAGTGGTCATAAAGACACTTTGCTGGACTGCAGCCCTCATCAGGGTGGCCCTTCAAGCTGTTAAAAAATGCATATGGCATTAGGTGTGGTGTTAGACATCGTTTCCTTGTGGAGCTGGGTTTTAAAGATGCAGATAATGCGTTCCACACCACTGTTGAAGGCTGGGTGAAGGGTGCAGTGCAAAGGTGTTGAACTCTGCTAGGTGTGCAAAACCATTTGAAGTCGTAGGAGGTTAAAGGTGTTCCATTAACCCAAAACTAAAGCCTGTGGGTTGCCTTCAAGAGAAAAGATTTTTTTTTTTTTCAAGACAACAATAGTAGTGGCAGTAGGGACCTGAGTGATGGGAAACACTAAAGGGCAGTGAGAAAACAAATCAGTCACAGTCAATCACATGGAGACCAAAACTGACACAGCAGAACCTAAGTGGATACATTCTCACATCTCTGCAGTATTGAGCCAGGGAGAGAACTGATGGGGAGGTGCAGTTTGATGGGCATGACAGGTGAAACATTCATAGATCAGGTCCTCAGTGTCAGAATCAATATTGTTCCATGCTGCATTCTGTTGTGACAAGCTTCTCATCTGAAACACATCTCAGTGGGCATTGTGCAGCATGCACAGCACTTATGGCCAAAGAGAGAGAAGAGTAAGGAAGGGGCAGTGGTTCTTGTCCAAGACCCAAAACAGAACCCCTCAGTTGAGATGTAGTTGATGTTGCCATGGCCATTAGAGTCTATATTTGGGGCTGGCAGACATCTCCAGCCACCTGTGTTGTACAAAGTGACCAAGGTAATATAACATCAGGATCTTGTGAGTGGTGGATGCAATGTCACACAATCCCATCTGGTAAGTCTCTGCTGACCTGGGATTCTCGGCACTTTTCCAAACTCTACCCCTTTTCTTAAACCTCACCAGTCCTTTTCCTTCACCTGTCTTCCTTTCTCTTCAACCTTTCTGCCAGAAAAAGGAGTCACTGACTCAAAAGCTTGCACACATAATATCTTTTATGTGTGTGTTCTCCTGCTGATGTTAGGTTAGTAGATTATTTTATCTGTCCAATTACATTATGTTTTCAAAAATTGATTATTTTCATTGATATAGTGTTTAGAGAAAGGCTGAAACAGCTGAATCCAGATCTGAGTCTAAATGGATACACACCAGTTCATGTTGATCAAATGCTGGATCAGGTATCAAGACTGTGCGTCACCATTTGTATTTAACATCTCTGCATGATAGTGGATAGAAAAATGAAAATTATACCAGTGAAACATCCAGCACCATAAGTGATGGGTGGTCTGGTCTGGCAAGCCATATGTTGAGCAATGGGTGTCAATCAATGATGATGAAATTTCTGTCAATAAAGGAATAATTTAAATTTCTGACCTGTGTAAACATTAGCAAGGGCTTCCTGCTCTATTTGAGAAGATCTTCTAACCTTATGCAATAGGGTACTCTGTGGTGTCAGTGTATTTATGGGATAGGGCTGTCCTGATAATATGAGCAGTTGCTACTACCAGAGGCAGACCAGTGACTACTTAAGGCAAAGTCTAGGAAGCATGTTGACAGCAAGGTGACCATTCAAAATGTGCACTTATTTCAATGGGCAAGGGAATTCTTCTAGGTTTGCTATGTATTGGCCATAATAATTGATCTTACCCAAAATGAACTTCTACATATTTTATATTCATGGGGGAGGGGGGGGGGGGTCTGCAATTTATCAGTTGCCACAACATAATCCCTTATTAGTTCCAGTCCATTTGTTGAGATATGCATCAAGGAAGTCATGAAACTGGTTGCATTCAAGTCCTTTTGCTGCCATTCTCTGAAAAAAAGTTCTAGGTTGTTGGGGTGATCCCCTGGAGTTGCAGCTGTGACCAAGATAGCATCAAAGTATGTGGCACAGGTGGGAATATCTTGCAGTAACTGATCCATAAAATGCTGAAATATGCCAATGGCTGAACAGATTCTAAAAGCTGTGTGGCAAATTACCACTAAGTGAGCTGGTGATGCTACATCCAAGCAGATTTGAAAATATGCCTCTGCAAGATAATTTTTACTGAATAGTGTGCCATGACCTAATTTTGCAAAGAGTTCATCCAGGGTCATTAGAGGATAAGTTTCTGTTTCAGCTTGTGCATTTATCATTACTTTTAAATCTTTCCAAAGTCTCAAGGTACCATTGACTTTCTATACTGTGACCAAGAGAGTGGCCCATTGACTACGGGGAACAGATATTAACAGATCTTCATAACTGAATCTGTTCAGCTCTATTTTGAGGGTGTCATTTAGAACTGAGGATACCATGCAAGCTTCGAGGAAAGCCATCGTTTTAATAGTGACATGAGTTTCGAAGTCATTTGTATCTTTAATGTAGGTGACAAAATGTTGAGCATATCTGTCACAGAGAGTTCTTAAGGCAGTGCAAGGCCCTTTGGATTGCATGGTGTGCACTATTTGATGAACCATAAACCCAAAAGTGTGGAATGAGCCTATCCCAAAAACATTGTTCATATTGGGGTCAGCTACCACCAGAAATTTTCTGGAAAAATGACTTGACTCTAAGCAAGCAAAACTGGAAACTTTTCTAATGAACAGGGTGAGCAGTCTTCAACTGTTTGCTGATGATGCTGTGGTATCTGGGAAGGTGTCATTGCTGAATTACTGTAGAAGGATACAAGATCATTTAGACAAAATTTATAGTTGGTGTAATGAATAGCAGCTTGCCCTAAATGTAGAAAAATGTAATTTAATGCAGATGAGTAGGAAAAACACTTCCATATGTTTAAATACAGCATTATTAGTGGCTGCTTGACACAGTCACATCAATTGACTTCAGTTTATTGGGAGAATTCTAGGGAAGTTTAACATGTCTGTAAAGGAGAGCACTGTTGTAACCTGTTCTTGAGTAGTGCCCAAGTGTTTGGGATCCACACCAGGTCAGATTAAAAGAAGACATTGAGGCAATTCAGAGATGTGCTGCTAGATCTCTTTCAGGTAGGTTCGACCACTGTACTGGTATTATGGAAATGCTCCATGAAATTAAATAGCAATCCCTGGAGGGAAGGTAATGTTATTTTCATGAAACACTATTGAGGGACTTTAAAGAATCCACAATCCTCTGGCCATCCCCATGATCCTCACAAAGCTGATTGCAGAACGATTCTACTGTTGCCATCATACATTTGACATGAGGATGATGAAGATATATGAGAGACTAGGGCTCGTACGGAGGCATATAGACATTTGTTTTTCCCTTGCTTTAGTTATGAGTGGAGCAGTACAGGAAACAACTAGTAGTGATACAAGGTATCCTCCACTGTGCACCATATGGTGGCTTGTGGAGTGAGTATGAAGATGTAGATGACAACCATAGGCCCAAAGGTTTGTCTCAGCTGCCTGAAAAAGTGGTGACTCTAACTTAGGTAGATTGGGTTAGTAAGACACATACACTCCAGTGAACAACAGGAACCTCACAGGGTGTTCGCCAAAGAACACATCTAAGTACATTTGCTGTGCTCTGCTCTGAGAAGCGTGCACTTCCATAGAGTGATCGCTCACTTGGTTTACTTCAGCAGGTTGGGGCATATCTGCAGCACAACTGTTAAAGCATACCTGTTGCAAGGGCCTGATTGATGCACTCTGTTGCCACTCGTATAGTTTTTCCGGGGTCTTCTGAACCGTGGAGCCGATGAAGCCTACTCCAGAGGTGGTGTAATGTTCTGCACAACTTGTCCCAGAGAGCTGAATGCCACAATGTCTTCTTCCATCCTAAACAAACTTTGGGCTTGGCTATTTGTATTGCTTCCATCAGAGAAGGATCTGATTTCCTCAATACATGGTTTCTCATTTCTGAGGTGGGCTTAATCTGCACTGTAATGTTCCTGATTAAAGAATCCACTTAGTTCTATCTGCATGAACATCTGAAATTGCAATTGATACTTAATCCAGGTAGGTCAGCATCCCAGTCCACACAAGATTGATTGGGGTCCTTTTTTGCTGCCAGTATTCTGACCTGCCTGAAATGTTTTTTGTCAAAAAATGTTCATGTTGTTATAATAGAGGGAAACATTCCACGTAGGAAAAATATATCAAAAACCAAAGATGTAGTGACTTACCAAATGAAAGTGCTGGCAGGTCGACAGACACACAAACAAACACAAACATCAAGCTTTCGCAACAAACTGTTGCCTCATCAGGAAAGATGGAAGGAGAGGGAAAGACGAAAGGATGTGGGTTTTAAGGGAGAGGGTAAGGAGTCATTCCAATCCCGGGAGCGGAAAGACTTACCTTGTTTGTGTGTCTGTCGACCTGCCAGCACTTTCATTTCTTTGTTTTTTGATATATTTTTCCTACGTGGAATGTTTCCCTCTATTATAACCATATCATTAATTTGAACCCAACAATTACGTTTATTATTGTCGCTGTTGCATTTCGAAATCTTTCCTGTCGTCTTATTTTCTCTTTCTGTTTTTACCAGTAGTCTCACTTTGTATTCACCTTCCCCTTTTTACCATAATACAATTTTATCCCGCCTAGATATACCCAATAATACGTAACCCACTTACAAACCATAACCAAAAAAATTTAAATTTTTATTTTCCGCTTTCAACACTACCGCTGCTAACCGTTTCTAGTTCAATAACAGCTGCTTTCACGGATTTAACAACCATTTCGGCTAGTTCTAATTACTTTCACTTTATTTCCACTTCCGTTTTTCGCACATCACTGATCATTTTTAGCCGCTCCCCACAGGTTTTAACGTCATTATTTCTTCGTCAGACTATTGTTAACCCCATTTTCGTAATCTTTCACCACAACACCACTCCTTTTAATACATTTACACGTTATTTTTAAAATTTTCTCGAATTTCTCCGTCCTTTTACGTGTTTTAGCGGCAACACAACCACCTAACCTTCATGCACATCGCTGTCTACCAACCCAAGTTCACCACAGGATCAACTTAACCATCACTTTTTCGCCTTTTTTCATACCAGATCTCCAGTTACTTTCTAGTTCACCCTTATCTCTCCCCATATATTTTTATCTTTCATTTCCATTTCAACCTCATGTTACACTTTCCACCTTCTAATATCATGTCACCCTCACAACACCCCCACAACGACCCCATTAAGTTTTATTTACATTCCCTCCGCAAACATGCCTTCACCCTAGCCAGATTACGCTCGCATATTTTATTTTCTCAGGCTTGTCTGACATTTGGCATAACCCCCAAAGGCCTCACACTTAAAGTTCCCATCTCTGGCTGCAACCCTTCTTTCCATCAGTCCCTATACCAGTTCCAAACTGAACAATCCATTGCCCTCACCCACCTAATCCTTCACCTACACATCAACTCAGCCAATGAACACACCCGTCAACTCCTATCCTTAATAAAAGTCCTCAATCTTTCCTCTCCCACATCCACACCGGCCATTCAGAGCATCCTCCTACAGGCCAACCGCAAATTAGAACAACATGCCACCCTTCACCTCAAAAAACTATCCAATCTCCTGGTTTCCCACCTCCGGAAAGGCAACTCACTCACCCTTCAAAATTTTTCCACCAAACCTCAACCACCTCTCATTGCACACAAACCCAGTCTCTCCCATCTACTCAGTCTCCCACTTCCAGCTCCACTCCCTCCAAAACCTCAAAATTCCAATCAACACAATCTGGCACCACAACACCCTAATTCAGTAGTTAACCTTTCCTCCAAACCTCTCTCCCAATCCGAAACCTCTGTCCTATCCAAAGGCCTCACCTTCATCCCCACTCCCAGATTCAACCAAACAGCCCTCGTCAAAGATTTACTGTCCTACACTCGTACTCTCTGCTGGAAATATCACTTTGCCACGAAGAAAAATGATCCTAATCCTACCCCTAATGATCCAACTCCCCAAGACACTATCCAAATTGAACCCTGCCTGGAACAGTTCCGTCCTCCGTCACAGCGGGACCCACCTCCTCTTCCTCAAAATCACCCTCTCCAAACCTTCCAGGAATTTCTGACTTCCAGCCTTGCCTCTCAATCATTCTTAAAAAAACCTTAATCCTACTCCCAACATCACCACTGCTGAAGCCCAGGCTATCCGTGATCTGAAGGCTGACCGGTCCATCGTCATTCTTCCGGCGGACAAGGGTTCCACGACCGTGGTACTTGATCGTCGGGAGTATGTGGCTGAGGGACTGCGTCAGCTTTCAGACAACACCACATACAAAGTTTGCCAAGGTAATCCCATTTCTGATGTCCAGGCAGAGCTTCAAGGAATCCTCAGAACCTTAGGCCCCCTACAAAACCTTTCACCTGACTCCATCCACCTTGTGACCCCACCGACACCCCGCACCCCTACCTTCTACCTTCTTCCTAAAATTCACAAACCCAATCATCCCGGCCGCCCCATTGTAGCTGGTTACCAAGCCCCCACAGAACGTATCTCTGCCTACGTAGATCAACACCTTCAACCCATTACGTGCAGTCTCCCATCCTTCATCAAAGACACCAACCACTTTCTTGAACGCCTGGAATCCTTACCCAATCCGTTACCCCCAGAAACCATCCTTGTAACCATTGATGCCACTTCCTTATACACAAATATCCCGCACGTCCAGGGCCTCGCTGCGATGGAGCACTTCCTTTCACGCCGATCACCTGCCACCCTACCTAAAACCTCTTTCCTCATTACCTTAGCCAGCTTCATCCTGACCCACAACTTCTTCACTTTTGAAGGCCAGACATACCAACAATTAAAGGGAACAGCCATGGGTACCAGGATGGCCCCTTCGTACGCCAACCTATTCATGGGTCGCTTAGAGGAAGCCTTCTTGCTTACCCAGGCCTGCCAACCCAAAGTTTGGTACAGATTTATTGATGACATCTTCATGATCTGGACTCACAGTGAAGAAGAACTCCAGAATTTCCTCTCCAACCTCAACTCCTTTGGTTCCATCAGATTCACCTGGTCCTACTCCAAATCCCATGCCACTTTCCTTGATGTTGACCTCCACTTGTCCAATGGCCAGTTTCACACGTCCGTCCACATCAAACCCACCAACAAGCAACAGTACCTCCATTACGACAGCTGCCACCCATTCCACATCAAACGGTCCCTTCCCTACAGCCTAGGTCTTCGTGGCAAACGAATCTGCTCCAGTCCGGAATCCCTGAAGCATTACACCAACAAACTGACAACAGCTTTCGCATCCCGCAACTACCCTCCCGACCTGGTACAGAAGCAAATAATCAGAGCCACTTCCTCATCCTCTCAAACCCAGAACCTCCCACAGAAGAACCACAAAAGTGCCCCACTTGTGACAGGATACTTTCCGGGACTGGATCAGATTCTGAATGTGGCTCTCCAGCAGGGATACGACTTCCTCAAATCCTGCCCTGAAATGAGATCCATCCTTCATGAAATCCTCCCCACTCCACCAAGAGTGTCTTTCCGCCGTCCACCTAACCTTCGTAACCTCTTAGTTCATCCCTATGAAATCCCCAAACCACCTTCCCTACCCTCTGGCTCCTACCCCCCCCCCCCCCCCCCCCCCCCCGGTGTAAAACCTGTCCCATGCACCCTCCCACCACCACCTACTCCAGTCCTGTAACCCGGAAGGTGTACACGATCAAAGGCAGAGCCACGTGTGAAAGCACCCACGTGATCTACCAACTGACCTGCCTACACTGTGACGCATTCTATGTGGGAATGACCAGCAACAAACTGTCCATTCGCATGAATGGACACAGGCAGACAGTGTTTGTTGGTAATGAGGATCACCCTGTGGCTAAACACGCCTTGGTGCACGGCCAGCACATCTTGGCACAGTGTTACACCGTCCGGGTTATCTGGATACTTCCCACTAACACCAACCTATCCGAACTCCGGAGATGGGAACTTGCTCTTCAATACATCCTCTCTTCCCGTTATCCACCAGGCCTCAATCTCCGCTAATTTCAAGTTGCCGCCACTCATACCTCACCTGTCATTCAACAACATCTTTGCCTCTGCCTCGACTGACATCTCTGCCCAAACTCTTTGTCTTTAAATATGTCTGCTTGTGTCTGTATATGTGTGGATGGATATGTGTGTGTTTGCGAGTGTATACCCGTCCTTTTTCCCCCCTAAGGTAACTCTTTCCGCTCCCGGGATTGGAATGACTCCTTACCCTCTCCCTTAAAACCCACATCCTTTCGTCTTTCCCTCTCCTTCCCACTTTCCTGATGAGGCAACAGTTTGTTGCGAAAGCTTGAATTTTGTGTGTATGTTTGTGTTTGTTTGTGTGTCTGTTGACCTGCCAGCACTTTCATTTGGTAAGTCACTACATCTTTGTTTTTTGATATAATGTTCATGTTGTAAAAGACATAAACAAATCAAGTTCCACCAGATTTGTTAATGGCTCCAATGTCTACATGAGGTGATACAGTTTGAAAGTGTCGGGCAATAACATAGACTATTGTCTTTTCAAATTGGAAATTGGACAAGCCAGAAAAAAAATGCAATTGTCGACAGTAATCATCCCATTATTCATAATGTTCATTAAATGGTGGAAAAACCATAGACATTGGTGAGGTTAGAGATGGTCCTGCTACATTTGTTAATGCTTGGACCACCTGCAGTATAGCTATCATTAGCTGCTGATAATCCTGTGTGGTATGCTTTAGTAATTCTTGTAAGTGTTCAACCTGCACTCTCACCAAATTACAAAAATATTGAATGTCCGCATGCATGTGTCGTGGCTCGCACCTGTATTGCCACTTTTGTAAAAGTTGATCTATACTAACAACCAACGGGTACTTGCCTGGTTTATTCACTACAAGAGATACATGTAGGTTGCTGCTTGTAAACATTGCAAGCTATCTCAAGCCTGTATTACAAAGCAAAATCCAGTCCGCACCATATGGGAGTTCTGCCTATGGCAATACTGCCCATAATATAAACATCTTAACCATACCAATAGCACTCTTGTTTCGCACTCAGCAAACCACATCACGGCTGACTCAGGCTCACCTTGGGCTTGCTTTCATGTCAGATTTTGGTATGATCTCATGATTATAAGCTCCCTGGAATTAGTGAATGATGTTAGGTGAGCAATTTTGGCTGGTGCCACTAGAAGAATAACAATTAGTAACCTTGATATCCCTTCACCCTTACAACTGGTGAGTCACCATCATCCTGACATTTGAATCAGATGACCTCTGTTTTTAACTTTACCCAAACTATCCATCTCTTTCTCCTGAGGAAGGATCTAATAGTTATTAAAGCTAGGAAGTGTCTTGAGTGTTAATATGTGTCTATTGGCACTATCAAATATTTTGCCCCCTGAAATAACATACTAGCCAGCAATTTATCATTTCCCACTCATTTGTTCATCTGTTGAAAAAATGCTGGGAAATCCTTTCCAAAGATGTGTTATGTCTTTTATTGGTCGTTTCTCCATTGGAGTTTAGATAAACTGTCTCGTAATTTTGTAATGTTGTTGATTATGTTGCTATAGGGACAAAAAGCATTTCTTTATTGTGTCCCTCATATCTTGCTACAGTTAGAGATTCAGGGTGTTTCAAAAAAAAAAAATGACCTGATTTTGGATGGTAATAATTATGGAACTTGGGATATGCTGGCAAGGAAATGTGTATTGTGTGAATGAGCATGACCTAAAGTTCCACAAAATCGCCATTAGATGTCAGTCAGTGCTGCTTCTCAATTTTCAGACAGCTAGAAGTAAGATGGCACCAACTCAACAGAAGGAGTTTTGTGTGCTGCAGTTTACAAAGTCAGTGATTTTTGTCCAGTGTGCTTTTCTTTGGTGTTTTGGCATTGATCCATCTGCTCCAGAAAACATTTGTCATTAGTTTCACCAATTTGAAGAGATAGAATGCTTGCACACAGGTAAGAGTCCAGGTCGACCTCCCACTTCTGATGACGTGGTTAAAAGAATTCAGCAAATTTTCGAGCTGAGTTCGCGAAAGTCTACTCATCGTGCAAGCAGCAATGCCTCATATGGTTGTCTGGCAATTATTAAGATGTCTTATAGTCTATAAAAAATACAGACTGTAATTA
Organism: Schistocerca americana; assembly: GCF_021461395.2. Classification (NCBI taxonomy): domain Eukaryota; kingdom Metazoa; phylum Arthropoda; class Insecta; order Orthoptera; family Acrididae; genus Schistocerca; species Schistocerca americana. The sequence goes on along the minus strand of NC_060122.1, from coordinate 768,422,204 downwards.
GTGCAAGCTCTTTAGGTCAGTGAGAAAAGGAAATTGGTTGACTTCAGCAATGTTCTGTTAGAGGAAATGGAAGACTGTTATTTTTCAGTGATGAAGCAACTTTATTGAGCATAAAAAAGACTCACCTAAAGTGAACATTTTTTGTGCCATTTCTTGTGTAAAAGTATATGGTCCCTTCTTCCCTGAGGAAAACACAGTGACTGGAATGAGCTATCTTCAAATGCTACAGAATCAGCTTTTTCCACAACTTCAGTAGGACTCCAATGACTTCATTTTCCAACAGGATGGAGCTCCAACACACTGGCTCAACAACATGCATCAGTTTCTCAATGACACACTGCCTCAACACTGGAAAGGGCACAGTGGACCCTGAGACACTCCCCTACATACCTTACCTCCAAGATCGCCAGACATGACCCCCTTGATTTTTTCTTTTGGAAATATGTGAAGAAAACTGTGTTCATTTTGTCTTTACCTCATGACATAGAAATAGTGAAGAACAGACTAACAGCTGCCTTTGATGGGATAGGTGTTGTTAGCAACTGGATTGGAATAGGTGGTGGTGGGAGGATTTATGGGACAGATCTTGCATCTAGGTCGATTACAGGGGTATGAGCAACGAGGTAAGGGATTGGGAGCAGAGGTTGTGTAAGGATGGACAAGTACATTGTGTAAGTTCGGTGGACGTCGGATAGAATACCATTGCGGAAGGGGTGGGCAGGACAGTATTGTTTGCCTAGGCTTTGACTACTTATAATCATGCCTGGGAATGGGGGACATGCTAAACGTAATCTTTCCCATCCTCCCTAAGTGGGTATTGCCCCCCCCCCCCCCCCAATCTTTAAAATATCCCAGCTCATCTTTACACCCCACCCACCCTTAATCCCGTGCCACATAAGCCATACCACTATGGAAAACCCATACTCAAGATCTGTCTGATGTTCCCATCCAGCACATCCTTAGTCAGTTGTATCATGGACATATCCTATCCTATTAATGGCAGGTCCACCTGGGACAGGTGTCATATCATATACCAGCCCTGCTGTGTTTTGTGAGGGAATGGCCACCAACCATCTGCCCATCTGAACAAAGGGCCACTGTCTACCTGTGGTCAAGATTGTGTTGATACCAAGTGGCAGAAGAACCAGCTGAGCACTACATGCTTGCTTTCAGTTCCTGCTTCACAACCTATGCTGTCAGGATCCTTGCTTCCAACACCCGATTCTAGGAATTAGGTATACACAAATTGTCTTCATAACATATTATTTTATCCCATAGTCCTATTCTCAGTCTGCACTTGTCACATACCCAGAACCTCTCCCAGCCCATAACCCTAAATTCATTCATCTTGCTCTAACACATTTCTCTCCACAGTGTGCAACTCCCCTTGCCTACAGCCAGAATGAACCTCCGATGCCACATTCCTATATCTCGTACACCTGCTGCCTTTTCCGTGTAGCTTTCAGCCACTCTTCCCCATCCCTCTCTCGTGCTCTCCATTTCCTTTGTCCCCTAATACATACCGCCTGACACTGTCCCCACACCCCAGTTGAGCTGCAGTGGTGGTGCAGTTTACTGGGTGGGGGCAATGTAGTTGTGTGTGTGTGTGTGTGTGTGTGTGTGTGTGTGTGTGTGTGTGTATTCTGTTAGCTCTGAAGGAGAAAGCTAGCAATGTACTCCACCTTTATTTATGTGCCTGTGGACAAGTCAACTAGAAGATTAATTGATGTGTTCACTTCTGCTGTTATTTATTATCTGTATCAGCTTCCCTGATTGTTATATTCTTTTGCAATCAGTAGTTGCACTACATTATTTTTTGTGGTTGCCAGATGTAGTTTCTCATGTGTCTTTTTCCAGTATATCACAAACTGATATTCAAAATTTTTTACTCTTCAAATATGTGTGGAGTAGCTACTATATCTTGTGACCAAAACTGAAATTTTTCTGTGAGAATTTATGGCTTAGATATATTGCATTATCATAGATGCAGCATATGCAAAAAGGAGGTTTGAAGGGGTGAGTGTGAGTTTCTGAACCACAGGCAGTGGTAGCAGTATTTGTACTGGAGAACACTATGGTCATCCAGAAGAGGTCTGTATTTGGTTATGTAAATTGCCACCAAGCTGAAAACAGAAGCAGAAAATAAAATAAAGAAGCAATGAATATTCATAAATGTCCTATAAATATCTTGATCCAGCTCCTAATTGCGAATCTTCTCCATGTCCACATTTTCATTGCTATTTATTTTTCCTGTGCTTTTCCTCTTTTCTTGTTGTTCACGTGACACTTTAGCAGAGAGCACTGCACAGACAAAATATTTATGAAACAACTTCTTTGTTTTAATGTTCAGTAATTTCACAGCATGCTGATGCATTAGTTCCTTACTTAGTGGTCCTATACAACCACTCACTTGTTGAAATATCTGCACCGAAAGACTAGAAAGTAGCATAGGTTACACCAATACTCAAGAAAGCAAATACGAGTAATCCTCTGAATTACAGACCAATATCACTTAGGCCTATGTAAATTTGCTGTCTCGGAATCTGTGTCTGAACTTCATGAATTACATTGAGAAAATGATTTGTTGACAAATAGCCAACCCGAATTCGGGAAATATCGTTCTTGTGAAACAAAACTAGCTCTTTATTCTCACAATGTAATGAGTGCTAGCTACAGGGGATGTCAAACTGATTCCATATTTTTAGATTTTGACATCATTCCTCACAAGGGACTTCTACTCATATTCCATGCCTGAGGAGTATCATCTCAGTTGTGTGACTGGATTCATGATTTCCTGTCAGAAAGTTAACAGTTCCTAGTAACAAACAGAAAACATTGAGTAAAATAGAAGTAATACCTGTTGTTACTTGCAGATGATGCTGTGATTTACTGTCTTGTAAAGTCATCAGATGATCAAAACCAATTCCAAAATGAGTTAGACAAGATATCTGTATGGTGGGAAAACTGGTAGTTGACTCCAAATAATGAAAAGTGTGAAGTCATCCATATGAATACTAAAAGGAATCTGCTAAATTTCAGTTACATAACAAATCACACAAATCTAAAGGCTGTTAATTCAGCTAAATTCTTGGGGATTACAATTTCAAATAACTTAAATTGGATTGATCACAAAGATAATGTTGTTGGGAAAATGAACCAAAGACTGCAATTTATTGGCAGAACACTTAGAAAATGCACAGTTCTACAAAGAGGCTTGTCCATCCTCTTCTGGAGTATTGCTGTGTAGTGTGGATTAGATAGGATTGAAAGAGGACATTGAAAAAGTTCAAAGAAGGGCAGCACATTTTGTATTATCATGAAATAGGGGAGAGAGTGACATAGATATAACATGCAATTTAGGGTGGCAATCATTAAAACAAAGGCATTTTTCACGTTGGCAGATCTTCCCATGAAATTTCAATGATCATTGTAATAAAATAAGAGAAATTGGAGCTTGCTTGGCAAGAGTTAAGTGTTCTTAGTCCTATGTATTGTTCAAGAGTGGAACGGTAGAAAAATGTGTTGAAGATGGTTCAGTGAACAGTCTGCCAGGCACTTAATCATGTAGATGTAGATCATGAATTTGCTCACTGAGAGACTTCTCTTGCCTGGAAAATCAATTTGTAATGACTATCCATTTTCTAATTCATAGAGTTTATCTCTTGTTTTCAAAAATGATTCTCACTAAATACATTTATATCTGTACATTAAAGTGTCCGCCTGCTCAGCTGGGTGGTAATGTGCTCACTTCCAGGCAAGTGGGCCTGGGTTTGATTCCCCGCCGGGTTGGAGATTTTCTCCACTCGGGGACTGGATGTTGTTTTGTCCTTATCATCATTTCATCCTCAAGTCACCCAATGTGGCATCGAATGGAATAAGACTTGCACTTGGCAGCCGAACTTCCCCAGATGGGGCGTTCTGGCCAACAATATCATACGCTCCTTTCATTTTTTTGTACATTAAAGTATCTGCAAAATCCTGGAAACAACTTGAGACATGGCAATAATCTGTGCACTGAAAGGTGTCCAGCAGCATTGTGAGACATGGCAAAGTTACAGATGCAATGTAGACTGGAGACTGCCCATACGTCATGGCAGTACTTATGGTGTATAGTACTTTTCAACGACAGTGTGCCATTGGAAGGACAAGCATCATTGCTGACTGTGATGCACTCACATGATGCACAATGGCCCCTGTGCATCTGATTAAACCATCCTCTGTGACTTACAATAATGCCTCGTACTTCTGGGCAGGCAGCCTCTGGAGGTAAGAATGGCCAATGGTGGCAAGGCTAGGACTGCAACCCACCTGTCTAGAGAATCCCAAGTTTGTTCAATTAGGTTTAAATCCAGGTAGCTAGCTGGTCACTTCAGGTCTGTGGTGTCTTTATACTGGCAGTACTCTTCACCAGGTCAATCCCTTTCTGATCAGGCATTACCATCCATCGTATGGAAAAACTAAGTCCATATGCACCACATGGCATACCTTATAAGGGTGATTCACAAAGATGCAAATATTTTAATATGTTATTCTACAAGTAAACCTAAAGAAAAAAGTTCATATAAACATAAGGTCCGCAAATTTTTAGTTACGGAGTTACAGCTAGTAAAAAATTTTGCCTGAAATTTTGAAACTTCACTAATATGAAGCCACCGCAAAACTGTACGAGGTTGAAGTAAAGCACAATTTCTATTTATTTTGTTTTTGTTGATCTGGTGACTCTAATAAAACATGTAACAATATTATGAGAAGGAAAGTTGCTACTCACTATAGCTATAGCGAGGATACTGAGTCGCAGATAGGCACAACAAAAAGACTCTCACAATTATAACTTTCGCCCATTAAGGCCTTTGTCAACAATAGACACACACAACTCATTGTTAATTCCATCCTGGATTTTCCATTTTTGGTTTAATGAAACATGTCCCAGATATGTATCTGCAGTAGTTTTTCAGAACATCCAGAGAAGCAAAGATGATTATACAAGTAAATTTGTTTACTTTCCATTAAGAATGCTAGTTTTCTGTATTGTTCAGTGAAAGACATAATAACAACAGTGTATTTAAGTGAAACCACATAGTAACTGTTGTAGTTTGTAGATTATTTATGAAATGGGGATGCCTTTCAAATTTAAGACAGAGGAATATGCCGATATGATGTTTATGTATGGCAAATGTGATGGTAATGCCACAGTTGCAGTTAATGAATATCATGTACATTTTCCAACTCTGAGGATTCCGATTGCACGAACCATTAATGAAGTATTTAGAATCTTTCAGGAGACAGGTTCTCTACCTAGCATTCATAATCAGTATGAGTGCTTGATACATGAAGATGGTGATGATATTATGGATGCTGTTCAACGTAGCCCGGGTATCAGTACACAACATATCTCTCAACAATTAGGCATTTCACAATCTAATTTATGGCGTACACTGAAGTACAATAATCTGTATCCTTACCATGAATTCTTGTGTGCTATGGTATTAATAAAAGCAGATTATCTGGCACAGTCATATAGTTTCAGTTAACGTTATTACCATCATTTTTCCAAAATTAAATTCTCCACAACTCCTGTTGAAAACTTTGTGCAATTATCTGAAATTTAAAAAACAAATTGGGCCAAGTAGTTAGTAAATTAAAAATGTTATGAAATTACTTCTTTGCTTCTCTGAACATTCTGGAAAACTACTGCAGATACACATCTGGGACATGTTTTATTAGGTTCAATAGATTAATAATGACAAAATAGATGGAAATTGTGCTTTACTTTAACCTCATACTGTTTTGCAATGGCTGCATATTAGCGAAGTTGCTAAATTTCAGGCAATATCTTTTATTATCCATAAATCCATAACTAAACTATGAACTTTTTTCTTTAGTTTTGCTTGTAGACTAACATATTAAAATATTTTCATATCTTCGTGAATCACCCTGCGTACTACAGCCATCATGTGCCCCAAGGAATCACAAGCAGTACTGTGCCTGCATCTAAAATGAGGCCAGCCCAGACACAAACACTGAAGCAACATATTTGTCGCTTTCCACAATATGCAGTAGATAATGTTGTCACATAGCCCAGAGATAAATCAGGTGAGCAGATGGTATCGCTCTCCAGGCCAAACCATACCTCACTGTTCTGTGTCCATTCACAGTGGGAGTGATATCTTGTTCATTTAGCCACACAATGTCCTTGTGTGAGAGGAATGGAAATGAAGGGCTCTGAATTAAACAGAGCAACTGCTTGTGGCTAATAATACATAGCCTGATGGAAAATGTTAACACAGAGGCTTCTATAAGGTCTCTAATCAGGGCAGGTACCATGCTGGTTGGATGTCTTCTGGCACTTTGAGGCAAGACTCCTGCTGTTGAATGTGTCCTCTCTCCTGAATTTTCCTTGTAAAAGTGAAATCATACTGCATGATATGATGACATTCAACTCCCAGTCCACCTTGATCACACATAATGTCATTTAGATGTGTTCACTATGCCATCCTGCTTCCCAATGGCTTGAATCCAGTGTGTCAAAAGCATCAACAACTGGTTGGAACCAATGCACCCAAGACTCCTGCCTGACGTAACATTGCAGATACATAGAGAAGCCTCATACTGGCATGCCATGTATGCCCCACATTGTGCTGCCACAGTTTAATCACTACTCTGTCACTTTGATACACTGTTTCATGTAATCTCAAAGGCCTCTTTTCTTATGGTAAAAAGTGTGGTAAAAGATTTCTACTTGTCCAATTTAGGATCCCCTCAACATCAGATTTGCACTGAATTGCTGATCACTCTTCTACTACTAATGGTTATTTTTAGTAGTTTTTATCTTTAATTTATACTGCTTGAGTGGTGCTGCTGGCACTTTTGGCTGTCTGTTCATATTCTTCCCTAAATTTATGATCAACAGTTGTTACTCATTTTTGATTTCTGAATGTGTTGATTAAAATGTCAGAAATTTATCAAATATTGAAAGCTTTCAGCCATTAATATCATATGGAATAATATTCTGGGGCAATTACACAATTAGATGTATGGTATTCATTGCATAAAAATGTGCAGCAAGAATTATATATGGCATTCATTATCAAACATGTGGTCAACTACTAGGTATACATGTAATTTAGAACTTTGTGTTTGTAAACCAGTTGTAATGGACGTAAAATGGGGGGGGGGGGGGGGGGGGGGGTATGACATCACAAACTTGAAGCCCACATCCGCCATGTCGGTTGCCCCAAACGTGCTTTGATTGTTCAGAAACATGGAAGTGTTTTGATCAAAATACCAGCTAGCCTCATTTATGGATATAATAATAGTTCTGATTATGGTCTAAAGTGTAATGAGATCACATTCAAGCAATATTTTATTTTATTTTTGCTGTTTACTTTTACTGTAGTGGTTTTACTTCTGTTCTTTGACTGTAGATTTTCTATCAGCCCATCTCAGAAAAGTTCTTGACTCAAATGTTTTTGGATGAAAAACTGGAAACTCATCAGACATAATGAAAATATGTTTTCAGAATTTTCGGAAAGAGCACACAGGCCAAACGTTAGTTTCATCGGTCCATATTAGGGGAAAATAGTGGATTATGAAAGCAGCATTTTCAGATCATGTACTTCTCTTCTTGATCATTTAAAACATGTATTAAAAAAAAACTTACAATAACGAGGCCAAATACATAGTATTGCTGGACCAAATGTACATTTAAAACCAGAAAAAAGTCTGAAAATGCCTTCCTGACACTGTGTTATTCACAAAACACTGTAAAATTTACTATTCAAAACAGCTGTTACCTGCACACAACAAAAAATTAGAAAAAGAAGCAGCTATGACTGTAGTCTGCTAATGTTCTGAATCATCTGACATGGTGGCTTGGCTTCAAAGCAACGTACAGTGTAAATCTGTTGTGCCATATTCCCTTGTCATGCCTCCATGCATGTACCACTTCATATTATAAACATGATCTTTTGAACACCAGGATAACTAAGAAATAATTAACTTCATTATTTAGTTACGGAACTGTTTCTTTTTCTTTGCAGATTTCATATACCATGGTGCACATTCTAGTACATCTTCTGATATATCTCCCATGTCAGAACAAAAATCACTGCCAAGGAGAGGGAGAGCGAGGTAGGCATCTTTTTGAACTAGTGTGCAAAGACTTTTTTTTTTTTTTAAGAAAATAAAAAGCAAAGAAGGCACTTGTTACCACTGCAATTAGCATTCTTTATTTTGTAATATAATGCCTCTTATTGCCTTCCTTACAACAAACAAAAAAATTGTTTCAGTGGGCATTTAACATTTTTATTTTTTGTATTGCATTTATATGAAACTGATGAACAAAGCAAAATTTTACAAAATAATGCAGCTGTTACTAGCAAGGTGAGGGTCAGCAAATGTAACTGGCTTTCATAATACGAGTTTACATCAGGAAACTTGGTCTGGTAAACTACCTTAGAAAACTGGAAGAAAGGTTGAAAAGAATGTTTGCAAATAACATTGTATGAAATATATCCTCAAAATGATAGATGACTATGAGAAAAGAATTTAGCTGACTATTTTTGGTACTTGAAGGATCTTCAAAAGTAGACCAAGGCTGTCTAGTACATTTTAGATTAATAGATTTCACTTTGATTCTGGCCCAAAATTTTTGATAATTTTCTTTCAGTAGAAGGACTGTGAAGTTATTCCATCAAATGTTACTGTAAAACTGCTTAGTAATCAGCTAATTTTTCCACACAGTAATTGTTTGGGTACATTACACATTTTTTTCTTGATAGATCCATGTCATGTTGTAGAATTTGTCAAATATTTTATTACTACAAACAAAGATCATAACTGTATGGTAGTCAATAATTAAAAAGTATGCCTGACATTTTATCCTAACCTAATTTAATTATTCTTCTTTCTGTAAACAGTTCATTAACCAGTACAACTTAGGACACCAACAATTGGAATAGCTTGCTTACCTTTCACATTACAGATACACGCAACAGACCCTTCGCAAAACTGAATTAAGAAAATGGTTTCTGTACTGTTATACATTCTTTACCCAGGGACACAATATCATTCTTTTTAATTTTCTTCTACACTATTATACACATTTTTTTGAAATTCACTCTTTCTTTTTTCACCTTTCTTACTGGCATGCAGATAATCTAGTAAATACTTCACAGCAGTGAAAGTCAGCTCACACTACTGATCTCGAAGACAGTGGAACTCCATTGGATAGGTACATTAGAGCATCAAAAAATTAATACAATGTTTCACAAGTACTGTGGAAATTTATTTTTAAACAGGAATTGTTCCAGATTATTCAGTAGTTGCAGTTTCTCTAAGGCATACAAGTTCTTGTTGTTCACAGACAGGATGGATATTTCCCAGCAATAATATACTTTATGTGCAACATACTGGGTTTTTAAAGAAAATTTCAACAAATCATTGTGCAGATTCATTTCATGTAGTCATTTTAATCAAGCTTAATGAACTTGAATCTGATAAAGTGCTAAATAAAGTTTAGCGAACTGAAGAAAATATACTGCAATGATGAACCTTCATGTCAGTCAAAACTGTATGCCAGTCCAGCCTCAAACTTAGATATAAGAGTCAAAGAAAGTGGTGAAGTAAAATGTTGGTGGATAATGGATAATGAAAACCGACATTACTACAGAATATTGAATTTTATGTTTAGGATAGAAGCCAAAAAAATGAATGTACATGAAATACAGCAAAAATAACCTGCCATTTCACTTGACAGATACTTGTTTCCTTCATAAAGTTCATTTCACTCATTTCACCAGTGAATGTTGCAGTGAAGGATAATGGGAGGGCTACAGCTATAATGTAAAAATGTCAGTACCCTGTCATCGCTTACAGAATGTTTCACATTATTTATTCTTTGCATTTGGTAATCCAGCAATGAACATAAAAAGTTTCAGTTAAAAAATATACATCAGTCCTTGGAATAATACTTTTTGCCTGCTTGACAATTTCTGCATGTGCAATGCACTATTTGTAGAATAGTAATAGAATTTTGACACTTTTTAGAAATTCATTTGAAAACTGAGTTGTGCTTGTAAAAAGATAGAAAATGACTACTTATATCAGTACCATTCTTCTTTAATTTGTGTTGGAATTTAAAATTTTCTGTAGTGAAACTCTTTCTGCAACAGTTGTTCAGAGTGCAGAAGGTAGTCAGTACTGACACATGAACATAGTGCACCCTGTTTTTATAAGTGTTGACAAGTGGCAGCAATTGCAGATGGCTTGCCCCCAGCAAAGCATCGCTCAGGACGCTGCTGCCGCCACTATCAGTTGCTGAGGCATCTTTTACTGTGAGGGATCCGAGGGAGAGGGAGACTCCGGACCGACCTGAACTCAGTGAAGCAGAGTGCGATATTGACACACTGAAGAAACTCAAACTGGGCCTGCGGTCTTCCCTGTGGTCTCGTCCCAGTGGTAGTGCAACAACCACTCATCACAACCAGTCTGATTACTCGATTGCTGTATAACAGCGAATGGAAATGAGAGAACATTTTATATTCTGTGTTGTACATATGCATATGAACACCATGACATGTAATATATTTTCATGTTTTGAAAGATTTGGGTACTTGTTATCCAGTATTATTGTTAGAAAATATTTCTGGTTAATGACTGATATAATTTTATACTCTTGTAATGTTAACTGGTGCAATTTTATATTTACACATGGAAATGTATAAGATTTATGTGAGAACTGAACTGTCTTTGGCTCAGTAAGCGTGTGGCATGGTTTGAGTTCAAAACCCTTTTTACATTATGTAGCATTATATATTTTTGTTGTGGTTAGCAGCTCACAGCAAACCCGCAGATTGTTCTCTCAGAGAGAATGACAGTTTGTAACTGAACTGTATGGAATTACTAGGTTTATACCTGAATCTCCTCCCCCACTCCCAATCCCCCCCCCCCCCCCCCACCAAAAAAAAAAAAAAACAACATGACTTTTTAAAAGACTGACTCGCTATGTATAGTACATATTTGAAAATGTGAAGGTATGCTACTGACTCTACAGTTCAAATTCTTTATTGCAGAAAATTACAACAGACTTTTATTCAAAATTTTAATCATGGGTGTCATAAGGGTTGTAGTAAAGGTTTGAATCTTTCCAGAATATGCGTTGTAGATTCCCCTCACCTTAAACATGCAACCCCACCACCAAAAAAATAAAGCCGTATTTATATATATATATATTTGTAACAAATGGTGCTCAATGTCTTTGTGGTTATTTGAGACTTATACTGGATCATCTGTTCAAAATTTGGTATGACATGTTTGTTTCAAATTTTCCTGGGTGTATGGTAGAACATAAATTCGCTTCTTCACCTTCTTGATCACAACTATTGCCCTAGAATATATATGCAAAAATGGTATTGTATGTGTGTGTGTGTGTGAGTGTGTGTGTGAGAGAGAGAGAGAGAGAGAGAGAGAGAGAGAGTGAGAGGTATGTTGACAGGAGAAATAGGGGGAGGAGGACTTCACGTCTAAATTACCAACAGAAAGACAGACAGGAGACCACAAAACCTTGCATTTGGAAGACAGTACAGGGATCTCTTACTAGCCTGCCCACATTAAGGCACTATCATCATCAAGTCATACTTTACCTAAGCCAAAGAGTATTTTTTGTACACTCTGGTTGTTTTATTTTCACACTACAAAATATTAGAAACAGACAGTCTGGATAATAAACTGTATATCAACAGCATGCTAATTTTATTAAGTTTATGACTATTGGTCACTTTTTCCATACCATCATAAGAGTCATTGTGAATAAGTTCTCAAAGAGTTAAAATATTAAGCTGATGTGCCTATAAAAATTGTAAACAGGTGTAAAAAGTGATGAGGGGCAGCTTCTGTTGACAAAATAAAAAGCAAATGTTAAATTCTTCACCCTGCAGCATAAATACAAAATAGCTCCACTAGCCAATACATCATACTATCAAGTATTTATAAGTCAGCTCACATACTAACAAATGTAAAATGATTTTTTTATATATATAATTTACTGTCCGAAGAGTGATGTGCTTGCTTATTACTGCCAAAGAAATCTTTCAAATATTACTATGTAATAAATTGTGCCACATGGAAATTCTCATCCTGTAAAAGCCAATCATTTTCATGTAAATATTGTGATACTGAGGAGGCAAATAATTTTATTAATGTATCATTCAAAATTGAGGCAAGCCGTTTGATATTTACCAGTCTAAAGATCACAGTTTTCTACAAATTTTCTTGCTCATGTTCTTAAAACTAATGTGTAACAAAAGTCCAGGTCTGATGTACTACAAATTGAGGACCAACAGGGTGTCCAAATCTTAGTACTCCACATAAAACTATACAGTATTCCTGTGACCCATGTGTTTTATCCAGTTAAAATCTATTATACAGTCACTTGTAAAAAATGAAACAATGAAAACTTTTCTATGTACGTTATATGTTTTTGGAATAAAAGATGTACTTTCAATGCAATTTGACAATGTTTTTTTCCTCAGCAATTGGAAAGGCTCTCTTCATATTTCCTTTCATAGTGAAAGTACATATTTCCTCGTCAAATTACAATGATCAAAACAACACTTCCCAATGGTCAGCCAACTCCAATTACTTTTCTGGTGAATGTAACACAATCCAATCCCATTAATGTGACCACAGCCTATGTTTGACCTCAGTCTGCAACAAACACTCTCAAACAAGAGGTGGCAGCATTAGCAGTGGAGGGTATGTCAGGGTGTGCAGAAAAAAATTCAATCGTCGTAATGTGGAAATGGAGTGATTTATCTGACATTGAAAAGGACGGCATCATTGGCTTTTGAGCCAATCAAAGCATTTCTGAATGGCTAAGTTTGTAAGCTGTTCACATGCTGTTGTGGTTACAGTATATTGTGTGTGGCAAAATAGCACAATCCAAAACTGGCAACGAGGTATCCTGGTGCACCACAGGCCTTAGACGACAGGTTGAAGATGAATGTGGAGATGTGTAGGGGCAAATAGGTGTGAAACTGCTGGACAACTAACATTCAGATGAACCAAGGGGTTACCAACAGTCTCCCCTCAACAACTGCTCAACAAATGATGGTGCATATGCACCTGTGAAGCAGGTGACTGGTTCATGCACCCATGCTGACTGCTGCCCATCAGCAACAAAGGATGGAATTCACAGGCCAATACACAAATGGACATCCAATGGGTGGTGAAGGTGGCCTTTACAGATGAATCAAGGTTTTATGGACAGATGACCATAGCATGTACACATTAAATATCTGAAAGCAAAAACCCTGCAACAATTTTCAGAAGGGTTCAGGCCAGAGGGCATTCTCTGGGTGATCCTGTCATTCTGGAAGGCACAGTGGATCAACAAAAGTATGCATCTATCCTTGGGGACCATGTCCACCCCTATATGCGGTTTATTTTGTCTACCAGCAGGACCATGTAATGTGTCACACAGCTTGCAGTGTACATGCATGTTTGAAGAGCACCAAGAGGAGTTTACCATACTCCCCCCGCCCAGCAAACTCATCTCATTTATACCCAATTGAGAATCTGTTGGACTGCCTCAATCAGGCTGTTCATGCCATGGATATTCAATCAAGAAATCTAGTGCAGCTTAGGTCCACATTCCTAATGGTACCTTCCAGAACCTCATTGGCTGCCCTCATGCCCATCTCACAGAGGTCCACACTGCAAAAGATTGTTATTCAGTCATTTGACAGGTGGTCATCTTAGTTTGACTGCGCAGTGTATTTTAAACATCACTACACATCCCAATGGCCATGCCATCATTACCAGATGGATTATGTATTTTTACTTGTGACATGCATATGTGTCATCTATTTGGCAACTGCTGATGTATCATCTCGCATCTGTATCAGTATGTAATGACTGTAGTAGGGACGACAAATGGTAGACTTTGGTTTATCGGGAGAATTTTAGGAAAGTATGGGTCATCTGTAAAAGAGATTGCATAGAGGACATTAGCTGTAACCCATTATTGTGCATTGTTTGAGTGTTTGGGGTCCACACACCAGGCTGTATTAAAGGAAGACACTGCAGCAAGTCAGAGGTGGGCTGCTAGATTTGTTATCAGTAGGTTTGAACAACATGCAAGTATTGTGGAGATGCCTCAGGATCTCAAATGGGAAGCACTGGAGGGAAGGCGATGTTCTTTTCAAGGAACACTACTGAGAAAATTTAGAGAACTGGCATTTAAGGCTGACTGCAGAATGATTCTACTGCCCAAATGTACATTTCATGTAAGAACCATGAAGATAAGATTAGAGAGATTAAGGCTCTTCTGGAGATATTCAAACAGTCATTTTTCCTGCACTTTGCGAATGGAATAGGAAAGGAAATGACTAGTAGTGGTACAGGGTATCTTCTGCCAAGCACCATGTGGTGGCTTGCAGAATATGTAGATGTAGATGTAGAAATGTGCAGGAATACATTTTTGCAGCATTCCACATGTTTGTGACTGCACATTTTCATTGTATATGAAATATTTGTTACATGAAGTATTCGATAACTTTAATAGGCTTTTATCACTAACTGCTTCCAAAAGAGTGTAACTGAGAGAAGAATTGTGATGCATTGCTACAAATGCAGCGTGTACAGTGCAATGAATATTTTTAGGTGTTTGACCATACAGGATGTTGTATTGTGACATCAAAAATGGTTTATTTTTATGGAGAACTATAATCCCTCTCCTTCCCCATATTTCCTAAATATATAAATATGGGCATAGGCGTTAAACATTCCCCATTTAATTCTATGTCCCTCAGACAATATGTAGTTGCTTGTTCAATGCAAAAGACAAACAACCAGCCATCACGAAAAGTGCTATTTATAAAATGACATGCTGTGAGTGTAAGTCATGCTACATTGGACAGATGGGAAGGTCATCCTTCCACCTCAAAAACGAATGAAAATGTTGTGAAAGTTCGCGACCTAGTGTGCTCTGATCGTAGATTTACATTTAGGGAGATGGCTGATGAACCTAATTTAAGTTTCTATGCAGTTCAGTTAATTTTAAGTGAAGATCTGAACATGCGTCAAATGTCCGCAAAATTCATTCAAAAAGTGATAGCAAGTGACCAGAGACAATACCGACTTGAACTGTGCCGAAACTGATTAATCAGACTAAGAATGACCCAGATTTGTTTAATAAGGTAATTACAGGTGATGAATCATGGGTATATGGATATGATCCTGAAACCAAAGTGCAGTCTTCACAATGGAAGGCACCAGGTTCACCACAACCAAAAAAAGCACAGCAAAGTCGGTCGAAGGCAAAGACAATGTTGGCGATTTTATTTTTTTCAATTCTACCAGTATTGTGCATCATGAATTTACCCCTGGAAGACAGATAATTAACCAGGAATACAAAAAATGTGTCCTTGAGTGTTTGCGCAAAAAGGTGCGGAAGAAAAGGTCTGCATTGTGGAAAGACATATGTTGGGTGCTACACCATGACAATGCTACGGCTCATTGTGCCTTCTCCATTGTTGAATTTTTGACCAAATTCAAAATTCCTGTGCTTCCACAACCACCATATTCCCCTGATTTGGCCCTGTGTGGACTTCTACCTGTTTCCTAAACTGAAATTTTCACTGAAAGGGAAGCGATTTGACTCGATTGAAGACATCCAGACAAATATGGGGTGTCCTTAACACACTTAAGGAAAGAAAACAGGAATGTTTCCAAAACTGGAAACACCATTGGAGTCGGTGTGTTCAGTCAGAAGGGGACTATTTTGAAGGAGATGCATCACAGTAGCATGTAAGTACCATCATTGTACAATTACAAGCCCATTTTTAAAACTTTACGGTCACATCTCATAGATGTACAAGTCATACACATAGAAGAATAGGAGACTAAACTCAACCAATTAGAAATTTTAGAAATTAAAAGACAGATGTGTAAATCTCCACATCTATTATGAAATGATCAGACCCAATACAATTATTCACCTCTTTTAGATGAGATCACACCCCCAGGATAGAAGCAAAACTTTGGACCTCAGTCCATCAGTAGATAAAAAGTTCTTGGCTGATGCATAACTTTAAGTCTTGTCATGTTAGTGTAATTGCTGAATAGTGTAATTACATGTGTAATATGTTAAAAAATAGTCATTGATGTAATTTTACATTAAGCTATGGATCGATACCTTAAGAAGTTGAGATGATTATCTTTGCCTTGTCATCATGTTTATCTGTGCATTATCATAATAATGCCAGGTAATAATATGTAACTCCAGTAAGTAAGGCTCCGACCTATCCGGAGACTGGAAAAAAAGGGTGGATGTTGCATTAAAATAAATTAATTAATTAAAATAAATAAATCTTTGGGAATCAGTAATGTACTTGAAAATGGGCTTATAACTTGGAAAACTAGGACATGCGGTAACATTAATAGTAAAATTTGTGATTAAGGCAAAAACAGTGTTTGTTTAGTTAATTCCTCATTTTGGTCTAATGATGTAAAACATCTGGAACAAGAAAAGAAGGAGATGAAATTAATATAGGGGAAGGGGGCAAGAAACCAGATATATAGTAGCCATGGTGAACAATGCATAAAAAGTTCTCGGTTTACTTGCCGCATCAAATTTGGATAAAATCCCAAGCTTTTGATGACTACCTCCGTCATCTTCTTCAGGGGTAAAACTGACTGTCATGGTCCAGTGAGGCTTCCGCTTTCATAAGCCGTGGACGGCTTCTCATTGGCTGCATGATGTCACGGTGAAAATGGTGCGTACCGAGGTGGCGGTCTCTATATCCATATATTTTGTTTGCGTGCTTTATCCAGTGTTGCTTCCAGGCCCATCCATTGCAACAGGTGGAGAACTGCGAGGAATTTAAGAAGTCTCCCTCTGCACTCTTTTTTTTTTTTTTTTTTTTTTTTGCATGCTTCCATGCATTGCTGAGTGCATAACCGGAGTCTCTGTTGAAATTATTTTCACAGAGTCTAATTTAAGCTGCTTCCCTGATGACAGAGTCCCAATAGTTTGAAGCATGAGCAAGTAGTCTTGTTTCATCGAATAATTATGTTTATTTAACAAACTGTGCTCAGCCACCACTGCTTTTTCTAGATACCTGTATTTAAGGTGATGCTGATGTTCCACACAACGATCGGCAACAGTTCTTATAGACTGGCCCATGTAATTTTTGCCACACTCGCATAGAAAGCTGTAAATTCCTGGTACTCTCAGGCCAAGATTATCTTTCACAGATCGCAACATTTCCTTAATCTTCCTGGGTGGCCAGAAGACCAGTCTGATTCCCTGCCGGCTCAGGACTCTGCCATCTTGCTGGTCGTTGCACCGCAGAATGGTAGCTGCGCGATGAGTTGGTCCTCTTGATCTGTTTGAACAGCGTCCTTCCTAGGTTTTTTCGCCAGAGTAGATCTGATATCAGATCGGAATATCCATTTTTTCTGAATACCGTCATCAGATGGTTAATCTCGGAGCCGAGATGATCCTTGTCCGAAATAGTTCTTGCTCTGTGTACCAAAGTATTCAGCATAGCTCTCTTCTGAGCTGGGTTGTGAAAACTACGTGCATTTAGATATAAATCTGTATGCATCGGTTTTCTGTACACAGAATGTCCGAGACATCCATCTGATTTTCGCTCCACCAGCACATCTAAGAAGGGTAACTTCCCATCCTCCACCTCCTCTGTAAATCTTATGTTCTGATGTATACCGTTCAAATGATCAAGAAACTGATGCAGTGCCTCATTGCCATGTGGCCAGATTAAAAATGTATCATCAGCATACCTGAAGAAGCAGTATGGACATAAGGGAGCACTGTTCAATGCTTGTTCTTCGAAATCCTCCATGAGGAAGTTAGCTATGGCTGTTGACAGTGGCAAACCCATGGCTGTTCTGTCAGTCATTTCATATATTTTCCACCATACAAAAAATAGGTGGTCGTCAAAGTGTGTCAAAATAACTTCAGTATTTCAGAAGAGAAATGAGCAGCCAACAGTTTTAATGTATCTTCAACTGGTACCTTTGTAAACAAAGAGACCATATCTAGGCTGATCATAATGTCATTCAGGCCGATCCTCATCTGCTTTACGATGTCAACAAACATTTTTGAGTTATTAATATGATGGCTACAGTGGCCGACTATAGGTGCTAATAATTTGGGTAAGTGTTTTGCCAACCGATATTTAGGAGACCCAGTAGCACTAACAATAGGTCTCAACGGGACTCCATCCTTATGGAGTTTGGGCAGACCATATAACCTGGGTGGCCTTGGTGCTCTTGGTTGTAGATTCTTGACTAGTTCTTCTGGGAGGCCAGAGTTCTTCAGTAATTCCCCTGTCTTCCTGCTAAGTGCTGCTGTGGGATCCCGTTTAATAATCTGGTATGTGGCATCTTCCAATAATAGGGCCACTTTCTTATGATAATCGGTAGCATTGAGGATAACTGTGGCATTCCCTTTGTTGGCTGGTAGTACAACTAACTCTTCATCCTTCCCCAACAATTTCAGTGCCAATTTCTCCACTCTGCTTACATTTGACTTAGGAGGCTTGGCTGTTGCTAAAATCTTGAAATACTGAAGTAATTTCGACACACTTTGACGACCACCTATTTTTTGTATGGTGGAAAATATATGAAATGACTGACAGGACAGCCATGGGTTCGCCACTGTCAACAGCCATAGCTAACTTCTTCATGGAGGATTTTGAAGAACGGGCATTGAACAGTGCTCCCTTATGTCCATCCTGCTTCTTCAGGTATGTTGAGGATACATTTTCAATCTAGCCAAATGGCAATGAGGCACTGCAGCAGTTTGTTGAGCATTTGAATGGTATACATAAGAACATATGATTTACAGTGGGGGTGAAGAAGGATGGGAAGTTACCCTTCTTAGATGTGCTGGTGGAGCAAAAATCAGGTGGATGTCTCGGACATTCTGTGTACAGAAAACTGACGCATACAGACTTA
Organism: Schistocerca americana; assembly: GCF_021461395.2. NCBI lineage: Eukaryota > Metazoa > Arthropoda > Insecta > Orthoptera > Acrididae > Schistocerca > Schistocerca americana. The sequence continues at coordinate 768,403,223 of NC_060122.1, read as the reverse complement.
AATCTAAATGCACGAAGTTTTCACCACCCAGCTAAGAAGAGAGCTATGCTGAATACTTTGGTACACAGAGCAAGGACTATTTCGGACAATGATCATCTTGGCTCCGAGATTAACCATCTGGCAACGGTATTCAGAAAAAATGGATAATCCAATCGTGATATCAGATCTACTCTGGTGAAAAAAACCTAGGAAGGATGCTGTTCAAACAGATCAAGAGGACCAACTCATTGCGCGGCTACCATTCTGCGGTGCAATGACCAGCAAGATCGGCAGAGTCCTGAGCCAGCAGGGAAACAGTCCAGTCTTCTGGCCACCCAGGAAGATTAAGGAAATGTTGTGACCCGTGAAAGATAATCTTGGCCTGAGAGTACCGGGAGTTTACAGCATTCCTTGTGAGTGTGGCAAAAATTATGTGGGCCAGTCTATAAGAACTGTTGCTGATCACTGTGGGGAACATCAGCGTCACCTGAAATACAGGTATCTAGAAAAATCAGCAGTGGCTGAGGACAATTTGGTAAATAAACATAAGATTTTATTTGATGAAACAAGACTACTTGCTTACACTTCAAACTATTGGGACTCTGTCATCATGGAAGCAGTTGAAATTAGACTCTGTGAAAATAATTTCAATACAGTCTCCAGTTATGCACTCAGCAATGCATGGAAGCACGAAATTAATAAAGAAAGAGCGCAGAGGGAGACTTCTTAAATTCCTCGCAATTCTCCGCTTTTTGTGATGGATGGCGCTGAAGCAACGATGGATAAAGTGCGCAAACAAAATCTATGGATATAGAGGCCGCCACCTCAGTACACGCTGTTTTCACCGTGACGTCATCCAGCCAATGAGAAGCCATCCACTGCTTATAAAAACAGAAGCCTCACCACTCCACGACAGTCAGTTTTACCCCTGATGAAGATGATGGAGGTATTCATCGAAAGCTTGAGATTTTATCCAAATTTGACATGGCCAGTAAACCGAGAACTTTTTATGCAAGGACTCCGTTGCGAAAGACTTGGTAGTCATGGTGAACAATGAATTGAGTACCATGAGCATAATTAATCTTGAGCATTAATTTGTTACCAGATATATGTCACTGCCTGCTCTGTATTAATGATTTTTCTGATATTCGAATTTCATCCTATGACATCCCTTATTGTGAGGTTTTGTCAGTCCTGTGTGTTGTTGGATTACTCATTAAAATTAGTGTTGAGGCCATAATTACGGTTTCCTGTGTAACATGATCTTCCTGAAATTTACCAATTTTTCCTGTTTAAATTTTTAAGCAGCAGAAGTGTCAGCTGGCCAAAATTTTCAGTTTTCCAAATTATCCCCTTTCCATTGATAAGAAGGAAGAGATATATCAACTTCGAAATGAAGCTCAAGGCTCCCATCATTTTTTGACCTGTTATTTACTAAAAATTGGAATGACTAATAAAATACAAATATTAAAATAATGGAAATTTTGTGATGAGCACAATGTATATAGGAATATATACAAAAATGAAATAATAACTACCTTTTGAACTTCCATTCTTTTTCTTGCAAAATTCAAGCAAAATCTTGAAATAACTGCAACTTCCTGAACAGAGGTTTCAAGGGTTATGGAACAAAATGCAAGACATTTTACACTTATCAGAACATTATAACAATAATGAAAATTCCTGCATGGGACAGTATATAAAATAACTGAAATGCAGCCACTCCCCTACAGTGGACTGCTGTATGGGCCGTAGAAACACACAACAGAAAATAATAGTCAGACTAGCTTTCGAGCTCTTGCTCTTTTCCTAGTAAAAGTACACACAGTCACAATCACAGACACCTAAACGTACACTCCCATGGCCACGGTGAAACAGATCATTCATCATCAATTACTGAAAGTAGTTGTTTGGCATGATGGAGGTGGGGAGAGGCTAAGTAAGGGTACAAAAGGCAAGGAGGGGGTATTGCAGTGAGTGAGGCAGTTCTTTTGACAGATGGCTTAATGGCTGTACAACAAGATGAAAGGAGTTGAGAGGGTGGAGCATGTAAGGGATAGACAGTGAACAAGATGGGGGGAGTGGATTTTTTATGCTCGGCTTGTGATGTTCACCTGCTTTATTTCTTTGTTTGTTGTTCTCGGTGTCGACTTACTGTGTTGCTACACTGGCTGAAAAAAATGGGGGTTGGAAGATCAACACTGGCTACTTTAAATGATATAGTCAACAGGTGCATGTTTGCATTTCACAGTTCTTTACTTTCACTGTTCACAACCCCCCAATAATACACAGTTATATGGCCAGTGCACTATTGTTTAACTTTCAATAAGCCTCATTAATAGGTTTCAGGCTAACATCCACATACTGCTACAATAGTTTACTGTTGAACATGTATAAGCAGTAAAAGCCTAAACACATGGTTCACAGTTATTGTAGAATTATAAGGTATGTATGGAACAGACAATCATTGTTTTAATACAGGCCTAATTGCATTACACTTATTTCACGGATGCATTATTGTTGTTCTAACCAACAGAGGTTTCTTGTCTGAAACACGGCCGTGGACTGACTGTCTCAGGACCAAAAGTCGGGCCCTTATATGTCCTCACAATAATAGGTGCTGAAACTACACATTGTTTGATGTTTAATTTACAGAAATTACAATTAAAACTTACTTCATTCATTTAATTGCATACATCGAAAAATTGGTTCTTTTGAGCAGTTTCTTCTACTACAAAGTTTAGGCCTAATTATTTGTTTAAATGATGAAATTAACATATATAGTCACACAAACAATACTTTTGATGAAACTGGAAATTTTTTTGCAATTAATTAAGGGCTGGCTTTCCTGACATGTTTTTGAATAGAGCCACATAGATCCTTTAAGAATACGATTAGTTGTTCCTCCAAACATTTATAATTAGTACAGAATTTATATTTGTTTTAAAGTCAACAATAGAATTTAAGTTACAAAACAATTATTGATTTCAACCTATAACGAAAGATACTAACTAGGAATAGCAAAATAAATTAGAAAGTCAATTAAAAACACAAAACTAAGCACAAAATTAGACCTGGTGTTATATTCTTTAAAACTGAGGACCAAATGAAAATGTGGATTATACTCACATATGTTAATGGTAATTAGACATGAAAAAAATGAATTTTAAGGAGGCAGCTGGCAAAACAAGAGGGGAAGTAAAAATATCCCAGCTTGCTTCATCACAGACTTTTCAGTCCACTATAGATGAGTTGTGTTTCTCTTGCAATGGTACTGGGAAGATGTGTGACTTGAAACTTGATGTGGCGGACTGTCACTAAAAGCAAAATTAACAGTCACCCTCTAGTTGGTTAAGTATGCAAACCTAGAAATTTGCATGACTTGTTACTCAGTAGGAATTCAGTTGAACATTACAGTGTATCTTTGATTTTACAATCTACAGTTTTTATTATATTAGCCAACTGGGGAGAGGGATGATGTGAGAAAGGAAATGCTTACTTAATCCATTATTAGTGTTACCAACACAACTTCCAACATTTAGCTTCACCAGGCAATTGTTATACAACTACTGGTGCGAAGTGCTCCAAATTGTGCTAATACATGATGAAGGGCCCCAGCCACCACCTTTTCTTGTACCACTTGTAACTCAGTCTCATCTTTTTGCATGTACTGCCGATGTACTGTATTCAGCAACAATATCAAACGCCAACATTTTAAGTTCAAAAGCTTACTCTCAATGAATATGCTCAGTTATAATAGAGGAAATGTTGCCCATTTGCGGCCAGTGAACCCTTATTGGCTGACAACTTGTTAAGTCACCCAATAACCAATGTAGCTACCACACCACACTAACACATGTAAAATGAGCTCACCTACAGGATGTGTGAAGAGAGGGAGTGGCCCTTCAGTGATGGGAGTGCTGGTAGAGGTGAAAGCATTTTGTGAAGTACTGAAAATATACTTCTTGTGCAGAAAATGTGCTAGGACAAAGATTTCAAACAGAAACAGAAGAAGGGTTTTTAAGGACTTTCATGTTAAAATCTGACATGATACATTTGCAACAATTCTGTACACTACTCATGTGTATACTTTGCACCGCACACTGTAGATCATAAAGATTGGCAGCTCTGATAGAGGGCACAAAGTGAAACTGTAGCACCTGAGCTTTGTTTCAAATTTACATTTTACACAGTCTACAGAATTTCACTAAGTCGACTTCTAATAATCTTGTAATGTCATTTGGGGAAAAACTATTTTTTTCATGTCTCTGTTTCTCTCATCAAGACTAAAATAACACATTAATGGTGGTGAGCATATGAAGTGCAGCTCACAAGAAAAGCATTAAACAATAATAGCAATGGTGACAAAGTATGTCATTAAGCAGGTGTCCACATTTATGCTTATGGTTTAACCACTTAGCTGCTGTGATGTTTTTGGATTAAGTCAACATGTTCATCAATTTTTGCTTTTATTTGGGCAAGCACAAAGGATGAGCTCTCAATAATATGTGTTTTCAACTTGCAGTTTGTGGTCATAGCATGACAGAAAATAGCTTGATTACCTTGTACCCTGATATCTATTTCAATTTTTTGATGCATTTTTACTTGCTGTTATGCATCTGTGATTTTTTAAGAGCTGATGAAATTCACTACCACAAATTATCGTGTAAACATTACATTGTACATTTAATTTCCTTCACTTAGACATATTTTTTACAGAGTATTGGAGAAGATTGTGATTTTTAATCATATATGCCAAGTACATGTGTTTATCCTCATATTTTGGGGGATTTTAACATTTTCTTGATTCTGCATTCCCTCAATTTTGTGTTGTTTTTTTTTTTAAGCCTGAACAGCACAAAAACGTAAAAAAGGGGTTTCACTGTATCGCCTTCATCCTAAATAACACAAAATTCACATGACATACAGAATACGCAATCAAATTATAAACTTGAAGATGAGTCTGTTATGTAAGTAGATAGATGAAGAGTTAATAAAATAATGGTAAGAGAAAATGTATCCCAAAGGATAAATAATGTTGGTGAAGTGCACTGAATTAAATATTAACTCGCAGTGTTTATTTCAAGTAAATAAACCCCAAAGAAATCATGTACAAACTGTGTCCATATAATTCTATTATAAATAAGAATTTCTCATCACTGATGAAAATAATTAAAAACAATGAGTAGCAAGCAGAGAGATAGGCAATGTTCCATGGACCAGTTGTTGTTGAAGTTCATGCCACAAGAAATTCACTATAGGCTTCACCAGCTATGTTCCATCCACACTCACAAATATAACATTATCAGAGTCCATCACTAACTACACTACTACTATTCACACACAAGACCTTTAAATGTTCATGCAGAGTCCAGAAAGAAGTGCAAATACTAAGTGCTCTCAACATATGCAGCACTCTGACTGCCCAAAATATCATCAGTCTTACTGTAAACCATGAGCAAAAAACAACTCAGTGCCATATTGGTCAAACCAAACACTGTTAAGATCAATAATTATAACAAAATCTATTTGTGCTAATAATTACTGCACGTCACTTACTGCAAATGAAACAAGCTGCTGCTAATAATTTGCGTGGATGTGGATAACTCTGTTTTGGCCAGTGTTTCAACATCAATAAATAATAATTTGAACGTTCAATAATTGCACACCAAGCTGTCTCATCATGTAACCTATGAGGTGCGACAATGAGGGAATGAGACTGATGTGAAAAAAAAAAAAAATGTTGCTTACTGTTTTAGTTAAGTTTAGTGCTGCCTCCTTCAAAGTAGTTCCCTTCTGGTTGCACACACTTTTTCCAGCGCTTCTGCCATTCATGCTAACATTTCCGGAACTCATCCTCTGTAATATCCTCCAAGAACCTCATCACAGCTTTTTGGACATCTTGTGATGTTTGAAAATGGTGTCCCTTGACGTCCGTTTTGACTCTTGGAAATAGAAAAAAGTCGCATGGAGTGATATCTGGTGAATAAGGTGGCTGTGGTTGTACTGAAATTTGTTTTGAGGTTAAAAATTGCTGTACTGACAGAGCAGTATGGGATGACACATTATCATGATGCAGAACCCAATCATCAGCAATGTTGGAACGGACACGAAGAACTCTTTTATGAAGTCTTTCTAAAATTTCTTTGTAATAATATTGGTTAACTGTTTGTCCAGTAGGCATTCATTCTTTATGAACAATTCCCTTGGAATCAAGGTGCACACCAGCATGCATTTCACTTCTGACTTTGACATGCGAGCTTTTTTGGGTCAGGGTGATCTGTTTGAGCACCATTGTGAACTCTGGCATATTGTCTCTGACAAAACGCCAACTTTCATTACCAGTGATGACACAGCTCAATAATTCTGGATTGATTTCCATTTGCTCTAACAGATTGGCTGCCACGTTTTTCCATGTTTCTCGCTGTTGAGGTGTGAGATTTTTGGGAACCATTTTTGCACAAATCTTTCTCACACCAAGATCTTCAGTTACTATTAGACAAACCACTTCTTGATTGATGTTCAGTTCTCCTGCAATCATTTTCATGGATAATCTTTGATCAGATAGTACGAGTTCATGCTTTCTGGCTTATGATAGTGGCCATGTATACATGACATGCGCTTGCTTATGTGAATGTTTGTGTGTTTCCTTTCTGAAGACGACTTTGGCCAAAAGATCAACCTGTAACAGTCTTTTCATTGTGCCTGTCTACAGTTCAATGTATTGTCTTTACAGTGAGTAGCAATCTATGTTATTTATAATATTGTTCAATTTTATTTATTTATTAACAAAATTGGGACAGTTCTCCAGCCTAAGGGCAGGTAAAAGCTATTACAAATTTGAGTGTGCAACACATCCTATTATAAAACCAAAAACTTATGTGTGTTCCCATGATATTAGGTTTCGAAAATTTTCTCAGTAATTTGTTTTCACTGAAATGGCGAAACACGACAAGCTTCGAAAAAGATGCACATAAAATGACACTGTTAATGTACTGTTACTATGAATTTTGGTTGCAATAGGAGCATGTCTCTCCCACAGATCGTGCAGGACTATGGCTTCGAATAGAAAATTCAAAACTCAACACTAAAGAAAGACAAGTGACATATAGACTTCTAGGAGAATCCAATGTAAACAACATGGTTAATGAGTTACAGGAAATTGATTGGTCTCATAAAATTAATAATAATAAGGCAACTGATGAATGCTTTACTATTTTCCTCACAGAAATTAAGCACATTGTAGAAAAGATGTGCCCCACTGTAACCAAAAGACAACATCCTAATAATACACATAAGCAATGTCCTACTAATAAGTGGTACACTCCAAAACTTAACAAACTTAGGATACTACTTCTAATTCTGAAGGATAAGTCTAATGAAAGTGATCAAGACAAGGCAAATTACATAAATATGAGAAAACTTTACAAATCAGAAATAAAAGGGGCTAAGTGCAATGCAAATGATGAATACATTTTGAATTCCAAAAATAAATGTAAAGCAGCCTGGAATGTCATAAAACAGGAAATAGTGAACAGTGTTTTATTCGTCTCATAACATACAATTTCTAATCATATGATTAGTGTACAGGAGACACGTCAAAAACTGGATAACACAACTTAGGCCTAATTGATACAAAGAATTTTAACATTAATATAAACTTTTATTTTTCTTTCCTCCCTTTTGTGAAGGACAGCTACATTTACACACAAGACTATATGTAAATTTATCCTGCTCAAATGTTCAGTTCATCCTTCATGAACTCCTCAACAGTGTAGTAGCAGCGTTTGACAAGTATATCATATAGCTTTGTTTTCAGTGTCTCTAGCTTCATACTCAGAACATTCTTTCCTTTTAGCTTGTTATGGATTTTCATTGCCATATACTGAGGAGACTGCGCATATAGGTTTAACTGATGAGTGGGAAGCATAAAATTGTCTTTGTTTCTTGTGTTATATGAGTGACTGAAACAGTTTTCTCGAATAACTCTAAATTGCTATGTAGAAAGATGATAATATCATAGATGTATAAGGAGGGAACTGTTAATAGCTGTTGGGTTTCAAATAGTGGGCGACATGATGTCCTTGGATGGGTGGTACATGTTCCTTATTATTCTTTTCTGTAGCTTTAGTATGCGCAATATATTGCTTGAATTTCCCCAAAAAATAATACCGTACCTTACAACTGATTGAAAGTAGCTGTGGTATGCAATTTTCCTTGTATTCATGTCTGTTGCACCAGCTAATATTTGCATAACAAATGCAAAGCTACGTAATTTGTTTAACAAGTAGTCAACATGTTCATTCCAATTTAAATTTTTATCTAGGTTTAACCCTAAAAACTTTACAGAATCTACTTCTTCTATATCCTGATTTTTATGAGTTATTTTAATTTCTTGGGGCTTTGACTGTTTTGTTCTGAACAGGACTATGTGGGTTTTGGGGATGTTCAATCTTAATCCATTCAGTTGGAACCATGTTTCTAGTTTGTTCATTGTGTTTATTATGTAGAGAGGGATGTTTTCTAGCTCCTGGTTTTCAATTAATACAGATGTGTCATCTGCAAATAAAATCGATGGAGCATTTATATTGTTCGGTAAATCATTAACATAGAACAAGAACAAAATAGGTCCTAGAATTGAGCCTTGAGGGACACCTTGGGCTACTGTTTTCCATTTTGAATAGTAATTTGCTGCATTTGATGAGACAATCACTCTTTGTTTCCTATTTGATAAGTATGAAGTAAGCCAATTTAGAACATTACCCTTGATCACATACTTGTCAAGCTTATAGATAAGCAGTGCATGATTTACAGAGTCAAAGGCTTTTGTGAGATCACAAAAGATTCCTGCAACTTTATTATGGTTGTCTAATGATGTGCTGATCTTGTCGATAAACTTGTTAATTGTATCAGTAGTACTTTTGCCACGCTGGAAACCAAATTGGTTTTCCGTAATTATATCATATTTCTCGATAAAATTTCGAATCTGCATAGCAGCAGCATTTTCAAAGATTTTTGAAAGGACTGGAAGGAGGGAGATGGGACAATAATTCCCCATATCCTCTCTTGACCCTTTTTTGAGCAACGGTTTTACTTCTGCATACTTCAGCACCTCTGGGAAGCTTCCTTGTTCAAAGGATTGGTTTATTATTTTAGATAGTGGGTATCCTATTATTTTACACACAAATTTAAGGACTTTTGCTGGTATTCCATCCAAACCTGCAGAATTTTTGTTTTTTAGTTTTAATATAATTTTTTCTGCATCTATTGTTGAAACTGTTTTGAATTTTGTGAGGCATTCAGAATTATGATTTAGTCCAAAGGGACATACATTTTTCCCATAATCTGCAACATTAACATCTGGTTTCACTACATTAATGAAGAACTCATTGAGGCATTCTGAAATTTGAGCCAGATTTACAATGATCTCATCTTCAAGCTTAATTGTACTAATTCCATGTCTAGAGGCTTTGATACCTAATTCGCGTTTTACAACTGACCACACTGCCTTTGATTTATTCTTGTGGTTTAAGATTAATTTATTATTTGTCATTTGCTTTGCTGCTTCGACAACTTTCTTATATGTACTTTTGTATCGTTTAACATATTCAATAAATTCAATTTTTTTATTATGTCTTAGTTCCTTATGTAGCTGCCTTTTCTTAGCACTGGAGATTTTTATACCTTTAGTGATCCATTTTAATTTTGTCATTTTATTAAAATAAGTTTTCTGTGGAAACATTTCATTGAAAACACTTAGAAAATCCCTTAGAAATGCTTCAAAATTTGCCGTGCATGAAATATTTTTATCAAAGTGCCATTCTGTCTCCTTGAGCTTATCATGGAAGAGAGTCATTAATAACATCAATAAAGAAAACAACATCCCTATAGACTGTGATACACTCAATGATTATTTTGTAAATAGTGCCACTATCACTCCACTCAATAATTCTACCATAGATGCAGAAGCACTACTCATCCATACAAAACAGACTAGTGAGAAATTTACTTGGACCCCTATCACACTAAATGACATTTGCAAATGGATAAACAAACTAAGCAATTCCAAAACAGAAGACTATTACGGACTCAGTAATTTCATCATAAAGCGTATAGCAAAGGAAATCAAAATGCCACTTCTCTCACTGTCAAACAGATTACTAGATGAAGGAATTTTTCCAGAATGTCTTAAGCTCACCTAACCTAACCTAACCTAACCTAACCTTTACACTACCTATGTATAAAAAAGGTGATAAAAACCTCCCAAACAACTACAGACCCATATCAATAGTACCAATCATATCCAAAATAATAGAAAATTGCATGCATATGCAGCTATACAGCTATTTTGAAAGCAACAAACTATTAAATGAACAGCAATTCGGATTCAGGTCTCACCTATCAACTGCAAAAGCAATTGAAGATTTGGTGAACAATATACATGAAGCATACGAAAAGAGGCTGCATATATCTGGAACACTTATTGATTTAAGCAAAACACATGATTCAGTGTCTCATGACATAAGCATTAAAAAGTTAGAATACTATGGCATTGAAGGTACCCCTCACCTTATTCAAATCTTATTTAAGCAATAGGTTACAGCTTGTACATGCAAATAAACAGAGATCAGAAATACTCCCTATAAATAGAAGAATACCCAAAGGCTCGGTTCTTGAGCCTTTCATGTTCATTGTCTATATTAACAATTTCTCAAATTATATACCATGTAAGAATATACTGTATGCTGATGATATAACACTAATAACCTCAGGTGACAATTTGCAAACTGTGCTGGATAACAATAGAGAAATAATGCAAATGACTAGTCACTGCTGTCAGGCCAATCAACTGTGCATAAACAATACACAAACAGGAGAAATAATTTTTAATCTAAAAGCTACAAAAAGTAAAAACAAAGCAGTGAAACTATTTGGATTCCACATAGACCAAAAACTCTCCTGGGAAGAACACACCAATCACATGTGCAGCAAACTAGCCTGTGTACATTTTTTACTGTACAAATTGAGAAACAGTGTGAACAAACAACTGTTACTCCACTCATATTTTGCTTTCTTCCATTCGCATCTGGAGTATGGAATTTTGCTCTGGGGTAGTTCCTCAGGGGCTAAATGTATTTTCAGATGGCAAAAGAAGGACATCAGATGTATACTAGGATTAGCATCCAGAGATTCCTGCAGAAACCACTTTAAATATCTCAGTGTAATGACAGTACGTAGCATGTACATAAATAACTGCCTAAAGAAAAATAATAAAAAAAAAAAATTTGGAGTAGGAATTAAAATCCATGGAGAAGAAATAAAAACTTTGAGGTTCACCAATGACATTGTAATTCTGTCAGAGACAGCAAAGGACCTGGAAGAGCAGCTGAACGGAATGGACAGTGTGTTGAAAGGAGGATATAAGATGAACATCAACAAAAGCAAAACGAGGATAATGGAATGTAGTCAAATTAAATCGGATGATGCTAAGGGTATTAGATTAGGAAATGAGACTCTTAAAGTAGTAAATGAGTTTTGCTATTTGGGGAGCAAAACAACTGATGATGGTCGAAGTAGAGAGGATATAAAATGTAGACTGGCAATGGCAAGGAAAGTGTTTCTGAAGAAGAGAAATTTGTTAACATCGAGTATAGATTTAAGTGCCAGAAGTCGTTTCTGAAAGTATTTGTATGGAGTGAAATGTGGATGATAAATAGTTTTGACAAGAAGAGAATAGAAGCTTTCAAAATGTGGTGCTACAGAAGAACACTAAAGATTAGATGGGTAGATCACGTAAGTAATGAGGAGGTATTGAATAGAATTGGGGAGAAGAGAAATTTGTGGCACAACTTGACTAGAAGAACGGATCAGTTGGTAGGACATATTCTGAAGCATCAAGGGATTACCAGTTTAGTATTGGAGGGTAAAAATCAGAGAGGGAGACCAAGAGATAAATACACTAAACAGATTCAGAAGGATGTCGGTTGCAGTAGGTACTGGGAGATGGAGAAGCTTGCACAGGATAGAGTAGCATGGAGAGCTGTATCAAACCAGTCTCTGGACTGAAGACCATAACAACAGTGTATGCTAAAGAAAATCTGGACAAATTCAGCACGAGATGTGGTGTACACACACACAATGCCAGAAATAGTCGCTTGTTGGATTTTCCTTTCTTGAGGCTAGCTGTTGTCCAGAATAACTATAAACATTTGGGCATAAATTTTTTTAATAAGTTACCATACTCAACTCGTACAGCCCCATTTAATAAATTCAAGAGTGTATTGCAAAATTGGTTAAATTGCAGTGAATTCTACACAACTGAAGAATTACTAGGAAATACTCATTATAATATAAGCTTTTAATAAGTGATAAAGAAATTTTTTCAATTCTTAAATAAGCTAAATAATTCTGTGTATGTAAGTGTTTATTGTGCTTAACTGTACTCCATTGTAAACTTTGACGAAGCCAATTGTATGAAAAATACTGAAAGGCGAATAAAAATATTCTATTCTATTCTATTCTATTCTATTCTATCCTATTCTATTCTATTCTATTCTATTCTATTCAAATAACAACAACATATAATCATATACTAAAGACTATATCATCAGAATCACATGATGTAGAAAAACTATTACAGTTATGTGCAGTTTAAGAAAATTACTTCCTGAGAATCCAGTGACAAACCTTGTTGGTTGAGATTATATAACAAGAGGATTTTACAGAATGTAAACACAGAAAATATTTCTAGAACACTGTATTTTCATATAAATTTTGTTAACAACCAGACAACATACTTTCAATTATTTTTACAACATCCATATATTTTGCAAAACTGAGTTACATCCCCTGTTTTATCATGTGAGAAATTTTACACAAGCCTTCTCATCTGCTTTATCATGCAGTGGATGGTAGGATACACAAACCTTCACTCGTTCTCAAGTCTGTAATGAGCTATTAAAGTTTTTATCACTAATCACAAAGCAGTTGTGAAGCTTTCCCCCCACCCCCCACCCCCCCACCCCCCACCCCACCCCTCCGCCCCCCGGCCCGCCCTCTCATCTTGCAGCGGTTCTGCCTACTTTATTTATTTCATTTAAATCTATTTCATTTGATAGTCCTCGGTGTCGACATACTGGCTGAAATAATGACGTGCAGTACTGTCTACTGTAAAGGGTGTAGCCGACAGATGCACAGTTGCATTTCACAAGCTTTTACTTTCACTTTTCACAACCCCCAATAACACACAGTTATAAGGCCAGTGCACTGTTGTTTAATTTTCAATAAGCCTCATTAATAGTTTTCAGGCAAACTTCCACATATTGCTACAATAGTTTCCTGTTGAACATCAGTGAGCAGTAAAAACATAACCACGTAATTCATAGTTCTTGAAGAAAAAACAGGTATGTATGGAAACAGAGAATGTCGTTTTTACACATGGCCTATTGGTGTAACACTTATTTCACCGTTAAATCGATGGATATTGTTCTTTTTAACAGTTTCCTCTACTGCAAGAGTTAGGCCAAATTATTTGTTTACATCATGAAATTAACAAATATCGTTACACAAACAACACTTGGACAAAATTGTTCATTACTTTGGAATTAATTATTGAATTGAATAGACACTGTCATTGCTTTAACACATGGCCTATCAGTGTAACACGTATTTCACTGTTAAGTTGATACATTGTTGTTGTTCTAACCAACATAGGTTCCTCGTCTGAAACTCGGCCATGGACTGACTGTCTCAGGACCAAAAATTGGGCCCTAATATATCCTCACAATAATAGGCACTGAAACTACACATTGTTTGAAAATTCAATGTATAAGTAAATAGATATTTTAAGATTACTAGTATTTCATCTTCCAAATGTTTATAATTAGTACAGAATTTATATTTGTTTATAAGTCACAATAGAATTTAAGTTACAAAACAATTACTGATTTCACCCTATACCGAAGATACTAACTAGGAATAATCAAAATAAATTACAAAATCAATTACATATGTAGAACTAAGCACAAAATTATATCTGGTGTTATATTCTTTAAAACTGAGGGCCAACCTTTCTCTTTTATGAAAATGCAGATTATAGTCACATATGTTAATGGTTAATAGTTAAAATTGAAAACATGAATTTTAAGGAGGCAGATGGCAAAACCAGAGGGGGAAGTAAAAAGTATTCCAGCTTGCTTCATCGCGTCACCCCTTCATGGGATTGACCAGATAGATATTGCAAATGGCTAAGTGGGCAATTCAATGACACATGAAAAAATATTACATAAGACATCTTACCAAAACTACAGTACTTATGTCTTTTCAGATTTATACTTATGTGAACTGGCCATATGAAAATCCCCATAAAAAATAATTACGTACAGAGTATTGTTGTACAATATCACAAAATATCTACAAGTTATACTTTTAACAAAAATTATATATCTTCTATATAAGTGATGCCCTTTTTGGGTAAGTGAAGATAACATTTAAATATAACATATCATTTGATACAAGTCCTGTCTAGCTTCAAATAATAAATCCTCATGGGTTGCAATAGACAGAAAATTTCACTTGCTCACTGTTTAGTAATTTTCACAAGCACTTTCACTTTTTCAATGACTAACACACTTTCTCACCAAGCTGTCCATGCCTTCAACAGGTCCAAGTGGCAGTTAGTTAGGAAATGCACTGCGATCAGTTCACTTGGAGGTGGTTCTCCTCCGCCACAGTACATGAAAAAATCAGACAAAATATCCCACTTTCATACACTTACTTTTTACTTCTAACTTAAGCCTAAGAAAAATGTTTCACTAATGGCAAATTATAGTCATTAGTTCATAAATAAATACATTACATAGCTCTCATAACGTTACAATACTTAGCACTAAAATTGACTGTAGTATGAAAGGTGTGGACTAGTAAAAATGTAAAATCAAGTGCACCTTACATTACAAAACATTACTCTAAGTCATAACTGTCTGAAACTGATTAAACTTGAAAGACTTTTGTTTCTTTCCCATTTGCAAAAAAGCAAAAACTCAAGATGTCCAGTAGTATACATTTACTAATCATTACTTTGTGATAAAAAGAATAAAGTCATATATCTAAAAACAAAGATGATGTGACTTACCAAACGAAAGTGCTGGCAGGTCGATAGACACACAAACGAATACAAACATACACACAAAATTCAAGCTTTCGCAACAAACGGTTGCTTCATCAGGAAAGAGGGAAGGAGAGGGAAAGAAGAAAGGATGTGGGTTTTAAGGGAGAGGGTAAGGAGTCATTCCAATCCCGGGAGCGGAAAGACTTACCTTAGGGGGAAAAAAGGACAGGTATACACTCGCGCGCACACACACACACATATCCATCCGCACATACACAGACACAAGCAGACATTGAATTTTGTGTGTATGTTTGTGTTTGTTTGTGTGTCTATCGACCTGCCAGAACTTTCGTTTGGTAAGTCACATCATCTTTGTTTTTAGATATATTTTTCCCATGTGGAATGTTTCCCTCTATTATATTCAAAGAATAAAGTCACCATTACATAGCTCAATTACTATTCAAATCAAAACTATGGGGATGGAAGTTGTACCAAATCATAGCCCCACTTGTCTACTCAACTCTGAGCACTATTCTCATTCAACCAGAAAGTTAAATCCTCACAAAACACTACCAAATAGTTGACCTGACAGAATATTCACATCAGCCTAGCACCACAGTTATTAGTTAATCACAAATTCACTTTTCTTCATCCCAATATTACCACTTTAAGCTCATAATTCCTCAGAACACAAATGGAAGTTTTCAGATAACCTATAGATTTGTGGGTATTACATGGTGCAGAACCATAATAACACACTTTTGCAGTCGAATGAACATTTATTTTAACACTGAACAAAGCGAATACAAGAAAAGCTGGCCAGACAAAACGTTGAGTCACTAGTCTTGTTATTGCCCACGTCCCGAGGTGGGCCAGATTGTGTACAGTGTTGAAGATCCCATGCTGAAGGGCAGACAGCACCAAGGAGTGAGCCAGTAGAAACATTGTGGAGGTCAGGGGTTGACGACCCGTACAGGGTAAGAGGTTTTACGGCAAGCGAAGACTAGTCCAAAACCAGTCACTGGGTGTCCGCGTCTTCAGACTGAAGTCTTGCCACTTCGTCTAAGTTCAAGGGTGTGGAGGAGATCACCAAGATATGAGATGGATAATCAGCTACATTTTCCACACTGCGGATGTAACAAGCATCTGAAGAACATTGGCAATTGAAGTCCACGTGCTGGAAGCAGTGCGTCGGGAGATCCTTCACCGAGTTGTGTATTGCACGAAT
Organism: Schistocerca americana; assembly: GCF_021461395.2. Classification (NCBI taxonomy): domain Eukaryota; kingdom Metazoa; phylum Arthropoda; class Insecta; order Orthoptera; family Acrididae; genus Schistocerca; species Schistocerca americana. The sequence goes on along the minus strand of NC_060122.1, from coordinate 768,386,907 downwards.
GAGGCATTTATGGTCTGAGTAGATAGTGAAAGGATGCCCCTCCATGTCACTCCTGAAGTGTTTAACTCTCTCATAAACCCTGAGAAGCTTGCGGTTGAAGGCTGACCATTTACACGGACTCCTGTTTAGTTTTTTCGAAAAGAAACGGAGTGGCTGCATGGAGTCTGCGATGTACTGTTGTAAGACAGTGCCCACAGCTGAGTCACTAGCGTTGGTAGTGGTAGAAATACAGGCCTCAGGGTTGGGATGGGTGAGAGTGACTGCTTTCACGATGGCCGATTTCATATCGTCAAAAGCGTCGAGCATGGGCTTAGTCCAGTCCAACTTTTGCTTCCCCATGGTATTTTTACTGGAGAGGACATTGGTAAGGAATGACTGGATGGAGGCAGCCTGGGGGATATGCCGTCAATAAAAGTTTACCATACCCAGATAGTGCCAGAGTTGTGTGTAATCCTCAGGAAGAAGCAGTGCAAGAATGGTTTCGACATGAGAATCCATTGGTCATGGGCCGTCGGCCGAGACCGTATGGCCAAGGATTGTAACTGATGTAGAACAGAGTTGGGTTTTGTCGTGGTTGAAAACCACATCATTGGCTGCGAGAGCCATACAAACTGTATGAAGATGAAATTTGTGTTCCTCAGCAGATGAGGGAAAGATAAGTATGTCATCCAAATAGGCAAAAGCGAAAGCCAGAGGTAGCAAAATTGAATCAATGAAACGTTGACATGTCTGCACACCGTTTTTCAAGCCATAAGGCATGTGAAAGTATTCAAATAGCCCGAAGGGTGTGATGATGGCCGTCTTTGGAATATCTGGTGGGTGTGTGGGAATTTGGTGGTATGCCTTCGAACAGTCTAAGACAGATTAGAACTTCAAGCCATGCAGTAACTGAGTGAAATCCTGGATATGAGGGATGGGATAGTTAACAATTATTGTCCTAACATTAAGGGACCTATAGTCCCCACACATGCATAGTGAGCTGTCTCTCTTAGACACAAGGTGGATAGTTGAAGACCAGTTGCTACCTGATAAATCCTGAACAATTTCTTTCCCTCATAGTAATTTGCACGCATCAAGACGTTGAGCTTTATGATGTATGGATGGTGCAGATGATTCTGGGTTTTGTGACGAGCGCCATTGATTGCCGAATCGTGACCTGTGAAGGGTGACAGGTGGTGGTGGGGGAGAGGGGAGAGGGGGGGGGGGGGCACATGAGCAACTGCACGGTTCACTGACCTTGATGGAGAGGGTGGTACATCAGCAGCGGACGATGACTGAGGGTGTTGCACAGCAGCCACAGGATGTGAGAGATCCCGTGAAGTGAGAACATGTACGTTCGTGCCATGACAATGAGGCAGACAACAACAGAGGGATTGGCGTGGCAGCCATGCGATGCGAGGGATCCCATGGAGTGGGAACATGTGTGTCCTGTAGATTCAAGTGCGATAACGCAGAACACCCAGCAGGGGAAGGTAAGCTCGACCCAGGAGCAATGCAGAAAGTAGATGCAGTAGAAGCAGGTGACAATTCCAAAAGAAATGGCTCTGCAGACAGACTGTGAATAGTACTCCGTGCATGAACCAATTCAGCAGAGGCGGCAGCAATGCATGTGTGTAACTCCTCGTTATGTGTTTGGAGCCCGTCAATCTGCATGCAGACATCTGCCAAGTCAGAGAGACGTTAAGTAATACATTCAAGCAGAAGTTCACAAGTGGAAAGCATAGCCAAGGAGGTGGAGAGTGGAGTCGTGCCAAACTCGTTCAAGCATAAGGCCGTAGAATCAGATGCGTGGCAGAGCGCTGCGGCCTGCAGGTCTGGTGAAAGTCCAACCCAATCACAGATTCATCCACCTCAGTGACATGGAAGGTCCAAGGAAAGGTCACAACCAGTGATAGGTGAAGTGACTTCTTGATGGAGCCAAGGACCGTGATAGGAGAATAATTTGCAGCTATCATAGCGAGGTTAGCAGGAGAAACCATTTGGGTATGCACAAGGCGCACGGCAGTTGTGAGCAGTGTCCCTGTAGGTTGCATGGTACCAGCATAATGAGTAAGCTTGGAGGTGAGGCGGTGTGGAGTGGGTGGGGGACGCAGCTGACTGTGTCATAGCCCAAGACTCAGAGGCTGCTGCTCGGGCGAGGTCTGGAGGTCACAGGTAGTACCTCCTGCAGGCCATCAGGAGGCAGCTCCTGGTGGGTCACTGATCTGCTGAGATGCACGCATTGACCCCTACCAGCAGGGTGTGGACCCGAAGGTGCAGATGTGGCAACTGAAGGAAAAGACAATGTCATTGATGACAGATGGTGTTGGTGACGAATGATTGTGTAGGCCTGATTGGCCATGCATAGACGAACATTGAGAGGGTCCGCTATGTGAGATAGTAGGTGAAGTTGTAGGTCCAACGGAAGCTTGAGCATCCTCAAGGTCCACAGCATGGCATCTGGTAGAGCTCGGTCATCAATTAATGCTGAGAAGGTGTGCAGTCATCAAGATGTTCATCATGGATAATGTGGTGGATAGCCTCTGCTGGAGGGCGAGAAAGGCATTCGATGAGTAATGTTTTTGCTGAGGCGGGCAGCGAGATGAGCAGATCACTGATGTCTAGATGAGCATGGAGGTGGCTCATCAGGCAGACAAAACGCATTATCGTCCAAAATCCAGTGGATATCCAATAGTTGATCCACCAATGTGAATCAAGTCTTAGGGTTGTCCTTTTGCAACACAGGCACCTTAGGAAATCTGCCAGGTAACACATATTGATGCAGTACAGGGAGGCAAAGATCTGTGTGAGTGTAACAGCCGGTGCTGTTGCAACAGCGGGCGGAAAGCAGTCCTGATGCAGCCAAGAGGGGGTGATCAGGAAACCGGCATGGATGAAACAGCTGGTGCCATTATGAGTGTATGCGGAAGGTGAGCGTGGTGTGACCATGGAGCGATGGTCGAGGAAACTGGCACAGATGGGGTGACAGGTGTCACCGAGGTGGGATGTGTGGGGAGGGGGAGGGGCGGGAATGTTCAAATTACAGTTCTCGAACTTCATCCGTACATCAAGCCAACCCCCAGGCGACAGTTTAGCTGAGGCGATCACTGTCCATGCAGCAGGTGTTGCTGTGTAGTAGCATTTGACGGTGCCCATATTGGGCCGGTAATGGTTAAGTGTCCACCGGCATGGCTGGGGCCACGTAATTGTTCACTTTTAACCAAATGTAGATTGGGTACACTAGTAAAAAGGCAAGCACAGTTAATAGGGTGTGAGGCACTGGCACATAATGACACTGGTAAATCCACTGTTCCGAGGACAATGTGGACCGGCACACGAAGTTCGTTAATGGTGAAAAGAAGCACAAAATGCTTCCCGAACATACCATGATGATGTTGGGGTCACCACTATGGGTATTACATGTCGTAGAACCATAATAACACACTTTTGAAGTCAGATGAACATTTATTTTAACACTGAACAAAGCGAATACAAGAAAAGCTGTCGAACATGGCATGCAGCGAGACATAGACAAAATGAACTCAAGTCAAGTCAGAGAACATTGGGTCCAAAGACGTGGTACTTCATGCCAGAGGTGCCACAGATCCAATGCTGCAGCATTATGTGACTAATACCTCACCAAAATATTGGCCTCTATGTTAAGCTATCCTCAATATAGTTACACCACATTTGTTTGTATACAGTTATCTTTTGTATTAATCATGTTTCTCAGCCTCATTATTTTACTTACCTTTCTCACTTAGTTAACTAGTGGAATGCATTCTCAAAAAATATCCCTACAGCAGAGACAGGCTCCCTAACCATTAAGACCCTAACATTATTCATTATTTTATTCTTTCATCATTGTTCCATTATCTAATAAATAAACACCTGCCCTGCTAACCTAATGCATTACTGATTCTACTGAAAAACACTCCACAGCAACAGATCCTTATGATAAGGCAAACTTAACTCTCATTACCGATCAGACAAAATTATCACTCAGAAAAACTATTATTTCACTGTATTCCAGCCTGAAGGGTGATATGTATACAAATCTTCATTATTCTGTCCACACATTACCCGGGCAACTATGTTTAAAGTCGGAATTCCTTCAAGTTAGAAAAGGCTGTACCATGACGGACTTCTATGGGTAGATAGTTATCTCCATATACTGATTGCACTGAACACAAACACTTCTATTGTATCACAATTAAGATCTCACATTTATGATTATCTTTACTGCATATTGCCTCTGCTGCTACACCAATGAGCTCACTACTTCAGGTGTTAACTATCCTTCACATATGCTGACACCTTTCATTTTCTGTTTACCTTACCTCTTTGTTTGACAGAAATTCTTTAATCATGGTACCACTTTATTTTATTCCATCCTCTTATAAATACACATGCAACACTGGAGAAACTTTTCCTACAATATTTCTATACTAAAGTATGTTGCTGCACAAAATCACATGACAGTCAAAGAAAGAATGTTTCTGATTTACTTATAAACTGCAGATAGGATAGGAGAAGAGTTTCACTGCCTCAGGAAACATGAAAAATGAGGCAGACGGCTGGGATAAGCATTATCGCCACATAATGAATCCCAACACAGAATGTTGAACCCCCTACTTGCTAATTACTCAAGGAATTAGTCTCAAATATTACATCAAAGCTGAGATTTTGAATCACCAACAAATTGCATTCCACCAGCCGTCCTGCTAATTCCACAGTTAATAGTATCTCTTGTTTCACTCTCTTTAATAGCTTACCTGTAGCACCAACAATTTTTATTCCAAAAATATGCATCACTACTATATTCTCAGTGTTCTTAATAGATTCAAAAAATGCTTGTGACTTGCCATTCAAATAACTACCATTGTCTAGTAAACACATAACATGTATACCTTGTACCCTTGCTGTTAGTACAGGGTGACACACTTTCTTTTTGTTTATATGGTCTTCTTCATACAACAAATCCTCATTAATTCTTTCCCTGGAGAAACTATCAGCCTGCTTACCAAATCAATTATAAGACACTGTCAAATGACAGATAGCATGGTCCTCTTCCCCATTGCCACTCTCAAACTCTAACTCTTCATTAGGCCTAACATTATCATCCTTTATTCTTCCTTTACTTACCAGTTGGCCATAATTATCAATTTAAGTTCAAACACCTCATCCTCATCACCACTGGAGTCATCACTGCTATCGTCATTACAACTACTGTCAGAATCAGACCCACTGTCACTTACACTATGCTTTAGATTTTCTCTGTTTCAGTCAATTTTGAATCTACATTTTCATTTACTTTACCAGTTTTTCCTCTACCACTATTGCACACTTGGTTTCTACTTCCAGTTCAAAATCTTTGGTTCTCTAGTTTAACCCTATTTTCAGCACATTGTTTCTCAACAACCTGCACCTTTCTACTGCTGTCATCACAAAGTTTCTCTCTCTCTTCTACACATTTACTACTTGATGTTAATTTCTCATTCATATTATGTATTAATTTCTTTATATTATTTCTCAACCTATTAATGGCTTCTTTTGTAGCTATATTATTCATAATTTGCCTTACCATTGCTTCCAATTTTCCAAAATGACTATTGTCCTGCGAATCAGTCCCTATTAAGTCTTTCTGTTTGTTTTAAAACTTAACCTCTACAGCTCTGTTTTCAATCACACTGTCTTGTTCATTAAGGCCACTCATTATGAATCACTTAATATAAAACAAATTTTGCTATAAAATACCTTATTTTTCAATCACTCGTCTCCTGTTGCTGCTGCTGTTGGTGCGGTTGATATCCAATTCGTCATCTGCACGGCCTCAGCAAGTTGTAAGGCTCTCAGTGAGGCGTCTTGTTTATTTCCTGTCAGCTGTGTCCACCTGTGTGCTGATTGGCTGCTCCTGTACTCAGTGGCTGCTTCCATAGAACCTGCTCACTGATTGGCTGCAGTCATTCTGTGGCCATGAAACCCCAGTGCTGGTTGGATGTATCATCTCTCCCATTTTAAACTGTACTGTAAACCACTAGAGTTCACACATCAAAGCTCACGAGTCCTTGTTTATTGTGGTTACATACAATATTCCTCACCAGGGCACCACATGTAGCGGTTCTGCCTGCTATATTTATTTATTCTGATTGTCCTCAGTCTCGATGTACTGGGTGAAAAAATAGCGGGTGGATGTGCAGTATTGTCTACTGTAAATGACAGTTTCCTTATAGAATTGTAGAATGAACTTTTTCATGTCACTTTACTAGTTTCATGTAACTTTTGCATTTTGGTTTCTTTTGTTCAGGTGCTTAACACCATTTAATATAGTTTAGTAATTTATCTTGGTAATTGTGTTCCACACAACACGACTCTCGTCTACTTCGTTTATTAATTTCATTGGTGTGTCACACCATTTAAAACTTTTATGTATGATTTTGTGCTTACACTTTTGTATTTCTACATTAATAGCAGCTTAACACCATTTTAATATTGTTTTTATGATTTTTGTTTGACAATGTGCTGCATACAATTCAATCTGCATTTTGAAAGTTTTTTTATGTAGGGTTTTAAACTCATTGACTCTCGTTCATCTACCACTGGTGTTGGAATTTTGATTACTTTTCCAAATTTCACATACACTCCATCTGCTGGTTGTAGAAGAGTTTTCCATTAACTGACATTAGTAAAATCTCTGGGGGGGAGGGGGGGGGGGGGTATTGAAACGGAACCACCTTCCCATTTCTATCCTTCCCATTACTATGTGCAGATCTTAGTGTCTACTTTCATTTTTATGCAGATTATGTGCAGATCTTAATTGTGCATTTTACTATGTGCAGATCTTAGTGTCTACTTTCAGTTTTATGCCAATTGTTAATCAAATCTTAGTTATGCATTTTCTAGTGTGACAGAATTATTGATATTAATTTTAATGGTTAAATAATTAATCTTCTATTTCCAAAGATGTTAATGTTTTGTAAATTGTTTGTTCTTTGGGAGAGATGTGTTTTGGAGGGAAGTTGGAACGGCAGTGGAATGCACATGGGTGGTGTTGATGGAATGATTGGACAGTGAAATTGTTTTGTATTTTTCGTGAATAAATGACGATGACTCAAAAATTCTGCAGATTATTATTGCAACATACGCATATAGGAAGACCAGATACAGTAAGACCAAGGATTCTCTTTCCTAGCGGAACAACCTACATCCAAAGGAATTTAGGTTAAGTATTCCTTAACCAGCAACAGAGAACTGACTCTATAAATACAAGTTTTTTTAGTTTTTCTGGGTGTGACCAGTGGTGGAGGAGACAAAGAAGCATGTGCTTCATTCTGTAAGTGCCGTTATTACTATTTGATGCAATATATAACGTGTGAAGAACTCGCTGATCACATTGATAGCAATTGGAATGCTTCCCAAGGTAGCGGAAACATTTCCTCGGGACAAAAAATTAGGCCCTTATATATCCTCACAATAATAGGCACTAAAACTACACACTGTTCGAAGTTAAATTTAGAGAAATTACATTTAAAACTTAACTCATTAAATTAACTGAATACATTGAAAAATTCATTCCTTTTAACAGTTTTTTCTATTACAAGAGTTTAAATCATGATGTGGCATCGATAGGTCATACCGACCATGAACAACATGATCTTTGGCTGAGATCGGACATTTGAGCTGCCATGTTATTCTAGCACTCTGCATTTATGTCTCTTGCTGTGTACATGTGTACAACTACTGTGGAAATATATATTTATGTGCAGACATTTGTGGGACAGTTTGTTCAGTATACCTCTACACGCATCCCATTCCCATACTGGTGTCCCAGACGTGATTACCACGCCGGATGTTGTAGCATCAACAGGGTATGTGCATGCCGCTATGGCCGCCTCACCGAACGTCTTGTTCAAAGATTTGGAAGCTCAACAATGATTGCTGGACCTCTTCATCCCTTCACCAACGACCAGTTCTACATTAATTCACAGCGTTTCATGATCTCCAACCACTTTAAACTCAAACTTTGTCACTCTACAATGGTCGAGTGTTACACTGCTAACACAAACAATGGACTCGGGTTTTGTGTCATCGGATTGTGCTTGCCAATGTGTGAAGTTTGAAGTGAACAATATTCAGAACTGTGTACCTATCGATCGATTGTATAATGCTCAAAGCGATCTACATTAAGACATGTACCTTGACTCTCAACGGGCTGCAACGACAGTTACTGTGGTGCTGTGTGCAGCGCTGCCATTACTGCAAAACGCACGTGGCCACTATCAGCCACACCCTGGTCCAGTTTTGCCTCATTTGCAAACTAATATAGGACATTTAAGTGCGCACAATTCTCCATACTCATCCCCCAGACCAGTCGCTCAAGTTTTCGACCACGTCAGTTCAAGTGCATCATTCGGTGTTTCACCTTCCAATGGCGGCTTACCACACTGAAGTGACTTTCCACAAGTTCCACCGGTCATTTATAGTCCAACCTCACGGGACGTGTCTTCAACATGCGCAGAGAAATCAAACTTTTGTCATACGAGTTACCAACCCGCCACCTCCTGCCCCCTCCCCCCCCCCCCCCCCTCTTGCAGAGGACCCCGGTTCCAACCACTCACCTCTCCCACAGAACCACCTGTGTCTGGCGCACCAGCATTCCGCATTATTTACGAGGTGGGTCAATTCAAATCAGTGCCTGTAATCTACGGCCCAGTTTACGGGACCCCAACGCCTACTGCGCTACCGCCCATTCCCACGGTACCGACCACGTCTGCCGCATGGTGTTTTCCCAACACATCAAGGAGATGCAACCCACAGTTGCTATGGATGTTTTCGACAGAAACACACACACACCTACTGCGCCAGCCTGCTGTATAGCCTTTCCCGTCACGGACCAGACGGTTTTCCAAGAGACACCAAAGCTGCCTTCGTCCCCACCTCCAAATCATCTGCCAAAGCTGCCACCTTTATACGAGGACAACCCAGTGTCATGGTTTGCACTTGTTCAGCATCTTTTAGAGTTGCATCATGTGTCCGACAACAACTCTAAATTCCTGTGTCTCGTCACGCACCTCCATGATTATTCTGACTTAACTTGCGATCTACTCCTCTCGCCACCGCCTCCACCAAAATTCGAGTTCATGAAGAAAATGATGATTGAACAACTTGCCTGTTCACCACAAGAATTAATCATCAAGATCTTGTATGAGGAACACCTGCGGGGACCGAACCCCATCACAACTCTAGTGCCGCCTTCGGTTACTTGTAAGTGAGCATACGATGCTGGGCGTCACTCTGTAGGTGGTGTGGTCTTCCAAGCTGCCTACTGACCTACATATCCACCTGCTACTGCATTCCTTTGAGTCAATTGGATCTCGTCTCCACATCGCAGACCAACTGTGTTCATTGCTACGACAGTGCCAGCCAGTTCACCACTCACTGCTAGTTGGCACAACTGCTCCCGCTTACTGGCCATCTGGTGGCTTCCATGCCTTCTACATTGCCTGGCAGCATCTGCTCGCTCTCTCCACCATCTGAGCACTCCAGGATCACCCACGCACCATATGTGCCGGCATACACACCAGAACAAATCGACGAGGACAAGCCTCCTCCGCTGCTGTAGTCACCACTACCACCACATCTGGCTCATCCATACTGCTGGTACCACAAGATTTTTGGCGAGGATGCTAAGAAGTGCCGGTTACCTTGCCAGCACCCAACCACTAACTGCAGGACCTAAAGGATGCCAAGTCCTGCGGAGAACCTCACGGGCGCCCTCATACATTGCACTTTGTCCACTCATACACCCTACTGAGCAGTCGTTTGTATGTGACTGACATTTCACCACGGTTCACTTTCCTAGTCAACACTGGTGCTGACGTGTTTATCATACCTAAATCGATGGCTCCCCCTATCTTTTCACTGATGAGATCACTTCTATGAGCTGTCAACGCATCAACATAACAAACCTTAGGCTCTGTCAAAGTTACAGTGTACCTACCTCATTTTCTGTGTTTTCCGTGGACATTCTACATTGCCGACATTGATGAACCAATTCTTGGTGTGGACTTTTTGTCCCACTACAAACTCTCTCCAAATGTAGTTCAGGGTTCAGTGCTACACCATCCCACTAACACTCAGATACTGTGCTCCCGCACTTATGTTCCTCATATAAAATGACTTTTATCTAAATAATATGAATATTTGTATATGTGTTTGGAGAGAGCGAGATTGATTTTGATTGAGAGTTTACTGTAAGTCGTAACTGGTTGCTGAATTTTGGTTGCTGCCTCCTTAAATGCTCAGCTTCTGCACCAGTTGGTGATGTATTATAATTTGGAGGAACTTATTGTTCTTTAAGATTTAAAGTACGACTCCGTTGGTTACTTGGCCATATTGTGGATAGCTTTGAGCCCAAGTTTTCGTAGCTTATCATACCTTAGGGACCACTGTTGTAGGTAAATAAAATCAAACAGCAATCTGCTTTTCATGAGAAAAGGAGATTGCTTGGCACACAAAGTTCCTTCAAACTACACGTCCTGCTACATCAAAATTGGTCAGTGGAGTTCGCACCATGCTATTGTACAAGAACATAATCCAATTACTGTAATTAAGAAATTATGAGAGATTGTTATGTACTGAATGAAAACTATAGAGAATGTATTTCTTTTCCTGTATTTTAGAGAAACTTTGTACATTTACAATTCTGTCTATTGATAGACAGTGACGACAATGGAGTTCACCTCCTTTTCCAAAAACAAGATATTTCTATTCTTCACTTCCAGAAAATTTGTATACATAAATGTTTGGCAACTCTTACACATACTTTACTCGGTTTTATCACTAAAATATCAATTTTCATTAAATGTAACAATACGTTCTGAGTGTTGGCCTAACAACACGACCTCTTTCCACAAGATACAGGTTGACAGTCCTCTTTTTTTTAAGTAAATCATTTTTTTTAGAGTCCATACTCAAAGATTCACAACTACTATCATTGCAGGGTTTGCATGCTAAAGAGGTTCTCGCTGTCTAACTGCACTTCATTGGTATGTACATACATTACTGAGCTTCTCAGAATAAAATTAGGCACAAATTAGTTAAGGAAAGGGCAGCGAGGCTCACATAACATTACACCCCCTCTGCTTTTCTCATGAGATGTGAGTTAGTATGCGAGTGCTCTGCCCTCGTTGGCAACATTGTGACCTGTGTAACTAATCTACTGTCAGAATACGACTCGATGACACAACTCCGCCAGGACAACGACGAGCTGAAACAACACATCGCACACACCTACAACGAGCTCGTCATGCCTCGTAACTCGCTGCTAAAACTGCATTCCACAGTTCTGCCACCTAATCGAGCTTCTCCAGCCAACACTAGCTCGGACACTCATCAAGTTAGTCCTAACACATTAATTGCATGTGACGATTCACGTCTGGTAGACTCCACACCCTCGACATACTTGCCACATTCAGTGCCTCATGTTTCAAACAGTGCTTCTAATGACAGTCATGTGCACGCATGAAATGACCATGCACATCATGCAAGCGGACGCCCCGCATGTTGATAAACATTCCCCCTCTCTTGCACACCAGCCGTGTGCCTCAGTGGCCATCACTGTTCCACGCGCGACACCAACACCACTCTCGCCTGTCCCGGTTATCAAGTGCAAGGTTGACAGCAGACACTCACTGCACATTCCGACCCACTCCGCACTGCACGTGCAACCGCCCTCTCCACACAAGTGCATGCTCCGCTCATGTACTAGGCATGTGACTTTCAGGCTGCCTTTTCCCACTCGCGCTAATGGCTACACCTCATCGCACTCTCCTCGTCCAAAAACTTCACATCAGGACAATGATCAGTCTCGTGTGCAGTTCTCAGTTTCTTCCGTCACTGACAGGATGATGCACAAGATAGTTACCACTGCTGGTCCTTCTATTAGGCACCAGGTTAGACACCTCAACCCTATTAAGTTGCATGCGGGCCGGCAGCAAATTAACGAACTTTTGGAGGCAGGTATCCTGCAACCATCAGACAGCAACTGGTCTTCACTGATTCATCTCGCCCTCAAACATGACGGTTCTTTCCGAATGTGTGGTTATTACAGACATCTAAACGCTCGTACCATCACGGACAATTACCCCATGCCTAACATACATGATTTCACTCACATGTTATCGGGCGCTACAATCTTCGGTGTTATTGACTGTAAACATGCCTATCCCCAGATTCCCGTAGCGCCAGAAGATATCCCTAAAACAGCTATTATCATGACGCTTGGTTTGTTCCAATAAACACGGTGCAAACGTGGCAGCGATTCATTCACTCCATCTTACGACAGTTCAAGGTTTGCTTTGCATATCTGGATGACATACTCATTGTCAGCAGGTCGGCTGAGGAACATAAAAATTATTTATCCGTGGTCATCCAGACCTCGAACTCCAATGGCGTCGAGGTCAACAAATACAAATTCCAATTGCACCAGCCTTCCGTCACTTTCTTGGGTTGCACCATCTCCACCGATGGAATACAGCCTTCCAAATCTCACGTGCAGGCCATCACATCAATGCCACCCCCTGCTACTTACAAAGAACTCCGACATTTCCTGGGCACAATAAATTGCTACTGCTGTCACCTGTCCTCTTCTGCCCCCGTGCAGGCCCCGCTGACAGACTCGCTGTCGGGTAAACAGACTTCAGGACTCAAACCCAAACCCCTTCACTGGACTGCACCTATGCTGGAGGCCTTCAATGCACTAAAGACTTCTTTAGCTCATGCTGTGACGCTCGCCCATCCCGACCCCTCGGCCGAATTGTTCATCACTGCAGATGCCAGTGGCATCGCGGTGGGAGCAGTAGTACAGCAACACAAGGCAGACATGGTTTCCCCTCTTCATTTCTTCTCTAAAAAACTATCAACAGCTCAGAAGAAATACTCCACTTTTGATAGAGAACTCCTTGCAGTCTATGACGCCGTCAAACACTTCGCCCCATCATCAAGGGTCACTTGTTCTTCATCCTCATGGATAACAAACCACTCGCAGATGCTTTCTGCAACTGGACTTGCCACACCTACACTCCACCATCTGCCATTCTGCTCACCTGCTCACAGGCCATCCACTGCATCATCTGCCCTTGTGGGCTCGACTTCGAGGGGGACCTGCCTCCCATTTTTCTGCCGCCGCACCCCGCCCAAGTCGAGGTGGAGGTACCAGTCATGCATCTACCATCTCGTACGATCACCAACAGTGTCAATGCTCACACTGTCTCCAGCAAAGACTCACCTTTGGTGCTCCGTACTATGAGGGGAGGGGAGGGAGGGGGGGGGGGGGGGGGGAGGCTGTTTGGCATCGGGTATTGATAGGTCACATGGACCATGAACAACATGATGTTTGACTGATATTGGACATTCGAGCCGCCATGTCTGCGGTCTGCATTTATGTCTATTGCTGTGTACATGTGTGCGACTACTGAGGAAATATATATTTATGTGCAGATATTTGTGGGACAGTTTGTTCAGTATACCTCTACACACATCCTGTTCCCATAATGAAATCAACATATATAGTTATGCAAACAATACTTTTGACAAAACTGTTATTTACTTAGGAATTAATTAAGAGCTGACTTTGATAACGTGTTTTCAAATAGAGCCAAATAGATACTTTAAGATTACTAGAATTTCATCTTCCAAATGTTTATAATTAATGCGGATTTATATGTGTTTATAAGTCAACAATATAATTTCAGTTACAAAACAATTACTGATTTCACCCTATAACAAAAGGTACTAACCAGGAATAGTCAAAGTATATTAGAAAATCAATTACACACATAAAACTAGGCACAAAATTAGATCTGGTGTTATATTCTTTAAAACTGAAGGCCAAATGAAAATGTGGATTATACTCACGTATGTTAACGGTAATTAGTGAAAATTGAAAAAACTAATTATAAGGAGGCAGATGGCAAAACAAGAGGGGAAGTAAAAAAATCCCAGCTTGCTTCATCACAATCTGTTACTTTAGATTAACTTTTGTGGCTATTAGACTATGTGCAGCTTTACATACAGAACGTGCTTTGTTAGAAAATAAACCTGACCATGTGTCTAATATGAACATGTCTTTCTTTTACTTTTCAAGTACTAAAGTTATACAGTTGAAAATGGAAAATATCTCTTTGAAATAATGTCAGTACAAGTCAGATTACAGGATGGTTATAATTAAAATTTTGCTACTTGAGCCAGTGACCTGTAAAATTATTTACTGTATGGGTAATCAATTTTATAGGAATGATATTCAGACTGTGCACTGCAGGATTTATATTCTTAGTAGTGTTAGTGTCATGACTTGCCATTAGGCACTGGTACACGTACAGATCTCGGATCTCAAGGAACTTGTGACATGAACAGCACACTTTACTGTGATCCTCCTTGCCAATACATGTTCCCTGTTCTGTGGAAGAGAAGTGCTTTGGACTCAACTGTTTTGATACACAAATGAGCTACACCTCACATTGCTCATGAGGTCACTAGGTTACTCTGTAACACATTTGGAGAAAACAGAATTATTGGCCAATCATTCCAGACTGCATGGCCCCCAAGATCACCAGATTTGAACTTATGTGATTTCTTCCTGTGGGATTACCTGAAGGACATGGCTTATCAACAGGACACTGACACACATTGGAGGGTGGAGATGAGCAAAGCGAGGGAGATAGCCAACATTCCACTTGAGAATGTTTTGGCCAGCAGTAGAGCAGACTTTATTGTGGTTCCAGGCTGTCATGGATACATACGGTCATCACATTGAGCAAAGTTCTAACCTGGAATATAAACATGGTGCACAATTAACAAATGTTACCCTCTCATGTGCAAATTAAAACATGTTTCTTTCAATGGTTTATTAGTTATTTAACTTCCACATGTCCTTAGAAATGTTTCTACAAAGTTTTATTGTCCTATGAACACTTGTTTTTCAGGGGCTGTTTCAAGTAGTGAACATTTAATTATAACCACCCTGTATTTTGTTTTATTGTCTCTTTAGCACATAACACACTTCTCTAACATAGTCTAAATTCATCCAGTTTTGTGTTAAAAATTAAGCTTGTTTCACCATCATACTGAAGCAACCATTGTGTTTCCTTATTAAATAAACAGGGAATCACTGCTTACATAAGTCTATTCATTTACATTCCTCTATCAATATGTTTGTCCACTAAATATACTGATTCAGAAACACAATAATGTTTTAGCCTTAAGTATCATAACTAATCCCACATGCCTTTCTCCTATGAACCAAGGAAGTGTATTGGGGCCTTTTCTGTTTCTTGTGTATGTAAGTGATTTAAATGAACACAGAACTAGAAGGTTGTAAGCTATGCTGATGAAAAATCTTTTATCAGCTGGGGCTGTGATATGCAAACTACTACAAACAGTAGTGAAACCAATTAAATTTTCTGTCAAGTTACCTTATGGCAAATAAGTTGCTCATCAATAAAGAGGAGACAGTGACAATGCAATTTATGCTTAGCTATGGTCAGAATATAAATAGGACTCTATCTGCACCTCCATTGGCCCTTCGCTACACAAACAAACATGACTGTTTGGGCATAATTGTTGATGAACACCTGTCATGGAAAGAACGTATAGACCATACATTTAATAAAATCAGTACAAATGTATATCTGCTGAATAGAGTGCCAGCCTTCCTCGACCATGAAACTTGCGACAAATATACTTCGAAGTGATACATCCACATCTTCAATATGATATTGAGATATGAGACGGGGCACCAGCAATCTATACAGACAGGCTCTTCAGAATACAAAAAAAGGCAGTAAGAATGGTAGCCAAGGTAAACAGGAGAGAGCCTTGCAGAGAAATCTTCAGAAAGTATAAAATATTAACCAAAGAATGGAAAATCCAGGATGGAATGTAACAATATTGTGAAAAGGAAAGTCCGCTATGATTCGCCGAAAACCGCATGCCGATACGTGCAATCGGCCCCGGAATAAATGGGGTGTTACATCTTACATGACTCACCCTGTATCCTGCAGGTAATAATGTTTGTGAAACAAAATCCAGAATGTATTGTAACAAACAGTGATGTACATAGGTACAATGTATGAGGAAGGGAAAAATTTGACAGAATTGCAAGTAAAAAAAGGTTTCAGATCATAGTCCACATACAGTGGAGACCATCTTTTATAACAGACTTCCATCTAACCTCAAGATAGATAATTTAAACACTTCAAAGAATAAACTTAAGCATTTATTAATAGAGAAAAGCTGTTATTCAGTAGAGTTCAAGCTGTAATCTCCATTTGTAAAACAGTGTATATAGCATAAGTTTGTTTTTGCAACACGAAAATAATAGTTTTCTCAGCATCACACACTGTGTTAATGTAAGCATTTATATTTCAAGTTGCAAAGTCTTTCTGCAAAACAGCCTATATAGCATAAGTTTGTTTTTGCAGCAAAAAAAGAATGATAATTTCTGACCACTATTTATATCAATGTGTGCATGTATGTATATTAACTAAACCTTCGATATGTGAACTAAAATGTCTTAAAACTGATTGTTATATGGACAGCAAACAAACAAATAAACAAAATAAACAACTGTAACATTTTCAACTATTAGTTAGCCTTTCTAGCAAAATTTTCATGAGATTCATCCACAACTCAGCTCCCTGTGACTGCACTGTGCCAACCCCAACAATCACCATATTGCACAAAACAATATGGCATGTGGCCACTACTGTTGGAGTATTATTGTCATTGTACAACAAGACAATGCCGTCTCAGAGAAGAGGCACTCTCAGCTTTGGAAGTTCCAGAAGCCAGTGATAAGTAAGGAGTACAATATTGATATGTTATGACACCAAAGATAGCAGTAAGTACATCCCCCGCCCCCAATAGTACTTTTTCAAAATGCGAGAAAAAGCCTACAAAAATTTTACCCAGCAATAGGATCCTGCAAAAACAAATAACTGAAGAACAATCTAGAAACGGTTCTCTCCTGAGTTGTTATATTGTAATACAATAAACTACCAGCCACACTTCACTCTCTCTTGTCCTTACATTGAAAATTTACAGTTGTTTACTTTTTTTTATAAATTAAAATGGTTGAACAAACAAATCATAATTCCTTTTTATACCAGTTAAGTCTATGTTGCATGCAGCTTGTCCTGTTCATTAATTTGTTTTCACTAAACAGCATACTTCTCTTTTTCTCTAGCTCAATATCACTGAAAATACTGTTTTACAAAAACAATGTATGACTCTTTACCTCTTTCAAGCATACATCTATAGACTCCGCAATTATGATACATCAACTGCCCTTTATATGCAAACACTGATAAACGTATGCAAATGAAATATTATTATACATAAACAGCTGTTCAGATCAAAGAAGAAACCAATTAAACTGGAATCTAATTTTAGTTACCAAATGGTTTTCTAAAGTGGTCAGGTACCTCACAACTGTACATAAAATTGTATGTTATTTCTCAAATAGTAATCAAATTATGGGGGTTGATCCAGAAGTAAGGTTCCCTACATTTTTAAAAGTAGACGTAATTGTTTATTCTCATAGAAATTTACATCATTGGAAAGAAGAAACTTTGCTCTATTTTCTACGTAATCACCATCTTTTTCTATGCATTTTTGTAGATGATGCTCCAACTTCTGTATTTCCATGTGGCAGAACTCTGCCGTCAACCTGTTGCGGAAGCATTTCACCTCTTGTTTGACTTAATTGCCTCTCTGGAAGCATTGGCCACCCAAATGTTCCTTTAACTTACTTTTTTTATAAATTAAAATGGTTGAACAAAAAAATCATAATTCCTTTTTATACCAGTTAAGTCTATGTTGCATGCAGCTTGTCCTGTTCATTAATTTGTTTTCACTAAACAGCATAACAAGTAATAATCACTAGGTATGAGGTCCGGACTGTAAGGTGAGTGGATCGCAACTGTCCAACCAAAGTTTGTCAAAAGTTCCTGGGTTTGGTGGGAGATGTGAGGTCAGGTGTTATCGCGAAGCAGCGTTACACCCTCTGTCAGTTGTCCTCCCTGGTGGTTCAGGATAGCTCACCTGAGTTTTTGTAATGTTTCACAAAAACTGTCTGAGCTGATTGTTGTCCAAGGTCCATGAGATCAATCATAAATATCCCCTTATGATCCGAAAACACAGTGGCCATGACTTTGTTAGTAGGAGTTTGTTTGAACTTCTTTGCGGCTAGTGACTCTGAGAGACTCCACTTTTTGGATTTTTCTTTCATATCAGGAGTGAAATGAAACACCCATGTTTCATATCCCACAACAATGGAATCCAACAATCCTCCCTTATCTTCTTGACACTTTTGAAGAAACTGCTGAAAACACTGAAGGCATTTGTCATTGTTTTCTGCTGTCAGTATATGTGGTACTCATTGAGCACAACACTTGTGATACCCCAATTTTTCCATCAAAGAACTCCCAGGAATCTGAGCAACAAGTTGATGGATAATGATCCTCCTATTGCGAACCATTTCACATTGGACCATCTCGTTAACTGCATCTGAAATTGAAGGTCTTCCACTCAGTTCTTCATTGTGGACCTCCTTTCAAATGGCACTAAATTTCATGTACCATTTTTGGACATGTTTAATGGACATACATTTGTTACCATACATTTGTGTCAATTGACAATTAATATCCAAGACTGGAATCCATTTCATGTGCAAAAAATCAAATTACAGAACGAATCTCATACTTGACAGCATCAATAATGGGCACCTCCATTATGGACAGACGGTGAGCTTACACTGAGCGGTGCAGTGAAGCATGGCTGGGCAGAATCGAGAATGGGTGACAGCCTTACACAGCGGTGTTATTGGATTTCACCTAGCACCTTCCCATGCAGCTGGAGCTCTTTGGGAATCCCACTCCTTGATCAGCCCCTGTATTCTGAAAAACATGCCACAAAAATTCAAGTGCAGTAACTATAACAAGTTTAAAAAATATATAAAAAATTTTTTGCATGGGTAATGTAAGATAGGCAAAGAACCTAGTATTTAAAGTTAAAAAAGGAAACATTTTTTAGACACAAAGAAATATAGTTGATAATTAGTTAGGTGAAACAAAATACTTGCAAATACATGCACAGTTGACATTTTAAATTTCTGCTCAACACTTTTAGCAATGCACACAGAGGACAGGTGACTGTAGCAGCCGATTTTGACACTTCTACTCCCACTGAGGATGCCAGCCATCAATTGTGACATAGCAATCAGCGGCATGTTAGTGGCAGCTGTGTGAATGAAGCTCAGTGGCCTCCAGCAGCTTGGACAAGATGTAAACAGAGCAACTGCACAGCCGCTCTGCACAGCATCAACTCCGTGGAGGCAGCAGCCGGTGGGGAGTAACAAAGTGAGTGCACACCTGGACCTTCACAAGTCTGCCTCTGGGCCATGGACAAAGTGAGATGTGGTGGTAGTGACATCAGACATGCAGTGAATGAGGAAACAATAATGCATCTCAACACCTACACTCATGATAGGGAACCAAAACGTGTGCTGTGCATTATATTCCTACATTCTCAGTTCCTAAATTTAGGTGTTACAATTAAAAAAATGCCAAAGAAAGAAAATTCACTGTTAATTATAAAGCCAGTCTACATTGTTGCTAGCCTAACACATATACAGTATTTTAATCCAAACAATAGAAATTACAAAACAAATCACTGTTTGTAAATATTTGATAGTTCTCTTATATGTGAATACCATTTAATTTTCCTGTGGGCCTACAAAATGCACAAATCCACTGTTGTCCATCTCTTCTCTTCTTTTGTCTTCTCTCCACCATGTAATATTTACATCCTTGTAAGTGATCAACCGATGACATGCTGCTGCAGCTCCACCTATCCTGCTTCACTTCAATCTGTGCACGTTTTTGACCTTTGTCATTTGCTCCTTTCTCATTCCACTTCTTCCTGTGTTTCTGTCCATGAGTCAGTGGGCCATAATTATCCCATGCATATTCTTTTAAAACAATGTGCTGTCAGTAATAATGTTATTTTATTTTGTTATCAGTTTCAGTTCTGAACCAGCATCAACAGCAGGAAAATTATCACAGTTGTATCACATGTCATACATGCTTTAACATAAGTTACCAAAGGAAACCATGATTGTCAAAATAATATAAAATCAAAACTTGTGACAAGATTAAAATATGCTGGTACACTGACACAAGGACAAGAAGTGATGTAAAATATCTGTAGTAATTTTCCTGCTGTTGATGAGGTTCATAATCAAAACTGGTAGCAAAATAAAATAACATTTTTTCAGACAGCACAGTGTTATGCATTTTTTTAAATTTGTACATGCTGTTGACCATCACCTAAGCAAGATGTTATCTCATGTGTATTTGTTGTGGTAACTGTATCTTCTCTTTCCTCTGTCACATGTGTTTCCTCTTGCTTATTCTCTGTTCTGTTTTGTGCAGATCTTTGCTGTACCTGCTCCATATTTCTAGATGACCATAAACTTCATGCATTAGCTGTCGTGTCACCCTGCATATCACATGACTTTTTTTTATCCTGTACTTCAAAATACTGGTTTCTTCCTAATTCCTCTTCTAATAATTCTGCATACATTTATCATTTCATCATGTATCCAACAGTATGGATCACAGCAAATCAAATTTAACTCTCATCTTTTGTGTTTTTAGACTAATATTTTTCCAGGAATGTCTTCTCAACCTCTTCTTACCATGAGGTTTGCTCTTCTTGCTTCACAGACAATGTATCTTTACCTTTCTAATCATGATCTGATGGAATCTGATATTTCTCTCCTAAGTCTTGTTTTTGTTCATGGCTGTATGCTTTAGCTCCTCTGCACTAATATCTTCTAATTCTTTACCTTAATATTTTGTTTCAAAGAATGTTCTTCATCCATTGACAATATATCTGAATCCATATTGATAATTTTAGTATCTGACTCACTACTATCACCATCTGCACATGTTTAATAATCTGAGAGAGCAGCAGGCAGCACTCTGCTTGACATGTAAAGTTCAGGGCTAGGTGTTTCAGTTATCAAGTCGGTGTCTGAAGTTGCTTCTAATTGTGACTCCTTAGGAAATGAACATACCATAGCAATAGCAGTGCATTTTGCATTTCATTACATACATACACGTATTTCTCTTCTTGTCTCTCTTCAGACATTTTCATCATTTCCTAAGGAGCCTCCTTAAATGAAGATTTAATTGCTTCTTTTAATTCCTTCACAGTTTCATTTTGACTTCCTTTTAATTCTTTTGAAATTTATTCATATGATGATTTTATTGCATTAATTAGCACCATTGTTACATCCTCAGAAGTTAAAACTTCAAATCCTATCCTGTCATATTCTCCTTCTTTATCGAGCTGATTTCCCACGACACTATGAGCTAGTATTTGCTCCTTTCCTGATGACATTTCTACATTTGAAAATCAAAAGTACAAAACACAAGGCCAACTAACTTTTTCCACACTGAATTGGTCATGTGACGAATAATTCAAAAGTTTTGCCTACAGCTGCAATTTCAAACTACTCACGAATGGCACTATTGCCACACTTAAATTTGTTACTGTCACTATTGGTTGTCGTGCTGTGGTATGATGCTGTGAACTGTTCCACCCCCTTGAGTCATCAAGATTGTCATCTTGAATAACTGCACTCCAAGGTGTTGAAGATTCTTCTCATCTTGGACCATTAAAATCCAATTTACACATGCATTGTCGGCAATGACACTCTGTTATTACTCTCGCAATGTGTGGACTCGTTGCTCTGTTGTTCACAGTTATTTCTCATTATTGTGTTTTGACTCACTGTTCTTCACCAAAAAGCAACTGTCCATACACATACACTAAATGTAAAGCTTCATACTGAATTACTATTCTTCACCAAGGAGCAATTGCCCTTTCGCATGTCGCAGGATATAAAGCTCCGAATGTCTTTTTGGTTTATTTTATATTAACTTTTTTGTCTATTTTGTGACTTGACTATGGAAGCTTTATAAAGAGAACATGCTTTGTTATGAAATAACCCCTAACCATGTGCTTAATATGAACACATATCTCTTAGACTTTGTCTAGTATTTACGTTATTCATTTGAAACTGGAAAATTTCACTTTGAAATATTAACTGTACATGTCAAATTACTTTGTTTTATTGTCCCTTAAACAAATAACACAATTTCCTAACAATGTCTGAGCCCATCTGGTCTTGTGTTAACAGTTAAGCTGGTTTCATTTTCATACTGGAGTAACCATTGCTACATTGCATTTCCACATTAATAAAATAGGTAATCACTGATCAGAGAAGACTTTTCATTCACATTCTACTATCAACATGTCTCTCCAAAAAATTACTGACTCACAAACACAATACTGCATCAGCCTTAAATCTCATAACTTATCTCATGCATCTTTCCACAAAATAACTGAATTACTCAGTTATTCCATCCCGGATTTTTTATTGTTTGAATTACTCAAATACTTTTCTCCTATGAACCAACATAACACTTTCAACTACTAATTATACTTTCTAGGCAGTTCTTCATCTGATTTTTCCATGACATGGCTTTGCACAACTGTATTGTGCCAAATCTCAGCAACAACTCTGCTTTAAACATTGAGATAGTGTGTGACCATTACTGCTGGGGCATTGTTGCCATTATACAGCAAGACAATGCTCCCTCGGAGAAAAGGAGCACTCTGTTTAGAAATTTCCAGAAGTAAGGAATGCAATATCAATATGTTATGACATCAAAGCTAGCAGTACTGCTTACACAGTTCAGAAAAAAATTCTTAGAAGGCACAAGAAATGTGTGTTGTACAGCCAGTCTCTCTGAAAGATCTGTAGTCTGCATTTGTAGTACCAAACATGCACACAATCTGCTTGTACTTGTTTCATGAAGAAAAGTCATCAATACTTCATCATTTTCATGAGTTATTTCGTATTTTCATGTCAGTTTTCTTTGGAATTTTCTTGTCTTCTGTATAACCTTATTAGTGATGACTCACTACCCTTCTCCTCCCCTCATGAACATTAATCTTTTATTTTTGTGAGATTTTGGCATGTTATACCTATTTATAACATTTTTACCAAACAGAAATGTGTTGGAAAATAATAAAAAGAGCAAAGCTAACCACATGCTGTAGAGTTAAGGCACTGTGTGGTAGAAAAGCACATAAACAAGGCTGAGAATGTAATTAAGCTTTTGCACACTGTCCTGAAAGCTAACAAACAGTCAAAAGCACACACACACACAGCACAGATATTTACACTGTCTCAGCAGTGTGATTCAGTTGAGATCAGAGTTTGTGTCGTGTAAAGTGGATGATGGAAACAAGGCGGAGGGGAGGGTTGAAGGAAAGGGTGGGCAAGAGTTAGGCAGCATAAGAAAGTGATATTAATATGGTACACTTCAGTGTGTCTTGATGCAGTCACAGGAAGTTGCATATGGCACACAATGGCATTGGAGACACAAGTTAATGGGGGGATGGGGTGGGAGAGGAGACAAGGCCTCAACAGAGGAAGAGGGAGGTCACAGTGAGATTATCTACACTGTTCTTTTCACTACCTTACTCCTCGCACCCACTGAGAAAGGACTTTCTGAAAGTTACCTATAGGTCCAGAGTTGCTGAAGTGTCTGTTCTTTGGTTAATAGTTACATTTGCTCATTTCATTGTTTGTATTCCATTCAGAAGAAAAGCTTGTGTATAAAGTCCTGTCAAAAATGGTATCACTACAAACAATGTTCAAGCTGAGATTGTGGAAGAAAAGCTGTCATTTCCTTTTGAATCTGCAATCCCAGCATTTGCACTGTAGCCATTCCCACTATGGCATCTAGGTTGATATTATATCTCATAGGACTGCCTGGTAGCATGAAAATCAGTTGGCAATACATTTCAGTTGCTATTTGTCCTTTCACATGCTGAAAACAAGTTACAGTGTTAATTTCACACTTGCCAGGACTTCACATCAGGATTATCACTTTTTTTAACATCTGTATCAAGAAGAGAGAACACCATCACTCAGGTCTGGTGAATTATGGGGAGTCATTCTAACAATGTGGGAAATGCAAGCACTTCAACTACAAATAAGGTCAAAGGATGCTTTGTCAGATGCATCTAGCAAGAATTACAAACGATTCTTCATCCATATAGGTACAAATTCTCTTAGAAGCAGCAGTGAAGAGGAAATTGTTACTGAAACAAAACACTTTATGTGATATGCCAGTAGCAGCATAAATCATCTAGAATTGTAGTGGGTGATGTTGTCCACAGAAGATCTGTCAGTGATCAATATATAGAAAGAATGAACAGTGGTATAAGAGAAAACTATAAAAATCTATGTGGTATATATAAAAACCAAGTATGTTCTTAATCAATAAGTGTTTGGTTACAGATGTCACATTTAAATCTGTTAGATTCCAAAATTTTTAGTAAAATGTTTGCTGACACATTGTAAGGACACAATACCCTTGCATGTTGAGAATGTAATATTATTGCTGATGTCCACAGTTCTTAGTAAGAGTGACTAAAATGAGTATGGTACAACAGCGTTCAGCTGAAATTGAAAATCAGTCTTGATGTCCCTTGTTTGCCACTTTGGAGACATTGTATTAGATTTCATTATATTTGATTGTTTTTGTATTTTAACTTGGATGTTATGGCAACATACTGTTTCAAGGCAATGATGCACTGAAAATTTATCACGAACATGTCACTCTTGGTTACAGTTTGTTATAATTAAATGTCAATTCATAACACATTGGCAGTAACAGCCTTTAGGCGATTTTATGATGAGTGAAAATAACACTCAGAGTCATATGTGTTCACCATGGTCTTGTAGTTAAAAATGTGCAGTTACAGAGTCAAAGGAAGTAGGTTCACATCCTTCCACAAGGTGATATATTTTTATCTCATCATCATGTTTGTAACAGTTTCGGAGACTTTCTTATTCATGTAATACAAGTATGTTCAACAATATCCAATGTTATATCTATAAACAAAGATGATGTGACTTACCAAATAAAAGTGCTGGCAGGTCGATAGACACACAAACAAACACAAACATACACACAAAATTCAAGCTTTCGCAACCAATGGTTGCTTCATCAGGAAAGAAGGAAGGAGAGGGAAAGACGAAAGGATGTGGGTTTTAAGGGAGAGGGTAAGGAGTCATTCCAATCCCGGGAGCGGAAAGACTTACCTTAGGGGGGAAAAAGGACAGGTATACACTTGCGCACACACACACATATCCATCCGCACATACACAGACACAAGCAGAGATTTGTAAAGGCAAAGAGTTTGGGCAGAGATGTCAGTCCCGGAAAGTATCCTGTCACAAGTGGGGCACTTTTGTGGTTCTTCTGTGGGAGGTTCTGGGTTTGAGGGGATGAGGAAGTGGCCCTGGTTATTTGCTTCTGTACCAGATTGGGAGGGTAGTTGCGGGATGCAAAAGCTGTTTTTAGGTTGTTGGTGTAATGGTTCAGGGATTCCGGACTGGAGCAGATTCGTTTGCCACGAAGACCTAGGCTGTAGGGAAGGGACCGTTTGATGTGGAATGGGTGGTAGCTTTCATAATGGAGGTACTGTTGCTTGTTGGTGGGTTTGATGTGGACGGACGTGTAAAGCTGGCCATTGGACAGATGGAGGTCAACATCAAGGAAAGTGGCATGGGATTTGGAGTAGGGCCAGGTGAATCTGATGGAACCAAAGGAGTTGAGGTTGGAGAGGAAATTCTGGAGTTCTTCTTCACTGTGAGTCCAAATCATAACATGCCTTGGTGCACGGCCAGCACATCTTGGCACAGTGTTACACCGTCCGGGTTATCTGGATACTTCCCACTAACACCAACCTGTCAGAACTCCGGAGATGGGAACTTGCCCTTCAGTATATCCTCTCTTCTCGTTATCTGCCAGGCCTCAACCTCCACTAATTTCAAGTTGCCACTGCTCATACCTCACCTGTCTTTCAACAACATCTTTGCCTCTTTACTTCCGCCTCGACTGACATCTTTGCCCAAACTCTTTGCCTTTACAAATCTCTGCTTGTGTCTGTGTATGTGCGGATGGATATGTGTGTGTGCGAGTGTATACCTCTCCTTTTTTCCCCCTAAGGTAAGTCTTTCCGCTCCCGGGATTGGAATGACTCCTTACCCTCTCCCTTAAAACCCACATCCTTTCGTCTTTCCCTCTCCTTCCCTCTTTCATGATGAAGCAACCGTTGGTTGCGAAAGCTTGAATTTTGTGTGTATGTTTGTGTTTGTTTGTGTGCCTATCGACCTGCCAGCACTTTTGTTTGGTAAGTCACATCATCTTTGTTTTTAGATATATTTTTCCTACATGGAATGTTTCCCTCTATTATATTAATATCCAATGTTATTTACACATGAGAGCACACTCCCTCGGGAATGCATCTCTTCAATTTTGTGATTTCAGTCTGGTTTAAAAAGCAAAAGATGAAATTAAACAATGAAAAATCCAGGATGGAATGTAACAATATTGTGAAAAGGAAAATTGCTACTCACCATATACCAGAGACTCTGAGTTGCAAATGGGCACAACAAAAAGACTGTCACAAATAATAGCTTCTGGCCAGTAAGGCCTTGTCAGAATTAGACAGCAAACACACACATACACACTCATGCACACACATGACTGAAGTCTCAGGCAACTGAGGCCACACTGTGAGTAGCAGCACCACTGCATGATAAGAGTGACACCTGGGTGGGGGTAAGGCGAGGGCTGGGGTGGGGAGGTTGAGGGATAGTAGGGTAGGCATGGTGGACAGTGACGTGCTGATTGGGAGCATGGAGGAACATGGTAAAAAGAGTGTAGGGCAACTATATGCAGTTGGCAGGTTAGACAGAGGTAGTGGAGAGATGGTGGTGGGGGGGGGGGGGGGGGGGGGGGGGGGTAGCAGAAAAGGAGAGAAGTAAAAAGACTGGTTGCCATGGAGAAATGAGGGCTGTGTGTACATAATCCCTGCTCCCAACCCCTTACTTCATGGCTCATACCCCTGTAATACACCTAGGTGCAACACCTGTCCCATACATCCTCCCACCACCTACTCCAGTCCAGTCACAAAACATTACCTATCCCATCAAAGGCAGGGCTACCTGGGAAACCAGTCATGCGATCTACAAGTTAAGCTGCAACCATTGTGCTGCATTCTATGTGGGCTTGACAACCGACAAGCTGTCTGTCCGCATGAATGGCCACCAACAAAGTGTGGCTAGGAAACAAGTGGACCACCCTGCTGTTGAGCATGCTGCCAAACATGACCTCCTTGATTTCAATGACTGCTTCACAGCCTGTGCCATATGGATCCTTCCCACCAACACCAGATTTTCTGATTTGCACAGGTGGGAACTTTCCCTGCAATATGTCCTATTTTCCCATAACCCTCCTGGTCTCAATCTTTGTTAGTCATTCCAATATGTCCTATTTTCCCATAACCCTCCTGGTCTCAATCTTTGTTAGTCATTGTCCTCTCCCATCCAGCCCCTTCTCTGTTCCCATTCCAGCACTACACAGCCCTCGTTCCTCCATTGCACCCAGCCTTTTTACTTCTCTTCTTTCTCGCTATCCCCTCCCCCCCCCCCCCCCCCCCTCCCCATCTCACCACTCCTTCCATCTAACCTCCCAACTGCACATAGCTGCCCTAACCTCTTTTCACCACGTCCCTCCTACTTCCTTTCGGCAGTAAATTAATATCTGGGAGCAGGAAGTTTTCAGTTGCAGATGCTATTCATCATGTGAAAACTGGGAGGATTGGATGGTGAATTTGAGGGAATAAATACTCAATTTAAGAGGACAGATGAACAGATAGGAGGGATATCTGTTGAGAGGCCAGACCAGACAAAGAGGCGCAGCAGCCTTTTCATTAGCTGCCGGGACAATAGCCTGGATGATTGACTCATATGACCTTGTAACATGTAATCTACCTCATCCTTCCTAATTGCAGCTATTGTTCACATTAGTCTTTTATGAAGATTTTAGAGGAGCGAAGATTTCAACAACCTTTCTAGGTTACTTATCTTTCCACGTAAAGTTGGCTCCAGTTCTTCTTGTTTACAGATCTGATTCTTGAAACTGAAATTCTCTCATTTTAGGTCCTCATGGTTGAACTGATCTAAATAAATTTGAAGATTGTTGTGGCAGAAGTTTTTTTGTTATGTTAATATATCTTGTAACATTTAGTAAATCTACAATATTTTGATTTTTCACTTCAACAAAGCTAAAATTACGTTGTGCACACAAATACAAAAAGCAATGTCTGATAAGTTCAGAGGCATGCTTACTACTCTCTCTCTCAGTGGAAATAATATTCCAAAGTGTTTACAATTTTCCTTGACAAATGAATTTCTTTTAGTTTCGATTATTATTTCATAAATGAATACAGAAAATAAACATAGTAAATAGTACTAGATTGCATAATTAATAACAGAAATTTTATGTGTGCCAAATAATTTGTAATTTCAAATGTTTCTAAAAAAATAATTTTAACAGTACATTCAGAACTAGTACTTATCGATTATAACAACCAAAATAAAGTAGTTCTTTTTCATAAATTTTAGCTTGAAATATAACACTTTGTGTATAAAATTATATGAAAGTTTTCAGAAAAGCAGCTGAGATAATACTAGCCTGTCCAAAATTTAAAAAATGTTACTGATATCAACAACGACTGTTGAAGAAAGGTAATGCTAGAGGAGGATGTCCTGTTACAAACATTAGCCAAAATGGCCTTGCTGTGCTGGTGCTGTGAATGGCTGAAAGTAAGGGCAAACTACAGCTGTAATTTTTCCAGAGGGCATGCCGCTCTACTGAATGATTAAATGATGATGGCATCCACTTCAGTAAAATATTACAGTTGTAGAATAGTTCCCCTAGTTCCCCATATGGATCTTCAGCTGAGGACTACTCAGGAGAATGTCACCATCGAGGGAAAGAAAACCGGTGTTCTACAGATCAGGGCATTGAATGGAGGCATCAGAGGATCAGATAGATAGAAAGAAATCCTTGGATAACACAAGATATACTGAATTGATGAATGGAGAAAGTGTAAGAATGCATTAAAGCAAGCAAGCAAAAAGGAAAACAAATGTCTAAAAAATGAGATTGAAGGGAAGTGCAAAAGGGCAAAGCAGCAATGGCTAGAGGACAAATGTAAGGATTTAGATGCATATTTCACTAGGGGAAAGTCAGATACCCCCTAAAGGATAGTTAAAGAAGCCTTTGAAGAAAAGAGAAGCACCTGCATGAATATCAAGAGCTCAGATGGAATGCCAAATCTACGCAAAGAAGGGAAATCTGGAAGATGGAAGGAGTATACAGAGGGGCTACATTATAGAAATAGAAGAGGACATCGATGAAGATGAGATGGGAGACATGATACCACAAAAAGAATTTGACCGTATATTTAAAGACCCGAGTCAAAACAAGGCCCCAGGAATAGACAACATTCCATCAGAAGTACTGACAGCCTTGGCAGAATCATCCACTAACCTGTGATATTGCAGTGTTAATCACTTAATATGTTACACAGACAAATGTATTTCCAAAATGTCATTACTTTACGTTAATTATTTTTTGGTGTTGCGTTTTGTTTTTCTGTCAATGTAACTAGTAGACTTAAACTGATAATTCAAGATAAAAAAATATCTAGTGCCAGGAAAAGGCAATTCTGAAATGAACTAATTTATAATTAAAGTTGACATTTTGTTGAGTATGCTAGACATTATAAATTTATATTTATAGATGTTGCAAAGGCAGTCAAATAAATGAAAAGCAATACAAAACTAAGGCAAAAGTAGTGTGGTCAGTGGCAAACCCATGTTAGGTGTTAGATTTAGTAGTCATGGAGTATTATAAGACATAATCACGAATTCATGTAAAAAATTCAGCTGTCTTCGGAATTTTCGTTCTTGTATTAAGAAATACAAAAGAGGTGTGCAAGTCATTGTTGTCCTATATGTGAGAGCAACCAGATGCTAAGGTTCCTATTGATTGTTGTTGTTACACTGATGGGGAAAAAATTGCAACACCAAAAAATAATTAATGTAGAGTAATGAAATATCTGTTATACACTGAAGAGCCAAAGAAACTGGTACACCTGCCTAATATTGTATAGGGCCCCTGTGAGCACACAGAAGTGCCACAGCATGACATGGAATAGACTTGACTAATGTCTGAAGTAGTGCTGGAGGGAACTGACACCATAAATCCTGCAGGGCTGTAAATATCTCCATAAGAGTACAAGGGGGCAGAGAGTTGTTCTGAAGAGAATGCTGCAAGGCACCACAGATATGCTCAATAATCTTCATGTATGGGAGATTGGTGGCCAGTGGAAGTGTTTGAACCCAGAAGAGCATTCCTAGAGCCACTCTGTAGTAATTCTGGACATGTGAGGTATTGCATTGTTCTGTTGGAATTGCCCGAGTCCATCGGAATGCCCAATGGACATGAATGGATGCAGGTGATCAGACAGGATGCTTATGTATGTGTCACCTGTCAGAGTCATATGTAGACGTATCAGGGGTCCAATATCATTCCAACTGCACATGCCCCTCAGCATTACAGAGCCCCCACCAACTTGAACAGTCCTCTGCTGACATGCAGGGTCCATGGATTCATGAGGTTGTCTACATACCACTACACAACTGTATTCAGTTTGAAATGACACTCCTCTGATCAGGCAACATGTTTCCAGCCATGAACAGTTCAAAGTCGGTGTCGACTGGCCCAGGTGAGGCTTGTAGCTTTGTGTCGTGCAGTCATTAAGGGTACACGAGTGGGCCTTCAGCTTCAAAAGGGCATATCAATGATGTTTCATTGAATGGTTTGCACGCTGACACTTGTTGATGGCCCAACATTGAAATCTGCAGCAATTTGCAGAAGGGTTGCACTTCTGTCATGTTGAATGATTCTCTTCAGTCGTTGTTGGTCCCATTCTTGCAGGATCTTTTTCCGGCTGCAGCAATGTTGGAGATTTGATATTTTACCAGATTCCTGATGTTCATGGCACACTCGTGAAATGGTCACATGTGAAAATACCCACATCATCGTTACCTCAGGCATACTGTGTCCTGTCGCTTGTGTGCCGACTATAACACCACGTTCAAACTCACTTAAATCTTAATAACCTGTCATTGTAGCAGCAGTAACCAATTTAACAACTGAGCCAGACATTTATACAGGTGTTGCTGACTATAGCACCATATTCTGCCTGTTTACATATCTCAGTAATTGAATACGCATGCCTATACCAGTTTCTTTGGCATTTCAGTGTAAATCTACACCTACATATACTTCTATACTCTGCAAACCATTGTGATATGCATGGCAGGGGGTACATCCCATTACACCAATTATTAGGGTGTCTTCCTGTTCCAGTCCACCTGCTTAGCTGAGTGATAATGTATTTGTCTACCATGCAGTGGGTCCAGGTTCAATTCCCAGCCAGGTTGGAGATTTTCTCCTCTCGTGGACTGGGTGTTGCATTGTGCTGTCATTTCACCATCACTGACATGCAACTCACCCAATGTGGAGGCACCTGAAATAAGATTTGCAACTAAGTGGCTGAACTTCCCCAGTTGGTGCCTTCCAGCCATCAATGCCACATGATCATTTCATTTTCATTTTCCTGTTCCATTCATGTATAGAGCATGGCAAGAATGATTGGTTGAATGCCTCTGTTGATGCATTACTTATTCTAATCTTATCCTTATAACCCCTATATGAATGATATATAGGGAGGGTTATAATGTATTCCTAGAATCATCATTTAAAACCAGTTCTTGAAACTTTGTTAATAGACTTTCTCGGTATAGTTTATGTCTATCTTAAAGAGACTGCAGCTCAGTTTCTCCAGTATCTTTGAGACACATTCCCACAGATTAAACAAACCTGTGCCCATTTGCACTGCTCTCTCTGTGTATGTTCAATATCCACCATTAGTCCTATCTGGCACGAGACCCACACAGTTCAGCAATATTCTAGAACTGGTCACACGAGTGATTTGAAAGCAATCTCCTCTGTAGTCTGATTGCACAGCCTCAGTATTCTACCAAGAAACTGAAGTCTACTATTGCTTTATCGAAGATTAAACCTTTGTGATCATTCCATTTCATATCCCTACAAAGTTTTACACCCAGGTATTTCTATGAGTTGGCCGATTCCAACTATGACTCAGTGATATTATGGTCATAGGATACTATGTTTTTGTTTTGTTTTGTAAAGTGCACAATTTTACATTTCTGAACATTTAGAGCAAGTTACCAATCTCTGCAACATGTTGAAATCTTATCAAGATCTGCTGAATGTTTACGGAGGTTCTCTCAGATAGTACTTTATTGGAGATAACTGCGTCTTCAAAATTCGTGATTTTACTATTAATGTTTCCTGCAAGGTCATTAATATATAACATGAGCAGTGAGGTCCCCACATGTACCTGGGGCACACACGAAGTTACTTCTACATCTGACGATGACTCTTCATCCGAGGCAACATGTTGTGTCCTCCCTACCAAAAAGTCCTCAGTTAACTCACAAAGTTCGCTTGATACCCCATGTGATAGGACTTTTATCAGTAAGTGTAAATGTGGTACTGAGTCAAATGCTTTTCAGAAATCAAGAAATATTATGTCTACCTGATTGCCTTGATCCAAAGCTTTCAGTACGCCATGAGAGAAAAGTGCAAATTGTGTTTCATATAACTGATGTTTTTGAAATCCATGTTGGTTGTCACTGAGGCAGTCATTTTGTCCAAGCTACCTCATTAAGTTTGAGTTCAGAGTATGATCTAAGTGTCTACAACAAATCAATGTCAAAGATAATATATGGTAGTTTTGTTAATCACTTCTACTACCCTTCTTGTAGACAGGTGTGACCTGTGGCTTTTTCTGAAAACTGGGCATGGCTTTTTTGTTTTAGGGATCTATGATAGATTATAGTTAGACGAGCAGCTAACTCAGCCACAAATTCAGTATACAGTATGATAGGGATTTAATTGGCCCATGGAGCTCTGTTGAATTTTAATGATTTCAGCTGTTTCTCAACACCATTGACACTAACACTTACTTCATTCATCTTTTCAGTGAGACAGATTAAATTGGGGAAATTCTTCTGGGTTTTCCTTTGCAAAGGAACATTTAAAATGGAGTTACACATTTCAGCTTTTGCCTTGCTACCATCAATTTCAGTTCCTCTCTCATTTGCTAGAGACTGAACACTAACATTGATGCCACTAACAGCGTCTACATATGACAGAATTTCTGTCGGTTCTGTGAAAGATCAGTTGACAATATTCTGCTGTGGTAGTCATTGAAGGCATTGCACATTGCTCTCTTGGTGGCCAAACATGTTTCATTCAGCATTTCCCCATCTATAGCCCTATGCTACATCTATTATGTAGTAATCTATGTCTCTCTAGAAGTTTCTATACAGTGCTGTATACCATGGAGGTTCCCTCTCATTATGGACTCTTTTACTGGGTACACATCTATCCAGTGTGTGGTCAACTATTCTTTTCAACTTCAAACAGAGTTCCTCTACATGCTCCTGCCCTGTGCTGAAAGTCTCAAGTTTCTAATTGAGATATGACACTACTGATTTTGTATATAGTTTAATGAACATATATAGATCTTTCTGCTTGTTTTAGTTGTCCTTTGTGCTTTGTTAACCATTGTTGCCAAAACTGCGTCATGGTCACTGATAGCATTTTCGATGTGGACATCCTCAAAGGGGATACATTTGTCTAAGTGAAATGTTTAAGTGATTAACACTGGAAGATCACAGGTTAATGTGCAAGCTAAGTTGTTGCAAATGTGAAATGCTGTTCAATTAATAACCAGCATGACTGCCAGAATGTTGAATGCAAGCATGCAAATATGCATGCATTGTGTTGTACAGGTGCCAGATGTCAATTTGTGCACTGGAGTTCCACACCCATCACATTTGGTTGGTCAATACAGGGATGGTTAATGCTGTTTATGGATGACTCTGGAGTTGTCATCCAATGATGTCCCATATGTGCTCAAATGGAGACAGACTTGGTGATCATGCACATCAAGGCAACATGTCAACACCCTGTAGAGCATGTTGGGTTACAACAATGGTAAGTGCGCAAGGGTTATCTATTTGTGAAATACTAACTGAAATGCTGTTCATAAATAGCAGCACAACAGATTGTATCACCAGATGGAAGTACAGATTTTCAGTCAGTGTGCATGAGACAACCATGAGAGTGCTCCTACTGGCACACAGACAGTTGGTTTGCAGGCCCTCAACTGATCTCCTCTTAACCAACACATGGCTATCACTGGCACCAAGGCAGAACCAGATTTCATCAGAAAACGCAACAGACCTCCACCCTATGCACTAATGAGCTCTTGCTTCACACCACTAAGGTCACAAATGGCAGTGGTTTGGGGTCAGTGGAATGCATGCTACATGGTGTTTGACTTGGAGCTGCCCTTTAAAGTAACCAATTTGTAACATTTCGTTGTGTCACTGTGATGCCATCTGCTGCTCAAATTGCTGCTACAGGCAGAGTATGGTGTGCCAGAGCCATATGGCAAATATGATGGTCTTCCCTCTCAGTGGTGCCATGTGGCTGTCTGGAGCCCAGTCTTCTTGTGACCGTACATTCTGATGACCACCGCTGTCAGCAATCATATACAAAGCTACATTCCTACCAAGTCTTTCTTCGGTATTGCAGAAGGAACATCCAGCTTCTCATAGCTCTATTACACAACCTATTCAAACCCATTGAGGTTCTGATAATGGTATCTTCTTCACCTTGACTAAGATTATCTCACTACATCCAATCTCAAAGGTAACTAATGCTCATGGCTGTTACAGCATTTGTCTAAATTAAACCTGATATGCATCCTCATACTGACACTACTGGTGCCACTGTTGTGCAACTGGTACAAAATCTGAACAAATATCATCTTTCAGATGTAGAAATATGCCTACCAACTTTTGTTTGGTGCTGTGATTTTTTTTGCCATCAGTGTACAATAACCAATGAAATAATAAGTGAATGCTTAAAGTATGCATGGTATTTTATTTAAAATAGTGTAATCAGTGTGTGTCCCATTAATCCAGAAAGCTTTCATGTATTTTCAGCCTGTTACTTAGTTGGAAGTGATTGTTTTGCTGAAGCTGCTGTTTCATTTCCACAAGTTGAGTCTGCAGTCTAATGTTTTTTATGAGGTCCAGTTACCACTGTCATTATCTTGCAAATCATTCCATTGCTCTGAAACTGAACATTAACACTGTCTTGTGTCACCAGAATTTTCCACTCTCCAACAGTGACTTGTGAGTCTGAGGAATCCTTTACATCAAGATAACAGGTATAGCATTAACTCAAGGGATTATGTGAAGCAGGAGAATTTTCTTCCATACATTTATCCTAAAGTTAATGTTTCTTTCATGATTTTATGATTTGCTTGGTGTCATCAATGTGATGTGGGCTTGGTTCATGAAGAAATTACTTCTAACTCTAAAAACACTTAAATAATCTACACTGATCAAAACAAAGCTTACATCATGCTGGTGACACAGTGATTGGACCAACATTTGATTTACTTTTATCTACATTATAACATAATACAAAAGGTAAAGAAAATCTTATTTATTCTCCTTTGCCTATCCATAGAGTAGGTTTGCTAGACAGCTGTAATCATTCAAGTCTCAGTTTTGTTTGGTATTTCAATATTTTAGAATTTTATAGTAATTAGTTTTAATAATAGTGAATTTGGTTTGTACAATATTGCTGATGTTACATCACAAGAGTGCTGAATGGCATTCTGCTTATTTATTGTTTCAACCGATTAATGTCATCTTTGCAAAATATTCTTACTCAGCTCTATTGTAATTTGCATGCTGATTTAAATTGAGATATGTGATTTCACACGTGTAAACTCAGTCACCTTTTATCAAATAATGGAAAATCCAGGATGGAATAATGAAAATATTATGAAAAGGATTGATTGCTACTCACCATATAGTGGAGTGTTGAGTCACAGACAGCTCAAAAGAAAGAATGTTAAAAAAGTAAGTTTCCAGTCGAAAGGTCTTCTTCTGATTTAGACAACATACACACACATATTCACGCAAATGCAACTCACACACACATACCACTGTCTCTGGCTGTTGAGGCCAGACTGCAAGCAACAGAACATGATGGGAGAAGAAATCTGGGCAGCAGAAGTAAGGAGGAGGCTGGGACATGGGGGGTGAGGGATAGAAGGGTAGTGGTGGGGGATGGTTGCTACATGTGGGAGCATACAGGGATGAGGTAGGGGGAGGTTAGGGCAGCTAGGTGCAGTTGGGAGGTTAGATTGAGAGGAGGAGGGGGGGGGGGGGGGAGGGGAGTGGAAAAGAAGTAAAAACACTGTGAGGGCATAGGTGGTATAAAGGGCTGTGTAATGCTAGATTAGGAGCAGTAAAGGGGACAGATGGGTAAAGGACAATGACTAACGAAGCCTGATGTCAGGAGGGTTACAGGAACATAGATTATATTGCAGGGTGAGTTCCGATCTGCCCATTTCAGAAAAGGAAGTGAAGTGATTGTGTTGGGCAGTGTGTGTGTGTGACAACTGGATGGGCCTGCTTTTTCTTGGCCACACTTTGCCAGTGGCCATTCATGCAGATGGACAGATTGTTGCTTGTCATGCCCATGCAGCACAGTGGTTGCAGCTTAGCCTGTAGATCACATGACTGGTTTCACAGGTAGTCCTGCCTTTGATGGGTTAGGAGATGGTTGTGTTTGGACGGGAGTAGGTGCTGGTGGAGAATGTATGAGCTGAATCTTGCATCTTGCAGGGATATGAACCATGAGGGAAAGGCTTGGGAGCAGGGTTGGTTCAGAGGGCTGTGGTATATGACTGTGGGAGGGGTGGGAAGGATAGTGGGTAGGAAATTCCTCATTTCCGGTCAGAATGAGAGGCAGTTGAAACACTGGTGGAGAATGTGATTCAGTTGCTCCATTCCTAGGTGGTATTGAGCCACAAGGGGAGTGCTCCTCTGTAGATGGAGGGTGGGACATTGGGAGGTGGTGGGTGACAGGGGAGATAAGGCATGGATGATCTGTTCTGTATAATATTGTCTTATCTCTCCAGTCACCCATACTCTACGAAAGTGCCACCATCCTGCCACAGAGAAGCTTTTCCCATGTGACTCAGTACTACCCAGGACTGGAGCAACTGAATCACATTCTCTGCCAGGATTTTGACTACCTTTCATTGTGCCTGAAATGAGGAATCTCCTACCCACTATCCTCCTCACCCTTTCCACAGTGGTATTTCTTCACCCACTAAACCTACACAATGTTTTTGTCCATCCCTAAACAACCTCTTCTGCCAACCCCTTGCCTCATGGCTCACATCTCTGGATAGACCTAGATGCAAGAGCTATCCCATACATCCTCCCACCACCACCTACTCTGGTCTGGTCACAAGCATCACCTATTCCATTAAAGGCAGATTCTCTGTTAAACCAGTCATATGATCTACAAGCTAAGCTGCAACTACTGTGCTGCATTCCACGTGGACATGACAATCAACAAGCTGTCTGCATGCATCAATGGCCACTGAAAACTTTGGCCAAGAAACAGCTGGACCAACCAGTTGTTGAGCACACTGCCCAACACAACGTTCTTCACTTCAATGACTACTTCACAACCTGTGCCATTTGGATGCTTCTTACCAATGCCAGCTTTTCTGAAATGGGCAGGTCGGAACTCTGCCTGCAATATATCCTATGTTCCCATAACCCACCTGGCCTCAACCTTCACTAGTCACTGTCCTTCATCCACCTATCCCCTTCCCTGTTCCCACTCCAGCACTACACAGCCTTCTATTACACCAATGTACCCACAGCCTTTTTACTTCTCTATTGTTCTGCTGGCCCCTCCCCCCTCCCTGCCCTCTGTTTAACCTCCCAACTGCAGGTAACTGCCCTGCCCTCTCCCCACCTTGTCCCTGCATGTTCCCACAAGCAACACTTTACTGTCCCCACTGTTATCCTGCTATCCCTCCCCCCTCCAAATTCCAGCCTCCTCCTTACCTCCACCACCCAGACTGCTTCTCCCATCATGCACTGTTGCTTGCAGTCTAGCCTCAGCAGCCAGAGGCAGTGGCCACATGTATGAGTTGTGTTTACATGAATGTGTGTATATACCAGGGTAATCCCAAAAGTAAGGTCTCCTGTTTCTTAGGTACAGAACTCTGTTTGTGTGGCAGTTGGTCACACTGTTAGGAAGAGTGCTTCACACACTGTGTGTAAACATGCGCACGACACTCTGAAGCGCTCAGTCTTGACTTGGCAGCCATTGAGAATGGAGCTCCTGTTGGATGTTATCGCCAAGTGCGAATTGCGCGCAGTTATTCAGTTTTTGAACGCAAAGGGCACTGCGCCGATTGAAATGCATCACCAATTGACGGAAGTGTGCGGTGTCGAGCATGGATGTCAGAAATGCTTGTAAGTGGAGTAGAGAGTTTGCAGCTGGTTGGATCAAAATTCACTACAAACAAAGGAGTGGGAGACTGTCAATATCTGAGGAGACAGTGTTGAAG
Source organism: Schistocerca americana (assembly GCF_021461395.2). Classification (NCBI taxonomy): domain Eukaryota; kingdom Metazoa; phylum Arthropoda; class Insecta; order Orthoptera; family Acrididae; genus Schistocerca; species Schistocerca americana. The sequence goes on along the minus strand of NC_060122.1, from coordinate 768,348,300 downwards.
GTTGAGCAAAGCATGCGTGAAGATCAGCGGATCACCCTGGATGATCTCTGTTTGTTAGTTCCTGAGGTTTCCTGAAGCACCGCTCACAGAATTTTAATGGAAACATTGAACTACCAGACGGTGTGCACAAGATGGGTGCCACGCATGCCGACTGAGGACCGCATGTGGCAATGAGCTGATGCTTCCTGCGCATTTCTTCACCACCTTGCAGCCGAAGAGGACAACTTTCTGGACTCAATTGTCATGGGTGATGAAACCTGGGCATACCACTTTACACCCGAGACCAAGCAACAGTCACACCAGTGGTGGCATCCTTCTTTGCCAGAGCCACGGAAATTCAAACAAACACAGTGTGCCAGTAAAGTCATGACAACTGTCTTTTGGAATCGGAAAGAGGTACTGTTGGTCAACTTTATGCCCACTGGGACCACAATTAACACTGACAGGTACTGTGAGACTCTGAAAAAACTCAAATGGGCAATTCAGAACTGGAGAAGAGAAATGTTGAGCAAGGGCGTACACATTTTCCATGACAACACTTGCCCACACATCGCTTGGCAAACTGTTGCTCTCCTGCAACAGTTTCAGTGGAACATAATCACCCACCCACCCACCCACCCTATACTCCTGACTTGGCACCCAGTGACTGTCACCTGTTCCCTAGGTTAAAAGAACATTTTGCCAGAAAGTGATTCAGCTCCTACGATGAGATGAAAGAAGAGGTTCATAACTTTCTGAACAGTATGGCGGCGAGCTGGTATGACATGGGCATACAAAAACTGCCACAGTGTCTACAAAAATGCATTGACAGAAATGGTGATTATGTCAAAAAATAGCTAAATGTTCAAGCTGTAAACTGATGTAAACCATTGTATAAATAAACAGGTCTATGTACTCATAAAAAATAGGGGACCTTACTTTTGGGATTACCCTCATATATTGTCTAATTCAGAAGAAGGCCTTTTGACTGAAAGCTTACTTGTTTAGCAGTCTTTTTGTTGTGCCTGTCTGTGAGTCAACATCTCCACTTCAAGATGAGTAGCAGTCTATCATTTTCACAATTCAGCCATATTTTATGTTATGGTAAAAACATGAAAATCCATACAAATGGGGGTTCAAATACAAGACAGAGAGAATCAAATGCTGATGGTGGTGAATTTGCTGACAAAGGCATTGAGATCATTCAAGCTTCAGCCTATGAAGCTGAATCACATGCTGAAAGTGATATAATTAGTCCAGTTGTTGGTACAATATGAGATTCAATTGCTGCAGTGCATTTTAATTTGAAGGCTATGGTAAAAACAAGTTTACAACAAATGAAAAATGAACTATCATCTGAAAGATCATCTGTAGTAACTTCAACCAGGACGGTCGTGGGGTGGCAATGACAGAAAGCGCGGCAGGACCCGCGGAGAGGCCCACGAACAACAAACAGCGGAAGAGGTCAGACACAACCAACGAAGGACAGAACGAATACAACAAGACCAAACAACAGAGTCACAAGGAAACAAACACGTCCACTCATACACAAACCAGGAAGTATGCAGTCTAGTGCAAAGTGAGGTGTAAACCAAAGTAAGCGAGATTAGACTGACTGGCTGAGAGACAGGCTGGCCCTTAAGTACGCTATTGGGGACGCCGCTATTGGCCGCTTCAACCACATGTTCAACTGTGGCGCTCTCACACTAAAAGCAGGCCAGGAGGCGAATGCTGCCACAGCTTATGGCGCAATGGTGCAGAGACCTGTATGGGTCTTCGACGTCCATGATGTCTGGCGCGGATTCAAATTCCGCGGCGCATGGTAACAGATCATCCAAGCAGAATGAAATGCCATCCAAACAAGAAGAATTGCATTTTGATATATCTTCCAAATGAGATGAAATGTATAATGAAATGACCACTAAAAATAATGAACTGTCACCTAAAGTAATAAACTTCACAACCAATGTATCGTATTCGACACTGCAACAAAATGCTACATCAACTGACATAACAAACTTGATGTTACAATAAAACACAATGTCCACACAACAAAATTACATGTCATCTAAACTGACAAATTTGTTGATGTAACAGAATGTCTTGACTAGTGAGATTACAGCATTTAAAATTGCACAGCAAAGCATTCTTGATGTGAAAAAACAATTAAATGACAAACAAGAACAAATAACAGATCTCTTCATAAGCTGGATATAGAAGTAGATAATTTTATGGCTGAGCGGGGGACTAAGATAAAATTCAGTTTTATGCACAAAGAGAAAGATTTTCTAAAGATTTTTCTGGGTGGATTTCATGTAAGGAAAAAAACATAAATGAAAGATTATATGCCAAATTACTATGTGTTGTTCAGCAGACAGTTACTGAGGTGGTATCTCAGGAAGGCACTTTGGGAGAAGTATTTAACAAGAATTAAACTGAATTAAAACTCTACTAAGCAAATATTTACTGGAGATATAAGACAGCATTGTGTAACAAATCAGTAGCATTCAATAGGAACTGTCAGTAGTTAAGCAGAGAGTAAATGACACATCATCATCTATTACTGGGCTAAGTGATGAAAATATTAGTCCTACATTACATGACAGAAGGTACAGTAATGATACAAATCATACAGGTATGTCACCTAACCATGGTGGCAGCTCCTCCATTGTAATCTGTTCTGTAGATGAGAGCTTTTTAAAGAATTGACAGATTCAAGATTTTACCCCTGACAAAAAAGGTATTCATCCTGTCACTTTTGTTATCAAGGTCATGGACTGATCAGCAAAAGATCCACTTAACTACAGACTTTACTCAGGGAGAAGCCATCCTTTAGGCATCTGAGACCACTGAAAACTATCAAATTTGTAATCAGATTGAGAAAGAATTCTCATCACAGTACTTGTCCACTTGTGTGTGAGAAAGACTTCATAAGGAATATTTAATTCTGAATTGTTTAATGGTATGTAAGGAAGCCTACATAAGTATTTTGAAAAGTATTTCAATAAAATCTGGTATTGGGTTGGGCCCTTATTACACAGGGATGTTTTAAGGATATTAAAAGCAAAATTGTTCCTTGATCTGAGGGACAAATTAGTCCATGTTCTGGAAGCCAATCTTGAGCATGTCATGTCTATTTAGGTTTACTTGATCTGAAAAATGAAGAATCAAAATTTACCAATAACAGTAACAATGGCACAGTCCTCTCCACCCCGTGTGCCATCTTACAGCCACAGGAGGATAAGGAACTGTCATCTGAATTTTGTTGTCCCTACAGCATAACGCACAGTCAATTGATCAGGGTCCACCAGATTTTAATAGGAAGAGAGGAAAAAAATAACAGATATCATCCTCATTACTATGATAACAGGGAGTGGCGGAAAAACAACAACAAATGAAGGGCTGCAATCAACCAAACCTGAGCAATAATCAGTAATCATAACATGCAAGATATTCCAGTACAGAACAGTACTTTTGATACCAACTGGTGGGCACAAAATCCCACCTTGAGTATTACTGAGGTGGTTGAAGAGACCTATCCCGGAACATTGAATTGGACAAATTAATTTTGGCCACATTACAGCTTCATGTGTTGCCTGTAGGATAGAATGGGGGCAGTGTATATATTCCAGTAAATCTATGACATGGACATTAGGAAATAATTAACAACAGACCTCTACAAATGCTATGATTATAGTAAAGACATTGTGTAAGTTACTGTACATGCTATCCTAGGTAAAGTGCCAACAACAATTGTTCTGGACAAGGATTGCAATTTACCCTTCCCTCACATCATTTGTTGATTGTCACTGTCTTTTAAGGTTAACTCTTTTAATAAGTTTCAAGGGGAGTAAGATTTAAAATTAAATTTTTACTTATTATGATTTCTAGTTGTTGGCTCCAGTTCTTCCCCATCTAGGGGCTGATTCTTGAAACTGAAACTTTCATATTTTAGGATCTCATGGTTCCAATTGACATAATTAATTCTGAAGAATTGACTGTATTGTAGATTTTGTTCTCTCACATTTTTCTATACCACACTGTCTTTTGAATTTTCACATTAACAAAGCCAAAACAACATTGTTATTCAAAATTAAAAAACATGTCTGATCACCTCAGAGGCATGCTCACTACTACTTCATTCTGCGGTACAAACAATATTCCAAAGGGTTTACAAATTCTCTTGACAAATGAATCCAGAAGTAAATGTAATAAACCATACTAAATTGTGTAATTAATAATAGAAATTTTAAGTGTGCCAAATATTTTGTAATTTCAAATGTTTCTAAAAGAAAATAATTTCAACTGTACATTCAGAGCTAGTATATAACCATTGTAATAAAGAAAATAAAGTAATTTATTTTTGTAGACTTCAGTCTGAAATATGATACATCAAGTACAAAATCATATGAAATTCTTTTAGAAAAACAGCTGAGATAATATTAACCCATACAAAATTTGAAGATATTTCTGGATTGACTACTTCTGTTGAGGAAAAGTAGTGCTAGAGAAGGATGTCCCTTTACAACATCCCCCTCACGAAATTTGGACACTATTTGTTTACAATATTTTGTAACTTACTATAAAGTTTGCCAAACAGTTTAAAAATGGTGCCAAAAGATAGAATACAGATGTATAGAAGTATCTGATACATAACATACTACAGAAAACATAAGAAAAATATATACTACACAAGTCACAATTTATATATATATCAGGACATGGCGTTCAGATTTTAAGATCTGTGGAACATTCTGCCACAAAACAAATGATACAAAGTCAAAATTACAACATTACAACGCTAAACTAAAGAAATAAACGCAGAGACAAGGTAAATTACTAGAATTACAAATTGCAAGTTCACATCCATAAAGTCACACCTTCAAAATCTTCAAAAGAGAAGAGAAAAAAATTCAGAGCCTAAGTGTACAACGAGTGAGATGATACGAAAAACTCACGACAGCTGGTACATTGAAAAATGTACTCAATCATGAGTAGGAATATAACACAAAATCAATCAGCCACATAAACCAGGGTATGCAAGAAGATATTGACACACAAAAGGACAAAATAATGAAAAAATATTAGGACTGAGCTTATGATTTGGGACCAACCCATGAATCCAAACCACACCAGGTAAACACCAGCAAAAAATGTTTCAACACAACAAAATGAATAAAGTTCATAATCGTATCAATAAGTTCAATCATATGTAAAAAGTAATTATAAGAAGCATATAGCCATAGTCAATAGTTGCATGCTTTTCTTGAGTACAGACCCATAGTCATGATGACCAGGGGTATCCAAAACACAGTTAAAAATGACGTTGCCCACAACTCGAGTAACAATCAGATACAATATTGCAGTACTCAGGATAGATACAGGTAATCAGAGTCATAAATAGCTTTGAATGATGACATAATTTAGTAGCTTGAGGACCAAAATCAGTGTATGAGATCAGACATGTATAAATCTTGTTATATTGTCTATACTAGTAAATGTCTTCCACACTATTTACTGATTGTCCATACAAACTAACCTACATACATAGAGGCCTACAAGATTCATTTACAATTGCTCAAAAAAAATGCTAATTTAAAGCTACATAATGTATTGGAAGGTCAATCCCCCAACTTGAAAAAACATACATTTATGCGGATTAGCACTGTCTATGGCAGTAATTGTTTTTTCTAAACAAATCATTCCATGACTTCCTCACACAGGATAATTTCTTGTCTAACTATTTACAAACCTCAATCACAACACTGGTATACTTGACAGATGCTTGAGTACATTACCCAGCACCTATGATCTCTTGTAAGTAAATGGTCCAGCAGGGTACAAACATACAGCAGCATGGGAGTGGATCCATCCACATCTTTGAGTTTCCTCCCTAGAGTTCTCACCAAGTGCTCCAACAGATAGGTTACTTCCTGTCTAGCATTCACATCAAATCCTGAATCATTGTTCTGTGTACTAAATATGCTGTTTAATACCTTCCTCACATCACACAGCATATACTCTGCCTAATTATATACTGCAAAAACAAGTATATAGTATTTACATCAGATAGGAGTAAAAAGTGTTCACATATGAAACTTAAACCCTTTTACTGCTCTGGACGTGTTAACACACATACCTTTGTACCTGTCCCTGTGTGCTCTGAACGTGTTTACGCGCACCACCAGTCCTTCTACCTGGTACTCTGAACGTGTCAATACGTAGACATGTTCAGAGTACCAGGTAGAAGGACTGGTGGCATGCATAAACACATTCAGAGCACACAGGGACAGGTACAAAGGCGTGTGCATTAACACATCCAGAGCAGTTAAAGGGTTAATAAACAGAGCCATATGCACTGGAAAAATGAACTAGTAAGGTGATAAAGCACAAATCTATTACAAGACATATTTATAGAGTTGTATGGACCTCCAAGCATAGTGAGTCATGGATTTAAACTCAGTCAATACATAAGACAGAACTTTAGAAACCACACAATCTTACATACTACATTCCTGACAAACAAAACACAATTATATAGTCGTATGAATCTGCAAACACCGTGTATATTTTCTTCCAGACTAGGGATCATTAAGCATCCATGTCTGTAAGTCTAGTACTATATACTAAAAGTTAACAGTATCTAAGATATTACAAATTTGCTTTGCTTACCAGTAGCTCCTCTTATCTTTACATGGACAATGGACATTTCCATGAAACTCTTACTATACTTAACTTTGTCTCTAAATTGTTCAGATATACTACAAATTGGGCTACCTGTGTCAATCAAACAGTTACCTTCCCACTGATCAATCTTAATTTTAATGTAAGGACACCCAAAATCTGAATCATCTCCTCTGTTGTTAGACACTTCATGTAAAAGATCACTTTCAGTTTCATCAAATTATACATTCACACTGTCTTTACTGGGTTTTATCAATTTTACTGGTATCATAGCGTTACATGGATTCCACAGCAGAACTAACATCATTTGATACAGAAGGAACACAAAACACATTACTGTCAAAATTACACTTCATGCTTAGATCTTCTTTTACTTCATTCCACCAATTAGGATACAAATTTTGACTAACCACGGTTAACTTATTCCAAATGCTCATTTATCTATGTTATCTCATCAACCTGGTCCCAAACAAACTTCAAAAAGTTTGCACCTTTGTTCTCTAGGCTTACATATAACTCACTTTTACTGTTTGGATCATTACTCTGCATGACATTAATGAAAAACTGTTTTGGCTGGACTGGTATTCCATGACTCTCACTTATAATATCACATACATCACTTACCTTACCTGAATTGTCAACCTCATTCACAGATAACTCTGAAACTTCATTATTTTTCTAACTCCACAAATACCTGATACTCATCATCATCATCTTCCTCCAAAATTACCTCATCAAGAACATCACTAACAACGCAAGTCTCATCTCCATCAAAGTCACTTACCTCACCTACATTCATTTGCAATGAGTCACCAGTCTCAGACTTACCAGCCTCAGTTACTTCACAGTTCTCATTCACATCTACATAAAAAATTCCACCTAGTTCAGATCCAATAGAGTCATCACCTGATTTACATACATCAATAACGCAATTTTTTGACCAAGAGAGGAATTCATTAGTACATACTAAACCAAAATTCCCACTACTCTCACATCCTGGTTTGTGATTAGTACCTACATCACCATAATTAAACATAGTATCCCAAAACTTTTGATCAAAACATAAATGAAAAATCTGATATTCCTTCTGTTCAATTTCAGATACATGTGCCTTATCATTAACACTGTTATTATTATCTAATTCCAAGTGAACTTGGGGTTCCTGTGCTTGTTGTGTTTCCTCACCCCAAAACTGTGGACCTTCATTGAGGCGATTGGCCATTTCCCAAGTAGTTACTTCTATGATTGTTTTTACTATTAAAATTCCACTGCTGATGTTCAAAATTTCTCTCTCTATTGACACTTTGTTTCTGATAGAGGTTATCATTATCTCTGTTTCTGTAATTATTCCCATTGTGATTTCTATCATTCTGATTATTATGGTGCATACTTCTTTCTACTGCCCTATCTAGCCTATCAAGATATTGTAAAAATCATTCAAGACAATCGTCAGGTCCATGTACTAAATCCCACTGCAACTTTTCTGGTAATCTCTATTAAGTGCATCAATCAAGGTCATTTCGTCAAATGGTTTGTCAAGGTGTGTTAATTTTTTAAGTTGGTTCATACAAAACTCTTTCAAAGTACCTTCTCTATTCATATAATTAGGACCATTCAAAAACTCAGTTTTGATTCTCCCCTGTTCAGCCTCTGACCAAAATTTATTTAAGAAACTTTTCTTGAAACTTTGATATGTTTTCCACTGACTTAAATTTAAATTTACCCATGATAGAGCTTCGCCTTCAAGACATCTTTTAACAAGTTCAATTCTTTGATTGTTATTCTTGCCTGACACAAAATTAGCTCTACAGTGGTGCAGTCCACTGAATGCAAATTGTCTGATGGAAAACTTTTGATTGGAGTGTTGGACCACACAATACCATTGTATGCACATACACTTTGGTTCACTTGAATTTCTTGAAATGCTGAAAATTTTTGATCTTAGAAAGTTACATTAGTTTGCATATTGTTTTCAATATTTAAATTTTTTTGGTTTAAACTGGTGATGTTTTGTTCCGTTTTTTTCTGCTACAGCCTTCTGTTCAACTCTGACGTCATCAACATTCTTCAATTGTCTTGCTGACTCAACTATGAACTCATTTTCTAAAACAAAAAATTTATTTTCTAATACATCAACTTTTTCATTCACACTTTTTAACCCCTCAGACAACCCATTTTTTGCTCTGAAACTTGACTACTAAGTTAATCCCTTTGACATCGAAATAAGTGTCCAAGGAATAGAAAAGCAACTGGAATCACTCAATAGAGGAAAGTCCACTGGACCTGACGGGATACCAATTCGATTCTACACAGAGTACGCGAAAGAACTTGCCCCCCTTCTAACAGCCGTGTACCGCAAGTCTCTAGAGGAACGGAGGGTTCCAAATGATTGGAAAAGAGCACAGATAGTCCCAGTCTTCAAGAAGGGTCGTCGAGCAGATGCGCAAAACTATAGACCTATATCTCTTACGTCGATCTCTTGTAGAATTTTAGAACATGTTTTTTGCTCGCGTATCATGTCATTTCTGGAAACCCAGAATCTACTATGTAGGAATCGACATGGATTCCGGAAACAGCGATCGTGTGAGACCCAACTCGCCTTATTTGTTCATGAGACCCAGAAAATATTAGATACAGACTCCCAGGTAGATGCTATTTTTCTTGACTTCCGGAAGGCGTTCGATACAGTTCCGCACTGTCGCCTGATAAACAAAGTAAGAGCCTACGGAATATCAGACCAGCTGTGTGGCTGGATTGAAGAGTTTTTAGCAAACAGAACACAGCATGTTGTTATCAATGGAGAGACGTCTATAGACGTTAAAGTAACCTCTGGCGTGCCACAGGGGAGTGTTATGGGACCATTGCTTTTCACAATATATATAAATTACCTAGTAGATAGTGTCGGAAGTTCCATGCGGCTTTTCGCGGACGATGCTGTAGTATACAGAGAAGTTGCTGCATTAGAAAATTGTAGCGAAATACAGGAAGATCTGCAGCGGATAGGCACTTGGTGCAGGGAGTGGCAACTGACCCTTAACATAGACAAATGTAATGTATTGCGAATACATAGAAAGAAGGATCCTTTATTGTATGATTATATGATAGCGGGACAAACACTGGTAGCAGTTACTTCTGTAAAATATCTGGGAGTGTGCGTGCGGAACGATTTGAAGTGGAATGATCATATAAAATTAATTGTTGGTAAGGCGGGTACCAGGTTGAGATTCATTGGGAGAGTGCTTAGAAAATGTAGTCCATCAACAAAGGAGGTGGCTTACAAAACACTCGTTCGACCTATACTTGAGTATTGCTCATCAGTGTGGGATCCGTACCAGGTCGGGTTGACGGAGGAGATAGAGAAGATCCAAAGAAGAGCGGCGCGTTTTGTCACCGGGTTATTTGGTAACCGTGATAGCGTTACGGAGATGTTTAATAAACTCAAGTGGCAGACTCTGCAAGAGAGGCGCTCTGCATCGCGGTGTAGCTTGCTCGCCAGATTTCGAGAGGGTGCGTTTCTGGATGAGGTATCGAATATATTGCATCCCCCTACTTATACCTCCCGAGGAGATCACGAATGTAAAATTAGAGAGATTAGAGCGCGCACGGAGGCTTTCAGACAGTCGTTCTTCCCGCGAACCATACGCGACTGGAACAGGAAAGGGAGGTAATGACAGTGGCACGTAAAGTGCCCTCCGCCACACACCGTTGGGTGGCTTGCGGAGTATCAATGTAGATGTAGATGTAGATGTAGATCTTGTACCCTTTCCAATTGACTGTTGTTATCTGTTTCCATTTCCTCTATCTTCGCCAAAATTAACTGCAAAATATATGGTTTTTATTGTTTCTTTGCTGACTACAATTTCACTCAGCTCATACATGTCCTGACTGGATCCAACAGCTTTCACTTCTACCTTGCTCCTACTGTCATCTCTATTTATTTTGTTAACAAACACACAAGTCCACAAACAAATTAACTTCACAAATAGTTTGTACTTATCTTTCTTTTATGACGTCCCTGATTGTAGTTTTAAAGTCCTCTTTCATTTGATCCAGTCTGCCATTGTTGGTAGTACATCATCGCTGTTGATACAATCTACTTTGTTGGGCAGCCCTCGGTCTTCATTCTTTGTGTGATTGGAAATCCATTCATACATAAACTGCAAATGACACAAATCACTCTCCCTTCTTCTCCAACAGACAAAACTTAATTATTAGTCAACTGATCCCAGAGGACGCCACCACTTGAAATCTACCCCTCTTTCACATCATTGATTGTCACTGTCTTTACGGTTAACTTTCTTATTAAGTTCCAAGAAGAGTAAGATTTACAATAAACTTTTTACTTATCTTCTTTTCTCGTAATTGGCTCCAATTCTTCATGTCTAGAGCCTAATTCTTGGAACTGAAATTGTCATATTTTAGGATCTCATGGTTCCAATTGACATAATATATATGTGTGTGTGTGTGTGTGTGTGTGTGTGTGTGTGTGTGTGTGTGTGTGCGCGCGCGCGTGCGCGCGCGCGAGTGTATACCTGTCCCTTTTTCCCCCTAAGGTAAGTCTTTCCGCTCCCGGGATTGGAATGACTCCTTACCCTCTCCCTTAAAACCCACACCCTTTCATCTTTCCCTCTCCTTCCCTCTTTCTTGATGAAGCAACCATGGGTTGTGAAAGCTTGAAATTTGTGTGTGTGTTTGTGTTTGTTATTGTCTCTATCAACATACCAACACTTTCATTTGGTAAGTTACAGCATCTTTGTTTTTAGATATATTTTTCCCATGTGGAATGTTTCCCTCTATTAAGCATTTGTATATACATAAACCATTAAATGTGATTTAGCAACTAACTTAATAAGTAATGTTTGTAGAAACTATGGAGCAATATGCAGGCATAGCATACATTTGGGTGATACTTAGGTATCTGTTACTGATGGAAAACTAAGACTATTAGTACTTACAAAGTCACCTACACTAGTTGTATATCTCAAATGGACTGATTACTAAAACCTACACTGCCTGTGTTACTTAAACACAACTTGAAATACGTATGTATATAGTACACATTACAAATCTGAGTCCAAAAGACATTTTAGTATTAGTACATACACCGTATGGCAGCACAAGACTTCTGGCATAAGAAGTCTCCTTCATTCAGTCAATGGCCATGTCAAAGAGAGCAAAGGAGTAGAGTGAGGTTCAGGACACTCTTTTGCCCTTGGGTTGGGAAACTGCCCCTAAAGCTGGAAGAATCAGCAATTCTCAATGGCACAAAGATGTAGATGCCAATGGAAACCTCTGCAATAAAGACACATAATGCATATCCACAGGGCTTGTGGCCTGTAATTGAAAAAGTGTCATGGTGATCTCACTATTGGCAAAATATTCTGGAATAGTTCCCCATTCGGATCTCTGGGAGGGGACTGCCAAGGCGTCGATGACCATAAGAAAAAGATTGAGTAACCAACGAAAGTCTAATGTTCTACGAGTCGGGGCATGGAACGTCAGAAGTCTGAATGTGGTAGGGAAGCTAGAAAATTTGAAAAGGGAAATTTTAAGGCACAATCTAAATATAGTGGGTGCCGGTGAAGTGAAATGGAAAGAAGACAAGGATTTCTGGTCAGAAGAGTGTAGGGTAATATCAACAGCAGCAGAAAATGGTGTAATATGAATAGGATTTGTTATATATAAGAAGGTATGGCTTAGAGTGAGTTACTGTGAACTGTCCAGTGATGGGGTTGCTCTCATCAGAATTGACAGCAAACCAACACTTACAACAATTGTTCAGGTGTACATGTTGACATCGAAATCTGAAGATGAAGAGAGAGGAAGTATAAGAAAATACTGAACATGTAATTCAGAACATAAAGGGAGATGAAAATCTGGAATGCAGTTGTAGGGAAAGAAGTACAAGACAGGGTTACAGGAAAGTCTGGGTTTGGTACTAGGAATGAGAGAAGAGAAAACTAATTGAGTTTTGCAATAAATATCAGCTACTGATAGAAAATACTCTGTTCAAGAATCACAAGAGGAGGGGGTATACTTGAGGTATACTTGAAAAGGCTGGGGAGATATGGAAAGATTTCAGTTAGATTACATCAAGGTCAGGCATAGATTCCGAAATCAGATATTTGGCTGTAAGGCATACACAGTAGCAGATATAGACTCAGATCACAAGTTAGTAGTAATGAAGAGCAGGCTAGAGATCTACATCTACATCTACATACATACTCTGCAATCCACCATACAGTGCGTGGCAGAGGGTACTTCGTACCACAACTAGCATCTTCTCTCCCTGTTCCACTCCCAAACAGAACGAGGGAAAAATGACTCCCTACATGCCTCTGTACGAGCCCTAATCTCTCTTACCCTATCTGTGTGGTCTTTCCGTGAAATATTAGTTCGCGGCAGTAAAATTGTCCTGCAGTCAGCCTCAAATGCTAGTTCTCTAAATTTTCTCAGTAGCGATTCATGAAAAGAATGCCTTCTTTCCTCCAGAGACTCCCACCCGAGTTCCTGAAGCATTTCCATAACACTCACATGATGATCAAACCTACCAGTAACAAATCTAGCAGCCCGCCTCTGAATTGCTTCTATGTCCTCCCTCAATCTGACCTGATAGCAATCCCAAACGCTCGAGCAGTACTCAAGAATAGGTTGTATTAGTGTTTTATAAGTGGTCTCCCCTACAGATGAACCACATCTTCCCAAAATTCTACCAATGAACCGGAGATGACTATCCGCCTTCCCCACAACTGCCATTACATGCTTGTCCCATTTCATATCACTCTGCAATGTTATGCCCAAATATTTAATTGACGTGACTGTGTGAAGCGCTACACTACTAATGGAGTATTCAAACATTACAGGATTCTTTTTCCTATTCATCTGCATTAATTAACATTTATCTATATTTAGAGTTAGCTGCCATTCTTTACACCAATCACAAATCCTGTCCAAGTCATCTTGTATCCTCCTACAGTCACTCAACAACGACACCTTCCCGTACACCACAGCATCATCAGCAAACAGCTGCACATTGCTATCCACCCTATCCGAAAGATCATTTATGTAGATAGAAAACAACAGCAGACCTCCCACACTTCCCTGGGGCACTCCAGATGATACCCTCACCTCCGATGAACACTCACCATTGAGGACAACGTACTGCGTTCTAATACTTAATAAGTCTTTGAGCCACTCACATATTTGGTAACCAATCCCATATGCTCGTACCTTAGTTAGGAGTCTGCAGTGGGGCATCAAGTCAAACGCTTTCCGGAAGTCAAGGAATATGGCATCCGTCTGATACCCTTCATCCATGGTTTGCAAGATAGCAGGTGAAAAAAGGGAGAGTTGCATTTCACAGAAGCGATGCTTTCTAAAGCCGTGCTGATGCATGGACAGCAAATTTCTCTGTCTCAAGGAAATTCATTATATTCGAACTGAGAATATGTTTGAGAATCCTGCAACAAACTGAGTTAAGGATATTGGTCTGTAATTTTGAGGATCCATCCTTCTACCCTTCTTATATACAGGCATTGCCTGTGCTTTTTTCCAGTCACTCGGGACTTTAGGTTGGTCTGAGATTCGCGATAAATGCAAGCTAAGTAAGGAGCTAATGCAGTAGGGTACTCTCTGTAAAACCGAATTGGAATCCCATCAGGACCTGGCGATTTATTTATTTTCAACCCATTCAGCTGCTTCACAACCCCAGGGATGTCTATCACTACGTCCTCCATATGGGAATCTGTACGAGACTCAAACGGTGGTATGTTTGTACGATCCTCCGGCATGAAAGATTTCTCAAATGCTAAATTTAAAATTTCAGCTTTCATTTTGCTGTCTTCCATTGCCAGGCCAGACTGATCAGTGAGTGACTGGATGGAAGCCTTCGACCCGCTTACTGATTTTACGTAAGACCAGAATTTCTTTGGGTTTTCAGCAAGATCTTTTTCTAAGGTATGATGGTGGTAGTGGTTGTATGCTTCACGCATCACTCTTTTTACAGCAGCATGAATCTCTACTAACTTTTGCCTGTCCTCATTCTCCCAATCTTTCTTGTACCGCGAGTGCAACTTTCTTTGCTTCCTGAGCATTCTCCTAATTGTGCTGTTAAACCACGGTGGGTCTTTTCCGTGCGTAACCCACTGTTTTGGCACATACTTCTCCAATGCATGATTTATGATGTGTTTAAAATTTGCCCATAATTCTTCCACGTCCATCGTACCGGAAGTAAATGAAGTTGATTCATTTACTAAGTGGGATGCTAACAACTGCTTATCTGCTCTTTCTAGTAAGAATACTCTCCTAGCCTTCTTGACCGACTTTTTAACTTTCGTAACCATAGTCGTAATGACAACATCATGATCACCAATCCCTGTCTCAACACTGACACCGTCGATGAGATCTGGTCTGTTCATGGCTACCAGATCTAAAATATTTCCATTACGTGTTGGCTGTCGATTCAGCTGCTCAAGACAGTTTTCGGATAATGTGTTCAAAAGTAATTCACACGATGGCTTGTCTGTACCACCTGTAATGAATCCATAGACATCCCAGTCTATACCAGGTAGGTTGAAGTTGCCTCCAACTAATATAGCATGATCTGGGTACTTCTGCAATACAGAGTGTAGACTTTGCTTGAATGATTCTAGAACTGTCACGGTGGAACCTGGTGGCTGGTAATAACACCCAACAATTAACTTTATTTCTTTTAGCCCTGTTAAACATGTCCAGATAACTTCACAATCACACTCTACTTTGACCTCAGTCAACTGCAATGAAGACACCATCTCCTACGGTGTCTAATCTGTCTTTTCGATACACATTCCAACCCTCACTAAATACTTCAGAACTTCCTATCTCAGGGTTCAGCCAGGTCTCAGTCCAGAGAATAATTTGCGCGCCACACGCTTCCTGGCGGGCAGTAAATTCAGGAACTTTATTCCGAACACTCTGAAAATTTACTGCTAATATCTTGATAGCTGAAGTGTCTTTACACTGAGCGCATCCTGATTTCCCTGCCTGCACGTTGACTGGTGAATGTTCACCAGGACACCTCCTAGCCTAAAAAACCCCCATGTGCATGCCACAAGTACTCTGCTACCCGAGTAGCTGCTTCCTTTGTGTAGTGCACCCCTGACCTATCTAGGGCCATCCTACAATTCTCCACCCAATAGTGCAAGTCTAGAAATCTGCAGCCAAGACCGTCACAGAGTGGACAAAGCCTCTGGTTGAGACCCTCAGGAGATTAAGAGTTTAGTCAGGTAGAATCAGTACACAAAGAAGTGGGATACAGAAATGCTAAGGAATGAACAGATATGACTGAAGACTGTAGCTAAAGTGACAGTGAATAGTTCAAGAGGCAATTCAGTTGAAGAGGAATGGACAGCTCTGAAAAGGGAAATCACAGAAGTCGGAAAACAACATCGGTAGAAACAAGATGACGGTAAAGAAACCACAGGTAACAGAAGAAATTCTTCAGCTGATCAGAGGAAGAAGAAAGTACAAAAATTTTCAGGGAAATTCAGGAATGCAGAAAAATACTTATGGTCAGAAAAAACAGAACACCTTGAAAGACTAAAGATGGGAGGTTCATATTCACAGGACATGCACATTAGTATGTTCTACAAAATGGTTCAAATGGCTCTGAACACTATGGGACTTAACTTCTGAGGTCATCTGTCCCCTAGAACTTAGAACTACTTAAACCTAACTAACCTAAGGACATCACAAACATCCATGCCTGAGGCAGGATTTGAACCTGCGACCATAGCAGTCTCGTGGTTCCAGACTGTAGTGCCTAGAACCGCTCAGCCATATGTTCTACAGAAATGATTAGCATTTGAACCATCCCTATGGGTTCAAGATCAAGATCGATATTGCAGTGCAACACCACCTACTGGTGAAATGTGCCTGCAGCTCTTGTTGTCACTATAAATTGAAGGTAATGGATCAGTGTGATTTGAGGAGATGTGCGGGATGCCTCGCAGACATATGCACTATCTGTACTGTCAGATCAGAGAGTTTGGAAGAGGGTGCATTACTGGCATGAGGGAACATGATGCACCCATCCAGGAAATTGCTGCTTGTGTGGGATGAAGCGTTTCAGTAGTGCAGAAGGGTTCACAGAAGGCCATAGAACAGGATGAGATGGGTCAGGTTGCACCACCCAGACAATCCCCTGAGAACACAGACACCTCATCCGAATGGCACTGTAGGACAGATCTGTTTCCTCCTCAGCTCTGGCGCAACAGTGCAAGAGTGTAGCACATTGTGCACCATCAGGGATGACTGTACATTGCCGTTTATTATGGCATGGGTTACAGGCATGTCATCCACTTGTCCGCCTAACTATAATGAATGTGCAGAAACATACTAGACAGCAATGGTGCATGGAGTGATGACGAAGGACAAAAATGGCATCAGGCAGTGTTTTCGAACAAATCCAGGTTCTGTTTGTTTGAAAATGATGGCTGCATTTTGGTTTGCCACAGACGAGGGGAGCGGTATCACAGTGACTATATTCGTACAAGACATACAGCACCAGTTTAAGGCCTTATGGTGTGGTGTGCCATTAGGCACAGCCACAAATCACAGTTGGTGCATGTCCAGGGCAATGTGACCTACCTGAATGACACCCTGCTACTCGTAACCATACCCTTCCTGCACTACACCCCAGACACCATTTCTCAACAAGACAATGCATGACCACATGTTACTGCACAAATACATGCCTTCTTGGTGTTACAGGATGTCAGCCTTTTGCCCTGGCCCAACAGATCACGAGACTTATCACCAATCGAAAATGTGTGGGAAACTGAGAAATTACTGGTGTAGTGCTGTGACCCAATGCCAACCATCACAGATGAACTTTTGAATCAGACGAATGCAGCATGGATAGCTATACCACAGGACATGCCATTTGTGGCTCATACATGTTGATGCCATCATGCATGGAACAAGTTCATCAGAGCCTACGGTGGACCCTGTGCTACTAGGCAACAAGACACATGCTGAACCAAGGTGTCTGAAATGCTAATCATTTCTTCAGACATACTTTTAATGACTTTCAATGTACATGTCCTGTGAATATGAGCACCCTATCTCTAGTTGTTCAAGGCATTCTGTTTCTTCTGAACATCAATGTACAAGTTACTTAGGAATGAAATATACAGGAAGTACAGGGAAGTTAAAGTGAAATAGCTGCATTTTCACGCAGAAGAAAAAAAAAGAAAAAAAGATTGTTGCAAGGACTGACTCAGCATATAGAAGAGACAAACCAACCTTCGGTGAAATTAAAAACAAGGGTGAAAATATTAAGAGCATAGGGGATATGTAACATTCCATCAGAATTTCTAAAATCATTGGGGAAAGTGGCAACAAAACAGCTGTTCATGTTGATATGTAAACTTATGAGTCTGGAGATGTACAATGTGAGTTTCAGAAAAAGATAGCAAGAGTGACAGTGCAAGAACTAGTGTGCAATCAGCTTACCATCTTGTGCATCCAAGTTGCTGATACAAATAATACACTGAGGATGTGTTAGATGCTGATCAGTTTGGATTCAGGAAAGGCAAAGGCATCAGAGATGCAATTCTGGCTTTGCAGTTGATAATTGAAGCAAGACTAAAAAAAATTAAGACACGTTCATAGGATCTGTCAAATTGGAAAAAGTGTTTGGCAATGTCAAATGCTGCAAGATATTCAAGATTCTGAGAAAAAGAGAGGTAATCTATAGGGAAAAATGGGTAATATAAAATATGTACAAGAGCCAGGAGGAAACAATAAAACTGGAAGACCAAGAACGAAGTGCTCAGTTTCAAAAGGGTGTAAGACAGGGATGTAGACTTTCACTCCTACTGTTCAATCTATACACCAAAGAAGCAATGACAAAAATAAAAGAAAGGTTCAAGAGTGGAATTAAAATTCAAAGTGAAAGGATATCAATGATAAGATTTGCTGTGACACTGCTATTGTCACTGAAAGTGAAGAAGAATTACGGGATTTGCTCAATGGAATGAACAGTTTATTGACTACAGAATATGGATTGAGAGTACATCAAAGAAAGATGAAATAATGAGAAGTATCAGAAATGTGAACATCAGGATTGGTGATCACAAAGTAGATGAAGTTGAGAAATTCTGATACATATGCAGCAACACCACCCATGATGGAAGGAGCAAGAAGGACATAAAAAACAGACTAACAATGGCAAAAAGGGCATTCTTGGCCAAGAGAAGTCTACTAGTATCAAACATAGGCCTTAATTTGAGGAAGAAATTCCTGGGAACATATGTTTGGAGCACAGTATTGTACAGTAGTGAAACAAGGACTGTGGGAAAACTGGAAAGGAAGAGAAGTGATGCTACAGATGAATGTTGAAAATAAGGTGGACTGATGTGGTGAGGAATGAAGAGGTTCTCCTGATATTTGGCAAGAAAAGGGCTGTATGGAAAACACTGGCAAGAGGAAGGGACAGGATGGTAAGACATCTGTTAAGACATCACAGAATAACTTCCACAGAACTAGAGAGAACCGTAGTGGGTAAAAACTGTAGAGAAGATAGATATTGGAGTATCTATCCAGCAAATAACTGAGAACAGAGGTTGCAGGTACTACTCTGAGGTGGAAAAGGTGGCACAGAGAGGAGTTCATGGCAGGCTGCATCAGACCAGTCACAAGACTGAAAAAAAAATAAAAAAAAATTACAGTATACTAGGATGAAAAGAGACAACTACATTTTGTGATGCTTTCCTGCTGAGATGTGTATTTTAGAGTTCTGTAAAGAATAGGCACACATTTGTTCGTATAAGAGCATATGGCTATACTTCTCATTGTGTAAACAGTAATGTAAAATATTTAGCTGTAAGTAATATTTCTTTACGTATTTTTTCCAGTACTTTCAGTACAAATAAAATGAAAGATTAGCACAAGAAAGGCACATCCCCATTAACAATTATTTGCAGGTTCATAACATGTCATATTGCCATATGGTAAGTATGGAAAATTGTTTTGGTATCAAAAATATTCAAAGCCATGTGAATAGAAACATCAACCAAACCATGTAAGTGGGATCTGAATCATTACATTTGTCCTGGCATGTCAAGTTGTAAGTAAGAGTTCTGCTCAGATTTGAGCATGTTTTTTGTTCTAACTCTATGGTTTGCCAATTTTCGTGTGTGGTTTTAACTTGATCCACAAAAAGAGGTTATTTTTGTCCTACGAACAGATCATAATTTCCAAGTCTACATACATGTTGGTTCAGTGAGAATGCTAAGGCTTTAAGAAATCAGGCCAGAGTCTTAATAGAAAACTATTTTACTGACTGTAAACTTATTTCCCTAATGGAAAATGAATATAAATACTATAAAATGATGCATACAATTACATCTATAAACGCTTCTATCTGTGTTTTGCTTTACTAGAAACAACCGAGGTCTGTGGAGATAACATGAAAGCACATACTGTAAATAATATGTAATGATGAACTGTGATACAGAGAATTCAGTTTCTGAGAGGTTATTGTTTTAGTGAATACACAACTAAGATATGGGACACTGATGAACACACATGGTGAAAGGTTAAGGCACAGTCAAACAAGTATTGTATTAGGACAAGTTGAAATGGACCACAAAAACTAAAATGTCAATGAAAGCTCTATGAAGAAACTCACACTTACCTGAGATGAACTTAGCTATGTGCTGTCCACTTGTGGCATAGTGCTAGATGATGAAGTTTTCTTCGTGTGATGCAGAACTGGCACAGTGGCCCAGGGGCATGACTAACCATTCTGTGTGCCATGTGCCTAACTTGATGGTCTTGAGATACTGGGCACACTGTCATTATTGATTTAAATTGTATATTCAAAACACTGTAAAATTGCCCTGCAGGGGCATTTACACAGTACATGTTGCAGACATTAGTTACAAGATTGATTGTGGCTATGAACTCATTCATTATGAACTTTGGTAAATTAAATCACCACATACTAAACACGAAGTGATGCTTTTTAGATGTTGTAGATGATGTTTAAAAAAGATTCCTACATATGATGACACAGACATATTTAATGTATTTTATACATCACATCTCTGAAATTGAATCCCTTTCTTTCCAGCACCTGGAGGAGTGTTCCAGACACTGCCTCCATAACTAACCTTCTAACATCCTACTGCTACCTTAGGCCAACACTATCCAACCCCTATTGTACCCACAGTGTTCCTCGTCGTCCACCCCTCATAGCCACTAAGCCCTGCCTAGCTGACCTTCTCAACTTACCACATCCCCAAAAACACCATACCAACTCTCCACCAAATCCAGAACCTAAACATTCCTGTAACACTGTTGTTAGCTTTTCTACCAAAACCCTTGCCTCCACAGAAGTTTCAGTCCTATCCAAAGGTCTTATCTTTAGCCCTACAAGCAAATTTAGCCATGCTGGAATGTCAAAGACCTACTCGCCTTCTCCCAATCCTTGCAATGGAAGTACTTCTTTGCCACCAATCCCTCCAACCAAAACCACCCTAATTACAACACTGAGCCCTGCCTTTTCCAGTTCATATTACCATCCAACCATGATCTTCCCCCCCCCCCCCCTTTCCCATCTTCCAGGAATTCCTTACCTCAAACTTAACCTCATCATCCTTCCCTGGGTCCCTTCTCAGAACACCCACCTTTCAGTAGAAGAAAGAACAGCCATACATAACCTCAAAACAAATCCTCACCTAATCATCATACCTGCAGACAAAGGTTCCACTACTGTTCTTATGGATCTCGGTGACTACCTTGCAGAAGGCCTCCACCAATCATCTGACTCCCCAACCTATAAACTCTGCCCGAATGATCCCATCCCAGAAGTCCAACACAAACTCCAATCCCTACTTAAAGCCTTAGGGTCTTCGCAGGACACCTCCACTGAAGCAATTGCCCTCCTCACCCTGCACACCCACCTTCTACATGCTCCCAAAAATTCAGAAACCCAACAAAACTGGACGCCCCATTGTGGCTGGTTACTGTGCCCCACTGAAAGAATTTCGGCCCTTATTGACCAACGTCTCCAACCAATTGCCCATAATCTAGCCTCCCATGTCAAAGACACTGACCACTTCCTTCAGCGATTCTCCATCATCCCCACCCCTTTACCTCCTGGATCCCTACTCATCACTGTTGATGCCATCTCCCTATACATCAACATCCCACATGCCCATGGACTTACTGCTGTTGAACACTACCTTCCCCAATGTCCTTCAGACTACAAACCCACTACCTTATTCTTCATACACCTTACTAACTTTATCCTAATCCACAACTACTTCTCATCTGAAGGGAAGGTATATAAACAAATCCACAGCACAGCCATGGGCACCTGCATGGCACTCTCCTATGTCAAAATTTTTAGGGCCATCTACAGGAGGCATTCCTAGCCTCCCAAAACACCAAACTCCTAGTCTGGTTCAGGTTCATTGATGATATCTCCATGATCTGAACTCAGGATCAAGACATCCTATATTCATTCCTTCATAACCTCAACACCTTCTCTCCCATTCGCTTCACATGGTGCTCCTCAACCCAGCATGTCACCTTCCTAGACGTTGACCTCCTCCTCTCTGATGGCTCCATCCATACCTCTGTCCACATTAAACCCACCAACCGCCAACAGCACCTGCATTTTGACAGGTGTCATCCCTTTCAAATGAAAAAAACCCTCCCATACGCCATGGCCACTCAGAGATGGCATGTCCGCAGTGGCAAAAACTCCATTACCCTGTATACTGAGGGTCTCACCAAGGCCTTTACAGAGAGGCACAAACCTCCAGACATAGTCTGCAAACAGATCTCCCATGCAATCTCCTCTTACACCACCAAACCTGTCACCACCCCCAAGAACCAGCCACAAAATGGTGTCCCCTTCATCACCTAGTACCATCACAGACTGAAACAACTGAACCACATCCTTCGCCAGGGCATTGATTACCTGTCATCATGCCCTGAAATGAAGCACATCCAACCTGAGGTACTTCCCACACCTCCTAAAGTAGTGTTCCATTACCTACCCAACCTCCACAACATCCTAGTCCATCTCTATGCCATTCCCAATCCCATCCCCTTGCCACAAGAATCATATCCTTGTGGAAGACACAGGTGCAAAACCTGCCCAATCTACCCATCCAGCACTTTCTATTCCAGTCCTGTCACAAGTTTATCCTATCCCCTCAGGGGCCACACCTGTAAAAGCACCCATGTCATTTACCGGCTCTGCTGCAATCACTGCACAGCTTTTTGTATTGGTATGACTACCAATCAGGATGAACGGCCACTGCCAAACTGTGGCCAAGAGCAAAGTTAGACCAACCTGTGACACAACATGCAGCTGAATGCAACACACTTGATTTCAATGGCTGCTTCACTACCCAAGCCATCTGGACCCTTCCCTCCACCACCAGGTTTTTTGAACTGCGCAGATGGGAGTTATCCTTACAACATGTTCTTCACTCCCGTAATTATTCCAGCCTCGACCTATAGTAACATACCATCGCCACACACTCCACACAACAGTTTCCACTCCCTCTGTACTATGATTTCCTTCCCATTCACATCTCCTACACTGTTTATTTGCAGCCCTCTACTAACACACCCACCTGTCTTACCTTGCTCCTCTCCATTTTTGCTCCTGTTTTCTCCCCATCTCCCTGCCTCACAACCTCCTGACGCTGTGCTTGTTGGCATTCTAGTCCCTGCACACTACACCAGGCTGCATTCATCTCTCTCCCCACCCATACACCATCCCTTCCCCTTCCCCACCCCCTCCAGATTGCTGCTTGCATCCCACGTGGGTGTATTCTGGCTCGAGATGCTGGAGTTGGCAGTCATCTGTGCGTGAGGTGTGACAGCTTGTGTGTGTGAATGGTATGTCTCTCTCTTTTAGTGATAAAGGCTGTGGCCGAAAGCTATATGTAGGTGTCTTTTAACTGTGCTTGTCTGCAACTTGTTTTGCCTTCTTTACAGTAAATAGCAATCTTTCTTTTCCTATATTATTAATTTATCCTTATTAATTTCTATTTGTGTAAAAATTTTCCTTTTATGTTAACAAAATATTTTCTTTCAGTACAAC
This sequence comes from Schistocerca americana, assembly GCF_021461395.2. Classification (NCBI taxonomy): domain Eukaryota; kingdom Metazoa; phylum Arthropoda; class Insecta; order Orthoptera; family Acrididae; genus Schistocerca; species Schistocerca americana. Next base: position 768,324,527 of record NC_060122.1, on the reverse strand, counting down.
TGATGTAGGTCATACATTATGTCGTAGTAATTCTGATGATGAAGGACTACCTGATGCATCATATGGTACAACACAAATTACAATGATGAGGCCTCCTTCATATCCAGCTGTCAACATTTGTCCAGAACCCAATTACTGAGATGGGTCCCCAAGATGACTGACAACATCACCTACACCATATATTTGGTTCTATCATAACTTGTCATCACCAGCAAAGCTGTGCAAATACCACCACTATCAGTACTTCCTGATTTCTGACACTTACTGTTCTGAAACACAAACTGTAACCATTATTTCACAGCACTTATCCTATGTACTGTACGTTGTTCATGTGATAGTGTCTGTGAGAAGCAATACAAAAGAAAAAAATGAGGGCATTAACTAAAGTTTATATATTCTGTTGTACCAGTGAAAAGAGTGTAACGGATGAGGGAAGTTAAGATCACATTTGGTTATCCTGGATCAGAGAAACCATTTGGGACTTACTGGGAAAGAATATTATGAAGACTGGTATTGGGCAACATGTAGCTCACATTAGATATTTGGCTCACTATTGTTGTAGAACTTGAATCACACATGTCAGCTTTAACACCCTGCAGTAGCTTGACAATATTATATATGTCAGTTACCAATGATCAGACAGCCTCATTGACCAGACTTTGGCTAGTAATAAATAACATAAAGTGCAACTGGTTGTATTAAGTAAAATAAATGATATCAGGTGATGCCACAGTTAAATGATGTAGTCAACAAAGAAGATTTCAAACAAAATGACAGCTTAATGCATTCAGTAGTTTTTTGAAATAATTAAAGGTGGTGGTCCTACATAAATTATTTAAATGATTAATAATAAAATAAATCACACAGTGAAGTTTGCTATAGTGCTTTAATATGAAAATGTATCGTATTCTCCAATATGCTAGTGCACAGGTGGTTGCATAGGATCTAAGATGAAACACTAGTGCTCAGCCTGGTACACCAGACAGAAGAGGGAATGCCAAAGAATGTTTCTAATGCAAGCAGACTGGGTTGAGAACACCTGTAACCACAGTGGAGTTAAAACGGAATGCCAGCCCACACTTGCTCCGGACTAAAGAGAGAATACCTAAGGATGCTGCTAGCAGGAGCTGACTGCAAACAGAATGCCTGAAATTGATGATGGAGGGGGAAGAGCATAGGTATAAATACTCGACCGGTTCCACTTGACGAGCAGTCTTAGGTAGTACCTGGCAAAGATAATGAGTCATGTTGCTGAAATATCATGCAAGAACAATGCTGATACCCAGCAGAACATGTGACACTTCAAAATGCCAAAAGATTGCAGGGAAACACTGAAGAATTACATCCCCCCCCCCCCCCCCCCCCATACTAACTGTTCATAGGGCTCAACCCAGCAACACAATTCAACTGCTGAATTTTGAATAAGTCCCACATGACATGAATATTTTCAGAGTCCCAACAATTGTAAAAGTGTCTAGTGTGACTGCATGCTGCCCAAGTTAAACCATCATTTGGAAACTGTTTTTATGAATCCCTGAATATAACCAAATCTTCCCTCATTTAATATCAACTCTCTTTTTCTATGCCATCCCACTGGCTGCCAACTGGTCTCCAGACACCTCACCAGTGCTGCTCAGCATATAAGTCCATGCCAATGGTCTGCAGTCTGTCTCCCTTCCAACTTACAGTCTTTCTTAAATCTGATGCTTAATAAAATGGAATGCTTAATAAAACTAAATGCTGAATAAATGGACCACCACATTTTGCCTTACACTATTACAATGAAAGCATTTGCAGTTATAAAAAGTTCAGTTCTTTCTGGTTTTAGAGATACCAAATGACGTAAATTACATTCAATAATTTCCTACAAAATTATTAAAAGTGCTTCCACACAGTGTGGTATTTAAGAAACTATTAACAACTAGAGTACGTGGATGAATGATGATGTAAGTATCATGCCGGATTCACTGATTGTGTTCATGAGGGAGGCATGGTGATCTAACCCCGGTATGCACTAAATCTATATTATAACTTAATACTAGATTGATTCTGGCTGTGTAGAAGTCACAACAAAAAGCTAGACTGCAATGCTGTAGTCCGATACAATGTCTGTCATGATCAAACATAGTGCCTACTTCTGGTTATACTTTATATAAATTCTCAACTGATTTGACTACATTCAAAAGCTTGCTTCTGTCTTATTAAGGCGGGTCCACATTGAGCGCCCCGCGCCGTGCTGCACCGCGCTGCTGCACCCCGCGCACAGCTGTAGCAGAGAGGAGAGCGCCGTCTGCACCCCGCCACGCTGCTCTGAGGCACGCACTGTGCTCCAGTTGGAGTGCACAAATGGTCTGAAGATGGAGCAAGCCGAAGCCCCGTCTAAACTGAGCGCGCGCAAACGCGCCACTTCCTTTGATGTACCGACAACAGCCGGAAATCTACGCAGCGTGGCACGACGCGGCGCAGCGCAGTTCACTGTACACACAGAGCGCGCAGAGCCACGCACAGCCGTTTTGCGCAGTGCGGCGCGCTCAGAGTTATCACAGATATCAGTATTTCAATAGAAGCAGTCTTGATTTTGGTGTACTAAGATTAGTTCTACAATGAGTGGTTGAACTGCTATTGAGTCTTACTATGTGGGTATTACTTCACTTTTAAAAATAACAGAAGTCTCAGTTCTTAGTGCTGGCCAAACATCCTGTCCACCACAGTTCCATTAATGAGCATGGAATTGCCTGCCTTGTGCTGACCAGTCCTTTGTATAAAATCGCTACCTGCCACCATAGGAGGAATTCCCCGGTGCCGCTCAAGCTGGTAGCTGGACCACCACCACCGTGGCCTGACAGTGTCTTCATGGTTTCAAGATTTTAAGATCTTAATTTAGTTAGCTAGGTCTTCTCCAGTATATATATTAATTACATCAACTGAAAGTTTTCCTGGAGAATTTAAGCTGTGTTAACATGGACTATAAAATGCACACTAAATGATATGTTTATTGAACACTGTCCTTTGATAAATTAATTTATCAACAACCTTACCAAATCCATTGAGTGCCAACATCATGAAAGAAATTTAAATTTTTCACAAAATTAACCTTTGTCATCATAGTAAGCAACAAATACAAGAAGAATTTAGCAAAAAGTAAACAATCGATTATTTTGAAGAGGTGGTTGCACTTTGGCATATAAATGTATAGTTTTTTCCAAAAATTGGTCTTTATTATCATAGTAAGCAACAAATATGAAGTTGGCAAATGGTAAACAATCAGTTGTTTTAAGGAGGCGGTTTCACTTTGGAACCACTGGAACATACAGTCTTCAACCAACCATATTTCATTTGATATACTTGAATGAAAATTCACATTTTTTAGACAAAATCTGACATCTTGAAACTTCTATGAGCTCATAATGCCTAAAACAAATTATAATCCTGAATATCAATCAAAAATTGGCGTAATATTTAATATATTTTGTGGTGGTGGTTAGTGTTTAACGTCCCGTCGACAACGAGGTCATTAGAGACGGAGTGCAAGCTCTGATTAGGGAAGGACTGGGAAGGAAATCGGCCGTGCCCTTTCAAAGGAACCATCCCGGCATTTGCCTGAAATGATTTAGGGAAATCACGGAAAACCTAAATCAGGATGGCTGGAGACGGGATTGAACCGTCATCCTCCCGAATGCAAGTCCAGTGTGCTAACTACTGCGCCACCTCGCTCGGTTAATATATTTTGTGTCAGCTACATACTGTCCCAGTGGTTTCATTTCCAAAATACTGATAAAAGCAGCAGTACAAACTCAAATATATGTTACAATAAGTTACAATATTATGAAAGGGATAGTTGCTACTCATCATATAGTGCAAATGCTGGGCCACAGACAGGCACAACAAAAGGACTGTCAGAAAATGAGCTTTTGTCCAACAAAGCTTTCCTCAGATATAGAAAGCACTCATGTGGCCGCAACTCACACACACATGACCACAGTGTCTGGCTGCTGAGGCCACTCTCAGATATATCAATAAGTTAGGTATACAGAACCAACAAAGTAGGAAAAGATAGATTGCTAAGCAGCAGAACATAACATGCTTGATTCAGTGGCTGCTTCACTACCAAAACCACCTGAATCGTCCCTTCCATCACCAGCTTTTCTGAACTGCATAGATGGGGTTATCCTTATAACAGGGTCCCCACTCCTGGAAGTATCCCAGCCTCAACTTACAGTAACATACTGCCCTCACACCCTCACCCAACAGTTTCCACTCCATTCTGTCCTACCACCTCCTCCACATTCTCATCTCCCACTCTCTTCATTTGCCATCCTCTGCCAATTCACCCACCCATCTTTCCCCACTCCTCTCCTTTTTCACTCCATTTTTCCCCCTCCCTGCCCCACAACCTTCTGATGCTACACCTGTTGGAATTCTAGTCCATGCATATGCTGCCGGATAGTGCTCCTCTCTTCCCCACCCATACACTGCTACCCCTTCCCCTTCCCCATCCTCTTCCCCTCCACCTCCGCCTCACCCTCCTTCCTCCAGATTGCTGCTTGCATCCCACACGATAGCTGCATTCTTGGCCGAACTGCCGGAGTTGGTGGTCATGTGTGCATGAGGTGTGCTTGCTTTTTGTGTGCGTGTGTGTGTGTGTGTGTGGGGGGGGGGGGGGGGGTGTCTTTTTGTAATGAAGGCTGAGGCTGAAAGCTTATGTGTAAATGTCTTAATTGTGTCTGTTACAACTTTGCATGTTGTCTTTACAGTAAGTAGCAATCAATCTTTTCCTGCATTGTTGATATTTTAACCTGGAGTTCCCATTGTTTAATATGTTAGATATACTTACCTTCACTGTCAATGAGATCCTCAATATGTGGGGGGAAAAAAAGAAATGCATGTCAGAATCTCCTACAATCACTGCACCAACTGTTGTTAGAAGGACAATGTATCCTGGTGTGCCATTAGGAGTCTCTGTCTCGCAGTGGCATCACTGGTCTGATGCAAAGGGAACTGGTACTTTGAAAAAAAGGGGCTTCAGGCAGAAATCACTGGGGCTCATAGGGTTAAAAGAATTAATAACAGTAACATAGTCAGTATTGTTTTCACTGGTAAATGCTGCATTACATTTCTAACATTGTATGTGAAGTGTTAACGTCTGAAAGCCTTGTTGTAGCTAATATTTTTCTGGGAAACTTTAAGCAGTCTATTACCAGATGTCTTACCTAAGTGTCATGATAACAATAAATCAGTCCTTTCATATAAATCAATTGTAACTGTTTACCATGAATCATACTTTATTTAAAACAAACCAATTATTTAGCAAATATAATGTAACTGAATAGATAAAAAATATCTACTCACCAAGGAGCGGCAGGAGAATACACACACAAAAAGGATTAATTTATGGATGCTTTCAGAGCCAGTGGCTCCTTCTTCCAGCAGAAGAGTTAAAGGGAAAGGAAGAGGGCTGAAGGAATAGGACTGGAAAGGTTTAGGAAAGGGGGTACAGTTTGGAAAAATCACCCAGAGCTCTGGGTGAGGGGAGACTTACCAGACGGGATGAGAAGGAAAGTCTTTCCTTCCCATCACATCTGGTAAGTTTTCCCTGACCAGGGGTTCTGGGTAACTTTTACAAACTGTACCCCTTTTCCTAAGCCTTTCCAGTCCTTTTCCTTCATCCGTCTTCCTTCCCATTCAACTCTTCTGCCAGAAGAAAGAGCCACTGGCTCTAAAGACCATTTTGTGTGTGTTTTCTCCTGCTGCCACTTATTGAGTAGATTGTCAATAATTGATTATTTTCAAAATTATTTAGCAAAGCTATTTTATCTATTCCATCAACTGCAACTATGTAATCACAATATTGTTACTCTACACTGAGGCAACAAAAGTCACGAGATAGCGATATGCACATATAAAGGTGACAGTAATATTGCATACACAAGCTACAAAAGGGCAGTGCATTCATGGAGCTGTCATTTGTCGCCAAGTGATTCATGTTAGAAGATTTCTGATGTAATTAAGGCTGCACAACAGGAGTTAACAGATTTTGAATGCAAAAAGGTAGTTGGAGCTAGACGCATGGTACATTCTGCTTCAGAAATCATCATGGAATTCAGTATTCTGGGACCCACATTGTCAAGAGAGTGTTGAGAATTCCAAATTTCAGGCATTATCTCTCAACATGGACAACACAGTGACCAATGGCATTCACTTAATGTCCAAAAGCAGTGGTGTTTGTGTAGGGTTATCAGTGCTAGCGGACATGCAACATTGCATGAAATAAGTGCAGAAATGAATGTGGGATGTATGACGAACATATGCATTAGGACAGTGCAGTGAAATTTGGCATTAATGGGCTATGGCAGTAAATGAATGATGTGAGTGTCTTCGCTAACAGCACAACATTGCCTGTAGTGCCTCTCCTGGGCTCGTGACCATATCAGTTGGACCCTATATGACTGGAAAACTGTGGCCTGGTCAGATGGGTCCCAATTTCTGTTGGTAAGAGCTGATGGTAGGATCTGTGTGTGGCACAGACCCCACAAAGCCATGGACCCAAGTTGTCAACAAGGCACTGTGCAAGCTGGTGTTGGCTCCATAATGGCGAGGACTGTGTTTACAGGAGATAGACCAGATCTCTGGTCATACTGAATGGATCATTGATTGGAAATAGTTATATTCAGCTACTGGGAGACCATTTGCTGCCATTTATGGCTTTCACATTCCAAACAATGATGGAATTTTCACAGATGACAATGTGCCATATCACCTGGCACACTTATTCACAGCTGATTTGAAGAACATTCTGGACAATTCGAGTGATTGATTTAGCCACCCATCAAACATTTATGGGGCATAATGGAGAGGTCAGATGGTGCACAAAATCCTGCACTGGCAATACTTTCGCAATTACAGATGGCTATAGAGGCAACATGGCTCAATACTTCAACAGGGGACATCCAACTACTCCTTGAGTCCATGCCACATTGAGTTGTTACACTATGCCACACAAAAGGAGGTCCAACAAGGTATTAGGAGGTACCCCAAGAGTTTTGTCACCTCAGTCTGTGTCAAATATTGAGCCCCTACAGGTTGAAACGTTGAATGGTGCCTCCAACATGTGACAGACATTATCTTTGCCATTCAAGGCGACACTGTAAGAAATCATTATCTTTGGAACTTTAGTCCTTCTGTTTATAAAATGCAAATATGATGAGCAGCTCACTCCTGTCTTTCCTCTTAGAGCTTCCCGACACTAAGGTTTTTTTTTTATTGATTATTGTTACTGTAATGACCAATAAAATAAGTAATGAATGCTTAAAGTATGCATGACACTTTATTTAAAATAGTGTAATCAGTGCCATGTTCCACTAATCCCAAAATCATTCATGTATTTTCAGCTGGTTTATTATTTGGTTTGGTGACGCAATGATCGCGAGCCATCAGCATGCTACCATCTATGCATTTTCATTTCTAAAATCCAAGCTTGCAATCTAATATTCTTTACAAATAAATCCATTACACTGAAACTAAACATTAACAAGGTCTTGTGTCACCAAACTTTTCTGTTCTCTGGGTCTGATGAATCATTTGCGCCAAATACAGGTATTTAACCAATTGAAGGGATTAGATGAAGCATAAGAATTTTTTTCCACGCATTTATCCTACAGGTTACGTTTATTTCATGATCTTATTATTCTCTTGCTGTCATAAAGATGATGTGGCCTTTTTTAGCGAACATCTACTTCTCACTCTAAAAACATTTAAAAAATCCACACCAGGAAAAAAAAAAAGGGTCAATACTACAATATCTAGGATTGAACTAAATGATAACATTATTGTAAACACAGCACAAATATAAGACTGTTTAAATAAATTCCTCATAAATATAGAGAACACTGTAACTAAGTAAATACCTTTAGGATTCACGAGGAAGCTGATAATCTTATAGTTCTAAAGGTGTTGTGATGTCGATAAGGAAGATGTCATACAATCATTAAGAAACAAAAATTCTGTTGTGTGGGATGGGGCAGTCCATAAGATGATGAAAGCAGTGTATCACGTAACAGCACCTTCATCAGCTCCAGTAACAATTAATCAATCTTTTGAACAGGAGTTTTTTCCTGACATGTTGAAGTATGGAGAAGTAAGACCTCTGTTCGAGAAAGGGTCAAGAGAAGATAGAGAAAACTATCATCCTGTTTCCAATCTCCCAATCCTACCAAAAGTGCTGGAGAAAATGAGATGTGCTCTATCCATGAGTTGCTGGATACTGGTGCACACTTTAGAGAAGAGATGAAAAAGATGATGATGCAAGAAAGGAAGACTGCCTGTGGTCAGGACTCAGACCCACACTGGAGTCTAGCAACAGGGCAGATAAATGGCAGACTTGACAACAAGAGCAAGGCAATAGCAATCTAGGCTACAATGAAGTGTGACAAACTTTTGACACAATGCTGTCAACAGATCAAGTACGAGCCACAATCCAAATCAAGACCAGAGAGGAAAACCAATATCAAGCGAAGTTACCAGCAAGTAGCCAGTAGTACAGTGGAGACAGTAATGAACACTATCAGATGAAGTACACAACTGACTGAGAGGTTAAGGTGCGGTGGTATTTATGCCAGCAGCGAGGGACACTATTGGCAGGTGTACTCACAGGGTGAGACGGTGGTACACTCACTAAGCAAGTGCAGCACTGCAGTGACACTGCCCTCTATCAGCCATCGAGATCAATTTGTTCCGGTGGGCATTCAACTTCTGTGTGGCCCGATACCAGAAGATGCAACCCAGATTCAATATCTTATTGTGAGACATTGTACTATCATAAGTAACCGATTTGGATTCCATACAGTAAAAACCACTGGGTGCAGCATAGAACTTCAATGAAAAGATAAGCAAAGAATATCAGAAGAGTAACGTTGCATGTTTCTTCTGCAACTTACAAGAACCTTTGAGTAAACTTTGCCTTTCTCATCTACAAATTAGATACAAGTGGGATTACAGGGAATGCCTCAAGGCTCCATTTTAGAACCAATGCTTTTCCTATAAATTTCAAATGACTTACCAATATAAATTCCCATCAGTTCTGTTTGCAGATGATACTTTTGTTTTAATGGAAACTTATAATGAATAAAAGGTTCTGAGTTTTAGTTTGAGCACACAAACTGGTTCCAGTTAAGTGTGCAGATGCTGCATCACAAATACCCAATTCAAAATGTTTGGAGCTTAAAATACAGCATAAAACCAACTTACAGTAGACGCTGATAGTGTCAAATATCTTGGATTAAATGTGGACAATAACTTAAGCTGGAATACTGCTGTTGTCTTCCTATTAAGTAAATCACACAGTTTTGCTTTTGCAATGCAAAATCTAGTGATTACTATTGACATTAGTACACAAACAATAGCATATCATAGATAAATTGAATCTCTCATCATGCAATAAGTACAGTACGGTTTCTGGGAAAGTTCAAGTAGCGCATCTCTGATATTGAAAAAGAAAACTGTCACATGCATGTGTATTTTATTTTTTATTTTACACATTAGTCTGTAGGACCAAACTGAGGAACAAAGCCCCATGGCCATGGAATGTGTCAGTACATGAAATTACAACAGAGTAATAACAGATAAAATAAAATGTTTGTAATTCCTAACAAAGTGTCAGGCTATCAGTTTATGTAAATGCAATCAACAATGTAACACAGCAATCAGTTTGATTTTTCAAGGGACTCCTAAACAGAATTCTAGGAGTAACCAATGAGGAAACTCTTCAGTTTAGAACTGAAGGCACATTGATTACTGGTAAGATTTTTGAATTCTTGTGGTACCTTATTGATAGTGGATGGAGCAGAACATGTCTTTCTGCGCAAGAGTCATGGAAATGCAGACTGGATTTCAGCCAAGTACTAACCGAGTTAATGCTGCTAATTCTTGGGAATAAACTGATTATGTTGACATGTGCCCATATGGCCACTCCGAAAATTTTGAAACTTATAAATGTTCTAATCGAAGGTGCAGAGTCACCGTAATGTTTATCAAGCTTCTCTTTAGTCTCCTGAGGCATTTTGCCTTTCATAAAGTAATATTTAATCACCACACGAAATTCTTTTTCGTCCATTTTCTGACAATCACACGAATGCCAAACACAAAGAAATAGACCAGTATGGCTGAAACTTGGTGTGCATTCTTTCCAAAGACGCTACTAACTAAACATGACCTCGATATGTGCCAGTGGTGCCATCTCTCGGACTTTGCACGGGCTTTTCAAACGCCCCTGTACAACCAGAGAAAGGCAACATTGAGTTTTACATGGAATCCTAATCACACATTTCTGGCAATTCCTCAAATTGTTGAGAGATGAAGAGTATATTAAAACAAAGATGTTTTTTTCAAAGTAAATAAAATTCACTGACAGCCATATACTTTAAGATATTTTATTTTGTTCTGAAAGCAACCAGTTTTGGCATTTCATTTTGCCATCTTCAGGCCTCATACGCTTCTATCCAAATAAAGAAACTTTGTATGAAGCAAATGTATAATGATTGGAATTCATGACATCCAGTGATTTATGGCATTATACGACAAGTTTGTTTATTTGGATAGAAGTGTATGGGGCCTGAAGGTGGCAAAATGAAATGCCAAAACTGGCTGCTTTCAGAATAAAGTAAAATACATGAAAGTATATGGCTGTTGGTGAATTTTATTGACATTGAAAATTACTTAGCAGCTGATGTCCCCTGCCCCTGATGGACCAACAGAGATTGAAAAACATGTGCACAGGACAAGATTCAAACCCATGACCTCTCAGTTTCCAGGTAAGCACCTCACCACAAGACTACTAACCCTGATATGGCAATTCACAATCTTAGACTAATTTTTACTTTTGCGATAAACCTCAGGCCTATTTTCATTTGTTAATTACAGAGCAAATTCAGCCATTCCAGACTGGCCAAAACTTTTTTAAAAGAAAGTGGACAAGAATATTTGTAGAAGAAAAAGTAATTCTAGCTTTAAAAAATAGTAAAATAGTAACCAAGGAATCTTACAGAATATCCTCTTAGAGGGAAGATAGTCTAAAAATGTAGTACACAATTTAATACTGATGTTTGCAGTTCACTTTCCTTGTCTAAAATTAGCTTTTCATGAAGACATGAGTTTATTCTCTTCCTGGCTTTCCCTTCATTTTAAAAAAATTCTCTCAGCATGTCACATGTTACCAGAATGACACCATTCCAAAATGTTGGATTGGAAGAGGAGAGCAGAAGATTAAACTTCATCGCCAGTGGCCTTCCTGGTCTCCAGACCTCACACCTTGTGACTTATCTGTGACGTTATGTAAAAGACCACTTTTTATGGCAAGTGGTGGTACAAAATAATATTCTAAAGAACATAAAAAAACCTTTACAGAAATTAGAGCCTGAGAACTTACCCAGGATGACAGGTGGGTACATGATATTGCCCAATAAGAAGCTGACATAGCTATAATGTATGCACATAGAGCGCACAGAGGAAAGAATTTCCCCCTGAAACTTCTGTGGTCTTAAGTGTGTGGCCAGGCATTTTTTCTCACACTATGGGAAGAAATAAGTTCATAGAAGTCACGTGATTTTTTCAGATTTTATGACAAGCACACTATGCCAAAAGTCAACACCGATGGCTTTGCAGCCGCTATCTCAGTCTGGAATTCATTTGTAGCTAACAGTATCCAGAACTGTAGATGAGCAGCTCTATCCATGTAGAGCTTGTTGCCACTATATATGATACACGAGTAATAAACCAGACAAATTTGGTTTGAAGTTCTGGCCTGTAGCAGATGCCAGTAGTAAATGTATGGTGAATGATTTCCATTCTTGGATAAACAAAGTGAAAGATCCACTAATATACCTGTTGCAGAGCATGCTGTTACACGTCTCGTGCAACGTTACCCTTTGAAAGGAAGAAAATTAACATGCAACAATTTCTTCACAGCTAAACATCTTGCAGAGCAGCTGAAACAGGAGAACACAACCATGAGGGGTGCGGCTACAATGAAGAAAATCCGATGAGAAACTCCTTCAACAGTGAAGGCAAATCTTTATACAATCTTATACGATACTATAAGGTTCATTCGACTGAAACTTGGTCAGGGCGTCTACCTTTGTCTTACCCCTAAGGTGGCACCACGTAACTGCGGGTATGTTGGCACCATCTATTGGTACAGAGACTGACGCGTGTGCACCGTTCGATGTTTCATAGCGCCAGTGTGGTTTCATGCCGAAGAGAAGGTGGTCACCCAAGTTATCGTCCACTGCTGAACACGGAGGCGAGTAAGCAGGAACAATGAGGAGTGGTTCGATGTTTGGCAGCGGAGGGAATTGGAGGCTGTGAAATATATCAACGGATGAAGGCTGTGTATGGTGAGTACAGCCTGAGTCGTTCAGGTGTTGTGGAATGGTGCAAATGATTCCTTGAGGGGCACGAGTCACTGGAAGACAACGCTCATCCTGGACAGGCTCATCCTGTCATCATACCAATGGTTGTGGAAGTGAATGCTTTAGCCTTGGACATCCATCATACAGTCCCAACCTTTCACCATGTGACTCATGTTTGGACTTCTAAAACAAGCTATTCGTGGACATCAATTCCCAACGGACAACAAAGTGTGTGACTGGGTCCAGGCCTGGATCCGACAGCAGCCTACTAGCTTCTTCAAGAATGGAATCGGCTGGTTAGTGTTGCAATGGGATAAATGTGCCAACAGTTTTGGCGGCTATTTTTGAGTGTGTGTGCTGTGTATAATTACATTTTTGAGTTAATAAAATTGTTACTGTTATTTCGCATTAGTGACAGGGTTTCATTTGAGTGCACCCTTATATTTTATACAAATCTGGTAACTCAACAATTACTTCATACCAGAGGAAAGCCAAGAAAAATGTTCATGTATTGAGCACAAAGCAAAAGTCAGTTGCAGTGGATGAACAAAGACAGATGAAACTCCCTGAAACTGTGAGCTTCTACAATTCCATTGAATTTGGAGTTGACATTCTAGACCAGATGTCATGTCTGTACACTGTCAAGTTTGGCTGCTGCAGATGGTCTTTACATGTGTTTTACAACGCCTTAGACCTTACTAGACTCAGGATCCTTTACACAGAGACAACAGAAGAAAAAGTTATCCAGTGAATGTTTGTTTTAAAAATAGTGAAAGAACTCTCCTCTGTGTATGTACAATCAAAGAAAGGACCTGTTCATACATTCATTACAATCACTGAAATACATAAGGTACCCGTGCAGAATGGGATAAATGTGCCAACAGTTTTGGCGACTGTCTGCCAGATAAGAGGATATGAAAGTTTGAACAGAACTAAAAATCTGCATGTGCAGTGCAGGAAATTCATATGTGGTCCATTTGCTGGAAGTGTTCAGTATGCGTGTGCAGAGTGTTTCGACAAAGATAGTGACTGACTATAAAGATGTCGGATACAAAAAAAAAAAAAAAAAAAAAAAAAAAAAAAAAAAAAAAAAAAAAAAAAAAAAAAAAAATTATTTTCTTACTATTGCTACAGAAATTCGTTTCCATTTTTCTTTATTTTTCATATTAAATATATGTTTACGACCTGGTTGGGGCTTTGACTGAGTACAACTCATGAAGATAAAAGATTTTAATGTGTAATTATATGTTTATTTGAAATTGTAGGTTTAGTTTGAATTGATTTTGTATTAACAATGTATTCTTTACTTTATTGTGAAAAGGAAACACACACACACACAACTGCAGTCTCAGGCAACTGAAGCCACACTTAGTTGCCCAAAACTGCAGTCATGGGTGAGAGTTGCGTTTGCATGAGCGTTGTGACAGTTTTTGCTGTGCTATCTGCAACTCGGCATCCCCGCTATATGGTGAGTAGCAACTTTCCTTTTCATGGTATTGTTACATTCCATACGGGATTTTCAATTTTTTTATATTCTTTACTTTGATTTTTTTATTTAATTAAATATACTTCCTAGAGAAACTTTTAAGCTTAACACATTTGTATGGTAAGCATAATGCACTACTGACCTATAAGAAGTAAAACTGAAAACAAAGAAGACAAAGTTCAGAAAACCTCAAAACGAGGCAATGCAGGTCCTCCTAGTGTTAAAGATGTCACCCATTTCCTAGATCGTTTCAAATCCATACCTGTCCCCCTCCCATCACACATCTTGCTTGTCACTATTGATGCCACATTCCTCTATACCAACAGCCTCCACGTAAATGTTCTGTCTGCTGCTGAACATTTCGTCAGTCAGCACCCACCTGATTCAAAACCTATGACATCCTTCCTGATCACCTCCATCAACTTTATACTTAACAACTACTTCATCTTCGAGTGGCAGACATAAAAACAGATCAGGGGTATGGCCATGGGAACTAGGATGTCTAGTTCCAATGCCAACCTTTCCATGGGTCACTTTTAGGGAGCTACAGTCCATGATTGGTTTACATACGTTGATGACATCTTTGGAATATGGACTCTTGGTGACGCTTACCTGTTAAAATTCCTGAAATCTCTAAATACATTCTCCCATTTAAACTTCACATGGTCCTATTCCGAATCCCCACCACTTTCCTTGATGTTGATCACATCCTCACTAAAGGATAGCTACACACTTCTGACCACATTAAACATACTAACAAACAACAGTACTTACATTTTGACAGTTGCATCCTTTCCATGTCAGACGTTCCCTCTCATGCAGCCTTGGCATTTAGGCAAATGTATTTGTTCAGATGCAGACTCTTTACAGCAATACACTGCTATTTTCACCCCAGCCTTCACTGGCAGTAATTATCCCACCGGCCTAGTTCAGAAGATTTCCTGGCTTGTCACATTCACTCCTGGCACTGCTGATCCCTCCAAAAATAACTTAAGAGCACGCTATGTGTCAATCAGTATTATCCTGGTCTTTAATGTATTATTAGCTACTTGGACAAGACCATGACTTCCTAAAATCAAACCCTGAATTATGTCCATTCTGTCTGTCCTTTTTCCCTTTACACCTAGAACAGCTTTTTCTCACTCTCCCATCTCCACAATATCCTTGTCAAACCCCATGCTGCTCCTGCACCAACCTACCTACTCTATGGCTCCCATTCCTGTGACCGTCCCCACTGCAAGATTTGCCCTAACCACCACCCTCCTACAACCACCTGTAACTGGCAAAACACACAATATCAAAGGGAGAGCCACCTGTGAAATTATAAGTTGTATACTGGCTGTTACGTAAACACTATTCAGCCTTTGACGTGACTACCACCAAGTTATCAGTTAGGATATAGGCAGAGCAAGTTACCAGCAACAATCAATATCCTGTTGCAGAGCATGCTTTACAATGTGACAGTCGTGACCTCAATGCCTGTTTCACCACATGAGCCATCTGGATTCTTCCCCCGGACAGAAGTTTCTCAGAACACAGCAGGTGGGAACTACTGCTACATGTCCTTTGTTCTGGCGTTAATTTACATTAATTTCTTCCATGTCAGCATTTATTCACAGTAACTACTTCTTTCTGGACTCCATTTTAGTTTCCTACACCTTTCATTTTCTGACCGGTCTATTTTTCTCCATCCCCTCCCATTTCTATTACATACAATGCACTTAGCTTCTCATTCTTATTAATTCATGCACGATGTTTCAGCTGTAATCTCTGTCTCATATTACGCTGTCTTCCACATTTAAACGCTCAGGTTTCCAAATCTCATCTGTTGCAGTCCCCACCAATCAAGTCTTTCCTTCTCATCCCATCCGATTAGTCTCCCCCGACACAGGGTTCTGGCAAACTTTTACAAACGCTAGCCCATTTCTTTAACCTCTCCAGTCCTTTTCATTCTCCCCACTTCCTTCCCTTCAGCCCTTCTGCCAGAAGGAGCCACTGGATTCAAAAGCTTGCACACTTAAAACTTTTGTTTAGATGCATTTTTTAATTGAATCAACTACATTATATTGCCAAAAACTGATTATTTTGTTTATATATAAAAACAAAGATGAGGTGACTTACCGAACGAAAGCGCTGGCAGGTCGATACACACACAAACAAACACAAACATACACACAAAATTCATACGCACATATATGTGCGTGTGTGCGAGTGTATACCTGTCCTTTTTTCCCCCTAAGGTAAGTCTTTCCGCTCCCGGGATTGGAATGACTCCTTACCCTCTCCCTTAAAACCCACTTCCTTTCGTCTTCCCCTCTCCTTCCCTCTTTCCTGATGAGGCAACAGTTTGTTGCGAAAGCTTGAATTTTGTGTGTATGTTTGTGTTTGTTTGTGTGTCTATCGACCTGCCAGCACTTTCGTTCGGTAAGTCACCTCATCTTTGTTTTTATATATAATTTTTCCCACGTGGAATGTTTCCTTCTATTATATTGATTATTTTGTTTGTTATATATATTGTTGCGGCCACATGTAGTAAGCGTTGCTTCATGCAGTGAATGGCAAAACAGAGGCACGCTGGTGACTGAGGTGTTGTGAAGTAGGCACGCACAGACAGCCTTGCTGACAGCAGCAGTCTACAAACAGACTGACGCAAGGACACACACAGACTGAGCGCCGAGTGAAGCCTGGAGAGTGCAGAGTAAGAGGAAGTGAGGCCACCACGCTAAGTTACGCTGCAATATACTGCGGGAGTAATAACAAAAGCTACCACCAAGAGTAAAAAACGTCCTCCTGCTGGATATAAATAGTGGAGCGCAGGCAGCAACAGACAGAAGCCATTAGGAAGCAGCTCGGATCTGAGGACGGACGTGGTCCGTGTCCGAATATTCTATCTTCGTAGGTGACTATTCTGGAAGTCTGTTCCAGTTCGCAGGAGTCATCCGTTCGACGCCAGATGTCAACTTCAGTTCTGGAGGTCGGCCCGAGTTCGGTCGGCACCATGGCTGACTAACTACAGCGAGAACTTCCAGCAGGACCGGCCGCAGCGCGGTCCTGGTCACAAGCGACGGCGGGGACTGACGCCCAGACTTCATGGCAACCCAGGCCCACGCCGCGTGGTCCGTCCATGACAGGACCTCGCGGACATCGCGACTGACTACTTCCCAGCCACCGGTGCAGTAGGCGCCAGCAGTTGACCTCACGGCGATGCGGTTCCGTGGGCATGCCGTACTGGGGCGCCGAGTTCATCTCAACCACAGGCCATCCTGGCTTCAGCGGAGCACTGGTGGCCTGAGGCTCCCGAGTGCGATCAGCAGCACGCGTTGTGCACATTGTTGTAGAATCTACACAGCAGCAGCCAGGCGGAGGGATCCGCAGGGCTGGGCAGCGACAACGAGGGAGAAATTGTAAAGAAAGTTCGATAAATAATTGTAAAACTCCACGCCATCTCAGTCTTTGGCGCAGCCACTGTGTCTGCTGCTAACATGTGGTGCAGAAGTCATAACAATATTTTATTTCTGTAATTTCAAAACAACAAAATTTATGGTGAGTAAGCACTGATATAAATCTGTTTCCTTTAGTAGCACCAGCTACTTTTTTAATCCTTTTGAATGGCTTGAAAACATCTATGGTGTGTAGATGGGAGGAAGCTTCAAAACTTGCTTCATGAACTATGAAGTGACAAACATTTGGAGTAACTAGTTCCATCTTAACAATATTAATAGTTTAAGTTACACTTGGCAGTATACTATTGGTAGCTTGCTTGCAATAAAAAGACTTGCGATTAAAATCGAGTATGGTGACACAATCCAACTTCGGTGTTTATTATAACAAGTATCTTTTTAAACAAATAAGCTGCTCTCCACAACCACATTGCAAATGTGTTTCTGTTTATGTTAATAGGTTTAAGCAAGGATACTACATTGGTTTCTTGTCATATCTTCAGCAGGAACCAACAGAATGTTTTCTGATGTGGTAAAGCACAAGATTAACCTGAAATGAAATTTTCCACAAATATGCCATTCACATACGCTCAGATTCTTTCATTGACTTACATACATCTTAGCAAAAATATGAGACTGCAGGTGGGAAATGAGATGATGAACATGATACTGAGGGAAGTTTGCCAGGGACAACTCGTTTATTGCAGTTATTCTTTGTTGCAGTAGAAAACTTATGAATTTATGGGAGAACAAGTTGCTAGAACTTACAAACTGTTTTTAATATAGCAAGTTAAGTCTGACAGCATGTAAGTAATTTAGAAGTAAAGGAGGCCACTTAGCAAACAGCAGCATTGTCATCGACAGGTGCACATGAAAGACTTCACTAGCAGTGTGGCACCCCTCCACTTGGTTACAGTAGGTTGAGTGCTATCTGGCAAGTGGGCATGAACAGGCGCGAGTTGCATGGGCACAGGGTAGTGAGTGCACTATTCACATCTCTGTCTGGGCAATCCAGATGTGTCTTGCATGCTGGGCAGGGCTGGGTATGCTCTCATCATACTATCACTATGAATGGATTCTATGCTGCACCCTGCTGGTATTCTTCATTCATACTAACGAGATTCTCATGAATATTATGCCAATGGATTATTTATAGTTCTGTCCCAATAGACAGTTGCTCAGCACAGCAGCTTTGTGTTTTGAAAGTCAAAGTTGTGATCTTCCTCGATACTATGCTCTGCTAAGACTTCTCCATGTGTCCTATTATTACCCGTTTGTATTTATAGTTCGGTATCAGTCGTGCCATTTCACTCATTGGCTAAATTTCATTATCAGAACATTTAACCAGTTCTATTTCTTGTCTTAACCAGTTGTCTTTGATCATGTTCAACTGCAATCAAAATTTAACCAGCTGCACTTTGGTGCTTGGTTTGACTGTATGGACCTTCAAAGAATAGCTATACAAAAACTAAATTCTGACAATTATGCACTTCACATATTATTCAATGCCGAAAGGACATGCTCTTATTATTACGTTTAAAGCTGGCTCCATTAATAACTTCAACGTTGTATTTATGTTTCTCCTTTTGTTTTAATAATAACTGAATAAGAAAAGTTATAAACAAGATTTAAAAATTTCAACAAAGTATATTGCTGGAAATACAATCCTTACAGAACAGTTAGTGAAATTTTGACTAGTTCCACATTCATTGACTGACAGGCTTAAAACAACTGTAAGTTTTTCAAAAAATTCATTATCCAAGTTCAGCTATCTTTCCACAGAATTGCATGCATAGAGTTACAGCTAAATTATATACATTATTACTTTTCATAACAAATATGATGATTGACTGATATACTCATTTATATCAATACAACAACAGCTTGACGTAACTCACTCTTGTGACAATAAGAGTTTAAAATGTTCCTTGATTTGTAGCATTTAAGTAACACTAATAAAAAAATAATTTCTCAATGAATCTTAATCTATATTTTAAAATAATAAATGTTAAAATGACTTATTAAAAATTATAGCACTGAGACTCGAGAAATAGTCTTTCACTGATGCGGAGAATAATATTGTGTAAACAGATTTACTGAAGGCCCATTCAATACACTGTGAAATGCTTAAGGTTCACTTTTTAAAAAACATACAGTTTTTGCCTGATGTTACAAAATATCTACACTTCACTGGCAGCACAAAATGTGTTGAGTACATGTAATATTTCAATGCAAAATTGTAGTATACAATATTTACAGAAGCGAAGTAATACCTTACATATAAATGTTTCTTGAAAAAATATTAGACTGTAAATACTTTTACAATGGCATTAAATGTCCAGCTGCCACATTGTTTCTTATCTACAATCCAGACATAAGGAAAATACTTCACATCTAAAAAATCTGCAGACTGGTACATTAACGTGAAAAAAAATCACAATAAAAGGTTAACACAATAAGTTCACAAGCAACAAAAAGCCACAGTGTGTGTGTATAAAATAATGGATAAGTGTATATGCTTCTTTCGTAAGTCCCATCACAAAGTTAAAATAAATTAACTTACATCACATAGCTGCCTACCTGTAAAATAGGTAGTAACACATCACTATTCTGAGGTTCTGAAATTGGTATGTTAACAACATAGTCTCCCTTTCCTTATAAAAATGAACTAATTAAATAACACTGAGCTAGGGTCTTCATTATCCATTTGTTTTAGATGCCTCAGTACATCCTTCTTTGTGATGACACCAAGCAACCGTCTGCAGGGAGATAGAGAGGAAGAGAAAAACCAATAGTTAGTACTAATAAACAAAGTCATCATATGTAATATTCAAACCCAATTACAAAACACTGAAGATACGTATAAAGAATGTGTTGCTGGCACTATAAAATATTGAACATAGTTTTTGCACTTATAGATCAGTTTATTTTTAATCCAAATTGTCTTCTTTGGAAGCACTATGGGGATGTGTGTGTTTAGAGGCAATGTGAGACAGTGAATCCGTTCAGAATGAGTGTGAAACGTTCCACTCCCTTCCAATTTGATAAGATTCTCTTTATGATGTTTATGGTCTGCTCTGCTGCAGATTTTTTACACTGGTAACATACGCACATTTCTAGTGTTAAAATTTCCTGTGTGCTGAATACTGAGCAAAGGTCTTTGGAATGAATGGTTCTGCAATTCCTCTACCTGTAATTCAGTTGCAACGTGTATCTTAAATTTTAACAGGGTTTGTCAATTGTAATCATATCTTTTACACATGATAACGTGTGTGTGTGTGTGTGTGTGTGTGTGTGTGTGTGTGTGTGTGTTTTCAGGTTTTATGAACTACTTCCTGCAGATTTTTCACTTTTTTACTTTGAGTGCTGTCACTAACATGTCAAATAGAGGTACCTTTTGGTCAACAGGGTGCACTGAATGTAGAAACTAAAACTGACAATCTGGGTGTACAACAATTTTATTTCCAGTTAAAGATAACAGTTATGACTTTACCCATTGTGTGTGACAAGCGTCTGTCTCAATCCGAGTTTGCGGAACATGTCAACAACAGTCTCCATCGGAGTCTGATCCGTAATGGTGATTGGTGCCATATCAAGTATCTTCTTCAGCTTCAATGGTGGAGGCCCCGTTGTCTGGACTGGAGTCTGACTTGTAAACAGTACAAGAGACTGAGCACAAATGCCTTCTTGAGTTCTTTTAGCATTTGCTGCACAAAGAGAACAAATAAATGAGGCACAATGCTCTAATTTCTGGATGTATGAAACAGTTGAACACAAAAAGACGTAGACTTACAAATGGCAAGGTTAAGATCCCTCCTTAGCACAAATCCTACCAAGTACTGTGATTCTCTTGATACGACTACAGGGAAACCATTGTGTTCTGTTTCTCTGAGAAGACTTTCAACATCTTCTACAGTCATAGAATCCTGAGTTAAGACACTCAGTGTTTCATTTCGCCTGGAAAATAAAGCATTAATGGAATGACCACATCAACAGATGACAAACAACATTGTAAGGTCACTTTAAGTATGTCTGGCATACCAAAGTTCACTGTATTTATTAAAAAACGTCAATTTTTATCAATTATTTCAAATTCAGTATCAAATATTTCTTATGCTGTGCTTCTCACTTTGGTTGCATTACATCTGCCGCTAATGATGTGTGTGCAAATTCTTCTTTGCTGTCCAGAAATGGGTAGCCGTTTAGCTCTATGTGGGCATCGTATATGCCCTGCCGGCCTAATGCATCACCAACCCACTTGCTGGCCATAGCAGCTGCCATAAGAGGTACAATGTAGCGTACTCCACCAGTCAGTTCAAACATTATTACCACAAGAGATACTGGAAAGAAGCAAAATCACAGAAGTGAGTACATATAAACAGAGTTTGGAAGAAAAATGAGATTGCACCACTAGAAAAAAACAAAAAATTTTTTATAATAAATTTTATTTGTGCCATTAACAGTACTACCAATTCACTATTAATCAGTTTTGTATTGGGGCAAATATTAGAAAATACATGTGCAGTTTTTAGGGAGCATATTTCATCACTTTTATACTTCCTATAATGTGTGATGAAACACCTTTTCTTTGTACCATTTTATTGAAAATTTAGTTCTATTTTAATGTGGCACATTTTGATACAATGGAAATTTTCAATCTGATATGGGTCTCTAGTAGTTTTTAAAGCAAATGTAGCATTATTGGGCAGAGATTTCAGTTCCCAGTGAATAATTCATTTCTCCTCAGTTATTCCACTGGACAACAACAAAGGTTTCACTTATGAAATTAACTAAAATCTGTAATTTTTGTCCAGTTAAACATAAGAGGAAAAAATTATTACAACAAGGTACTCTCTTTTGCATTTCACCTCAGTAAATCATTTCTAAAGTTATCTACTGATCTCTTATTGCAGAAATACACCACGTCTGTCTACACACAATTAGTCACTAAATACCCAAGTTTATACAGTCTTTTTAAGTTTTCATGTCAATACTTTTTTGATGAGGTTATTAACTACATTCTAGCAACTATGCTTCTCACCTGTCATTCGTGTCACTCCGCCTAAAACAGCAGCTGCTCCCACCATAGCATAGAGCCCAGGAGTAATGCAATCATCTCCTGTGGAACATTCTCCACTGAACATCCACACATGTGGATAATGATACGCTAACTGTTCCACACCAACACCTACTATCCTGCCCATAATTGCTCCAAGACACAAGCTGGGAATGAACAAACCGCATGGAGCTTTGAAGCCAAATGTGAAGATTGTTGCAATCAGCTTGAAGATCAAAGCCAGCACTAGCAGCCATATTGCTTTGTAGACACCTGGTCCTGCGGCTGCCTTTTCAATGGCTGAAGTAACATCAGTGAAATTGCGGTTGTAATCACTGCAAGAAAGCAAGGAACAGGGCAATTATGCTGTTACAATTTTTTTGTGGAAGCAATGTCTATAAGGAGTCTAAATTACTTACTCCAAAACATATCAATTCATAGGATTCCATGATCTGTGCCATTTTGGGTAAAATAATTTTGGGTATTGAACCACATCATTGTAAACTACTAAAATGACTACATTTCTGACTATTGACCGACTTTCTGCAGTCCTCTTCAGGCCATTTCGCTGCTGTATGCTGGGAAATTTCTTTCTTTACATACTGTCATTATCGGTTTGCCGGTGTCTACCCATCCTATATCTGAGATGTCACTGGACAGTTTGAACGGGCCGTTATAGAATTTTGGCTGTACAGTAAGCTAATGCCTGTGCTACCCTGGTGGCTGATTGGTATAAGGTGGCTGATTGGTATAAGGTGGCTGATTGGTATAAGGTGGCATACTAGCTGTCTGTTGCCTGTTCCACATTCTGGCAAGTGACTGTTAGGCAAACTCTCATTGGTGATTGGAAGGCAACAGTAAATCAGCAGCTTAATTATTTCAGTAGCCTCCCTTATTTTCCATTGTGCATCTACAGCTGCCAAGCAAGCACCTGAGTTTCTTGAAAATTGATAGGAAGGCCAAATTTCCGGTGTTGTTCTGCTACAACTGATTATTGAAATAATTAAACACCCTAACAACTTTAACAGTGAGGATGGCCACAAGTTACCTACATTCTGGCTGCCAGCAGTTCCCTGTTCGTGTTGTTGGTGCATTCAATTATTTCAATAGTCAGGTGCAGCAGAACACCACCAGAAATGTGGCTGTACTATAAATTTTCAAGAATCTTGCACACTTGCTCGGAAGCTGTGGATGCCGCAAAGGAAAACTAGACAGGCAATTGAGATAATTAAGCTGCCAATTTGCTATTTCCTTCCAATCACCAATGACAGAGTGCCTACCAATCAGTTACCAGAGTGGCACAGGCAACCAGCAGCTGATCCACCACCTTCAACCACTCATATACTAGAGTCACCTTCCAATCAGCTGCCAGAGTAGCACACACAACAGCGTACCGTACACCCACCCCTTCACAACCACCTCTTTTTATTGTCCAACGACATCTCAGATATATATCATTGGTAACCATCAGAGAACCAAAAATGACAGTATATAAAGGAAGACACCAAGGTACAATGGTGACCCGCTCTGAAGAAGTCCACAGGAAGTCTGTCAGAACATTTGCAATTTACTGGTTTTAGCAGTTTACAATGACAAGGCTCAATTGCTATTTTATCCAAAATAGCAATTTATAGTTTCTAACTATGCTCAGTGATGTATCTTTAACTCCTATTAATTGACAGTAATCTCTTGTCTGCTGCCAATGTTTAGAAGAGAAAGAGAGTCAAGTGCATGACAGTAAGTAGGACTTCACTTTAAATGTGTTTGTCTTTTCCGATCAGCTATTCATATGCTATACAAGTTTTAATGTTACATGTGTATAAGTAAAATGGAATAGGTATACTTAATAATGCTGGCTAATAAACAAACACTCTTGAAATTTAAGACCTTAAAGCAGCAGAGAGAAAAAGTATGTATAATGGACACTGGAGCAGGAAAATGGACACTTGACAGTTTTTATTGAAACAACTCCCTCCTGCATATCCTGGATTCTGACGTGACACGGTCACTTTTTCTCTTCCTCTTTTCATCCCTCCCCACCCCTTACTACACTGAAAGAAACTGTTTTGCCAAATGTTTGAGATGTACAGTTAGATGTTCCCACAGGCCACACCAACATTTTCCTTCTGTTTACGAAAGGAACTTCTGCATCTTTCATTCCACATAAAGAATATCAAAGTAATTACAAAATACAAATGTAACTTACAAGGAGTTTACACTAATTAAAAAGTGTACTTAATGCTCAAATATTTTATTAATCATTATGTCAGCTAAGAAAATTCACAATGTCTGAAAAAATGTACCATGCAATCCAAAGCAAAGGAAAAAATTAACAGAAGAAGAAATAATAATAATAATAATAATAATAATAATAATAATAATAATAATAATAGTAATAATAATTACCACAAGTTGTCAGAATTTGAAACACCACACTGGCTGAACAGCAAATAAATTAACTGACTTGTATTCATCCGTGTATATGGGTTAGGGTACGCAATAACTGCTGTGATCACTGCAACAACCAGTACCTCAGTAACAGGATATTGACCCAACTTTGAAACTTTGCGATAGCGGCACCAATATAGATTCGCTTTTATGAATATTGTAGCTATTACACCCTGTAACAAGAAATACCAGTGTAAGTTTTACAGATAATTACAAGACACATTAAAAATTTTAATAAATTTGAAAGAACCAGTGGGCATTACAACAGCAAAAATAAATTTTCAATTTTTTCACTTGCTACCAGTGGTTCTTGAATTACTATTTGAAGGAAAGTTCACAGACTCCAATCTTAGGTGGTTTGAAGCTAGTTTTTACCAGTGGCCCAATTTGAAAAGAAGAATGTCAGGGCTCATTTATATCCCGAAAAAGGCAACAAAATTACGTAGGCCACTCAATCAGAACATGCATGTCTAAATAAGCCAAATACAACAGGGGCCTGCCAAAGGCTGCTTTGCTACAGCAGCCCTACACCCCCATGAATGCAAAGCATACCTTGAGGTTAGGCTTCCTTACTGGACATTATGTAGAGAGAGAGAGAGAGAGAGAGAGAGAGAGAGAGAGAGAGAGAGAGAACAAGTCACTAACATGAACCGAGTATAAAATTGTAAAATCTTTAAATTCATTTTACACTCATATACATGACTGTGAGAGGAATGGTCAGTATTCAGGGATATGACAGGAACAATCATTCGATGCCAAAGAGTCTAGTAAACATATGTTCTGAACTGCATATCTGAAAAATATGAGCACTTTTTCATCTTCGCTACTGTGAAACATCTCTTCTACCGAGAAAGTGAGAAAGTACTCAGAGCTCTTAAAGTATGCATTTTAGAGGCCATGTTTACTAGCCTTTTTTGCTTTGAATGACTGTTCCTGTCATCTCCCTGAATACTGACCATTCCTCCTAGCACATCCTGTCTAGTATCCTTCCTTACATTAAACACAAAACTTCTCATAATGCTGTCCAAAATCAGCATGTTTACATTCTTTGAGAATATCTGATAAGTCTACAGGTAATTATGATCAAATAGGCAACATCTTTCATTACTTGAAATGCCTCTGTATCAGCAATGACAACAACAACAACAACAACAACAACAACAACAAAAGCAAAAACAAGGACAGACACTCATTAAATAAGTGGTCACAAATGAAAATGACAGATTCTTTGGGTGTTACATCAGAACTGAAGATCACACACAAGTTATAGTAATTACACGATTGTCACTATCTCTTATACATGACCAAAAGATATTAGTAACTCACTAAAATAGATTTTAATAAATGTGATTATTTATAGGCATATAGATTCTTGAGAGAAGTGTAGTAGAATCAAAACAGTTTTAGAAAATGAGTTTACAGTGTAACTATAAGTAACTGCCAACAAATTAAGGGTACCAAAATTTAATGTGCACAAGTATTTTAAACAAAAGAACTATGACAAGTCTACTTACTCCTATTATCCCAAGTCCAATAAAAGGAACCAGCTCAAAAAATATCCAAGGTTTATTGTACTCCACGAAAAACAGCACAGAGTGCTCATTTCCAAAAGGGTTTATGGAGCGCAGCACAAACGCTGCCACAAGAGCACAGAAGAATGATCTCCACAGTGTCTTGAGTGGAAAGTAGTAACTGACCTGAAGAAGGCAATAATATTAATCTACATATTATATTTATTTTCTCTCGCATATTTGTGAAGTATTTTACTTTTTTATAACTGATCAAATAATGAAATTCTCTTGCAAAAATCCCACCTCTTCTAAACTGAATAGGACCCCTCCAATTGGAGCTCCAAAGGCAACAGACACACCAGCAGCTGCTGCTGCCGACAGTATTTCTCTTTTCTTAGCTTCATTTTTTCCATATTTTGGAAAAAGGTAAGAGAATATATTACCTGTGAAAAAAACAAATACTAATTTAAACCAAGATGCTTCTTAATTTCAGGGAAACATCCGAAGAAATTATTTATTCCACGTACATACACCACTACCTGAGTGACTTTTGGCCTTCAATGCTTAATTAACAAAGCTCTCGAAAGGACATGGTGTCTTAAAAAGTGTGTTCACCTTACTAAAAGTGCACCAAACTAAAGTAATTTTTAATAATGCCTAGGTGTCAGCACCAGAATTTTTGTAGAACAACTTCCTGTGACTGTTAGAACATTGGAGATCACATATTTCAAGTGGTGTGTGTGTGTGGGGGGGGGGATTTGCGATTCACACTTTTTCGTCACTTGAGCTGAAGAAAGGTTCCTGTTTGTTTGAAGAGCTGTGTGTCAACTCTCAGCACACTTTATCATTAGCTTTAAATCCTATATATGACATTAAATTGACAGTACACAACCATGTCACCACTTTGATTTCAGTGCTATATGCAGAACTTGTTGCATATAATATTTTGCTGTAAATCAAATTTCTTTCCAAACAAAGGTGTATTGTAAAGAATAAAATCAAACACATTACTTTACATGATTTAAAATGCATTAAAAACCAAATCAACTGTAAATAGCCTCATTTAGGCTTTTATGATGAGAAGGTACAAAATATCACAGTTTTAAATGTTTCCTTGCCTACCACAAAGGAACATAAGCGAACATAAACAGTGTAAATAAATATTCTTAATTATGTCAAAACTATCCAAAACTCAGAATAAGGAGACAGGGTAAGTACCGTCCTGTGTGCCTCAAGTACTAGCTTCTCGGACACGGCAAGAGAGACAACAACGCGGAACCTGAGGCATGGCCATCACATCCAACTCACAGTAGCCAAAGGGTTAACCAATATACAACTGTGATGATGGCTTATGCAGCAGAACTCTGCAGCTTGTGGTCTAATGATTAGCATCACTTGCCCTAGATTGTGGGGCCCTGGGTTTGATTCCTGGCCTGGTCAAACAATGTCTTTGCTCAGGGGCTGGATATTTTGTGTTGTCACATTCCTTTTGTCTCATATTCACTGAAGTGCAAATTGCTAATTTGGTGTCAAATAGAAATACTTGTGCCAGGCGGCTAAACAATCTCAGATGGCGTCTCCTGACCAATAATACCATATGAACATATCATACACTGGAGTAGAAATGACGACTCTGTATAATTTGATATTCTTAATCACAGAAGGGGAACAGTAGTTCCTCTTAAGCAAGCCATATTCAAACATTGCTTACAGAGTGCCCATTACGAGCTTTACAGCTTTTAAGAAGGTAATGCTATCATCATTTAAAATCTTTCTGTGAATAACACTGTTTCTGAAAGGGGATGGAAGTTGATTTTCCTTTTATCAATTCCAAACCCATAGAGTGGAAGTTCCTACCTTTCATCTGATTATGGATTTCCATTGCCTTTTCCTGTGGATTTTGGGAATAGAGTTTTGATCTATATGAGGAAACATGAAATTCTCGGTGAATTTATTATTTTACACAAAGTGAAGAAACTACAAACTTGTTCATACTCACCTATACAGCAGGCAATATGCACCATAGGACCTTCTTTTCCCAAGCTAAGGCCTGCCGATACAGCAAGCATTATACCTACAGACTTTATTATCAATGTCCACTTTCCTAAGTATCCTCTAATGATAAACCCACTCAGAATTGTTTTTATCTGAAAACAGAAAAAAGTGTGTGTTAAATTTGAACCATTGCCAGTTGCAGTTCAATTTCTGCCAAAAAATGTCAATATATGAAAGATTCCATAATTTATCTGTACAGAATGTTGTTATAATTTGATGGAACACTGGACAGAACAGCTTGTTTTTTCTACTTTTATACACACATACTGTTTGGTATAAAGTGTCCTGGAATCCACGACTGTGTGTTTCAAAGACCCCCAACCACATAATTAGTAACATCTAGAATCTCCTTTTGTCCCTGTTACTCCATTTAATCATGAGGATAGGAATTCTGATCACTGTAGGTGGTTTTTGTTTCCATTCTTCCTTTGCTATGATTAACACATTTAGCCAGCCTTTCAGGGAAGCTGGTGAGGCATAAAATTAACCAGTGCACCACAGTCATGTCTGTGTAAGTAACAACGTACATTTGCTTTCGTAATCAGCTGGCTTTGGTCAGACCACCTATAAATGTGTCCCCAAGACCAGTGTCCTCAGTAGAACTGCTTGTTATTGTGGACATCTTGTGTCTTAGGTTGCAACATGGTAATATTTCAGGGTACAACATTAAATATTGTGAGACTAGCTCAGATGGTAAGCTAAAAATTTTGAATCACCCTCTTGTTTTGTTTCTACATCTTGAAATGCCTTTTACAGTACCAAGGTCAAGAGTTATTTGGATGTTTATTTTTAAATTTTATCTCCATCTATGTCCATACAGAAGTGAATATCTATGAATCTGATTTGGATATGTTCTGTTTCAACAAGCATTTGCATAAAAAAGATACAGCAGAAGTATTCTTTTTGACTGTAGACAAATCACAACCTGTAACTTAAAATTGCTATAAATATAAGCATAAAGTAGGTTTCTCAATAATGAGGAACATATGCAGATTTGCAAACAAATATACAATATACTTTTTCTTAAATTACTTTGGTTATTTATATTATAAATGAAAGCTGTATAAGGAAGTTCCTAACCAATAGGAAATTCTCTTTAATTACTGAATTTAGGCCCACTGACAATTTTACTTCAACAGTTCCTGTGTTCCTGCAAGCAAAATTGAGAAAAAAAAACAAAGGTGTAATTTTATCATTTAAGGTCACTGTATTTCATTTCTTTTTCTTCGACTCCAGTACTTGTTCACACAATAATTGTAACCCACTGTTTTGATAAGAAGTAAAGGGAAGGAATGAGTCAATATAAGTTATGCTCAACAAGAGGAAGAATATCAACAATATTACAGAATGATCACATAGACTCATTCATTGGAAAAGCAGGTTTTAGACTTCAGTTTATTGATAGAATACTGGGAAAGTGCAATCAGTCTACAAAGGAGATTGCATAGAAATCACTCATGCTACTGGGTCTAGAATATTGCTCAAGTGTGAGAGACCCTTAACAAATAGGATTAAAGGGAGATACTGAATGTACACAGGGAAGGGAAGCACAAACGGTCAAGGCAGGTTTGATCTGTGGGACGTGTCACAGAGATACTGGAGGAACTGAACTGGGAGGCTCTTTAAGATAGACATAAACTACCCTAGAAAGTCTGTTAAGGTTTCAAGAATCAGCTTTAAATGATGACTCTACGAATATACTACAACCCCCTACATATAGCTCACACAGGAAACATGAGGATAAGATTAGAATAATTACGACATGCACAGGTGCAATCAAACAATCATTCTTCCTGTGCTTCATACGTGAGTGGAATTTGAAAAAACCTAGTAACTGGTACAATGGGACATACCCTCTGCCATGCACTGGCAGGCTTTCAAATAAAATCATATTATGATGTGTGGTGTGGCCCTCAACTACGCACCCACAGACTCAGAGTTGAAATATTAAAAGTTTTGGATGTTTTTGTTGTCTAGGGGCTGGGATACGTAGTTGCCGCATTACAGGCCAAATATTGCTGAGTCCACACTATACAATATACACATGAATCGAATGGCTGAAGGTTCCTATCACTCAGCAATTGTGAATTTAGAAGGTAACAAAGATGTTTATAAATGAAAGATTGCAATTAAATAAAATCTGCAGGTACTTTCTTAATGACTTTAAATGATGAGTACAACAGCAGAAGTACTTTTGAGAATGTGGTATATTTCTGCAAAACACTTATTCGTGTCAATGGTCCAGCAATTAAATAAAACACAAGTTGAATAACAGGGAAACAATAGATTCCTACTTCACGTAATCAGTTATGAACAACAACATAGCTCGTGAGATATTCATTTCCAAATGCATACTACGTCTTCACTGCAGAAGCCACAAAAATCTCACAAGTACACAAGTTGGCACTACGAAATGTTTCTGTCTCCCGTGACCACACGCAAACTGCTCCACGCCAAGTCTTTCCCACGACTGTGCGTCCCTCGCATCATACTGTCCCGGACTCCCCCCGTGTCCTGTGCCATACTGCCCAGAACTCTTCTCCCGCATTCATCCAGTTTTCCCGTTCGCGAGCGCTGTGACTGGCTACAGCGCTCGCACCATGTCTTCAAGCCAATGCACCCACACAAACATAATGAAATGACATACTAGATTTACATTTAAATAACTTGAAATTAAATAAATATTCCTACAGTTGGATCATAAACACGCTCTCACACACATTATTAAATACATAAACAAATCAAATAAATATATATCAAAGGAATAGCAAGTAAAAGTAGGCCAGTAGCCTAATGTGTGTGTGTGCTTTCTAAAACATAGTAAATATTTGACCAATTTCTTCATGAATAGTATATATCGGATACAAACAAAGACATAGATGAATAAATACACTTATAAGCATGCTGCTACCACTTTTTCATGTAACTATGGAGTACTTATGGCCTGACGCAATCAATAGTAATCGGCCACTTTGACCTCCAGTAACTCATTTACTATTCAAGTTACATGCTTGTAATTTATACCAATTTAGGTTTACACTAATAGCTTTCTGCAGACATGCTGACCGACAAAATTGAATGAACCATTTAGATTTTGGAAATTCGTTGCTGGGTGTTACATGTATAATTTATCGTCAGATGCTAAACTTTAAACTAATATAGATACTGAAAATTGATTACACCCGCAGAATCATCGTGCAAATAATGATAATGTACATGTTTCTTTTTGAGGTATCATGATTCATCTGGCTACTATTAATTTCCATACGAACTGTGAAATGTCTCCCATTAAGGTTTCACGAAGTCCACCATCTTTGGCACTCCCGGCATGTCTCCTTCATCGACACTGCGTCACCATGGAATTCCCAGCCATGCAGTCCATGGACCCCAGCTAACATTTGGCACCACGTGGCCGCCAAATAGCCGCGGTCCACTGAGAGGCCCCAGCACAGCCATGCCAACTCCGAACTTAGAATATTTCCAGGGTGCCACAACTCGCCCATTACCTCACACATTTCATGGAGGTTTGCAGAATACAGATGTAGAAGGATAGATTGCTACTCCTCATAAAAGGTGACACATTGAGTTGCAGACAGGCACAATGGAACGACTATTACACACTGAACTATCAGCCAAAGCCTTCTTCTGAAAGGAAACACACACATTCACACATACAAGCACACTTCATGCACACATTACTGCTATCTGTGGCCATAATTCTGGCTGCAGACAGCTGTCTTATGTGTGTTTCCTTTCTGAAGGAGTCTTTGGGCAAAATCTGAATGTGTAACAATCTTTTTGTTGTGCGTCTCTGCAGCTGAATGTGTCGTCAAATTGCAGTCTATCCTATCACGACAGAGCTATGGATGCTACACTGTCCAAGAATGACTGCTATTGTCACATAAAACTGTCAAGGTAACCATCAATATTAAATGATAAATAATCACAGGAGATGAGAATACAACCAGTAACCCACATGTAGTCAGCCAGTGATCATGTCCATTAAGCCATGGTAGATGATGCACAGTATGGAGTATTTTTCCCCCTCCCCACATTAAAGTGGCCCACTGTTTTGGACTGGACTATAGTGTTGTGACAACATCCCTCCATGCAGACTTCACAACACATGGTGAAGAGGGAGAGCTAGCTTCATGTGAAACCCTGCTGTTGGGATGGAATACTGTTGTAGCAGCATGGTTCAAGACTAGTCCTCCACAGTGGCAAGCTAAGTCACCGCACGCCACGGCTTGATGCTGTGCTGCCTTGGTCCCCTACACAACTGAAAGCAGGGCACCATCATAAACAAAGCTGGACAGAGCCATTATAAATACTCATTGCTCATCTTGCAGTAGATAATCTTCGACTACTACCGATGCTGACACATACTCCACACTAGCTGAAGATCCCATGTGGGCCAACCAGCTTTACCTACCTCCTGTCACTTCATCCAATGGCTGCCCATCTACAATCAGGTGCTAGATCTGATGATTCTGGAGCTCGACTAGAGCCAACAAGAGAGGCCACTTCCAGGGTGACTTCATCTGGTCTCCATGCCTCTCCAAGGGGCCTCAGGTTTGATACAAGCACGCTATGCGCTAGTTCATCTGCAGGTGCGGCCAGTTAGACGGCCTTCGTGTACCTGCAGCCTGCCAAATGCCAGATGTCAACTCCACAAAGCAGCATACTGAGGGTGCCACCTCACTGTGTTCAGTGACCACTTGCTGCTGCAACCAAACACACTGCCTTATGCTACGCTGAGGTAGACACTACTGTGTGCCGGTCAATGAATGCCATCGAGCCACTGCCTTCACTCACTGTAAAGAGTTTTACTGAATAACTAAATATAAATTTCTAACTAAGCTCTACTGATTGAACAACTGCCAATTTTCTGGTGTTATGCAACCCACTGTCCTGCACACACCATTCTGGGCTAAAAGATGGCCTTTTGGCGATTAATGGGGGGTCCACACTGACCACTCCATCACAACAGCTTCCTGGATCTGGGACTAGTCAGTGGTCTGGTCCTTCATATGGCAACTGGTAGAGCCTCACATTCTGGTCATGTTGTCACATCCTCATCATTGCAAGGTTTCAATGAACATACTTCCATCAACATGGTCTTCATGTTATTTATATCAAAAGATAATTGATCTGCACCTCATGATTATATGATAGGGCTTCATGCATAGGGCATGAATGACTTCTCCACATTTTTGTATTCTCAATGTAGGAAAATCATCCTCTGCTTCGTAAGTGATGTCCAACTAGAGATGTAAGATGCAGCACATGCTCAAGTGGTACACCAATGACAATTTTTGGAAGCACTACATTTCTCACAAGTGTAAAAATCAATACTAGATCCCCCTGAGTAGTGTCTTACAGGCTGGTGTTAGGAGTTTAAATTATTCATTGTCCTTATCCTAGGCATCATAAGGACCATGTGTGCACCAGCTGTTTACTTCTACAGTTCTGGTGAAACTATATTATGCAATTCTCTGGAGCATCATCAGGCTGAAATAGAACATATCCAGTGTAGTTTTGGCCTCTCTACCATGGAACAGGAAAACCCCTGAAGTGGACTGTTTTGCAGTACTGTATCTGAATGACATGATAGGCGGTATAGCATTCATCTTTGACATACATTGAGAGCATGTTTGTTAATGTCTTAATACAAAAGTAAGACAAAAACAAAAAAGTTAACTTGTTTGACACTATTTAGCTGTAGGTGGTATGCAGTTATCCTGTGGACTGTGTTGCATCTTCTGACACTAATTTTAACTGGAATATTTTGCACCATGTAACTGAAATTTTGCAGCAGGATTTTTTATCCACCCATCCCACCTGTTGTGCCTGTGAGAGTCAGGTGTTAAATTCTGGCTAAAGAGTGGGTGTGGCAGTGTGTGGACAGCAGCACTGGCCCTCCAAGCTTTGTGGAGGCAGAGCAATTCAGTGAAAAGTAATCCCCATTTTGGAGTGCCAGTGGCAACACTGACTTGGAGCACAGCCGGAGGCTGGGGGCAGCTCCGGACAAGTTCAGGGGCAGCACTGGTCCCCATTACGGAGCATTAACCACATTAGTTGGCCCATGAGGTTGCTGTGGTCGGAGGCTAGTCTGTGGGATGATGCTGAAGCAACTACTTGAACTAGGGGTTAGTTGGCCCACGAGGTTGCTGTGGTCGGAGGCTAGTCTGTGCGATGATGCTGAAGCAACTACTTGAACTAGTGCCAGAGCCAAGGACTGCTGTGAATAGTGTTTGGCAAATAACAGGTTTGGCTCCGGGCCCGGATGGTAAATTGGCCATGTTTGTCTTAATATTCAGCATGGCTGACCAAAGAAAGACCACAGTCATCAGCTGGTGGCAGTGGAGGGAGCGAGTTCATTGACGGCCAGCATGCAAGAGAGGCTGAGGAAGACAGAGTGCTGTGAAACTTAGCAGCATGATATTCCATCAGTTTCAATGCTAAACACAGGGCACGGCCAGCTGTACATGGACATTTCTGAGCAGCAGCTCACAACTGGATAGGATGAACAGTGGAGAAGTCATTTACAGTGAAACAGTGCAGGTCACAAAGTGAAGGGTGCTTTTGTGAGCTACATCTGTTAGGGGCAAGCACTGATAGTATTTGGTTGAGTAAATTAGAGTGTTGTGGTTTGAGCCACAATAAGATAAATCAGCTTATGTTTGTTGTGGTGGTGGTATCCGAGCACGGCAAGGCCTGAGATTTTTGTCAAGTGAATCACGAAATTCTAGAGCAAAGCCATGGAGTATAAGAGTGTTATATTTTATAGTGAAAATATTGTATATTAGTAAGAAGCTATTGTGTACTGTACTGCATATTTTTGTCTGTTGTTGTAAGCCCTGTATTGTTTTACTTACCTTTGTGATTAGTTTAGTACAAAGTGATGGTCAATAATAGCAGAATGCACAACTTTGTTCATTGTGTTATTCAGTGTGATTCCCTTTGCCAATTTGTAAAGTTTATTACAAGGTGATACTAGTGGTCTTAGTAGGTGCCCAATCAAAGTCACTTGGGCCAAGCTAGATTCTTGATCACATGTCCATAGTCAGCATAAAAAACAGTTAAATTTCTTAAAAAATGTACTTTAAATTTATTTCAAAAGCCAGTCCCTTTTATGACACTAATCTGCTATTTTATGATCAAATTTTGTGGTGTGGTGCCAGCTAGGGGTGCAATTATGGGAAAAAAATTACAAAAAATGAAACCAGAGATGTGGAAGTAACACAAATAGACACACACTTCAGGCAAATTTTGAGGGAAGGTAATGCATCTCTGCCTTGGTTTTTTGCACTTCCTTTCACTTCACAGACCACTCCCTGTCTACAAAAGTGAGTATTACCTCCTCTTGTATCTATCATGGCATCCTACCCTTCAGGCATGCTTCTGATTGATGCTGGAATGTTCTGTTATGGAATCACCTCCCATTCTTTCAGGAGAACCTATTTTAGATCCTGTAGAGTCCATAAATAATGCTTATGAACTCTTCTCCTAAGCTGGTGACACACATACTCAGTAGGATTCAAACCAGGGCTCCAGGCAGATCTAGCCATTGCATGAATCTCCACTTCATCCAACAACTCTTGCACAGTTCTCACAACATGTGGGCATGTCATGCCATGAATTAGTGTAAAACCATCACAAATAAATGGAGAGAAAGGCCCAACATGCTCCACAAGGATCTGCTCCACATACTAATAACTTAAGGTTCCACAGAGATGAAATCTGCCCTTGCAGTCATATTGGTTCCTGCTAACACCATCAGATCCTGAAAACACATCTTGAATGAGGATACACAAAGGAATGACCT
The DNA here is from genome assembly GCF_021461395.2 of Schistocerca americana. Taxonomy (NCBI): domain Eukaryota; kingdom Metazoa; phylum Arthropoda; class Insecta; order Orthoptera; family Acrididae; genus Schistocerca; species Schistocerca americana. The sequence continues at coordinate 768,288,302 of NC_060122.1, read as the reverse complement.
ATTCCCAGGCTTTCTCCAGACCACCTCTCTATCAGAGTGATCACAGGCCAAATGATGACTCATCGGTGAACAACACTTGCTCCCATTCTTATTCTCCAGCTGCGATATTCCTTGCAAAACTGAGTTCAATTGTTTGACGCTCTGTCATGAGTTCTGGTCCGGTAGCAGGTTTTCTGGATTGAAGATAGTTTCTTCCTGTCCTATCACATGGTTCTTTCACTAACATTCCCATCTCTCACTTGGTAGAGTCGATTTTGTGCTTCAACAGCAATGGTTGTGGAAAAAGAAGTTGTTAAGAAGTGGCAATTCTCACCGATGTTGCTCTTCTTGGGCCTAATCCTATTTTCCTTGCATAGCTCTTCCAGTTTCGCTGTACCTTCTTACATTCTGGAAATTGTGGAAGGCATAATTCTCAACACTTCTGGATTGCAATGTACGCTGTGACCATCCTCTGCCAAAGCAACAGTTTTTGTAGAATCTTCAGCGCTTAGCAGCATGTTTACTCCAGAAAGCTAACTATGATAATTGCAGAAATACCCTGTTAACACATGTGACAGAAAGGGGAACAATACAAGAGTGGGAAAACATTACCACTTCCCATCCAGATGTGTGTGTTTCAGGTTGCACAGGAAAAATACGCTTAAGGCTACTGAAACAAACAATTTACACTTCATTGCTTACTTGCAAAGCAACAACAACACACTCCACTTAAAAATATAGGATTCAGTGCTGTGCTTTGATTAAATAGCTAATTACATATATTTTATTGTGTGTTGTGTTTTTTTGTGCAAATTATGTTATTGTTTAATAAAGGGTTATTTAATATAAACACACACACTTTGACATCTACCACCAAACCCCACTACACCCAAATCCCGTGCTACAACTTTTACACAACCAGAGATGGTGGTTCATGCTTCAAAATTATGTCTTGTGCAAGAAACCTACAGATTCCCAGAGCTTCAGCAGTTGGTACAGTGAAGGTGAGAATTTAAAAGTGATGCAGCCACTGCACAGCATTATTTACTCCCATTTTTTGATTTTTGGCACCACCCAAGAAGTCAACTCCAACCTGACAAAATTGAATTGCAGCAGGAAGAACTGATGAGATTTGTTGGCACATGCTTGCTTCGTTTTCATCTCCAGTAGTGGCTTACAAGTTGTCTGACATATTGGTAGAGACCTGGTCAACAGTACTTCTGACTACCAAGAGTCTTCATACCCAAGAGCATCACAAAAATACCTAAACACTACTGGCCATAAATAAATTGAGATAATAAGCAATCATTTCTGTTGCATTGGGTAATAATTCCTTTCATATAAAGTTTTGACTATAAAACTTAAATCTCCTTTGACAGCTGTTTCTTTCTCTAACATCTCTGTTGTCTTCTGTAACACTGGATCTTCCCTCTCTTCGTGGAATACCACCAACACTGTAATGTTACTCCAATGGATTCCACAAAAAGGCCTTCAGTATATTTGTGGTTGCATCAACTTTACAAACTACTGTTATGTCATATTCCTGAAGCTTCACTGCTCATCTTGTCAATTGCCCAAAGGGGTTCTGCCTTGATGGCCAGCATAAAGAATTTTAGTCACTTCAGTGAATGATGTGGCATATAAAAAAAATATTGACTGCTTGAACGACTGCAAGGCATTCATTCTCAGTAATACAATACTACTTCTCAGACTATGGAGAATATTGTGGAGGCATAAGCAATCACACTTCTGGTGTATACCTGGAAAGTACTAGAACTGCACATAAGAGTATCCCCTTCCCACCAGCTTTAGTGTGTAGTTTCGTGTTGCCATTCTAATTGAAAAGCACCACATTTAGGCACTTCCTTCAGGATACAAAAAGATATGCTGCACTCTTCGCTCCACAAATTGTCATGCCCTTGCACCAGGTTTTTGTAGTGCCCTTGTAACTGAAGTTTTGGCATTTTAACATGAACACAGCCCAAAAACACCTCTCACATCACCAATGTACTAAGAAGTTGGAAAATATTAAGACTTTTACTGCTTCTTCCTATGGAAGGATTCTATTTCTTTTACCTTGGTGCCCCAAGATTTTTACTTCTTGAGCTACAAAGAACATTTTCTCAGATTCAATTGAAAACCTGCATCATGAACACACTCCAGCACAACTGTCAAGTAGCTCAGATGGTCTTCAAATGTCTTTGAAAAAACAATGTCATTCAAGTAGCAAAGACATTATCCATTTCAGACACCAAAGCAGGTTGTTCATTGTGTCTTCAAAGGTGGCTCCAGTGGTGCACAGAACAAAAAACTTTACTTTGAACTTTTGGATCCTCTGTGTAGAAACAGGAAATTTCCCAAAACAATTATGCAAAAAAATGTCAAATTGGCAGGCTTATTAAATACTGCAAAATTTGCTATTTAAGTGTATGAAAAAGTTATAAATCTGATAACAGCAATTTGCCAGTATTTGCAGTTGAAACTTACTGAATGCTGAAACTGCATTGTGACCACTACTTTCCTCAAGGCCATGGCATTTTTATAAGGTGGCAGAAAACTCAAAACAGTGCTCTGGCTGTAGAAAGCTTTTTACCGGAACCACAACCAGGTTCATCCCAATTTAGGCACATCCTCAGGTGATATATTATGTGTCTACAACATTATTTTATGCTGTCTTGAAACCTTGAAGCCACTTCCCTTCCTTCACATAACTGCTAAAGTAAAACCCACTAGAAGCATTTATCAAACCAATAAAAGGGGGTGTCCCATATCATCAGCTGGAGGAAATGGAGGCACAGCCATAAGGAACACTGAACTAATTAGAGCCCTACACAAGCAGCCATGAACAAAACTGGCAAAAAAAAAGCCCAACCTGGCAAAAAAAACACCCAATTTGGTGAAAACCAAATTTTGCAAAAAATAGCACCAAAATTGGTGAAAATTAACACCAAATTTTGCCATAAAATAAAATGATTTTCTGCTATCCCTATCTATTAGGTGCTATGACATCAATGTTTATCCCAGTAAGCCTCATCAGCCTTGGCCTGTCAATAGCTGGTCATAATACCGATATTGGAGAAATACTTTGGACCCTACAAAGAGCCCAAAGTGTAATCAGTTTGTGACAATGAGCATACAATCATTTTCGTGACTTCTTAAGCTAATGACAATCAGAGCAGAAGCATCATATGAACACCTCCCTTTTTCACTAAAGGTGAATGAGGACACATACAAACTCATCAAATGTTTGGCTAGACGTACCCTGCATGAGCATTGTCTGTCACAATAACACCTTTGGAAGACTGTTTTTCAGGTGTTTTATGGCTGCACGGACCTGCTGCTTGCCATCACCAAATATTTCCTAATTTCCACCTGATATTCGTCTCAGTTCTTGAGCATATTCATCTCAGTTCTTGATTATTTCCCCACTCTCAAACAACTGCTGGGCTATACCATCCCAGTAAAAAAATTGGGGGAGTCACATCATCCAACATGTTTTATTTAGTGACACGGTCAAATTATTGATGCATTTTGTAGAATCCTGGGCAGCATCCCCTATAAACACTGCGACACGAATGGATTCTGTATGAGGGGGGACTCTAAAGAAACCAAATCAAGCGAATATTTTGGTGGGCAGAGCTTTTGTAGTACCTTGTTTAGCTGCTATGAGCAGACAGAGTGAAAATTCCAGAGCCAGTAACCAAGTGTCATCACTGAAGGTGGTCAGGACTAGTTTCAGCAGAGTTTATATTGACAACAGTTTTGTGCGATTGTCGTTTTTGCAGGGGTTGATTTTCATGAACAGCATGCGGTGGTGAAACACTGCCTTTTGCTTGGAAAAGTGGAACAGAAACTATTGTTAAACAGTGTGCAAGGATGATGCTATGGAGGAAACTAAGGTGTTTGAGTGGTTTTCCCATTTTAAAAATAGTTCTTCAAAAATTAAATGATGACAGACCTCATTTTCATTGTCCCTACATGGCCCGAACACATGAAAACGTTTAAAACATTAGTACAATCATTAACAAATAATTCGAACTTTTCTTCAAAAATTCACAGTGACAAAACTTGGTGCTATGATTACAATCCTGAATCAAAGCAACAATCAAGCCAGTCGAAGACTTCACATTCACCTTGCCACAAGAAATACTGTCAGGTGAAATCAAACATTGAAACAATGCCGATTTGTTTTTTTTGATGAGAGAAGAGTCGTCCATTCAGAGTTTGTTCCATAGTGTTAGACTGTTAACCAGGCTCTTTGCTTGGAAGTTTTGAGAAGACTGTGCAACAGTGTGTTTTGGAAGTGGCTCGATTTGTGGCAGTCAGGTAACTAGTTTTTCCATCACGACCATTCCCCTGCTCACACAGCCCTGTATGTACAGTTCTTGAGCAAATATGGTATGACCCCTGTTCTTCTGGTGTCACAGAACATAGTAATAACTATATGTTCAATAGAAAGCTGGGATATAACTATAATAAATGTTCTACTTAAGTGCCTGCTCTCAAATTTGAAAGAACTGGCAAAAATTTAATCAAATTTGTAAAACCTGTAGGTACTACTGAATTACTTAAATATTTATTCAATGTAATATAGGCAATGTATTTTGAATTTTAACAATATATCATATAATAACTGAGCCATGAAAGTAGGCTGTCATTAATAATGATATACTGTTTCCCTAGTTATACTGAAAAATATCTTGACCTAATGGAATTAAAATTCAGAATATTTACATAAAAACAAGAAAATCAAGCTATAAAATATACTGCAGCACTTACTGTAGCTTCAGTTTACTCATATTCACATTCATAAGGCTATTTAAAAGCAAACTTTTATCTGTGACAGTACACTTTAGCTGCTCCTTCTACTAGCTAAAAACATTAAATCTGGTTTATAAAGCTGTGTGCATTTTATAGTGAAGCTGAATCTCCAACTTTGCTAAGGCTTGTGACAAACTGCTGCTATCAAATTAATACTCTTCCAAACCTGTTCCTTTGTATTATTGCATTTTTCTGGACATATGCAATGAAATGATGTCAACAAAACAAAAAATCAGAAGTGAGAGAATTATTGCAGCAACAAGGACTGATGCTAACTTTCTCAGTTTGACAATAGCTTGGTGAAAGGCCTTTACAACAGGTACTACTCCCAAAATCCATATGAAGATCTCCAGGGCTCTTAATACACCACCCATTCTGATCAACTAATCACAAAAAAGTACCTACCCCATTACCCAAAACATCCACGGACTGTAACAACTGAACTTAATACTCAATATGGCTTCAATTAACATTCATTATACCCTGAAAGAAGGAGTGTCTTGTCCAAAATTCATACTTCCATTCACAAAGGGATGTTCCAGTGTCCAAACTACAAAACATTTTGGGCACACTGTATGTAATAAATTCTTGTTCCTAGCTCATTGACATAAGAGTCTTCTCAGTGTGAAAGACCTAGTTGCAAAACTTCTCACATACAGCAAGCGAGATATTTTTATTCTGGTCCAGTCACTACAGATTTTATCTCACCAGAACAACGGCACTGAAGACTTTAAACTCCATTGCAACAAAGCATAACTTTTTATGATGGCATACTAAACTGCCAGCAGTCTGTCCAAATCATTGGCCACCAACATTCTGGCCCATGGCAGGTCTGACCACTTAATTTAAAATCACGTTCCTCAGCACAAGATGGTCACATATTAAGTGGTTATAATTCATTCAAGTTCAGTATCACACAGAGGTCCAGTGTAGGCTGCAGTTCTCTTATGGCAGAAAAATTTGGCAGAAATTCTAATGCTTTGATGTGGAACCAATTTACACTGGAAAAAAAAAGGTTCCAATTTTGTCCACCAGGTGCAAATCTAGCACTGTGCATGCAAGAAAGATGTCTAGAAATGTTTCCATTTATAATGGATTAGGAATGGGAGGTGGTCAGAAAGGTCAAACATGTGAGGAAGGCATAATAAAATGGCCCTGAGCACCATGCGACTTAACTTCTGAGGTCATCAGTTGCCTAGAACTTAGAACTAATTAAACCTAACTAACATAAGGCCATCACACACATCCATGCCCGAGGCAGGATTCGAACCTGTGACTGTAGCGGTCGCTCGGTTCCAGACAGGAAGGCATAATATGGATTTCATTATTAAACATCGCTTACATAATTTGTTCAAAATGAGCACTGGAGATGCCGACAAGATGATTCACAGTGCCAGATTTGTACTGGGTGGCCAAAATTGGAACTAAATTTTTTCAGCATAAATTGTTTCTACATTAACACATTAGAGTAGCTACCAACTTTTGCTGCCTTGCAATAATTACAGCCCACAGTGGACCTCCAACCGGTACAATTGCTACTTCATAACTTATCACCTGGATTTTATTTCTGCCTGTAAAACTCTATTGTGCTCAAGTTTAACTCAACATTTTTTTCCTTCTGGTATTATAATTGTGAATGTCAAAATTATTTTAAAAAACGGAGACAGAGAGCATGAATAAATAAATAAAGAAGAGTTCAGAAGGTGATCTTTAAACACTCTTCTACATCTGAAGCAATAGCACATTAAAATAATGTCTATACTACTAATTATTTTATGTTAATGTTATAAATGCATATTCTCAGTTACATGTGAATGCTAAATTTGACATACCTCTGGTATACCTGAGCCACAGGCGTAAGGGGCAAACATCCGTACCAAAGATGCAGCAAGTGCAGCAAAAATGAGAGCCCACACAATGTAGAAAAGGTAGGAAATTATATATGGGCCCACCCCTTCTCTTGACTGACTGAAAACTTCTGGCCATGTCCACCACTAAAATGAAATACATACCCATAAGAACAACCACCAATTCTCCAAAACATGCAGGTACAAATTAGTATCAAAGTATTTTAATGGCAATAAGGCTATTAAATAGGGGTAACAGAATGAAGTAAACATAAATTATGTGATACTGAATGAATTACATTGGGATTAGCATGCCACATAACTGCTATACAACATAAATATTTATATGCTTTGCAGATATGGCCAGATGTAGGGTATATACAAATAAAATACCGATTACTATGCTTCCTTTGATTCTGCAATTTAATTTGTGATCACTTTTTAGTGTAGCTCATCAACCCTAGATGACATTTTCTGATTCCAAAAATATACAGCACAAATTATCTGTGTGAACTATAGAACAGCCAGCACAGGCCCTTTCAAGCAACAGGAAATACAAACTACTACTTCCCAGAATATTTATTCTTTAATGAAATGTGTCATAAATAATATATCTTTTGTGAACAGCCAGGCTAGTGTCCCTGTGTTGTTCTCTCCGTCAATAGATGACAGCACTTTTGCTACTCCGGTTTACCAATTTGCCGCCTCATTCACATCCACTACTCCCTGTTCTGCACTCATAGGCAGCACACCGCGACTGGTACATGCGGCGCTCAGGAACCACAGCACAGCGTAAGTGTCGTGACATCATTTGTATATTTCCCTACCCAGGCAGTCGTCCGTAGTACTGTTGGGTGCCACTTGCACATTAACGTAGGTTTCACAGCACCTAGCCCGACCGGCGGTTTCGAAATGTTTTTAAAAGTTTTTAAAAAATTTTAGGGAAAAATATTTTTCATTGTTTTTTGTGTGTTATGGTGTGCGACAATTATTTCCCGTCTTTTACTACTTCCAGTACGACACCTGAGGATGGGCTTATAACAGTCCGAAACTGGTCGTGTGAAAATAAATTTACAACTGAAGCGGTATTTTCAATCTCTGCTATAATGCTCAGTTACGGATGTTCTTCCAACAGGATTGCTTAAGTACGGTATTCCCAACATGGATGCATAAACTGATTCAATAAATTTTTCTAAATTCCTAGACAACCACATTTTTTGTAAACTAAAATTTTGAGAATATTCATGGTCCATGCTGAAAACCAAAATGGCTAAGATACCAGCCATTTCCAGGTAATTGTGTAGTTTCTGAAATAACACTTTGTTCACATGCCAGTCCTAAAGCTCTCCAATGTCACCCAGTCAGCAGCCTGTGTCTGGTACTGGTTGAGTTAACAAGCATGTAACATCTATGCTCTTGATATATGCTCATGTTATAATGATAAACAGTTTGTTTGTGGAAATACGTCGCACCTGCACTGCAAAAACTGAATAATGCCAACATTTAAGATTTTTCAAGTGATTTTTGCAAGTCAAGTTTACGAATATTTCGAATGAATTGCATTGTGGTTCATTCAAGACAACTGTCATTGTCATTCGAACAAGCTATTGTTGAGCATTGTGACTTAATTAATGACTGAAGAAGGTTAACTATTGCAGTGTACTTCTGACAGATTTCTGTAAGCCAGTACTGTATGTGGACTGTGATGTTTTAGGGAAACATGAACAGTGTTTTGTGCCACACTTTATAACTTAGTCTCATGACTTGGTAGAACTACCACTGATTGTTGGACAGTGCTTCTTTAATGTGCATTTTGATCATTTTGCAATTTGTATGAGTACTTCTGGCACTGAGCTTTTTGTTATTTGTGAGAGCTGACCTGACTGTACAAGCTAATATTTTTCACAATGTAAGGAAACTGTTCATCGTCCAAACAGTATAACTTTGAAGGTAATATAGCGTGAAAAAGTGCAACCTAAATTGTGGTATTCCATTCCATTATGACAGATGCAGCAACAGTAGATAAACGAGTCAAATGAGTGAACAGTCCCTGTTACAATTATGTAATTGTTTTATTACTTTATTTCATGTGGTTAACAGGTCATTACAATGGTTGAACGCTGAAAACATTGAGTATGGGACCCATTTGTCATGTAAAATAGCAGTGGAAAACACCCCCATCATAAACTACAAGTTATGTAGGGGAACTCATAGCAGAAGGAAGAGCAGCTGCAGCAATAATTACAAGTTTAAAACCATCCAACATTTTTCTGGTTATAAATGTGTACCTACCACTGCACTGGCTCTTCCTTCTGCTCTGTACTCCCCTACATTAACTTTTAGTTTATGACTAGTGTGTCCACCACTGTTTTACACAACAACTGGATCCCATACTTAACACTTTCAGCATACAACTAATATGATGGGTGTGCTAACCGTGTGAAACACATAACTGGAATTAATAAAACAATTACACAACTGCATTTGAATCACTAAATTGTGGTGATGAGTACATTTTTTTGAGCAAACAGCATCAAATGCTGACTAAGATTTTCAGCTTCAAGTCAACAGATAGAAGTGTTGCTGAAGAAGTGATTGAGACTACTAAATTAGGACGCCGCTTTGTAGTGTGTGGTGCACGTGCAGGTGAGGAGCACATCGCAGTGCAAGTGTTATGTTAATGAATTCACATGTGTGTTTGGAACAGTGACAAGCATACTGGTGGACAAAAAATCTATGAACTTGTGAACAGGTAAAGAGTGACTTTGGGAAGCATGAACTGGAGGTTGCTGTGGCAGTGAACAGTGTACACATTCCATGTGGCACAAATGAAATAAACTAAACAGGACTGTCTCTTCAAATGAATGATGATAAAAGGACAGTGTAGCAACAAACCTATGCCACCACAGGGAGAGGAATTCAGTCTATTAAGGATGAGGAAGTTGTGCCATTCTGGAACAACCATAAGCCAATAAGGAGTCCCACCCTGGAATTTTGGAATTCAGTAGTAAACACTGCAGACTAACGTGGAAGTGCAATGAGCTGATGTGGGAGTTACGAGCAGAAGCAGAAAGCAGATGGCAGCTACAGGCTGTAGCAGCAACTGGCACTGGGACTGGGACAATTAAAAGGTAAAGTATTCTGGTTACTGAGTGTAATAAAACATTTACCAAAATGAGAGATGATGAGAGAGAATACTGTGCTTAATAATGAAGGACAGGTGATAAAAATCAAGAGTAAGGCTAATGATGATCATATGATTGAAGATACGAAAGAAGAGGTAAAATTAATTGAGGAAAAATGTAACAATTCAAAATGAACTTTATGATGAGAGTGGGCTTAGATCAAGGCTAGATTCATCTTCATATAACGAGATAAATAAAAGTCATGTTATGACTTTAGATCAATATTAGGGGTGCTCATGTAAAGTCCGAGTAAAAAACTAGATGAAAACAGCAGTGAGTTAGATTTAAAGTTACACAGTATACCAGTGCAAGTAATGGACTGTAGTCCAATTAAATTCAGGGATGCTGAGGGAACTGGATTTGGAAATGAGATGCTAGTAGTCAATGAGTTCTGCTATTTGGGCGGAAAAATAACATAAAATGGTTAAAGTACAGACAATATAAAATGCAAACTAGCAATAGCAAGGAAAATGTTTCTGGGAAAGAGGAATTGGTTAACATTGAATAAGGTCATTTTGTATTGTTGCGAAATAGGGGAGATAGTGCCACAGACATGATACGTGAACTGGAGTGGCAGTCACTAAAACAAAGGCATTTTTCGTTGTGACGGGATCTTCTCATGAAATTTCAAACCCCAGTTTTCTCCTCCGATTGTAAAAACATTCTGTTGGCACCCACATACATATGGAGCAATGATTGTCACAATAAGATACATCAGGGCACGCACTGAAGAATTTAGGTGCTCGTTATTCCCGTGTGCCATTCAAGATTGGAACAGAAGAGGACCAGCTTGAAGGTGGTTCATTGAACCCTCTGCGAGGCACTTTATTGTGAGTAAGCAGAGTAATCACATAGATGTAGATAATTTTAAATGTCAGGAAATTTTTCTGTAGATATTTGTCTTGAGTGCAGCCTTGTATGGATGTAAAAGGAGAATAATAAACAGTTCATAAATGAAGACTGTCTAAGCTTTTGAAATGTGTTACTATAGAAGCATGTTGAAGATTAGCTGCGTAGATAGCATTACTATTGAATCAAATTGAGCTAGCAGTTCATAGTACATCTTGTCTAAAAGAAGATATTCACTGATATAATACATTCTGAAGCATCAAGGAATTATTTATTGGTTAGGGAGAGAAATGTGGAGAGTAAAAATTCTGAGGTATGACCAAGGTGTGACTACAGTACACAGGTTCAAATGAATGTAGGTTGCAGCAGGTACACTAACACAAGGAAGCTTTAACAGAACAGACTATGGATGCAGCACCCTTCTCCGTTTGACGGTGGTTTTGAGTATAAAATAAACAGACGACTCTGGTGACAATAAATACTGGTCCCCTATCTTCCCTGCTTGACTTGGCACAGACCATGCATCAGCACACATCACCTTGACTCACTGCTATGGCCACTCTTGTCACTGCTGCAGCACTGGTTACCGTATTTAATTGAATCTAAGCCACACTTTTTTGAAGTTTTTGTAATCCAGAAAACCGCCTGCGGCTTAGAATCGAGGGCAAAGTAAGCGGAAGTTCTAAAAAATATTGGTAAGTGCCGCCACAACTAACTTCTGCCGTCGAATATATGTAGCGCTACATAGGCATGCTTTGCAAGCACAAGATAAATACTGGAGCCAAAACCTCTGCGTCAGTAAATAAATTAAAAAAAAGGTGGAAGACGAGCTTTTTTCTCTGCCCCGAGTTTTGACCATTGCATTTTCATACTTTATCCAAAGAAGTAAATACTAATTCCATATTGTTCATCTTCGAATGTGGCAGCATTTCAATGTACTACGAAAATCCGACTGGCAAGACTGTTTGGGATGTTTGTCAACATGGTCAACTCTACGTTCTGAATTTTTTTCCTACCTGTGAGAAGAGATGGTTGCAAATAGGGACTTTTATGAATTATGAATCACATGCAGTATTCTCTTCACCATAAGAATAATACGAATATAAACATTTTGCCATGTATTCTTTCGTGTTTGCTGCTATCTCATTTAAATCGTGTCGGCCTAATAAACTACGAAACTAGAGTCAGACAACAGCAAACGCGGAAGAATATACATATCATGTCATGTCTATATTCATATTATTCTTATGCCTAATAGTGATACAGTCAGAAATGAAGCATGGCAATTGACTAGATTTTTAAATCTAAGACGACTCTAATTTCTGTGCAGAATGTAATGTACGAAAGAGGCGTCTGCAAAGATTTTCAAACGGAGAAAATTTTTCGCTAAACTCTCGTTCAAAACATCTTGTATCATATGCAGTCTATTATTTGGTTCTTGTTGATCATTATCAAAGAAAGCAGCAAAGAAAACAAATAGCAGTCTCTTGCCATTGTTTCGCTAATGAGACGATTCCTCTTTTTTTTTTATTTTAAGCGGTGGTAGCGTGCACAAAAGCAAGCCATGCCAGGTCGTAAACACTCATTATCAGAGTGCGACAAACAATGCATGACAGTACAATAATGTATTTTCAGCTTAGAGTGACGTAAACACCTATAACAAAAATAAGCAATCAATTCAAACCAGACGAAGCACGTGAAAAAGGAAGGGTACACGTATAAATACGGACGGAGCGCCTGATGCATAGCAATGGCTACCTGGTAAAGCTTAACTGCTAAGCGTAAAACTCGAACCGAACTACTGTAGCTGTATCGTCATTCATTCGACCTAAATTGTGTCGAATATTACTATGGACCAACTTTGTTTCGATTTGGAGGTGCGGCCTAAAACATTTCTCCCCCCTCGAATTTCGAGTCTCAAATTTCAGGTGTGGCTTAGATTCGAGTAAATACGGTACTTTTTGTGTTTTGACATGTCTCTTAACACATTTCATTAAACTGAATATTGCACCTATCAGATTGGAACCACTTGAAACTCTCCTTCCCTCCATTGCACAGCACACAATCATGCTTTGAGTCCACAGCCAGAACCCTTGCATACTATCTATATTTACATACATACTCCACAAGCCACTGTATGGTGTACGCTGGAGGGTACCTTGTAACACTACTGGTCATTTCCTTTCCTGTTACACTCGCAAACAGATTGAGGGAAAAATTACTTACGGTCTGTGCAGCTCCATATGAGCCCTAATTTCTCTTATCTTCATGGTACTAAGGTGTAACATAAGTTGTCAACAGTAGATTCGTTCTGCAAGCAGCTTCAAATGCCAGTTTTTTTGTTTTTTTTTTAATTTTCAATAGTGCTCTAAAAAGGAATGTTATCTTCTTTGAAGGGCTTCCAATTTTAGCTCACGAAGCATCTGTAACACTCACATGATAACTGATTTCAGTAACAAATCTAGCAATGCACTTCTGAATTGCTCCAATGTATTCCTGTAATCTGACCCGGTGGGGATCCCAAACACTAGCTGTACTTGATAATAGGTCACACTAGTGTTCTGTAAGCTGTCCCCTTTACAGATAAACCACATTTTCCTAAAATTCCCCAAATAAACCCAAGTCAATCAGTCACCTTTCCTACTACTGTCTTTCTGTGTTCATTCCAGTTCATATCGGTTGGTTTACAACATTATGCCTACATATTTAATCAATGTAACCATGTCAAGCTACACACTACTAATGGCATATTCAAACAATATGGGTTGTTCTTCCCAGTAATCTGCAACTACTTAAATTTTTTCTACATTTGGAGCAAGCTGCCATTCATTACACCAACTAGAAATTTTGCCAACGTCATCTTTTAACTTCCTACAGTCACTCAACAATGATACCACACAGGATCATCCAGCAAACTGTCACAAACTGCTGCTCATCCTGAGCATCAGATCATTTATGTATGTAGATAATAAGATCATTCCTACACACTTCCATGGGGCACTCCTGATGATACCCTTATGTGTAATGAACACTCTCATTCGAGGACAATGTACTGCATTCTGGTGCTTAAGAGATCTTTGAGACACACACATATCTGGAGACTTAGTCTGTATGCTCATGTATTCATTAACAGTGTGCAGTGGGGCACCGCACCAAATGTTTTCCGGAAATCCAGGAATATGGAATCTGCTTGTTGCACTCTTAACAATATGCAGTGCATAAGCAAATTTCATAACTTAAAGCTCTGCAGATTTAATCAGGAACTTCTATCGGCAGACACAGATGAATTCTTTGCACTAACACACTGGGTAGCCAGTCTAAATAAAGGTCACCAGGTTCACTTTTATCTGTGGGATATAGTTAAACTTCTCACAACTTCAAAGTTAATTATTAAAGCCCTGTATCTAACTACTCTCTGAAAGACAAACATCTTATCACTAGACTGTAAAATGAATCCGCTAGTCACACAGTAATACCACACTGAAATTTCCTAATGAACAATTCCACAGTCATGAACTGGAAAAAAAAAACAGAGAGAGAGAGAGAGAGAGAGAGAGAGAGAGAGAGAGTGTGTGTGTGTGTGTGTGTGTGTGTGTGTGTGTGTGTGTGTGTGTGGAGGGGGGGGGGGGAGGGGGGGAGTTCCTCAGCAAAATTTTACGCCCATAAAGGGTTTGAATGGTTTGTAAATTTTTCTATACTGTAAAAGTAACTTCACCTATACGTAAGAATCTTTATTCTCTTAAATAAGAACTGTACAACAAAAGCTCTGCACAGAGAGCCCATGACTGCCATCTAAACCCAACATGGGCTGCCACCAGATTCCTCAGTTTCGTGAGCTCCAAAGTGCTCCACGAAATAGTTATATCTACCCTTTCAACTAATCATACTTGGGAACACAAACCAGGAATCTCGATTTGCTATTTCATATTCCTGATAAAAGCACATCCGTAAGATGCTCCTACCTACTAGGACTCTCAAAACTTTCTTTCCAACAGGTACCATACGCAACATCTGTTATCTGAAGTCACAAACCACCAAGCCTGCTTAGTAATCTCTGACCACTACACATTTAGGATGATTAGCACAAGACCAGCCTGTCACCTTTAGAATGGCCAAAACACCCTCCCTCATGCTGCCATAAAATTGCCCTGGCAAGCACAATAGAGCATGAACACACAAGAGCTACCAAAAAAGGCGCACAAAAAATTACACTTAAATAAATATTTTGTCTGGAATGAGAAACACCATGGCATTGAAACTGGATACTATATGAAGCAACAGACAAACAGCATTCATTTGTGCTGTTTTATTAGTTTCTGGATTCTCACTGGACATTTTTTAAGATGGAAAGTAGGGAGCATAGCAACAAATAAAGATATAATAGTAACATACCACTGTAGTCTTAATGAGTAGCCCAGTAACAACTCATACACAGATCAGATCTTACATTGCATGTAATGTTAACATCAAACGCAAAAAGTAGCTAGCTGTCTACAACTTTGAAAAATTACCTGTGAGCAGTTGCCATTATCAAATGTTGTCTCATTAGATGACCAACAACACTGTTCACGATTGAGCCAAAATGCCTGGGGGCAAATTCCGTATTTCAGATCTGACATCCAGCTTGCTCCGATATCTATCACACCGGCTACCACACCTGTAAACACACCTACAAGCAGCACACAGACCCAACCTGACCATGCATCATGTGCTCCTTTTATTAAGTCACATATTGAATCTTGCTTCTTTTTCACAATGTACCGGTGACGCATTCTGTCACGTGCAATGTCTCGCTGCCAGTCAATCGTGTGGAAATCATCATACTGGCCGATGCCTGGGATGTCATCGGCATCACCTGCAACTAAGAACACCATGTTTAATAATTATGTCACCTGAGACAATACATAATTCTTCCACTGTAACATAAATAATTGCTTTATTGTCACGGTTTTACTATACTGCAGTATTATTACTGATTTCCATGTTGCAACAATCACGTTTTCCAAAATGAACTTTTTTCATTGCAACCTAGAAACTAAATCTATTCATTTCTTGTTTTAATAAGAACATGAGCCAAGACATGTCACTAATCACTGGAATAAAAAATGCACTGACAAAATGAATGAAGCTTATTCTTGTAGAAAATGAAAATTATGAAGTTATTAATTACATATTGTCTAACTAAATAAACATGAACAAAAGCATATGCCACCACAGATTTCAACATCATCAGCCTTTTATTGTTAATAGCAAAGCAATTCACCAGTAATGAGAGATTTGCAAGCAAATCAGAATCATCAACCTTTTATTGTTAACAGAAAAGCAATTCAACAGTAATCAGGGATTTGCAAGCAAATGAGAGGTATAAGGAAAAGATCCTTGTGAAAGTAAAGCTTGCCATAAACAATAGCTTCATGTTTTTAAAATAACATGCCTTTTACCAAAAGCAGAGAATGCTGAATGCAAATCAGACACAGCAAGACATTTCCAAGAATACTCCCCATCAGTAATTTCACTCAACACTCACCTTGAGGTTCCACGAACGTGACTGCACCTTTAAAAAACAAAGGCTAATTTCTAACACAATATTAAGAGGCAACATATCACACAACTAATCTAATAGAACAAAAAAAAGGCACTCCAATAGTTAAGCTGCATAAACGATAGCTATTCTAGTTAGTAATGTAACTTTTGTCACAAAAATATTAAAGCATATTAAGATGTTTTGTTACAGTTTAGCCCCAAAATCCACAACCCAACTTCTAACACTGAATATGCATTAAGATGCATGATTAGAAGAATATTTTGAGTAGAGTGTGTGCTGTGGGTGGGCCATATCTTATGATTTGGCATGATTTAACTTCAAATATATTTATACAGTTAGTCACAAGCACTTCTCAACATATTTTTTTCAGTTTTGTTGTCACTATGAAAATCAAGCCAACCTGAATGATTTATCAAAAAAGATTGTTAGTTAGGGTTTCTATGATTATAGTTTGATTTCAAATATTCTTAAAAACTTGTTAGTTTTAATCATATTGACTGATGCTTCGATTTTGTCTTTCAGAAGACAATTTTAACTCCTACACAAACAACAGTATTGCCATTTTATTACCTGCTCTTACAAAATTTCCAGGCCCTTGCTTTATCTTTATTCATACAGAAATGCATTGTCAAATATACATCTTACACACACACACACACACACACACACACACACACACACACACACACACACACACACACACACACACACACCCCACGCAAAATGTTTTCTGTAGTGATACTCTGTGCCAATAGCTTTTCTTCAGTTCCCTGAATAGAATCATATGCAGAGGTTATACACTAACATAGGGGTATCCGTGCTGGACCTTCAAGTGAATTAAATAATAATGCACACTACAAAAATTACTATATTAAACTGTTAATACAAACTGTCTTCTAGGTGTAGATGTGAATTGCTTATAAATTAAGTAATGAAAATACTTTACAAGTCTTGATAAAACACTTACCATCTGGATGACCCGAGTATTTAATCGCAGATACTTGAAAAAGGAAAAAAAGGGAAACACAAAATAAGGATTGAAACAGAAAATAACATGCAATTCAAACAAAACAGATGCAAAAAATGTAAATAAATACTTCTAAGTGTCAGAAAGCAAGTGAAGTAACCACTTATCCTCCGAAAATTATATGGGAACCCATACTATTACAGCATAGTGTTTGCTTTTACCACCACTGATCCTAAAAAATGTAAATCCAGTAAGGTTTATACATAAGAACTTTTAACTACTGAAAAAACAAAACCGTTTCCCTGGATACACACCCATAAACCAAAATACACTTACTGCTCAAAATAAAATGCATACTACCTGCTCATATTATTTTCACTTTTGCAAAAGTATATTTTTAGGCTTTTGGGCTCATAAACAGCTGAAGAAATCTCCTGTAGTGATTTCTTTTATAATGTAAATACAGAAAAATCCAAGACACAAATTTGCAGCATAATGAGACAATGAGTGAGGTAAATACTATCAAACAATTACAGGTTTTTGGAAGAAGAAGCTATTGGTAACCTGGCTACATCAGATATAATCTTATAATAATAATCTTCATGACGTTTAATATTCCATACAAAGAAAGCTTGGGGAAAATACCATATACAAGAGAAATATCTGCTTCATTGGGTATTTACAATTCAGGGCATTTAGTAGTATTGTAGCCATTTTATAACCATGTACATTTCAGTACATTAATGGATATGAACAACTTTAAAATGAATATCATAGAAAACAAGTGACTAACAACTATATGTAGGGTGCTAACAGAGTAAAATACATAGTTTTCTCGAATTTTTATAATATGCTTAATGATTAAATCTTTCCAAAACAAAGTCCAACTTAATAAATCTATGCAAAAATACAGTCCTACTGGTACACAGACATGATAGTTATGAGAAGCTTTCGACAACATTAAATACACCTCCTCATAATACTGAGCATTTGAAATTTAAGATTCTTTCAGGAGACTGTAAGACAGAGGAAATCGTCCAGAAAATCGTTTTCCTATCCATTTTATCTGGAACTTGCTGGCAGTATATATTCATTTTCTCATTCATATGAAACATTAAATGATGTATGCTGCACATATTTACCCCCCACCCCCCCACCCCCCCCACCCCCCCCGCAAAAAAACTGACATGAATGTAATGAAGTCACAATACCCAAGCAGAACACTAACATTTTTTTCGCACAGATTCACAGGTGATCTACAGCCTACCTTCTGTAAACTATTTCTGAATGAATGAATGAATAAACTGTATACAAATGGCTGCACATTATTTAAGAAGCATAAACTCGCCAAGACTTTTCTGGAGGGAAAACTGATCCAACACGTTTTGTTTATCAGACTAATTTAAAAACAACAGCACACACATACCCACACTAACCAAAAAAAAAGGAAACAGGCCAGTAGACCAGAATAATTTTATCTTCAAGCAGCTTCTCATGCAAAATTAGATTTGTGGCACAGAATAAACGAAGATACTGCGTTCAAAACAAAATGCAATATGCACTGTACATAAACAGGCGAACATGGAAATAGCAAGAAGCAGGAAAAGAAGAGGTAGCGTAAGCCATAGCTATGTGAAGCGAAATGATATCCAACATGTAAATAATTTATACATACGAAAAAGGAAAATAGATGCTTACAGTGTGATGCTGCCAATTCATCTTGATGAATGGAGCGTTCAGTTACAGTTCCTGTCGTTGTAATGTCAATCATCTCATCATCTGAACTAATTGATGCAGATCGAAACTGTTGTCCGTTTACGAGTTGTTGCTACAAACAAAACAAGGGGATAAATACGTACACATAATAAACATAGAACTGTCATTAATGAAAGAATTGAGGTTACGTACTTGGTCATCAACCGCATGATAAGAAGTGGGAAAACTCATTGGTATGGCCGCATTGCCTCTTAAAGGCGCCTTTTCCATGGCTTAAACTGCAATGAACTCTGTGAAAGATACGAAGAAATTAGCGAAATGTATCAAGTATACGCAATGACATCAGACTTGACAAAAGCATCATGGCGACGTCTGACATGCAGACGACGCATCACATTTCTTACAAATGAAAATAAACTTTCTCCTGTTTAAGTCTTCCTTACCATCTTAGATGTTTTTTTTGTTCCTATTCAATCAATGAAATTTATGGTATCAAATTCACTATTCTTTTCGTCAATATGCTTTATAAACTTCTACAAATCACCACCTTTTGCCCCAGGCAAACTGTCTCGTTACGCGATCATATGTTTCCCACGTAGGTCACATATATGACTGAATAGTGATACTGTTTTCAAATAAAGTAAAACAAATGGCAACAATAAATAAGATTTTAAAATTATTTTTAAAAATTGTCCATAATTTTTTCCGGTGTATAATGAGAAAATTCCCGGAATAGAAGTACAACGAATCATATAGTAGAGAGGCAAAGTATTTTACTAATCCACTTGCAGAAGATGTGGCAACATGAAGGTATTTTGAACCTTCCAATGTGGCAGTGTCATTTTTTTTGTTTTAATTCAGTTATATTGAATATATAAAATCGGTATTCTGTCAGTAAGTTCAATATTGAGCTCACTTCATTTGTTCAACCCCGCTAGCTGTAGCATTGCAAGAACGCGCTTCAAATCAGTAAACAAATCGCTGTGCATTTTTCACTTTTGCAGAGTTGTCTGGTGTGATTGACTGTAATCATTCTAATGAGGGAGCAGTTTTTTTAACCTCAAAAACATAATTTTTATGTTAAGGCCAATTCACCTTGACCGCTACGTCACGTCGAAACGTGAATTTCAATTAGCGGGATTCGTATTCAATGGACCGTCACGTCAAGATTTCTCGCGAACACAGTTATGACGGTTTTGTTGTCTGCTGAAATCGGAAGTATTTTAAACCATGGGAGAATGTCACGAAGTTGCTGAAAGAAGCTGAACAGGAAACTCTTGAAGAAAGACGTAAACTATCCCAAGGAAGTCTATTAACCAAGTTTCAAGAACCGGCTGCGCAAACTCATGTTATAGCAGTGGATTCTGCGCTTTTGTACCTCCTTAACCCTCCTAGAACCACTGGGGTCAATATGACCCCATAAACACATTTGAAATATATACCCCCTTGTTTTCAAAACCATTATTTTCAAAATTAATGGCTTTATCTCCCTAAGTTGCTGTTACGTAATGACACATTGTTCAGTTTTACACTTGCAACATATTAAAATTTCTTTATGGGTACTGAGTGGTACTGAATACCACTGGGGTCAGCATGACCCAAATCTAAATTTTTCTTTTGTTACTTGAATATAAAATTATGAAAACTGAATGGCGAATGTTATATTGAACAGACATTATACTAAACACCTGCAATAATGAAACTAACATTTCCCACTTATTATTTACACCTATTGTTGCCACTTCTTGCCTCAGCCGTTGCTGTGTATTGCCTCAGTTCTTGCTAGTGTTTCTCAACGTGCACAAGAATTGCATTATGACTAGAAAACAATTGAGTAGTGCTGAAATACAAGCACTTTTGAATGAAGAAGAGACATTAGGGGATATACCATCTGATAACGATGAAGAGATTGATGCTATTATTTCTGGAGGTAGTGAATCAACTGAAGATTCTGATGAAGATGTTGGGGATTTGGAAACTGTACTTCCTGAAGCTGCTGACATCTCAAATTAGAATGTTTTCAAGTAAGTACTGTATGTATAATCTACCATACGTTTGCAAAAACTTTAAAGATTGTACTAATAATAATAATAATAATAATATGTAAGTACATATGTAAAATAGTAATCCCATTTTTTCAGGTCGAGAAATGGAAATGAAATATGGGGAAAAGTCCTGTTAGATTTCATGGGAGACAGCCAGCACGAAATACGAGGGTTAGAACTTAAATAGTGGCAACTATTTATTCACAACCGATACAAAAGATTCACATGTTTGCTCCTGTTACTGTCTTTCAAAGTAGTCATCAGCATTGTGTAGCACCCGTTGCCAGCGATGTGGAGGGCGTAGTATACCGTTAGCAGAGCCTGTTCTGTTGATGGTATGAATGGAGCAGTCTACTGCCTGTCGAACCTCTGGAACAGTTCTGAAGCGAATACCACGAAGTGGTTCTTTTATCTTCAGAATCAAATCAAAGTCACAAGGACTTAAGTCCGGAGAGTATGGTGGATGGTACAGTACTTCCCAGTCCCACCAACCGAACAGAGCAGCCACAGCTCGCGCTGTATGCGCCAGCGCATTCTCGTGCAAAATGATGGGTGGGTTGCGCAGAAAGTGTCACCGCTTCTTTCGCAATGCTGGTTAAAGGTGATGCTCCAAAAATGAACAGTAATACTGTGCACTGACGGTCTGCCATGGAGGAACGTAATGCATTAGGATAACACCATCACAGTCGTACACGAGAATCACCATGATTTTAGACCGCTCCATTCGCACCATCAACAGAACAGGCTCTGCTAACGGCATACTATTCCTCCCACATTTCTAGAAATGGATTCTACACAACGTTAGTGACTAATTTGAAGGACAGTAACAAGTGCACACATGTAACTCTTTTGTATCGGTTGTGAATATATAGTTGCCACTATTTAAGTTCCAGGCCTCATAATGAAGATGGCTCCAGCTCACATGAGGCATACTGTAAGAAACGTAAATACTGTGCAGTCAGCATTTGAATATTTTATGAAGCCCAGCATTCTCCAGATTATTTCGAAAAGGATGAACAAAGAAGATAACATTACTTTCGGTAAGAAATGGACAGATCTTTATAGAGAAGAATCTGAATGCATTCTTGGACTGCTTATTCTTCCGGGAGTGTGCAAAGGTAACAATGAGGGTGTATTGAATTTACGGAATGAAGAGCATGGCCGATCTATTTTCAATAGTTCTATGGCTAGGAACTGCTTTACAGAAATATCATGCTGTATTCGGTTTTATGATGCTCAGCACCGGCGACAGAATTGTAGTTCTGATAAATTGGCTCCAATGAGGGATTTATTTGAACAGTGAGTAAGCACATTACATGATGCATACGAACCACACGAGAAAATTACAGTTGATGAACAACTGGTAACTTTTAGGGGTAGGTGTCAATTTCGCTAGTACATCCCCTCAAAACCTGGAAAGTATGATATAAAGATATGGGCTGCATGTGATAGCACTAATTACTATGTCACACACCTGCAGGTGTACACAGGAAAGGGTGAAGGCCAGCCTAGAGAAATAAATCAGGGAAAAAGAGTAGTGTTAGAATTGACAGAACATTTATCCAGGAGTGGTAGAAATATCACAACAGATAATTTCTTTACAAGTTTGGAGTTGGCAAAGGAACTAGAACGAAAATAAATGACTCTGCTAGGAAGTCTAAGAAAAAGTCGTTGTGAACTATCTGCAGAATATATCGAAGCAAGGGGAAGAACTGCAGCTTCATGTCTATTCAGATTCCAGGTATCTGCTACAATAGTCCCCCATTGCCCAAAAAAGGTAAGATAGTGACGTTGCCCCCCCCCCCCCATGAACCATGGACCTTGCCATTGGTGGGGAGGCTTGCGTGCCTCAGCGATACAGATAGCCGTACCGTAGGTACAACCACAACGGAGGGGTATCTGTTGAGAGGCCAGACAAACGTGTGGTTCCTGAAGAGGGGCAGCAGCCTTTTCAGTAGTTGCAAGGGCAACAGTCTGGATGATTGACTGATCTGGCCTTGTAACAATAACCAAAACGGCCTTGCTGTGCTGGTACTGCGAACGGCTGAAAGCAAGGGGAAACTATGGCCGTAATTTTTCCCGAGGGCATGCAGCTTTACTGTATGATTAAATGATGATGGCATCCTCTTGGGTAAAACATTCCGGAGGTAAAATAGTCCCCCATTCGGATCTCCGGGCGGGGACTACTCAAGAGGATGTCGTTATCAGAAGAAAGAAAACTGGCATTCTACGGATCGGAGCGTGGAATGTCAGATCCCTTAATCGGGCAGGTAGGTTAGAAAATTTAAAAAGGGAAATGGATAGGTTAAAGATAGATATTGTGGGAATTAGTGAAGTTCGGTGGCAGGAGGAACAAGACTTCTGGTCAGGTGACTACAGGGTTATAAACACAAAATCAAATAGGGGTAATGCAGGAGTAGGTTTAATAATGAATAGGAAAATAGGAATTCGGGTAAGCTACTACAAACAGCATAGTGAACGCATTATTGTGGCCAAGATAGATACAAAGCTCACACCTACTACAGTAGTACAAGTTTATATGCCAACTAGCTCTGCAGAGGACGAAGAAATTGAAGAAATGTATGATGAAATAAAAGAAATTATTCAGATAGTGAAGGGAGACGAAAATTTAATAGTCATGGGTGACTGGAATTCGAGTGTAGGAAAAGGGAGAGAAGGAAACGTAGTAGGTGAATATGGATTGGGGCTAAGAAATGAAAGAGGAAGCCGCCTGATAGAATTTTGCACAGAGCACAACTTAATCATAGCTAACACTTGGTTTAAGAATCATGATAGAAGGTTGTATACATGGAAGAACCCTGGAGATACTAAAAGGTATCAGATAGATTATATAATGGTAAGACAGAGATTTAGGAACCAGGTTTTAAATTGTAAGACATTTCCAGGGGCAGATGTGGACTCTGACCACAATCTATTGGTTATGACCTGTAGATTAAAACTGAAGAAACTGCAAAAAGGTGGGACTTTAAGGAGATGGGACCTGGATAAACTGAAAAAACCAGAGGTTGTACAGAGTTTCAGGGAGAGCATAAGGGAACAATTGAAAGGAATGGGGGAAAGAAATACAGTAGAAGAAGAATGGGTAGCTCTGAGGGATGAAGAAGTGAAGGTGGCAGACGATCAAGTAGGTAAAAAGAAGAGGGTTAGTAGAAATCCTTGGGTAACAGAAGAAATATTGAATTGAACTGATGAAAGGAGAAAATATAAAAATGCAGTAAATGAAGCAGGCAAAAAGGAATACAAACGTCTCAAAAATGAGATCGACAGGAAGTACAAAATGGCTAAGCAGGGATGGCTAGAGGACAAATGTAAGGATGTAGAGGCTTATCTCACTAGGGGTAAGATAGATACTGCCTACAGGAAAATTAAAGAGACCTTTGGAGATAAGAGAACCACATGTATGAACATCAAGAGCTCAGATGGAAACCCAGTTCTAAGCAAAGAAGGGAAAGCAGAAAGGTGGAAGGAGTATATAGAGTGTCTATACAAGGGCGATGCACTTGAGGACAATATTATGGAAATGGAAGAGGATGTAGATGAAGATGAAATGGGAGATACGATACTGCGTGAAGAGTTTGACAGAGCACTGAAGGACCTGAGTCGAAACAAGGCCCCCGGAGTAGACAACATTCCATTGGAACTACTGACGGCCTTGGGAGAGCCAGTCCTCACAAAACTCTACCATCTGGTGAGCAAGATGTATGAAACAGGCGAAATACCCTCAGACTTCAAGAAGAATATAATAATTCCAATCCCAAAGAAAGCAGGTGTTGACAGATGTGAAAATTACCGAACAATCAGTTTAATAAGCCACAACTGCAAAGTACTAACACGAATTCTTTACAGACGAATGGAAAAACTAGTAGAAGCTAACCTCGAGGAAGATCAGTTTGGATTCCGTAGAAATACTGGAACACGTGAGGCAATACTGACCTTACGACGTATCTTAGAAGAAAGATTAAGGAAAGGCAAACCTACGTTTCTAGCATTTGTAGACTTAGAGAAAGCTTTTGACAATGTTGACTGGAATACTCTCTTTCAAATTCTAAGGGTGGCAGGGGTAAAATACAGGGAGCGAAAGGCTATTTACAACTTGTACAGAAACCAGATGGCAGTTATAAGAGTTGAGGGACATGAAAGGGAAGCAGTGGTTGAGAAGGGAGTAAGACAGGGTTGTAGCCTCTCCCCGATGTTATTCAATCTCTATATTGAGCAAGCAGTAAAGGAAACAAAAGAAAAATTTGGAGTAGGTATTAAAATCCATGGAGAAGAAATAAAAACTTTGAGGTTCGCCGATGACATTGTAATTCTGTCAGAGACAGCAAAGGACTTGGAAGAGCAGTTGAACGGAATGGATGGTGTCTTGAAGGGAGGATATAAGATGAACATCAACAAAAGCAAAACGAGGATAATGGAATGTAGTCGAGTTAAGTTGGGTGATGCTGAGGGTATTAGATTAGGAAATGAGACACTTAAAGTAGTAAAGGAGTTTTGCTATTTGGGGAGCAAAATAACTGATGATGGACGAAGTAGAGAGGATATAAAATGTAGACTGGCAATGGCAAGGAAAGCGTTTCTGAAGAAGAGAAATTTGTTAACATCGAGTATAGATTTAAGTGTCAGGAAGTTATTTCTGAAAGTATTTGTATGGAGTGTAGCCATGTATGGAAGTGAAACATGGACGGTAAATAGTTTGGACAAGAAGAGAATAGAAGCTTTTGAAATGTGGTGCTACAGAAGAATGCTGAAGATTAGATGGGTAGATCACATAACTAATGAGGAAGTATTGAATAGGATTGGGGAGAAGAGAAGTTTGTGGCACAACTTGACTAGAAGAAGGGATCGGTTGGTAGGACATGTTCTGAGGCATCAAGGGATCACCAATTTAGTATTTGAGGGCAGCGTGGAGGGTAAAAATCATAGGGGGAGACCAAGAGATGAATACACTAAGCAGATTCAGAAGGATGTAGGTTGCAGTAGGTACTGGGAGATGAAGAAGCTTGCACAGGATAGAGTAGCATGGAGAGCTGCATCAAACCAGTCTCAGGACTGAAGACCACAACAACAACAACAGTGATGTTGCCGAGTACTGTGCATTTCAGAGAAGAAATGGGTGATGGCAAAGGAGCAAAACCTATTATAATACTACACCATAATGCAACTAAATGAGGTGCAGACACAATGGACAACTTAGTCATGACCTTCACCACAAAACGTATAACAAGAAGATGGCCCATGGTTTTTTTAATAATATTTTGGATATTAGTGCCCTAAATTCTTTCATAATTTGGCTAGACTAAAGGCCTGACTGAAATAAAAAACCAACTACAAAAGAAGAGAGTTTCTTCAAGAACTGGGAACAAGTCTAGTACAGAAAAACGGAAGTCAGCACAGCAAAGCTTCTCTTCCTCGTCCTCCTCCTTCAGCAGAAGTGCAAAAGGTGGCTAAACGTGGACGGTGCTCCCTATGCGAATGTTCAGTGGATAGAAAACACTCAGAAATGTGCAGAAGATGCTTTACTTTTATCTGTAAACAACAGTCAGAGATTTTTTTGTTTTAAATGTAAAGAGTTGCTTTGTTTGAAATGTAAGGATCTGTAAGATCAAGGATGAAGACAAGATCTGTAGTGTTTATGTACATAGTTTACCTGGTTGCAATTAGTAATGTATGCTTTTCTGTCAATTCATTAAAATAAAAAAAATACTGCCAATATATCCCGTGTTAACTAAAAATGTGTGTGAAATCTTATGGGACTTAACTGCTAAGGTCATCAGTACCTAACCTTACACACTACTTAAACTAAATTATCCTAAGGACAAACACACCCACCCATGCCCGAGGGAGGACTTGAACCTCCGCCGGGACCAACCATACAGTCCATGACTGCAGTGCCTTAGACTGCTCGGCTAATCCTGCGCAGCCCATATCAATTACTTGGGGTCATATAGACCCCAGTGGTACTCAGTGTAACAAAAAAATTCTGGTAGTATGAGAGTTAATTTTGATTTGATTATTGGGTTTGTTTTACATCTGCATCCACTTCAACAATCTGCAAACCATCGTGAGATGCATGGCAGGGGCATGTTCCAGTGTATAAATTATTAGAGTTTCTCCTTGTTCCATTCATCTATGGAGAGCAGAAGGAATGGTTGGTTGAATGCCCCTGTGCATGCAGTAATTCTTCTAATCTTATACTCACTATCCTGTGTGAGCGATACATAGGTTTTTTTTAGTATATTTAAAGGTGGTTCCTGAGACTCAGTTAATAGACTTTCTCGAGACAGTTTACGTCTATCTTCAAGAGTCTTCCAGTTCAGCTCTTTCAGTATCTTTGTGACACTCTCATATTCTCATCCTGGTCACATGAATGATTTGTTAGCAGTCATCTTTGTAGACTGATTGCATTTCGCCAATATTCTACCAACAAACCAAAGTCTTTCACCTGCTTTACCCATGGCTGAACCTATGTGATGATTCCCTACAAAGTGTTATATCCAGATATTTATATGAGTTGACCAATACGAACAGTGACTCATTGATACTATAGTCATAGGGTACTATGTTTTTCGTTTTCTGAAGCGCAAAATTTTACATTTCTGAACAATTAGAGCACGACGCTGAAATCTTATCAAGATCTGACTGAATATTTATGCACCTTCTTTCAGATAGTACTTCATTATAGATAACTGCATCATCTGTAAATTATCTGAATTTACTAATCATATTGTTTGCAAGGTCATTAATATACAACATGAACAGCAAGGGTCCCAACACACTTCCCTGGAGCACACTCGAAGTTACTTCTGCATCTGACGATGACTCTCCATCCAAGATAACATGCAGTGTCCTCACTACCAAAAAGTACTGAATCCAGTCACAAATTTCAATTGATACTCCAAGTGATTGACTTTTGACAATAAGTGTAGGTGTGGTACTGAGTCAAATGCTTTTCAGAAATCAAGAAATACTGCATCTACCTGTCTGCCTTGACCCAAAACTTTCAGTATGTCATGTGGGAAAAGTACTATTTGGGTTTCACATGATTGATGTTTTCGAAATTCCTGATAGTTGGCATTGAGGAAGTCATTTTGTTCGAGATACCTCGTTATGTTTGAGTGCAGAATATGTTCTAAGATTCCACAATAGATCGATGTCAAAGATACTGCAAATTTTAGAGGCAAACTGCAAATTTTCCACTATGACTTGGATATTTTCCCCATTGAGTGTTTTTCTATAAGCAATGTCGTATACCTGAAAGTTACAAATTATTGAGGTTTTACAGTAACAGAACAGAGCTGTTTATAAGTAATAACATAAGTTGATGAACCAATTTTCGCTAAATAAAATTTTAAGCAAAAAACTCAGCACTAATGAAGTAGAAAAATACAGATGTTTATGGTGTTACCACTGACGTAAGAAAAAATATAATGACTAAGGGGTAAACAAGCCCTATTTGTTCCCTTGTAAGTATTGTATGATGTTATAGGGCTCCTCAGTATCCATGTAATTTTCGAGAAATAATGTTTCAGGAAGGCTATAACTTTACGAGCAAAAGGCTGAATTAACTCCATACAAGGAGCCATTAAAAAAACAAAGAAAATAATTAAAATAAAGAATAAACAATAGTCTATGCTTTCTTACACAGAATAAACAGTGGCCACTGTGTGCTCAATCTGGTGATGGTGATTTCCACACAGCCCCTCTATGGTAGAGCAGAGCTCTGGTGGAATAGGGATACTTGTATGCTATGTGTCTGCTAGCTTTATAAGGTTCCAGAGGCATCTGTGGCTCCTCCTCCAAAGCTGCTGGATTCGTTGCTACCTGTGTCGTCTCTTCCTCCTGCCATTCCAGTGGTACAGGGGCCATCTCCATCTGTCATTGATGTCCTGCCTCTTCACTGGGAAACAGCATACGGGCAGGTTTCACTAAGTCTATGGAGATGGCTTTCTGCTTTCTGTGAAACTATGTCTGCATCATGTGGCTTTCTCTTGCTAATACTTTATAAGGCCCAGAGTAAGAAGGTTGCACGGGTAGTAGAATTGCATCTGTCCATAAAGAAGCATGGGAACAGTGCCCCCGGTCTTTGTGTACAGACTGAGTGTCCTCTCCACACTGAGAAACCAGTGCCAGACAAAGTTCAGAAATGTGTTCTTGCACTTGCTGCAGAACATTGGCATTTCTCTCGCCAAGCAAAAGATTCAGCTGGCAGCCATAGGCCTTCCCCATAAACCAACTCTGTTGTGGAAGTTTCTAAATCTCATTTGCAAGTGGACTGTAATCCCAACAACACCACTGGTAAGGCTGAAGTCCAGCTCAAGGCAGCCTCCAAGGTCCTGTGCCAACACTCGACCATGCCATTACTCTCAGGGTGGTAGGCTCTCATGCGGTGTTGGAGGAACCCACACAGCTTTGCCAGTTCTAAAACTAAGGTCGATTCAAATTGGCAGTCTTGGTCTGTGGTCACATGGAGGGGGTAACTGAAATGAGCAATCCACATTGCAAAAACGCTTGTGCCACTGTCTTGGCCGATATGTAAGTATTGTGACAAAGAGAGCATTGATCCACTCTCTATTGTTGCCAAATTTATTCAAGATGGTGGATCCAATATGGTGGCGATAGATATGGCAATTTCACAATGAAATCATGGCAGGAAGATAAAATTTTGGTGGGAAAATGTCAATGGGGCTACCTCCACTAACCTAACATACTCCCCTCCCACCTCCTCACCCCTCACCCAGAAAATCACGGGAACGCAACAAACCAGAGCTACCTCCACTAACCTAAGAAAATGGTGGGAGAAAAGGTCACTTGGGCTACCTCAACTAACCTAAGTCATCCGATTGCCACCTCTTCCTAGGAATCGGCAGGAAAAGGACTCAGCCTGTGTGGGATAGGATGTAGGTATGTCTTCATTTAAACAGTCATTATTTAAACAATTTGAGACAGTGCCTCCATCTGGTGCGTTCACCATGGGGTCCAGAGTCCAACTGACCTAGTACACAATACCACAATACTGCCACCAGAGGGTGCTATCATCCCTCCCATGATGTAATCCAAGGTGGCAGTCTGCGGTGCGAGAAAATGGCAGAAAAGGACTCAGCCTGTTCTGGGCTGCTGGAGAGAGGAAGGAGTGTACTTTATTATTCAGGCAGTCTTTATTTAAATGGTTACAGGCAGTACCTCCATCCAGTCTGTCCACCATGAGGTCCAGTGTCCAACTGACCTGGTATACAGTACTACTACCAGAGGGCGCTGTTGTCCCTTCCACGACATAATCCAAGATGGCGGTCTGGGGGGGGGGGGAAATGGCGGGAAAAGGACTCAGCTTGTTCTGGGCTACTGGAGAGAGGAAGGAGTGGGCTGTATATTTACAACTGCCTTGGCTTCATTACAGAGAATACGAGTAAATTTGACTTAAGGAGGACAGTTCATGGCCATAACATAAGAAGTGGACATACAATTAATATGCCATATGCTAGGCTTGCAAAGACACATAACAGCTACAAATATCTTGGTCCTGTCTACTTCAACAAATTAGCTGAAAATGCCTACACAATGCCAGCAAACAAAATTTAAAACCAGTCTTTCGAAGTGAATCAAAAGTAAAGTAATTTACTCTGCTCAAGAGTTCCTAGAGTAAGTGACAAATGACCCATTTTCCTTATGAGAATGAACTATAAATTAACTGCAAACTATACATATGCCACACTGTGCAACTATTTTATTACTGTTTCATGTACTTATTGTTAATTATCTGTTTGATTATTTATTTGTCATTCACTGAACTATGTAGTTCATTTATCTCATAATTGATCTATTAGGAAACATCTTGTTGTTACTGACATTTGCACAAATTTGTATTGTATCCATCTTGGATTATAATATTGTAGTTAATAACATTTGTCATGTCGAAGTTTATATTATTATTATTATTATTATTATGTTAACACCAACGACACGAATTGCATGTATATATGCTCAACAGTGGAATAAAACGTTTGTATTTGTATCTGTATTTGCAATGTGAAGGAGACTCTGGAAGATAATTTCGATACTGGTATTGGTTGGGGCGATTGAGGTCATCTACTAACAATGAAAGGTAATGTAAAGAACACTACACAGTGAAAGAAGACAGTGTAATAGAAGATTAGAAAATCTGTTTGCATTGTAATAAAGTATTTAAAATAATAAAATGCAGTATTGAACAATATGCAAAGTTAAACAAATGAATTTGTAATGCAGGTGTAGTGTGGTAATTCTAGTGTGCAAACATAGTGTTTTACTCTAATGGTATTAATTAAGCATCTTAAATATACTAACATAACATAAAAGACAAATTTTATAAACATAAAGTATTCCTATACTTACAGTTTCATGCAAACATAGATGACACAGAATGCTTGGAAAATATTCGAAGATGAACAAATCTATATGTTATATTCTCCCCACATTCATGTTATAGTAGAAGAATTTGTGGTTTAGTGTCTTCTTAATCACTATTTTATTGTTTCCCTTGTTTTTGTGACAAGTTGCAAAGCTTCCATGAGGACTTGGATATTTATCCTACGGGTTTTCATCAATAAAAGAGGTCAAATATTTGAAAATGAAAAACAATTTAGGTGTTCAAGACTGACCAAAGATAAGGTGTACACTGTGGATAAATAATAACATATACTGGCTGGTAAAAAAAAAGTGGGGTGGTGATCTGAACAGGAAACTCTGAATGATGATGACTTGTGTCACACTGTGTACAGTGATGAATTGTGATCTTATACTATCCTGGATGATTATCTTTCGCGAGTATGGCAGCAACATCCTTCCATTGTTATGCATAGGCACAGTAATGTTACACCTGGTGTCATGGTGTGAGGACCCATTGTGTATGAGTTCAGGTCATGGGAGGTAGTTATTGAGGGAAATGTGAAAGCTCAATGGTACAGCATGGACTTTCCAGATTAGTCCATGATAAAGTATTCATGGGATCAGCTCAGACATTAACTCTGCTAAGTGCTAGTACCAATTAAAAACATTGAGCTAGCTAGCCTCAGGAGAGGATGCAACAACTTCACGATAGCCGTCCCACAAGAATGAGTGATTGGATCCAGGCCAGAGGAGGTGCAATGTCATACTGATAATTGGGCTCATATTGCCAAATTCTTTGCAAATCCGACTCAATATTGTAATCACTCAAGTGACATCACATACGTGTACACACTCAAACTGTGAAGTTTTATTTGTTTTTATCCTTCCCTTCTGGGTACTTCACATTTTGTCATGTAATGTAAAACTGAACTGCACAGAGAGGGTAAATATTTGTGTTTTGTGATAGATCCATCAAGTTCAGCTACCAGAATATTAATAATTCGATGTACAGTGTACTCTCTTTATAGAAAAGTGACTCAATACCATAAAAATTGGACCACTGTAGACAGAACGTCAGAAAATTCAGACTATTTGGCAACAGCAGTAGAAAAATCGGTCCAGTGTGACATCAGACACCAGACATAGGAAGTGAGTCATTGATTCAGGAAATGTGAGACATCTGACACTCGCTTATAACTGGCTATGCCTCCTATGTAAAGAATGCTTAGTTGACTGGCTGGAAGAGGGTGAGAGGCTGTTCCAGAATGTCTGCTGTCTTGAGTCGGATTACAGTTCTCACTGAACGTCTGAAAAGTGGTGATAGCAGCTGGATACTAACATACATGAGGTACAGAGTTTACAAAAATTTTAAAAATGCGTTTGAAAGGACTCATTTAGTTACTGTTCTTGTTTACTTGTTTAAATGAAAATGTGAGTCCTATTGCAACCACAAGTTTGTTGCTAAAATCGCCTCTCTTTACCTTCTAAAAATTTAAATATAACTTTGCACATTTTGGAATACTGATCAATGAGAAAAAAAAATTACTTGACATGGATTTATGGACTCATGTGATCATTGAAGACATTCTTTCATTTCAATTTCCTCGTGACATAATGATTTGGGGAGTGAACTTGTGATCTGAAAACACATATTTTTTATCATTTCAATGAAGAAATTCCCTAGAAACAAAATGACCACGAAATTTAGGAGAATGTTTAGCCAAGCTACACAATCAAGTATGAGAGTAACAATGGCCATGGTATTCCTGCATAAAGGCTGTACTGTAATCAAAATATTTTTCTTCTGCAGAATGTACTGAAATATCGATCTTACGTTAGAAAATGGATGCAGCCACTAAAACAAGCTGCCAGGGTGATAGTAAAAAAAAACTGAACTTAAAAATTTCTCCTCCCATTCTCAATTTTTCTCTCTGCATCTCTGTCTCTCACTACGGCTCTCCCTCTTCGTTGCTCCTTTTCTCCAACCATAGTAAAATAATAAACAATATCAAGTGGTATTTGTTTAACATCTACATCTGCATCTGCATGGCTACCCTGCAAATCGCACGAAATTGCCTGGCAGAGGATTCATCGAACCACCTTCACAATAATTATCTATTATTCCACTCGCTAACAGTGCATGTAGAAACGAATATCTATATCTTTCTGTGTGAGCTCTGATTTCCCTTATTTTATTATGAAGATCGTTTCTCAATATGTAGGTTTGTGTCAGCAAAATATTTTCGTAGTCGAAGGAGAAAGGTGGTGATCAAAATTTCGTGAGAAAATCCTGCCACAACGGAAAATGCCTTTGTTTTAATGATGTCCACTCCAAATCTCGTATTGTGTCTATGACACACTCTTCCCTATTTATCGATAAAACAAAACGTGCTGCTCTTCTCTGAACTGTCTCGATGTACTCCATTAATCCTACCTGGTAAAGATCCCACACCACACAGCAGTACTCCAAAAGAGGGAGACAAGGAAAATGTAGGCAGTTTCTCTAGTAGATCTGTTACATCTTCCAAGTGTTCTGCCAATAAAACGCAGTCTTTGCTCGCCTTCTTCACAACATTTTCTGTGTGTTCTTTCCAATTTAAGTTGTTTTTAATTGTAATTTCTAGGTATTTAGTTGAATTTATTGTGAACCAAAGTTTAACGGATACCTTTTGCACTCATGTGGATGACCTTACACTTTTCATTATTTAGGATCAATTGCCAATTTTTGCACCATACAGATATCTTTTCTAAATCGTTTTGCAGTTTGTTTTGGTCTTCTGATAACTACTGGACGACAAACGACAGCATCATCCGCAAACAACCTTAGACTTCTGCTCAGGTTGTCTCCTAAATCGTTTATGTGGTTAAGGAACAGCAGAGGGCCTGTAACACTATCTCAGCGAATGCCAGAAATCACTTCCGTTTTACTTGATGACTTCCCATCAGTTTCCACGAACTATTACCTCTCTGACAGGAAATCACAAATTCAGTCATGTAACTGAGATGATATTCCACAAACACACAATTTGATTACCACTAGTGAGGGACATAGAAAAACAGAATCTGTTTGAAATCTCTTGTCGATAGCACTACACACTTTGTGTGAGTAAAGAGCTAGTTATGTTTACTATTGTGCCTTTTCTTTTAGCTGCTCTCTCTTTTCTCTCCCCCCTTTCTCTCTCTCTCTCTCTCTCTCTCTTATACTCACACTGACACAAACACAGCTTAATTACACACACACACAGATATATATATAAAACACATCTTAATTACACACACACACACACACACACACACACACACACACACACACACACACACACACACACACACACACACACACATATATATATATATATATATATATATATATATAAGTTATGTTCCTGTGCACTTTCTGATCTTTGAAGGATAATATTGCAATGTAGTGCAGAGTTGGAAGACCTTACAGTTACAGCATCCAGTTGTGATGACTGATCGGCAGTTTTGTAGCTCCAAGTAGAGTTTGTGGAGGCTTAGAAGATACTGATGTTAGTAATAGAAGGCAGCATAACAGCGTAAATAACAGGGAGTAGGACGTTTCTTTAAAATAAAATGGAGTATATAATTTCCATAAGAACTGATGTGTTTGATTTTTTGTGACTGTTGGATTTTCTTGTTTTGAACACAGATCCTGAGAATTTTTCTCTGCCAACAGTTTTTATGACATTATAGTATTATATTTGGGTGTTAAGTGGAGTTGAAAGTGATGAATGTTTCCGGTTCAGTGATAGGACTTTGGAATTAACAAAATGTAATCAGTTTGCTATAGAGATACTAGCAGTATGTAGATACAGACTTATATTGATCCTTGTCTCATGGGTCAAGGCTGAGCTGATGACCCAAGTCTAAACCATTTTGTTAACATTACATTAATAATTTTTCCGCAGATCATGAATACGACATTTTGTAATGATGTGGAACATGTCAGGTTAACATAAGTTTTCATTACACAATATATATATATTAAGTTACTACTTCATATCTAAAAATTCATTTACTGAGTAGAAGAAGTTGTCATTCAGAAATTAATTTTAATTTGTTTTTAAATGTTGGTAGGCTATCTGTCAGACTTTTAATGCTATTTCGCAAATCACCAAAGATTTTTGTGACAGCATAATTCAGCACTTTCTGTGCCAATGTAGTATTTAACCCAGAATAGTTAAGTTGTGTTGTAGCTATTCACTTCATTATTAGTTTTGAATTGGGATGGGTTATTAATAGCAAATTTCGTTCTCAGTACCTTCGCAGTAGATATATTCATAAGAGATTATTTGTATTGCAAAGTTACTGTGAATATCCTGAGTTCCTTAAATAAATGTCTACAAGGTGATCTTGGATATGCTCCAGCTATTAATCTGATTACATGCTATTGTGCAATGGATATTTTTTCTCTTAATGAAGAATTTCCCCAAAATATTATGCTATATGAATGCAGTGAATGAAAATAGGCATAGTAGGCTAATTTACTGATACGTTTATCACCAAAATTTGCGATAACCCTAATAGCATATGTAGATGAACCTAACTGTTTCAGCAGCTTATCAATGTGTTTCTTCCAGTTCAATTTTTCATCAATGGACACCCCCAGAAATTTTGAATATTCTGCCTTAGCAACAGTCTTCGGTTCTTAGTCTGTGTTTATCAATGATGTTTGCCATTTACTGTACAGAATTGTACACATGTGTTTTCTCAAAATTTAGTGAGAGTCCTTTTTCAGACTACCACTTAATAATTATCTGAATGACATTGTTTACAGTTTCCTCAGCTAATTCTTGTTGGTTGGATGTGATTGTTATACTTTTATCATCAGCAAAAAGAATGTTGTATCTTCATGAATATAGAGTGGCAAGTCATTATCAATACCAATGCGACACCATTCTTGATACCTCCACAGGACTCTACTGATTTTTGAAGATGATCTGTGTTGTTAATTTGAACTTCCTGCATTCTTCCAGTTAAATATGAATTAAACCATTTGTGCACTTTTCAACTCATAGCACAATACTAGAACGATCTAGAAGAATTTCAGGTTTCACACAGTCAAAAGCCTTCAGAGATCACAAAATATCCCAATGAGTGATTATCAGTTATTTAGAGCATTTAATATATGATCAGTGAAAGCATGTATAGTATTTTCTGTTGAAAAACCATTCTCAAAACGAAACTGACATTTTATTAGTACTTCATTTTTACAAATATGTGAAGTTACTTTTGAATACCTTACTTTTTCAACAATTTTGGATAAAGGTGTCAGACGTGAGATTGGACAGTAGTTGTTATCCCTGTCCCCTTTTTTATGCAATGGTTTAACAACAGCATATTTCAGTGTGTATGGGAAAATGCCCTGTTTCTGTGAGCTACTACATATATGGCTGAGAATCCTACTTATCTGTTGGGAGCAAGCTTTTAGTACCCTACTGTAAATGCCACCAATTCCATGCAAGTCTTTGCCCGCATCTCGTGGTCGTGCGGTAGCATTCTCGCTTCCCACGCCCGGGTTCCCGGGTTCGATTCCCGGCGGGGTCAGGGATTTTCTCTGCCTCGTGATGGCTGGGTGTTGTGTGCTGTCCCTAGGTTAGTTAGGTTTAAGTAGTTCTAAGTTCTAGGGGACTGATGACCATAGATGTTAAGTCCCATAGTGCTCAGAGCCATTTGAACCATTTGAACCATGCAAGTCTTTATTTTTGAGTGAATTTACTATTTCCCTAATATCAGTATAGAGGGATGGGTTGAATTTCAATTTTATCAAGTTGCATAGTTATTACCTCTTCTCTATAACATTTAAGGGGGGCAGGACGTCAAATGGGCCGACTTCGAGAAGGAGAGGCACCACAGGACATTTTAATTTGCACTGTCTATACTTTTACAAATAAATTCATAAAACTTTGTCAGCATGACCAGGAAGGATTCAGGATTCACACTCATAGCAGTGGATGTTCAAAAACATGAAAAAATCATATTTTTTAAAAGGAAAATTTCATGATTTGTTTCACTTACTGTTGGCTGCATTTGTTGCTGTAGGTACACTTTTCTTCATAAGTAAGAGAGATTCTTCAATGAATTTTGCACAGCTTACAAACCATACTTACAGGTGTATGAAACTCTAGAATTTATTTAATCTATGGAAAAATGAATGAGCTGTTACGTTTTAAGCTTCGTGTTTAGAGAAAACTCGAATTTTATAGTTAATTATCTCAATTTTTACCACAGTTTTTAACATATTTGGGAAATTCTAGAGTTTCATACACCTGTAAGTATGGTTTGTATGCTGTGCAAAATTCATCGAAGAATCTCGCTTACTTATGAATGAAAGTGCATCTACAGCAACAAATGCAGCCAATACCAAGCGAAAAAATGATGAAAATTCAAATGTAAAAAAATTGTTTTGTTATGTTTTTGAACTTCCTCTGCTATGAGTGTGTATCCTGAATCCTTCCTGGTCATGCTAACAAAGTTTTATGGATTTATTTGCAAAAGTATAGACATTGTAAATTAAAATGTCCTGTGGTGCCTCTCCTGCTCCAAGTCGGCCCGTTTCATGTCCTACCACCCTTAACAAATGATTATTAATAATATTTTCTTCTTCTGACTTTTTGTTAAACACTTTTCATTATGTTTGATAGAAATGCAGTATTTGTGTGCTCTCGGTTGCCCTGGTTCTCTTTTAACAATATTCTGAATTGTTTTAATCTTATTATCTCAAACATAATGCACATAATTCTAGACTTTTTAATAACTTTTATTAATACAGTGCAGTAGTTTTTATAATGTTTGACTGTTTCTGGGTCATTGCTCCTTCTAGCTATAAGAGACATTTCCCTTTTCTGTTTACAATATATTTTTATTCCTTTAGTAAGCGATGGACTTTTATATGGTTCTTAACATTGTGTTTAACTGTTTTCTTAGGAAAACTGCTTTCAAATATACTCACAAAGGTATCAGAAATAAGTCAAATTTTAAATTAGCACCAGGTTCCCCATACACCTCATTCCATCCTAACTGCTGCAAGCTTTCCTTAAAATTGGCAATTATCAAATTGTTAATTCAACATGCTATTTTGGATGTTTTGCATTACTGTATGGAGCTATGTCATGTACTGTAACTAGTTGTGCATCATGATCAGACAGACCACTCTTAATGGGAAAAGTTTTTATTTGATTAAATTTGTCTTGGTCTATAAAAATATTATCTATCAATGTGCTGCTTTCCAGTGCTATTCGAGTAGGAAAATCAGTAAATGACATCAAACTGAAAGGACCAAGTAATACTTCAGGGTCAAGCTTTCTATCAGACTCTTTCGGTAAATCTACATTGAAATCCCCACAAACAATAATTTGCTTCCCTCTATCTGACGGATAGCACTACAAAGAATCCAAGTTTTTCAAAAATAGCTGAAAATGTCCCAATGAGAACTTATACACAGCTACAATTATAAAAGTACCATTATTTACTTTACTTTCACACACACATGCTTCTGTATGTTGCTCTACACAAAATATTTTAGTTTCTAAATTTTTCATACTGATAAATTTTGATGTATGAGGCAACTCCTACTCTCTCCATAATGACTCTATTTACATGTGCTGAACGCTTTTATCCACCTACATTTACCTTTTCCATATCTGTGACTATATGATGTTCAGACAGGCATAGTACATCTAGTCAACCCTCAGTTTCTATATCTTCTAAACAAACAGGAAGCTCATCTACTTTGTTTTATAATCCCTTGGTATTCTGATGCAATATACTAACATCATTTTTCACTTTGACTTTCTGACAATCTAGTGAAATACCAAGATTATTTGTCACTATACTTTTATGAGAATCTTGTGATATTCTAACATCTCTAGTACCTACCTGTCTGAGCTTCTCATTAAGCTTAATTTCGTTCAATGTTAAATCATTAGACGCAGATCTTAGCCTAGAAGAGAGGTACCACCATGAGTTTCAGGCCCCCCTTAAAGATTTTGCTATCATGCCAGCCAATTTAACCTTCCCTTTCCTACTGAGATGCAGGCCATGCCTTGTGATGTCCCATCTACCAATAGCATCAACAGGAACCAATCCTATGCCTGAGAAAGTAGCCACTTGAAGCAGCTGATCTAATACTTAGGTTTGGGAGTTGACCTACAGCTGGTGACGAATTTTTTCCATGGTGACATAATTGCCTCGCACCAGAACTGTATTGACGATCATCTTCCAAAACCTTCACACACTCTTTGGTAGTCACCGTGCCATCAAGGAATATTATATTGATTATTCCATGACTGGAGGTTGCACACCACATAGTCACCTGTTGAGAGTAAAGAGACTTCTCGATGGTGAAATGCGGGTTCTCAGTCCCCCAAATTTTGCTTTTTGACGAACCCATCCAAATAACAGTGGGCTTCGTCGCTAAAACAAACCATCCACATGCACATACTAGTTCCCATCATGTCTCGCGGCCAGCCGCGCAATTTGAACGTCCTAATGTAAAGTATTAAGAAGGTCTGACAATTTTATTTCATATAGTTCAATAATTGTCACCCTGTATACGGCTTTAACGAGACAGAGAACTCACGAGCGTAGCAGCTACTTCAAGCTACAACTTTATTACATCTTGTGTTAGAGCCCTTACTTGTTGGCTTGGAAGAAAATGTAGCATGGCCAATCAGAGTGATAAAAACTTTTTATCTTTGACATGGCTTGTGATAACACTAAAGTCAGTCGATGAGCGAAACAGTGCATGAACATTGGAGTAGGAAACGTGTTTTTTGCTCTAGACTGCAATCTATTCAAATTACTATCAGCAGAAACTTCAGCCCCATCATTGATCTGAGCGATCTGTATTTCATTGCACCCATAGTCGTGTATTACTTGTTGCACATAGTACCATGGATGTTCTGTCACCAGAGCTGTTCATGGATTTTAAAAATGTTTTATGGGCTTGGTCTTTGGCTGTGACTTAGTGAAATAATTAGGAGACACGAGAGAAATTTTTCATGACATAACATGACAAAACTGGATTTACCTGCACCCTTCTTATTTTATTAATCACAGTGTTTGAAGCGAAAGCTATTACTTCATTCTCTGTTAGATCTGACACTCCTGTAAACACTAAAGACTATTCTAATGGATGTTTCAGCTTTTTGCCAAATTCACTAAGGAGATGTACATATTCAACATAATTGCCAGTGTGATTCACAACGTCTTCTGAGCGCCATATTTAGGGTTGATAAAAAAAACAAATCACATCAGTTAAGCATTTGATTGTCCTTATTTTTTCATCTGAGATTCTCATGTAGTAAATTACGAACTGTCCTCTAGTCAGCCACCGTGAAACCCATTCGATTCTTCCTGAACGTATTTTCATTGACTGTGGAGAATAAATGGCCCAGACTCTGACTGTGACTTTTGATGGCCTTGTGAACATAAGCCTTGACGCAATAACCAGCACTATTCCAAAGGGATTTATCATTCATAAGCTTTTGCATATTATGACATCCTGTTAGCCTCCCGTTGCTGCTGTGAAACTGTGTATCAAAACGCCATATTCCAGATTGCACCTTAGTTGTGATGTATAATTCTGGCGTTTGTGTACCCTGGTACATTATGTTCCTGGTATCTTGGACACTGCAGGTGGCAAAGTTGTGCAGCAAAACCCCCACAGACTTCAGGGCCACTCCACTATTGTCCTGCTTGGGTTTCCATACTTCCTCTGTTCACCATTATGATACCCTGGCTTGCTTACCTTTCCGTCAGCTGT
Source organism: Schistocerca americana (assembly GCF_021461395.2). NCBI lineage: Eukaryota > Metazoa > Arthropoda > Insecta > Orthoptera > Acrididae > Schistocerca > Schistocerca americana. Next base: position 768,247,178 of record NC_060122.1, on the reverse strand, counting down.
AGCATACCAAACCGATATTTACACTGAAGAGCCAAAGAAACTGGTATAGGCATACGTTTTCAAGTTGCGACTTATATAAACAGGCAAAATACGGTGCTGCGGTCGGCAACGGCTATATAAGAGAAGAAGTGTCTGGCGCCGTTGTTAGATTGGTTGCTGCTGCTACAATGGCGGGTTATCAAGATTTAAGTGATTTTGAACGTGGTTTTATAGTGGTCGCACGAGCTATAGGACACGGCATCTCTGAGGTAGCGATGAAGTGGGGATTTTCCCATACGACCATTTCACGAGTGTACCGTGAAAATCAGGAACCCGATAAAACATCAGATCTCCTACATCGCTGTGGTCAGAAAAAGATCCTGCAAGAATGGGACCAATGACGACTGAAGAGAATCGTTGACCATAACAGAAGTGCAACCCTTCAGCAAACTGCTGGAGATTTCAATGTTGGGCCATCAACAAGTGTCAGCATGCGAATCATTCTATGAAACATCATCGATATGGGCTTTCAGAGCCGAAGGCACACTCACATACCCTTGATGACGGGACGACACAAAGCTTTACGCCTGGCCTGGGCCCGCCAACACCGACATTGGAATGTTGACAACTGGAAACATGTTGCCTGGTCGGACAAGTCTCGTTTCAAATTGTTCTGTAATGGTGTGGGGCATGTGCAGTTGGAGTGATATGGGACTCTGACTGGTGACACGTACGTAAGCATCCTGTCTGATCACTGGCAGCCGTTCATGTCCATTGTGCATCACGACGGACTTGGACAATTCCAGTAGAACAGTGCGACACCCCACACATCCAGCAACACAATTCTGAGTTTAAACAATTCCACTGGCCACCAAACTCCCCAAACATGAACATTACTGAGCATATCTGGAATGCCTTGCAACATGCTGTTCATAAGAGATCTCCACCCCCTCGTACTCAAACGGATTTATGGACAGCCCTGCAGGATTCATAATGTCAGTTCCTTCCAGCAATATTTCAGACATTATTCGAGTCCATGCCACGTCATGCTATGGCACTTCTGCGTGCTCACAGGGGCCCTACACGATATTTGTAGGTATGTGTACCAGTTTCTTTGGCTCTTCAGTGTATCTTACACTTTTAGGGCTGTCTATGGCTTTAGGATAACGTACCACTGTGTACAATATATCACAAAATCGTGTAATGCCAGCAGTTTTGTAAAATGACATTTTGACAATGATGTTAACCTATTCTAAAACAATGTAAAACCATTGAGTAGCAGTCAAATACATCAAATATATATTTTTAGATTTTATAATGTGTTAAAAAGTGGAGTGAAGTTGTCCCTGGAGTGGATTTCTTTGTACCACATGTTAGCATAAAAATTATTTTAAGGCAGGGTAATATTTTGGGGCAGTGTTACCCTCTTTACAATTTATTTTGTTACTGTATAGGACTGTAGTAAACCAACATTTATGTATTTTTTTGTATTAAGGGTAAAAAATAATAAATGGTCAGTGCAATGTAATTTTTATTATTTAATACGTTGAAAAATTAACGAACATGAACTAATATAGTGTTTCATTAGGTATTTTCATGTGTTAAAATGTCAGTGTCTACATTAGGAAAACATTTTGAACAAATTCATCTTCATTGACCAACTCTAGCATTGAAGAAACACCTCTTTGCTAAAAGGTTTTGAGGGGTTTATACATCCAACTACATCCTCGCAACTGTAAAAAATTACATCTTTATTTAGAGGCCATTTCCACTTATCAACAGATGGCATCAACATATTTACAGTTGCACCACCTTCGTTAAAACTTTGTGTAATACTGGAGTAACGCTTATTTTCATAACGAATAACCAGAAACACATTAATCTGCTTGCTAATTGGTTTCAGTTTTTCTTGTGGCTTTGTAGGGCCTCTTTTTTCTCTCTTGATGCTGCTACCAATTCTAACTGATTTCTTCCGCATGGTTCTTTTAATAGGTCTTCATGACTAGAATTATCAAGTATTGCCTTGTTTTTCTCTTCGTATGTTGTTTACCAGTACCTGGCACTGGTTTAGAAGCAGTTTTCTTACATTTCAAGCAAGTGTTCCATTTCTTATATATTCCAGGCAATCTTTTAGATTTTCAGTGCTCTAACCTGCATGCCAACGAGGTTCTAACTTCCATTTACACACAGGACTGGATCTTTTTTTCAAAGTTGGAGCAAAGTTACCCCTGTGGATACAAGGTAGCTCTGCTTTACCACGTCATTAGTCGTTCTGTGGGAACAAAGTAGCCCTGCTTTACCACGTCATTAGTCGTTATTTGCCTCATCCTCAAGCATGTTTTCCATAGAACTAACAAACAAAATACAACTTCTTGCTCTCAGAACTTTACATCACAGCCCGCAGTCGCCCGACTGAGAGTGGTGACTGGTGAGAGCAGGAATCCTGGGATATCAGTGGCCACTTGTACAGACTGTTTGGACAACATCGGTCCTCAGTAGAATTGTAAATCATAGTGAAATACAAAGTTTGCTGAGAATCATGAAAAATCGGCAGTGTTAATGCAAAAATATTGCAAATATCGCATTTGTCAATCCACATGAGAAATGCTTTTGAACTTTAATTTTTCTGTTTGTTTCATCACTGTTTCCAGTCTGTGCTGGGTAAGTAGCGCTTACCTAGCGTCCATTGAATATTCGCCACTGTCAACTGCTGATCTCAATTACCGTCCTGTCAACAATAGTCATTAAAAAAAAAAGGTCGAACAGTTGAACATGTCTCAATGAAAGAATAGCTCAACGCCTTGTTGAAGGAACAATAACCGGAAACGACATGGGAAAAAAAACCTGTCTTTTTGCGGTATTAAGGCATACTCTTTAGCTGGAGTGACACCAAATGTCACTGAAATTTACACCGTGTGGTGAGGGTGAAATACAGCAACGAATTATTTGGCCACTAATCGACATTAACGTGTGTACACACCAAGTAGGACGCAAGCAGAAAAGAATTCCAACATTAGACAAGTTGATGGTGATCGTGATAGTCTGAGCAGCAGTTAAACAGTTTGATTGGATTTGTGAAGTTTATTCTTAACTACGAAATTAGGGATTTCATAATGAAGTCTATCAAGAAAGATCAAAATTCTTAAACTAACTTCCTTTCAGATTACTTCATTGTTAGAAAACATACTTATTAGAAAAAAATAGGCAACGCAGGAGAAGGTAGCAGTTACAGTAAAACTACGAAACTCTGGGCTCGGGCTCAGAGACCGAAATGATGACACTCTGCCATATCATCATGTATCAACAGCTTCATTCCATTAGGTGTCCTAAGCTCGCACATGAAACCTTGAAAGCCATGGTTCAAGACAATAAAGTGGATGTAGAATTTATTGACTTCCAAAAAGCATTTGACACAGCAGGTGGAGGTGAGATTCTGGGGTCTAGTCCTTGACGGGCCAATCAGGCCCGATGCACTGCTGAGTTTCTCTGCCAACAGCGTCACTGGATGTAATATAGAGGGGTATATGCTAAGCACACAGATCTCCTGGTGGATACCGGATTTCTCGAGCTTGGCGCCGCTATTAATCGGCTACGTAACACCTAAGTTGGCCTCAGGAGGCTGAGTGCATCCTGTACCAGTCCCCACGAAGGCAAAATCCCTGACAGGACTGGGAATCAAGCTCAGGTTCTCCATACGGCAGTCAGATGCTCTGACCACTCAACAACTGAGCGGACATTTGGCTTGGTACCACAGCTATATTTATTAACTTAAGTATGATTATGTGAGGCATCATATGAAGTTTGTGTCTGGACAGGAAATTTCTTGTTTGGGAGAATGCAACGTGTTAGTTTGGTTATATAGTCATCGACAGAAACAGAAGTAACTTCAGGGGTATCCTAGGTAAGTGGGTTGTGGCCCATCCTGTCCATATTGTATATTAATGACCTAGCAGTCCACTCCCTTAGCTGAGTGGTCAGCAAGTCTGACTGCCATGAAGTGGGCCCAGGTTCGTTTCCCATACTGGCCAGAGTTGTTCTCCACTCAGGGATTGGGTGTCGTGTTTTCTTCATCATCATCGACATGCAAGTCACTCAATGTGGCGTCAACTGAAAAGACCTGCAGCTCGACTGCCGAACTTCCTCAGTTGGGAACTCCCAGTCTTCAAGATCATATGGTCAAGACCTATCAGATAATATTAATAGTGCAACAGGCTTCTAGTAGATGAGGAAGTTATCTATAATGAAGTACAATATGAAAAACAGCTGCATAAATATTCAGTCACTTCTTGACAAGATAACAAACTGGTGCAAAGACTGATAACTTACCTAAAATGTTCATAAAAGTAAAGTCGTACAGATCACACAATGCAGGAATGTTATATCTTATGACTACAAAGTCAATGACTCAACATTGGAATCAGTTAACTCTTACAAGTACCTGGGTGAAACAATTTGTGGGGATATGAAACAGAAAGATAACACAGGCCCAGAAGTAGGTAAAACAGGGATTCATTGGTAGGATACTGGGAAAATGCAATAAGTCTACAAAGGAAATTGATTACAAAACACTTGTGTGACCTACACAAGAATATTGTTCAAATGTGTGACCCATGCCAAATAGCGCTAACAAGGGATACCCAATACAATGAAGAGCAGCACCTGATTCAAGGGAAAGCATCACAGAAAAAACTAGAAATACAAGGCACTTGAAGATAAACGCCAATTATTCCATGAAAGCCTATATAAAAGTATTTTAGAAACCAGCATCAAATGAAGAAATTAGAGATTTTCGTGAAACCTCTAGACATCACTCCTGTAGGTATGGTGAAGACAATATAACATTGGTTACAGCAAGCATAGAGATATTTAAACTAGCATTCTTCCAGCACTCCATGCACTCTTAACTTCACAGTGATTTGAATAGTATCATACGTAGATTCTCATATACTTTCTTTTTTATTGCTACAACTGCGACCAGCAGTTAAAAAAACTTTGGTTGCTTTGTTCGATACTTTCAGCTTCTCTCTCTGTCAAAAAAGATATGAAGTGACCAAACTTGAAAATGTAACTATGCATATAACAATGTAGGCTTCTGTAGCCGGTGTGAACATGGTTATAATTCTTTTGAGGAGAAGATTCAGTAATTAACATTATTAGGTCGGTCTTTCACATTTATTTTAAGGTATCTGAAAATGAGGTGGCGACAGAAATAAAACTTCAAATATCCCCTACAACTTTTATACATTATGAATGAAAGAACTCACTACAGTGGTATAACAATATAAAATATTTATTATTTTACAAAACGGTTTCCAGCTGTAACACCACTGTCATCTTTGGCAACCAACTGCGACACTCTATACTTGCACTACTTTAAAATCTTTGATCCAACAAAAAATTTCACAGCGCACATATTTTTTTTTTTACCTGACGATTGCATAACAGCCCAAAACCAGTTAGCAAAATAATAATTATTTAAATAAAAATGAAATTCAAATATACCACTTTTTTTAAATAAATTTCTCCTAGCCCCTTATAGATTCATAACCCCATACAGACAGTTATAAAAATTTGTAACTATGAATTTTTAATAGCTGTGATAATACTTGTAAGATTTTAAAAGAATAACATGTGACACATGCAATGCATAACTGATGCATTGGTTGTTCACCTCCTTACTACGAGGGTCGTTCAATAAGTACTGCCCCACATCTTTTTTAAAAAAGCCACTAATATATAAAGACCAATGTCCTTGTTGGTGCTTCACATTTGATGTTTATTCTGCTCACCGGTGTTTCGAATCGTTCTGGGAGATGGCAGAGCCGTAGTACAGCGTCAAAATGGCGTCTACACACGACTCACGTTGCAAACAGCGTGCTGTTATTGAATTCTAGTGTGCAGAAAAACAAACCGTGCTGAACATCCATAAACGTTTTTGTGCAGTGTATGGCGGTGCTGCAGTTGATAGGAGTACAGTTGGGCGATGGGAAAAGAAAGTTACATGCAGAAACAGAGCTCCATGGTCGGCCACGCTCGGAACATCCTGTCACAGACATGCTGAATCGTTTGGATGTCATATTCGTTCCGACCGGCACATCACAACTCAAAAATTGGCTCTACAGTTGTCTGTCAGCATTGGAAGTGCGTTTGCAATGATCGAGACTGTCGGATATTGAAAGAGGTGCTCATGATGGGTTCCACGAATGCTCACAGTGGACCACAAGATTCAAAGAAAGGCCATTTCATGTGAATGGTTGGAGCATTTTGAGACTGACGGGGAGGCCTTTCTGTCACAGATGGTTACGGGGGCGAAAGCTGGTTGCAACACTTTGCGCCGGAAACAAAAATGCAGTCCACAGAGAGGCATCATCCTCATTCACCACAACAGAAGAAATTCAAGACAACCCTCTCTGCCAGAAAAGTCATGGTGACAGTCTTGTGGGACTGTGATGGCGTCATTCTCGAGAATGTGATGCCAAGAGTGTCAACCATGAATTCAGAGGCATACGTGAAGACTCTGAATAAACTCAAGAACCGTTTCCAACTTGTTCGATCGGACAAGAATCCAGCAGAAATCTTGCTCCAGCACGACAATGCATGCCCACACACAAATCTGAGAACCAAGGAACACACCGCCAAATTGGGTTGGGCGTCATTGTCCCATCCACCCTACAATCCAGACCTGGCACCATTGGACTTCCATCTCTATGGGCCCCTTACAGATTCTCTATGGGGAACACACTCTGAAGGTGACGAAAGTGTCGGTCACACAGTGAAAACATGGTTACAATAAAGGGCAACAGCTTTTACCAGCAGGGATAATAAGTGCTCTTCCACAGCATTGGTGTACGGCTATAGAACGTGATGGAGACTATGTAGAAAAATAGGACATGGGCAAGACATGCTGATGTACATTGTCATCAAATTCTTACTCTTAAGAATAAATAAGTTCTGAAATAAAAATGTGTGGCATTACTTATTGAATAACCCTCATATTACACAACTTACTTTTTGATGCACGAATTGTTCACCTCCTCTCTATTATCCACTGCAGGAACCCCATGTATTTCATTTTAAATCTTACGAGTATGTTCACACCTATTAAAAATTTACTATCTCAAGTTTTCAGGAGTATCTGTGCGGGGTTAGGAGTCTCTATGGGGCTAGGAGAAATTAACGTGATATGTCAAAAATTTATTTTTATTTAAGTAATTATCTTCAGCTTTTTGTCTTTGAAATTTTTGAATCGATTTCTAAGATTTTGATGAGATTACAACAGAGACAAGTGGTAAATTTACGGTTTATTTCAGTTTCTCTTCACTTGATTCTAACAATATAGCGCTACCTGCTACGTACAACTCGCGAAGAGACCGTGAAGACAAAAATTAGAGAGATTTGAGTTCATATCGGGGCTTACCAACAATAGTTCTTCCCGCGAACCATTCGCGACTGAAACAGGAAAAGGGGGAAATGGCAGTGATACACAAAGACCTACAGCCACATACCAGACAAGACAGTGAATTAATATTGCACTTTCATCCAGTTCTCTAGGTCATTGGGAAGTTAGTTTAAAATCAGTTACAAGATTTGTACTGAACAGGCAGACTGTCAAAAAGTGCTCCAATAAAAAACGCAGTAATAAATATTGTAGAATCTTACACCAGTGTAGCGTATTTTTTCACCCACAAGAACAAAAACGTTACACAAAACCACAAAACGAAACAGAGAGAGTTATGTCGCAGACCACAAGTTGTAGGTATTGAAGGGCATATGTTTGGTACTCTGCTTTTTCAGCCTTTCTTAGCTTTCCAAATTTTGGAGCTGTGACCTCACAATCAACTATAGCTGGGGTTACGAACGATGGAGGACGAGTTTAGGCTTGTTCCATGTACCTACATCTCGTGTTCCTCGACAGCCAATGGGCATTCAATGGGCGCTTTGTTGTGAAATGCGAGCATTAAAAGTGATCGTGAATGTAGTAAACTTTTGCTGCATTTGTTGGAGTTGTCGTCTCTGATCGTGGTGATAACTGACAAGACTCTACATAACGAGTGAGACAAAATCTGGAGGACACAGCTTTCTTCACATGCAAAGCACGTATTGTGCGTGCCTCAACTGTCGCTTGGAAATGGTAACAATGCAGTCCGCGTCTCGACCTATGCGAACTGCCGCCACCGTTAGTGAAGCGGACTATAGCTTTTCATAATCAACGGTCCTGACGAGACCGAACGCGCGCCATTCTACTCCAACAACAAACAATTGCCAGGGACAGTGATTACTCCTTCCTGCGGCACTTGCTTGGCAGCGGCGTACGGCGTTCTCTGTGTGCTAGTTCAAGAGCGCGACTAGCTGTCGCTCTTATTCCTGAGAACAAACCATGTGGAATCCTAGAAGAATTCTTGGAGCGAGTGACAGGTTGTCTGTATAATGCATCCCAGACATCCTCTAGAAAACTCAAATTTACCTACCAGAGCAGCTCGATACTGGCAAGTGAAATGCCTTGTCTTGTCTTGTCTGTATTAACAAATACCACTTCACTTGATGGTATTCTTTCGTATCTGATTGCAGCTACTAACTGAGATGTCGTGTTCGATCTGGTGTGAACAGCCGGGATCTGAGTGCAGCCAGCCAGTGCAGCGCACCCCCCGCCCCCCACCCCGGCAACCCTCACACACACACACACACACACACACACACACACACACACAAGCACAGGTAAAGTACTGTTTGCTCACCTGCGGTGCAGCATGCGCGGCTGACGGAGCCAAACACGACGAAGTGAAGCGGGCTGCCACCAGAGTCCGCCGCTTCCGCTGACTGGTCGTGGCAGCACCAGCTGCGCTGTGCTGCTAATCCTCCCGACAACAGCTGACTGTCGCCGAGGCAATGGAACCACCAGCTGCAGCGCCGCTCCCTCTTACACAACCTGCGGGTCGAAGAAGGATCCGTAGTATCTACACTCTGGCTAAATGACACAACACGTACAAAACAAATCAATATTTTAGAAGTTCCTCACAGGACTCGATTTATGGCCCTGCCTGAAGCGGACAACTCTCGAATACACTTAGCAATGCGAGCACACTCCGTGATCGCAAAGCTTTGACGTGTCACATCAGCTGATTCGAAATTAACCTCGTAAGTGGGTATTTTTTGTACGTGCTTCTCTGGCTCAGTGGGTAATTTCCTCCATCGCTGTCTGACACAATCGTGCCACGTAACGTGCTGACCTATGAAAACGTTTCTATATTGGTTTTAGTTTATGGACCAAAACTAAAGTGGATTAGGATCCAATAGACAGTATTAAAGGAGAGGACGAAATTTTATTTTCACGTAATTACAGGTCGTTTTCTGTGTGGAATATTTCAAAGCATGGTGCTGTGCAGAGAGGAATTCACATTTTGCACACCAATAACTCGTTTCGATGGCCTCTTCTCCTGCTCACTCTACCCTTCCTTTATGGCCATTTCTTCGTTGTGCCTGACAAAAATTCTCTAAAATAACTTACTATAAGACGAGTCTCTTTTGATGTTCGAGGCAGGCGTTCAATTGATAACCCTTGTTGTGGAGAGGACATGTCCACTCTTCCCCAGAGATTAATTACGAATTCACAGCGGTGTTTTCCGTACAGAACGTATGTATTAAAGTATATAACGTCCAATAAATGGCGAAAAATCTTCTGATAGATTGCTTCAGTCTGCTGCTGGTCATGTGGTAACTTCGCAACTGGATATCACCCCATTCCACGCCTACCATATCCTTGTTCTAATCCTTGGCAATACTTCGGTTTTGCTCGATGCCATTCTTTGGATAAACTTCTTGAAATCTATCGTCATTCAACGTGCTGACAACCACGACGAAAAAAAAGAAATCAGCTAAATTTCGATTACGCGATAAGTCACACAAATCTGAGGCTGTAAATTCAACTAATTGTTGTGGTCTTCAGTCCTGAGACTGGTTTGATGCAGCTCTCCATGCTAATCTATCCTGTGCAAGCTCCTTCATCTCCCAGTACCTACTGCAGCCTACATCCTTCTGAATCAGCTTAGTGTATTCATCTCTTGGTCTCCCCCTATGATTTTTACCCTCCACGCTGCCCTCAAATACTAAATTGGTGATCCCTTGATGCCTCAGAACATGTCCTACCAACCGATCCCTTCTTCCAGTCAAGTTGTGCCACAAACTTCTCTTCTCCCCAATCCTATTCAATACCTCCTCATTAGTTACGTGACCTACCCACCTAATCTTCAACATTCTTCTGTAGCACCACATTTCGAAAGCTTCTATTCTCTTCTTGTCCAAACTATTTATTGTCCAAGTTTCACTGCCATACATGGCTACACTCCATACAAATACTTTCAGAAACGACTTCCTGACACATGAATCTATACTCAATGTTAACAAATTTCTCTTCTTCAGAAACTCTTTCCTTGCCATTGCCAGTCTACATTTGATATCCTCTCTACTTCGACCATCATCAGTTATTTTGCTCCCCAAATAGCAAAACTCCTTTACCTCCTTTACTACTTTAAGTGTCTCATTTCCTAATCTAATTCCCTCAGCATCACCCGACTTAATTCGACTACATTCCATTATCCTCGTTTTGCATTTGTTGATGTTCATCTTATATCCTCCTTTCAATACACTGTCCATTCCATTCAACTGCTCTTCCAAGTCCTTTGCTGTCTCTGAAAGAATTACAATGTCATCGGCGAACCTCAAAGTTTTTATTTCTTCTCCCTGGATTTTAATACCTACTCCAAGTTTTTCTTTTGTTTCCTTTACTGCTTGCTCAATATACAGATTGAATAACATCGGGGAGAGGCTACAACCCTGTCTCACTCCCTTCCCAACACTGCTTCCCTTTCATGCCCCTCGACTCTTATAACTGCCATCTGGTTTCTGTACAAATTGTAAATAGCCTTTCGCTCCCTGTATTTTACCCCTGCCAGCTTTAGCTTTTGAAAGAGAGTATTCCAGTCAAAATTGTCAAAAGCTTTCTCTAAGTCTACAAACGCTAGAAACGTAGGTTTGCCTTTACTTAATCTTTCTTCTAAGATAAGTCGTAAGGACAGTATTGGCTCACGCGTTCCAACATTTCTAAGGAGTCAAAACTGATCTTCCCTGAGGTCGGCTTCTACCAGTTTTTCCATTCGTCTGTAAATAATTCGTGTTAATATTTTGCAGCTGTGACTTATTAAACTGATAGTTCGGTAATTTTCACATCTGTCAACACCTGCTTTCTTTGGGATTGGAATTATTATATTCTTCTTGAAGTCTGAGGGTATTTCGCCTGTCTCGTACATCTTGCTCACCAGATGGTAGAGTTTTGTCAGGACTGGCTCTCCCAAGGCCGTCAGTAGTTCTAATGGAATGTTGTCTACTCCCGGGGCCTTGTTTCGACTCAGGTCTTTCAGTGCTCTGTCAAACTCTTCACGCAGTATCTTGTCTCTCATTTCATCTTCATTTACATCCTCTTCCATTTCCATAATATTGTCCTCAAGTACATCGCCCTTGTATAGACCCTTTATATACTCCTTCGACCTTTTCTGCTTTCGACGGAGCGAGGTGGCGCAGTGGTTAGACACTGGACTCGCATTCGAGAGGACGACGATTCAATCCCGCGTCCGGCCATCCTGATTTAGGTTTTCAGTGATTTCCCTAAATCGCTCCAGGCAAATGCCGGGATGGTTCCTTTCAAAGGGCTCGATCGACTTCCTTCCCTGTCCTTTCCTAATCCGATGAGACCGATGACCTCGCTGTCTGGTCTCCTTCCCCAAACCAACCAACCAACCAAGCTTTCTGCTTTCCCCTCTTTGCTTAGAACTGGGTTTCCATCTCAGCTCTTGATATTCATACAAGTGGCTCTCTTTTCTCCAAAGGTGTCTTTAATTTTCCTGTAGGCTGTATCTACCTTACCCCTAGTGAGATAAGCCTCTACATCCTTACATTTGTCCTCTAGCCACGCCTGCTTAGCCATTTTGCACTTCCTGTCGATCTCATTTTTGAGACGTTTGTATTCCTTTCTGCCTGCTTCATTTACTGCATTTTTATATTTTCTCCTTTCATCAATGAAATTCAATATTGCTTCTGTTACCCAAGGATTTCTACTAGCCCTCGTATTTTTACTTACTTGATCCTCTGCTGCCTTCACTACTTCATCCCTCAGAGCTACCCATTCTTCTTCTACTGTATTTCATTCCCCCATTCCTGTCAATTGTTCCCTTATGCTCTCCCTGAAACTCTGTACAACCTCTGGTTTAGTCAGTTTATCCAGGTCCCATCTCCTTAAATTCCCACCTTTTTGCAATTTCTTCAGTTTTAATCTACAGTTCATAACCAATAGATTGTGGTCAGAGTCCACATCTGCCCCTGGAAATGTCTTACAATTTAAAACCTGGTTCGTAAATCTCTCTCTTACCATTATATAATCTATCTGATACCTTTTAGTATCTCCAGGATTCTTCCATGTATACAACCTTCTTTTATGATTCTTGAACTAAGTGTTAGCTATGATTAAGTTATGCTCTGCGCAAAATTCTAACAGACGGCTTCCTCTTTCATTTCTTAGCCCCAATCCATATTCAACTACTATGTTTCCTTCTCTCCCTTTTCCTACTGTCGAATTCCAGTCACCTATGATTGTTAAATTTTCGTCTCCCTTCACTACATGAATAATTTCTTTTATCTCATCATACATTTCTTCAATTTCTTCGTAATCTGCAGAGCTAGTTGGCATATAAACTTGTACTACTGTAGTAGGCATGGGCTTCGTGTGTATCTTGGCCACTATAATACGTTCACTATGCTGTTTGTAGTAGCTTACCCGCACTCCTATTTTTTTATTCATTATTAAACCTACTCCTGCATTACCCCTATTTGATATTGTATTTATAGCCCTGTATTCACCTGACCATAAATCTTGTTCCTCCTGCCACAGAACTTCACAAATTCCCACTATATCTAACTTTAACCTATCCATTTCCCTTTTTAAATTTTCTAACCTACCTGCCCGATTAAGGGATCTGACATTCCACGCTCCGATACGTAGATGTCAGATTTCTTTCTCCTGATAACGACGTCCTCCTGAGTAGTCCCCGCCCGGAGATCCGAATGGGGGACTATTTTACCTCCGGAATATTTTACCCAAGAGGGCGCCATCATGAATTATCCATACAGTAAAGCTGCATGCCCTCGGGAAAAATTACGGCTGTAGTTTCCCTTGCTTACAGCCGTTCGCAGTACCACAACAGCAATGGCGTTTTGGTTAATGTTACAAGGCCAGATCAGTCAATCATCCAGACTGTTGCCCCTGCAACTACTGAAAAGGTTGCTGCCCCTCTTCAGGAACCACACGTTTGTCTGGCCTCTCAACAGATACCCCTCCGTTGTGGTTGCACCTACGGTACGGCTATTTGTATCGTTGAGGCACGCAAGCCTCCCCACCAACGGCAAGGTCCATGGTTCATGGGGGGGGGGGGGGGGGGGGACTTAGGGATTACAATTATCTATGTGATCGTTTCAATTTAGGTTATTTGTAATTGTACTTAGGGATTACAATTACAAATAACCTAAATTGGAACGATCACATAGATAATATTGTGGGTAGAGCAAACCAAAGACTGCGATTCATTGGCAGCATACTTAGAAGGTTCAACAGATCTACTAAAGAGACTGCTTACACCACGCTTGTCCGCCCTACTCTGGAGTATTGCTGTGCGGTGTGGGATCCGCGACAGGTGGGACTGACGGATGACACCGAAAAAGTACAAAGAAGGGCAGCTCGTTTTGTATTATCACGAAATAGGGGAGATAGTGCCACATACATGATACGTGAATTGGAGTGGCAATCATTAAAACAAAGGCGTTTTTCGTTGCGACTGGATCTTCTCATGACATTTCAATCACCAGTTTTCTCCTCCGATTGCGAAAACATTCTGTTGCCACCCACCTACATAGGAAGAAATGATCATCACGATAAAATAAGAGAAATCAGGGCTCGCACAGAAAAATTTAAGTGCTCGTTTTTCCTGCGTGCAGTTTGAGAGTGGAACGGTAGAGAGACATCTTGAAGGTGGTTCATTGAACCCTCTGCCATGAACTTTATTGTGAATAGCAGAGTTATCACTTAGATGTAGATATAATGGAGTCAACGCGGTTTATAATGGCCCCCTGGACACTACAAAAGGCGGGACATGGTTCTTAATAGGGTATGTGATCACCACAAATGGCAGTACATGCTCTGCAACGTACTCTCAAGCCGGCCATGAGGTTGGGAAGGAATTCTTGTGGTAGCCCATTTTCCATCAGCGAACTTGACAACTGCCGCATAGTCGTTGGTGAGTCTGGACGTGATGCATCTTCCCAAAGGATCCCACGTGTGCTCGGTGGGGTTACGTCCGCGGAACGGGCAGTCCAGCCTATTCGCCGAATATCCTCTCATTCCGAGAGCTCGTCTACCTGCGCGGTGCGATGCTGTCGCGCGTTGTCATCCACAAAAATGAAGTCATTGCCGAATGCACGAGGGAAAGAGTACGCTATTACAGTATCGTTGAGCATTGAGTGTGCCGTGTTGAGAGATTTGGAGGTCATGCAATATTTTGCCTCCCCACACCATAACACCTGGACCACCAAAACGATCATGTTCGACAATATTTCAGGGTGCATTTGTTTCTGGCTCTGAGCACTGTGGGACTTAACATCTGAGGTCATCTGTCCCCTAGACTTAGAACTACTTAAACCTAACTAACATAAGGACATCACACACATCCATGCCCGAGGCAGGATTCGAACCTGCGACCGTAGACGTCGCGCGGTTCCAGACTGAAGCGCCTCGAACCGCTCGGCCACCACGGCCGGCCCCATTTGTTTCCACACCTCTCGCCTTATGAGGGTATGTCAAGAATTGTCGAACATGGTCGTTTGGTGGTCGAGATGTTACGGTGTCGGGAGGCATAGTGTTTCATGGGCGTGCTGACTTCCAGACCTTTGAACATGGCACGACTACAGGTCAGCGTCATTGGGCACTGTACTACTTCTTCATGTGCGTCTTTTCAGAAGTGCATTCAGTCCTGACTTCATTTTTATGGATGAGAAAGCGCGATCGCATCGAATAGCTCAGGTAGAGGTGCTCTGGGAACGAGAGGATATTCGGAGAATCGAAAGCTCTGCCCATTCCTCCGACTTCAGTCTCACCGAACACCTTTGGGATGGTTTAGGTAGACTGTCAGCTGCCAACCGCGCCAGTGGAGCAATGTAACGCCCTACTACAAGAACCCCTTAGCAAAATTGTGACCATCATGGGAGGTCGTTGCACAGCATAGTCTGTGGTCATCACACACACTATCAAGAACCATGTCCCACATTTTGCAATGTGCAGGAGACCACCGTAAATCGCGGTGACTTCAATGTGATTATTGTCTTTGAATAAAAATGTTGTTTCTGTTTGTCCCATTACGTATCTCTTTCAGTTATCTTCTGTACTATACTGCCGCAGTTCTTTCTATGTATGGTCCAGGTTTCATCGAGCTATGTTAGTTGACAGTGACACATCATGCGAAAGCTACTTGCACACCAGTGGATTTGGGATCGAATGTCTTAGCCGCCTCACCCTGTGCTGATCAGTTATTTCAGACAAGGTTTTAAGTGCAACTAATCTTTATTCTAAGATGCATTTCACGAGAGCCTGGTTATAAGAGAGTAAGTTAATGCTTGCATGCGTACGATCAAGTGAGAGAGAGAGAGAGAGAGAGAGAGAGAGAGAGAGAGAGAGAGAGAGAGAGAGAGAGAGGGAGGGAGGGAGGGAGGGGGAGTGGGTGGGCCCTTTTATTAAATATACTTATACATAGTCTTGTCCGTGAAAGCAGGAGCGACCATGACGCTGCAGTAGAGCGTCCTACATGCAAATCATCATCATTTGCGATTTTTGGCAAAAAAAAAATACGATAAAGAAGTAATTTACCTGTTACTTTGTGGTACTCCACAGTTGTATAAATTCCGATGTGAAAAGTTACTGAAAATATTCCTAGAATTACTGATATAATTTCTTTTTATTTTTTTATGCGTCATGCTTTCCCGACTCAGCATCATTTAGGGTTTCGTGCCTCAGTCAGTAAAAACGGAACACTTATAGGATCTCTTTGTTGTTTGTCTATCTATCTATCTGCCTGTCCCACTGTTAAAAACTCTGTTTCTCAGGAACGGGTTGCCGCATCAAGTTAAAATTGATGTCACATACTGAGGTCCATGATCGCATGGCCGTGTAGAAAATTTAAGCTTCTAAGCCAATGCACTCAAAACATACGGCCATTTATGTCACATATTTTAATAGTCGTAAACTCACTCATCAAACAATTGTTTTGTAAATAAAACCGCCTTTTCTTGCTGCAACATATTCTTCCCAGACGCGTTTCGCCTTTTCCTTGCTCTAAGACATCTTCAGTGGGATCTATAACGATGCATTTTTGTTACTTTTGGTTTATCAAACAGTTCACTTCGCGTTTTTCATGTAAATAACTAAATACTTACAGTTTCTTGGCCGGCCGCGGTGGCCGAGTGGTTCTAGGCGCTTCAGTCCGGAACCGCGTGACTGCTACGGTCGTAGGCTCGAATCCTACCTCGGGCATGGGTGTGTGTGACGTCCTTAGGTTAGTTAGGTTTAATTAGTTCTAAGTTCTAGGGGACTGATGACCTCAGATGTTAAGTGCCATAGTGCTCAAAGCCATTTGAACCATTTGAACAGTTTCTTGTAATCTGCGTTTCCTCTCATCTGGTCTGGAGGTCGCACTACCACTTTATTCCCGAAATTAAGTTAGAGCAAGAAAAGGCGCTTTTATTTACAAAACAAGTATTTCTGTGCTTCCTGCGGAGGATGGTCACCCAAACAAACTTGTCACTCGTCAAAACCTATATAGTATTTCCCGTTGGCCTAGAATCATGAAATTTGGCAAGAAGCAAGGTTTCGGAGAACAAGTAAAGGAAAAAAATCCAAAAGTTTGTAATTTGTAATTACATGACACGAAAAATGTATTTCTTTTGGCAATTATTATCCGACGTCAAACTTGAAGTGAGGCAGTCTGTAGTTCTGCATTCAGATTGATTGGGTTGCAGTGGTAAAAGTCAAACATCAGGCAAGGAATGACTTTATTACTCATATGACGCGTTTCCGAATTTATCCATCATCAGATATCGAGGTGCGATTACTGCACGTAAATACAGTGTTTCAACTTGTATCTGAAACAAACATTAGCAGACAAGTCATATGAGCAGTAAAGTCATTCATTACCTGTTGTTTGCCTTTTAAAAATGGTTCGAATGGCCCTGAGCACTATGGGACTTAACTGCTGTGGCCATCAGCCCCCTAGAACTTAGAACTACTTAAACCTAACTAACCTAAGGACATCACACACATCCATGCCCGAGGCAGGATTCGAACCTGCGACCGTAGCGGTCGCGCGGTTCCAGACTTTAGTGCCTAGAACCGCTCGGCCACTCTGGACGGCGTTTGCCTTTTACCATTAGGCTCAGTCATCCTGAATGCAGAACTCCAGATTATTATAATAATGGTCTCGTCTCCTGCCACCTCCATGACTTTATGTCACATTTATGATATTGAAACTAAAACATTCTTGAAACTTCCTGGCAGATTAAAACTGTGTACCGGACGGAGACTAGAACTCGGGACCTTTTCGGAAGTAAAGCTGTGAGGACGGGGCGCGAGTCGTGCTTGGGTAGCTCAGTTGGTGCCGGCACGGTCAGAGGGTTGGCTGCCCTCTGTAATAAAAAAAAACTGAGTTAATGGATTAACGACGAACTGAAACGGGTGTATTGCGACGTCCGCCCCGAGCAGATACAACGAACAAAACGAACAAAGTGAGATTAAAAAAAAAAGGGGTTGGTAGAGCACTTTCCCGCGATAGGCAAAGGTCCCGAGTTCGAGTCTCGGTCCGGCACACAGTTCTAGTTTGCCAGGAAGTTTCATATCAGCGCACACTCCGCTGCAGAGTGAAAGTCTCATTCTTAAAACATTCTTGAAAATCTTGGAATCCTCGGGACCGATATTTTGCCACTATCAATGTCGACAGCAGACAAAAATGATCGAGATTCTTGATTCCCGGATTAGATGAACCGTCTATATACGTAATTAAGTTTGTACGGAACCCTCAGTACGCGAATCTTACTCGTACCTGATGGCCTTTTGTAATTACAAAGCGCGCGTCAGAATCGTTGTGTATGGAGCAAACTGGGGCACTGATGGAGATTCTTTTTTTATCTCCGATCGGTACAATGCAAAACTTCAGCAAATAAATCTAAAGGAGATAACGTAGGAATTTTGTCCTGTTCAACTGCTGGTTTGTTTATCTTTTAACGTAAGGTGGAAGTGCTGAGGTAGGGTCCCCCCGATAGACCACATCACGTTCATACAGAGCAGCTCGTATTTCAGCTGCAGCTGGCTCTGTAATGAGTGGTAACCACACTTTGTAGGAGCAGAGCTGTTTCCCGGGACCCTGCGTACGCTTGTTCACGTAGTGCGAGCAAGGAGACGGACGGGAGTGAGTTAGCCGCCTTATCACGGTGACAGGCAGGCCTGCGGCGAGGCGTCAGCGGGCGGCGTGTTCTGATAGCGCGTGCGGGCTGCGACGTGTCGGGACAGCTCCCACTGTGCAGCACAACAGAAACATATTGCAGGAGTAGCGAAGGAGGCTGACAGGTAGTCTCCGTGTGTCCAACTAGACTGAAAGGCTCAAATTAAAACATCTTCGACCAACTGGGGACTCATAGCATTTTCTGCATACAGGGTGTTACAAAAAGGTACGGCCAAACTTTCAGGAAACATTCCTCACACACAAAGAAAGAAAATATGTTAGGTGGACATGTGTCCGGAAACGCTTAATTTCCATGTTAGAGCTCATTTTATTACTTCTCTTCAAATCACATTAATCATGGAATGGAAACACACAGCAACAGAACGTACCAGCGTGACTTCAAACACTTTGTTACAGGAAATGTTCAAAATGTCCTCCGTTAGCGAGGATACATGCATCCACCCTCCGTCGCATGGAATCCCTGATGCGCTGATGCAGCCCTGGAGAATGGCGTTTTGTATCACAGCCGTCCACAATACGAGCGCGAAGAGTCTCTACATTTGGTACCGGGGTTGCGTAGACAAGAGCTTTCAAATGCCCCCATAAATGAAAGTCAAGAGGGTTGAGGTCAGGAGAGTGCGGAGGCCATGGAATTGCTCCGCCTCTACCAATCCATCGGTCACCGAATCTGTTGTTGAGAAGCGTACGAACACTTCGACTGAAATGTGCAGGAGCTCCATCGTGCATGAACCATATGTTGTGTCGTACTTGTAAAGGCACATGTTCTAGCAGCACAGGTAGAGTATCCCGTACGAAATCATGGCGGTGAATCGAGGAAGTACAGTACATACTGACGAAACTAAAATGAGCTCTAACATGGAAATTAAGCGTTTCCGGACACATGTCCACATAACATCTTTTCTTTATTTGTGTGTGAGGAATATTTCCTGAAAGTTTAGCCGTACCTTTTTGTAACACCCTGTATACCGGGTGATCAAAAAGTCAGTATAAATGTGAAAACTTAATAAACCACGGAATAACGTAGATAAAGAGGTAAAAATTGACACACATGCTTGCGATGGCATGGGGTTTTATTAGAACCAAAATGCAGGACGGCGCTCCACCGCATATTGCTAGACGCGTGAAAGATCTCTTGCGCGCGTCGTTTGGTGATGATCGTGTGCTCAGCCGCCACTTTCGTCATGCTTGGCCTCCCAGGTCACCAGACCTCAGTCCGTGCGATTATTGGCTTTTGGGTTACCTGAAGTCGCAAGTGTATAGTGATCGACCAACATCTCTAGCGATGCTGAAAGACAACATCCGACGCCAATGCCTCACCGTAACTCCGGACATGCTTTACAGTGCTGTTCACAACATTATTCCTCGACTACAGCTATTTTTGAGGAATGATGGTGGACATATTGAGCATTTCCTGTAAAGAACATCATCTTTGCTTTGTCTTACTTTGTTATGCTAATTATTGCTATTCTGATCAGATGAAGCTCCATCTGTCGGACATTTTTTGAACTTTTGGTTCTAATAAACCCCATGTCATTCCAAGCATGTGTGTCAATTTGTACCTCTCTATCTACATTACTCCGTGATTTATTCAGTTTTCAAATTTATACTGACTTTTTGATCACCCGGTACATCCCTATTGCGTAAGCTATAGTGTGGTGGAGAATGTGTAGATTTGAATCTGACAGAGGTCATGTTAAATAGGGGGTGGGGGGATCCCACAAGGTTCTATTCTGGTCTGCTGTTTTTTGCTGCTGTGGTATCAATTATCTGCCACCAAATATGACGGATGATGCAATTGTTTCCCTCTTTGCGAATGATATAAGTATTGAAACTTCCTGGTGCATTAAAACTGTGCGCCGGATCGAGACTCGAACTCTGCATCACGGTGTAGCTTGCTGTCCAGGTTTCGAGAGGGTGCGTTTCTGGATGAGGTATCGAATATATTGCTTCCCCCTACTTATACCTCCCGAGAAGATCACGAATGTAAAATTAGAGAGATTCGAGCGCGCACGGAGGCATTCCGGCAGTCGTTCTTCCCGCGAACCATACGCGAGTGGAACAGGAAAGGGAGGTAATGACAGTGGCACGTAAAGTGCCCTCCGCCACACACAGTTGGGTGACTTGCGGAATATAAATGTAGATGTAGATGTAGACCTTTGCCTTTCGAGGCAAGTGCTTTACCATCTCAGCTACCCAAGAACGACTCACAGCCCGTCCCCACAGCTTCACTTCTGCCAGTACCTCGTCTCCTCTTCCAAATTTCACAGAAGCTCTTCTGCGAGCCATGCAGAACTAGCACTCCTGGATAAAAGGATATTGCGGAGACATGGCTTAGCCACAGGCTGGTGGATGTTTCCACAGTGAGATTTTCACTCTGCAGCGGAGTGTGCGCTGATGTAAAACTTCCTGGCGGGTTAAAACTGTGTGCCGGATCGAGACTCGAACTCGGGACCTTTGCCTTTCGCGGGCAAGTGCTCTACCATGTGAGCTACCCAAGCACGACTCACGACCCGTCACAGAGGAGCTTCTGTGAAGTTTGGAAGGTAGGAGACGAGGTAGTGGCAGAATTGAAGCCGTGTAGGCAGGTCGTGAGTCATGGTAGAGATGGTAGAGCACTTGGCCGCGAAAGGCAAAGGTCCCGAGTTCGAGTCTCGATCCGGCGCACAGTTTTAATCCTCCAGGAAGTTTCATATCAGCGTATACTCCGCTGCAGAGTGAAAATTTCATTCTGGATATAAGCGTTACTGAAAAATATGTGAACCCTATTGTAAATAATGTAGCTAATAGGGTAATTAGTAACATCAACACATTGCTTTCAGAGAACAGATAAATGTTTAACTGCAGAAAAACTGCAATCAACATGATTGGGTCGTGCGCGGAACCCTCCAGAAAGTTATTTTGTATTTTCCCGACTTTGTACCGCTCTGGCGGAGTCGGCGGTGATACAGATTTTCTTTGCAAGTGAGTAGCCGGCCGCGGTGGTCTAGCGGTTCTAGGCGCGCAGTCCGGAACCGCGCGACTGCTACGGTCGCAGGTTCGAATCCTGCCTCGGGCATGGATGTGTGTGATGTCATTAGGTTGGTTAGGTTTAAGTAGTTCTAAGTTCTAGGGGACTGATGACCACAGTAGTTAAGTCCCATAGTGCTCAGAGCCATTTGAACCATTTTTTGCAAGTGAGTAACTTGTCGTGTGAACGTGGTCCGCTAGGTGGCGCGTGCGGGTCAGTGTGGAGGTTTTGGGTTAGCAGAGGCACAAGGAAGGTGGTGAGCGGGGCCGGTGCTGGGAACAGACCCGTGTTTGTGTCGGAAAATGTCTTGTCTGGACACGGAGTGACAGCACGGCCTCACTGGAGTTGAGGGCCACTTGTCTGAAAATAACCACCTATTTCAGATTCAAGTGTTGACAGTAAGCAGTGTTTACGCTACCGCATCCCGTATCCGTTGTCCAGAAGTGATTGTCGGTCAAAGTAAAGCTGGAAGGTCTGTAGAGCCTTCAGTGCACTGTCGCTGCACCCTGGTTGTTCACTCCACGCGAAGACGACTCGTTATACTATCCAATAGATGGTGATCTGTTTATTTTATCTGTTCATTACGTAAAGGTTGTCATTGAGGTTGCCCTTGTAGGCGTCATTTGTGTTGTGTGTATGTGTGGCACCGCTGGTAAATGATTTATGTTTCAGGTTTTATGATGCCACTTTAATGTTGTGTATAACACATCGCCTATAAATGTGCGCAGGACTAAAGTGCGAAATTAAATATGATTGAAAGCTTGCAGCACTGCAAACCCAATGAGGTAGAAGTGGATGAATTCTAATTCTGTAGATCAATCCTCGGATTAAGTAATCACTTTTTGTAATTGAATAATGCGTGTCTTCTTATTTGGAGTTCATCTGAAGGCGCTCTTCGCCTAAACTTATTTTGAAATTTCTGGTAATTCCGTACACCTCTTGTGTAAATCCTAAACTGTGCCACGAGTGAAATCGGTGTGCGTAAAACTTTTAAGTAGGGGTCCCGCTGTAACTGTTATTGTGTATTTTAAGTTCTGCTGCTAAACTGATTTTATCTGAAGACTGTTTCGAAAATTGAATTCAAGACAAATTATCATTACAATTTTTTGAAATAGATTTAGGTTGGGGGATTTAAATTTAAATGTCAAGTAGTTACCTAGTTTCAGCTGAAACTTCTAATTGACGTCGTTGTAACTGTCTTAAGCTTAAAATTGACATCATTGTATCACCGCTATTTGTCATCAACAATGGATCAGGGTTAATATTTAATCAAGGGTATTGTAACTGTTCCCGCCCCTTTTTTTTTTAAAAAAAAGGGGGGGGGGGGGTGTTAGTAACCTGTATTTCTTGTAAATGTCGAGCAAGTATTTCTTGTCAATAAATTCGTTTAAAAATATGCCTGAATAAATATTAGCCCGGCACTTTACCACTTCATACATCTCCTACCATACGAATTTCTCTCACGGATCTCTTGTAACTGTGAAATATCACTGTGCCAGTCAATTAAATCTACCACTTTCAACTGCCAGAACTAAAGCTAGATGAAAAGCTTTCCTGGGATTATCACGTTCAAGATCTTGTACAGAAAGTGGCTGCTGGTACTTCAATATAAATAATATCCACTGTCTGGTGACACCGAAACGCTCCTGCTTGTTGACTTTCCTTACCTTTACTCCGTTACCTCTGATGGTATCATATTTCTGGGCAACTCTGTACTCGCCAATAATATTTTGAGCCAAGAGAAAGGCTCCAAGGAAGATCTGCACTGTCAGTACGTGAACTTCGTGTAAGCTGTTGTGGAGTTGTCTCAGAATTCAAAATCTGTCATCTCTTTGCAAAATATATATTCCGTCATGGATTTCGTTGCTGGCAATGTTGACTCATTTTGAAGAAACTGTAACATTCATTCAGTGAAGCTAGACGAAAAAATGATATGTGCGTGGTAACAGTTCCTTAAGCATTTTGCAGGAAGTTCCATTTCCAATAGAGCTCCAGCAGAGCTGGCCAAAAATTTAAGTGGTAAAGTCAAATTCTCCAAATCTAAGTTGAAAGGTTTCCTTGTGGCACACTCCTTTTCTGTACAGGAATTCGTCGCAGTAGTTGAGAACTTTTCTCTGTAACGTTATTTATTCATATACACTCTCACTATTTTTCTAGTTGAGTAGTTCTTTAGTATCGTCTACATCTACATGATTACTCTGCAATTCCCAATGAAGTGCCTGGCAGAGGGTTCGTTGAACCACATTCAAGCTATTTCTCTACCGTTTCATTCTTGAACAGTGCGCGGGAAAAACGAATATTTAAATCTTTCCGGGCGAGCTCCGATTATTTTTAATTTAAGACGATAATCATCCCTCACAATGTAAGCGAGTGCCGAATGTTGCCACACTCTGAGGAGAAAGTCGGTGATTGAAATTTCATGCAAAGATACTGCCGCAACGAAAAACGCATTTTTGCTTATGATTGCCAACCTAATTCGCATATCATATCCTAGACACTCTGTCCCCAATTTCACGATAATACAAAACGAGTAGCCCTTCTTTAAACGTTTTCGATGTCCTTCGTCAATTCTATCTGATGAGGGTCTCACACCACACAGCAATACTCCAGAAGAGAGCGTACAAGCGTAGTGTAAGCATTCTGTTTAGTAGATCTGTCGCATTTTGTAAGTGTTCTACTAATAAAGTGCAGTGTTTGGTTTGTGATCGTTCCAAGTTAAGTTATTCGTAATTGTAATCCCTAAGTATTTAGTTGAATTTACAGACTTTACATTTAGGTGTTTTATTATGTAACCGAATTTTATGGATTCCTTTTAGTATCTACGTGGGTAAGTTCGCATTTTTCATTATTTATAGTCAATTGGCGCTTTTTGCACAATACAGATATCTTGTCGAAATCGTTTTGCAATTTGTTTTCATCATCTGATGACTTTAAAAGACTGTAAATGACAGTATAATCTTCAAACAATCTAAAAGGATTCGTCAGATTGTCTCATAAATCGTTTATATAGATCAGGAACAGAAGAGGCCCTATAATACTACCTTGGGGAACACCAGATATTACTCCTGTTTTGCTCGATGACTTCTCGTCAATTACAACTAACTGTGACCTTCCTGACAGGAAACCATGAATCCAGCCGCACAGCTAAGACGATAATCCATAGGCAAGCGATTTGATTAGAAGTCGCTTGTAAGGGACGGTGTCAAAAGACTTCTGAAAATCTAAAAATATGGAATCAAGTTTATGTCCTCCTGTCGATAGCAACCATTACTTCGTGTGAATGAAGGGCTAGTTCGGTTTCACAAGAACGATATTTTCTGAATGCATGTTGTCTGTCAATAAATCGTTCTCTTCTAAGTAATCCATAATGTTCGAACATAGGAAATGTTCCAAAATCCTACTGCAAATGGACATTAGCGACATGGGTATGTAATTCGGCGGATGAGTCCTATTGCCTTTCTTCGGTAATGGTGTGACCTGGGCAACTTTCCAGTCTTTAGGTACGATTCTTTCGGCGAGTGGGTGGTTGCATGCGATTGCTAAGTATGGAGCTGTTGTATCAACATACTCTGAGAGGAACCTGACTGGTATAGAGTTTGGACCTGAGGCCTTGCCTTTATTAAGTGTCTTATGCTGCTTCGCTACTCCGAGGATATCTACTAAGTTACCAATGTTGGCAGCTGTTATTGATTCGAATTCTGAAATACTTACTTCGACTTCTTTGGTAAAGGAATTTTGGAAAACTGTGTCCAGTAATTCCATTAAATCTCTTCCCAGTGGCTAGATTTATGACGAGTTTCTAGCCTTCGCAACAGGCGCTGACGATCAGGAAGTCTCTACATTTGTTCACTAGTTTCTAACAACGTCACCTAATCGTCGACAAATGTGTCGTTTATTTATTGCTGTTACGATTAACTCCGCCGTCTTCTGATTCTAAGAGGGGTTGTTCTTCGTATTCTATACATTCTATATTTCTTTCAGTATGATGCAGATTGTGTAATATTAAACAGCTACAGCTTTATTAACTCAAAATGTAGAACTGAAGGAAAGCAAGAAAAGTGAAGTGTAAGTGAAAGAAAAACTTTCCACCACAGCATCTCTGTCCATCTACCATCTGCGAACAGCCTCAGGGTGATATAGACGTTATCTGCCACGTATAGCTAGTAGCGGTGAACTATTACACTGACTTGAGATACATCGAACGCTATTTTCGCTACGCTGTGAATGGTGGCACAGGGGACATTAATTTTTTGTACCCTATGTGAGACGTGTAACGGTGATTACCTGGTATCCACTTATTCACCTGGCATCTTAGAACGGTCTGAAGATGGTGTAATATATAATCAAAAAGGACTGAAAATAAAATTTGATTTATAAAAACAGCTGAAAGTGTCACTCCTTCTGCATAAAGATATAGTAACAGTTGTCCAATGATCTATCATAGCCGGCCGCTGTGGCCGAGCGGTTTTAGGCGTTTCAGTCCGGAACCACGCGGCTGCCACGGTCGCAGGTTCGAATCCTGCCTCGGGCATAGATGTGTGAGATGTCCTTAGATTAG
This sequence comes from Schistocerca americana, assembly GCF_021461395.2. Lineage (NCBI taxonomy): Eukaryota > Metazoa > Arthropoda > Insecta > Orthoptera > Acrididae > Schistocerca > Schistocerca americana. The sequence goes on along the minus strand of NC_060122.1, from coordinate 768,221,032 downwards.
TTAGGTTTAAGTAGTTCTAAGTCTGGGGGACAGATGACCTCAGATGTTAAGTCCCATAGTGCTTAGAGCCATTTCAACCATTTTGATCTATCATAAGATGAAAGTACGGAGACAATGAGTCTGCCGAAGGCTTTCTGTAAATCAAGACGCTCTCCACTATCTACTGCCCTCTCAATCTCATGGACAGAAAGAGCAAATTGGGTTTGACACGATCAGTGCGTGCGGAAACCGATGTTGAAACATGCGTAATTGTTCGACCTCCAGAAAAGTCACCTGCTCGAGCACAAAATATTTTCGACAGTTCCACAGGAAACTGTCGTCACTGAAGTGAGCCTACAGTTCTGCATTCGATCTCGTGACCCTTTTCGTAGACTGGTACGATCTGTGCTTTCTTCCTCGAGGGCGTGTTTTAAGAACATTTCTACTAACGCTGTTTAAAGGCGAGACCGGTGCATAGCTGTCTATATAAGACACGAACTCCAAAGCTTACTGTTGTCAAGTGCCCCTAATACAACGAAGTTGCTCAAGAATGAAACTGCGCCCTAACCATACAGTGAGCGCGCGCACACACACACACACACACACACACACACACACACACACACACACACACGACATATATATATATATATATATATATATATATATATATATATATATATATATATATATATTAAGTTTTGCATCACCCCGGTTCCCAGAACTCCTGAAGAAAGTTGTTGACTGTGGATTCTGTATCACAGACACAGTCCCTTTGACTGTTCAGTGATGTCACTAAACCCGCCCAAAGATGTAAACAACCATGAATGAGCAGCGCCCCTTAGACGGAGGGGGTCCGACAGCCGATCAGTTCTAGTCATTCCACAAAGAAGGAGGTACACAGCTCGTGTTGTCTGTAGTTCAACCATGCCTAGACGGTCAATAAACAGGTTCAATAGTGTCAGCATTGTTACTTTGTGCCTGGAAGGGCTCTCAACAAGAGAAGTGTCCAGGCGTCTCGGAGTGAACCAAAGCGATGTTGTTCGGACACGGAGGAGATGACATGCCTCGCTCAGGCCGCCCAAGGGCTACAACTGCAATGGATGACCGCTACCTACGGATTATGGCTCGGAGGAACCATGACAGCAGCGGCATAATGTTGAGTAATGCATTTCGTGCAGCCACAGGACGTCGTGTTACGACTCATACTGTGCGCAATAGGCTGCATGATGCGCAACTTCACCCCCGACGGCCATAGCGAGGTCCATCTTTGTAAACCACGACACCATGCAGCGGTACAGATGGGCCGAACAACATGCCGAATGGACTGCTCAGGACTGGCATCGTGTTCTCTTCACCGATGAGTGTCGCATATGCCTTCAACCAGAAAATCGTCAAAGAAGTGTTCGGAGGCAACCCGGTCAGGCTGAACGCCTTAGACACGCTGTCCAGCGGATGCAGCAACATGGAGGTTCACTGATGTTTTGGGTGGCATTATGTGGGGCCGACGTACGCCGCTGGTGGTCATGGAAGGCGCCGTAACGGCTGTACGATACGTGAATGCCATCTTCCGACCTATAGTGCAACCATATCGGCGAGGCATTTGTCTTCATGGACGACAATTCGCGCTCCCATCGTGCACATCTTGTGAATGACTTCGTTCAGGATAACGACATAGTTTGACTAGAGTGGTCAGCATGTTCTCCAGACATGAACCCTATCGAATATGCCTGAGATGGATTGGAAAGGGCTGTTTATGCGCGACGTGACCCACCAACCACTCTGAGGGATCTACGCCGTTGAGGAGTGGGACAACCTGGTCCAACAGTGCCTTGATGAACTTGTGGATAGTATGCCACGACGAATACAGGCGTGCATCAAAGCAAGAGGACGAGATACTGGGTATTAAAGGTACCGGTGTGTACAGCAATCTGGACCACCACCTCTGAAGGTCTCGCTGTATGGTTGTACAACATGCAATGTGTGGTTTTCATGAGCAATGAAAAGAGCGGAAATGATTGTTATTTTGAGCTGTATTCCAATTTTCTGTACAGGTTGTGGAACTCTCGGAATCGAGGTGATGCAAAGCTTTATATATTGTATATCAATAGAAGTAGTTGAACGGGTGAAAAGTGCAGAATTATTTAGAGATCGTCTGTATAAGAAGGACAAAATTTTCCAAAACTGCAAAAACGCTGTCACTGAAAAAAGAATAAAAAGTAATTGTCTAAACCGCACTTGATTTTTTTTCTGTTGATGGTGACCGGTTTTGGTTACCATAACCATCATCCGACCAACGTAGTTGTGATGATTACCAAAAGATAGTAATCTGTCGGCGTAAATTAATTTTGGCCGGATAATGATTGTGACAACACAAACTGACAAGAAGAAAGAAAAGAAACTGCAATTTAAACGGTTACTTTTTATTCTTATATAAAGCAAAAATTGCCAAAGTTGCAACACGTTGCCAGAAAACTGTAATTATTCGATTCACAAGAAAGGAGGCAAATAAGACACAACAATTATAGAGGTGTCAGCCTCCTCTCCGTAACATGTAAGATATTGACTAAAATTATCACCAACATAGTAAAAAAATAGCGGGTTTCGATTAAGTCCCGTGTTTTCTGTCTTTAAAGGTACGTCTAGAATAATGGACAAGACTCAAGCCGAGAACAACATTATAAAGAAGGAACAATGACTTAATTACAACTTCGACTGAAGCTCACAGATGTTGAGGAAGCTTTTGACTCAGTTTTGACAATATCTGTTTTAACAGAGCTTGAGAAACACGGCACTGACTCAAATCTAGATAATATGCCTTAGAAAATATACTTTAATGCTGTAGCTCTCATTAGATTTCATCAATATGGTGAAAACCATTTTCCAGTAGTGATACACGAAGCTTTCAGATCTCTAAATTGGAAAGAGAAGAAAGGATAGGTATTAATGGGACATATATTAACATCCTAAGTTTTTCTGAAAACAATTTATTATGAGTATGAATAAATTAGAGCAAGACTAAACTAAAACAGCATACAATAAAAACATCGAAAAGAAAAAAGTACAAACTAACAATGTAGGCGTAGAACCAGTTGTTCGCTTTTGGTATCTGAGGCAGACTGAGACAAATAATCGTTGAACAGAAAAGAACGGGAACAATCGAAAGTGTTTTGGAGTGCTTTTGATAAACATAACAGTTTTCTCATAACTAAGTTTCCGACGCGTATGAAATGGAAAGTTTACAATTGGTGTGTCTTACAAATTTAGAGTTAAGGCAGGGATGCGCAAAAGATTAATAAACTGAGAGTTCTCAGCAAGCAGTGGAGAGGTATGTGAGGATAATTGCACGGAGATAGAGAAAAAAAAAATGAACCAACTGGCTGGCTGGAGCGAATTACGTAATCTGAACTGAAATAGAAATAAACGAAGATGTGCGCAACGTGTGGCCAGGCTAATGGATGATAAATGCACCATGGAAGTCCTTCGCAATATTATAAGAGGCGAGAAACGACGGAGATGATTATCTAATGAAAAGCAGGTAGCTGACATTAGAAAACACATAGGAACGATGTGAATGCGTAAAACGCAGGACTGTAATGAGTGGAGAAGTCTAGAAGAAGCCTTTGTCCAGCAGTGGATGTCAAATAGCAGATAATTACATTGATGTTGCTAAAGAGAAGTTGCTTCATTCAAATTCCACAGCAAAGACATTGTCGAATGGGAACTGCGACGAAGGGTTCAAAATGGCTCTGAGCACTATGGGACTTAATATCTGAGACCATCAGTCGCCCAGAACTTAGAACTACTTAAACCTAACTAACCTAAGAACATCACACACATCCATGCCCGAGGCAGGATTCGAACCTGCGACCGTAGCGGTCGCGCGGTGCCAGACTGAAGCGCCTAGAAACGCTCGGTCACACTGGCCGGCTGCGACGAAGGGGGAAAGACTTCTACGATTCCTATCGTATATTCTTGGGCAATATAGCGGCATGCTGTACTGTGACATGGGTGCCTTCAGGGACTCCATGTTATGTTACGGGTATAAATTCTGCACAACCAAGTCTCCGCTTATGCGCGAATCTCCACATTCTGCCAAACCGCTGGCATGTCGCTTCATCCCATTACCGGTTTTCTCTACTTTAACATGCAACTATAGTACGGCAATGGACACCCTACTCCCCATCTCTTCGTAACGTCATTTGGGAGTTGAGGCTCTTTTGAAGAAGTTTATTCACTTCAGCCAAATCTTCCAGCAGGCTGGGAGTGCGGCAGAGGATTCCCACAAGGTAACAGTTATGAGGGACTTCCCAGTCCTGCCGTTCGCCTGATACCCTAATCAAGGAAAACCTCCCGAAAACCTTGGTTGTAACTAGGAGGAGGAGGAGGATATTAGAGTTTAACGTCCCGTCGACAACGAGGTCATTAGAGACGGAGCGCAAGCTCGGGTGAGGGAAGGATGGAGAAGCAAATCGGCCGTGCCCTTTCAAAGGAACCATCCCGGCATTTGCCTGATTGATTTAGGGAAATCACAGAAAACCTAAATCAGGATGGCCGGAGACGGGATTGAACCGTCGTCCTCCCGAATGCGAGTCCAGTGTGCTAACCACTGCGCCACCTCGCTCGGCGTAACTAGGAGAATGGAACTATCGTTAATTTATTTCTGGGACAATGTTGTCCAGAAAGGATGAACATCATCTGATAGCATCCGGACACCAAGCAGTCGTCATTAATATGGAGTGTGTGCACACTTCGCCTTTATGAGGTCATGGACTCTGCCGGGGTCACTTTCATGTCTGTGGAAGACTGGCAGCCCGTTCTTCTCCAAGAGCCGAAACCAGAGACGACACGTTGAACGCTGAAATTTGGAGTGAGGTCGAGGATCTATCTCATACCAAAGGTGTGTCACTCGTTCATATCGGGACTCTGAGTAGGCCAGTTGATTTCAATAATGTTACTGTCCACAAACAGTTGCTCACAGCTGTAGCTTTATGACAGAGTGCATTATTATGCTGATAAAACATCGTCCCCTAACTGTTCCTCTACTGTACGTAGCACTTAATGCTGTAAGATGTATTCATATACTTTCGATTTAGTGCAATAAGGGGAACACACTTCCATACCGTAATACCACCGTCTCCATACTTCATTGTTGTCACTACACATGATGGCAAGAAACGTTCTCCAAGCATTTGCCAAATCCAAACCGTCACCTCGGATTACCACAGGGTGTAGCCACTCCAAATAACTCGTTTTCAGTCACCCACTGCCCTGTGGCCTTTACATCACCTCAAGCGTTGCTTAGCACTGATTACAGAAATGTGTGGCTTTTATAAGCTTGACCATTGAATCCCAATCTTTTTAACTCCCTCCGCACAGTCATTGTGATAGGTAGGCTGTTAGTAACACTTTGGGACTTCTGCTGATTTCGTGCAATTTTACATCCATCTCCCGGAATGCGTGGCGATCCCTGAACGTTAAGTACATGAGGTCCGCGTGGTCTTTATTTAGCTGTGGTTGTTCCTTCACTTTTTCACTTCACAATCACTAATAATCGATCTGCACACCTTCGGAAAGGTTGAGACGTCCCTGAATGATTTGTTACTCAAGTGACATCCAATGAATAGTCCACATTCAAAGTCACTGACCTCTCTCGACCGACACATTTTGTTGTTACTAATTCTCTAGTGACAATGCAATACCGTCATCTCCATTTATACTTGGCTGGGGTAACCTCTCGTGTCTTCTGGTGGTTATTCCGCATTACATAAGGGTGTCTGAAAACTTTTGATTTTATATACATACAATGTTACTATATACAATAAACGCATAGCTCAACCCGAATAGTTTTAAACACTGCAGAGCTTTAGTTGGAAAGATCCTGTTGTAGTTGATATTTCCATAATGAGATTTTCACTCTGCAGCGGAGTGTGCGCTGATATGAAACTTCCTGGCAGATTAAAACTGTGTGCCCGACCGAGACTCGAACTCGGGACCTTTGCCTTTCGCGGGCAAGTGCTCTACCATCTGAGCTACCGAAGCACGACTCACGCCCGGTACTCACAGCTTTACTTCTGCCAGTACCTCGTCTCCTACCTTCCAAACTTTATAGAAGCTCTCCTGCGAACCTTGCAGAACTAGCACTCCTGAAATAAAGGATACTGCGGAGACATGGCTAAGCCACAGCCTGGGGGATGTTTCCAGAATGAGATTTTCACTCTGCAGCGGAGTGTGCGCTGATATGAAACTTCCTGGCAGATTAAAACTGAGTGCCCGACCGAGACTCGAACTCGGGACCTTTGCCTTTCGCGGGCAAGTGCTCTACCATCTGAGCTACCGAAGCACGACTCACGCCCGGTACTCACAGCTTTACTTCTGCCAGTACCTCGTCTCCTACCTTCCAAACTTTATAGAAGCTCTCCTGCGAACCTTGCAGAACTAGCACTCCTGAAATAAAGGATACTGCGGAGACATGACTAAGCCACAGCCTGGGGGATGTTTCCATAATGAGATTTTCACTCTGCAGCGGAGTGTGCGCTGATATGAAACTTCCTGGCAGATTAAAACTGAGTGCCCGACCGAGACTCGAACTCGGGACCTTTGCCTTTCGCGGGCAAGTGCTCTACCATCTGAGCTACCGAAGCACGACTCACGCCCGGTACTCACAGCTTTACTTCTGCCAGTACCTCGTCTCCTACCTTCCAAACTTTATAGAAGCTCTCCTGCGAACCTTGCAGAACTAGCACTCCTGAAATAAAGGATACTGCGGAGACATGGCTAAGCCACAGCCTGGGGGATGTTTCCAGAATGAGATTTTCACTCTGCAGCGGAGTGTGCGCTGATATGAAACTTCCTGGCAGATTAAAACTGAGTGCCCGACCGAGACTCGAACTCGGGACCTTTGCCTTTCGCGGGAAAGTGCTCTACCATCTGAGCTACCGAAGCACGACTCACGCCCGGTACTCACAGCTTTACTTCTGCCAGTACCTCGTCTCCTACCTTCCAAACTTTATAGAATCTCTCCTGCGAACCTTGCAGAACTAGCACTCCTGAAAGAAAGGATACTGCGGAGACATGGCTAAGCCACAGCCTGGGGGATGTTTCCAGAATGAGATTTTACTCTGCAGCGGAGTGTGCGCTGATATGAAACTTCCTGGCAGATTAAAACTGTGTACTGGGAGAAGTAAAGCTGTGAGTACCGGACGTGAGTCGTGCTTCGGTAGCTCAGATGGTAGAGCACTTGCCCGCGATAGGCAAAGGTCCCGATTTCGAGTCTCGGTCGGGCACACAGTTTTAATCTGCCAGAAAGTTTGGTAGTTCATATTCCTTCCTCTACCTTCAACCTATAAACTGGCTAACAAGTTGGTTATAGGGGGTCGTAAATTTGAACGTATTGCAACTCGGCGAGAGAGGTGGTAGTGGTAAGAAAATGAACTTGTGTTTGGGAGGACAGTGTCCTAAATCCACGTCCAGCCAACCTCTTCCAGGTTTCCTGCGGTTTCCCTAACTCGATTAAATTAAATGCCAGAACAGATCCGTTGAAAAAAAAAAGACGGCGGATATCCTAACCGATCCTCGCTGAAACGAGCATATACTCTGGGTCTAATAACCTCGTTGTCGACAAGATGTTAAACCCTAATCTTCCTACCTTCTTTTCCATTCGTGGAGCAGCTTGGTATTTTCCACATTAACAGATCATTGCCAGAGGTGCAAAAACCTATTGAATAAAATCCTTAGGCGTACAGGAGCTGAACGGTGGTCCTTTGGGCTTGTCGCCTGATCTGTATTAGTAGATCTACAGGGTGCAAGGGGTATAGTCCAGATATTGTGATAAATGATATCTTAATATGTACTTACTTCAGCGCGTTAGATGTTTTTTTTCTCTGAGTCTAACAGTCTTCTCGGAAACACATCAATTAATTTACAACCTGATGTTTTCTGCACAGTGGTAACGGTGCCGTGAAATGGACTACGCCTGTCACTACAGACATTCCGTTTAGCGTCCATGGGTCCACACAGCCCGCTGCCCACCGTAAAACAAACAATATAGTGCTTCTGCCACATGTACTTTGAGGTATTAACCGACCTAAAAACATACTATTCATAATAGCTATAATTAATAGTTTGCAGATTAAGTTAATTTTGATGTAATGTTGTTCAGTACATTGTTCTCAGTTACCAATAGAAATATCTGCAATCATACTCGTAATATCCTGTATGTTAGTAAATCGATAGCAGTAAACAATGCTCATATACTGAAACGTCATATCTGATGATGAGGTTTTACTGGTAGAACAGTAAAAATGTAGTAAGCGATTAACCTTTTTCCTTTCATTTTATATATATATATATAATTTTTTGGGGGTGGGTGGGGGGGAGGAGGTGTGGTGTCAGCGAGAGAAAGTTTCTTTCAAGTTTGAAATTGCGTCTAAAGTTTGTTGGAAGTTGCTAATTGATCTAACTCAAATTCTCAAATATTGAATAAATGTAGCCTGGGAAATTCGCGAGTAGTGAGTTATGTTACCTCAATACAGATACAGTTTCTAACTATAATACCTTACTTACATGTAAAACCTTTAACATAAGATTACAGTTCTTAAAGAGTAAATTATGACAGCATTTTAAATTTCTAAATTCGATCAACAACTGTATGAAATATTAAAAATCAGATTTTTGTTGTCCCTGGATGTTGTTAGATAGGTAGCTCGTAGCTCTGATTTGCGAGCTACCTATCTAACGACATCCAGGGACAACAAAAATCTGATTTTTAATATTTCATACAGTTGTTGATCGAATTTAGAAATTTAAAATGCTGTCATAATTTACTCTTTAAGAACTGTAATCTTATGTTAAAGGTTTTACACGTAAGTCAGGTATTACAGTTAGAAACTGTATCTGTATTGAGGTAGCATAACTCACGACTCGCGAATTTCCCAGGCTACATTTATTCAATATTTGAGAATCTGTTTGCAACACATTTTGCAGACTGTATTCACACTGAACGAACCTGCAAAATTATATCATTTCACAATACATAGTTCGGGAAATATGGCGTTTTATGGGAGTTCGATTCTTTAAAGAATCGGTGTGGAGGTGTATTGGTAATTACCTAAAGAAGCACTGAGTTATCCTATTACCCGTAACTACTAGAATGTCGGCAGACTGTGGCTTATGGGGTATAACTGCAAGCTTCTGTCTCTGACTGGAAAACACCCAGTTGCTGGTCTCTTGAAGCGCCTGTGATGACAATAGCCATCTAACGAGCGGTAAGGCTCTTGCGGTGCGCCTTCTGCAAATCCCGCCGCTTACGTCACAGCGAGGGTTATCTGCGCCGTCGTTACTCCGTGACTTTATCATGTGATACTTTGATTAACGTGGCTTCCAGCTAGAACGTAATCTACACCTGACCCCCTGAGTCTGTTGTCAGCTGCTTGGATGGCCCAGTCACGTCGAGTGCTGATGCTTTCGTAGGAGGAGGAGGAGGAGACGGAGGAGGTGGAAGCCGAGGCGATTTCACTTCCTACAGGACGATGCCTGGTACAGCACTGTCGTGTTCAAACCGACCTTCAGGTTGATGATCTCTTTACCTTGCCACATCGAACACTTTGTATCCCAAGAGAAGAAAAGATTAAAATGTGAGCTTATAACGGCAATTAAGCTAATGTGAATTTAATGTCGACAAAATGTAAGCAATCAACAGAAATGTGCGAGAACTTGTTTACAAAAATTAACAAACTTAAGGGTTTTCTATGTTTTCTCGGTGTGAATGATTATCGGCATGCTTTCGTGTGTTCAAGCACAGCTGTTAGTTCCATTTTTTCGCACGATATTTCGACGATCGTCCTAGGCGTCTTCTTCGGATGCTTTGAGCTACGTTGTTATGCGTTTACGACGCCTGGGATGTAAACAGCGGCGCAACACCAACAATACTTCTGTCTGGTTGGAGGTCAGACAGCGAGTAACCATGACAACACAGTTCGCAGCTCCTGAAGATGACGACCGGGCCGGCCTTCGAAATATCGTGCGGCTGAACAGAGGAAAATTACCTGTTACAGTATCTGTGAATCTGCCTAGTCCGCTGTCAGGTTTAAATTCTCTCCTGGGCACCTTGATTTAGATTCCCGTGGTTTTTCCGAGTACCACGTCAGCCCCATGGCGTCTCAAGATCCAGTTTCACCTTAACTGCGCTGAGGAGGAGCTGCGCGTCGGCGGGAGGTGACTTACTTAAAGTAAAAGTCGATTTGCTTTCCCATCACTCTCGAGTCCTAGCTAATGCTTCCGTCCCTTAAAGTCGTCGGTTTGGAGGCGACGCTAAACTGTAATACTCTTCCTTTCCTTCCTGAGTTATTTTATACGGGGCTCTTCGAAACACTGCTCCACTCCCGCACTTGGGCGATAATACCCAGTCCAGTCATGTTAGTGTGGCCACCTGTGCTAGGTTTCTCGGTTGAGGATGCAAGGCGCGAATAAACATAGCATAAATAACAGACAATTCTGTCCAAAAATACACCTCAAAATTGACAAGAAACAGAAACCTACACCAAAAAGCAGGTATATATCAACTACAGGGCAGCACTGTATGTGATGACAGATACATAGGACTAACAGGCAGAATATCTGATGTCAGATACAAAAAACACACGAGAGCCTGAAAGTATGAGACAAATCATTCCACATTTACAGAACATCCACGAGAACACAATCATAAATCAAACACTTGTCCCCGAACTCTCCACAAAATATTTAGACCAAAAAGAACACCAAAATTTGAAATCAATCTACGACAAATGTCACACTCATATTCAACATTCTACAACCTGCATTGAATAACACCTTGTTCTCCACCTCTCTCTCTGTCTCCCTCTCTCTACACACACATACACACACACACACACACACACACACACACACACACACACACACACACACACACGCACACACACACACAGAGAGAGAGAGAGAGAGAGAGAGAGAGAGAGAGAGAGAAATATAAACGTAACAGAAATGAAAATACATTGGTTTTCAGCGTATGCTTCGTTAGGTTGGTAACATGAACGTAAAGAAATTAAACAGGATGAGACGCATAATGGAATCACAGTTTTCGATCAAATATCTGTAATTATTGACAGAAGTCTGACAGAGGTTCACAACAATAAGGGCAAAGGAGATGAAAAGTAGGAAGAAAAAAGTTCAGAAGATAAAAACATGCTTATGTTCCGTATACAGAGCTGTAGTTCGATCTCCACCATGAGACCAGGTGAGAGGAAACGCAGATGCCAACCAAACACGCCAAGAACTGTAAGTAGTAACCACTTATTTACATAAAAAACGAGATGTGAGCTGTTTCTAATCTACAAATAACGCACATCAAAACAAAACTGTATCATTCTAGATCTCACTGATGAGGCCTTAAAGTGACAATGGCGAGACGCGTCTGGGAGAAAGAAAATACAGGGCAGCAAGAAAAGACGGTTTTTATGTACAAATCAAAGATTTCTGTGCTTGCTGCGATGGATGCCCACGCAAAGAAACTTCTTAGAACAATAATACTTCTGGCCGGTGAAGGCCGGTTAGATTGTTACACACCTTATGAAAGTGAAAGTCTTGTAGGGAGCAAAACTGTCAAGTCCGGCGTGTAGCCGCTTGAAAGTTAAACAGCTATAAATTTACAAGTCCACAAGTCTGACACGACAACAGAGTACATGTCTTCTTCGGCGAGGAGGCCAGGAACACTCTAGATGGCAGCTCCTCAGGTCGTGAAGTTAGTCGTGAAGGTCGGCGAATTCTTGGAGCAGGCTCACGAGTGAGAATCCTGGTTGACGGACCCCTCACGGAATCAGCGCCTGGCCCAGGAAACTCACTCGTAGTAAGCTCGTCTTGTCCCGTCCGAGAGCTGCCCCAAAAACGGCTCAGCGTTAGGATATAGTTGGGCCTATTTCTGAACAAGTGTCTTGTTGATGAGAATAGGTCCTTGCGGCCCGTGGCCTCTAGCGGCGCTTGGGCTACCTCCTCGTGGGTCGTCGGAGCGCTGCTGTCTGTCTTCTGAAGAAAGTCCCCTGTGTGTTAGGCATCTTCGAAGCACTACTGTGATCTCGGTTGCCGACAGCACAGGCGTCAAGCCTCAGTATAGCAAGAAATTGTAAAAATTGCAGGGAATTGTAGAAAATTACAAGCTATAACGTTCAGTTGCTTGTTTGAGGGCGTGCGTGTGTGGATGCACTTGCAGCTTAACTGCCTGCAGAGAACGCTCCAGCCAGGAGAAGGTGCACACTCATGGGCTGGCGGTACCTACTGTCAACAACAAATCCGACAAGGTTCGTAAATCCACAGGTAGAACCAGCAAACCAGAAGCCGAGTGAGGCAAGACAGAGAGGGACAGGCCATCAACAGCAAAAAAATTATTACAGGAAAACTGACATTACATAGCCATCGTCTGCAGACCTGTATTCGCATGTACAGCGCTTGCTGAACATTCGTAATTAGCAGGCCACACTTTGATTTTATGTCGCATAACATATACTTCTCGTATGCTATGCTAAAGTCATGTACTAAACACTAATACAACCAAACTGTTATTATTGTGTTCTACATCTACATCTACATCCATACTCCGCAAGCGGAGGGTACCTTGAGTACCTCTATCGGTTCTCCCTTCTATTCCAGTCTCGTATTGTTCGTGGAAAGAAGGACTGTCGGTATGCCTCTGTGTGGGCTGTAATCTCTCTGATTTTATCCTCCTGGTCTCTTCGCGAGATATACGTAGGAGGGAGCAATATACTGCTTGACTCCTCGGTGAAGGTATGTTCTCGAAGCTCCAACAAAAGCCCGTACCGAGCTACTGAGCGTCTCTCCTGCAGACTCTTCCACTGGAGTTTATCCATCATCTCCGTAACGCTTTCGCGATTACTAAGTGATCCTGTAACGAAGCGCGCTGCTCTCCGTTGGATCTTCTCTATCTCTTCTATCAACCCTATCTGGTACGGATCCCACACTGCTGAGCAGTATTCAACCGTGGGCAAACAAGAGTACTGTAACCTACTTCCTTTGTTTTCGGATTGCATTTCCTTAGGATTCTTCCAGTGAATCTCAGTCTGGCATCTGCTTTCCCGACGAACAACTTTATATGATCATTCCATTTTAAATCACTCCTAATGCGTACTCACAGATAATTTATGGAATTAACTGCTTCCAGTTGCTGACCTGCTATATTGTAACTAAATGATAAGGGATCTTTCTTTCTATGTATTCGCAGCACATTACACTTGTCTACATTGAGATTCAATGTCAGTTAAAAAACTTTATACGTTTTATTGTTGTTATCATTACATCCTAGGCAACTGAGGTACATTAAAGGTACATTAAATGTTGGAGTGACTGCTAATTACATATGGAGGAGGAGTGGGGGAGACGGAAGAAAGTAAGAAACCGATATCATCAGAAGATAGACCTGGATCGGGGTCTACACATCTATCAAAGTTTTTACGGATGGTCCCAAATTAACAGAAGATGTAGGCTTCATCTTTTACCGAGAAAATGCTAAGCTAGGAACATATTGAAACCCCCGGCCAAGCCAGAAGTTTTTCTGCAGAAGTCCTTGAAATTACTTATTCTGTAAATACTGTAGGACTGTGAACACACACTTGACCTCGTAGCAACAAATAACCCTGAGTTAATAACGAGCATCAAAATTGATTCAGGGGTTAGTAAACACAGGGTTGTCGTAGCGAGAATGAATATTGTAACCCCCAAGTCCTCCAAAAATGAACGAAAAATATACCTGTTCAAAAAATCAAATAAAATTCGCTTGACGACTTCCTGAGAGACAATCTCCACTCCATCCAAATTAACAATACAAGTGTGGCTTGAACTCAAAGAAATGATACCGGAAGAAATTGAGAGACCTATACCAAATAAATTAACAAACGACGGAGTTGGTCCTCCTTGATACACAAACCGGGTCAGAACACTGTTGCAGAAACAACGAAACAAACACGCCATATTTAAACAGATGCAAAATCCCTAAGATTGGTGATCTATTACAGAAGCTCGAAATTTAGCGCGGACTTCAGTAGTTGCTTATAATAGTTTCCACAACGAAACTTTATCTCGAAACCTGGCAGAAAATCCAAAGAGGTTTTGGTCTCGCAGGTTCGAATCCTGCCTCGGGCATGGATGTGTGTGATGTCCTTAGGTTAGTTAGGTTTAAGTAGTTCTAAGTTCTAGGGGATTGATGACCACAGATGTTAAGTCCCATAGTGCTCAGAACCATTTGAACCATTTTGAAGGTTTTGGTCGTATGTGAAGTATGCAGCGGCAAGACACAATCAGTGCCTTCTCTGCGCGATAGCAAAGTAGATAATATTGAAGACAGTGCTGCCAAAGCAGTACGAAGATTGTGCGTGGCAATGTAGTCCGATGTTCACTTGCCCTGATTTGTCTTTAAATCCAGTGAATGATGGCTAACGTCACTTGTGCGATGTCCAGTTTTCCCCCTCTTGGTGGCGGCTGCAGATGAGTCATGAGACATTAGTTGACACTTTCTGACGGTTGTCTTGAAGTACTACCTACTGAATGTATCTGTGTTTTTGCTAATACTCAACTTTCACTGATGGATGTCAGGTTGGTATCCCACTGCTGTCTGGGATGTCCAACACGTCTTCGCTGTCATCGGCCCTCAGTTCGAAGCGGCACTCATCACTGAAAACAATTCTAACCCAGTCGAAGTAATTCGATGTCGAAGACGTACCTGGAGACGCCGCTAATAACGGTGCGAAACCAAGTTGACTGTCACCCACCATACGGCCGAACAACGGGAATGATGGTCTGGGGTCCTATTTCTTTTCATAGCAATCCGGTTATTCGCGGCACCCTTACAACACACCTATACGCTGACGATATTCTAGGCCCCGTTTGTGGCCCTTCGTGACAAGTCATTTTGGGCTTACATTTCAGCAAGATAATGATGGCTGCACACGGCAAGAGTTTGTACTAGTTGTCTTCTTGTTTGCCAAAGTCTACCTTGGCCAGGAAGGTCGCCGGATGTCTCCAAAAATGAGAACTTCCGGAGCATTATGGGCAGGGCCCTGCTACTAGTTCGGGAGTTTTGCGATCTAATGGGCCAATTGAAAAGAATTTGGCACGGTATCCGTCAGGATATCATGAAACACCTCCATCAATCAATGCCAAACCGAATAATTGCTTGCATAAGGGGCAAAGGTGTACCAGTGCGTTACTGACTTGCTCAATTCGTGAAGCTCTTTCTCTTGAACAAATCATTCAATTTTTCTGAAATTGTAATCATTTGTTTGCCTGTACATGTACGTCACATCTACCGACTGCCGTCCCATTTGGATAATTCCTTCAGGATGCGCCTTTTTTTGTCTATGCTTGTTTCCTCTTTTTTTGTCTTAGAATGTCAATTCTCACAAATTCTGCGCTATAGTGAAAGACGTAATTATGACTGTGACGAAATGAACTGCAGGTGGGAGGGACATGCAGCCGGGCGAAAGAATGGTAGATACGCCAAGGATACGACAGTTGTTTGCTGAATTCCAGGACAAGAACGAGGCGAAGCCCCATAAGAAGGTGGGCACGCGACTTTAGAAACAATCAGAGGGCAACATGGTTGAATACTGTTATGTATGGAGACGCTTGGAAGAGACCTTCACCCTACTGCAGATACCAAATGGCTCTTCATAAGCACTACTCTTGTATTACTCTGTTAATAATTTTTGTTTCCTTATTCCACTTGCTTGAGTCGTTCTACCCTAAAGTTGTACACATATTAAATCTTGTGTAAGGTATGTACAGTATTGTGCGACGTTTTTCTGAAGCAGTCTGCATTCAGGAGAATCTCCTCGCTATGAGTCTATGGAACGAAACAGATACCGCTACATATTATAATTTAAAGTCACCCTCCGTGTTTTTCTGTCTATATATGAAAGCTAATCTCAGGGGTCTTAATAGGGTTTCCACTAACAGACAGACTGATTCTGCGTGTATACATTAAAACTTTTTCTTTCTAATTGACTGAACTAGGATAATACTTTCCGATTAACTCGTGTTTCCTGAGAACTTTCCTGGCGAGCGTTCTTTAAATCGTTCAACCTATACTAGAATTTGGAGTTAATAACCAGTTGTCTAACATTATTCTCCGAATTTTAGACCTGACTCTACGCATTGGCCCGTGAGCATAATTATCGCTAAGCCAGCCAGGCACCTCGTTAGGGCTCCTGGTATAATACAATCTCAGCTTCAGAACGAAAGCCGGCCGTGGTGGCCGAGCGGTTCTAGGCGCTACAGTCTGGAACCGCGCGACCGCTACGGTCGCAGGTTCGAATCCTGCCACGGGCATGGATGTGTGTGATGTCCGTAGGTTAGTTAGGTTTAAGTAGTTCTAAGTTCTAGGGGACTGATGACCTCAGTAGTTAAGTCCCATAGTGCTCAGAGCCTTCAGAACGAAAATGGCCGAGGTCGCAAGACTGCTCGCCACATTGTTTACCTTCACAGTACTTCTGCTTTTTGTGTAGCTGTAAATAATGAAGGTATTCTGCCAACATTTCATATGTCATTTATGTTTACTCACCTGTATCGAGTTCAGAATGACTGGACGTAGTACATGAGGCTGTCGAGGTACTGTTGGTTGGATCGCGCTTTCCTCCGTCAGGCAATGAATCTCAGGGTCGCCACCGTTCCGGTTACAAAGCGGAGAGCGCCATGAATGAAAGGAGATTTCGCCATAACGCTTGTCCTTGGACCGAGTACGCTCCCGGCGGCTATTTGCGAGCCCGGATATTCGCGCGCCCGGACCGTGAACTGCTACTTTTATCTAGAGGGCGCTGCGTAACTGCAGTAGGGAGAACCCGCTGCTGCCACCAGAATATGGGACGGCGCCGTTGCCTCACGGCAGCTGCACGGCTAGTGGCGTAATGAGCGCCAATTTCGTGACAACCAGCGGCGGTCTGATACTCGTGTTACGAGGGCAGCATAGACAGTCCTCTACCGATGGTAACCAATAGCGCAGAGGTCCTCAACATTTCTGAGACATTACCACTGAGTGGAATCATAAATCAGTTAGTACCACAAAACTGTTAAGGTTTTCGTGGCCATTTGCTGTCAACATTAGCTAGTACCCCAACCCTCCCCTTACCATCATTAGCAGCTAACCGTACCTTACGATGAGAAGAATTTTCTTTGAACCCTTTTATTTTTAAAATGCTGAAAAGTAAAGAACATTTAGATTTTGTAGGTATTTTCTAAAACCAGTAACTAATGACGCAATGAATTGATTAGTTTGCTTATTTCCGACAACCTCTATTTATGAAAGCCTGACGTGGTGTCAGGTGGGGGTACACACGATGTCCCAACTTTGACACTTCATACATTTTCGAAAAGAAGCAAAGTGTGAAAAATGCAACTGGCCAGCAATGCACCTATGTCGGAGGCTCAAACAATGGGCAGGAATGCACAATCACTACAAGTAAACAAACTTCAATTTCAGTACCTACCGAAATGAAAACTAGACGTACAGTTAGTGACGGCGGGCTTGGTTTCACTGTGCTTCTGTAACACTTAGGCTTTAAATAACGGAAACGGTGCCACAGTTTCTGCTGTACTGCCGTAATGCGAGTTGGCTGCACTTTGTTCATGCCTGCTGTAGCCAACCCTTGCCCGCCTAACAACAGAAATTGTGGCACCGTTATCTTTCTTTAAAGTCTACGTATTTCAAAAGACATGAGGTTTAGAGTAGTGACAGCTAGTCTGCCGTGACTAATTGTATCTCTAGTTTTCATTTCGGTAGAAAAAATATACCTATGCCTTTAAAAAACTTAACTTTGTGCTGAGAGTGATGTTTGTTTACTTGTTGGGATTGTGCTTTCCTGCCCGTTGTGTGAGGCCCTTGACATAATTGCATCCCTGGCTAGTTCCGTTTGTCACATAGTGCTTAGTTTCGGAAATATATGGAGTGCCGGTGTTAGGTGGGACACCCAGTATTATATTAGCGACAACTATTATTTTAATATTTTTCATTCCAGTCTAAAGTAGCATTTTTAGTCATAGTGTTTATCGATTTAGTTCAATTTTAGAACAGAGCACCTACACTTCGTCAGTAAAATGTGCTGTGCTGAGCCACTAATATGAATTGCGGAGACTGAAAGTAGTACGTTTAACTGACTGGTTGCTGTGCAACTACAGTAGGTCTGAAGATGTTCTAAAACGGAACGAGTCCGACACAAATGAGACTGAAATAAAAAATATTTAAGCTATTTCATATATTTTGTTTAGTCTTACTTACTATACATCCTAAGTCATGCTCCAAATCCATTCTGTTGCTAGTTTTGGTTTTCATTGTTACTGCAGTCGAAAATCATACCTATAAATCTTGGTCACATTTCTTTTCCCTGTTCTGTGTTCGCGTAGTGCGCGGGTCTGTGCTAGAATGAAGGATAGAGCAATTCTCGGAGTATCGCAAGTGCTACCTATACTTTATTCTCCGAAAAGAAAGCTATCTACAGTAAGGGTAGACACTTGTTACAAAACAAGCTTCCACTGCGAACCTCCTCTCCCTAAAGAAACTTACTTCACCCAGAGTCTGCATCCCCTTTTAATATTAACCAAGTTAATATATGTGCACTTAAATTCCTATTTGCAAATCACTTGATTGCTGGACTCCTTACATATGAACTCGCAGAAATTGGAAGGCTTCAGGCTAAAAAAAATGGTTCAAATGGCTCTGAGCACTATGGGACTTAACATCTATGGTCATCAGTCCCCTAGAACTTAGAACTACTTAAACCTAACGAACCTAAGGACAGCACACAACCCCCAGTCATCACGAGGCAGAGAAAATCCCTGACCCCGCCGGGAATCGAACCAGGGAAAAGGCTTCAGGCGGCCAATGCTTCGTGCCTGACCGCTGCCACTAATGGTAGTAATAATAACAGTAATAATAACACTGTCTACAACACTATACAAGTCGTTGTTATAATTGCGTTCGTTTATCTGTTTGGAAGCGAGTAATGAATCATTTCCTAGTCCACAGCAGGAACTACCTACAATTCTACCTACAACTGTCTACTTACATTTCTGAGAAGACATTTTCATGAGATATTCAGCATTTTCATATATGTTTCTCAGTTTTCCTGCGATAGATGCACGTGCAAAGTAGGTGCGCAGCGGGTGGATTATGTGAGGAAGATGTTGTTCATACACTAGTTTCACAAGCTGTAACATCCACTGCACTGAGCATCGCATTAACGTAGTCCTACAAAACTGTGGTAATAGTAGCGGTCTTTTGTGCTTTCACTAGATGCCACGACTCTGCGGCAACTCCAATGCCGCACCAACACGACGTGCGCGCAGCGGCAGGCAAGTACGGTACGCCGATAAGTATCGCCATGTGGTGGCGCTCACAGAGGTCGCCTCTGGGAGTGTGCTGTGGAAAACGGGGCTTAGAATGGGATGAATCGTCAGTTGCGCCCTTGAGGGGATGATGGCTCGGGGGACAGAACATAATGGCAATGGGCTGTAGGAGGCTAACCCTTTGGACCTTTGGATTACTGTATTGTCTGGATGCCATGAATGGTCGGCATTTCTCATAAACTGCCGAAATAGAAAGATTTTACGTGTAATTAGGGATTGCATTACAGTTCCAATTATTCTGATTTCTAATTGTGGCCAGGTCTTAGCTTGTGCATTTAATGACGTTTTAATTGATGTGTTAGAACTGTGGTTGGTGGATTAATTTGAGTAACAGCTTAAACGATTACCTCGTGGTAAATTTTAATTAATTTTAAATCGTTGTTAAGTCCAAGTTATGTTCTCAGTGATTTGTCAAATTAATGTAAAGTTGTTCTTTTTTGTTTATTATTGGTCAGCTAATGACTATTAACATTAAATGTGTTTTATTTACGAGGAGAACACGGTGCCATAATCCAATTTCTTAGAAACTTCTCTCGGTGAAAGATAAACCAAAATAGGCGAGCACGTGCCTTGGCTTATCCGTAAATACTCGACCATTTCTGAGAAAGCGCCCGTAAAAGTTTTCGAAGTAATTTAGACGCCTTTAAGGGCGCGACAAGCTGAGCACAACTGGCGACGTAAGGCTAGCGTCGTAGCCTCTCACTTTTCGTCCCATGTTCGAAATGTGATTGTTGTTTTTGTTTATTTTATCTTATTTTGGCGCCTCCTCTACTGAGCGAAGTTTCTGGGAAATCGGGTTATGCCACTTGCCGTGTTCTCCTCGTTAATGTTATGGAGCGCACTTTAAACTAATTTATGTTCAATTGGTTTTTTGGCATATTAAATCTGAGCTCTCAACCACGGAGTCATTAGTGTTCCATTTGGATATTTGATATATTTGTGTGGAATAAAATATGTTTATGAGTAGTGATTAATCACAGCTCACACCAACCCTACCACTTCTTTCTTCCAAAATGGTTCAGATGGCTCTGAGCACTATGGGACTTAACATATGAGGTCATCAGTCACCTAGAACTTGGAACTACTTAAACATAACTAACCTAAGGACATCACACACATCCACGCCCGAGGCAGGATTCGAACCTGCGACCGTAGCAGCCGCGTGGTTCCGGACTGAAGCGCCTAGAACAGCTCGATCACAGCGGCCGGCACAACTGTAGTGCTTAGTGAAATACTGATAACAGTGAGTGCACAGGTCATTTTTAAACTGTCTACGTTAAGGCGTATTGGAGTAGCATCATTTTAATTTTAGGAAAAGAAAAAGTACCAAACAAGCATTTTTGACGTCGCGCTTAACAACGCAAGCCATGCTGAAGAAAAAAATAAGTGTATCTTCCTCGCGTTTGTAGACCAGGACAAACCCTTCGATAATGCAAGCTGGAAAATGATGCTTACAATCCGTACGTTACGGCTAAAGTAAACTGTTGCATAATTTACAACACGTATCTACAAAACCGCATTGTACAAAGTAAATGACAAAAGTCAGGGACGACAATTTCGTCTTCAAAAGGGTGAACGGCAAGGTTGGAGCTTATCACAACCGTTTTTCAGTTTTTGCGCCAGTGAAGTGAACTGGAAGAAAACTTTCGAAGAAGGATAAAAGGGGTTGGGTTGGGTTGGGTTGTTTGTGGGAAGAGACCAAACAGCGAGGTCATCGGTCTCATCGGATTAGGGAAGGAAGTCGGTCGTGCCCTTTCAAAGGAATCATCCCGGCATTTGCCTGGAGCGATTTAGGGAAATCACGGAAAACCTAAATCAGGATGGCCGGACGCGGGATTGAACCGTCGTTCTCCCGAATGCGTCCAGGGTGCTAACCACTGCGCCACCTCGCTCGGTGATAAAAAGGCAAGGGGAAAAGATATCAATGATAAGATTCGCATATGACATAGTCCTTCTGCCTGGATGTAAGAAAGCGCAAGAAAAACTGTTGGGTGGAACGAACAGCAGCTTTTCAGGTATTTTTTTCTTTTCCTTTTTTTAAATGGAAACGTGAAGGTAATGAAGAGTAGTAGAAAGAAAAATAACAACTTACATAACACAAAAATTGAGTGCGACATCAGTAGAGGAAGAACTAAAGAATTCACCTCACCTAGAGGACAGGAAGAAAGTAAGACAACGTACGTGTGATCCGTTCACAATTGAGTTCCAAAGGCGAGCAACGAAATCTGCGACAGACGCTTGTGAAAGACTATTATGGAAGTTGTGAAATATCGGGTAAATCAAACTGCAACATCAAGATGCTAGGGTAGTCTGGGCAGCTGTGCAAAGCCACTGTGCCTGGGTGACGTAGTGGTCAGTGCATCTGCCTAGTGAGAAGAGCAGAGTTCGAATGCCGGCCTTAGTACAAATTTTCATTCGTCGATTCAGCCTGCATATGTACATCATAGATGTTTGAGCCTTAAAAACTCTCTGGAACCATATAATTTCATTTGATTAAAGCACCCAAGTTTGGGCAGAATCCCCTGGTTGGTTCGACGCTGAGATGCTGCTCCAACACAGTTAGGGAACGCCTGCAAAGCTGTCCGAGTTTAAGGAGAATACTAAGAGGGCTGAAGCGCCGAATAGGAATTTGGATTGATGTGGGAAGCCTGCTAGGGTATTGTGTGCAGTTATGCAAATCCCCTGTGCCAGGGTGGCATAGTGGTTTGCCAGCTCCCTAGTGAACCGGAGACCCGTCCTTGGTACAAATTTTCATTCGTCACTTCAGTTTGCATTTATACATCAAGATGTTTGAGACTTGAATAGTCGATGGAACCATATAGTTTTATTTGAGATATTCACATGGAAATGAAGAGATCCTGAAAGGATACCTCTGGAGTACAGAGGTACACTTTCAGGAACATAGAAGTAAAACGTGGGCCGTTGTAGTTCCGAAGGAGAAACTGCAAGAATTTTAAGTGTACCGCTACCGAATAATTTAAAAAAGTAAGTGGAGAGATGAGGTTCGAAATGAAGAGGCATTAAAAAGAACACAGTCTATGGAAGCCCTTTCCCAGAAGAAGACACAGCTTAATGTAACATGTACTACGGAACCCTGGAACACATCACTTGGCGGTAAAAGGAACAGCAGAGACAGAAAACAGTAGGAGAAACGACCAGAATACGGCCTGAATTCAGCGAGGAAAAATGTAGACAAGTTTCTTCACGTACGCCATGTCCAACTGAATCAACTATTTGGTTATTAGACAACTATAAACTGCATAAATACATAACGAGGTGGTGCGGCCACTGATTGCACTCAAACACTTTTATATGTCTTAACCACCGAATTTATTCACTTGATAAGCATAATAAGTGAATAAGTACTGTGATCAAGAAGTTATGCATAAGAAACGAATAAATACTGCGGTCAAGACACATAAAAGTGTTTGGCTGGTTAGATACGGTAGAGCTACGAAATTGTAGGGATGTTGATTGCCACGTTTCAGACGCTGTTCCAATAGCCCAGACATCCTCTAAGGGAGACAGGGTGATCTAGCGGGCCAGTGGATAGGAGACACTTCAGTCTACGTCAGACAAGAAACAAGGTACCACACTCCAAATTATTATCGCTCGGAAACTTTGAAAATGGACGTGTATTGATGGAAAGCAGCAATTCCTGTCGGGTTTGAAACCGATTGTCATTGATAAGGCGTACCACTCTGGTCTCTGGAAGCTAGGTTCTTTTTATGACCCTCTGTTTCGTGGCTGCGGATGGTACATTTTACCTGTAGACGCGCGGACAGCCCGGGTTGATGATACGCCAGCTAATCGGGCAACTTCATTCACGGCGTAATCTGGGCAAGTCCAAACACGGAAGTGTCTTTCTACGATTCTGTCACGATCCCACATCAACCAATCTAACTGCACTCATTACATACAAGCGACTACCACACACACACACACACACACACACACACACACACACACACACACCGCTTAACCGGCGCGACTTACATTAGCGACGAAAGGACACATGATTGCCTGGTATCAGTTCCATACCAACTACAGTGCTACGAAATGATCAGTGTACTCTTTCAACGGGGGGAGGGGGACTAATATTTTGTGTTGTGGGCTTGTATGAAAGGTAAGAATGACAAATAAGACCTCTGTTAGCCTCCAGATCGCAGGTTTGAGTGAAGAACAGCAAATAAAACAATATACGAGGGCTGTCCAGAAAGTCTACATCTACATCTACATTTATACTCCGGAAGCTACCCAACGGTGTGTGGCGGAGGGCACTTTACGTGCCACTGTCATTACCTCCCTTTTCTGTTCCAGTCGCGTATGGTTCGCGGGAAGAACGATTGTCTGAAAGCCTCCGTGCGCGCTCGAATCTCTCTAATTTTACATTCGTGATCTCCTCGGAAGGTATAACTAGGGGGAAGCAATATATTCGATACCTCATCCAGAAACGCACCCTCTCGAAACCTGGACAGCAACCTACACCGCGATGCAGAGCGCCTCTCTTGCAGAGTCTGCCACTTGAGTTTGCTAAACATCTCCGTAACGCTATCACGGTTACCAAATAACCCTGTGACGAAACGCGCCGCTCTTCTTTGGATCTTCT
Source organism: Schistocerca americana (assembly GCF_021461395.2). Classification (NCBI taxonomy): domain Eukaryota; kingdom Metazoa; phylum Arthropoda; class Insecta; order Orthoptera; family Acrididae; genus Schistocerca; species Schistocerca americana. The sequence goes on along the minus strand of NC_060122.1, from coordinate 768,197,022 downwards.
GTATCTCCTCCGTCAACCCGATCTGGTACGGATCCCACACTGATGAGCAATACTCTAGGTCGAACGAGTGTTTTGTATGTCACCTCCTTTGTTGATGGACTAAATTTTCTAAGGACTCTCTCAATGAACCTAAACCTGGTACCCGCCTTACCAACAATTAATTTTATATGATCATTCCACTTCAAATAGTTCCGCACGCATACTCCCAGATATTTTACAGAAGTAACTGCTACCAGTGTTTGTTCCGCTATCATATAATCATACAATAAAGGATCCTTCTTTCTATGTATTCGCAATACATTACGTTTGTCTGTGTTAAGGGTCAGTTGCCACTCCCTGCACCAAGTGCCTATCCGCTGCAGATCTTCCTGCATTTCGCTACAATTTTTTAATGCTGCAACTTCTCTGTATACTACAGCATCATCCGCGAAAAGTAAGTTACGATCGGTCGCGAAATGGAAACGACTATGAAAATCCGATAAAGCTTTGCAAAGATGTGTTGGGCAATGTCTCTAGTATGACTCTAGGTAGAATTATGTCGCTCTTTTCATTCCTGAGCTCTTAGTGAGCGCGTAAAGATGTTATAGAAAATAGTGTCTCCCGCCAAGTACGAGGGCCTGGTGAGAATTTTCCCCTGAAGCTATGCAACCAACATTACATAACTGTCGTGCGGTTTCTTCTTCAAGACAATTCTTAGCCTCATTCTGCGGGGGCAATGAAGATGTTCCTGCATCGTTTCAATTGGAAATGTTTGGTTACCCACAATACAGCCCGTAATTGTCTCCCACTGAGTTTCATCTCTGCTCAAACGAACCGCTGGCTATGAAGACAACATTTTGGCACAGACAACGAGCTTTAGGCCAGCTTAGAGAATTGGCGGAAAGCACTGGCGGCTGCCTTCTATGATGAGGGTATTGGAAAGTTGGTACAACGCTACGACGAATGTCTGAGTCGGAACGGCGACTACGTAGAGAAGTAGCTGAAAGGTGTAGCTAACTGTTACAAATGAAACATTTCTGATTTTCACTGTGATTTTCATTTCGCGATCAATCGTAACTTACTTTCTGGACAGCCCTCGTATAACAGCAAATAAAATAAAACTTTGGGATACTCGCTTAATGTCGAGCATGGTTGTCGGTAACTGTGACAGGATTTACACTTGTTATAGCCTACTGCAAAATTTCGGTCACAACAGCGATGGCTACCGTGGTGCGCGTGCTGTTATGCATGCAGCTGGTGTCGGGTGATTAATAGTCCCGACCCGGCCACCTGCGGGCACAGTGCGTAAGGCGGGAGGCGCCACCCACTGATAGCGGCTGCGCTGTCCTACCGTATGGCGCCAGAAGCGTGCGGGCAGCAGCTGTTAACAGCCACGCGCCCCCGCGACACAGCGGCACCCAGGATGTCAAATTAAACACCTTTCAGCCGTGTAGTTTCCAACCTTACTTTATTTGGCAACCAGTTTCAGCGTTTTGCTACGCCATCTTCAGGCCCCTGAGCGACATGTAGGAAGACTCTACCTCGGTTGTGATCAAAACAGGGACCACCAATACTGTTATTAGCAGATTTTTGCTACAGCGATCACTTCAGCCATCATATCCCTACACAGCAGGAGTCTCGGAAACGGCAAGGAATTCCAGACACTTACAAGCTATGTCTAACACGGGATATTTTACTGTTGTTTGCCCACGTGGAGGGGCTTGACTACTGCCGGACATGTCAGCCACGTATAGGGATCTGTTCACAGGCTGACTGTATATATCAGCTGCCAGCAAATCCGAGAGTGTTAGAGAGTCCACAGGAAGTTGAGGAAGGCAAGGCAGAAAGGGTAAGGGTCCTCTCCGCATCCCCTCCCCCCCCCCCCCGGATAACAATTAGCGTAACAGCAAACTACCTGAACGTACGTGTTGTCCTCGATGATGAGTGTTCGTCGGAGGTGAGAGCATCATCTGGAGTGCCCCAGGGAAGTGTGGTAGGTCCGCTGTTGTTTTCTATCTACATAAACGAGCTTTTGGATATGGTGGATAGCAACGTGAGGCTGTTTGCTGAATGATGAATAGGAAAAAGAATCCCGTAATATTTGAATACTCCATTAGTAGTGTAGCGCTTGACACAGTCACGTCGATTAAATATTTGGGCGTAACATTGCTGAGCGATATGAAGTGGGACAAGCATGTAATGGCAGTTGTGCGGAAGACGGATAGTCGTCTTCGGTTCATTGGTAGAATTTTGGGAAGATGTGATTCATCTGTAAAGGAGACCGCCTATAAAACACTAATACGACCTATTCTTGAATACTGCTCGAGCGTTTGGGATCCCTGGACATAGAAGCAATTCAGAGCCGGGCTGCTAGATTTGTTACTGGTAGGTTTGATCATGACGCGAGTGTTACGGAAATGCTTCAGGAACTCGGGTGGGAGTCTCTAGAGGAAAGGAGGCGTTCTTTTCGTGAATCGCTACTGAGGAAATTTAGAGAACCAGCATTTGAGGCTGACTGCAGTACAATTTTACTGCCACCAACTTATATTTCGCGGAAAGACCACAAAGATAAGATAAGAGAGATTAGGGCTCGTACAGAGGCATATAGGCAGTCATTTTTCCCTCGTTCTGTTTGGGAGTGGAACAGGGAGAGAAGATGCTAGTTGTGGTACGAGGTACCCTCCGCCAAGCACGGTATGGTGGATTGCGTAGTATGTATGTAGAGGTAGATGTAGATGAGGTGGAAATGACTGAAAGAAACAGCGTTAGCATCACTTATACACGTTCATAGCCATAGTCTCTGTTCACAGTCGATTGAAACTTGAAATGCCGTTAATGGTGAATGCGCACTTCACTGTCTAAATTTATATGGTGAGAATGTTGTAGAGTTTTTTACTATTATAGTTCCTGAATCTGTTGCAAGAAACACATAAGTTACTCCTCAAATGTTTAAATGAGTGCTTGTCAAACGCTTCGTTTCTCTGAATTGCAATTTGCTGGAAATTATGCGAAAGTGATGTACTATTATTATTATAGTAAAACATTTTATATACACTGCTTGACAAAAAAAAAGTTATGCACCTAGAAGGGGAGGAGGAAACGAAACGAAACTCGGCGAGTAGAGAAAGCATGTGATATTATTTCAGTGATTGCAAAATCTAGTTAAATTTACAAAGAACTTGGCAGTACGATCCCACTTGTCAGTATGATGTTGTACCGCCCATGTCCTGGATGCATGCCATTACTCGGTTGGGAAAGATGTTATGGATCATGTAAACGTAGGCTTCTGCGACCATTGTCACAGTCAATAATTTTTTTCTGAGTTTGCGGTCACAAACACAGAAAATTTTTATTGAATATGTTTAGAACCTTCGTATCCTCTTCCGAGCCAGGCTGGCCACAACAGTTCTACCTGGTCCTTGAGACCCTCGATGCTAGCACTCTGATGAAGTTCACGTCCGAACTGGTCATACACATGTTCTACGGGAGAGACCTGGAGTCTTGCTGGCCACGAGAGTACCTCAATATCATGCAAACTGTTCATAGAGACTCCTACCACGGTCCTATCGAAAAATAGCACCACAATGCTGCTGCATGTGAAGTAACACATGAAGACACAGGATGTGCGTGACATACCGCTGTGGCATCAGAGTTCCCTCAGTCACTACCGGCCGCGACCTTAAGTCATACTACACTACTGGCCATTAAAATTGCTACACCACGAAGATGACGTGCTACAGACGCGAAATTTAACCGTCAGGAAGAAGATGCTGTAATATGCAAATGATTAGCTTTTCAGAGCATTCACACGAGGTTGGCGCCAGTGGCGACACCAACAACGTGCTGACATTAGGAAAATTTCCAACCGATTTCTCATACACAAACGGCAGTTGACCAGCGTTGCCTGGCGAAACATTGTTGTGATGCCTCGAGCAAGGAGGAGAAATGCGTACCATCACGTTTCCGACTTTGATAAAGGTCGGATTGTATCCTATCGCGATTGCGGTTTATCGTATCGCGACACTGCTGTTCGCGTTGCTCGAGATTCAATGACTGTCAGCAGAATATGCAATCGGTGGGTTCAGGAGGGTAATACGGAACGCCGTGCTGAATGCCAACGGCCTCGTATCACTAGCAGTCGAGATGACAGGCATCTTACACGCATCGCTGTAACGGATCGTGCACCCACGTCTCGATCCCTGAATCAACAAATGGGGACGTTTGCTAGACAACAACCATCTTCACGAACAGTTCGACGGCGTTTGCAGCAGGATGGACTATCAGCTCGGAGACCATGGCTGCGGTTACCCTTGACGCTGCATCACAGATAGGAGCACCTGCGATGATATGCTCAACGACGAACCTGGGTGCACGAATGTCAAAACGTCATTTTTTCGGATGAATCCAGGTTTTGTTTACAGCATCATGATGGTCGCATCCGTGTTTGGCGACATCGCGGTGAACGCACATTGGAAACGGGTATACGTCATCGCCATACTGGCGTATCACCCGGCGTGATGGTATGGGGTGCCGTCTCGGTCACATCTTGTTCGCATAGACGGCACTTTGAACAGTGGACATTACATTTCAGATGTGTTACGACCCGTAGCTCTACCCTTCATTCGATCCCTGCGAAATGTTCGACTGCTGCCCTGGCCAGCACATTCTCCAGATCTCTCACCAATTGAAAATGTCTGGTCAATGGTGGCCGAGCAACTGGCTCGTCACAATACGCCAGTCACTACTCTTGGTGAACTGTGGTATCGTGTAGAAGCTGCATGGGCAGCTGTACCTGTACACGCCATCCAAGCTTTTTTGACTCAATGTCCAGGCGTATCAAGGCCGTTATTACGGCCAGAGGTGGTTGGTTGTTCTGGGTACTGATTTCTTAGGATCTATGCACCCAAATTGCGTGAAAATGTAACCTTGAAAAACGAAAGTTATCACTGTAAATAAATAGTACGCGATTAAAGTAATTTTAAGGTATATCTCGATAAAAAAATGGTGATTGTAGACAGGATTCCTAGAATTTGTGGGCCTATTTTTTTAAACGTTACACATTTGTCAAATTAAGCTTTCGCAAGTAAACTGTTTATTTTTTCAGCTAGTGAATGCTGCAGTATATTATAAGAAAGAAGAGGAGTGTTATCGCTCGTGAGGCCTCCTCCTTTAGTGATACCAATGAGTAAGGCGAACCGATTGGATAAGAAGGCCAAAGAAAGGCTTGAAGCTGACTGTCCCATCAGTTACTTTCCTCCACATCAAGTTTATGGGGGGAGTGGCTATTCACTAACTGCATTATAGGGCTCGAATGGCGCTGAGCACTATGGGACTTAACATCTATGGTCATCAGTCCCCTAGAACTTAAAACTACTTAAACCTAACTAACCTAAGGACAGCACACAACACCCAGCCATCACGAGGCAGAGAAAATCCCTGACCCCGCCGGGAATCGAACCCGGGAACCCGGGCGTGGGAAGCGAGAACGCTACCGCACGACCACGAGATGCGGGCGCCTTATAGGGAATCAACATCAGAACAAAGAAGTATTACCATCGACTATTTCGTCAATTCCTTTATACGATGGTAGTAAATGTATGGCTACTGCATAGGAGGGAGTGTGACTCTCTTGGTCTACCCATAAATGAAGCGCGGCCTTTTTGTCAGTTGAAATAACTGCGCCCTGTGAACAAGTGCATAGTGAGAGAAAGAGGCGAAGACCTTCAAGTGCAGATACAGAATATGCAAAGAAGAAAATAGGGCATACATCAAAGCCGGTTTCCCAGAATGTTGTTCATCAGGACAATTTTGGACATGGGCCACTTGCGTCTGAAAATGGTTCAAATGGCTCTGAGCACTATGGGACTCAACATCTGTGGTCATCAGTCCCCTAGAACTTAGAACTACTTAAACCTAACTAACCTAAGGACATCACACACATCCATGCCCGAGGCAGGATTCGAACCTGCGACCGTAGCAGTCGCGCGGCTCCGGACTGAGCGCCTAGAACCGCTAGACCACCGCGGCCGGCACTTGCGTCTGAGAAGAGGGGTGGATGCAAGATGCCAAACTGCAAAGGACGTCCATCAATTATTTGCCAGAAGTTTACTGTTAATTTGTGATCGAGAAGAAAAGAGACTGCTTTATGGACTTTTATAAAAAACAAAAACTACTGAATCCTCAAACGCCTAGCGTGACAAACACCTAAATATAAAATAATTTAATGTAATTTTTATCAACATATGTTTATTGTGACACTAAAGTAACACAAATATTGCATTTAGAATTTTTATCTTTATTGCTTCATAATTCTGTCCATGGACGGTGAAATCAGTAATGCTTTCATTACGCTGTTGTGGAGACGTGCGCGGCAGTTAAGAGACACTTTAGAGGTTAGGACACACCCGAGCGCCTCCCAAGCGCGGCCGCGCTCGCAGCGAGGCTGTCAGACGCCGGCAACAAACCTGGTTCGAGAGCGTAAGTACCATTCGGAGAATCTGACAAAGAATACAGCAACCATGCTCTCACTCGAAAACAGGCGGGAGTCCCTGTAAGCTAGCAGTGTAGCACTCAACAGTACCTTCTTCGGAGCTGTCAACAAGCCATCGTGTAAACTTGCAGCAAATCTTGCTCTGTTTGACACAGGTTTAAGACATGGGACTCGCATTCGGGAGGACGGGAATTCAGTTCCTTATCTGCTCATCCAGATTCAGGCTTTCCATGGTTTTCCTAAATCGCCTAAGGCTGGGATGATTCCTTTGAAAGAATGAAACGGTACCTCTCCGATCCAGCTCTTCCACAATCCGAGCTTACGCTTCGTTTTTAACGACTTCCTCATCGAGGGAAAGTTAAACGCTAACCTTTCTTTATTTATTTTTTGGTGGTGTACAAGTCTGGACTGTCAGAGTATGCATGCGTAAAAAATGGGGTTTATTGATTTTCGGAAGGAAATGAACAGTAGGTGATGAAGTTTTATTGCCAGGAAGCTTTTTTTAGGTGCTGTCATAGGAAAATAAATATAGACACCGATGGAACTATTGTTTTCAGCAGCACAAAAATTCTTCCTTTTTAATTAACACAGTATTAAGACAAAATTTGGTAACTACTTGAAAAATAAACACAGCACATTTTTTACATACCACTAAAAAGGTTGCTACAAACATTATTTTGCAGCAAGGAGTCTCATCATCTGATAGACTTAAAAGCTTACAATAAACAGTTAACGCAGTGCAAAGCAAGTGCGTTTTGTGTGTGGCACGACATTATCCAGCGGAATGGTATCCCATGACAAATATGTCAAAGATTCAAACTTGGAACAACTCAACTCTCGAAAATATCTAGGTTTAGCTCAGTCAGGTGGCAAATTTTTGTTTATTGATAATATACTGAAAAAATACAGTCTACAGAGCAGACTGCTTGTAAAACACCCGGGCGCGCCATCCAAGCATATTGTTCAAGTGTGTGGGACCCATACCAAATAGAACTGACAGGGGATATTGAACGTGTACAAAGAAGGGCAGCGCGCATGATCACCGCTTTGTTTCCCTCAGGATAGCGCGTCATGGACCATGCTGAAAATTCTGATATAGCAGACGCTTGAAGACAGACCTAACTACCCCGCGAACTGCAATGTTCCAAGAAGTACTAACAAGGGAACGTTCCCAGGTGTCAATAAACGATATTGATGAAACTTGGAGGGTGTGTAGAAGGGGCAAAATTGTGCAATAAGTATTTTTTTGTTCGTGTCCAATTTCACTTTTAAGTGGTAAAACACAACCCAACGGTCATTTGGCTTTTTAGGTTGAGAAGGAATATCTTCGAAACGATTAGAAAAAAAAAGTTTCTCATATAAAAGCTGATGTGTAATTAATGTTCTTGAAAACTGCATAATCAACTTTTGTAAAAATCCCATCGCCTTTAACTAATTTTGAAGAATTAATACTTTTGTTGCAATGGAAATTAAAGAACTCCCAGGCCACATACATCCCTGTGTCATAAAGCAGATTTCTGAAATACCAGTTTCGGAAAACAAGCTGGCCTAATTAAAATATCTGAACATTCATTACTATCCTAATTTTTTTATTTTATTTACATTTGTTTTATGTTTTCATTTGTTACTTAACATTTTACATTCATGTTTTTTTTCTTAGTTTACTGTTTCACATACATATATTTTGTTAATTGAAAATAATAAGTAACTCATTATTATGACAGAACATAATTACAGCAATGCGTAAAAGCTAACGTTTTTTATACCATGCACATAAAATGAACGAAATTTCTTAATGTAATACACACGACGAAGCAGACAATATTAAACAAAATTCAGCAGAATTTCAAATTGTCACGTGTGATCCTCTAAATATCCTAATTTGTAAGAGGCACATTTCAGTAGACTGGTCAACCTTAACGAAGAGAATTGACTATGTACTAATGACTGCAGCTTCATTGTATCGTTTCTGAAGTGGAGATTGACGTCATAATCAGTCAAAAGATCTAGATCTGAAAATCTCTCAAAGTTCTTCCAGCATCGAAAGCCGCATGCGTCTCATGGCGGTACCTGTGCCGTCGAGGCCTTTTCTATCGTCAAATGAACAAGTATCTTGTCCTCCGGTACGATGCTCTATATGTTTCATCATTTCACACTGACTGCCAAATGAATCTAACAATAATACAGAGATTCCTACCTCACTGGAAAGACAACGTCTTTCAAATACCGTTTGATCTGGTCAGGCGTTTGTTTACAAGATTTTGACGCTGTCACAAGTAGTTTTGGGGCTTCAAAAGAGATTCTCAGATTCTCGGTCCAAACTCACCATTAGTAACTTAAGTCCGGGGAGTATAGTGGATGGTACAGTACTTCCCAGACCCACCGACCGAACAGAGCAGCCAGGGCTTGCGCTGTATGCGCCCGCGCATTGTCGTGCAAAATGATGGGTGGGTTGTGCAGAAAGTGTCGTTGCTTCTTTCGCAAAGCTGGTCGCAGGTGATGCTCCAAAAACGACGAGTAGTACGACTTAAGACCTTGTGACTTTGATCTGATTCAGAAGATGAAGGAACCACTTCGTGGCATTCGCTTCAGAACTGTTCCAGAGATTCGACAGGCAGTAGACCGCTCCATTCGCTCCATCAACTTAACAGGCTCAGCTGACGGTATACTACGCCTTCCACATCGCTGCTAACGGGTTCTACACAACGATGGTGACTACTTTGCAGGACAGTAACAGGTGCAAACACGTAACTCTTTTGCATCGGTTGTGAATAAATAGTTGCCACTATTTAAGTTCCAATCCTCGTACAATAGACGTTAGTCCACGTTTTAAACAATAAAGAAAATGAATTCTTAGATTCTGGAATACACAAAATAACACGTAAAACTTGCTCGAATAACTACATAGGAAAGACTGTCAAGAATTTTCCTTCTAGATACACTGAACTCATCAACTGTTACACACATAACAAATTCACAAAATCAGTCATAGAGACACATGAAAAACGCTGGAGACCTTTTCACAAACACAAAAGATCTTAGGTACTCCATCACTTCCGGAAATGACATACAATGGGTTTAATGGATGAATTTTAAATTTTTGTACACCAGAAAAAGTAAGGAGAAACATTCTCAGTGACGTGATAGGTAGTGAATCGGTTAATTTCTTCAAATGTTTATCCAGTATATTGTAACTAGAGTAAATTCTTAAATTTCTAGGTTACTTCACGCATTCCTCTCAATATTTGCAACAAAACTGTACAAAATAGAGCATAAAGCATAACTGATAACCGTAAGTAATCAGTGGTGTTACTGATAGAGGTGACAAGTGACAGTCTGATGTAAATAATGTAATCCACGAGAAATGGAAGACCTCTGACTGTATACAAACTCTTTGGGGAACTATACTCTCGTAATACCCTCGCACTATATTATTATTTCACGTAAACAAACATTGTGACGAATGGTTTGCGCGTGAATTCCTACATAATGATGAGACTCAGTGCTTGTACGTAGACAGACAAAAATTACTATTCTCTAACACTAGCTTGTAAAAAAGACTCAGTAATCACATAAAATACTATTGTAAATAGTTACCCTTGATAATGGGAATAAATTCCAGAAACCTGTCGTACTATGGAAGAGAAAAAACGTACCTGATGCAGTGTTTTATTATTAAATCTTCAAATCCGTAATGTGGAGTATCATTAATTTTATAATTTTGAGATAGTACCTTTAATTCCAAAATTAATGGATTATTCCTCTAAAATACAAGCGAAGTAAAAAGACAAAAATGAAAATACTGTATAAATTAACTCGCTAGTATAGTAAGCTCTTTCTGTATCGCGGTAATTTAACGACAGAACCATTCACATCAAAAGTTCTCGCGAGTTACATCGCAGTGTTAATCATATGTGTGCCACGCCAGTCGAACTGGACTAACCGTAGGCTTCTACAAAGAAGGCCAGCTTGCTTCGAAACTGGTTGGTTCACATCTCACTAGGGACATAACTACATAAGGAAGTCTGCAGCCATTTTACGGAACAGTATCTACAAGGCATCTAGGACCAGTTTTTCTTAACTCGGTATGACTTATTTTTTACTGTGCAAATAAGCGTCATGTGCACAAGACTGAATTAAACAAGCCATACATGGAGCCGTAACATAAGGTTTCGTTCGATCCATTCTTGAAAAGTATGGGTAAAATATACGCTTTACTTAATACATAAACGTACTTTAAAACTGTATCTCTACGAACACAAACTTCATCTGCCATTTACTTCATGCAAATTTTCAGAGTCTGCAGTTTATCACTCATGTTTTTACATTCTGCTGGGACTATACTGGAAATAGATTCTGGGCAATTGGGCAATTAAAGGAACTGTAGTTGCACTATAAATCTGGTTTTTGCCTAGTGAATGCTGCAGTTTCGTTTGAACATTATGTATCATTACACCTTAATTCCACGAGGGTGTACACGTACAAGGATGCGAAGATACAACAGGAGACAATGGAACCAATGCTTGCACTAAGTCTGTGCACTAAATATCCGTTGTGAATCGCGAGAGTTGCTAAAAGCATGGTTATACAGAAAACACTAAAAACCAAAATAAGCAAAGCAGGAAATGTTTCGCGCTGCAAAGTCAGCGTGGATTAATTATTAAGAGGGCGGCAAAATACAGGATCTAAAATGTGGCACTACCAAGAAAGCCTTTCAAGTATCATTGGTTTCAATATTTAAAATTTTTTGACTTAATTTCTTTTCTTCTCTTAATAATTAAATGAGACTTTTAGAGGAGTTCAGTCAGAAGCCATATACATTGCGTAAATATAGAAGGAATCAAGACGACGTAAGATGGAGAGGAAACCTTTAACTTCTTCTATGGGAGTGATCTTGCAGATTTTATACTGGATTATTTACAACATTTGGAATCCATCCCACTTGCAAACACTACACCAAACAGAAAATCCATATCAGACAGTACCCCATTTCGCCTAGTTTTCGAGTTACCGTTTCCACGGAGATGCTTGAGAAAGTTAACTAAAGCTCTTATGAACTTCTTTACCGAGCGAGGTGGGGCAGCTGTTAAGACAATGGACTCGCATTCTGGAGGACGACGATTCAAACCCGCGTCCGGCCATCCGAATTTAGGTTTCCTGCGATTTCCCTAAATCGATACCGGCACGAGATCGTTCCTTTGAAAGGGCACGGCCGATTTCATTTCCCTTTCTTGACATAATACGAGCTTGTGTTCCGTGTCTAAGGACCTCGATGCCGACGAGACATTAAACCCAATCTTCCCTTCCCTTATGAACATTTTTCATTATGCATTCATACTGCACCCCATGACGGAAATCGTTGATTTTTAGCTACCAAGCCTCTCGGACCATTTGGATACTGCACAGACTTGAGATTTGCGTTGTGCTGGTGCAGCCACGCCGCAAGAGCGTGCAAAACGTCGGTACTCGCTTGTGCGAGTAGAGACGTTTTGCTTACTACCAAAGTGGTTCTACATTTGTACATCAGTATTGACACCAGTGGGTACATACGTCAGACTTTTGAGCTGTTATCTACTCCCTACTTTATTGATTCACTTGTTTTCAAAACGCTAGAGAACCCCTTTGATGCAAAGCGATTCGTGAATGTCACAGTCCGTCAAGTTTCCATGTTGAAGCTGGTCTCAAATTTCTCCTTTTCAGGCAACAATACCTTGGTGCAGCCACAAAAATGACAAGAACTGAAGGTCATTACGATACTGTAGTGTATAAATAAGACTACATGTCAGATCCATTCCTAAATATTCCCAGATGGGATTTTCTCTGTCTTGTGCTGTACTTAACCCTACACTGGTTCATACATCGCAAACACCACTCTACCTTTAGAGACAGAGAATTCAATGTACACAAGAACAGAAAGTAAACAACAATGTAGCCTTAATCGTAACTGAAAAATTAAATTAATTTATGACTGTTAACAGTTGCTTACTACCATTGAATAATGTAAGAATTATACAGCGTCGAACGCTTGTGATGGTGTTGTCTTGCGTCTGACAGAATACTTCCTAATTTGACTCTACCTTCACTTAAGTGGCTAATATTGCTAAAGGTGACAGTAAAAGTTCGATGTGGATAGAAGATAACTGTTGACAGTTTACATCCGATGTGAGTCAGTTACCTGTTTTGATCTTCACGGCCGGCCGGAGTGGCCGAGCGGTTTTAGGCGCTACAGTCTGGAATCGTGCGCCCGATACGGTGGCAGGTTCGAATCCTGCCTCTGGCACGGATGTGTGTGATGTCCTTAGGTTAGTTAGGTTTAAGTAGTTCTAAGTTCTAGGGGACTGATGACCTCAGAAGTTAAGTCCCATAGTACTCAGAGCCATTTGATCTTCACGGTCACATGATCAAACGGTTTAGAATATCAATTGGTAAATGTGTAGGATGGCTTTTTGCAGAGTGACAGACTTATCGGTAGTTTAACTAAGCTACAACGTCAATTTATAAATTCTCTGTTGTTTCAAACCAATATACCGTTACCCGCAACAAATAAGGGATAGATTAATACTGCAAATAAAAGGGAAACATATCAAGTGGTGGAGCAGGTTGAATCTCGGTAATGTTTCCGGATTTTCTTCTCTCAAATTATGCCAAGAAGGCAGAGAAATTAGTGTTCACACCCGACCCCCAGTGGACACGAAGTCAGAAAAGTTGGTTAAAATTTCAACAAATGAGTTTCCATTTTGATATTTTCATTTAAGTGCGGGCGACTCATGGGTTTTTATTATTGAAATCCGTTCTTCATAACTGCGTATCGTTTACACCCAGACTTCCGTCCAAGGCTACCGTCCTTTAAGGACGCGATGGCAATGAAAAAAGTAAAGCTATGTTTAACGTCTTTACGACTTTTTCCGTATAATAGGTATTTGTAACACTCAAGCTGTGAATAATAATTATTTAGAGCCTAAACTTACAAATAAACCTAATGACATCGATGTCGACGGGACGTTAAACCCGATCTTCCTTCCTTCCCCTGAACATCGTCGATGAATAACTTTTGTATTAAGTTAACATATAAAATAAATCATTAGAAATTTACGAATTTAAAGAAAATGGAAAATGCGATGTTAATAGAACGTATCAAAGTTTCTTCTTTCTTTTTAAAGAAATTATTGATATACAATCTTGTCAATAGCTGTCTCGCTATGTACACGCTACATCTACATCTACGTGGGCACTCTGCAAATCACATTTAAGTGCCTGAGAGACGGTTCATAGAACTACCTTCACAATAATTCTCTATTATTCCACTCTCTAACAGCGCGCGGAATAAATGAACACCTGTATCTTCCCGTGCGAGCTCTGATTTCCCTTGTTTTATTATAATAATCGTTTCTTCCTATGAAGGTCGGCGACAACAAAATATTTTCGCATTCGGAGGAGAAAGTCGGTGATTGAAATTTCGTGAGAAGCTTCCGCCGCAACGAGAAACGCCTTTGTTTTGACGATGTCCATCCCAAATTCTGTATCATGTCAGCGACAATATCTCCCCCATTTCTCGTCAATACAAAATGTGCTACTCTTCGTTGAGTTTTCTCGACATACTTCGTAAATCCTGTCTCATAAGGATCCCACACCACGCAGCAGTACTCCAAACGAGGACGGACAAGTGAAGTGTAGGCAGTCAATTTGGTAGGTCTGTTGCATCTTCTTTCTGTCAATAAAACGCAGTCTTTGGTTCGCCTTCCCACAACATTTTCTACGTGTTCTTTCCAATTTAAGTTTTTCGTAATTGTAATTCCTAGGTATTTAGTTGCATTTACTGCCTTTATAATTTGACTGAATTGTCGTGCAACCGAAGATTAACGGATTTATTTCAGCACTCATGTGGATGACCTCACACTTTTCGTTATTTTGGATCAATTGCCAATTTTCGCACCATACAGACATCTTTTATGAATCGTTTTGCAACTTGTTTTGATCTTCTGATGACTTTACTAGACGATAAATGACAGCCTCATCTGCAAACAAGATGGCTGGTCAGATTGACTCCTAAATAAAGATAAGGAACAGCAGAGGCGCTATAATACTACCTTGGGGAACGCCAGAAATCACTTCTGTTTTACTCGATGACTTTTCGTCAGTTACGACGAACTGTGACCTGTCTGACAGGAAATTACGAATCCAGCAGCATAATTGAGACGATGTTCCGTAAGCATGCAATTGGATTACAACCTGCTTGTGACGGACAGTGTGAAAAGCCTTCTGGAAATCTAGAATTACGGAATCAATTTGAAATCCCTTGTCAATAGCACTCAACACTTAGTGTGAGTAAAGAGCTAGTTGTGCTTCATAAGAGTCATGTTTTACAATCTGTGTTGCCTGTGTGTCAATAGGCCGTTCTCTTTGAGGTATTTCATAATGTTCGAACACAATATGTGTTCCAGAATCCTGCTGCATATCGACGTAAACGATATGGGGCTGTAATTTAGTGGATTACTCCTATTGCGTTTTTTGATTGATTGGTGTGACCTGTGCAACTTTCCAGTCTTTTGGTAAGGATATATCGTCGAGCAATCAGTTGTATATGAATGCTAGGTATAGAGCTATTGTATCAGCTTAGTCTGAAAGGAACGTAATTAGTATACAATCTGGACCGGATGACTTGCTTTTATTGAGTGATTTAAATTGCTTCACTACTCCGCGGATATCTACTTCTAAGTTATTCATATTGGCAACTGTTCTTGATTCGAATTCTAGATTATTTACTTCGCCTTCTATGGTGAACGAATTTCTGAAGACTATGTTCAGTAATTCTGCTATAGCAGCACTGTCATCGATGGTATTTCCATTGCTATCGTACATTGAAGGCGTTGATTGTTTCTTGCCGCTAGCATACTTTACGTAAGGTTAGAATCTCTTTGGATTTTCTGTAAGAATCAGAGACAAAGTTTCGCTGTGGAAACTATTATAAGCATCTCGCACCGAAGTCCGCCCTAAATTTCGAGCTCCTGTAATGATCGCCAATCTTGCGGATTTCGCGTTCATTTAAATTTGACATGCTTTTTCGTTGTTTCTGCAACAGTGTTCTGACCCGTTTTATGTACCAAGGGGAATCAGCTTCGTCGTTTTTCTAATTTATTTGGTATAAATTCTCAACTGCTGTCGATACTATTTCCTTGGATTCAACCCACATCTGGTCTCCGTTTACATTGTTAACTCGGAAGGAGCGGAGACTGTCTCTCAGGAAGGCGTCAAGTGAATTGTTATCTGCTTTTTTGAATAGTTATATATTTTGGGGACTTCGGAGCTACGGCATTCAATCTGGCTACTACAACTCTTTGTTGACTAATCACTGTATCCGTTCTGGTGCTCGTCATTAGCTCAGGATTATTTGTTACACACAATCGTTTACTATTCGAGTGGGGTCATGAACCAGCTGTTCGAAATAATTTTCAGACAATGTCTACCGACTTTCCCGAGAGAGCTCTACACGACAGACGCTCACAGCAACGCTTTTCCTGTGCTCCGTAGATCACGTGTTACTTGTTACCTACCGTTTACGCACGTTGTCCTGGACAACAGCGCATATCACAAACCATATTGGCGTTTTGATTGATGCTCTATCGATTGCAACGTTTGGTACCGAACTGACTGACATTTGGAGGTTTGGGTGTTAGCGTCTACGATACATGGCGAACCGTTACTGTAAATCTGTATCCCGATTCACTTTCTGCAACGACTCTGCCCGACCCAAGGCACTCGAGGCGGAGCGTTTTCTGCGAGATGAAATCAAGATCCCCGCGACCGACATCATAGGATTACACTGATGTCAAAATTGTAATGGACGGGGCTAGACAACGCATCCTACGCGAGACTCCGATTCTGTCATGTTGACTGTAATATTGGGGCCACGCAGGCTTAGGCACGCGTGCGCGTTTTCGAATTGCCATTCGAACTTCCAGCAGAAGAAGTTGTCACTGTACTATCAACGGCAGTACTGCGGAGAGATGGACGTAGTTTCGTACGTATTCTGTCCTAAACGGCGTCCGACAGGCCACCATTGGTCTCTGGGGCCAAGTCCCGTTCTATCTACAGATTGGTGGATGCCACGCAGTAATTATGCATGATGGTCCATCCTGGACCTGTTCCAGGTGCGGCAAAGAAAGCCACGTTAGATCCGAATGCCTACAACGGCCCATTACGCAACATCCAGCCGCCGACTGGCCACCCGCGTCGCAAACAACTGTGCTACCGGTGACCTGGCGACCTACGGCACTGCTCTCGCTTCTCCTGTTGCTTCGCAGCGGCTCCTGGAAGCCCCAACTGAACCAGGTGATATCCCAGCGGATAGCGCCTTGGACAGCCCGCCGCCTGGGCCTGCCGTCGATCCTGCCCCGACGGAGCCGACGCTCCGGCCGCTGACCCAAATCTCGGCAACAAGATGGAGATCGACTTGCTCATCGTCCCTAAGGCGGCCTTCTTGCCAGAGCGACATGATTCCCTGCCGTCGTCGAACACGGAAGGTCTCATACGGAAACAACGTTTTCCGAAACGTCGAAACAGAAGGCGCCGAACCCTCTTCGGCCAAAGAGGAGACGCCGTCGACCCGAACGACGCCCCCAGAAACCACCACCGGCAAAGGAGACGATGTGAGCGCGGCGACATCCACCGGTATGCCTACGCCCGTCCCCGCATAGTATCGTGGGGACGACGAACTATTTAATGGACTTCGCACAGCCAATGGTTGGTTCAAATGGCTCTGAGCACTATGGGACTTAACATCTGAGGTCATCAGTCCCCTAGGACTTAGAACTACTTAAACCTAACTAATCTAAGGACATGACACACATCCATGCCCGAGGCAGGATTCGAACCTGCGACCGTAGCGGTCGCGCGGCTCCAGACTGTAGCGCCTAGCACCGCTCTGCCACCCCGGCCGGCCGCACAGCCGAAACTACACCCGAACCACACCGCTCCATGTTATGAGAAAACGGACGATACACTGATGCCCGCCTCCACGGCAAGGTAAGAAGAGGAGGTCGACGAGCAGGACCTCTTACGGGACCATGCGTAGTCGGTGCCGCTCCATACTGTCCCCTGACCCCCTGAGGGGCGAGCGGGATGATGTTCCACCATGACACCCACGCCCTTCCGCTGCCGCCACGGTGGTTCAGCCTCCAGTGGACCGCCAACTGACCTATCAGATAGCGACAATCAACACCAACAACATCCATTAACAGGTGAAAATCCCTCTTGTGTGGGAGATTTTCCGGACTTCTGATATCGATTTCGCCCTCCTGCAGGAAGTTCACTTGGCCAAACTCCTGGGTATCAATGGCTATATCGCCCACGCCTGCACAGGTGATCCCACGGGCCGTGGAGTATCCATCTACATCTGTGAAGGGACTCCTGTCACAGCTGTCACTCTCCTTCCATCTGCTCGGGGTATTGCAGTCTCTGTCATGGGCGACGTGCTACATCGGGTACCGACCAACGATATGAAACTGCCAGTTTTATTCTGAGGACATTCTCCTGCCCCCCCCCCTCCCCCCTCTTTTTAGGGCGACACGAGCACTGCTATCTTGGAGATGATTTTAACTACACCTGAGAGATCAGGTTCCCCACTGCACTACGTGCCAGGAACTGTGTACAGCGGTGCAGGACCTGCACAATACCTGGGAACTCCAACATGGCAACTATTCTGCCCATACCTTTGTTACCAGTCATTCTGCAAGTCATCTAGGCAGAACGTATGTCTCACAGTACCTTACACCTGCGATACAGGACGGCAAACGCTGGCCACTGGCCTTTCCAGAGGCGCATTAAGCAACATCTGCATGATCCTCTTGCTCTAGTCTGTATGGCGCATCCGTGCACTGTGGAAACTGAATATTTCTCATCTACACACGACCCAGCTTGTCGCCAGCAAGTCATCGAGATACAGGCAGCCAGGAAGTGATGCCTTCCCAGCTACTACTTGTCGTTGACGCGGTGGATGGGCTGTGCCAAACCGGCGATCTGGAGGACACTGATGAGATTTGGGAAGGACATGGCCGAATGGCATTGCAACACCGTCAGCTGCCGCTATGCGATCCCCCGAGATCTGGAAATTCAACATCCAACCCCAGAGAACCAAATGGACTGGCATAGACATAAAGCGAGAGTAATTGCGCTGGCACGCCACGAATTGCATAAGGTGCTACTAGGCGCCACGCTCAGGCGGGGTTATAATTCCATCCACGCATCACATAGTGTCTGACCAACGACGGTGTCATCGACAGCTCACCGACACTCTGATCACACCTCATGACCTGCAGGTGACCAATCAGAACGACATCGTTAACGCGTTTGTTGAACACTACCAATGTACTTACAGGGAAGAAGGTGGCAAAGCCGCTGCAGCGGTGCTAAGCTGGTCGTAGGTTGTGTTCCAAAAACGAACAGCATAGAGACAGAAGTGATGACAGTTTATGCAGGACCTGACCATCATTTTGCAGGAAAATGCTCAAGCACGTACAGTGCAAGCTGTTACTGATTTGTTTGACTGATGGGGCTGCTAAGTGCTATACCAGATTAGATTAGATTAGATTAGTACTTGTTCCATAGATCATGAATACGACACTTCGTAATGATGTGGAACGTGTCACTGCACTCCCCTGACTTAAGCCTCGTGAGTTCAACTCGATTTCTAAACTGAAGGAAACACTTCACGGCATTCGCTTCAGAACTGCTACGAATTCGTCGGGCAATAGAACGCGCCGCTCGAACTGTCAACACAACTGGCACTGCTAAGAGTATCCTACGACTTCCACATCGCTGGCAACGGGTTATACACAATGCTGGTGACTACTTTGAAGGTTAGTAAAACTGTGAAACACCTATCTGTTTTGTACGAGCCGTAAATAAATAGTTGCCACTATTAAAGTTCCAACCCTCGAAGTTTGCTTGTGCCCACCGACGTAGGGAGAAACTATCATCATAATAAAATGAGAGAGATCAGAGCTTGCACGGCAAGATTTAAGTCTTCGTTTTTCCCGCGCTCTTTTCGAGAGAAATAGCTTGACGGTGGTTCGACGAACCCTCTGCCAGGCACTTAATTGTGAATTTCAGAGTAATCATGTAGATATAGGTCTACATATAAAGTTCTTGATCATCAGTCTTTGCACCAGTGTACCGGATTAAATTCCAAGCCTCTCCGCAATATCTCATGAAATGAAGTATGTGACACTTTGGTATCCGAGGGTGATTCGGATTCCCCACATAGCCAGGGATATCGATAGAGAGAACACGTCAGCGATAGTCGGGCCCCAGGCGACAGCCGCAGCTCGCGCCCGCAACAAGCGCGTGAGGGGACTCACGAGTTTTTACCGCTAAATACCGCAGCACTGCGCTTGCGGTCGGTCTCTTGCAAGTCACTGGAGGCTTAACGTACGCACTATTAAATAGCAGAGTACTTTGACCTTGATTGATTAACACTTTGTGCATTTGGACTTTCCCCTGGACTGCGGGATACGGTTAGACGACTTGGCTACTCTCAGGACTTGTGTCGGCAATTTATTCAACTCGTCATCTCTGCTGTGTCACGACCGGAACCGCCCGTTTCTTTCCGCCGGTCTCCTCGTTACCAATAGCGCGAGTAATCATAAAGTGTGTTGCTTCCTACACAGAGTAGAACAGAAAAGAATCTTTACATGGTAATCCGTCCGTCGGTTGGGGGACCTTAAGTTCAGCAGTCCTCTTGGTGCTATTCGAGAGGACAAAGTTATGAGCCGGTACGACATTTCACTCTCTCCCACTTCTCATCATGACCATACCGCACAAACCTTACACTATACATCCTTCCATTACACTAACCTACACCCTACAAATACACTTCAGACAACTCTCACACATCTGCAAGGAAAGCTGAGGAACAAAACCCTTTTCAACTGGGCGACTGATAGCACCCCGTGCCATATGACTTTTTCATTTTACATCAGACAGTCGAGTAACTGAAGGAACAACATCACAAACTTCGTACGGTGAGATGAGGACTCTTTATGATCATCTACAGTTTCGACAGACATAGAGAACTGTAAAAGATCATTCTCTTGAAGAGACCGCGTATTAGATCATTTAATCTACGGCTTGAATACACGCTGAACGTCGCGTTCTCTAGGGAAGGCAAACGGACTTCCGACAGTTGGAAAAAATGTATACTCGTATCTGTTGAGTAACAGTGAAACGTTTTACCTGCGGGCTGCTCAGAATTCGTTTACGTAAACACTAACGTCTAATTCTGACGACAACTATCGTGTTATACTGCGATTTGACCGTCTCACTTGGCAATCTACGGGCAGGTCTTAAACTACGTGTGGCCGAGGTTACTTTCTTTAAACCATCACACTCCCTCTCAGACACCCATCCACTCACCACCAGCCCCTCCCATCTCCCTCACACACGCACCTATCCACCGACTAAGCCATACATGCACACACAAGCACACACACACACACACACACACACACACACATCTCATCATTTCTTCTCTTTTTCTTCTTCTCCTCTCTCTTAATGTTTCTCTTTCCATTCCTTGGTTCATTCGTAAAACATGTCTGGGAAGAAAGCCTGTCTTCACACTTACGTAATAGTCCTCCAATCTTACCGTCATATTCATTTCTTGAGATGTACGTCGCGCGAAGTAATAAGCTGGTTGGCTGTTCTTGGAGCGCTTATTCTTAGAAACTTAACAGTAAATCACTCCGTAACATACAACGCTTCTCTTGAAGTGTCTGCCGCTGGAGTCTGATGAGCATGCTCCCGCGTGAAGGCGCAGCTTTTCATTGAATCTTTTCTATCTCCCCTATTAATCCTATCTGATAATGATTCCAGACTGACGAAGAATTCAAGAATCGGTACCACAAAGCTTATCTCTTTCGCGCATAAATAGCGTTTCCCTAAGATCCTTCCAGTGACTCTGATAAATGCCATTCTTCCGAGTGTTTCGTATTTTCAGTATCTAAAGCCCGTCTATCAGACTAAATAAGATGCTCTCTATCTGTCATTTGCGTTTAGGACGCATGTAAGGATGTAGAAACATATATCACTACGGGTAAGACAGTTGCCGCCTAAGGGAAATAAAGAGATCTTTGGAGAAAAGAGAACCACCTGTATGGATATCAAGAGCTCAGATGAAAAACCAGTCCTAAGCAAAGAACGAAAAGCAGAAAGGTGGAAGAAGTGTATAGAGGGTCTGTAGAAGGGCGCCGTACTTGAGAGCAATATTATGTATTATGGAAGTGGAAGAGGACGTAAATGAATATGAGATGGGAGATATGATACTGTGAGAAGAATTTGACAGAGCACTGAAAGATCTAAGTCGAAATAAGGTCCCGGGAGCAGACAACACTCCGTTGGAAGTACTAGTAGCCTTGTGAGAGCCAGCCACGACAAAACTCATCCATCTGGTGAGCAAGATGTATGAGACATGAGAAATATACTCAGACTTCAAGAGGAATATAATAATTACAATTCCGAAGAAAGCAGGTGCTTACAGGTGTGAAAATTACCGAACTATCAGTTTAAAAAATCACATTTGCAAAATACTAACACGAATTTCTTACAAACGAATGGAAAAATTAGTGTTTTGATCATTTGCAATGTTACAAACTTCCAGCCAACTGGTTGCAAACAGAATTTAAAATCCGTTAACTAGTTTTCAATGCATGCTAAGGGCGCCTTCTTCAGAAGAAGCTGTTACCTTACATGCCGGCCAGAGTGGCCGAGCAGTTCTAGGCGCTTCAGTCTGGAACCGCGCGACCGCTACGGTCACAGGTTCGAATCCTGTCTCGGGCATGGATGTGTGTGATGTCCTTAGGTTATTTAGGTTTAAGTAGTTCTAAGTTCTAGGGCACTGATGACCTCAGAAGTTAAGTCTCATCGTGCTCTGAGCCATTTGAACCCAGCCATTTGTTACCTTACATGTGGTTAAAAGGAAAATATGAGCGACATCGCTCTAGTAAAGACGTTAAAACCACAACTAAAACATTTTCCACCTGGAATCGTAACAGATATATCTGACTATATCTGATATATCTGATGTATACCTTGCCAGAAATAAGAGACACCTATTAAAAGAAGACAAGAGAAGCGCTGGTTGAGCAAAACAAAAGAGTTGTGGCCGCTAAATAACTGATCTAATGAAAGTTCTGGAAAGTAACACAGCGGCTTCAATTTGGACTAGCTAAGCAGGATTAGTTTAGTGTGGAAATGAAAAATAAGAAACGTGGAACACGCAGTGCTGAAAACAAATTACTATGCTTCTTTGTGGAGGAGTAAACATAAAAAGTATACTAACCTTACCAGAAACTGTGGAATGTGCTGTGGAACAAGATGCTTATCATCAATAGAGGAAACACTGGAGTGATCATCACGGATTATAACTGTGTGCCGGAGCGGGAATCGAATCCAGCACTACGCAGTGGATCTTCTTACCGACAAAGGTAAGAGCAGAATTGGAGCGGTGAGAGGAACTAGTGAGATATAGTAGGAGAACTCAGTCATAGGAGCATTGCCAGCCAATGGTCAATTTTCGGGTCCTGGTCCAGGATTGGCCTATCATTTTAACCTGTCGGGAAGTTTACAGGCCGGCCGGAGTGGCCGTGCGGTTCTAGGCGCTACAGTCTGGAGCCGGGCGACCGCTCCGGTTGCAGATTCGAATCCTGCCTCGGGCATGGATGTGTGTGATGTCCTTAGGTTAGTTAGGTTTAATTAGTTCTAAGTTCTAGGCGACTGATGACCTCAGAAGTTAAGTCGCATAGTGCTCAGAGCCATTTAAACCTTTTTTTTTTTCTTTCAAGTTTTCAGCTAGGTTATGTACAAAGCGAAATTACCGTTAATCGACGAACAAGTATTGCTTACTGTGCTTTCAAAACTGCTTTGGTGTAGGTAAGATGCCTCCAGTTGTTAAGCGCCTGCCTGGAAATTTTTAAAATTAGTAAGCAGGCTCGTCTCATTCGCCTACGAATACAGGTGAAATTCTATACGATATTTGACCGTTGAAATTGCTGTAACGGTGTCTGAGGCGACAAATAATCTTACGGGGCAAACCTTCATTCTATTGAAAAGACTCGTCATCAGAAGATATTTATGTGGCCTCACAGGGAAACGAAGTTGTCTTGTGAGTCATCTGATAAAAAAAAGGAAGTTGTCGTGTAAGTCATTTGATTAAAAAAGCCTACACCGTTTCCCCGGAAACGTTAGTTCTCAGATATTCAAAGCACTACATACGAATATTTCTGACTACAGAAGCTCTGAATAATAAGATGTGGAGCGTAATTCAGTAACTCGGGAAGTGTATCTTTCGAATTGTAGGTGTATGTGGGTTTCGCAAGAATGATAAGGGGAGACATATGAGTATGTTAACAGTGCTCTCCTGCTCGTCCAGTGAATATAAACTTGATGACTGTTGATTAGTACAGCACAGTACCGATCCCTCCAAAACAGTGAAACCTTCCCGCCTCCTCTATATCTCTTTTGTTACGCAACCTTCCCTTCTTCAGTAACCTATGAAACATTCCCTTAGGATTTCTATCTCTTGCTTAGTAATAACAAATGAAATCTTCCCTTTGAAATTAATTCTCTTTCTCAATCTTCGCATACAAATTTAAATGCTGCTTATTAAAAGTGATTTTCTGATTGTTTCGACGAAACATAGAATGTGTCGTCGTCGTGGCCCTCAGTCGTTACCTGCAATAACCCAAAACTGTTCCTTATCTTTTTTACGTTACTGGATCGCCATCTGACAGCTACATCGAACTGCGAGATTAATATACTTACTCTGTTTTACTGTACTCTATTAGCTGCTGGTAGGCTGTCATAATAAATGGCTGCATTTATTACCAAAGCTGACGTTATTCTTTAACAGCAAAGCTGACGTTATTCTTTAATTACTTTGACTGAAGTTACTTAATTCATAGGCAAACTTTTTCTTGACAACAATAAAATTTTGCAAAATTTTACGTTGTTGTTTTTGGGATGGATTATAATCAGTAATGCAATATTGCTGGCAAAAATTAATTATATTCTGAATGAAATGATTTTACAAACGTTCAAATGGGACTTACATTGCGCATTGCGCAAACATACCTTTAGTAGTATTGAGTTTCTCCAAAAAATAATTCCATAATATTAGTTCCTCTTATGATAATAGTTAGCTGATGTCTCTGTACATCCGTTTATAATCTCTTGTAAATCATAGCTGGTGGCTGGCAGGCACACCGCTCCTCTCAACCTCTCGCTTCAGACCTGCTACCGACTCGCTTCACTTCTCGTTTACTACTAACTTCCTACGAACGCTAAATGCGGTCTCTCCCGCCAACAATGCTTTCTGCTGCAGACAATCCCTGCTACCATTACAAAATGTATCAATGCGCCGTCTTTCCCGCTCTTTTCTTAAAATGCACCTATACGCGGTCTCTCCCGCCCTTATTAAAATTATATCAATGTGCGGTCTCTCCTGCCAACAATACTTTGGTGCAGAACTTCCCTGCTACCACAAATATTTCCAACATGACAAATATTAATTATTCCTACCTAATCCTATTAATAAAATATAAACATCTTTCATAAATTGTGCCCGCATCTCGTGGTCGTGGGATAGCGTTCTCGCTTCCCACGCCCGTGTTCCCGGGTTCGATTCCCGGCGGTGTCAGGGATTTTCTCTGCCTCGTGATGGCTGGGTGTTGTGTGCTGTCCTTAGGTTAGTTAGGTTTAAGTAGTTCTAAGTTCTAGGGGACTGATGACCATAGATATTAAGTCCCATAGTGCTCAGAGCCATTTGAATCATTTTTTCATAAATTGTGGTTTGACAATAAACATATACACGTCTTACAACAGTGCAGCTTAAAACTTTCAGTGGTATTCTGTTTGCAATGCAACGGATTAGTTCTGTTCGTATACTAGGTGAATATGGAGATGTTTTACGTGTTACAGTATATTTGCGTACATTTTCGATTAGCCTCCTGGCAAACGTTCAAGCGTGAGTTATCTAACTATAGCAGGATATTCTTTTTCTAAATATGTAGGTATGATTTTCTTGTATTTCGGAAGGCGAAAATTTCGTCTTCAGTTACACGCGTTTTAAACTGCCATTGCATTTGGTGCCCTGAAAGCTCTTCTTGAGGTGTTTAACCCTTTGATAGTTAAAATTTATTTTGCATGTTGTTATTGTGGTCCTAAGTCCGAAGACTTGCTTGATGCAGCTCTCCATGCTATTCTGTCCTGTACGATCCTCTTCATCTCCGAGTAACTACTGCAGCCTACATCCTTCTTATACATCAAATGGATTCGCAATTGCAAATAAGGACTACCATCAGCTGTAGAATGGAATGACGACAATGAAAATTTGTGCAGGACTGTGACCCGAACACGGATTTCCCGCTTATCGCGAGCGGCTGCTTTACCATTTGCCTTACCGTA
Organism: Schistocerca americana; assembly: GCF_021461395.2. NCBI lineage: Eukaryota > Metazoa > Arthropoda > Insecta > Orthoptera > Acrididae > Schistocerca > Schistocerca americana. Next base: position 768,171,098 of record NC_060122.1, on the reverse strand, counting down.
CACGACTCACGGGAAGAAACAAACTTCCATACGTCGTCAATCAAGCGTCTGCGACCTGTACTCGTACATCCATTATGTAAAGTCCCGTACAGGTCTGGCGCTGTATTCGAAAGTCGCTTGCCCGATATCGGCAGATGGTTGACGAGATATGGAAGTTTGGGCCTGGCCATGAGTCGTGCACGGATAGCCAAATGGTGAGGCGACCGCTCGCGTTGAACAGGGAATCCGGGTTCGAGTCCCGGTCTGGCGCAAGTCTTCACTGTCGTCATTGCATTCTACAGCTGATGGTTGTCCTTATTCGCCACTGCGAATTCATTTGATACGTTTGGTAACGGCTTCGGGCGCTGCCGTGCCTCTTCCTTTGGACATGCATGCATGACCAAAGGAACTTTGCATTGTAGTCAGAACAACACAGGCACAGCAATACCGTCGCTACATCCTTCTGAGTCTGCTTACGGTATTCATCTCTCGGGCTCACTCTTTGATTTTTAGTCCCCGCACTTACCTCGAGCACTAAATTGGTAATTCCTTGATGTTTCAGAATGTGTCCTACCAACGAATCCCTTCGTCTAGTCAGGTTGTGTCACAAATTTCATTGCTCCCCATTTTTATTCAGTTCTTCCTTACGAGATCTACCCATATAATCTTCAGCATTCTTCTGTAGCACCACATTTCGAAAGCTTCCATTCCCTTCTTGCCTAAACTTTTTATCGTTGATGTTTCACTTCTATACATGGCTGCACTCCTCCAAAATATTTTCAGAAAAGACTTCCCGACACTCAGATCTATATTCAATGTGGTATTTCTCTTCTTCAGAAACGCTTTTCTTCCCATTGCCAGTTTACATTTTATATTCTCTCTGATTCGGCCATCATCAGTTATTTTGCTGTCCAAATAGCAATATTTTCAAAAACTAAAAGGTCAAGAACTGTTCCCCTTTGCGACAAATATACACTTGTACTGCCACGAAATTTTTGAGATGACCGATTTTGAAAATCGGTAAAGTGGGACAGATGTGTCCCACGAAGCTAACTACATCCATGTTTTCCTCTGAACCTAGGATTTTTTAATTTTAAAATGCTTTTATCGGGATGGAAATTACGGAAAGAATAACAAGTCAGTACTGAAATACATTTATTCTTGTTCATGCCAATGAAAAACATGAAATATCGCACACAAATTCACAAGTATCTAAAGATGGCTTTGACATACGACACACCAACGTTTTCTAGACGATGTGAAATTTTCTGGGGCAAATACGTCCCACTACATACAAATCACCAACAAACTAGCTGAAGTAGCCAGGTGTGTAGTAATGTTTCAAAACAACGTCTATGATGCATAACAAAACACAGTTACTTCAGTCATTCTTGGAATGGAGAGGATGATGATTTGATCTGATTTGCATGAAACAGGCGCACAGTGCCACGTAACACAGGTTGCTCCATTTGATACCTCACAGCCATATATATATCCATCCCGTGATACCTTGTAATTTTCTTCTGGTTCTGAAACTATCTCGCTACATCGTAACACAAGACAGATACGAGGTATGGACGTCCCAAAGCTCAGAACTGCGTATTATTTTAAAGACATATGTGTCCCATCAACTACGACTTCAGAAAGGCATCTGACACAGTCACATACTGCGTTTACTGAAAAAAAACGAGATTCTCGAGTATCGGAGCAGATTTGCGACTGAATTCAAGATTTCTTTGCAGACAGAACTCAACACGTCCCTCTTAACGGAACAAAATCTACAGATGAAAAGCTAATTTCCGAAGTGCCCCAAGGAAATGTGATAGTGCTGTTACTGTTTACATTATACATAAATGATCTAGTAGAAAGCGTCGGATGCTCTTGAAGGCTGTTCGTAGATTCTCTGATTGCCTATAACAAAGTAGCAACACCAGAAGATGGTGACGATTTGCAGAATGACCTCCAGAGAATTGATGAATGGTGCGAGCTTTGACAACTGACTCTGAACGTAAATAAATGTAACATATTGCCCATACATAGTAAAAGAAATGCACTGCTGTACAGCTACACTATTGATGACAAACCGCTGGCAACAGTATATATAGCAAAATATCTAGGAGCGACCTTAAGTGGAATTACTACATAAAACAATAGTGGGAAAAGCAGATGCCAGACTCAGATTCATAGGAAGGATCTTAAGGAAATGTAACTCATCTACGAAGGAAGTGGCTTATGAAGCTTGTTCGACCAATTCTTGAGTATTGTTCATCTATTTGGGATCCCTACCAGATAGGACTGATAGAAGACATAGAGAAGATCCAACGAACAGCTGCGCGTTTCGTCACGCCATCGTTTAGCCGGCGCGAGAGCGCTACGAAGAAGCTCAAAAACCTCCATTAGCAGACGTTACAATAAAGGCGTTATGCATCATGGAGAGATTTACTCTTGAAATTTCGAGACGGCATTATCCGGGAAGAGTCGGACAACATATTATTTCCCCCCACATACATCCCGCGTAATGGCCACGAGGAGAAAATTCGAGAAATTACAACCAATTCAGAGGCTTACTGACAATCATTCTTCCCACGCGCTATTGGCGAGTAGAACAGAGTTGTCAGGATCAGTTACTGTTACAAAAGTACCCTCCACAACACACCATTATGACTTGCGGAGTATGATGTAGATGTAGATTGGTTACTACCAACAACGCCTATAGTCTCCTTCTAAGAGACACTAAGAACTTGTTTGGAGTTTAATCTGTGATACTGTCACAGGCTGTTAATCAGGAACCGTACACTAACTATTGATCGTGTTAAAGTTAATACGCGGCGAAAATTTCTTCCGCCACCGGTACTGGACATGAGTACTGGCTTTTCGATCACTGGCACACTATCGCGAGTTAAGGACATCAGCAATCGCGGGTTTTTGCTATCAGCACATTGCCTAATAAAATGGAGGCTGGTCAGAAAATATCGACACAGGGCACGCCACTCTCGTGAATAAGGGAATAAGATCGATCAAATACATGTGTAAAGCCTATCTCAAAACTCATGGACAGAAGACTCGCGTCTGAAAATAAGTGCCCTCTGGGTGTGCAGTTTCCCTGAGACAGTCGCCCTCTCATTTGCTTAACTGTGACTACAAAACCAAAGAGTGCATAGCCTGACGGACAGTTTCCAGAGGCGTATCTGGAAACTCCCCACATACCAGAAAAACCCAGTATCTCGCCCAGTTCCGTGATCTCGAGGTCCAATCAGCACGCGAATGCAAGTAACGCTAGTTGCCTGCCCGACTTCCTGGAAGCGGCGGACGGAGCCGACAATTCCGGCGAGAATTAACAAACGCCGTGAAATTTTACGCAGATACTACACGCAGCGTTGCCACCGCCTTCCTTGGAGAACTTCGTGCGTGAATGCTTCTCGCTCCGCTTCCAGCACTGTTCCAAGAGGCTGTTCCTCTCCCTCCGTGCTCTGACTATACGGTGCGTCTGCATTTCCGTACAAACGGTTGAAGAAAATTTCTCTTTCGAACGGGCTCTACGTAGCTACGATCAAAACATGAGTATGCCAGCTTATTCGAATGCTATAGCTTTGGTAAGTTCGTTGTAGCGAAAAGGAGGACTTGAAGCCGTCGAGAGCTGCATACATTTGTTTCTGCTGAACTACAAGATATACATTAATTGCAGCGTGAACTCCACATAGGAGGATGCATCATTATTATAGACAGTGAACTAAGGTTATTTAACCGTATTAATAACTTTTATTGTTGACAGCAATAAGGCGTTATGCTACAATGGGCGTTTCAGGAACGCTGAATTGATTTTTATTTCTTTCTTTCACGCGTAATAAGAGCGATTCGATTCAGAATGGTATAAATAATGCCGCAATGGTGATAATTGATGGAAACTATTAGCGAATAAGGGCTTTTTTCATCAATGACTCATGGTTGTTATTAAATACGACTTTATTCACGTTAATAAAAACACGGTAACTTCGTCAACGTGTTTGGCTGTCTCACACTTAAAATATTTTAACGAAACTGAAAAGATAAAGAGATGGTTCCTAGCGGCCGCAACAGCATGCATGTCTGAAGAAATATTGAATCGTTCTTCTTAACAACAAAGGCACTGCAGTGTCGTATTTAACCACCGATACCAGGCAGCGAATTAAATTATCTTCTCCTGTACAGGTACAAGTACAGGTTGTGACGCAGCAACGATGAGATAGGGAGGTTTGAGCCTGGCCGTGAGTCGTGCATAGATAGCCAATGCGGTTAAGGTGACCGCTCGCATAAAGCGGGAAATCTGTGTTCGATTCCAGGTCCGGCACAAATTTTCATTGTCGTCATTCCCTTACACAGCTGATTCTTGCTCGTATTCGAAACTGCGCATACATTTCGTTTATATTAAATAATCCGTTGTAAATTTCGAACGTTTTCTGTACCGCTTAACAGACTTCATTGCTATCCTCATAGAAATGAACTAAATACTGGGCAACGAAAAACACCCGACGAAGATTTTGTCCCTCACTCCGTTCCTCCAAAGTTCCCTCAGCGAGGATTCATAACTGGTTCGAGTTTTGTAATAAAGGCAAATCTTGATGGCTCTTCTGGTGTGAATAATTTTATATAAGGATTTTGTGTCACTCTTCTTCGGTGAACTGTACTTCCTCGTCGGTCACATGTTTCGTGCAAAAGCTGAGCCCTGTATCCTACTCAAGTAGAAATTCAATTTCTGTAGCGCCGCATGGTAGTCTACATATTAAATAGCTATTAAATTATTAAACACGCAGATTATTATGTGGTCCCAGTGGAAAATCAAAAAAGATTACAGGAAATGATGAAGGCAATAACAAAAACAGGAGAAAAATTTGGAATCTGTTTCAACATATTAGAGACTAAAGTGTTCAAAATAGCAAAGACCCACAGCCCAGTAAATACAACATAACAACGAAAGAAACTCGAATGAGTGAACTACTTGACACACTTAGAAAGCGTGCTTAGTGCAGCTGGAAACTTTATTGAAGAATTAGAGACAGTTTATGGAGATGAATTATTTTAAAAAAATACACAAGGTTTACTGACGACAAAAACAGTAGGAATTTATCTATGAAATAGATTTCCAGAATGTTTTACTTGGGTTGAAGTTACATATGGCTCACAAAATTGGACATCAAGGAAGAAATATGAGAAACATTTAGAAAACTTTAAAATCTGGCTGTAGAGAAAAATGAGAAAAAGTTAACTGCGACAACAGAGTCAGGAATGATGGAATGTTTGAAACAGTAGAGGAAACACGAAATCTATTGAAGTATATAACAAAAAGGAAGGCAAATTGGAATGAATACATTCTAAAGAGCTACCATTGCAGGAAGACAGAAGGAGTAAGATGGAGAGGTACAGAAATTTGGAGCAAGATGGTTTTGAGAGAAGGAATATCCTACCAGCTGTTAAAGAAGACAGCGTTAAAAAAAAATCGTGTAGAACAAAGCTCAGATAAACATAGACTTCTGAAAGATTTATGTATGACGATGGTGACGATATTAATAGCATATAATTGTAACATGTGCTAGTAATAGTATAAAGCTTTCTCTACGTACAGTTATAAATTTTGAAAAGTTCTTTGGCTATTTGTTTATGCTCATAAACAGGCAGTGAAACGTTGGCACAGATTCGTTTAAGAGATTGTGAGGGATTTATTAGCGAGTAATGAAGTAATAGCGAGACTGCTCAGGGCACAAAGTTCACGAGAAGCGGTTTCTGAAATGTGACACCTGTGAATCCCCAGCATCCAGTCCGTTTGGGATCAAGATATCCAACAAAACTCGTTTGCATCTAGAGTAGGACATGCGGTTTCTGCAGTCGCGAAACCGGTGAACCCGGATACATCTCGCTTAAGACACAGAAATTCGGAGGCACTCTGTCAAAAGGTTCTGTTTCTTCGTAAACTGCCATCACAGCCTCATTATAGCTAAAATGAGGGGGGGGGGGGTTAAATTTCTGTCCAGAAGAAGTGCCGGTTAAAAGGGGACCGTGATTTCCTCGGTCCACGCCCGAAAAATCTGGCCCACTGTTATGAGTAATTACCATAATGAAGGGTGGCGACAGAGGTGCGCTAGATTTTAGCTCGTTAAGTAACGAGCAGTCGGTTGTCGGTGATGAGACACGACAGAGTGGGTCAGGAGGCGCAATTAGCTGATACATGTCAACAAAAGTACCTGATGGACACAAGGAAAGAGGCCACATGCATAAAGATCAGTTTCAAGAAAGGTGGCGCCTGAAACATAAGCTAATTTTAGAAATTCTGAGGTCGTAGCTAACAGAATACCATATACCTGTTGCCAATGAAATTTCCGGTAGCGCCACCGCCTTTACGTCCAATTACTCCATCTGTCAAAAAAATGGTTCAAATGGCTCTGAGCACTATGGGACTTAACATCTGTGGTCATCAGTCCCCTAGAACTTAGAACTACTTAAACCTAACTAACCTAAGGACATCACACACATCCATGCCCGTGGCAGGATTCGAACCTGCGACCGTAGCAGTCGCGCGGTTCCAGACTGAGCGCCTAGAACCGCTAGACCACCGCTCCATCTGTCAATTGTGTGAGGCTGTGGACAGTGGTACAGTTTACAAGGGAGGAAAGCAGCATCTACTCTGCAAGCGACGGACAGATGTGTGCAACGGAACATAGTGGTCCACAATCATTTTCACTGCCTTCCTATTTCATTTGTGGAAGATGCAGGGAAACCGAATTTTCCATACTCCTGTGCACAAGTAAGAATGTTCTCAATGTTACTTACGTGGTCATCACGAGAGAGACAAATTAGGACATTAATTATTTTTCTCGGCTGATACTGGAACGAGCGCTCTCGAAATATTAAGACTCTCCGCAATGAATAGTGCCTTTCTTGTAGTACCTTTGATTATTTTTGCGACATTTTCGAGCGGATTAATCAAACCCGTAACGAAAAGCGCAGCTTCTCTCTGCATTTGCTCTACCGTCATCATAAATCCATCTCGGTAGGAGACGGTTGTCAGACAAACGAAAGGTAGCCTGATCAAGAACTTACCGAACGTCGTTATCGCAAGGAGCCTAAGGATTCCTCCTGGAAGTCTGAATCTGGTGCCTACCTTTCCCACGACTAGATTTATTCTATTTATTGATTCATTTGTCATGGAAAGACGTAAGTAGTCGGTCGCTCCAGATAGATACTACGAAATACTTGGTCCTTGTTCCTGATTCTAGTGACTGAACCTAAATTATAAAGTCAATAGATAAAGGATCTTTACGTCACTTTAGGCGCATTACACATGTTTATGTTGAGGGACTTATACTGATTTGAAAGCAGTCTGAAAACAAATTACGATAAGCCTATAATAATGTAGAATATAGATTTAGTAAATGTCTTTTCGCGCCAACTGACTTAGCTCCACATGTTGTCAGTGCACCTGAAATTGTATGTGTGAAAGATTATAAGAACGATGGTAACATCGACAGTTCAGTATATATTTAACAACATATTACGACGTAATAAATGTCGTACCCATCGGATCTTGTGGGACTTTCACAGTCAAAACGCTGCATTTTGACGACGACATGTACTCATGTCAGATAGTCTTATATTCTGACAGAATGTAACTTTGCAGTGTTACTTGAAAATGGCCATAAGGCCGAAATTGCAATAGTAACAACAAATACTTTATACAGTCAACGGCGACTATGATGTCTATTAAGAAATATTATATGACTGTGAAACCCAACCACGAGAAGTTAATCAGAAATTAGTTGTTTCATACTTTGCAGTGTCACACTGTGGGCAGTGTGGAATCAAGTCCAGTTAAAATGCAAGGTCTGCACTCCATTTCCAGATGTTCAAATTTTTGTTTCCGCGCTCCTTTTTCCTTCAAAAATTCAACAACAACGGTTTTTAATTCGAAAAACTGCTCCAGGCACGCCTCTTGACTTAGCCAACGTAGTTTGCAGTGTTACACATACAGAGTCTCCATACTCTTCGTTCAGTTCCACTGTTGCCGCAGTGGAGTAATCCACGCGACACCAGAAATTTTATTATTCGTACCACCAATTTCTCCACGTGCTCCTTGCCTGTACATTTAGCTCAACGTGACTCCTGATGTTCAGAACGATGAATCCCGTCTAGCGATCGCTGTAATGGTTTGCTTTTTCAGAGTCAACTAAATCCTTAAATTTTGCCTGCATGGTATTGCAATGTCGTTTCACAGAAAATTTGCATTACCCATCGATTAAGCGACTTCGTAATAGATGATGAGAATTCTTATCCCTCTCTTCTGTCATTCACATGTAGTTTTAAAGGCATGCGCCGATAAATAGCTAGATTCCCTCATTTTGTGCAAACCGCCTCTGGACCAGTGAATATCATACCAGGAACCAATAGCGAAGAGTAAACGGTGGTGACGTCACGATTTTGCCGAAATGAAGAGAGCTGTACCGACCGCAAAATGCCTCACCGCGATGCTAAGTGAAATATCGCGCTATACCGAGTACTTCAGGGAAGGACGGAACAAAGCCGACACGGGCCAAGTCTCGGCCCACACACAGTCCACAAACATGGCTCGCAAGCCGTATGGCATGCCATGGCCGGCCCTGGTTCAGAGAGTATTCGTAAGTTACTGTTAGGTAGAAGGCATTTTGGCGAATGGTTGTCGAAATGTGTAAAGAATTAATGGAATGCTGAAGATCAGCAAATCAACTTATTTATTTACCTTCTCTTGAAGATAGCGTACACGGAATGAGTACAGTTGGGCAAAACACCTGCAAACAAGACATCAAGTAATAAAATAAGGAAACGCTTGAGATTCAGACACAAATATGTTACCAAGACAGGTAAGAAAATAGAAACAGAAAAAGAACAAAACTGAAACAAATTATTGGTGTCGCTTCGTGGCCTGTATGCCGGACCGATACTCGAACTTTGGTCCTTTGCCGTTAGTCGAGAAGTGCTTTAACGACTTTTTATTTATTAATTTCTTTAACTTTACTGAAGTACAATGAATTAGAAAGTTTGACAAATGCTGATACGTAGATTACTCATTGTATCCCCAAAATTTAATAAATTACGCTACGAATTAATAATAATAATAATAATAAAAATAATAATAAGGGAGACTCTTTAATATCATTCTTGAAAAAACTATCAAGACATGGGAAAAAGAACAAGACAAATTGCCTATTGTGACAACCCATGGGAAAATCGTACCACATTTTAAGTACCTGGGAGAAATCATCCAGCCATCAGGGATCAACAAAAAGGCCAACGAGGAAAGAATAAAAAAACTACAGAAAGCATATAAACTCAAGTGGAACTATTACAACAGAAAGTCCATATCCATTAACGCAAAATTGAGGCACTACAACACTGTCGTACTTCTGGAGGCACTGTATGCATCTGAAACAACACAAATAGGTGGGCAAACTAAAATCAAAGAAATAGAAAAACAAGAAAGGAAAATTCTCAGGAAAATTTTTGGCCCGATACAAGAGCAAGGAATCTGGAAGAGGAGACCAACATCAGAAGTATATAAATACACAGACAAGACTACGGATACAATAAGGAAAAGAAGAATGCAGTTCTACGGACGTATCCACAGGATGAATGAAAACAGAATTTCAAAGCGAATTCTTAAAGTAATCAACTCAGGCAGGGGAAAATTAAAATGGATAAAAGAAGTTGAAGAGGGCCTCAGACAGGCACACACAACAGTAAACGATGCAGAAAATAGAACTGAATTTAGGAACATCATCAAAAAACATAAATTTGACACCACAACACAGAAGAGACCACGATGCAAATGGACAGCGGAGCGAAAGAAACAACACAGTGAACACATGAAGAAAATTTGGGCTCAGAAAAAAACATAAACAATCATCATAAAGGATTTCAAACGCTCTCTTTAAATGGGAATAATCGAAAATGATAATAATAATAATAATAATAATAATAATAATAAGGGAGACTATGGCAGTGTACATTTTGCAACAACGGGAACACAATACTTTTTAAACAACTTAAATTGTGGCATTACGTAAATAACGCGATCGTTAAAGTTATGACAGCAGCAAACAATTGTAAAGTAGATAAAGCGCGTAAAAATGCTTTATTTGTTGTAACGAAATCAATGTGTGTGTATATGTTCTAGAAAAGTCAGTATTGTAACCAACTGTACAAGTGTTCACCCAGAAGCGGCGAAGACCATCTACGCGGCTGTGGCTGACAGCAGCAACGCGCCCCAGAGATCAAAAAAATGGTTCAAATGGCTCTGAGCACTATGGGACTCAACTGCTGTGGTCATCAGTCCTCTAGAACTTAGAACTACTTAAACCTAACTAACCTAAGGACATCACATACACCCATGCCCGAGGCAGGATTCGAACTTGCGACCGTAGCAACAGCGCGGCTCCGGACTGGAGCGCCTAGAACCGCACGTCCACCGCGGCGGGCCCCCAGAGATCATCCTGGACGAGCTGGCCGCTATACAACGGAACGGCAGCCACAGGAAATTATATATTGATTGTTAAAGAATGATGGTAGTTCCCTACGTTTGTCTAGATTTATGGACCAGCTGTGATTTTGCGGAAAGAAGGGGCCGAAGAGTTCGTGAGTTTGAGTCGGTAAGGCGACTGTCGTGTTACTGCGTGTGGGTCGAGACACGTTTACGTGTGCCATTATCGATACTTTGCTATGAGAATTTGGTATCGACTATCAAGACAGTTGGAGATTTTCCGTGAATTTTGCTGGAAAGATTTCGGAAGCTTGTAAGGGGTGGATTTAGATTTTTAAATGCAAGATTAGATGATGTAGTAAAGATGCCAGGGCGCGGTCAGTGGAACTGTTTGATGAATTTTAATGGAATGTAGCTTCTCGTAATTTTGTTTTGTACTTGACTTGTGGTCAAGCGATCTTTGAGCGACGGGCTTAGTGTAGCGCTGTTGGTACGCTGTGTTAGTTTGAAGACTGGTATCTGTGTATCATAGATACGACCGTAAATGAAACTTTTAATGTCAGCCATAGTATCTGACGAGGTATCGTTTTGTTACCTGTGATTGTTGCACACGCCAAAGGATTTGGGTGTTGCGTATTGTTGGAATTTTTTGGAATAAGCACACTCTAAGGTAGTTGAGTGTTAGCTGTCTGTATAGATTTGTGGAGGATAGTGTTACTACGAGGTAGTAACTTGTCGTATTTAATAATCGAGCGTCGTTCTCGAGTTTTTCTTGATTGTAGGATCAAGTACAGGAACAAACGGACCGAAAGTTAATTGTGATTACCAGCCTATTTAGCTCGTGCTCATTGCTAGTGACGCAATTATCGAGGATCCCTTGCCCTAGTTGAACTACTTGAAAACGGAAAATCCAACTGCTACCACTATTCTAGTAGTAAGTGACGAGTGAAATTCAATTAGAATTGTAGTGGCTACGGAAGAAGGCAACACCTGAAGTGATTGAGTTTTGAAAACCTGATTTTAAGTTGAGTTTGAAAGTGGCGGTGGCAGTAGGTTTCCAGTTGTGTTTTTTTTTCTTTTTTTTCTCGTGCAGAGTAAGCATTACATTTGTGGTCATTCGCTCACATCAACGTCTCCTGATGTAAGGAGCTGATTCATTTTAAATAAACTCTCTTTAAAATTAAAAGCAAATCCCTGTATTATCATTTTACCCACTACCCTAAATAAAGTGAAATCCAATTTTGAACCCTGAAAAAAAAAGACGGTTGAAGGTTTAGTGATCTGGCGTATAACAAGTAGAGCAAGCACGCTCTAGTCAGCGATATAACATAAATAAATGTATGACGAGCCTTTAAAAAGAAAGCAGAGAAGTATTTTATCAAAGCGTAACGACGCCAAATTTACTATTTACGTAATGCCTTGAAAGGTAACATTCGAGTTACAGTTAACAAATATTGACAAATATAAACCAATACGCAAAGATTTACTTGCGAAATAATTCTGATTTAGTACAAAAGACTATATTAGCAGAGGTATCGCTAATCGGAGGATGTAAATAACTGTTGTTTCTTTCCATAGTAACCAACTTCCGCCCTCGGTAGCTGAGTGGTCAGCGTGACAGAATGTCAATCCCAAGGGTCCGGGTTCGATTCCCGGCTGGGTCGGAGATTCCCTCCGCTCAGGGACTGGATGTTACGCTGTTATAATCATCATCATCTAATCCCCATCGACGCGCAAGTCGCAGAAGTGGCGTCAAATCGAAAGACTTGCACCCGGCGAACGCACTACCCGACAGGAGGCCCTAGTCACACGAGATTTACATTTTTCAGTAACCAAACACCTCTGGCCTGAGACGACAACTGCTTTATAAAAATAATTAACTGCAGAAGTTTTTATACATTTTCGGATGCGCAAGTGTTCTAATTAAGAAATATTAATAATTAACTAAATAATTTAGTATCAAGTACAACATCGTTATTATCTGAGAAACGAGTTAAGTTGCGTCAATATTACGTGATACAGTACGACTGTCCCGCATAATTTTCTTTAATAGTAATTTGTACGGTACTTACGTTTGTGGTGTGTTGATGAGCTCTAAAATTATTTATGAGCTTAACGCAAAAAGATCCGTGAGATCGTTATAATATCATAGTGTTGGAAATCTTATTTACCCATTCGATCAGGTATGAGAGTGCTAATTGCGTTCTGAATTGCTCATATAGTGTTTTCAAGAACCTGTTAACTTCTGAGAGGTTAGATTGAGATCTATTGCGCCTCTCCACGAATTATTAGCAATTTTTTGCATCTATATTTAATTTTTTTCTCCGTTTCCTCTTGTGCTGAGTCGGGATGATCCCTTTCTTATCAGGGCCAGATACATGGACACTCGTAGGCGACAATTCCGGCACAGTGCAATCTGCCTGATAAATGTGGTATTACTACAATACAAAGGCGGTACATTCTTAGCCAAGCCTTGAATATACTACGAAGATTTATTCATTTATTCGAGTCAGAACCATACACATAGGATTCTATAAATTTAAAATTTCATATAATAGAATATGAAGGAATTAATGGAATCGCCACAGAAAAAGTGGTCCACGAGACATAAATGCAAAAAGGAACTATCGTGTTAGGAAGCGCCAGAGTCCAAAGGGTGAATGAAGCTGGTCGATTTGTTTCTGTGTCAATGCATACATTTCTGTTAGATGTCACGACTTACATTCTACATAAACGTAACGAGGAAAGCGGTTAACACAGTGTTAATAAGACTGCAATTTCTTATATTCCATATATTGATTACTGAATCTATCGTTATTAGTAGTATTATTCACGAACAGACCACTTAGAAATATGCTAAAACTTCAGTTTGATCTTTGTACAGAATTTATTCGGTTTACAATGCTGTTTCATGCCGACGCTATGCTGTTACTTTTGTTTCTCTCTCTCTCAGACTTTGTACTCTGTTTCTAAACATGACCTGTTCTAGCATAAGAGCTACCTGGGTGTTCGACCCCTCGAGGCCTTTTCGAGTTCCGTGTTCCGCTGGTAATCAAATACTTGTTTGGACAGTCTATTTTTGTCCACCGGTACAGCTTTCCAAGGATACCAGTTTCTTTTTCTCTTGGTCTCTGACATCCTCACCACATTCTGGTAGATTTCTTTGTTGTTCCAGCTTGCCTCAGTTTGGGTTTTACCCAAACTTTTCCACAGGATTCTTCAGGATCTCAATTTTCTGTAGCTTGTGGTTCATCGAGAGGCATTCACTGGCATTCAGGAATTCTATTTTGGTCACAAAATTACAGTGTCTGAGTTTGGCAATCCACGAGGTGCACTTTTTGTTGTAAACGTGTTTAGTCAGTCTATTTGCTCTCTCCATTTTTGAGATCCAATAGCCTACCGCAGCTTTTTCTAGTTCATTTTATTGTATGGTCCCATCGACGTGCTTGAATTTCTTTACTCTTGTAATCTGGCCTATCTCTGTTTCAAGGATTTTGGTTGATATTTGTCATGCATCTTGAATTTGGTCTTTTTTATCAAGATCCTCAGTCCCATGGTGATAGTTCCTAGGAGGTTGATCTGGATGGTCGCTTCCTCTGTGCTTTCCAAGAGTATCGCAAAGTCATCCACAAAGGCCAGGATGTTTTTAATTCCTTCCGATTTTTTCCCTAAGCAGATAGGGCTTAATATTTTATTTTTATTCTGATTTGCAAATTCTCACATTTTTTTCTAGAACACAGTTGAGTAGTAACGGTGGTAGTTGGTCACAATTTCTCACCCCTGTCTTGATTTCAAAAGCCGTGATAGTTCCCCCACGAACTTCACCTTGGAGGTTGTTGCTTTTAATGTGTGGTTCTGATCGTCAATTTTGGTCTGAACCCAGCCACAGTCTCTCTGTCCACAGGGTCCGCAGCCTTTTTGACGTCTATGAAAGACATCACAATTTTAGTGGAACCCAGCAGCCTCTGACCGATGGTTGACTTCAAATTAAGAATTTTCTGGCTGCAGTTAATTAAACATTTTAAATTGACACGTGAAGACTAACTTGGTATCTACAGGGCGACAATTATTGAACTATACGAAATGAAACGTAAATTAGTTACAAACTACGAGGTGCACACACTTTATTCAACGTGTAAACGTAACTATAGATATTCGAATTTAGGTTACGACATGTTTGGTATGCCTGCCATCATTGGCGATAATGTTGCGCAGACGAATAGCGAAATTCTGCGTGACCCACTGTCGATGACCCCCTGAACGGCTGTTTTCAGCTTAGCAATCGTTTTGGGTCATTGCTGAACACCTTGTCCGCCCCGGTAGCTGAGTGGTCAGCGTGACAGACTGTCAATCCTAAGGGCCCGGGTTCGATTCCTGGCTGGGTCGGAGATTTTCTCCGCTTAGGGACTGGGTGTTGTCCTAATCATCATCATTTCATCCCCATCGACGCGCAGGTCGCCGAAGTGGCGTCAAATCGAAAGACCTGCACCAGGCGAACGGTCTACCCGACGGGAGGCCCTAGCCACACGACATTTCCATTTTATACCTTGTCTTTGATACAGCTCGACGAAAAGGAATCACATGTGTTCAGACCCGGAGAATAAGGTGGCCAATCGAGGTCCATGCTAGTGGCCCCTGGATACACCAGAGTCAGAATGCGGTCCCCAGAGTGCTCCTCGAGGACATCAAACACTCTCCTGCTTCGATGGGGTCGAGATCCGTCTTGCATGAACCATATCTTGTCTAAATCGGTCGCACTTTGGATAATGGGGATGAAATCGTCTTTCAAAATCTCCACGTACCGTTCGGTAGTCACCGTGCCATCAAGGAATATCGCACCGATTATATATTGCACATCACACAGTCACCCGTTGAGGGTGAAGAGGCTTCTCGATAGCGAAATGCGGGCTCTCAGTCCCCCAAATGCGCTAATTTTACTCATTGGCGAACCCATCCAAATGAAAGTGAGCTTCGTCGCTAAACCAAACAACAATGCGCATACTAATTCTCATCATGCTCCGCTGCCAACAATGTAGTTTGAACGTCCTAAATCAAACGGTTCAGAAGTTATGTCGATTTTATTTCATATAGTTCAATAACTGTTACCCCTTGCGTTCACCAACACACATGTACAATGATGCACTGGCTATTCTCAAGCACCGATGAGTTGCCTTGTTTTACCCTGAGAAGACATTCAGATCAAATTTTAATTACTACAAAGTATACCGTAGTCAACGTCCAACATCGTCCTACCATTCACAACTGCACGTCAAACCTTCCCGTCGCGTGTAAACAGCGATACTGTTCGCTTGGTGGCAGCAGTTTGATTGTTACATGTCTATTTACGGATGCGGTACATCCTGAGGATCATACACACACAACACTATATGTTCCAACAAAAAGGCCCACAGTTTACCAAAAAAATGGTTCAAATGGCTCTGAGCACTATGGCACTTAACATCTATGGTCATCAGTCCCCTAGAACTTAGAACTACTTAAACCTAACTAACCTAAGGACAGCACACAACACCCAGCCATCACGAGGCAGAGAAAATCCCTGACCCCACCGGGAATCGGACCCGGGAACCCGGGCGTGGGAAGCGAGAACGCTACCGCACGACCACGAGATGCGGGCCCCACAGTTTACCTTTAAATATTCTTAAAAGTAACAATCTGAATTCTATACCGAAGAATTTCAGCATATTGTGATACACCGCCCGCCCGAAAAATTCTGAGAATGATTTTATTCTCGGCGTACAAGCGACATCAGTGCACTGACTACAGTAGCAGTTTGAACTAATAAGTGTGAACAACAGACGTGCATTCTACCAGTCGGCTGTGTCAGCGTTGTGTCACAAACTGCAATGGAGCACCATCTCTAAATGAAGTGTTCAAGACATTCTTCAGAGTATTTCGAAACAGAGAAAAGTGTTTGCAGTGTCTGACTTTCCTTTTCATGCCTTTTATGAAAGTACTAATAAACAGAAGATATTGGCCATTATTTCGATATATTTGCAATGTTAGTAATGTGGAAACTGAAAATAAAAATGTTTCCCTATAGTGACTCGGCTCCACGACACTCGGACTACTATTCTGTACTCTTTCCGCTGCGCCAACCGCTGGCTGGAAACTATGCTGACGTAAATGGCTCATGACTCGTCCGCCCGCGACAAGAATGCTATTTTTTCTCAGCCCTTTGCTATCTGTAGCTCCCACTTCTCTCTTTCTCATTTCTGGCCAAGACTTGCATGTAATACAAATCTGGACGTAAACGAATAGGCACGGTCCTCTTAGCACCGCCACAAATGCTATTTTTTCTCAGCCCTTTGCTATCTGTAGCTCCCACTTCTGTCTTTCTCATTTCTGGCCAAGCCCTGCATGTAATACAAATCTGGACGTAAACGAATAGGCACGGTCCTCTTAGCACCGCCACAAATGATCACCGATCACAGACATGCAATCTCTGGCAGCATATGGAAGTTCTGTTACATGGTGACGTCTCCGTTATATAAATAGGCCAACTACATTCGAAATTACCACATGGCCTATTAGTACGACCTCACGATGGCGACAGAAAAAAATGGCTCTGAGTACTATGGGACTTAACTGCTGAGGCCATCAGTCCCCTAGAACTTAGAACTACTTAAACCTAACTAACCTACGGACATCACACACGTCCATGCCCGAGGCAGGATTCGAACCTGCGACCGTAGCGGTCGCGCAGTTCCAGACTGTAGTGCCTAGAACCGCTCGGCCACATTGGTCGGCGATGGGGACAGAGAAAGTCTTCCAAATTTTGATCATATTCGCACAGAAAAACTGACGCGGAGACAAAACCGAGAAAATGTTTATTCAGTAATGACGGACCGAGAAAATTACACTCCGAGAAATTCCCTTTAAGAATCTTTCACTCTGCAGCGCAATATGGCAGTTTAGAAACTTCCTCTTAGCTTAAAAATGTCTCTTGAGCCGTGACTCGAGCCAGAGACTTCGCAGTCCTCGTCTCATTACACTTCTCCCGGCTCCGACGTAAACTGATGTAATTTGGTGCAGATTAGAAGCTCACTTGACCATTCACATTTCTACTGCCGCTGCAGGTTCATTTGTCATCAAAAGAGGTCAAAGAAGACATATGAGTGTAATGTGAAAAACAGGAACGTCAGTTTCACACCCAGCGAGGTGGCGCAGTGGTTACCACACTGGACTCGCATTCGTGAGAATGACGGTTCAAATTCCAGCAATACAATCCAGATTTAGGTTTTCTGTAATTTCCACAAATCGTTCCAGGTAAATGCCGGGCGGGTTCCTTTGAAAAGGGCACCGCCGATTTCTTCATCATCCTATTGTAATCCTAGCTGATGTCCCGCCTATATTTTAAAATGTCGTGTGACTAGGGCCTTCCGTGGGGTAGACGATTAGCAGGGTGCAAGTCTTTCGATTTGACGCCACTTCGGCGACTTGCGCGTCGATGAAGATGAAATGATGGTGATTAGGACAACACAACACCCAGTCCCTGAGCGGAGGAAATCTCCGACCCATCCGGGAATCGAACCCAGGCTCTTACAATTGACATTTTGTCGCGCTGACCACTCAGCTACCGGGGGCGGACCGCCTGTAATGACCGCGCTGTTGACTGGACGTTAAGGTCTAATCTCTGCCATGTTATCGAGCAGACTGGAAAACTGTCCGCTGCCGCTGTAAACAGATAAAATAATCTTTTTTGCGATTTATGATGTAATTGTGAAGAAGCAAATACAAAA
The DNA here is from genome assembly GCF_021461395.2 of Schistocerca americana. Lineage (NCBI taxonomy): Eukaryota > Metazoa > Arthropoda > Insecta > Orthoptera > Acrididae > Schistocerca > Schistocerca americana. The sequence continues at coordinate 768,152,879 of NC_060122.1, read as the reverse complement.
ATGTGAGTTATTTAATACTTCACTCCAGTTTTACTAAATCCAGATTCGCAGTGTCTACACAGATTCAGTAGGTCTGCCTATGGAAGGCTAAGTAAGCGTATTTCCTCGGGCTTTACCGTACTCCAAGTGGAGTGGTAGTGGTGAGCGTCGCTGGCTGCGCGTCACCGTTTCAAAGCCAGTGACCACCAAATATTTGTTACGTAGTATTTATCATTTCTAGAAGGTTCTCGAAATTTATTATGGTTGTAATGCACATTTTGGACTATAGGATGTCCGTATAAATAGCAACACTCTCTGTTCATGGAGGTAGTTGTGTTTTTACGTTGATGTTGATTATAAAAAATGGCTATGAGCACTATGGGACTTAACATCTGAGGTCACCAGTCCTCTAGAACTTAGAACTGCTTGAACCTAACTAACCTAAGGACATCATACACATCCATGGCCGAGGCAGGATTCGAACCTGCGACCGTAGCGATCGCGCCGTTCCAGACTGAAGCACCTAGAACCGCTCGGCTACACCGGCCGATGATGTTCATTACAAATGAGCTTTCAGTGGTAACTAGGGAAACTCCGCATGGCACCCCCATCAGATTTAGTGATTAAATGGCCCAGTGGATAGCCCATCGCAATGTGAACACAGATCAAGCATGAAAACAAGAAGAAAGTGTACTGAATTTTGAAAAAGAAGCAAAATAGAAACAGCGAGCGGTCCAAGCACAAGAGATGCAACGTCGAGCATGTTGCTAGAGCCGCCGCTTCGTGTTTGTATGGTCACGGTGTCGATCTGCGGACCGGGAGATCCCTGTTCAAACTTCCTTCGTGCCTCTTTTTTCCCAAACTTATTAACTGTCCTTCCGGCCGTTGACGTGTCTCTTCTCCTTCTGTAGTCTTGGCAATTGTCGTACTAGACATAGCATGTAGAATATGTCATGGGGTAAGAATATATTACCGTCGCAAGTAAATGTGATGAAAAGTGAGAACAGGCGGGCTGCCGCATAGACCTCTTACACAAGTGAAAACAAGAAATAAACAGGTGCGAACTATTTTACAACAAATGAATTCAAGATTCAATATTTCCAAAACGATGTGATACTTGTGTAGAACAAGCAGGAGGTGCGTACGTCTGGAGGTCCCTTCCCTACACCTCGCTGTTGCAGGCGGACATTACACCACGGCACAGACACAACTTTGAATACAGCGAACAGACACGTCAATGACCGGTTGGATAGTTCATAGTTTTGTGGAAAAAAAAATACATGAGGTACAAGGGAGATGTGAACCCAGACCTCCTCCTTCCCAATCCAACACCGTGCATACACAACCACGACGGCGTTACTGTTCAAATGCATTGGTTGTTGTATATGATGAACGGACCGTTTATTGTGTCTATTTTGCTTCATTTTCGCAGTTCAATACAGCTTTTCCTGTTTTCATGGTTCAAAAATGGCTCTGAGCACTATGGGACTTAACGTCTGAGGTCATCAGTCCCCTAGAACTTAGAACTACTTAAACCTAACTAACCTAAGGACATCACACACACCCAAGCCCGAGGCAGGAATCGAACCTGTGATCGTAGTGGTCGCGCGGTTCCAGACTCTAGCGCCTAGAACCGCTCGGCCACCCCGGCCGGCTTTCATGCTTGATCCGTATTCAGTTTTTGACGCGCCTATCACTGGGTCATCTTACCACCAAATTTGGAGGAAGGGGGGGGGGAGGGGTGCGATGGGGGGTAGGTTCCCTTGTAAGTGTTGTACGTCGTTGGTGACCATGCTTTAGGATCTGGACTTCATATCTGATGCTCTTACCATGTGAGTTACCGACGCACGACTAGCGACAAGGTTCCGTCTTAAAGTTCTGGTCCGACACACAGTTTTAATCTCTCACGAATTTAGAATACCCCTGTGCTTGAAATAATCCGACGGTCACTTACCTTAATTCAGATGCAAATTAAGTCTCATTTATAGCTTGCAGTTTTTTTAAGAACCTTGTACGAGCGGGTATATTCTTTAATCACGGAACTAATGGCATATGCCGCGAACAGTGCTGACACACGTAGGGAATGTGTGAGAATGCGGACAGACATAAGAATTCCCGCCTCTTTGGTTGTCGGTATTCTCTCGTGTGTAGACACAAACATACATGCCAACTGTTTGTTTTTCCTCGCTTCCTATTAGGCAGTGGACACAATAACAGCCGGCTTTGTGTGTTGTCAGCCATTACAGACGGCGTTGCCTGTGAAGGCATTACTAACTCCAAGAGACATAAACCAGGCTCAGACAGCAGTTAATAAACTTCATTGCTTTATTCAAGTTCTTGAATATGCACGTCACATTCATTGCGTTAAGATGGGGTTTGGTGTGTCGATGAAGCACCCGACCTAGTCAAAACAACATTTTGGTGTACATCGTACGGTCGGCTGCATTTTGTGATGTAGTTCTTGTTAAGACGCATTAACGCCTCCTGTTTGAAATAAATATTTGCAATAATTTCTTAACTCACTCAGCTCTGTTGGAAACACATTAAAAATTGAAACTTTCCAAGGTGATAATGGTATATATTGAATTTTCGTATCTCGAGGAGGCCACAAAAGTTTGGTGAAAAGCGCTCTATGATACAGAATTTTTATATGAGCCTCGGAAAAGGAGAATAGCTCCACGACAGTGTGTGAAGTGCGCTATAATTCTCAACATTGAGAAGATTTACATTCGTGACTGCTTCGATGCAAGCACATCATTACTCACTATATACAAAGCTCCCACTTGTTAACAGTGCCACAGAATCAATTGCGTGTGAAACTATACAAACAAATACACTTCAAATAAAATGCTCTGATTGTCGGCCTATAACTTTGTTGTGTGACGCAGCGACCTCCGCTTGCAGGGTAATAACTTCATACCTGTCTTCGGAAATTAAACCAGATGAATAAAAATTGAACCTGAAAACTCCGCGGAACACGGCAGTAAGCAGTCGAGAGATTAATGAAACAGATAAACACTTCTTCTGCATATTGTCTTTAAAATATTTTTCAAAAACTATGATGAATGGAGCTGAAGAAACTACAGACAGTTGATCTACAGAAAATCAATGAAGGGTTCCGAAAACGTAGGTCCTGCTCAGACAAAATATTTAAATCTATAATACAACTACAGATTTCTAAAGACTCTTCTCGAATTCTTATGGGCTACCTGAAGACAAGCTGCTCTCTTCATAGAGAGAAGTTTGCGCTAAATATAAGTTGGTTACTACAGGCTGTTTCAAAAATGACCGGTATATTTGAAACGACAATAAAAACTAAACGAGCAGCGATAGAAATACACCGTTTGTTGCAATATGCTTGAGACAACAGTACATTTTCAGGCGGACAAACTTTCGAAATTACAGTAGTTACAATTTTCAACAACAGATGGCGCTGCAAGTGATGTGAAAGATATAGAAGACAACGCAGTCTGTGGGTGCGCCATTCTGTACGTCGTCTTTCTGCTGTAAGCGTGTGCTGTTCACAACGTGCAAGTGTGCTGTAGACAACATGGTTTATTCCTTAGAACAGAGGATTTTTCTGGTGTTGGAATTCCACCGCCTAGAACACAGTGTTGTTGCAACAAGAAGAAGTTTTCAACGGAGGTTTAATGTAACCAAAGGACCGAAAAGCGATACAATAAAGAATCTGTTTGAAAAATTTCAACGGACTGGGAACGTGACGGATGAACGTGCTGGAAAGGTAGGGCGACCGCGTACGGCAACCACAGAGGGCAACGCGCAGCTAGTGCAACAGGTGATCCAACAGCGGCCTCGGGTTTCCGTTCACCGTGTTGCAGCTGCGGTCCAAATGACGCCAACGTCCACGTATCGTCTCATGCGCCAGAGTTTACACCTCTATCCATACAAAATTCAAACGCGGCAACCCCTCAGCGCCGCTACCATTGCTGCACGAGAGACATTCGCTAACGATATAGTGCACAGGATTGATGACGGCGATATGCATGTGGGCAGCATTTGGTTTACTGACGAAGCTTATTTTTACCTCGACGGCTTCGTCAATAAACAGAACTGGCGCATATGGGGAACCGAAAAGCCCCATGTTGCAGTCCCATCGTCCCTGCATCCTCAAAAAGTACTGGTCTGGGCCGCCATTTCTTCCAAAGGAATCATTGGCCCATTTTTCAGATCCGAAACGATTACTGCATCACGCTATCTGGACATTCTTCGTGAATTTGTGGCGGTACAAACTGCCTTAGACGACACTGCGAACACCTCGTGGTTTATGCAAGATGGTGCCCGGCCACATCGCACGGCCGACGTCTTTAATTTCCTGAATGAATATTTCGATGATCGTGTGATTGCTTTGGGCTATCCGAAATATAGAGGAGGCGGCGTGGATTGGCCTCCCTATTAGCCAGACATGAACCCCTGTGACTTCTTTCTGTGGGCACACTTGAAAGACCAGGTGTACCGCCAGAATCCAGAAACAATTGAACAGCTGAAGCAGTACATCTCATCTGCATGTGAAGCCATTCCGCCAGACACGTTGTCAAAGGTTTCGGGTAATTTCGTTCAGAGACTACGCCATTTTATTGCTACGCATGGTGGATATGTGGAAAATATCGTACTATAGAGTTTCCCAGACCGCAGCGCCATCTGTTGTTGAAAATTGTAACTACTTTAATTTCGAAAGTTTGTCTGCCTGAAAATGTACTGTTGTCCGAAGCATATTGCAACAAACGGTGTATTTCTATCGCTGCTCGTTTAGTTTTTATTGCCGTTTCAAATATACCGGTCATTTTTGAAACACCCTGTAGAAACACTTACACAGTTTAAAACGTAAAGTCTGTGATTGAAATCTCAGAATCCTTAAAAAACATACGTACAGGAGACAGGCAAGATGCCTACTGTCCTACTGTCCTATAACAGTGTTAGCGAATGTTCTGGCAAGGGAAACTCCCCATCGCTCCCCCTCAGATTTAGTGGTAAGGGGGTCCAGTGGACACCCCGTCAAAAACTGATACAGATCAGGCATGAAAACAGGGAGAAGGTGTAATGGACCGTAAAAAAAAAGTGAACGTTTTCACAACAAGAAGTGCATTAAAGAGCAATTACAATCACTAACGGCATCGTGGGTAAGTGGTTATGGTAACAGACTGCCTTGTGGGCGATCTGTGTTCAAAACTCAATAGTGCCTTTTTTTTCCACGACATTATGAACTATCCGTTCGGTCATTGAAATGTTTGTTCTCTCTCTCTCAGCAGTTGTCATACTATACACTGGATGTAGACAACGGGTCACTTGGTAAGAATGCATTACCGTCGCAATTAAACGTAATGAATTGTGAGAGCAGGCGAGTTACCAAATAGATGTCTCACAGAAATGAAAACAACAAATAAACGGGGCTGGCCGCAGTGAGCGAGCGGTTCTAGGCGCTTCAGTCTGGAACCGCGCGACCGCTACGGTCGCGGGTTTGAATCCTGCCTCGGGCATGGATGTGTGTGATGTCGTTAGTTTAGTTAGGTTTAAGTAGTTCTAAGTTCTAGGGGACTGATGACCTCCGATGTTAAGTCCCATAGTGCTCAGAGCCATTTGAACCATTTGAACAAATAAACGGATGAAGTCAAGACTTCCAAACCGGAACGCAACTTAAGAAGCGTTAAAAACATCTGTTTTGACCGAGCACAGAGAAACTGTGTGATTTTGAAACTGTTGCGTTCATTTATTGCAGCTTACTTGACAAACTATTATGTTTTCATCGTTTTTTTGGGAGTGATCACATTCGCATTCATACGAACACGTATATCGGGCAAGGAGGTATATCTCACTCATTTACCAGTTGTACAAACTAGGTGCGTCGACAAGAGTTTTCTATCACATGACGCACGTACCGTCACACAGCAGACGTGTTTTCCAGTGGAGGATGCGGTTGACTTGTCGCCTTGTCATCAAACGTTTGCGGTCCCCATTCGAAAGCGACTTCCTTCCGGCTGCTATCAGTGTTTCTATTTTCCTTTTTTTTCATAGTCCATTAGACCTTCTTCCGTTTTCATGCTTGATCTGTGTTAGTTTATGACGGGCTATCCACTGTGCCCTGTTGCCACCTTACCACTAAATCTGAGGGCGGGGGGGGGGGGGGGGGGTGCGATGGGGAGTTTCAGTTGTGAGAATGTAGAATGAACTATAAAAGTAATATCAAATACCACGAATAAAATTGGCAATAAAATGTAGCTGTAAACTGCACCGCCTTGGCAATGTGAATGGTTATAAATACTTTCTATAAATATCACAGATGCAAAGATGAAAAAAGACAGCAAGTAGGGAAGGTGTACGATAAAACTAAGTTTCTTATTACCATAAAAATGCAACAAAACTTTTTGTCACACAAACAGTTAACGTCTACAGGGCCACATATTTAGGCATAGACCAAATAATCGAAGAAAACGGTTCAGAAAACCTTCCATACGTGAAAGGATCCATAAAGCAGAATATATGGAATAATCAAGAATGCAAACTGTCAGCCAGAAGCAGAAAAACAATATATTACGAAATAGTAATAAACCAGAATGACTCTGTGAAAGTGAATGCTTAACACTCAGTTATAAATTAGACGAATTAGACTTATGAAACAAGTTTAGCAGAATGAACCTGGATGCTAAAAGAAATTATGTATTTTATCAGCACATAGAGGAAAAACAACAGAAACAGAAATATTATCGATGTTCGGGCATTTATACAGAATGAATGACAATTGGCTAAACATATATATCTTTAACCACTTCAAGGAAAGAAAAAGCAAACGCCACGGTTTGGAAAGAACTGGAAATATATGATGTAAAATGAGGACCGGCAACAAGCTCCATAAGAAATATGGTAAGAAAACAAGAGGGATGTAGCCTGAAGGTAGAAAAACAATTAATATTCTAAGAAAAAAAGAAATGGTAAACAACTGACTGTGCATCCTTTTCGAAGGCTGTAGGAAAAAATGAAGAGGAAAGAAAAAAATCCGTTAGTAAATTAACTTGTCAGTTAACTCAGCAATTATTAAGGACAGACACACAAAAAGTAACTGCACATTTAAAATCGAATACAGTGCATTATGCGAGGCCCGAACCCAAGTATTCGAAACCACAATGTCTGGAGAAAAAAAAAAAAAAATGCTTCACAAACTCGCAGCGCTGTGTCTAGAGATGTATTTATCTTTAGTCATACATGAAACCGTCAGAAAGGCCAGATCAAATGACAGAACAGAGATTAATTAATATTCAAGGAATTACAGAGACTACAGGGCAGCTGAGACGTTTATGTAACGTTACATGGAAATAGCGTAGTAGTGTTGTGTACCTGGCCGAGCGATAGTAGCTTGCGCGAAGGATTACATCACGTGCAGAAGCTGCTCAAAGCGCCTCCTTGTCGACTAACGAGAATTCTTGTGGTATACCCAAAATCCATGTAATCTCGTTTCCAGATGTAGACGTGTTCAACAAAAATTAAGCATGCTAATATTTTCTCTTGTACGATGAAAACGAAAAGTCTGAAACTGTTTGAAATGCGAATCATTTTATAGGTCTCCAGATTACGTGGGAAAGGAAATTAGCAAATGGAGACTTGTGATACAAAACAGAGGACTCATTAGTTTTGTGAAAAGAATCATGGTCAGTAGATATGATCTATGGGTTGACGCTCGTTGGAGTTTGAGAATCGGTTTGTGTAGCAAGACGGCGAACAAAACTAAAATGAGGACTGCAGATCTTGTACAAGTGAAGAACATTGATTGGTCGAAACCGAGAATTAAATGGAAGTAGGGCCGGCTGGAGTGGCCGTGCGGTTCTAGGCGCTACAGTCTGGAGCCGAGCGACCGCTACGGTCGCAGGTTCGAATCCTGCCTCGGGCATGGATGTGTGTGATGTCCATAGGTTAGTTAGGTTTAATTAGTTCTACGTTCTAGGCCACTGATGACCTCAGAAGTTAAGTCCCATAGTGCTCAGAGCCATTTGAACCATTTTTTAAATGGAAGTAGACGAAAGACTGTTTAGTTGTTTGCTTAGCGGAAAAGTTAAAAACAACAGCACATGTTATGTGGAATACCTGCTCAAGATTCTTGGATGGTACAACGTTAACTGTAGGAATAATGTTCATTGTAATTTTCTGACGTCACTTGTTCAAGAAATGTACGATACGCAGAGGTAAACAACTAATAAAATACGCAATATTTAGAGACAAATCGGCGCTTGAGGCAACCAGGGAACAAAACTGAGCGAGGTGTCGCAGTGGTTAGCACACTTGACTCGCATTCGGGAAGACGACGGTTCAAACTCGCGTCCGGCCATCCTGGTTTAGGTCTTCCGTAATTTCCCTAAATCGCTTCAGGCAAAAGCCGGGATGGTTCCTTTGAAAGGGCACGGCCGATTTTCTTCCCCATCCTTCCCTAACCCGATGGGACCGATGAACTCGCTGTTTTGTCCCCTTCCCTGAAGCAACCAACCAACCATGGAGCAAACATCAACGTGAAGAAAAGAAAAATAATAAACATTTAAACTGCTTGTATTTCGAGGCATTTTCGAAGAGTGAAACTTCTGGTTTGATCAGAAATAAAAAACGACTCTTATTGAAAAAATTATGGTGTAACTGTTGGAGTGTCACTTCCGCATTGTTTAAAGGAAATTACTCAAAAAAATGGTTCAAATAGCTCTGAGCACTATGGGACTCAACTGCCGAGGTCATTAGTCCCCTAGAACTTAGAACTAGTTAAACCTAACTAACCTAAGGACATCACAAACATCATTGCCCGAGGCAGGATTCGAACCTGCGACCGTAGCGGTCTTGCGGTTCCAGACTGCAGCGCCTTTAACCGCACGGCCACTTCGGCCGGCCGGAAATTACTCAACACAGCAACTTCTTGAAACTATACGAGTATTTAACATAAAATGGTATACTTTCCCACCTACTGCTCTATTTCAAGATAACTCAAACTGCAAGAAACTGATGCGTTAAAAAAGAGCGAGACATTAAAATCTAATCCTTCAATACCGAAAGCATTTGTTATTTAATTCATTTATCCCGCAGCCAAACAGCACTGTTCGATACGTTCTTTGTGATTAGGCTGTTTTGCGACTTCCTGGTAGATTAGAACTGTGTGCCGGATCTTGACTCGAACCAGAAACCTTTCCCCCCTAGGGCAATGCTCTTACCGTCTGAGTCATCTGCCCTAGCAACTTTACTTTCGCCAGTACGTCTCTCCTGCCTTCCAGTCGCTCTCGTGCGTACCTTACTGTACTAGCAGTCTTCGAAGCAAAGAGTACTTACGGGCGACCTGTTCAAATGTATCTGTCTGGCACAAGAACTGCGAAAAGTCGTGTGCTTCGGGGCAAAGATGCAACCATAATTTTTTTTTTTTTTTGATGTCGGTGGCACCAGAAAGAAAGAAGATCATGAAACTCGCTAGTAGCACCAACGACGTCGCCGCGCTTACTATTTTCCAATCAGCAAGCGAATTTCCATCGATAATGTCAAATGCCCTCACTTCACGAGACATTGAAGGGGGGGGGGGGTTCATGATATAACCCAGAATATCGATGAACATGCTCTATACACGTTGATCATGCATTTTAACGCTACTATTTCTCTCCCTCTTGCTGTCCACTTACTGGTTATGAAAATTCCTTCCGCCACCAGTAATCGATTGGCTATCTCTGGGCTACGTAGACGGATGTAGTTTGGTGCGATGGATGGCATGAAACAGCACTCTATAACTACACGTGATTATAGACTCGTGGCTAGGGGTAGCGTCTTTGATCAATAATCAGAACCTCGTCGGTCCCGGGTTCGAAACCCGCCAACGAAAAATACAGTAATGGCGGCCGAAGACTTTCGGCGTAAGAAGCCACTTTCATTCTGCCAACTACCTTTTCATAGAAGGCGGAGGAACGGACAGGGGTTCAGGGCGCTTTCTATCTCTCTCTTGTCCTTGGGTTGTGAAACTGCCCTATACGCGGAGGAATCAGCAGTGGTCAATGGCGTGAGGATGCAGAAGCCAATGGAAGCCATTTGCATTAAAGACACATAATGTGTATCCACAGTACATGCTGTCTGTAACTGAAAAGTGTCATGATGATCTCTCCATTCGCAAAAGATTCCGGAATAGTCCCCCATTCGGATCTCTGGGAGGGGACTGCCAAGGGGGACGTGACCATGAGAAAAAGATTCAATAGCCGGCGAAAGGGTAACTTTCTACGACTCGGGGTGTGGAATGCCAGAAGCTTGAAGGTGGAGGGAAGCTAGAAAATCTGAAAAGGGTAACTCAGAGGGTCAATCTAGCTATAGTAGGGGTCAGTGAAGTGAAATGGAAAGAATACACGGATTTCTGGTCAGACGAGTGTAGGCTAATATCAACAGCAGTAGAAAACGTTATAACGAAAGTAGAATTCGTTATGAATAGGAAGGTAGAACAGAGAGTGTGTTACTGCGAACAATTCAGTGATAGGGTTGTTCTCATCAGAATCGACAGCAAACCAATACCGACAACGACAGTTCAGGTATACATACCGACGTCGTAAGCTGAAGATGAAGAGATAGAGGAAGTGTGTATGACGATATTGAAAAGGTAATACAGTTCGTCAAGGGAGACGAAAATCTAATAGTCATGAGGGACTGGAATGCAGTTGTAGGAGAAGGAATAAAAGAAAAGGTCACATGAGAATATTGGCCTGGGACAAGAAATGAGAGAGGTGGAAGATTCATCAAGTTATGTCATAAATTTCTGCTAGTAATAGCGAATACTCTGTTCAAGAATCACAGGAGGAGGAGGTACACTTGGAAAAGGCTGGATGATACGGGAAGATTTCAGTTAGATTACATCATGTTCAGACAGAGATTCCGAAATCACATACTAAATCGTAAGTGTACCCAAGAGCAGATATGAACTCAAATCACAATGTAGTAGTGATGAAGAGTGGGCTGCAGTTTAAGAGATTACTCAGGAAGACTCAATAGGCAAACAAGTAGGGTACAGAAATACTATGGAATGACGAGATACGCTTGAAGTTCTCTAAGGGTATAGATGTGGTAATAAGGAATAGCTCAGTGGGCAGTACAGTTGAAGAGGAATGGATATCTGTAAAAAGTGCAGTCACAGAAATTGGAAAGAAAAACATAGATACAAAGAAGGCAACTGCGAAGAAACCATGAGTAACAGAAGAAATAGGTCAGTTGATCGATGAAAACAGGAAATAAAAAATTTTCAGAGAAATCCAGCAATACAGAGAAACAAGTCACTGAGGAATCAAACAAATAGGAAGTGCAGGGAAGCTATGCTGAAATGCCTCCATGAAAAATGTGAAGAAATCGAGAAAGAAATAGGCGTTGGAAGGACTGACTCTTCATACAGGAAAGTCATAATTACCTTCGGTGAAATTAAAAGCAGAGGTGGTAACATTATCAGTGCAACGGCAATTCCACTGTTAAATGCAGAAGAGAGAGCGAACAGGCGGAAAGAGTAAACTGAAGGCCTCCATGAAGGGCAAGATTTGTCTGATGTGATAGAAGAAGAAACAGGAGTCGATTTAGAAGAGATAGGGGATCCAGTACTAGGACCAAAATTTAAAAGAGCTTTGGAGGACTTAAAATCAAATGGTTCAAATGTCTCTGAGCACTATGGGACTGAGGTCATCAGTCCCCTAGAACTTAGAACTACTTGAACCTAACTAACCTAAGGACATCACAAACATCCATGCCCGAGGCAGAATTCGAAACTGCGACCGTAGCGGTCGCGCAGTTCCAGACTGAAGCGCCTAGAACCGCTTGGCCACTCCGGCCGGCACTTAAGATCAAATGAGGCAGAAGGTATAGATAACATTCCATTAGAATTTCCAAAATCATTGGAGGAAGTTGCAAAAAAACGGCTACTGGCGTTGGTTTATAGAATGTATGAGTCTGGCGACGTGCCATCTGACTTCCAGAAAAATTTCATCCACACAATTTCGAAAACTGCAAGAGCTGAAAAGTGTGAGAATTATCGCACAGTAAGCTAACAGCTCATACATCCAAGTTGGTCAAAGGAATAATATACAAAAGAATCGAAAAGAAAATTGTGGAGGTATTAGATGACGATCAGCCTGGCTTTAGGAAAGGTAAAGGCACCAGAGAGGCAATTCTGACGTAGAAGCTGATAATAGAAGTAAGACTAAAGAAAAATCAAGACAAGTTCATAGGATTTGTCGACCTGGAAAAAGCGTTCGACAATGCGTAATGGTGCAAGATGTTCGATATTCTGAGAAAAACAGGGTTGTTCTATAGGGAGAGACGTGTAGTATACAATATGTACAAGATCCAAGAAGGAATAATAAGAGTGGACAACCAAGAACAAACTGCTCGAATTAAAATGGGTGTAAGACAGGGATGTGGTCTTTCGTCCCTACTGTTCAATCTGCACATCGAAGAAGCAATGATGGGAATGAAAGAAAGGATCAGTAGGATTAAAATTCAAGGTGAAAGGATATCAATGATAAGATTCGCTGATGACATTGCTATCATTAGTGAGAGTGAAGAAGAATTACATGCTCTGCTACATGGAATAAACAGAGTACAGGATATGGAATGAGAGCGCTTCGAAGAACGAAAGTGATAAGAAGTAGCAGAAATGAGAACAGCGAGAAATTTAACATCAAGATTGATGGTCGCGAAGTAGATGAAGTTAAGGAATTCTACTATCAAGGCAGCAAAATAACCAATAACGGACGGAGCAAAGAGGACATCAAAAGCAGACTAGCAATGGTAAAAAGGGCATTCCTGGCCAAGAGAAGTCTACTAGTATCAAACATAGGCCTTAATTTGAGGAAAAAATTTTTTTGAGAATGCACGTTCGGAGCAAAGTATTGTATGGTAGTGAAACATGAACTGTGGGAAAACCGGAACAGAAGAGAATCGAAGCATTTGAGATGTGGTGCTACAGACGGATGCTGAAAATTAGATGGACAGAGAAGGTAAGGAATGGGGAGGTTCTGCGCAGAATCGGAGAGGAAAGGAATGTGTGGAAAACACTGACAAGGAGAAGGGACAGAATGGTAGCACATCTGTTATGACATGAGGGAATGACTCCAGTGGAACTAGAGGGAGCTGTAGAGGGCAAAAAATGTAGAGGAAGACAGAGACTGGACTACATCCAGCCAATAATTAGGACACAGTTTGTAAGTGCTACTCTGAGATGAAGAGATTTGCACAGGAGAGAAATTCGTCGGGCCGCATCAAACCAGTCAGAGGACTGATGACTTAAAAAAAAATCTACCTGAGATGTCAGAGTACCATTATTGAACCCAGTTTTCGATAGCAAGCAAATGATTATCACATGTACACATAGTCGGTACATTACTTGCGGTGTACCACCGACTGAAGATCAGGAAGTGTGTTATCCGTCATAAACAGGAAGTCGTATGCGCAATGAACTAAGCTGCAAACAGGGACGCAGCTGCCCACACATCCCCCGACGGAAGAAGCATCAGGGAACTTCCTCACAAGGCGGTGGTATATGTCATATTATTATTAACCGCTTCCTTCGAGTACTGTCTATTTCTGAACACCGAAATTTTGCAATTCTTGCTCTTGCCAAATTTGGTGTGTACGCATCTGCTTCAAGGACATCGTCAGAAAATCCGATTGTCAACTCTTGGCAAAGATTCCAGAGAGTACTGAGAGCACTTTCAAATCTCTCACATTGCAACCATTTGTACCACGAAGAATATCGCGTCTGTATTCAGTTCCTTGCCATGTTCTTCCTAACTCGTTTATCAGTGTTGCAACTGCGTCAATGATATGACGTATTAACATATCGATATCGTCCTGTTTGATCACACACTCGCGATCTTCACGAATCCCCAGCAGAAGAAATCTAGGGGAATAATGCCGGCGGAACGTGGTGGGTAGGCAATGCGTCCTTCGCGCCATATTCAGTGTTTTTGAAATCTCGTATACACGAACTCCCGATTAGCCCTTGACCAATGCGGTGGAGCTCCATCTTGTTGAAAGATGACATTGGGTTACAAGTTTTGTGTCTGAGAATGTACAAACTGCTCCAACATGTCCAGATACACTGACCCATTCCCTGAGTTTTCTGCAAAGAAGATCGATCCAATAGTCATCTCGTGCATTAGCTCGCACCGTACGTTCAATTTAGGGCTATCACGAACAGTTTCAGTGATAGCCTGCGGATGTTGGGGAGCCCAAATCCAGACATTATGCCTGATACATGAAAGACTGCCTCATCTAAGAATAAATGTCTTTACAGGAAGCCAATACACTGCAGCAATATCCGTAGCAAACTGTTGCCAGGAAGGTTTGTCCTTCGGCATAGGATGTTGCGGAATTTGCACTCTGTAAGCATGCAAACTAAAGCGGTGTTGTACTACGCGATGCAGTGTTGCTCGGCGTACATTAAGTTGCATAGATGCCTGCAGAATTGAGTTACGTGGGCTTCTGAGAAGCGCTTGTCTGATGTCCTGGAATGTCTCTCCAAAACACTACGACGTGTACAGACAGAATCTTTCACAAACTTACGATACCATTCCGTAATTGTTTTCACATCAGATGAATCACATTCAACTACCTATGATAATTTTTTTTGCACAGTAATCGGCGATTTTGTTTCTGCAAACCACACTATTGCTTGCGGGTGTTGCTGTGGAGTCGCCATTTCCACTTCAGATTATCATGCTGCACTCTGGCGTCAATAGTTGGCACGTTTGACGCTGGAATGTAGAGTCTAGATTAGATTAGTACTTGTTCCATAGATCATGAATACGACACTTCGTAATGATGTGGAACGTGTCAGGTTAATAAAAGGAGTCTATACAAGATATTACATTACACAAAATATGCCATTAAGAAATTCTTTTAATTTCCTTTTAAATGCTATATGGCTATCTGTCAGATTTTTGATGCTATTAGGTAAGTGACCAAAGACTTTTGTGGTAGCATAATTTACCCCATTCTGAGCCAAAATTAGATTTTACCTTGAATAGTGAAGATCCTCCTTTCTCCTAGTGTTGTAGCCATGCACACAGCTATTACTTTAGAACTCAAAAAAAATGGTTCAAATGGCTCTGAGCACTATGGGACTCAACTGCTGAGGTCATTAGTCCCCTAGAACTTAGAACTAGTTAAACCTAACTAACCTAAGGACATCACAAACATCCATGCCCGAGGCAGGATTCGAACCTGCGACCGTAGCGGTCTTGCGGTTCCAGACTGCAGCGCCTTTAACCGCACGGCCACTTCGGCCGGCTTTAGAACTCGTTCGGATTGTTAATAACAAATTTCATAAGTGAATATATATATTGTGAGGCTACAGTGAAGATCTCTAGCTCTTTAAATAAGTGTCTGCAGGATGATCTTGGATGAGCTCCAGCAATTATTCTGATTACACGCTTTTGTGCAACGAACACTCTTTTACTCAGTGATGAGTTACCCCAGAATATGATGCCATACGAAAGCAGAGAATGAAAATAGACGTGGTAAGCTAATTTACCGAGATGTATATCGCCAAAATTTGCAATGACCCTAATAGCATAAGTAGCTGAACTCAAACGTTTCAGCAGATCTTCAGTGTGTGTTTTTTTTCAGTTGAACCCCTCATCAATGCATACACCTAGAAATTTTGAATGTTCTACCTTAGCTACCGATTTCTGATCGAAGTGTATATTTATTAATGGTGTCATTCCATGGAACTGTATATACTGTGTTTTGTCAAAGTTTAATGAGAGCCCATTTGCAGAGAACCACTTAATGATTCTCTGAAAAACATCGTTTACAATTTCACTAGTTAATTCTTGACTGTTGGGTGTGATAGCTATACTTGTATCATCGGCAAAAAGTACCAGCTTTGCATCTTCGTGAATGTAGAATGGCAAGTCATTAATGTATATTAAGAACAGCAGAGGACCCAAGACCGAACCTTGCGGCACCCCATTCTTAATTGTTCCCCAGTGTGAGAAATCACCAATTTTTTTGCATATTATGTGAACTGCTTATTTCAACTTTCTGCACTCTTCCAGTTAGGTATGATTTAAACCATTTGAGCGCTGTCCCATTCATACCACAGTAATTGAGCTTATATAGGAGTATTCCATGATTTACACAATCAAAAGCCTTTGAGAGATCAAAAAAATCCCAACGGGTAATTTCCGGTTACTCGGAGCATTTAATATTTCATTAGTGAAAGTATATATACCATTTTCCGTTGAGAAACCTTTCTGCAAACCAAACTGACATTTTGTTAAAACTTTATTTTTACAAAGGTGTGAAGCTACTCTACAATACATTACTTTTTCAAGAATTTTGGATAAGGCAATCAGAAGAGAGATTGGGCGGTAGTAGTTGACATCAGACGTATCTATGAGATGATCTAACATACGGCGCAATTTCATTATTATATCTACTGCACTTTTCTTTTCCTGGATCTTTGAAATGTGGAGGGTTTCAAAGGGACGCCCTATATTTTGTCTCACGTATTCAATTGGTTCTTTGGAGAACGTTTGTGTTCTTAGCAATGAGCTGTGTGAATTCAGGTAGTCTGTCCATCGCTCATTAGCATTCTTGGTTTTGGAGGATGTTGCCCAAAATTTATCGGCAAGAAATATTGCGGAGGTGTACTTGTGGTTGACTAAAATTTTCAATAGCGCTTTAGGATCTGTTCTGCTGCTCTTTGCAAACACGGTTTAACAAAAATGTTGGAGAAGCTAATTATAAGCAACGTGCTACGATATGAAAATTGCGTGTAAAATATCCACCCTGTATTTTCTCACGGATCAGCGAAGTTACTTGCCTTATTGTTTATCATGTGACAAAAACCTATCACTAATTTTTTTTTGCTCATCACTGTCCTGACGGATTTTACGACGCACGCCATGCTTCTCCCGTGCTCACCTCTTCACTTCCGAGTAACACTTACAGTCCTCGATTATTTGTTAGAGATGTTTCGACCTCTGACTTCTACAGTTTTTGTGGTTTACGGGCGCCACGATGTTGCTGCCTGATGTTTTACGTGTCCTATCACCCACTTAATTTTCACCATTACCGAAAACTTCGTCGTGTTTCTAGATATCCCCATAGTCCATAATTCACTTCCGTTCAATGCTGTTCTCCAAACGTACATTCTCAGTTATTTCTTCCTCATATTAAGGGCATGTTTGAAACTAGTAGACTTATTTTATTGAGGAATGCCCCTTTTTGGCTGAGCTAATCTGCATCTTACATCAGATTCGTACGTCATGCGTTATTCTGCTTCCAGGACAGGTCTCCATTTTTTATATTAGGTATATCATTAATCACAATTCCATTATTCCTCATTACTTTCGTATTTCTGATTTTTTATTCTCTGTCAATATTCTGTTTATGTTCTTATAACAAAAAAGTCTCTCAAGATACCTGGCTCTTGAGAAACTTTTATTAGTTTGTGAATGAAACCGTGTAGATCGCTTAATAAATGTCTTTATCTGTAATACCGTTTCGGCTACTGCCATCATCAGATCAAAATTTAGAATTTTTAAAGCACGTTGACACCCCGTTAGGCATAGGTCCATTGATACTGGCACGGAACCTTGTTTTTTTCTCATGATGGCAGTAGTCGAAATGACGTAACAGATAAAGACATATATTAAGCCAGCTAGATGGTTTTACTCACAGAATAATCAAAATGATTGCGGACTCATACAGGAAATTTATTCTCTTTATTAATAAAAAGCCTATTAACTTAACGCACTGCCATCCAGATTGCTTGACTGTACGCTTCTCTGATGTCCAACTTGACAAGATAGTTCTTTACTTACGTGTTGAATACATCATTTATACGATTCTTTTTATCTAAATAGTGTGGAACAAGTCAGTTTACCGGAATCGTACATATGATTAGTTTTAAAATTAATGAACAGTCATTCTCAAAGAACATTTTAAAACTTTTTTTACTGGCTACCAGTTTTTAAATAAAAATTCAAGTGTGGCAGAGATGCTCATACCACGGCATGAGGACCGCATGCGGCCCGCCATTAATTTGATGCCCATCCTCCCCTCAAAGTTCGTTCTTGCAATTTTTCGTTTTTTTATACTCAGTTTCCATTCCCTTTCATAATGGCGAGAGTGGCTTTTCGAAGAACTTAATCCTTTTGAGCCCAGTTCGGCTAGCGCTGGGGTTCTCAATTCGCAACAGTGACATGTCGCACGGTACGATACTTTTGATCTTGCGGCACCTACGTAGTCACACTACGGGGTTTGTCACCCATGGTACTAGCAACGCTGTACACCCACGGTCCATGTAACGTAAGATCCATGAGAAATGATTTTAGGTTAGATTTAATATTTGCTTTGGTGTTTGTCAGAAATTTTGTGCTGATGAGCAAATGATCAAAAAAAGTTGTTGATGAGTACTGAAATCCTCTATGAGTCTCTGATAGAGTTAACAATGGATACTAAAGCTTATTTTTTCTTCGAGCATAGTTAGTATGGATACTGCTATTCCTCTGAAATTGTGATGAGCTGTTTATGTCACTAGCGAATGTATAATTGTATTGTGAAGGAACAGTTAAAATGCCTAACTCATTAAAGACGTATGCACGAGATGGCTTTCGTGCAGTCAATACTTGGCTGTTTAATGATGAGTTACCCGAGAAAAGTATTTCATAACATGTTATTATGTGGAAATACGCAAAGTATGTTTAGAGATTGTTTCGTTTGTTTCCAAGACTAGCAAGACTAGAAGTTCAAAAGTAGCTGAGCTTAATCGTTTGAGCATCTTAATAATATACTTCTTCCATTTCAAAAGTAGCTGAGCTTAATCGTTTGAGCATCTTAATAATATACTTTTTCCATTTCAAGTTTTCATAAGCAGTGGGAGGTGTCAAAGAGACTCACCTTCGTGGCTACAATTCATCCGTTTCGAAACACGATCTGCCATCTCAAGTAAAGCTTCTCTCTGTGCCACTGTCTGCTTCGTCTGCAGACACTTCCTAGTAGACTGACCTTCAACTATCGGTTCTACACGCCCTACCAAAGACTAACTCTGCAAAAGCTGAAGTGTTGGCCGTTACACAAAGGCACATTTGGTCGGTTTTTCTTGGAGGAATGGTGAAAATACTGACACCATTGTCTTGCTTCAGTGAGCCATATTGAAAAATTTGGTATGAGAACACACCACATGGGAACGAAGTGTCCGCAGAAAGCATGATTCACTAAATGATAACTTTTTTGTAAATTCTGCTAGATCGCAAAAGTGCGTTTTGTAACGTATTCAGCGTAGTTTTCCATTTCAAATTCCCCTGTCAGCATTGTCGTCTATGTAAGGTTAAGTAGTTGGTACTGTATTTAATAAATAATAAAATTTTATCTCACATCCTTTTGTTCTAATGAAATGTTGGATTTATACGTCGTTTCGCTTTAATACGAGGGGCGTTCAATATGTAACGCAACACTTTTTTTCTTAGACAATTTCGGTTGAAAAAACTGCGGAATTTGTTGTAGGAGAGCGTGGAATATTCCAGCTTCAGCCTCTACAGTTCCGTGAAGTCGGCGTTAACGGAGGAGGGTTCCAAGCAGGGAGTTGACAATGAGTTTGTTTTGGCGGAAAAGCAGAAGATCGCAGATATTCATAGGCGCTTGCGGTATATCTACGCCAACCTGGCAATGAACAAAAGTATAGTGAGTCGGGGCGAGGTGTCTGTCATCACCGCAACAAGGTAGCGCAAACCTGTGCAACTTACCGCGTGTGCCGGCCGGCCGCACACAGCTGTGACTCCAGCAGTGTTGGAACGTGCGGACACCCTCCTTCGAGGTGATCGACGGATCACAAACACCTCGCTGCTCTACTGGTCGTCCCTGTCGACAGTGCTTGCACACTCGTCTACTAGTGGGGGACTCAAGGGCGTGTGGTCGATGGATTCCTCGCCGCCTAACACAAGACCGTAAAGAGCAACGAAGGACCACCTGTGCGGAATTGCCTGTACGTCACAAGGCTAATCGTGTCAATTTTTTGTCGAACATCGTCATAGGCGACGAAACACCGCTTCATCATTTCGAACCCGAAACAAAATGGTAAGCCATGAGTGGCGCCACACCACCTCTCCGCCGAAGAAAAAGTTCAAATATGCACCCTCCATGGCGACGGCCCTCTGGAACTCTTGGGGCTATTCTGTTTTATGTCCTTCCTCATGGTGTAACTATCAACTCGGAAGTATACTGCGCTATCCTCAGGAAATTGAAGAAACGACTTCAGCGTCTTCGTCGCCACGGAAGTGCAACCGAACTTCTTCTCCGTAACAACCCACGGACTCACACAAGCTTGCGCACCAGAGAGCAACTCACGAAACGTCTTTGGAGTGTTCCTTCGCATCCACTCTACAGCTTTGATCTCGTTCCTTCCGACTTCCATGCGTTTGGCCGAATGTAGGATACATTCCAGAGGAGGCAGTACTTGGATGATGGGGAGGTTATTGATGCGGCAGGGCGTTTGCTCCGACATCGACCAGCAGGGTGGTACGATGCGGGCACGCAGTCACTCCCAATAAGGTGGTGTAAGATTGTGGCATCGAACGGAGTTTATGTGGGAAAACAGGTTTTTGCAGACAAAAGAGTGTGGAATAATATGGTGTATTGGAATCCTGACCAAAACCAACCTGTTTTCAGGGAAAAAAATGTGTTATGTCACTTTTTGATCGCCATTCGTATTTGCATTACTTATTACTTAATCAAAATTAATAAATGAGATATTACTTTCAAGATTTCGTTCACCTCTAATGACGAAAAATACTTACATCGTTTAAAGCTACTGTTTTTTATAGAAAACTTTGTTTTGAAAATATTTTTATAAAAACAATGTAGAATGTGCCATCTATTAACAGTCTGTTAATGCACGACTGCTGTTGCATTTGTGTAGACTCTTTACGCACGGGCAGCCTATCCAGCGGCTTCAGTCCTGCACGTTGATGTAAAGAACTTAGAAGGCGCCGTCTATTGACAGTCAAATTTAACTATTATGCAGGACAGCTGCTGGAATTGTTCAGTTTCTTTGAGCAAGCGCTGTGTACTGCGCGAAAAATAACTGCCCAATAAAAGCTGCCTTCGCTACGACCATTAATAAAGCACAAAGTCAGAAGCTTCAAAGAACAGGATTATATTTTACCAGAATCTGTTTTTCGCATAGACGTGGGTTTTTGACGAGTTCGCACTTTCAGTGATATTTATGCTTGTGCTAAAGACACATACAGCCAAAAAGTAAACGTCGACAACATTATAACTGATAACATCAGTTTCGAAGAAGTTTTATAAAGTAAAAGAGTTTTAAAAACTAAAATTAATCTGACAAGGACATAATCTGCTTTTTTATGTCTTTCTTTTAAACATATAGTATGTAATGATAAATCATTTTTTGCAGTGAGACTAATACATGTTATCGCTATTCAAAATATAATACCTTGTATTAATAAATACTAGCATTTACTTATTTATCCGTTACTATATCACCTTTCGGTGACTGATCACGATAGAGTGCGAATTATTTACACAGCTCAACTAGTAATATTGATTTAAAACTGTGTAATCATAGTACAGTGCCCTCCATCTCCAAATTTCATGCTCTTATTTGAAACAGAAACGCTTCAAATAAATATTACTAAATTTTAAGCCTTCATTTTATTGAAGATAATAGCAGAATCAAATCCAGCTTCCCAATTTACTTTTTTGCGCAAGTCGTAAAACTGAAATACGTAAACCTAGTTGATAATTCATTTGATGTTTAATATTTATCACAGGAGCTTCATATCAGCTATATGTATTCAACTAAATTTTGAGATCGATTCTATTATTCGGTTGGCCAAACGTCTACCTACGTTTATATTCAGATCCCCCATCTTACAATATGTACAACAAAAAATTTGGAGCATTATACCCTGTTTACTGATTCATGTTCATGTGCCCCAATTGTTCGTATGACTTCTTCTTGTACAGAACCAAATACAGTCCTTTTTTTTTTCAAAATTTAGGGAGCGACCATTTTCAGAGAATGGCTTGAAAAACATAATTAACAATTTCTTCCGTTAACTTTGTATCTAATCGAATTTACTACAATACTAGTATTTTCTGCAAAAAGTCCCAGTGTGCTTGATGAGTATAAGTGGAAATTTATTCATATTTATAAGGAATAGGAGAGGAAAGGAATATGTGGAAAACACTGACAAGGAGAAGGGACAGGATGATAGGGCATCTGTTAAGGCATCAGGGGCTGAATTCCATGGTACTAGAAAGAGCTGTAGAGGGCAAAAACTCTAGAGGAAGACAGAGATTGGAAAACATCCAGCAGATAATTGAGGACGTATGTTGCAAGTGCTAGTTTGCGATGAAAAGGTTGGCACAGAAGAGAAATTCGTGGCGGGCCGCAACAAACTAGTCAGAAGACTGATGATTCAAAAAAAGGAACGGGAATGAACCATGTGAGATTCCCTTCGTGATTTCTTCTCACTCACTAAAATTTTTTCTCCTTCCAACACTGAATTATAAAACGAAAATCGTACATCCTGTTTGTTAAGTATAATTCCAACAAGTTGTCTGTAAAGTCATCAATACCATAAAACTAACTTTTTTAAAGACAGAAACATGATCAACAAAGCAAACACCTCCAAAATATGGCAAAATATACCAACTGGCGTTTTTTTATTCTTTAAGGCTTGTAATATTTGGTGTTAGAATGTATAAAACACAATCTCAATCTAGCAATCCTTCTGGGATCCTAACTGTGATATTCGAAGTAAATTGTTTCTATTTAAATGAGAAGTTACTCATGAGTATTTTACTTTTTCGAACGTTTTGGAAAAAGATATCAGCGAAGAAAATGTACGATAAGCATTTAAGTATTCTGTTGTCACCTTGCTTGTAAAGAGGTTTAAGTATGAAATATTTATCTTTCTGGAAAAAAAATCCCTGTGGCAGTGATACATTTCATATATCACTAAGGATATTAGTTACTGAGTTAGAAAAAGTCTTCAGAGTTCTGTTTAAAGTACCATCAACACCAAATGAGCTTTTGTTTTTGATAACTTCTATAATTGTATAAATTTTATTGAAGGATGTCAGTATTACTCTGAGTTGCTTTTAGTTTTGTAGAATGTAATTTTTAATATATGCTATTGTTTCTTCTACAGAATCGTTTACTGCTATTTTTGCTGCTCGATTTAGAAAGTGACGGTTAAAAAACACTCAAAACTAGTGAAGTAAGAACCATAACATTGTCATTCAGTTTAATTTCGATAGTATCTTGTGCACTGACTGGTTGTTCTGTTCCCCATTTCACAGTATCCAATACAGTTCTAATATTGTGATCTACATTATTAATTTCTATCATGATGTGCAATTTCTTGACATTTTAAATATTTTCTTAAATTATTATAATGTTTTTAGTATAGGGCGGGCAAATAAAAGTGGCGCAGAGAACAGAGTTCCAGGTACGAAGAAACACAGCAGAGGAACGGAAATAGAGTACTAACCCGACCATAAAAGATGTTGAAAGTGACAAGCATACGTCTCTTGGTACTTTTGGGCGCAGGTCACTAAGTTGTTGAAGGCGGATCGAAGCTGGATTGCTGGAGTTTTTCACTCTCATCCGAAACATTATGCTGCAGTTCTTGAAAACTATGAAGACTGATGTGATACACCTTAGACTTGAGGGCTCCCCACACAAAGTGATCCCACACTGACAGATCAGATGACCTGGGTGTCCAGCTAGGGCCGCGACCAGACTGACCTCTGCTAAAAACTCTGTGAGGCATGAAGATTGTGCAAAGGTGCTCCAAGGTTCGGTCGGTTGTATGGGCAGTTGCTCCATCTTGGTGGATGTAACTGAAGGTCTTTTCCTCTTCCGTTAGTGGTGCCACAAATGGTATCCCCACTTGTCCGGGCCACTTTTGTTTGCGTCACCCTGCAGAACGCACTGGACTTAATAAGGCATCGATATAAATTTTTTTTATAGTCTTACACGATTTTTAATCCCTTTAGTTTTCAATTGGCTTTCTCGATAACTTACTGTGGTCCATACTGCCTCTTACCAAGGTGTGGAACGTAGAGAGCTTACAGTGGAGAAGATTTGTTTCACAATATCGAGGATGAGGGACTCTTGGCTCTTAGGGTATGAATCTTGGATCCCATGTTTGATGGACTCTTTCTTTCCTTTCAATGGTCGTTCCTGTCATGTCCCTGAATCATGGCCGGCCGGAGTGGCCGCGCGGTTCTAGGCGCTACAGTTTGGAACCGCGAGACCGCTACGGTCGCAGGTTCGAATCCTGCCTCGGGCATGGATGTGTGTGATGTCCTTAGGTTAGTTAGGTTTAAGTAGTTCTGAGTTCTAGGAGACTGATGACCACAGCAGTTAAGTCCCATAGTGCTCAGAGCAATTTGAACCATTTGAACCCTGAATCATGTCCGTTCCACCTGGGAGAGCCATTTAACACCCGCTGCTAAATGTTTTGATCCCATAGCCTTCAGCTACATGTAGTCATACCGCTTTTCTAAGTCATCTACTCATCTGTCGACCTTCTAAATTGGTCCTCGTCTTGATGTTTCCTTATCTCTTTCAACGTTGCAGAAGTCTTGGTCATCTATGATATACATTCCAGTCTGTAATGCCAGTGACATGGTGATTTGTAGTGTTTAGTGTAATTTACGACAGAGGTACGTAGCATTAGTCCAATTTAGCGTCAACGATGGCAAAATTTATGCAGGACGACGTGCGCAAGATCAAAGCTTGGTGCAGGTATGGGCAATTGACCCTCACCGTAAAAACAGGCACAAACAGGCAATAAAACCCATTATTGTATGATTACATGACTGAAGACCACTGACTGGAGGTAGTCACATCCATCAAATACCTAGGAGTTCGTGTACAGAGTGATTTATTCGAAGACTCCTCGGGAGGTGTAGCCCACCAACGAAGGCTGTAGCTTACAAAAACCCTTGTTCCATTAATACTTAAACACTGCTCGTCAGTGTAGGACTCTTACCAGATAGGATTGACAGAGGAAATAGAAAAGAAGCAGAGTAAAGCTCTCTAGTCTGGAATACATACCAGATTCGATTGATAGAGTAAATAGAGAAGATGTAAAGAAGAGCAGTACGTTTCATTGCGGGTTCGTTTAGTAACCGTCATGGAGATGCTCAGCTAACTCCAGTGGCAGCTGCCGCAAGGGAAGCCTTCTCTATCACGGTGTGGTTTACTGTTAAAAGTTCCGTGAAGAATCAGCGAGTATATTCCCTCATTCTATCTACACTACTGGCCATTAAAATTGCTACACCACCAAGATGACGTACTACAGACGCGAAATTTTAACCGACAGGAAGAAGATGCTGTGATATGGAAATGATTAGCTTTTCAGAGCATTCAGACAAGTTTGGCGCCGGTGGCGACACCTTCAACGTGCTGACATGAGGAAAGTTTCAGACCGATTTCACATACACAAACAGCAGTTGACCGGCGTTGCCTGGAGAAACGTTGTTGTGATGCCTCGTGTAAGAAGGAGAAATGCGTACCATCGCGTTTCCGACTTTGATAACGGTCGGATTGTAGCCTATCGCGACTGCGGTTTATCGAATCGCGACATTACTGCTCGCGTTGGTCGAGATCCAATGACTGTCACCAGAATATGGAATCGGTGGGTTCAGGAGGGTAATACGGAACGCCGTGCTGGATCCCAACGGCCTCGTATCACTAGCAGTCTAGATGAACGGCATCTTATCCGCATGGCTGTAACGGATCGTGGAGCCACGTCTCGATCCCTGAGTCGACAGATGGCGACGATTGGAAGATAACAACCATCTGCACGAACAGTTCGACGACGTTTGCAGCAGGAGGGTCTATCATCTCGGAGACCATTGCTGCAGTTACCCTTGACGCTGCATCACAGACAGGAAAGCCTGCGATGGTGTACTCGACGACGAACCTGTGTGCATGAATGGCAAAACGTCATTTTTTCGGATGAATCCAGGTTCTGTTTACAGCATCATGATGGTCGCATCCGTGTTTGGCGACATCGCGGTTAACGCACATTGGAAGCGTGTATTCATAATCGCCATACTGGCGTACCACCCGGCGTGATGGTATGGGGTGCCATTGGTTACACGTCGCGGTCACCTCTTGTTCGCATTGACGGCACTTTGAAGAGTGGACGTTACATTTCAGATGTGTTACGACCCGTAGCTCTACCCTTCATTCGATCCCTGCGGAACCCTAAATTTCAGCAGAATAATGCACGACCGCATGTTGCAGGTCCTGTATGGGCCTTTCTGGATACAGAAAATGTTCGACTGCTGCCCTGACCAGCATATTCTCCAGATCTCTCACCAATTGAACACGTCTGGACAATGGTGGCCGAGCAACTGGCTCGTCACAATACGCCAGTCACTACTCTTGATGAACTGTGGTATCGTGTTGAAGCTGCTTGGGCAGTTGTACCTGCACACGCCATTCAAGCTCTGTTTGACTCAATGCCCAGGCGTATCAAGGCCGTTATTACGGCCAGAGGTGGTTGTTCTGGGTACTGATTTCTCAGGATCTATGCACCCAAATTGAGTGAAAATGTAATCACATGTCAGTTCTAGTCTAATATATTTGTCCAATGAATACCCGTTTACCATATGCATTTCTTCTTGGTGTAGCAATTTTAATGGCCAGTAGTGTATATCTCGCTAAAATATCATGATGATAACATTAGAAGTATTCGAGCTCACACGGATACTCAAAGCAGCCTTGTGGAGTATAAATGTAGAGGGGCTGGGGGGGGGGGGGGGGGGGGGGTGGGAGAATAGCACGCAAGTGACCTGTCGAAAATGTGCCAAATCGATTGGTCGTGTCTGCTGCAGCCTTCTCCTTGCCAGCACAACACTAATCACACTCCACGACTCTTTACTCTTCAATGATTTAATCAGTGTTTCCTTTCCAGAATGAAATTTTCACTCTGCAGCGGAGTATGCGCTGATGTGAACTTCCTGGCAGATTAAAACTGTGTGCCGGACCGAGACTCTAACTCGGGACCTTTGCCTTTCACGCGTAAGTGCTCTACAATCTGAGCTACCCAAGCACGACTCACGCCCCGTCCTCACAGCTTTACTTCTGCCAGTACCTCGTCTCCTACCTTCCAAATTTCGCAGGAGTACAGCTGTGAGAACGGGGCGTGAGTCGTGCTTGCGTAGGTCGGATGGTAGAGCACTTGTCCGCGAAAGGCAAAGGTCCCGAGTTCGAGTCTCGGTCCGGCACACAGTTTTAATCTGCCAGGAAGTTTCAGTGTTTCCTTTACTTGTAAGCACATAACTGCCTTGGAACAGTCAGTTGCATATTTACCTGGTTTAAATCTTTTAACGTTCAGCTAGTACCGATGCGTTTTGAATAGTGTTATCATTAACCGGACACGTGAACCTAACTAGCTGTCATATACAGTAATTCACTCGATGAAAGATCCGTTGCTAAACACTGGAAAGTTACACGCAGGTCACACCAGTACACAAAAAGGAACAAATACCAGCCCCGTACTTATAGTCCCATCTTATTAACATCGATTGGCACTGGGAATGTGGTAAATATACTCTGCGTAATCATTACGAGATGTCTCGAACAAAACGGTATACTCTCTCGCAGCCAGCACTGATTCGGAAATCATCATTTCGCGTTTACGAGTCTCTCTTGCTTGGCTGACTTATCTACGGAGTGTAATAAATCTCACAACTTTACGGCGCCACTCCATAAGTTATGTCAGACAACGGATCTCAAATTGATTCTATACTGCTTCTTCACAAGCGAGAGACAGAACATTAGACATTCGGTCGTCTTATTGCGCAGCTTTTGGTGACATGGTGCAGTTCCTTACGACGGAGCATACGCCCGGCGCTGTGCTCTGTGATGATAGGAAAACCACATGAGAACTGAGAAGGGGAATCCCCAACACGAACAGGTTTCGTGTACTATCGACCATTAAAAGCAACAGTATTTGCCCAAGGTATTAGCAACACAGGGAATCCCTCTTGCTTGGCTGATTTATCTACTGAGTGTAATAAACATCTCAACTTTACGGCGTCACTTCATACCTTACGACAGAGTTACCTCGGCTGAATCACACCACCCACATAGCGGACAAAAACAAGTCAGTTAAAGGCATACTTGTATTTAAGGCAATGTGTCGTTTATTTTTCTCACGGAAATTTACATTATATTTACCTGATACCTTCCGGAAGAAAAGCTGTAAGGTGTGAAACGTCCCCTTAGAAAATTATGTATTACTGTGCTGGTAAACCTCTTCTGTTATTTGATTTTCAAAGAGCTGAGCAAAACTGAACGTACTCAGACGTTTCTCTCTTTACTTATTCTGATCACCACTAAACTGACACACAATGTTTTTAGCGCAACGCAGTCTGACTTTCAATAATCCCTACAAAAGAATGGCCCTGACTAACAATAACCTATAACTTTAATGAATCATTTACCTCACAAAAATCTTCGTTACTTGAACCACTGCAATACAGCGAGCGCCAATACTGCCAGCTAAATGAAAGATTCTAACTACTGAATGCACTAACTACTGATAGGCATAGTTAGCAAATGAAGGATTTTGATAGAGAACAAACAATGTATTTACCTTAATAGCTTTCAAAAGTCATTGTATATATCAATGCATGACATCAGTCTTTACAAACTTCCTTTTCCTGGCGGACACGCGTCCAGATCGTCCGCTCTCAAAACTCTGGCATCTCTCTTTCCAGATCCACCACTGCTGGCGGCTCACCTCCTACTGCCCAACGCTACGCGCTGTTCACATCCAACAGCCCAACAGTACAATAACGAATATTTCAACAATGTCAACCAGCCACAGACTGCACACAGCACAGTCAGTGATTTTCGTACAGAGCGCTACGTGGCGTTACCAACATAAAAACCTAAACAGCCTATTTACAGGTGGTCTATGTAGGATCTTATGGAATATTGGTCTATAGTACATCTTTTCGTAAGTTATGCGTTGTGATTAGCGAAAAGATGCCACAGAGTAAGCAACAGATTTGCTTCCCAGTTTCGCAAAGAGATGTCAAGATTGAAGCGTTGTGTTGGACTTGTAGCGCTCAGTGCTAAATTAGAGCCTCGCCCTTGTCATACTTTCAAAGTCTGAGCAAAAGACAAGTTCAACCTAATCGGACCTGTGCATATGTCATGGTGCCGTGGTACTTAGTCTGCTTAGAGAAACGCAGGCAAGACGAACAGGTTCTCCGTTGATGATGTGACATTATTTGTACTTATGTAATGCTGTTCCTTTTTACTAAAATTTCATTGATGTGGTACCTACCACCACTAAATCCCCACACCGAGCAGCAGGGCGCTCCATTGCGCGCGGCCGAGAAATGCATCGTAGGCCGCACTTCTCAGTGCGTGGCCGCTGCTAGCATCGTAGATCGCTTTCGCGCGCACGCAACCACAGCGATTGGCCACCCAACATTCAGGGTCTGGCGGCCCAGAATATACAGCGACACCAGTCACTGGCTCCGTTAACTATGGAGCATTATTTAACGCCACTACTGACGTCTACAAGCCAGTTCTCATAGTGTTAATTCCTACGCCACTACGCGGGAGTGCTACGCTGCGGTGGACGTCCCGACAGGGATTTTCAGCACGACGCACTGCAACTCAAAGACCCCTCATCACGCAAGGTTTTGGACTTGGCACAAAGCTTCGAAGTGACCCGAGCAGCGGGCAAGAAACTGGAGCCGTGAATCGACGTAGCAGCCGTTAATGTAAACACATCCGAGCCAGCAGCCAATGGCCACAATAATGGCGATTTGGACGTAGCAACAGTACAGGCGGGACGCCATAGCTTTAACCAACAACGTCCTCCACCCCGCTCGAGCCGATCTAACTGTTCTTGGGTAGCCGCCCGGAGTAGCCGTGCAGTTTGAGGCGCCATGTCACAGATTGCGCGGCCCCTCCCGCCGGAGGTTCGAGACCTCCCTCCGGCATGGTTGTGTGTGTAGTTCTTAGTATAAGTTAGTTTAAGTTAGTTTAGGCAATGTGTAAGTCTAGGGACCGATGACCTCAGCAGTTTGGTCCCTTAAGAATTCACACACATTTCAACATTTTTTGTTCTTGGGTACCGAAGCGATTGCCCCTCTTGCCCGGATTGTTTTAAAAAACATTGACATGAAGACTGTCCTGACAGATGGGCCTGTTGCCAACACTGATCTTCCAACGGCCATTTAGCTCCTGTATGTCGTTAGTCCCGTCAGGCAAGACAGCCTCCTGCCCAGCAGGTGGATGTCAATCTGGTAGCCACTACAGACCATGAAGAGACCTCCAATAAGCTTTTCGTAGAAGTGCAAATTGCAGAGAAACTAGTTCCATTACAAGTAGACACCGGCACAGCCGCGAGTATTCTGAATTACAGTACCTATCTGAAACTTTTAGCTCCTCCCTTGCAAGAAATAAACATACGTCTAGTGTCGTATAAATGGCTCTGAGCACTATGGGACTCAACTGCTGTGGTCATAAGTCCCCTAGAACTTAGAACTACTTAAACCTAACTAACCTAAGGACATCACACACAGCCGTGCCCGAGGCAGGATTCGAACCTGCGACCGTAGCGGTCGTGCGGTTCCAGACTGTAGCGCCTTTAACCGCTCGGCCACTCCGGCCGGCAGTGTCGTATAATAAACATATCATCCCGGTACACGGTCAAGTCGAACTGCCAACGACATATCATATGTCACCCGCCACATTACCTTCTTAGTCATTAACAGTGATTCACTGAGAACTTGTTTGAATGGACTGTTTTCACAAATTCGGATTTTCAGTAGATGATTTTGTGAATTTGATATCCGAAGATATTCCGTACTCAGACCTAGAGACACTTTGCCAGGATTATGAGGACCTGTTCACCCCGGAACTCGGCACCGCAAAGGATTTTGATGCACACATTGTGTTGAGAAATAATACCTCGGTACTTTCGAGTCAGTGCCGGTCCGTTAGCTCTGAGAGACCAAGAAAAGGAAGAATTGGATCGCCCAACTGCATACTGCGAAGGCCGGCCGTTGTGGCCAAGCGGTTCTGGCGCTTCAGTCTGGAACCGCGCGACCGCTAATGTCGCATGTTCGAATCCTGCCTCGCGCATGGATGAGTGTGATGTCCTTAAGTTAGTTAGGCTAAAGTAGTTCTAAGTTCTAGGGGACTGATGACCTCAGATGTTAAGTCCCATAGTGCTCAGAGCCATTTTTTCATACTGCGAAAGCCATTAGGGAAGATCCGCCTGTGCGGCGATTTTAACGAAACTGTCAACGCCCAATCAGAGGTTGGGACATATCCTATTCTAAGCCGGAAGAATTACCGTCAAAATTGAAAGGTGGAAACAAAATTAAAAGGTGGTAACTTCGTCTCTTAAATGGACCTAGCGGATACATACCTCCAACTTCCCCATGATGCATAATCTCAACAGTTTCTTACACTTAACACGCCGCACTAGCTTTATGGTTTGAAACGCTTAATGTTTGGTACAGCAAATGTCCCCGCCATTTTCAAACTTTTTTGGAACGTTTAGTACTCCGAGTGGATAGATGCATTAACTATTTAGACGATATCATTGTAGCAGGGAGAACCACCGAAGAACACCTTCGCAATCTGAAATCTTTATTCGGCGTCTTAACGGAGGCTGACCTCAAATGCAGAAAAGAAAAATGTTGTTTTTCCCAGCCGGAAATTGATTACCTCGGCCACATCATTTCCAATTCAGGCATTCGTCCACTGGATAAACATATTGAAGCCATAATCAAACTTCCCAGACCAACAAAGCTTAAGCAATCTCATTCCTTTCTGGGGAAGATATCATATTACCGAAAGTTCTCACTAGCAGCAGCAACAGAATCGGTTCCAGTTATGTAAAAAAGGGGTGCCTTTCCAACGGACACCAGCTTACAACCGTGCTTTCCACAGATTTATATCCCAGTTGTTGACGGTCCCGTGCCTCGCACGTTTTGATCCAACGAAGAAAGTAGTTATTGCAAAGGACGCATCTGATACAGGTGTCGGTGATTCTGATTGCCTGACACGCAACGCAAGTACTCCCAAATGGAAAAAGAAGCACTGTCCATCATCTTCGCATTAAATAAATTCCATGTTTTTGTTTATGGCTCGTCACAGCCCATAAACCGCTGGTCTCCTTCTTCAATCCAGCAGCAAAGATTCTAGACCTAACTGCTCACCGCCTCCAGCGCCTGGTTTTATTTTTGGCGCGCTACCAGTATGAGATTCACTTCAGCAATACGACTGAGTATGCCAACATTGATGCCCTCTCCCACCTTCCATGGAGACCCTAACCAGAGTTCGACAAAGAAGAAATTCTGAGTTTTCACATCGATGAAGAAGCAGAAGTCACCGTAGATTCTTCTCCCATTATCAGCTCCCGGGTCGCAGACGCACCCGGTAGCGACGAGGTTCTCCAACTCTAGAGTCACATACTTCATGGATGGCCCGAACGCTGAACGCTTCCGGGGCATTCTGCCAGTTCTTTAATGCTCGCTATCAGATCATGTTGATCGACGGAGTAATTCTACTCGTTTCCGATGAGGGACACACCAGAGTAGCCATTCCTTATTCTTTACATCAGCTCGTCGTACAACTATTGCATCAAGATCACTGGGGGGCATCATAAACTAAAATCCTGTCTCGCAGGTTCACTTACTGGCCGGACATGAACCAGGATATTGAACGACTCAACCGAACGCGTCCGTTCTGCTAAAACCAGCAGACAGCCCCACGATATTCATTTGCTTCTTGGCTGCCATGTGCCCGCTCTTGAGAGCGGGTACATATTGATTTAGCTGGGCCACTGTTTAACACCATGTTCTTGATAGTGGTTGATGCGTACTCCAGATTTCCGTACATTGTCCGATGAAATACCACACCAACTGCCAACACCATCACAGGCTTAGAAAAAAAATTTGCGATTGAAGACCTGCCGGAAGTGCTCGTAAATGACAATGGTCCACAATTCCGTAGTGAGGAGTTTCGTACTTTCTGTGCTCAGTATGACATTCGCCACATTCCAACGCCCCCCTTGCCAATCTAATGGAAAAGCCGAGAGGATGGACCGCACTTTCAAAACCCAGATAAAGAAATATCTCCAGGATCACTCCACTGGTGCATCACTAACTCTTTTTCTTGAGCAGTTACAGGTCCATACCCATCAGAGACAAAAGTCCAACCAAACTTCTCCAAAGAGGCAGCCCTGGACCCTCTTGAGCCTGGTCATGCTGAACCTACAGCCAGCACCACCACTGCCTGCTTTCAAGTTCCGCTCTGGGACCTTAATGTGGGCAACCAGCCTGCATTCTGGGAACAGTCGTCCAGCACTGGGCCTGGTAGGTCTTCAGGGTGCAGGTTCCAGACCGGGAGATTCTGATACATGCCAATCAACTTCGTCCTAGACTAGGTTCCCAATAACTTTTCCGTTCCCCTCTCTGCACCACCATTACCAGTCACCTAGTTCCCATCCTTCCCCAAGCCATCCAGCCGGAGTAACACCAGACCTATACATGCCTTTTGCCCACAGCCCGCTGACCAACGCCACACCCCAACAAGAGCGACTTACGCCCAGCCCTAGAGGCTGCCCTTTCCGCACTACAAGATGTCGCCCTGTCACCCAACACGAGTAACTCCGTTGAAGATGAAGACATGCCGCTGGCACCACCTGCTCCGCTGCCGATGTCCACACCACATAACCTTCGCCCCCTCCAGGGCGTTTTCGCCCGTACGATCCTGTGCCCCGAGTCACCACGACGTTGAGGACTCGTAGGAGGATCCCATGGACGTGACGTTCATTCGTAGGAGATGCTTCCTCGCTTCCCCAAGGGGGAAGGGGTGTGGTATCCAGCACTATTAAATCTCGGCACCGAGCAGCGGCGCACTCCATTACGCACTGCCGAGAAACGCACCGTTCGACGCACTTCTTCGTGCGGGGCTCGCTGCTAGAATCGCAGACCGCATTCGCGCGCGCGCTTCAATTCACAGCAATTGCCCACCCATAACAGCGATTGGTCGCCCAGAATATACAGCGACCCCAGCCGCCGGTTCCATTAACCATGGAGCCTTATTTAAGGCCACTACTGACGTCTACAGACCAGTTCTCATTGTGATATGCTCTACTCCATAACTAGGAAGTGCTACGTTGCGGTGGACCTATGTTTGATGTTGATTTGGCTGCGCTGTGGAATTAGAATCCGAATGCTATACTAAAACTTGGACTTCAACGTTCACTCGGCTTAGTATGTCAACGGACGTGATTTCTTCCGGATTCTACATTTCACTTGCACTTCCTAGGCAATGGTATAACCACGACCAATTTATATTATTTCCATAAAGTGTTCATCTACAACTTAGCGCTTCTACATCTACATCTACATTTATACTCCGCAAGCCACCCAACGGTGTGTGGCGGAGGGCACTTTACGTGCCACTGTCATTACCTCCCTTTCCTGTTCCAGTCGCGTATGGTTCGCGGGAAGAACGACTGTCTGAAAGCCTCCGTGCGCGCTCTAATCTCTCTAATTTTACAATCGTGATCTCCTCGGGAGGTATAAGTAGGGGGAAGCAATATATTCGATACCTCATCCAGAAACGCACCCTCTCGAAACCTGGCGAGCAAGCTACACCGCGATGCAGAGCGCCTCTCTTGCAGAGTCTGCCACTTGAGTTTATTAAACATCTCCGTAACGCTATCACGGTTACCAAATAACCCTGTGACGAAACGCGCCGCTCTTCTTTGGATCTTCTCTATCTCCTCCGTCAAACCGATCTGGTACGGATCCCACACTGATGAGCAATACTCAAGTATAGGTCGAACGAGTGTTTTGTAAGCCACCTCCTTTGTTGATGGCCTACATTTTCTAAGCACTCTCCCAATGAATCTCAACCTGGTACCCGCCTTGGTAATAGAATTATTCTGTATCAGTGTTGGTCAATAAAACGTAGACGGTGATATATTTATTGTGTTATTCCTGGTTATAACAACTGCCATGTAGGTTTTATGACACTATAGAGAGTCTCCAGAATGAGATTTTCACTCTGCAGCGGAGTGTGCGCTGATATGAAACTTCCTGGCAGATTAACACTGTGTGCCGGACCGAGACTTGAACTCGGGACCTTTGCCTTTCGCGGGCAAGTGTTCTACCAAGTGAGCTACCCAAGCACGACTCACGTCCCGCCCTCACAGCCTTACTTCTGCCAGTACCTCGACCCCTACCTTCCAAACTTTACAGAAGCCACGATAGAGAGTCATTTGCCGAGTTGTGTACAGTTATTGTTAACGCAGAATTGTGTGTTTATTACCACCTCCGTCAACCCTGTGTGATACTAGTAAGCGACGTAAAGTAGACTGGCCGCATTTGCGAGCACCAGACTGAGATAAATTGCTAAAATTCTGGGAAAAATAATTAATCCACAAACGTGGCAGCTTACAAAACTCTCGTTCAATCATTTCTCATGGATTGCTTCTTTGGTTGTTTATTTATAAAAAATCAGTTGTTTATTATGTGCTCATATGCTCTGTCTCTGATCATAATGTTACAACTAAATATATAGAAACTATATTAATATAGATCTGAGATATTATCGTACTATTTTGTAACATACTGATATGTCTGAAGTTAACTGCTTTAGTGAATCACAAATCATTTTTAAAAAGAGCAAAGAAATATTGTTTTTAAGTTCGGACTATTCGTTCATCAATTTGTCCGGCTCATTTGCCTTCCGTTTCTACAGGGTGATTCAGGAGTCCCTATCGATGAGGTTTATGCAATCTGCAACGGTTGCATATACCACAAGCAAGATTTTCATATCCTCTCGCCCGCTATGTGGAAATTATTAATCCTATACAAAAAATGAACAGGACTTTCTTCGTTTGAAATAAAATGTAGTTAAATTTTGTACTGTGATAAGTTTTCGCTAGAGCCATATTTTAGTGTTATTCAAGAAAAATGTACAACAGGGACCGTCAAATGCGTTTTTCTTGAATAATTTGAAAACTGAGGCATCCAGCGAAAACATTCCCAGTACAAAGTTTGACTACATTAAATTTCCTGCAAAAAGGTCCTGTTCATTTTTTTTTCTGCAGGACTAATAGTTTGCACATAGCGAGTGAGAGAATATGAAAATCTTGTGCATGGTTTTTCAAGGCATTGTTGGTTGCTTAAAACCCATTGGTAGGGACAACTGAATCACCATGTATATTTCCCCAATCTTCAAGTATGTCTAACTTCATTACTTTAGATGCTACATGTAAAATTTTCATAGTACACTCAGTGCCACCCTCTGTATGTTTTGTGCTCTGCAAATAATGGCCAAAGCAGTCTTTTTGTTTGGGCTGATATTTTCCTTGTAACTACCAGTTTGACCTACATAAAAATGGTCTCATGTTCAACATTGTGATCTATACACACCAGGTGCATAATGCTTCTGTTTCAATTTCATGTCTTAGTCTAAACTTTAACTGGCCTGCTATCGAAAATGGTATTTTGTAAAATTTAGGAAAGTCGTGCGATAACTTCTCTGTAATACAGCAGTAATATTTCAATGCAATAAAGTTTTTTCTTCTTTATGTGTTCTTTTTCGCTTTTGTATTTTTCGAGAATTTGTCAAACCAAGCTTACCTTAAAACCATC
The DNA here is from genome assembly GCF_021461395.2 of Schistocerca americana. Taxonomy (NCBI): domain Eukaryota; kingdom Metazoa; phylum Arthropoda; class Insecta; order Orthoptera; family Acrididae; genus Schistocerca; species Schistocerca americana. Next base: position 768,116,201 of record NC_060122.1, on the reverse strand, counting down.
GGCTCCTCTTACTTGTCTGAGGATGTATAACTCCCGTTGTTGAAGTCACAAACAGCCTCGGATACAGGACTGGATCAACTAGTGGTAACCGAAAATCATTCAGTACAGAAGATTCGGCATCAGGGATTATGTTTTTTCTGGCAACGTGGAATATTAGAGGATTGACCAACAAAGAAAACGAATTAAATCAGGTACTCAACGACAATAAAGTAATAACAGATAATAAGAAAAACTAAGGGGAACTCAAGATCTGACAGACTACTGGATGGTTTACAGTAGCGTGAATACTGTTTCATAAATGAAAGAATAATGTCCGTCAGATTTCAAAGTCCAAGAGGTCATCGATAAGTTATAGGTGTCTACGGCCTACAGGAGGGACGGATAGATGGTACTGATATTCACAAACAAGCGCATAAAATCAACAAGACAGGCCATGTTGTCATCGCTGGTGATTTTAATGCAAGAGTCAGAAATCTACCCATACCAGGAATAGCAGTATTATTTGGAGAAAAAACCCTTAATGATAATGGACATGGACTATGCCAGTTTGCCATCTTCAACAATTTTAAAATTACTAACACATTTCACAGAGAGAAAGATACTCACAAGGTTACACGGAGTGCAGGAAAATTAAAGTCTGTGATTGACTACATACTAATTATTGATAAAATGAAGAATCTTATGCCAGATAAACGTGTTTATAGAGAACGTGACAGACAGTAAGATGAGGTTACTTTCAGAATGGAAGAAAACAAAGTAACTCCAGAAGAAGCCACAACAAGAGATGTTCAAATAACATCTCCTGTCGGAATACATTATTAGGAAACTTTAACAGTACAGACTCCAGGAAAAGCTTGGCTACGCTACCAGTCAATAAAGACATAGATACAGAATGAAATTATATAAAAACCTGCATCACTGAAGCAGCCTCAGAAGTACTTGGTAAAAGGAAGAAAACGGATGGGAATACAGAAATTAAAGAAGCCATTAAAGAAACACAAATAGTTTATTTGAAGTTTCTACAGACAAAAACATCAAAAAGCTGAGAAACACACAAAATAAAGAGGAATGCTGCTTTCTCACACGTTTGGCCTTCTCTACCCATGTCTCACTTTTAATCCACTGCGTATGGAGACGTTTCTATACGTTCTTCTTGCATTCACAGCGCCAGATCTGCAGCTGGTGGTCAAAATTGGAATTAATTTTTTCCGTATTAATGCAGTAGCTTATCTATCAAGTTTCGCTGCCATACGACAATTACACACAGGAACCTCTACGAGAAGCTGCACATTATTTCATTTTATTTATTTATTTATTGTTCCGTGGGACCAAATTATGGAGAAGTCTCCATGGTCATGGAACGAGTCAATACATGAAATTATAACACGATAGTAGAAACAGATAAAATGAAATATAAGAAACGTATTCAGGCGACAGTTCGTAAGTTTAAATAAAGAAAATCAATAATGTAACACTGGAATTTGCTTAATTTTTCAGCTCTTCCAGGAGCTCCTCGACAGAATAGAAGGAGTGAGCCATGAGGAAATTCTTCAGTTTAGACTTAAAAGTGTTTGGGATACTGCTAAGATTTTTGAGTTCTTGTGGTAGCTTATTGAAAATGGATGCAGCAGAATAGTGCACTCCTTTCTGCACAAGAGTCAAGGAAGTGCATTCCACATGCAGATTTGATTTCTGACTAGTATTAACTGAGTGAAAGCTGCTAACTCTTGGGAATAAGCTAATATTGCTAACAACAAACGACATCAAAGAAAATATATACTATGAGGGCAATGTCAGAATTCCCAGACTATTGAACAGGGGTCGACAAGAGGTTCTCGAACTTACACCACATATAGCTCTAACAGCCCGTTTTTTAACCAAAAATACCCCTTTTGAATCAGAAGAATTACCCCAAAAAATAATACCATACGACATAAGCGTATGAAAATATGCGAAGTAGACAACTTTTCGTGTTGAACTGTCACTTATTTCAGATACTGTTCTAATGGTAAATAAAGCAGCATTTAGTTTCTGAACAAGATCCTGAACATGGGCTTTCCACAACAGCTTACTATCTATCCGAACGCCTAGGAACTTGAACTGTTCCGTCTCGCTTATAATATGCCCATTCTGTCTGATCAAACTATCTGTTCTTGTTGAATTGTGAGTTAGAAAGTGTAAAAAATGAGTCTTACTGTGATTTAGCATCATATTATTTTCCATAAGCCACGAACTTATTTCATGAACTACATTATCTTATTTCATGAACTACATTATTTGATAATGTTTCAATATTACACACAAGATCCTTCACTACCAAGCTGGTGTCATCAGCAAACAGAAATATTTTTGAATCACCTGTAATACTAGAAGGCATATCATTTATATAAATAAGAAACAGCAGCGGCCCTTGCACCGACCCTTGGGGAACGCCCACTTAATAGTGCCCCATTGGGACCGAACATCACTACCACTCTCAATATTGCGGAGAATTACCTTCTGCTTTCTGTTCTTAAAGTAAGAGGCGAACCAATTGTAAGCTACTCCCCTTAGTCCATAATGGTCCAACTTCTGCAGTAATATTTTGTGGTCAACACAGTCAAAAGCCTTCGTTAAATCAAAGAAAACACCTAGCGTTTGCATCCTTTTATTTAATGCGTCCAAAACCTCAAAGAGAATATAGCATTTAAATATAACCAACCAGTATGTCTCCTGATAATTCAGAGAGGGAACTGCCTATTGTCAAGCTATGCTACTGTTGGCACACTTGCCCATCAAATGCAAAGTAATTAAAACTCAGCCTGAATTCCAATATGTCAAGAAATTCTGTAAGTTCGCTCTTTCCCATGGCTCCATTTTAACTTCGTGGATAACGCCGTTCCCGTCGCCACAGTCGTCAGTTAACCTACGGAAGGAACTCATCGTGTGTCTACGAATCGCGTTAATTTTGTCATGTGTGTTACATTACTTTAACTGCTTGTTTATTGTATTTTCAGGGGCGAAGATTGAAGACCACTCCAGCATTAGTTTGAACGAGCGCGGATAACCTCTTAGTAGCCACACTTAGGCAGGCCGGTGTATCAGAGCAATGGTCGTTAATCCAACTCGCTCTACTCCGCCACTCCCACGCCAGCGCGCTGCGCTGTAAGCTACACTGAAGCGCCAAAGGCATGCGTATTCAAATACAGAGATATGCAAACAGGCAGAATACGGTGCTGCGGTCGACAACGCCTGTATAAGACAACAAGTGTCTGGCGCAGTTGTTAGATCGGTTACTGCTGCTACAATGGCAGATTATCAAGATTTGAGTTGAACGTGATGTTGTAATCGGCGCACGAGCGATGCGGACACAGCATCTCGGAGGTATCGATGAAGTGGGGATTTTCCCGTACGACCATTTCTAGAGTGTACTGTGAATATCAGGAATCCCGTAAAACATCAAATATCCGACATCGCTGCAGCCGGAAAAAAGATCTTGCAAGAACGGGAGCAACGACGACTGAAGAGAATCGTTCAACGTGACGGAAGTGCAACCCTTCCGCAAATTGCTGTAGATTTCAATGATGGGCAATCAACAAGTGTCAGCGTGCGAAACATTCAAAGAAACATCATCGATATGGGCTTTCGGAGCCGAAGGCCCACACTTGTACCCTTGATGACAGCACGACACAAAGCTTTACGCTTCGCCTGGACCCGTCAACACCGACACCGGACTGGAAACACGCTCCCTGGTCGGACAAACCGTGTTTCAAGTTGTATCGAGCGGATGGGCGTGACGGTGAATGGAGACAACCTCAGAATCCATGGACCCTGCATGTCAGCAGGGGACTGTTCAAGCTGATGGAGCTCTGTAATGGTGTGGGGAGTGTAGTGGCGTGGCAAGACAGCCAAGCCACTCTGAGAGGAAGCCGAAAGGCACGCGTTAAAGCTCACGCAGGCTGGCGTGAGGTCTGGAACATTACAAGGAAATGAGAACTTAGAAAAACGGACGCAGTTGCTGTAATACTTAACTTTAATCCATAATTGTAGAACATCTCTCGTTACTGTACAAGCTTCACAATATTAATTATCAATTGCTATGGCGCCTTGCTAGGTCGTAGCAAATGACGTAGCTGAAGGCTATGCTAACTATCGTCTCGGCAAATGAGAGCGTATTTGTCAGAGTAGCTTCGCTAGCAAAGTCGGCTGTACAATTGGGGCGAGTGCTAGTAAGTCTCTCTAGACTTGCCGTGTGATGGCGCTCGGTCTGCAATCACTGACAGTGGCGACACGCGGGTCCGACGTATACTAACGGACCGCGGCCGATTTAAAGGCTACCACCTAGCAAGTGTGGTGTCTGGCGGTGACACCACAGGGAGTATACAGTTGGAGTGATATGGGACTCTGACACGTGACACGTACGTAAGCATCCTGTCTGATCACCTACATCCATTCATATCCATTGTGCATTCCGACGGACTTGGTCAATTACAGCAGGAAAATGCGACACCCCGCACATCCAAATCTGCGACAGAGTGGCTCTAGAAGCACTCTTCTGAGTTTAAACGCTTTCGGTGGCCCCAAACTCCCCAGACATGAACATTAGTGAGCATATGTGGGATGCCTTGCAACATGCTGTTCAAAAGAGATCTCCACCCCCTCGTACTCTTATCGATTTATGGATAGCCCTGCAGGATTCATGGTGTCAATTCCCTCCAAAACTACTTCAGACATTAGTCGAGTCCATACCACGTAGTGTTGTGGCACTTCTGCGTGCTCGCGGGGGCCCTACGCGGTATGACACACGTGTACCAGTTTCTCTGGCTCTTCAGCGTATATCAACAGGTCACAATACAGCATTTGCTCACACCATAGAAATTTACCCGCCGTACAGCCAACGCTGGCGACAGCCTTTCGCCTTTCGCCACAATTTTCAGCCACCTGCTGGGATCCCGGATCTGCGTGCTAACCGCAGGACTGTCAGCATTTCCACGATCACGTGTGTGTGTTAGGTTTATGGCTTTAGGAGAGCCGCCACTGGCGCTGCCTCCGCGACTCGTGACACAGCAAAAGCGCCGCGCCGCACCGGGCGTCCTCGCGGCCGTCCACAGTAAACAAGAGTCGAGGACCGCGGCAGCCGCCTTGCGGCAGCCCGGCGCCTAATCGTCGTCCGTCGTTTATGGCGCTCCCAGACTGGTGTATAGCGGCTGCGGCTGGGACGTTCCCCAGACTAAACATCACAAAACGCGCGCGCGATTAACATGTATGCGCCGCCCCAATCGCGGCCATGATATGCAACCGCATCGTTCTGGGAACGAGGATGTGGTTTTAGCATATGAAACATAGCCAATAAGGTACTAAAAGTACCATAACAAGTTGAGTTCCGTCCCAGTCGTAGCTGCAGTAATCAGGTCTTGGGTTGGGTTGTTTGTGGGAAGAGACCAAACAGCGAGGTCATCGGCCTCATCGGATTAGGGAAGGACGGGGAAGGAAGTCGGCCGTGCCCTTTCAGAGGAACCATCCCGGCATTTGCCTGGAGTGATTTAGGGAAATCACGGAAAACCTAAATCAGGATGGCCGGACGCGGGATTGAACCGTCGTCCTCCCGAATGCGAGTCCAGTGTGCAATCAGGTCTTCTCCTTTTAACTCGAAACTAGCTTTCAGGAGATCTGCCGGCAGCATACGACGCACAAGGGGAGCATCAGACCTGTTAATCGAAGATTTTGATGAGTCTCAGATACATTGTAGTGCAGTGGTCCCCAACCTTTCTTAGAGCATTACCCCTGAGTGCAATCAGACATTAGTTACTACCCCCGCTCCCAACCCTCCCCCCGCCTGCCATCTGTTGCCCCCCCTCCCCCCACATTATTATTAACTTCAGCACATAACTAAACAGTTGAGCCAGGATGGCCGAGCGGTTCTAGGCACTACAGCCTGGAACCGCGCGACCGCTGGTTCGAATCCTGCCTCGGGCATGGATGTGTGTGATGTCCTTAGGTTAGTTAGGTTTAACCAGTTCTAAGTCTCTAGGGGACTGATGAACTCAGAAGTTAAGCGCCATAGTGCTCAGAGCCATTAAACAGTTGAATTAAAGACTTTGCTTGGAACACTTATTTTTAAAATGCTGAAAGATAAATGATATTTAGTTTGTGCGTGTGTGTGTGTGTGTGTGTGTGTGAGTGTGTGTGTGTGTGTGTGTGTGTGTGTGTGTGTGTGCTAGAATAAATGGGGAAGGAATTCGTGCTGCATGGCAAGTGTTACTCACAACTCCTTCTCAGAAAAGAAAGCTAACTATCCACAGTGAAGGTACACCCTTGTTAAAAAACATGTTTCCCTTGCATTATTCCCGTGCATTGCGGCACTTGCTTGACCAGTACACTAATCAAACAAGTTCAGATGTGTGCACAATACTTACTGTTCGTATATCTCTTCATTGCTGCACTCCTTACTTCTGAACTGGCAGAAACTGGATGGTTTCAGGTTGTTAATGCTTTATGTCTAACAATCTTCTAATAATAATGATAATAATAATAATAAAACTGTGTACAGCACTATAGTAGCACTTATGTAGTTATTGATATGTTGTTCTGTCAATTAATTCATTTCTTTCTTTCGAAGCGAGTAATGAAGCAATTTATGGACTAAAGCAGGTACTATCTACAACTTGGAGAAGGCATTTTCTTGAGATATTTAGCATTTGTTACATTTATCACCAGCGATGCACGGGACAAAACATAACATATGTGTGTAGTCGGTGGACTATGTGAGGAGCCTGTAACCTCCAACGCATTAATGCTAGTAATTGAGAAAAAGTAATTATTGGTACCTTACATAGTATTAGAGTCCTACAAAATTGTGATAATAGTACTAATTTACTTTCGTAACTGAAACAGAATCTGATCGTTTAATTTTTATCCCCCATAAAAATTCATTTTACCGCTCAGGGTTTAGTTACCCCTAGGTTGGGATACACTGTTGTAGAGGGACCTGTTCTGAGTCCCTAGCCGGCAGCTTTTCGTGCGACTGCCTGTAGTTTACGAGAAAATCGATGTTGAAATTTTATACGTACCACCTATGCCCGCAACGTTACTCAAAGTTCGTCCAAGCGAGCACTGTCCATCAGCTAAGGTCCATGGTTCCCTTACTGGCAGTACTGGTCCAAATGCAGCGCGTGTAATTTCTTTTTTTTTCAGTTTAATTGTACAGAATATCATTAAGTAGTTCATCTCATGCAAAATTATTCAAAAATAGTCTTCGTTAATGAGTCAGTCATTGCAGCAAACTTCTTCAATTCCGTTTTCCAATTCTTAGGGAATAGATTACAGAACTGTCTTACTCGCTATCGCTTGCGTCGTTTGCTGTGCTAGTTCAAAATTCCTGGATGGTATGTGTTGCAGAAGCAACCGAAAAACAAATTCGAACAGCACTACGCACATTTAATGGAAGCTGTCGTCGTGCAGGCACAACAGATCTTTCAGAAGCGATACCGGGAGACACAGTTCAGTTTTAAATGATTGTTCTTCCTTCGATCAACTTCGATGGGAACCCCTCGTATTTGATCATTTCTGTGAAAGCAGGTTCACTAAATTGATCCATAATTAAAGGAAGTATTTGTATGGAATCTTCCCACGAATCGATTTCTCCGCTAGTCCTTAGCAAGTCAGGAGCATTTTGAAGTTTTCTTAAAAAATTTAACCTGTCTCTAAAAAAAAAAAAAAAAAAAAAAATCACAGCGATCCTGAAGTGGAGTAAATTTTTGTGGGGTAATTATTATGGTGCAGCTGCATGCTTTGCTTCCATCTACTACGACTTTATCGTGCAGTGTCTGATCAGTCCGCCCTTCTCACGAATCAATAACGTACGGAAAATATCAATTATAACAAAACCCATATCGTGCAGATCACAATTACTTGCTTTCCATTTATGAGTCAACTAATCAACTCTTTTCGGAACAGTCCGACCCCATTTCCTGGATGACTCGTGCACAGATAATTAAACTTAAGGAAATATCTTCCTGACGCAGTTGTAGTACATTGTGCAAAGAAGGAATCACGAATATTGTTCAAATCGGTTTTCGCTCCTTGTTCCACAGTGAATCTACTGTATGTCTATTGCTACTGGCAGCCAGTTTCAACAGTATTAATTGTATAACCCAGGTCAAAATTAGGGATGAGTAATTTCGCCCGTATCTGGAATTCTTCCGCAGCTGCTAATATTTCATCCATCGTTGCGATCTCTTTGGAGCTACTTAAATATTTGCAATTTTAACTACAAATCGCAAACGAAATGCACATTGAAAGAAAGTGTGATGTAATGTTTGGTTTGTTAATGAAATGTTTAAGGCAAATAAAACTATTATTCAATAATTCTTTACAAGACATACTATTTAATGATACCATGTACGACGAAATTGAAAAGAAAAAGAAAAAATTACACGAGTAGCTTTTCAACCAATATTACCGGAAAGGTAGTTACGAACATTATTCGCTGCGCTATGCTCTCTTGCTCGATATATGAGTAACTTTAGTGGTACAGGAGGTACGCACAAAATTTAAGGCCGGCCGAAGTGGCCGTGGGGTTCTAGGCGCTGCAGTCTGGAACCGCGAGACCGCTACGGTCGCAGGTTCGAATCCTGCCTCGGGCATGGATGTGTGTGATGTCCTTAGGTTAGTTAGGTTTAACTAGTTCTAAGTTCTAGGGGACTAATGACCTCAGAAGTTGAGTCCCATAGTGCTCAGAGCCATTTGAACCATAAAATTTAAGCACCAATTTTCTCGGAAATTAGGGGCTGTCGCATGAAAAGTTACTAGCCAGGTACTCAGGAAAAGTCCTTCAACAACATATCTAAAAGTCATCAAAATCCGTGATTAACAGGTTTTATAGTTCCCTTGTCAGTGTCTAGCAAGGGACTTATAATGAAACACAAGACACTACCCTGCATAAAGATCATCTACTTATTTGACAATATGTTGAATAATAGTCTGTTTCTACGACAAACGTACGCAGAGTAAATCCTGCAAACTGACAAATGGCCTGTATCATGATTCAGCTCACTCCCCCGCCCTATTCAGTTCTTTATGAGCGACCTGCCAGAAACAGTGTCTCGCACGAGTCTGTACGTTGAGGGCAACTGTCTGCTGACCCAACGGACGGGTGTGTTACAGGAAGCAGAAATAGTGCACTATGTGAGTGTTTCAGGAGGTGGAAACTAGAAACAAAGCTACTGAAGACAGCACCTCCAGCAACATATAAGCAACTACTGTCCGTAGGTAATATTCATAGAAAATTTATTACGACAGAACACCAAATGAAAGTACCTTGGATAGGTCACTTAGCTACTGGATCGGCTGCCCAAGAGGTTCCAGTTGGCTTTTGCAAAAGTTTCCGAAAATTCTGAGAAGAACAACTTTGCCTTTAGTTTATTCCGGCTCTGAAGCAATTGAGTCGTTGGAAAAAATGAACAGTAATTTTTCATTTTTTAATTCTGTATATTTAACAGATTGTTTATAGAATGAGTTTTCACTCTGCGACGGAGTGTCTACTTATATGAAACTTCCTGGCACATTAAAACTCTGTGCTGGACAGACTCGAACCCGCGACCTTTGCCTTTCGCGGGCTCTACTGGTGAGGTAATGGCAGAAGTAAGGCTGTGAGGATGGGTTTTGAGTCGTAATGGGGTAATTTCAGTTCGTAGTGCACTTGCCGGCGACACGAAAGGTCCCGAGTTCGCGTCTCGACCCGGCACACAATTTTAATTTGCCACTAAGTTTCAGTGACAGTCTAACAGCAGCAAATGCTAAATGACTGATACTAACCGACTGAACACAGGAACTAAATCCCACGACAATCATCCATACACACAAGACCCTCATCCTATCTATACACATGTTGAATGGTTCTCCGCTCCTCCAAAGTTTCAGTGCTCCCTCCAAATCCTAAAGCGACATGCACTCCTTGCTTTTCGTATCTGTATACCTTCTACAACCGTATTGTGTAGTTGCTTATACCAACTTCTACATATACGAGGAGCGTCCAAAAAGCAATGCAACACATTTTTTTCTCGGCCAATTTCAGCTGAAAAGATGCAGAATTTATTGTGGGACACTGGAATATACCCGCTTCAGCACCTATAGTTTCATGAAGTTCCGACATATGGCGGCGCTACAGTAGCCTTCCAAATGGCGTCTGTAACAGAGGTGTGTTCCAGAGAGCCGTCACTGAGGTTCTTTTGGCGAAAAAACAGAGAATCGCAGATATTTTTAGGCGCTTGCAGCATCTTTAGGAGACCTGACAGTGAACAAAAGCAGAGTGAGTCGTTGGGTGAGGGGCCTGAGATGGGACGGGTGGTGCTTCGGTAGCGACGGTCTCTTCTCTCAGTGGCACCAGTTTGGTGCGAGGCGTGCTCTGGGCATTGGGAAGTCTGTATGTGTCCAACGGTTTTCTAGGGTCAGAGGTTTTCTTACTGTAGAGCTCACTCAGATCTTCCTGAATTGGTTACCTTACCGTGTGGTAATCCAGTTGCGCAACGTAGTTGATTCATGGGAGCAGAATTATGCCCCGTTGTTGCTAGTTCGCCTAGTGTGGATTTTGTCCCCAAGAAACCCACTTCTCGTCTGAAAATATAGATCAAACTTTTGCACGTGAGCATGACTGTTCCAGCCGTATAAGAGTGTCACTGCCCTGCCTGTATCGTTCCCGGTACGTTTTAAACAGGGGAGGAGCCGAGTTGAGTTGCAAATTTCTGACTGCTTAGGTTTCTTAGTCCATGCAGTACTTCTGGAACTATTTTTCTCTGCTACCATCTTGTTTTGCGATACCCACAGTGCGTGTGTACTATAACACGAATACTCTGCTTTAGCCATCTCGCTGAGCGGTGTAACTGCGGCAGTGATGAGCGTGCAGCGGTGGCCCCGACTTCGACGCGCCTTTAGTCTGTTCCAGCGTCACGGCCACTGTGGTTTGCCTCCTTATTGGAATCTTGGACCATAGAGACTTTACAGTTGTGCTTTTACACATCACGCCGGCCTGCACCATCTTCGACGAAGAATTACATAACTGTCATCTATTAGCAATTAAAAAAAAAAAAAGTTTCAAATGGCTTGGCTCTGAGCACTATGGGACTTAACATTTGAGGTCATCAGTCCCCTAGAACTTAGAATTACTTAAACCTAACTAACATAAGGACATCACACACATCCATGCCCGAGGCAGGATTCGAACCTGCGACCGTAACGGTCGCGCTGTTCCAGACTGAAGCGCCTAGAATCGCTCGGTCACTCCGGCCGGCGGTTATGTCTTTGAAACAAAAAAACAAAAAAGGGTGCACTTAGGCACAACGCCTATGAATACAGTCAACTGTCGTCAAGCGAAGCACGGGGTGCCCGAAGCCAGTGCCTTTACAGCCTCCGACATTAAAAGAAAGGGGGAGGGGACTGCCACATTAAATAAGAATTAAGAGTTTACAAGAGAAGTAGGTTTCCATACTAATTAAAAAAACTTGGCCAAGTTTAAAAACATATTACACTGTTCAAACAAGGGGTACCAACCTGGCAAAAAGAATAACTGGCAGTCCCCTCCCCCTTTCTTTTAATGTCGGAGGCTGTAAAGGCACTGGCTTCGGGCACCCCGTGCTTCGCTTGACGACAGTTGACTGTATTCATAGGCGTTGTGCCTAAGTGCACCCTTTTTTGTTTTTTTGTTTCAAAGACATAACCGCCGGCCGGAGTGACCGAGCGGTTCTAGGCGCTTCAGTCTGGAACAGCGCGACCGCTACGATCGCAGGTTCGAATCCTGCCTCGGGCATGGATGTGTGTGATGTCCTTAGGTTAGTTAGGTTTAAGTAATTCTAAGTTCTAGAGGACTGATAACCTCAGAAGTTAAGTCCCATAGTGCTCATAGCCATTTGAACCATTTGAAAGACATAACCACCATTTGACCGTGCAACAGGTTTTATTCCACATATCTAGAGTTCGGCGTTAGGCCATAATTAAAGTGTTACAACTGCAAAAGATTAAAGCACAATAAAAGTACAAGTATCAGAAAAATTGCAGGGCTAAAAGTTAAATTAATGTATGTGCAGCATGATTTGTTCTCTTACTTACGTATAAAAAAATCATTAGACTGGAGTAGAGCACAAGTCATTATCAAACTTTGTATCTTTAGATATATAAACCAATTTTGTCAAAATTAAATGTGAGTACATTTGTGTAATAGGCTAATTTACTTCACTTGATATGGTTGTGAAGTAAAATCATTAGGAGTAACAGATTATTTCTGGTTGTTTTTTATTTTGTCATGTCATCGCCCTGTTGAGTTATATTTATTGTGTTCTAAAGCATATAATCTGCACTACGTGGCTTAAACCTCGTGCTGAAGGGATTTATCTCCGCCCAACTTTCTGGCAGCGCGTTATTAACTTACGAGAGGTAGAGTCCTTGACACTGATGGCAAAAAAAAGAGGGGGAACCGGAGGAATTAAAAGCCCGCATCGCCAAATATTATATGTGTTTTTTCCACTCACTGAATTCTAAGGTTAGCTACGGCTTCGGAAGTTGTTTCTCGCTGGAGATATAGAGGCAGCGCCTGGTCCCGACGTTTCAAATAATGTAGAGTCAGCCCAGAGGGGCAAATTTGTATCGTTCTTGTCAGAGGTTATGGAAATCTGTAATTGACTTACATGCGCCCGTTACTGTTCTTCCAAGTTGTGCCCTTTGTTAAATTATATGCAGTCTGTGGTTTAAATCTTAATAATATTTAGTCGTAATTTGACATTACAGATTTCCAGTTTTATGAGCTTGTATGTAAAGAGTTATATATTGATAAAGGGCCCTGTTTCGTTTTATAACTTTGCTGGTATCCTAACTGTTATTCCCTTTGTTTTTGCTCGCTGTTTACTGTATTTGTTGCTGCCAGCCTACAACATACAGCCGTGACAGCTGCAACGTTGGAACATGTGGGCACTCTCATTCGAGATGCTCGACAGGACATAATCAAGCAGCTCTCTATTGGTAATGCCGACGCACTCGTCCACCAGTTAGGGTACTCAAAGGTGTGTGCCCACTGGGTTCGCTTCCGCCTAACAAAAGGGCGTTACGAGGCTGATCATGACAACGTTTTGTCGAACATCGTCACAGGCTATGGAACACGGATTCACCACCAATCCCCTGAGTCCCCTCAAGAATCTATCGAAGAAGTGTATTGCAAGACACTTCCTTCATGAATAACCACATTTTCTGAAGATTCTTCCAGTTTCAACCTGGGATCTGCTTTTCCAACTATTGTTGTTATTCCATTTATAGCTGCTCCGAATAGTTAGTCCTAGGCATTTTACGATGGTTATTATTTCCAGTGACTTGTCACCAATAGTGTAGTCGAATAGTGGTGGTTCTCTCCACCTATTTGTTGGCGATACGCTATATTTATTTATACTCGGGATCAACTGTCAGTTCTTGCACCAATCGTCGAACCTCTGCAGGTCTTCTCCTGATGATGTAAGATTAGATTAGATTAGTACTTGTTCCATAGATCATGAATACAACACTTCGTAATGATGTGGAACGTGTCAGGTTAATAAAAGGTGTCTATACAAGATATTACATTAAAATATTACACGACACTTAATATTTTTAATTTTTTTGTGGGGGGTGGGAAAATTACCCACTTACTATATCCAAAAATTTATCTAATGAGTAGAAGGAGTTGCCATTCAGAAATTCTTTTAATTTCCTTTTTAATGCTATATGGCTATCTGTCAGACTTTTGATGCTATTAGGTAAGTGACCAAAGACTTTTGTGGCAGCATAATTTATCCCCTTCTGAGCCAGAATTAGATTTAACCTTGAGTAGTGAAGATCATCCTTTCTCCTACTGTTTTAGCCATGTACACTGCTATTACTTTTCAATTCGTTCGGATTGTTAATAACGAATTTCATAAGTGAATATATATATTGTGAGGCAACAGTGAAGATCTCTAGCTCTTTAAATAAGTGTCTGCAGGATGATCTTGGATGAGCTCCAGAAATTATTCTGATAACACGCTTTTGTGCAATGAACATTCTTTTACTCATCGACCCACAGACGACAGAAACATCCGCAAGTAGCCTTTCGTACTCTCTACCGTTATCCAATACATTACTAGCAAATATTTTATGTAGTAACGGCCCTAATCACACGCTTGGCTGCACCTAAAAAACCTTTACATCTATCGATTTTGTTCCGTTTTGAACGACGTGTTGAGTTCCCTCTGCAAGGAAGTCCTCAGTCCAGTCACAAAACTGGGCAGATATTTGGTACGCTAAAGCTTCTGGTGGCAGTTACTTATTGACTATAGCTGGCCTGCAACCACAGCTTGTAATCGTTTACTTCACGGTGTAACATTCTTGTCATTTACACCTGTAAGTACGATGTTTATAAGAGTACACTGAGTTGTCAAATTGTACAATACCTACCGTTTTGTATTTTCTTGTTTAGACTAAGCTTGAAATTGGTCTTTCACCGAAACTTGTAGCACTGTGCAAAATAAAAGACCGCTGAAGGTTTTAACCGTGAAATTCAGCAATTATTTAGAAGCTGATTTTTCCCACAGATGCAAACACGTACACTCCTTTTCAAAACAACACGTAGTTCACTAGATCGGATTATTAAGGACTAAGATGAGATGCCGTTTACGGAAACGCGTCGAAACCGTAAATGATTTGGTCACGATGAACGGTCACCACGAACATCGGAGTTGTTGTGTTCATTTCCATATATTGAAATTGTACACCCTTGCCATTTCCTCTGTTGGTCATTCTATTGCTGGAGACTCCACATATCTTGTCGGTAGTTGATAACCGACATGAAAACTAGAAGCAATGTAGAGTCGTCCGCTTTCACAGTGTACAGTTGTAAAGTTTGGGTAACGTCATTATCGACCCCACGACACCGTGAGTGTTTCTGTTTTCCACATGTTCAAAATTTACTTAGGAACTAAATAACATTTTATTTTTAGGCTTAATTAGTGTCTCCATTTATTTTCAGGGCTCCTATGGCTTCGGACTCAGGTTCACGTACGTTAGTGCTTGATCCAAATTTTCCGGACTTTATGAGTAAAACGTTAGAAGAAGATGAAAGTAGCGACGCAAATGATTTCGAAGATGAAAATGACCCTTTTTACGACAGTGAACATGAAGCTGTTTCAGAACAAAGCTAGTGACTGTAGTTAATCAGATAATAAAGAAATAAATAAATAAATACAGGGAGAAGGTTTAGTGACATTTAAAGAGTCTGTAAGTGTATCAATGCTATTTGAAGTTCATTTTATCCTATTAATTTTTCGCACCTGATATCTTCATTTTACAACAATCTTGTACTGTTTTATGTCATTTATAATACAATAAACTAGTCTGCATGTCATTTCACTTCACTGTTAGACAGAGTTACATCTTTCCTATAGTGATTTATTTTTAGTTTTTTGTGTTAAAGTGATATATTGTATTATAATATATGCAAAGATGAAATTAATCAATAAATATTTGTGATAAAAGTAAAATAAATTTCTTTTCATGGCAAAAACAAAGTGATATCCTTTTGGACCCTATCATACCGCTTATGACACAAATAAGCCACAACTCCGTTTGACAGTTAATTATCATGTATATAAGGAGAGCAAGATGTAGCCGGCAAGTCTACATACAGCCGAATTATTGAAATTTGAAATTACGTGTACATAAATCGTAGCTCGTTTGGGCGCAGTTTTATCCATTATTAAGTCCAGGCTCACTTTAGAAACATTTTTAGTTTCAGTGCAACAATGTAAATAAAGAAATATAGCAAATTCTGTGATATTGTCGTTATGACTCAGTTCCCATTGTTGAATAGCATTTCACAATTTTGGAACTGCTGGAAGCGGCCTTCACCAATTGACAGAGGCAGGTTGTGCAGTGGTTAATAGACAGACCTCTTATTGAGAAGATGGTTTAAAACCTGATTCAGGTCTTCCGATTTATGTTGCTAAGTTTTCTCTTGTGATTTTAGGAGAATATTGGGTGTGGGTCCTTCAGTAAGACGGTTTCCGATTACTACTTCTTCGTGGTCACCCGACCGAAACTAGTAATGGCTTCGACGTGAACTGGAACAAAGGAACTGAAGACAGCCAAAGATAGCTTGAAACGTCAAAGGATATTAAATCACGTAAAGTAACCTTTATTGCTTCCTTATGCACGACGTAAAATCTAGTCTACGAAACACTGCGCCGGAAATTCCAAAATCAGCTATAAATGTCACCATAGACAATAGTCCGCTGGTGACAAAGTGCTCTGTGTAACCATTGTTGATAACTGGACGAAAAATAACTCGAAAAGTAACTTATCTGCAGAGAGTGTAGAAACCAGTACATGGAAAATATATTTTGGCTACACAGAATATTTTAATGCCATTTTTGAGCAACTTACATTACTCGTAAATGAAGTGAACAGGAACGTTGTACTTAAATGGTCAGATAAGTATTGTTCAAGGCTGCCTTCAAAACTGGCGATTTATTGTCAATAAGAAGGAATGGCGAGCGAGCAGCACATTTTGTGGTCCCCGAAAGCCAGATCCAACAATCTCGGGTCTGTTAGATGAGTCTGTGATGATGTGTGCGGAATGGGAGGGACATATATCATGTTGGAACCACATAGAATGCCTTATACCCACTGTGGCAATATAACTGCTAGCATCTGTAGAAAAATACAGTACATAAAAATTAGTCAATGCTAGGAGACATCATACCTCTTCTAGCTTCAATAATACCCTCACTTATCCAAGGAAAGTTTCTCCACGTACACCATATCCATCTGAAGCCAATAATTGATGACTAGATCCCGTAGGGACCAACCAAATTGCAGGATGTTGACGGTTTCGTTTCATCAGCTGTTCCAAATAGTCCTATTTACTATGGGATTAACATGGGGTGCGTTAGTGGGCCAGTCGACGTAAGATAAGTGGCCGAGTGTTTGTGGGCAGACTCGTAAATCTGGGTTTTGACACCTGGGAAGACGGGAATGTCCGCAGTACATTCACAACGAAGATTTATAAGGACGGGCAATCTCTGATCACTTAGAACAGCGGTCGTCGAACTGCAGCCCAAGGACCGCATGCGGTCCAAATAGAGTATTAGTGCGATCCGTGGGTTTCAGCCGGACTTTGTAATAATGTGAATCCATCATCTAACAGCAGAACCCAAAAACGTTAACTAACGATAAGGGCTTCTTAAGAGCGTAGCTTACCTTCTCACTAAAAAACAAAAATACAACGTTTGCTTCAATCTAATTGACGTTGTTGAATTCGGCCGTGAGCTATGTAAAGTTGGCCTCTTATTTCATTAGGAGAGTGACAAGTAGTGTACCCACTGCGGGGTTAGAGGATGTGAGAGTGGGAATGTTTTGTTGTTTGTCTTCCAGTACTGACAACCTTCGGGCGTGCGCGTCTCGTACCGATCAGTTGCACTGGTAAATTTCAAATGGAAGTAACTTGGATTCGTGAATGCACAGGGGTCGTTGAGGGTGGCAGCAAATTGACACAAAAGACAGTCGACACGAAGTGTTCCGAATGACGACTTTTAACGATTTGTACTTGGGGGCCGGCGGCGAGTTTATGGCGCCTATTGGCGGCTCACAACATACTAATTTATGTAGATTGACAGTTAATAATGAGTGCGTATGCGGCCAGGGGTGCCGCTCCATAATGTCACTATTCGCTCTTGGGAAAAAAAGTTTGACGACCGCTGACTTAGAACCCTGGGTCATGTTCACGGTAGCCTGGCTGACTGGGTCCAAATCATCACAGAACTATCTCTAGTCTGGACGTCATTCTCCACACAGTGCTAGTGAAAGACGTCATTCTAACGTCGGCACACTCGAAGCATTTGAACAGATCCAAATCGCAACTTATCGGACAGCACAATCCACCTCCCGACAACTATTGTCCGGATGCTGTGTTGTTTGGTCCACTAAAGAGGTGCAGCTTTATGAGTATTGCATGCATTCTCGACCACAATATTTGCTCAAAATGTGACAGGGACGGATATGCATTGATAACAGCAGCACGTCGCGTTTGAAACCGATTGTCATCGACGAAGCGTCACACTAGTTTCCAGTACCTGTTGGTGAGAATCGTTTCGTCGGCTGCGGAGGCCGAGCGGTTCTAGGCGCATCAGTCCGGAACCGCACGACTGCTACGGTCGCAGGTTCGAATCCTGCCTCGGGTATGGATGTGTGTGATGTCCTTAGGTTAGTTAGGTTTAAGTAGTTCTAAGTCTAGGGGACTGATGACTTCAGACGTTAAGTCCCATAGTGCTCAGAGCCATTTGAATCATATGAGAATCGTTTCACGATCACTGTTTTTACGCCGTGTTACACGGCTGAGAGTGGTACACCATTCCTGGCAGATACGTTGGGCAGTCCGCGCTGATATATCAACAATTGGGGCAAGTTCATTCGCGGTCTGGTCATGAGTTGAAGCGCTATAGCTCCTTTCTACCGTTCGGCCACTTCTCCTCACCGATCCATCTTAATGCGCTGATTACATACAAGTGACAGGCACGCACACTCACCGCTTCACTGCCATGACTTACGTCACCGATGGAGGGTCACGTGACTGCCTGGTACCAGTTCTACATCCACAGAGCTACAAACCAACCAGTGTCCTCTTTTAAAGATGGGGATCTAGTGTTTTGCCCAACGGGCATTCTTGTGGCTATTTTAAGCACCCTCCATGAAAAATCATGTGGTTCTTGAGGAACTCTCTCCACCCGCGAAGCTGCTGAGCGAGTGAAATGAGTGAAATACTTTTTGATTTTGTACTCGCGCGTCACTCCTTGGCTGGACCACTTAAGCATTCAAGCACAGCACAGTTGTACGACGCCGTGCTGGAAAGTAATGCTTCCGAATTTTTCATTGGAAAACTCTTAAAGCTTTTAGAGTTAAACAAACGTTGATAATATTCTACATCTTTATCCTTCATGCCTACATATTTATTTCTCAACGTAGTCACCCTGGCGACGAACAAATTTCTCACAGCGACAGACCAGTTTGTTGATACTGTCCCTGTAGAATCTTTGATTTGAAATTACAATGAAATCCAGACTATTAACGGGTTACAGGCGTTGATAAATATCAACGGGGACAGTTGAAAATGTGTGCCCTGACAGGCACTCGAACCCGGTATCTCCTGCTTACATGGCAGACGCTCTATCCGACTGAGCCATCGACGACACAAAGAATAGTGTGACTGCAGGGACTTATCTCTAGCACGCTCCCCGTGAGACCCACATTTCCAACTTGCTGTCCATACTCTACATTTTTAGTGCCCCTGCCCACTATACTCATTACTCGCGGCAGTCAATCTACCGATTCACGTAAGAATTTGAGCAATGTGAGCGCATCCACACCGAAGAAGATCATAGGCCGGTAAGCCTTACCTATATGAAGATGATGTCAACGAAGTCAAAGATTATATGAAGATGATATCTGTTCTTTCGGAAATGTCGGAAAGAACAGATACCATCTTCATATAATCCTTGACTTTGTTGACTGAACCAAAACCTCACCTCTGTTTGCACCGATTCGTCACTATCAAACCCAAGTCCTCGAAAATGTTCTTTAAGTTTTGGAAACAGATGAACATCGGATGGAGGCAAGTAGGGACTGTATTGAGGACGATCGATGACAGTGAATCCAAGGCGTCAAATTGTTGCTGGTGCCCAGCGTTACTATGCGATCTGGAATTGTCGTGCTGAAAGAGAGAGTGCTTCACGGGCGGACGAACTCTTTGAAGTCGAAACTCGATTACAACACGCCGTTTGTTAGTCAGCGACAATAGATACGTTACACACCGCCATCTTACACGCTATAATTCGGAGCTCTCCGGCGGCAAAGAGCTGCAAAGGAGCAGAGATGAAGAACAGAGACATAGAAAGTTTTATTTAAAAAGCTTTAACAAGCTTAGAGAGCTTTCACATAAAACTTTCGTGGGCATTGCTTTGCAACACGCCATCGTAGATTCGAAACACCCATGGTCGACCTTTGCCGCATGTGACTAGTTTGTTAGCGACTTCGGTAACACATGGTGGTCCAGATCAACATGACACTAAATTCGAATTTAACCGTGTTACTCCAACGAAGGTTTGGGCGTTCCGATAACCAGTAAAAATGGGAGCACGGCGTATACCTTAAACAACGCCGGCACACTTGCAACAAATCAGCATGACAACTGGGTGCATCCAGAATGCCGGCCGGAGTGGCCGAGCGGTTAAAGGCGCTACAGTCTGGAACCGCACAACCGCTACGGTCGCGGTTCGAATCCTGCCTCGGGCATGGATGTGTGTGATGTCCTTAGGTTAGTTAGGTTTAAGTAGTTCTAAGTTCTAGGGGACTTATGACCACAGAGTTGAGTTCCATAGTGCTCAGAGCCATCTGAACCATTTTTTGAGCATCCAGAATCTCAGTACGGATGTAGTGGCGACCGTGACAGTATCCGCCATAGAGTAGATCTAGTTCTAGCCGCCAGTGGCGATCACAGGCGAGAAACTTTCTTTACACTTCCTCGTGTCCACTAGTGATGCAAGGTCCGTCCCATCTTTCGGCATACAAGGAACAGGATGACTGTTCCCTTCCTTTACTCATGACGTCACATTTCCTCGAATCTGGAGACCAAGAGTGAATCCACACCGGTGACAACTGGAAAGATGCACACGTTTACTCTTTTGCTGTAATTTACACCACAACCAAACACACTGCCTCTGTCGCATGCAAAGTTTTCACTAGAAGCTACCTGCGATACTCGTAGCTTTTCCTCCACAAGAAATATTACAAGTGGCAGCCTAAGGAAAGCTGGAGCCGCACAAAAAGTATTTATTGTGACACTGTTAGTTGTTTCTTTTTACATTTATATTGCTTCTACACTCCGTCATGTTTTCTATGATAAGCGAAGCCTCTCAGTTCATCCGTTTTAACACGTCTTTATTTGATTGTATTGTGTCCCCCCCCCCTTCCCCAACTTTGACCTTCTGAAACAAATTAATTGAGCAGTATACCATACACCTCTAGGATTTAACTCTGAAACAGCACAAAATACCTAGTGTAAAAGAATAGGTTGCACTCATGTGCATCGACAAAATTGACGATGAGTCTTTTCTGGAACTGAAGGAATCGAAACATACTCCACAAACAGCAATTTTTGTGAATGTTAAAGAGCTTCGCAGACTTTTACTTATTTTTATTTAATTTCTTTCGTCTTCAATGTAGGTTGGGTGGTAAGAAGCCTTAACGCGACGCTTTTGACTCGTATCGTGAGTTTACGAGGGGGTATAGTGCCAGCCAGGAAATTGTTTCTGCCGGCCGCTGTGCCCGAGCGGTTCTAGGGCCTTCAGTCTGGAACCGCGCTGCTGCTACGGTCGCAGGTTCGAATCCTGCCTCGGACATGGATGTGTGTGATGTCCTTAGGTTAGTTAGGTTTAAGTAGTTCTAAGTCTAAGGGACTGATGACCTCAGATGTTAAGTCCCATAGTGCTCAGAGCCATTTACACCATTTGAAATTGTTTCTGCACGTCGTAAACTTTTCTACCAAAGAACCTACCAAACTAATCTTTTTCACAAATTTTCATCTTCTGACTGTTTCCAAAAGCTATTGTAATGAATATTGCATTGCTGAAGAACTATATGTTTTAGTCTGTAGTCGCAATTTATTTATTTTGCCAACTGGTTACCGATTGCTGTACACAATACCTTCTTCAGGCCATAACCCCGGTAAGCAGTCGTCACACTAATTTCCCAAGTAGGCATATCAAATGCAAAACAGTATTTGACACACTTACTTGTTAAACCAGTGCCTCGACTGCGAGCCAGGGAATGGTCAGGAGATAGCCAGTCGGCAAAATAAATAAACTGTAACTACAGACTAAAACATATATGAATACTTTTTCAGTTTTGCATTGACAGCTATTTCGCCCACAATATGACGGGGATATGGAATATCGTATTGATGTGTCCTTTAGGTCGAAGACTGGTTCAATGCAACTCTTCATGCCAGTCTACCCTGTGCAAGCCAGTTCAAAACTACTGCAACCTACTCCCATTTGAAATTGCTTACTGTAGTCAGATCTTGGTCTTTTTCTACAATTGTTACCCTCCACACTTCCCTCTATCACCAAATTAATGTCTTGATGCCTCGCGGTTTGTTCTGTCCACTGAGCCCTTCTTTTGGTCAAATCATGAAATAAACTTCCTTTCTCCCCATTTCAGTTCGGTACCTCTTCATTGGATATACGCTCGACCGACCCAATCATCGGCATTCTTTTGTAACGCTACATTTCAAAAATTACTGTTCTGTTCACGTCTGGACAGTTTACCATCGACGTATCGCTTCCGTACACGGCTACACTCCAGACGAACTCCTTCAGAAAAGATTTGCTAACAAATTTAAATTCGATCTTAACATATTTCTCTTTTCAAGAAACACTTTTCTTTCTACACTCCTGGAAATGGAAAAAAGAACACATTGACACCGGTGTGTCAGACCCACCATACTTGCTCCGGACACTGCGAGAGGGCTGTACAAGCAATGATCACACGCACGGCACAGCGGACACACCAGGAACCGCGGTGTTGGCCGTCGAATGGCGCTAGCTGCGCAGCATTTGTGCACCGCCGCCGTCAGTGTCAGCCAGTTTGCCGTGGCATACGGAGCTCCATCGCAGTCTTTAACACTGGTAGCATGCCGCGACAGCGTGGACGTGAACCGTATGTGCAGTTGACGGACTTTGAGCGAGGGCGTATAGTGGGCATGCGGGAGGCCGGGTGGACGTACCGCCGAATTGCTCAACACGTGGGGCGTGAGATCTCCACAGTACATCGATGTTGTCGCCAGTGGTCGGCGGAAGGTGCACGTGCCCGTCGACCTGGGACCGGACCGCAGCGACGCACGGATGCACGCCAAGACCGTAGGTTCCTACGCAGTGCCGTAGGGGACCGCACCGCCACTTCCCAGCAAATTAGGGACACTGTTGCTCCTGGGGTATCGGCGAGGACCATTCGCAACCGTCTCCATGAAGCTGGGCTACGGTCCCGCACACCGTTAGGCCGTCTTCCGCTCACGCCCCAACATCGTGCAGCCCGCCTCCAGTGGTGTCGCGACAGGCGTGAATGGAGGGAAGAATGGAGACGTGTCGTCTTCAGCGATGAGAGTCGCTTCTGCCTTGGTGCCAATGATGGTCGTACGCGTGTTTGGCGCCGTGCAGGTGAGCGCCACAATCAGGACTGCATACGACCGAGGCACACAGGGCCAACACCCGGCATCATGGTGTGGGGAGCGATCTCCTACACTGGCCGTACACCACTGGTGATCGTCGAGGGGACACTGAATAGTGCACGGTACATCCAAACCGTCATCGAACCCATCGTTCTACCATTCCTAGACCGGCAAGGGAACTTGCTGTTCCAACAGGACAATGCACGTCCGCATGTATCCCGTGCCACCCAACGTGCTCTAGAAGGTGTAAGTCAACTACCCTGGCCAGCAAGATCTCCGGATCTGTCCCCCATTGAGCATGTTTGGGACTGGATGAAGCGTCGTCTCACGCGGTCTGCACGTCCAGCACGAACGCTGGTCCAACTGAGGCGCCAGGTGGAAATGGCATGGCAAGCCGTTCCACAGGACTACATCCAGCATCTCTACGATCGTCTCCATGGGAGAATAGCAGCCTGCATTGCTGCGAAAGGTGGATATACACTGTACTAGTGCCGACATTGTGCATGCTCTGTTGCCTGTGTCTATGTGCCTGTGGTTCTGTCAGTGTGATCATGTGATGTATCTGACCCCAGGAATGTGTCAATAAAGTTTCCCCTTCCTGGGACGATGAATTCACGGTGTTCTTATTTCAATTTCCAGGAGTGTATTACCAGTCTGCATTTCATATTCTGTCTACTTCAGCCATCGTCAGTTATTGTGCTGCCCAAATAGCCAAAGTCGTCTATCCTTTTAAGTTTCATTCTCAAATCTAGTTCCCTTAGTATTGCATGATTTCATTAAACAACATTCCATTACCTTTGTTTCACCTTTGCTGATATTCACTTTGAGACACAGCTACAACTTAACTTTTTTACGTAAAACGTGTGGTTGAAAAAAATTAACACGAATTACTTACAGTAGAATGGAGAAACTGGCAGAAGCTGGGCCCGGGGAAGACCAGATTGGGTTCCGGAGGAATGTAGGAACATGCGGGGCAATATGAACCCTACGAATTATCTTGAAAGATAAAATGAAGAAAGGCAAACTTACGTTCATAGTAACTGTAGATTTAGAGTAAGATTTTGACAACGTTGACTGGAGTATACTCTTTAAAATTCTAAAGACAGGTGCGATAAAATACGAGGACTGTAAGACTATTTACAATTTTTACTGAAACCGCATTACACTTACGGGTCGAAGGATGTTAAAGGGAAGCAACACTGGAGAAGCGAGTGTGACAAAGTATTAGGCGATCCTGGCGCTGTTCAGCGTGTAACTTGAGCAAACACCAAAGAGAACCGCAAAGAAATTTGGGAAATGAATTAACGCTCAGGTGGAATGAATAAAAACTCTTAGGTTTGGCGGTGAAATTTCAAATATGCCAGACGCGGCAATGGACATGGAAGATCAGTTGAGCGGCATGGACGATGTCTTGCAAAGAGGTAATAAAATTTATATCAGTTAAAGTAAAAAAAGGAAGGTGGACTGTAATAGAATTAAATCAGGTGACGGGGGATTAGTTTAGAAAATGTGACACTATACGTACTAGGTGAGTTCTGTTATTTGGGCGGCAAAATAACTGATGATGACCGAATTAGAGAGGATATAAAACGCAGACTGGCAATATCAAGAAAAGCCTTCCTGGAAATGAGTTACATGGAGAGCTGCATCAAAACAGTCTTCGAACTAAAGATAGCAGCAACAACAACAAATGCTCGATTTTATAACATAGAGGTCATTAATTCCTGCTTGATCGTGAAGAACAGAAAGCGCGAATTAACGACATGACATAGTCTCTGTTTTTGTTTGATTGTAAACTGTACTATTGAGGATAAAAAAAAACCAAAATTGGCCAAAATTTAATAGCGCTTCACCCTTCATTCCTCTTCACAGTGTGGAGCCGCTCGAAGAGTTGGGGCCACTTCGAATTCAGGTGTGAAAGGAATTTCTGTTACCATAAATTGGTCTATAACGGGAGTTAGAATGATCAAAGTGCGCGTAGAAATCGTGCGTCCATCTCCAAATCTCTCCACATTCTCTTAAACAGTGATGGTAAGGTACATTCGAGTTGGGGCGATAATCTTTGCAGTCCCTTTAGTGCTATGCAGAAAAAGAATTATATATGCCGACCATAAGTTTCTCCAGAAGGCTCTCTCATAAAAGTCTCGTGTCTTACCCACTGGATCTCATCGCTCGGCTTCAACAAGTGGGGACATAATTTTGAACAGGTCTAGGAGAACTGTCATTGACAAGTAATCAAAACATATCGCGCTCGATTCCAGAAAATGTGTAAATTTTGAATAAAAATATCTGCAATAGCGACCGAAGACTCGATACAAGTAGAGCCCCTCGTTCTGCCGACGGGTTTGTCAAAGAGACCGGAAGAGCAGACATGAGTTCGGGCTACGAATCTATAGTGAAAATAATTGCCAAACTCGACATTCATGTCTAAGTACAAACCCCATGTGACGTCCACCCTCAACACTTACCATGTCAAGACGCACTTCCATCTGCAGCTAATTCTCTCAGCATTATTAAAATAAAACAACCAGTATAAATATTCAAGCCAAAAAGAATATAATTGGATTAACATCACCGTGTATGTCCCATAACCAATCACAACGTCAGGCAGTTATTTTTCGCAGCTGTACACTGAAGCCACCGGCTTTGACAATCAAAAAGATATAAAAATAACCTTCCGACGCCTGGTGATGAGCACCAGTGGCTCGAAACGAGTCGTTAACAAACACATGTCAACAAATAACATACAAGCATCGTGACTGGTTCCGGAACATGATTTTAATTCTCATCATGTCACTGTCGTAGTGTAACAATGCTATAATTGAATCAAATAATTAGTTAAGTAATTTAAATACGTAAATTTAAAGCGACAATTATGAAAACGACAGATTGCTACTTACTCTAAAAATAATATTTTGAGATGTATACATACACTACGAAAAGACAGTTACACACTAAGCTTTCGACCAAAGCCTTCTTCAGAAAAGAATGAAGTACAACATACGCACGCGCACACCCACACACACATACACACACACACACACACACACACACACACACACACACACACAAACTCACAAGACCGCCATCTCTCGCGGCTCCGACCAGAATGCACCTGAGACGCATCGAACAGGATGAGGTTTAAAGCGACGTTTTCTCGTTGAAAATGTAATTTTGTTAGGACTTCTTGCAAGTCCGTCGTATATAAAAGACGAAGTCGCCAACAGAAGTTGCAAATTAAATTATAGCCTTAGCCGAAAAATCTTGCCTTCATTTAACAAATTTATCGACGTCTTTTAAATTATTTTAAGAGGAAAACTTCTGTGTGTTCCTGAAGCTGATAAAGTTTTATCTGCAAATAGTAGTCAGACAGCTACATTTTTATTGCTTTTATTTATAAGACTTTCTTTGCGACTAGTTTCGTTATCGCATCGCCATTCCACCCTTTCCTGAATAGAAATAATATATAGAGAGTGAATCTCAGCACAAAGATACAAACATTGGTAAATTACCAGAATAAGATTTTCACTCTGCAGCGGAGTGTGCGCTGAAATGAAACTTCCTGGCAGATTAAAACTGTGTGCCCGACCGAGACTCGAATCTGCCAGGAAGTTTCATTGGTAAATTGCATTATAAAAAAAAACTATGTTGCCATCAACTTATGTAACACACAGTGAGACATTAATTCCTACAGATCGTAAAATGTAGTTAGGTTGCAGATACCTATTTACTTTATTAAGCAAATAGCTAGACTGTTTTATTCCTATGACTAACTATTTGCTTAGCAGACTGCACATTAATACGCATTGTAAACTACATTTTATGCGTTGTAAGTATTGGTGTTCTATTGTATGTTTCATAAATTAATGGCAGAATAATATTGCTATAATTCAATTTACCAACATTCGTATCTTTATGCTGAGACTTACTGGTTGTAAGTTATTTTTAAGGAACAGTGCTCGAGAACTTTTCTGTGACCTCGAAAGAAGTCGCTATGACAGAATGAAATTAAAAAATAATACAGTGTAATAGTGGAAATACTATTTCGAGGAAAAGATACAAATTTACGGCTATGTTGCTAAGTTTGAAGATCTAAATATACAGTTCCCAAAAAGACAGGCACGCCAAACAAAGGCAGCTGAATAGACAAAAGCTGGCCATGTGCGAGCACGACTCACGTACTGAGGCTGGCTGGCTCTGAGCACTATGGGACTTAACATCTGAGGTCATCAGTCCCCTAGAACTTAGAACTACTTAAACCTAACTAACCTAAGGACGTCACACAACACCCAGCCATCACGACGTACTGAGGGGGTCTGTGCAAACTTAATTACGTATATAGACAGGTCATCCACTTCGGTAATCAAGAATCTCGAGCATTTTTGCCTGTTATTAATACCAGAAAGATATCGGTCCCTGGGATTACAAGATTTTCAAGAGAGTTTTAATTTCAGTAACATAAATGTAACAAAGTTATGCAGGCGGCAGGCGACACTATTACGAAAGTCAGTAGTTCTCCATTGAGGCTGACTGGGTCGCAATGTTAAAAGTCAAACATCAGGCAAAGAATGACTGTATTGCTTATATGATGCGTCTTGGAATTTATCCATCATCATATATCCAGGAGCGATTACAGCACCTAGATACGGCGTCTGCCCGACCAACAGGCATTACATGCAATGTTCAAAAATGGTAGTGCATTGAGAATGGCTAGTTTCTAGCTGAAATCTAGATCTGCCAATAAAATTTCAAAAGGACCACTGATAGCTGAAATCTATTATTTACAAGTCAATATAACAGTCGCTGCGTGCAATAGCCTTCTGTAATCGATCCTGGATATCGGATGAAGCATAAATTCTGAAACGCATCCTATAAGCAAAAACGTCATTCCTTGCCTGATGTTTGCCTTTTAACATTGCGACCCAGTCAGCCTCGATGGAGAATTACTGACTTTTGTAACAGTGTCGCCTGCCGCCTGCATGACTTTGTCACATTTACGTTATTGAAATTAAATCTCTCTCTCTAAAATCTTTGAATCCCTGGGAGCAATATCCTGCCAGTATCAATAACAAAAAAATGGCTCTGAGCACTATGGGACTTAACATCTGTGGTCATCAGTCCCCTAGAACTTAGAACTACGTAAACCCAACTAACCTAAGGACATCACACACATCCCTGCCCGAGGCAGGATTCGAACCTGCGACCGTAGCGGTCACGCGGTTCCAGACTGAAGCGCTTAGAACCGCACGGCCACACCGGCCGGCTATCAATAACAGAGGGGGCTTCCTGAAGACTGGTGCGCAAGCAGAGTACGGTTCAGAGGCCTCTTCCTCGTAACACGGGGGTTTCTGCGCGCCGGCCGCTTCCTCGGTCGTTTGTCAACCGCAGCAGTGACCGTGTTTTGGACCAATGAGGTGTCGTGGAAGTGGCTGCCCGCATGCCCCCCCCCCCCCCTCCCACGCAGGCCCCGCCGCGCATCCGCATAAAAGCGGCGGCGGCGAGCCGTCTGCTGTCTGCACTCGCCCCGTGCTCCTCCTCCTCCTCCACCATGGCCGCCTCACAGAGCCGACTACCAGCAGCCGTGGCGCTGCTACTGCTGATGGCGGCGGCCACGCCGGCGCACGCCAGGAGGTTCGGCCGCTGCGAGCTGGCCAGGGAGCTGCGCTACCGCCACGGCCTGCCCTGGGACCAGCTCGCCACCTGGGTCTGCATCGCCAACTACGAGTCCAACTTCGACACCGCGGCTGTCGGCCGCCTCAACGGCGACGGCAGCCTCGACCACGGCATCTTCCAGATCTCCGACAAGTACTGGTGAGTCCGGCCTCAGTAATCTACAGATACAGAAGGCACACCTCTTCTTCGTCTTCTTTTTCGCTCCCCTTTTTAAGCTATTTTCTGCCTGTTACAGTTCCCATCTTCTCCTCCACTTCCAGGGCCTCGGTTTCTTTTCTTTCGTATTTATTTATTTTTGCTCGTGACCTTTCAGGATCCAGTCACTGTAGATATTCTCCATTTTTTCTTACCGGCTAGAGTTTCAGAATTTTTCAAGAAAACCACGTCTGAAGGTCACTTTGCCGGCCGGAGTGGCCGTGCGGTTCTAGGCGCTACAGTCTGGAGCCGAGTGACCGCTACGGTCGCAGGTTCGAATCCTGCCTCGGGCATGGATGTGTGTGGTGTCCTTACGTTAGTCAGGTTTAATTAGTTCTTAGTTCTAGGCGACTGATGACCTCAGAAGTTAAGTCGCATAGTGCTCAGAGCCATTTGAACCATTTTTGAAGGTCACTTTTGTACGTTTTTCTTGAATAATTCGAAAACTATGGCCTGTAGCGAAAACGCGTCTCACTACAAAATTTAACTAGATTAAATTTCCTACAAAAAGGTTCTGTTTATTTTTTTGTGTAAAACTAATAGTTTGCGCTTATAGAGCGAGAGAATAGGAAAATCTTGCGTGTGGTGTTTGAAGGTGTTGCAGGTTGCATAAAACCCAGTGGTAGGGGCAGCTCAATTAGCCTGTTGGCTCTGAGCACTATGGGACTTAACTGCTGAGGTCATCGGTCCCCTAGAACTTAGAACTACTTAAACCTAACTAACCCAAGGAC
Organism: Schistocerca americana; assembly: GCF_021461395.2. NCBI lineage: Eukaryota > Metazoa > Arthropoda > Insecta > Orthoptera > Acrididae > Schistocerca > Schistocerca americana. Next base: position 768,086,357 of record NC_060122.1, on the reverse strand, counting down.
ATCACACACATCCATGCCTGAGGCAGGATTCGAACCTGCGACCGTAGCGGTCGCGCGGTTCCAGACTGTAGCGCATAGAACCGCTCGGCCACTCCGGCCGGCTCTTGCGTCTGGTGTTTGAAGGTGTTGCATGTTGCATAAAAACCAGTGATAGGGGCAGCTCAATCGGCTTGTGTTAAGTTCATTTCCGATATATTCTGTCTGTTATTTTTCATTCCTTATACTCCTTATACTATTTACAAATCCCATCTCCATACCCCAGATAGGCATTTCTTGCATCTCTTATTTTCTTCTGACTTACGTTGCATATATTTAGTTCATTTCCGGTAGCAACATTTCTGACTCCAGTCTGTACCTTTACATCCGTTGACACTTCTTAGTAACTCGTGCATGTATCTTCCAAATACATTTCTTGTTGTTTGCCGCCGGTAATTCCTTACACGTAACAGTGTCGGTTGAGCAAAAGTCTTATACTAATACAATTTTAATATGGAGACGCATTCACTCATTCGACATCTTGCCGGGATAGACATATTCCACAGAAGCTGTTCCAATAATAATTAACATTATTTTTCTTTTTAAGTGTAGTGTGAATGTGAAGATTTTGCCGCAGACGTGTTTTGTTTTTATTCATGATGCACCCTCAGTCCTCACGTGGGTAAACAGTGCGAATTAGAACTATGCGTGCATTTCAGCTAGGCCAGTTTTACAGACGGTCTGCGGGAAGCTCAGAAAGCTAGCATAGCTTATTCAGCACAGACACCTTACTAGGCGCCCAGCTTTTCCTCACAGCTGCATTCCGTAATTGTGATTCGTAAAAGTCGGCGTCAACCAGAAGATTTCAGATCGCTAATCTTTTGTAGTGCCAACCACTGTCAACATTGTAAATCTGTCAAGATCAGTACCGCGCGCAACACTAGGGCCCTTTATAACGAATGCCGTCTGAATTGTCTCAAAGTTTGTGATTTCGGTCCCATCATGGGAACAACCTATGACTTCTCCGAGGAGGGACACATTACAACAGAAAGTGAAACAATGAAAATAATTAATTATATCGCGTAATATTGTTTTTGGAAAACTATACAGTTTGTAGCGACAAGTATGATTATTGAAAATAAACACTTCAACAACGCACTTCCACGAAACGTGTGTTTGTTGTTTCCGTGTCGCGCGTCCACTCACCCTGATGATCGGTACAAAACACACAGTACAATTGTTGTACGACACCGTGCTGAGAAGTAATGCCACCGAATTTTTATATGAAAACTCTTAAAGCTTTTTAAATATAACAAACATTACTAACATTGTACATCTTTATTCTTCATTTCCGCGTATTTTTAACCCTTTGTCGCTAGAGGGCTAAAATTGTAATGTGTAACATACTGGTGTGTGACCTAACTACGTTGGTGCGTGGGAAATAGCGAGCTGTAATCTAGTTTCGAATGAGCACCCTCTCCTTCATCATGATAATGCCAGACCGCACACGAACGCTGCGACATTTGCAGCAGTCCGATGCCTTGCGTTCACTGTCATCTATCATCGCTGCCATTAGCCACCTCCGATTTTCGTGTATTTCCAAAACTTAACGAAATCCTTCGAGCACTTAACACATAGTGATGAAGCGGCGCAAACAGAAGTGAAATTATGGCTTCGTCAACCCAGTTCAAACATTCTACAGTGATAGTATCAAGGAACGGGTCTCTCACTGAGAGAAATGTGTTCGTCATCAGGGTGACTTTGTTGAAAAATGACATGAAAAATAAATACGTATAATTTTAATAACATTTGTTTTATTTAAAAAGCTTTAAGGGTTTTCCTATAAAAAATTCGGAGGCATTACTTTTCAGCACGCCCTCGAACCAACATGGCATAAGCCTCCCTACACACACACACACACACACACACACACACACACACACACACACACACACACTCTCTCTCTCTCTCTCTCTCTCTCTCTCACACACACACACACACACACACACGAGCGCGCGCGCAACGTTCCTCTTTTCCTGTTGAGAACTTACTTTCTCTGCTGTCTGCAAGGCTGCTCCAGGCCATCAGGAAAGATTAAGCTCCTTAACAAACACCTATGAAATCGGCAGCGATCTATGGAGGTAGCTAACGCTTCAGTATTTCGTACAGTCCAAATTGTAGCTGAAGTAGCCTTTATATTATTTGTCATGACATAACTGTGGACGAGCAGTTAGTTTTGGTTCAAATGGCTCTAAGCAATATGGGACTTAAAATCTGAGGTCATCAGTCCCCTAGACTGAGAACTACTTAAACCTAATTAACCTAAGGACATCACACACATCCATGCCCGAGGCAGGATTCGAACCTGCGACCGTAGCAGCCGCGAGGTTCCGGACTGAAGCGCACAGAACCGGTCGACCACAGCGACCGGCCAGTTTGTTTCGTAAATTTGTTAATTTGTGGCAATATTCTATGGGACCAAACTGCTGAGGTCATTGGTCCCTTGGCTTACACACTAATTAAACTAACTTACTCTAAGGACAACACACACACCCATGCCCGAGGGTGGACTTGGCCCTCTGACGGGGGGGAGTGGCGCGAACCGTAACAAGGCGCCTCAGACCGCGCGGCTAGCAGTTTGTTATAACTGTGTTCTTTCACTTAGCCGAAAACGTCATGTAAGTGGTCTGACACAAAAGATAGTGCTTTATGCTGCAATGTTGCGTTCTTACAAAATATTTCCCATTTATGTTCGTCGCCATCAGTCGCCAGTGTCTACAGTATATAGTTGAAAAATTTCTGTAATGCGGATCTTACCGAAACTGTACAGGGTCTACGTCGTTTGCAGTATTAGAAAGAGTATGTCGAAAACTATTCGTCCGCTGCCGCTAAGTAGATCGATTTAGGTTAAACTTTTCATTCCGTAATGGCACAACCTAGAGTCTAGAATCAGTCGCGGATTAATGTATGCGTGAAGTACATCCTTTGTGATGCGAGCTGCTAAGTTTCTCATTTGTCAGATCTCGTATACTTCGTGTTGATCATTCGTGGCAGGTTATCACTGCAAGCCCGACGGGAAAACAAATCCAGACCCTCGTCTATTGCTGGCAGTGGTCTCCCTATTGAGCAAAACTCGTAGAGCGATTCGTGGTTTCCCTGTGCGTGTCGAACAACAGGAATTTTGCACGGACGACTCTAGGAAAACACTACAACCTGTACAACCGTCAGAGCTCTCCCACGACGACCCCACTTTCCTATTTCACGCATTATGGCGGAGAAATGGTTAATTTCTTAAATCGATGTGAAAGGTCAAAGTCATTTGTCTCACACAATACTCTCTGAATTAGGTTCGTATCTAATAATACTGCGTAACTCAGTCCCAGGAGTCGTTACGTTCTCCACTATTTGTGCAAGTGTTCATATACAAAACAATGCGCACAGTATAAATGCGTGTTACGTCTGGCTCGGCAGCTGACGATCTGCAAGTTCAGGCAAGTTTCGTCAGAAGTACAGTTACGTATTTGTTGTGGAAACAGAGGTTGCACAGTTACTAGTTTCGGAGTCATAGCCCCATTATCAAGGAACCCTGCATAAAAATAAAACATACAGAGTGAGTCACAAACGAAACAAATTTTGATAAATTAGATTACAATAGCATTATACTGCCACTAATTTATGTAAAAGATAATCGAAGTTTAATCCCTACAAAGCACAAAATTTAGTTTAGGTGACAAGTAGCTACGTAGTCTGCCAGCAAACAGATGTAGTTCGTAATAGGAATGCATGATACACTTGATGTTATTGAAAAGGCAAAGAAGGACTAATAATTATACACCAAACAATTTAAATAAATATGTAATTAACGTTTGATTTACAGAACAGAATTTATCTCATGGACGTATATATGATGCTGTAAAAATCAGATAATGCTTCTTACATCCACATTTCACATCAATTTAGGATAAAATAATGTAAAGTAGAATGGCCAACTCATTACAGGTTCTGACGAATAAAGTACCAAGAATGAAATTTCTATGCGGAACCACAATGGCAAAAGTTGAAGTACATGCAAAAGTCATCGAAACTATGTTAGTCATTGAATCATGCAGAATGAAGGAAAATAATAGTTCAAATTCGCGTAGATATAGTTTCCAGACGCGAATAAATGGCGCAAAGCCGCTCGGCAAAAGCAAATAATCGTGTGTAACGCCTACGTGAGGGTGTCAGTAAAATAACCATTATCTGTGATGTATATCTAATTGTATCATTAAGAAAATTAAACGCAGTAGACGAAAAACAGCAGTCGTTGTTTATCGGCTGTGCACAAACCTCATCCAAATGGTTCAAATGGCTCTGAACACTATGGGACTGAGGTCATCAGTCCCCTAGACTTAGAACTACTTAAACCTAACTAACCTAAGGACATCACACACATCCATGCCCGAGGCGAGGTATTATCGACAAGTTCTAGCTATTTTACTCTGTTTCGTTGTACACATTCCTCAACTAAATAAATTTACAAATTCAACTCTGATAACTTCATTCCGTATCTAAACCCTCAAACAGAAATCTTTCGCGCAACTCATAAATTTCATTTCTGTGCCCAGTATAGGCGTTTCGCCTTGTTTTCGTAATGTTTTCGACTCTAGGCCGTATGGAAAACCAGGTTTAGCCATCACTTTATCAAATTTTATTTTTGTTTCTTCCGCACTTCGTTGCCTATTGTTTTGTCTATTGTACCACACATCATCTGATGCATATTTAATGTCCTTTTTTCAAGTTGAAATGAAATGAAACGTCGTGTGGCTGGGGCCTCCCGTCGGGTAGACCGGTCGCCTGGTGCAAGTCTTTTGAGTTGACGCCACCTCGGCGACTTGCGAGTCGCTGGTAGCTAAGAAGTTATAATACGAAACGTGTTCAAAACGTGAGCTTTTAGGACTATTTCGGAAAGAGCAGTATCTTGTCTTTCAAAACCCCTAATCTTAGTCTTTCTATGAGAAATATCAAAATTTTAAGAGTTAGATCTTTGGTCTGGGCAATATTTTGCCATTTGCAGAGCCTCCTCACTCTTGTAAAACTGTTACGTCGTTAACGAACATTGCTGGCTGTGTCCACTTATCTGATCCAGTTTTAATGCTTCAGTTGACGTTAGTTTTCCTCTGTCTAAGAATGTTGTCAATATAGGTAGTATAAGCTGTGGGCGATATACAAGGCCCTTGACTCATTGCTCTATTAATTATTATAGCTTCAGTCTTTATTATGAAGTTTGTTTCTTCACCTAGGCTTTCGTAACTTGTATTAAGTGCTTGGTGTTCCCTTGCCTTTGCAAAATAGTTTATAAAATATGGCGACTGACCCGGTCGAAAGCTTTAGGTGATATAAACCCTACAGAAAACGGCCGGTAAGGAGGTCTAAGATAGCAGCCTCACTGCCACCTTACTACCTTGCAATATATTGGTAACATTTACCTGGGACTTTTCGTTCCTCAGAATTCTGAACGCAGTTTTACATTCCGTACAGAAAAGCGAAGTTATAAATACGAGTAAAAATTTATAAATAGGGAAATGTTACCAATCGGATTTAAAAGTGATTTTAGGAGTATGCCAAGAGAGTAGAATGTATATTAGTAATGTAATAGACAACGTTGAAGGTTCCGTGAGGCTGTTCGCCGACAATGCTGATATTTGCCTAGAGCAGGGGAACATTTTGACAATCCTGGTACTTTTATGCAATACCTAGTCTATTTTGAACGTTAATGAAATTTTCAAAAAAGGAGAGAAACTTGTTTTAGTCAGTGATTACTTCAATTTAAAATCATGACCAACAACATGGAAATCATAGTAAAATTTTTAAAAAATAATTAGCATATTCAAAACGTCGAAACTGAAGAAAGAAACACAATGTTATTTTCAGTTTTTCGTGGAGCACTTATTCACTTTCGGCGGAACACCTATGTTCCGCGGAACACAGTTTGGGAAACCCTGTTCCAGAGGAAGAATCAAACGCCTTAAGACTATAGCAAAATGTCAGGAAGACCTGCAGAAGATCGATGATTGTGCAGGGACTGGCAGTTGACCCTGAACGTAAATAAATGTCACGTATCGCGTAAAAAATAGGCGAATAGATCCACTTATGTTCGATTACACTACTGGCGATAAACGGAGAGACCCATAGTGGAATAACCTCATAAGGCTAACGATGGGAAAAACAGATCCCAGGCTGAGATTCATTAGGAGAGTCTTAATGAATGTTATTCATTCACGAAACGAGTGGTTGAGAAAACGCTTGTTGGACCGATTCTTTTGTTCATCAGTCCGAGAATCTTCATAAGTAGGATTAATAGAAACGAGAGAGACGATAAAATTTAGACTGGCGAATTTCGTAACAGGATCATATACTGGAGCCAGAGCATTACGGAGAGGTTCAACAGACTCCAATGACGGACGCTAGAAGCGAGACTTTGTGCATCACTGGGAGATTTACTGTTGAATTTCAGAGAGTGTAGTGTACCAGAAGATTTGGGCAACATATTACCTCCTCCTGCATAAGTCTCGCAGAACAATCATACTCAGCTTGCGTTTATCGCGGATCTCTGCCCAGCGCAAAGTTCCAAGCGACTGGGAAAAACCATGGGTGACTTTTGTATATAAGAAGGGTAAAAGAATGGAACCCCAAAATTACAGACCGATATCATTAACACAGGTTTTCTGCAGAACTATTGAATATATTCTTAGTTCTGTCCACGAATAAGCACGATTTTAGAAAGCATCGCTCGCGCGGAACTAAGCTTTCCATTTTCCCACATGATATACTACCAACTATCAATGAAGGGCAACGGGCAGATTCAATATTTCTAAATTTCCGAAAATCTTTTGACACGATGCCCCATTGCGGACTGTTGACGAAGGTACGAGCATACGGAATAGGTTCCCAGATATGTGAGTGGATTGAAGACTTCTTGAGCAAAAGAACGAAGTCGGCGAGTGTTCATCAGAGACAAGGGTCTCGTCAGGAGTGCCCCACGGATGTGTGCTAGGACTGCTGTTACTCACCATAAGTATAAATGGACCTGGCGGACAGGGTGAGCACCAATCTGCGGCTGTTTGTTGGTAATCCTGTGGCGTACGGGAAGATGTTATCGATGACTGTAGGAGGATACAAGATGACTTAGACCAAATTTCTGGTTGGTATGATGAACGGCAGCTAGCTCTGAATGTAGAAAAATATAAGTCAATGTAGAAGAGCAGGAAAAATAAACGCGTAATGTTCGGATACAGCATTGGCACTGTGCTGCTTCAGACAGCCACGCCCATTACATGTCTAGGCGTTACACTGCAAAGCGATATGAAATGGAACGGGAGTGTAAGGATTGTTGTGGGGAAGGCGAATGGTCAACTTCGGCTTATTGGGAGAACTTCAGGAAAATGTAGTTCGTGTGTAAAGCAGAGCGCGTATACACTGAAGAGCCAAAGAAACAGGTACATGTCTCTAATATCGTGTACGGGCCGCGCGAGCACTCAGAAGTGCCACAACACGACGTGACATGGACTCGACTAATGTCTGAAGTAGTGCTGGAGGGAACTGACACCATGAATCCTGCAGGACTGTCCATAAATTCGTCAGAGTACGAGGGGTTGGAGATCTCTTCTGAACACCACGTTGCAAGGCATGCCAGATACGATCATCTCTGGGGAGTTTGATGGCCAGCGTAAGTGTTTGAACTGAGCCACTCTGTAGAATTCTGGACGTGTAGGGTGCAGCATTGTCCTGCTGGAATTGTCCAAGGCCGTTGGGATGCACAATGGACATGAATGGACGCAGGTGATCAGACAGGATGCTTACGTACGTGTCACCCGTCAGAATCGTATCTAGACGTATCAGCGGTCCCATATCATACCAGCTGCACACGCCCCTCACCATTACAGAGCATCCACCAGCCGTGACAGTCCCCTGATGACATGCAGGGTCCATGGATTCATGAGGATGTCTCCACATCCGTACACGTCCATCCACTCGATACAATATGAAACGAGACTCGTCCGATCAGGCAATATATTTCCAGACATCAATAATCCAATGTCGGTGTTTACGGGCCCAGGCGAGGCGTAAAGCTTTGTGTCGTGCAGTAATCAAGGATAAACGAGTGGGCCTTTGGCTCCGAAAGCTCATATCGATGGTGTTTCGTTGAATAGTTCGCACGCTGACACTTGTTGATGGCCCAGCGCTGAAATCTGCGGCAATTTGCGGAAGGGTTGCACTTCTGTAACGTTGAACGATTCCCTTCAGTCGTCGTTGGTCCCGTTCTTCCAGCATCTTTTTTCGGCCGCAGTGCTGTCGGAGATTTCATGTTTTACCGGATTCCTGATATTCACGGTACACTCGCGAAATTGTCATACAGAAAAATCCCCACTTCGTCGCTACCTCGGAGATGCTGTGTCCCGTCGCTCGTGCACCGACTATAACACCACGTTCAGTCTCACTTAAACCTTGATAACCCGCCAGTGTAGTAGCAGTAACCGATCTAACAGGTGCGCCAGACACTTGTCTTATACACTACTGGCCATTAAAATTGCTACACCAAGAAGAAATGCGGATGATAAACTGGTATTCATGGACAAATATACTAGAACTGACATGTGATTACATTTTCACGCAATTTGGGTGCATAGATCCTGATAAATCAGTACCCAGAACAACCACCTCTGGCCGTAATAACAGCCTTGATACGCCTGGGCATTGAGTCAAACAGAGCTTGGATGGCGTTTACAGGTACAGCTGCCCATGCAGCTTCAACACGTTACCACAGTTCATCAAGAGTAGTGACTGGCGTATTGTGACGAGGCAGTTGCTCGGCCACCATTGACCAGACGTTTTCAATTGGTGAGATATCTGGAGAATGTGCTGGCCAGGGCAGCAGTCGAACATTTTCTGTATCCAGTAAGGCCCGTACAGGACCTGCAACATGCGGTCGTGCATTATCCTGCTGAAATGTAGGGTTTTGCAGGGATCGAATGAAGGGTAGAGCCACGGGTCGTAACACATCTGAAATGTAACGTCCACTGTTCAAAGTGCCGTCAGTTCGAACAAGAGGTGACGGAGATATGTAACCAATGGCACCCCATACCATCACGCCGGGTGATACGCCAGTATGGCGATGACGAATACACGCTTCCAATGTGCGTTCACCGCGATGTCGCCAAACACGGATGCGACCATCATGATGCTGTAAACAGAACCTGGATTCATTCGAAAAGATGACGTTTCGCCATTCGTGCACCCAGGTTCGTCGTTGAGTACACCATCGCAGGAGCTCCTGTCTGTGATACAGCGTCAAGTGTAACCCCAGCCATGGTCTTCGAGCTGATAGTCTATGCTGCTGCAAACGTCGTCGAACTGTTCGTGCAGATGATTGTTGTCTTGCAAACGTCCCCATCTGTTGACTCAGGGATCGAGACGTGGCTCCACGATCCGTTACAACCATGCGGATAAGGTGCCTTTCATCTTGACTGCTAGGCCGTTGGGATCCAGCACGGCGTTCCATATTACCCTCTTGAACCCACCGATTCCATATTCTGCTAACAGTAATTGGATCTCGACCAACGCGAGCAGCAATGTCGCGATACGATAAATCGCAATCGCGGTAGACTACAATCCGAAATTTATCAAAGTCGGAAACGTGATGGTACGCATTTCTCCTCCTCGCGCGAGGCATCACAATAACGTTTCTCCAGGCAACGCCGGTCAACTGCTGTTTGTGTATGAAAAATCGGTTGGAAACTTCCCTCATGTCAGCACGTTGTAGGTGTCGCCACCGGCGCCAACCTTGTGTGAATGCTCTGAAAAGCTAATCATTTGCATATCACAGCATCTTCTTCCTGTTGGTTAAATTTTGCGTCTGTAGCACGTCATTTTCGTGGTGTAGCAATTTTAATGGCCAGTAGTGTATATGTGTTGCCGACCGCAGCGTCGTATTCTGCCTGTTTACATATCTCTGTATTAGAATACGCATGCCTGTACCAGATTGTTTGGCAGTTCGGTGTAAGATGCTATGCGGGCTGCTAGATTAGTGACCAGTAGGTTCGAACAACGCGCAAGTGTTGCGGAGATGCTTCGGGAACTCAAATGGGGAGCCCCTGGAGGGAAGGCGACCTCGTTTTGAGGAACACTGTTGAGAAAATTCAGATGACAGACATTTGAAGTGCGGCGTGGTCGGTGTGCGCAGGTGTTCGCCGCCGGGCCACGGCTGGGCGTGCGGCATCTCCTGTGACCGGCTGCAGGACGACGACATTTCGGATGACGTGACGTGCGCGCGCCGCATCCACGCCGAGCACCAGCGGCTCTCCGGCGACGGGTTCAACGCGTGGACCGTCTACCGCCAGCACTGCAGCGGCGGCCGCGCCGGGCACTTCCTCAACGGCTGCTTCTGAGCGGCACAGCGTCAGCGCATGGCGGGCAACGACGGGTCTCCTAACCAGGTGGTCTCGAGTTTGCAGCAGAAGCACTTTTTCCAGAGAACAACTGTGGTTCTTCATTTGCATAAACATTCATCGTTAAATACATAAATATTCTCTTGATTCTTATATTCATACACGAAAAACATGTTATTTTGGTGTAGCAACATAAAACACACCGTCACAGTCATATAGTGGCAGCAAAATAACGTAACAGCACTGAGATGTCATTCACTGTGTCATCCACGATACTGAAGTGCAATTTTTAGTAGCATAGACTAAATTTTTTATGTCATTCATCATGTGTATATGCTTCGCTCCATACTGCTTATGAGTTGTATAATTTTCTTTTCACGTCATTTGCGGCTTGTATATGATCAAATAAATAGCTACTGTCTTGTATGCCAAACCTGAGTTAATACAAACTTCGACACAATTTTTACCTTTTGTATTGTATGTGTTTGTACGTTAACCGGGAGCCTAGAAACGACGGAGAGGCTCCGTCCCCGCCGCAGCAGCAGTGGTCCACAACTACACGACGACTACCGCAGTCCACTTCTCCCCTCCACCGCCCCTCACCGAATCCAGGGTTATTGTGCGGTTCGCCCCCCCCCCCCTCCCCCACCCAGGGAACGTCTCACACCAGACAAGTGTAACCCCTATGTTTGCGTGGCAGAGTAATGGTGGTGTACGCGTACGTGGAGAACTTGTTTGCGCAGCAATCGCCGACATAGTGTAGCTGAGGCGGAATAAGGGGAACCAGCCCGAATTCGCCGTGGCAGATGGAAAACCGCCTAAAAACCATCTACAGACTGGCCGGGTCGCCGGACCTCGACACAAGTCCGCCGGGCGGATTCGTGCCGGAGACCAGGCGCTCCTTCCCACTCCGGAAAGCCGTGCGTTAGACCACACGACCAACCGGGCGGGCCATTTTTACCTTACTTGAAGGACCTTTTATTTTGCTAAGGAGAAGCAAGGACTTCATGTAAACAAGATCCGTTCTAAAAATTCTCTTTAAAATGATGTGAACTGAGAAACTGCAACACCCAAGCAAGAAAAGTAATTTCGCGAAGAAGTTCGCGAAACAAAATTGAAGAAAGGAGAAAAGTATTGTGTTTTGCAACAGATGACTGCTCTGACTTGAGGTGAAACTGGTATGCGACGATCTACAAACCTACAGTAGTGTAATACAAGTACTATTTTCTATTACACTCGTCTTCCTACTAAATAATAGCATACAACAGAAAATCTTAATCCTGTATCTATTAGATTTTGCTTCCATTTCTACCATAAATTGTACACGATTGACCTATAATACTCAGGTTTACTTACTGTGAGTGTTCGTCGACTTCAGACGTTTCCTGAAAAAGAGAAAGATAAGTGTCAGGCAAACCATGTTGACAAACAGTCTTACAATAATAAAGACTCTCTCATACAGGATGAAATTACTGACCACATGAAAAAAAACATAAATTAGTTACAAACTATGCCGTACAAACACTTTCTTCAACAATTAAACGTCACCACAGGTATTCTGATTTAGGTTACGACACGTTCGATATGCCCGCTACCATTGCCGGAGATGTGGCGCAGACGAGCAGCTAAATTCTGCATGACCCGCTTAAGTGTCGGAACATCGATGCTGTCGATGACCTGAATGGCTGTTTCCAGCTCAACAATGGTTTTGGGGCTATTGCTGTACACGTTGTCTTTAATATAGCCCCACAAAAAGGATTCACATGTGTTCAGATCCGGAGTATATGGCGCCCAATCGATGCCCATGCCAGTGGCATCTGGGTACCCTGGAACCAAATGCTGTCCCCAGAGTGCTCCTCCAGGACATCAAACATTCTCATTCTTGTCGAAATCAGGGTCACCCTGGATAGTAGGGATGAAAGCATCTTCTAAAACCTTCACATACCTTTCGGTAGCCACCGTGCTATCAAGGAACCTCGCACTGATTGTTCCGTGACTCGACATTGCACACCACACTGTCACCCGTTAAATGTGGAGAGACTTCTCGATCGCGAAATGTAGATTCTCAGTCTCACAAATGCGCCAATTTTGCTTCTTGACGAACGCATCTACACTCCTGGAAATTGAAATAAGAACACCGTGAATTCATTGTCCCAGGAAGGGGAAACTTTATTGACACATTCCTGGGGTCAGATACATCACATGATCACACTGACAGAACCACAGGCACATAGACACAGGCAACAGAGCATGCACAATGTCGGCACTAGTACAGTGTATATCCACCTTTCGCAGCAATGCAGGCTGCTATTCTCCTATGGAGACGATCGTAGAGATGCTGGATGTAGTCCTGTGGAACGGCTTGCAATGCCATTTCCACCTGGCGCCTCAGTTGGACCAGCGTTCGTGCTGGACGTGCAGACCGCGTGAGACGACGCTTCATCCAGTCCCAAACATGCTCAATGGGGGACAGATCCGGAGATCTTGCTGGCCAGGGTAGTTGACTCACACCTTCTAGAGCACGTTGGGTGGCATGGGATACATGCGGACGTGCATTGTCCTGTTGGAACAGCAAGTTCCCTTGCCGGTCTAGGAATGGTAGAACGATGGGTTCGATGACGGTTTGGATGTACCGTGCACTATTCAGTGTCCCCTCGACGATCACCAGTGGTGTACAGCCAGTGTAGGAGATCGCTCCCCACACCATGATGCCGGGTGTTGGCCCTGTGTGCCTCGATCGTATGCAGTCCTGATTGTGGCGCTCACCTGCACGGCGCCAAACACGCATACGACCATCATTGGCACCAAGGCAGAAGCGACTCTCATCGCTGAAGACGACACGTCACCATTCGTCCCTCCATTCACGCCTGTCGCGACACCACTGGAGGCGGGCTGCACGATGTTGGGGCGTGAGTGGAAGACGGCCTAACGGTGTGCGGGACCGTAGCCCAACTTCATGGAGACGGTTGCGAATGGTCCTCGCCGATACCCCAGGAGCAACAGTGTCCCTAATTTGCTGGGAAGTGGCGGTGCGGTCCCCTACGGCGCTGTGTAGGATCCTACGGTCTTGGCGTGCATCCGTGCGTCGCTGCGGTCCGGTCCCAGGTCGACGGGCACGTGCACCTTCCGCCGACCACTGGCGACAACATCGATGTACTGTGGAGACCTCACGCCCCACGTGTTGAGCAATTCGGCGGTACGTCCACCCGTCCTCCCGCATGCCCACTATACGCCCTCGCTCAAAGTCCGTCAACTGCACATACGGTTCACGTCAACGCTGTCACGGCATGCTACCAGTGTTAAAGACTGCGATGGAGCTCCGTATGCCACGGCAAACTGGCTGACACTGACGGCGGCGGTGCACAAATGCTGCGCAGCTAGCGCCATTCGACGGCCAACACCGCGGTTCCTGGTGTGTCCGCTGTGCCGTGCGTGTGATCATTGCTTGTACAGCCCTCTCGCAGTGTCCGGAGCAAGTATGGTGGGTCTGACACACCGGTGTCAATGTGTTCTTTTTTCCATTTCCAGGAGTGTAAATAAAAGTCGTCACTAAACCAAACCATATTTACATCAAAGTCCTGTTCGTCAATTCTGTGGACAATAGTGTTGGCGAAACACAACCGCTCTTCCATGGCCCTGGGACTTAATGGCTGATGGATTTGAATTCTGTGTGGGAAGAGATGCACGTCTCCAACAGAAATTTGTCACAGTGTCTCACGGTCGATTCCCACCTGTTGCGGAGCTCGTCTGGTCAATTTCCTGGGACTGGTTTGAAACACAGGGCGTGTCTCCTCGATGTTTTCAGGCTTTTTCACCCTTTTTGGACGACCGACATTGCCAACACTGTCATCACGACCACTATCCGGTCTCTCAAACCTGCGAATCAAATTCTTCATTGTTAGCACACTTGGACCGGTTGTCTTCATCTTGAACTCGGTCGCAAACTTCCTCTGAGTCGTAGGTGTGCTGTTAGCGCTTGCATAAAAAGGCCTTCACAAGCGCTATACACTCAGGCACGCTGGTACCGTGACATTTTCACGTGCAAATGGCCGACAACAACAAGGCGCATGCGCATACGCATACTAATTCCCATCGTGCCCCGCGGCCAACCGTGCCGTTTGAAATTCCTAAGAAGTTATGACGATTTCATTTCGTATAGTTCAATAGCTGTCACCCTGTGCCAACAAGACCGATTCTTTTAAGAGATAGGAGTTTTGTGCAACAACGAAGCAAGTTCAAATGGAAACGGGTAGGTCAGTACACACAGGACACTATTTTTCTCATAAATTAATCTCAACAGAGACCAACCGGGATAGCCGCGAGTGTTAAAGCGCCGCTTCCGGGACGGGGAGGTACGCTGGCCAGGACAGAATCCGCCCGGCGGATCAACGATGACGGTCGGTGTGGTTTTTAGACAGTTTCCCCACACCCAATTTGGTGAGTGCCGTGCTGGTACTTAAGCCACACCTCAGTTACGCGACTTGAAAACATTCAGACAACATTCGGTCAGTCTCACATGAATAACACTGCACGAAAACTGTTGGATACATATATTAAATCCCGAGAGGCAACGGGACAGAATTGATATTTGGACATCCCTTAAACTAATCATGCCAAATCCGTTAATATCTTTGTCGACCCGCGCCGATGCAGGACAAAGGCACAAAAGAATGAAGAAGAAAAAGTACAAAAGAAGAAGAAGAGCTATCATAAAAGACATCCGCGTGTCAGACAAGAATGTCAGTTCACTTTTCTTACGAGTCTTTAAATCACTATGAGAAGTGTGATAATAGATGCGTATCTACCCCATAAAGTAGTTTCGAGAGTGAAATTACAGTGCGACCTCCAGCATGTGAATAGATTACAGGAAACGCAGTGCCAACCAAAACCGCGAAGGGGTGTAAGTAACCACTTATTAACGTAAAAAACGATGTATGAACAGTTTTATAATCTACAAATATCGCTCGCCAAAACAAACAGTATCATTCTAGATTCCAATGAGGATGCGTTAAAATAGAAGGCGAAAAGCCTCTGGAGGAAATAAAACACATTGCAGAAAGAAAACCATTTTTTATTTACAAAACGAATAGTTCGCACTAATTTCAGAAAGCGATAACTTACAGGTATTCATCATTTCTGGAAAATGAACAGGCACAATAGTTGATAATTTGTATATAGCTCAACGTTATACATCAGATGAATCAAAATTATAGAAGGCAGGAAAGTATCATATTAATAAATTAGGCAATATGTTGACAAGGTGAAGCGCAAGACTTAACTATTGCTATTTTGTTATTGTGTCAACGCACCATTTCTCAAAAATCACAGAGCAGTGTTTACATAAAAATTTATAAGCCATTTCACAAAACAACATACACACATTCAACCTCAAAAAGAAGAAAAATTACGAAGGTATACAAATCAAGTTGCTGGCGACAAAATAAACTGCAACTTTGATAACAACAGTACTCAGACACGGAAAGATGTTCCAAAAGTAATTCAAATAATTCAATTTAGATGGACCGAAACAAAGAGAAGAAGGTGTCATTCTTGGATAAAAGTTGGCACTACAGCCAATCATTAACTGTAATTCCATACGCTTTGCCATGTCCTGATCCACTGGAAAACAATATTTCTATGATCATTTGTGTTAAGACCGTAAAGGTTGTGAAGGTCAGACTCCGAAAAACGTGTACAGTAGGACGCTTTCAGTAGCACACTGTCTGACAAATAAGTGAAGCATACAGGAAGGGGCGAGGAAACGAAATGAAGCTTCAGAAGATGAGAGGGTATGTCACAACAGTGATTAGAAAACAGAGTCAAATTTACGAAGAACTGGGCGGTATGAGATCACTTATCAATACGACGTTGTACCCTCTGAGACCTTGATTCATGCACCGATTCGATTAAGAAGGGTGTCAAAAAGCTATTGCACTATTGCAGGAAGCAAGATGGCCCACAGCTGTTGTGACTGGTCCTAGATATCCTAGATACAGTCAGTGACCCGAAGCAGATGTCCAGACTGAACCTACATATGTTCTATCAGCGACAGATCTGAAGATTTTTGCTGGCCGTTGGACTACCTCAAAGACAGTTCATAGAGACACATGCCACGTGTACATGACACTGTCCTACTGAAAAAGGACACCACGTTATTGCTCAAAAATGGTTCAAATGGCTCTGAGCACAATGGGACTTAACATCTGAGGTCATCAGTCCCCTAGAACTTACAACTACTTAAATCTAACTAACCTAAGGACATCACACACATGCATGCCCGAGGCAGGATTCGAACTTGCGACCGTAGCAGCAGCGCGGTTCCGGACTGAAGTGCCTAGAACCGCTCGGCCACAGGGACCACGATATTCTCGCCTGGGCAATGACACGTGTGGATGCGGGATGTCCGTGACGTACCGTTGTGGGACTAGATTTCCCTCATCATCCGAATGCGCCACGAATCTGGGAACTGCACGATTTGCCCAGGTGGAAAGTTGGAGACACACAAAGAGACCCCTTTAAAAGTTTGTCAGCTGTCGATAACGCTGTTTCACAGAAAACATTTCCTTTAACAGCGAGCAGTCAAAATTCGACGTTACTCAAGCTCCTTCTATACCCTACCAGACCTAGCAACAACACTAAACACGAACATCACTAATGCACACTGCTGTGTCCGTTCTACCTGTCACAGAGAACTGCTATTCTACCCACCAATGGTGTGTGGCGGAGTGACGTTGACGTCCAACCATTATAAGGGAGTGTATAAACACCACACCGTGGTGTTGAATGTTACTTACATTTCCAAATTAGATGGCAGAAACTCTGAAGAGTATGTAAGTTCGATAAAGAGCTGTATCTCACGCAGCCCACTCTACATCTTTATGTGGTGATCAACAAATAAAAAAAACCCTGGAAGAAATTTACTAATTCAGAACACGAAATGGAAGAAGAAAATACTGTGGCCGGTATCAATCGATCTGAAATACTATTCCCTTAAATATAAGCGTCGGAACACACAAAGAGTTTCGCTGTTAGAGTGTCGTTACGGAACTTGGCTTCGCCTGTTGAGCAATAACGCTCCTAACGTTTTGTACCGGGCGGATGAGAGGCGCTATTTTGAGTCAGGACTGGCCGGAGGTGGCAGTAAATAACGTGATAAACTGCACGTCATATACTGCGTACTACACGGGACGCCTCTCTCCCAGGTCGTTCCGCATGCGGCTGGAGACCTTCGCTGGAGCGGTGGTCGTCCTTCTGGTGTCTGACGCTCTGTGTTACTCTCGGCTGCAGACCACGATAGCTACCACCGACTGAATCCCAACTAATGCTGTCACTGAGTACTAATTACGCACTCATTACTACGCGGTGCACCTGCCCATGTTGGAGAGAACTATTCTCACTTCTCAGGCAGCAGCAGTCGGCAGAGACACAGTCAGCAACAGGGAAGTAACCAATTTTGTGACATTTGAAATGTCTCCTTAGAAAAATTATGAATGACTGTGCTGGTAAACTTCTACGTTATTTGATACAAAGACAGCTGAGTAAAACTGAACGTACTCAGACATTGCTCTCTTTACTTATTATGATCATCACTAAACTGAAACACAATATTTTTAGCTGACACACAATATTTTTAGCGAAACGCAGTCTGACTTTCAACAATCCCCACAAAAGAATGGCCCCGAACTAACAATAACCTATACCTTTCATGAACCACTTACATTACAAAAATCTTCGTTACTCGAACTACTGCAATACAGCGAGCGCCAATACTGCCAGCTAAATAAAAGATTCTAACTACTGCAGCCACTAACAAATAGGCATAGTTAGCAAATGAAAGATTTTGATAGAGAACAAACAATGTATTTAACTTAAAAGCGTTCAAAAGCATATATAATTTTGTGACACCCATTTAAACAAATTTCCTTTTTCTGACGGACACACGTCCAGATCGTCCGCTCAAAACTCTGTCTCCACATCCACCACTGCTGGCGGCTCACCTCCAACTGCACAACGCAACGCGTTGTTCACATCCAACTGCCCAACACTACACAAGCGAATATCCCAACAATGAGTCCAACCAGCCACAGACTGCACACAGCACAGTCAGTGACTTTCATACAGAGTGCTACGTGGCGTTACCAACATAAAAACCTAAACAACCTACTTACACATTTTACGAGTTCCTAACCAGGAGAGAATTATATAGTTTCATCTGTGTGTTTCGGTAGTTTAGGTTCTCGAAGTTCTGTGCGTTAATTTAATATTGAGGACGTAGACTGCAAGTGCTACTCTGAGATGAAGAGGTTGGCACAGGAACAGGAGACTGATGAACTTAAAACGAAAAAAAAGCACGGTTCTCTCGTTTACGTTCATGTCATACCATAAAACGATTTTGTAACGTGTTAACTACAAGTTCCTAATCAGGAGCGAATTGTTTAGCCTCACCTGAGTGCTTTGATGGTTTAGTTTTTGAATCTCTTCGCGTTAAAATTTATTAGACACAGTGCTTGCAATTTTGTCAGCGTCTACAGTAGAGTTCCATAGCGCTTGTCGATACTCCTTTTCTGTCTGTCTTGTGCAGTTTTGTGCGGCCTCTAGTATGGATAGGGACTGTGATTGCTGTGTGCGGATGCTAGCTGAGTTGGTAACACTTCGCTCTCAGCTACAGACTGTGATGGCTGCGGTTACACAGCCTGAGGCTGCAGTGGATGGGCATCACTTTTATGGGTCGGCCGTGGGGACTCAATAGACACTACTCACGAGTCCGCCTATCGGTCGGCACTGGTTGCCAACCCAATTACTGCTCGCACTCAAGTTGACCCCTCACTCGTGGTCACGTGGGAGGTCGCCTTGTGGCGTGGTAGACGATGAAAGACTTTCCAGGGGGCCGAATGTAAGGCCTCCCCGGTTAGGCTGACAAACAGATTCTAAGTGCTGTCTTGACTGACGCTGACCCTCACCCAGATGCAGTCTCTTGTCCTGTTTCAGAGAAAACCTCTCAGCGTCCCAGATCCGGATAGTCACAGAGGTTAGGATTATTGGTAGTTGTGAACTCCAATGTTAGGTGCGTTACGGGGATCCTTAGAGACATGGCTGCCAAGGAGTGGAAGAAAGCCAATGCACACCCCCTGTGCATAGCGGGTGGAGTCATTCCGGATGTGGAAAAGGTCCTTCTGGATGCCATGAACAGCACAGGGTGCAGTCAAATGCAGATGGTAGCTCACGTAAGTACCAATAGTATGTTTTGATTTGGATCGGAAGAGATGCTCTCTGGTTTCGAGCGACTATCAGAAGTGGTACAGGCTGCCAATCTTGCCTGCGAGATGAAAGCAGAGTTCACGATTTGCAGCATAGTCGACAGGACTGATTGTGGACTTCTGGTACGGAGTCGAGTGGAGGGTCTGAAACAGAGGCTGAGGAGGTTCTGCGACCGTGTAGGCTGCAGATTCCTCGCCTGCGCTATAGGTGGTGGTGTTTCGGGATCCGCTTTATAATAGGTCAGCAGTCCACTACATGCAGGAAGCAGCTACACGGGTATCAGGGGCTGTGTGACGTGGACTGGACGGTTTTTTAGGTTAGAGGGTCTCAGGGCAACACAAAAAGGGTTTCAGTCTCAGAGGATGCAGGTCGAACATGGGAAGTACGTAGATCTAGGAACCGTCGGTATAACAGCTTTCAGTCATTGCGACTACGTTGGGAAAATACCAGAGCTCCATGCGCTAATAGCACTGATTCCCAAATCGTTGTAGGCACTGAAACCTGGCTAAAGCCGGAGATAAGATCAGCCGAAATTTTTGCGAAGGGCCTAACGGTGTTCAGAAAGGATGGGCTAAACAAAGTTGTCGGTGGCGTGTTTGTTGCTGTTAGCAGTAGTTTATCTTGTAGCAAAATTGAAGTTGATAGTTCCTATGAGATAGTACGGGTAAAGAACATTTTTGGCAACCGGAATATAATAATTGGATCCTTCTACCGACCTCCCAACTCAGATCATAAAATTACTGAAAGGTTCAAAGAAAACTTGACCCTAATTTCAAAAATATACCCGACTCACACAATTATAGTTGGTGGTGACTTCAATTTATCCTCGATACGCTGGCGAAAATACATACGCATAAAACATCATCCGAATGTGTTCTAAACTCATTCTCTGAAAATTATTTCGAGTAGTTAGTTCATGAATCAACTCGAATAGTAAACGGCTATGAAAACACACCTGACCTCTTAGTAACAAAAAACCCTAAACTAATAACGTGGATCAAAAAGGATACGCGGATTAGTGAACACGGGGTTGTCGTAGCGACACTGAATACCGTAACTCCCAAATCCTCAAAAAAAAAAATTCTTATTCAAAAAAGAAGATAAAAATTCATCTCTCGCCTTCCTGAGAGATAATCTCCGATCCTTCCAAATTAATCATGTAAAGGTACACCAGATGTGGCTTGAATCCAAAGATATAGTATCGACAGCATTTGAGAGAGTTATACCAAACAAGTTATTTGAGCTGATCCTCGTTGGTACGCAAAACAAGTTGCAGAAACAACGAAAAAACACGCCAAATTTAAACGAACGATTAAATTTGGCGATTGGCCCATGGTTGGCGATCTTTTACAGAAGCTCGAAATTTAGCGCGGATTTCAATGTGAGAGGCTTATAATAGTTTCCACAACCAAACTTTGTCTCGGAACCTTGCAGAAAATCCAAAAAGAGTCTTGTAGTGTGTAAAGTATCCTAGCGGCAAGACACAATAAATGTCTTCTCTGCTTGGTAGCAATGGAACAGCGCTGCTAAAGCAGAGTTACTGAAAACAGCCTTCCGAAATTCCTTCACCAAAGAAAACGATGTGAATATCCCAGTATTCGAATCAATAACGACTGCCAACATGAGTAACTTAGAAACAGGTATCCTCGGAGTAGTGTAACAAGTCAAATCGCTTAATAAAAGCAAGTCTTGTAGTCCAGACTGTATTCCGATAGGTTCCTTTCAGAGTATGCCGATGCAATAGCTCCATGCGTAACAGTCATATACAACTGCTTGCTCGACGAAAGATCCGTACCCAAAGATCAGAAAGTTGCACACGTGACACTAATATTCAAGAAAGGCAATATTAGGTAATCCAGTAAATTACAGGCCCATATCATAAACGTAGATATGCACCATAATTTTGGAACATATATTGCGTGCGAACATTATGAATTACCTAGAACAGAATGGTCTATTGACACACAGTCACACGGATTTTGAAATTATTGTTCTTGTAAAACACAATTAGCTCTACACTCACACGAAGTGTTGAGTGCTATTGACAAGGGATTTTAAATTGATTCCGTATTTCTAAATTTGCAGAAGGCTTTTGACACTGTGCTTCACAAGCGGCTTGTAATCAGATTGCGTGTTTATGCAATATCGTCTCAGTTATTCGACTGAATCCGTGATTTCCAGTGAGAGAGGTCGCAGTTCGTAGTGACGGAAAGTCATCGAGTACAACAGAAGTAATTTCTGGCGTTCCTCAAGGTAGTGATATAGGGCATCAGCTGTTCCTTATCTATATAAACGATTTAGGTGACAATCTCAGTAGCCGTCTTAGGTTTTTTGCGGATGACGTTGTCATTTATCGTGTAGTAAAGTCATCAGGAGATCAAAACAAATTAAAAAACGATTTAGGAAAGATATGTTGACTGGAATACTCTCTTTCAAATTCTAAAGGTGGCAGGGGTAAAATACAGGGAGCGAAAGGCTATTTACAATTTGTACAGAAACCAGATGGCAGTTATAAGAGTCGAGGGGCATGAAAGGGAAGCAGTGGTTGGGAAGGGAGTAAGACAGGGTTGTAGCCTCTCCCCGATGTTGTTCAATCTGTATATTGAGCAAGCAGTAAAGGAAACAAAAGAAAAATTCGGGGTAGGTATTAAAATTCATGGAGAAGAAATAAAAACTTTGAGGTTCGCCGATGACATTGTAATTCTGTCAGAGACAGCAAAGGACTTGGAAGAGCAGTTGAACGGAATGGACAGTGTCTTGAAAGGAGGATATAAGATGAACATCAACAAAAGCAAAACAAGGATAATGGAATGTAGTCTAATTAAGTCCGGTGATGCTGAGGGAATTAGATTAGGAAATGAGGCACTTAAAGTAGTAAAGGAGTTTTGCTATTTGCGGAGCAAAATAACTGATGATGGTCGAAGTAGAGAGGATATAAAATGTAGGCTGGCAATGGCAAGGAAAGCGTTTCTGAAGAAGAGAAATTTGTTAACATCGAGTATTGATTTAAGTGTCAGGAAGTCATTTCTGAAAGTATTCGTATGGAGTGTAGCCATGTATGGAAGTGAAACATGGACGATAAATAGTTTGGACAAGAAGAGAATAGAAGCTTTCGAAATGTGGTGCTACAGAAGAATGCTGAAGATTAGATGGGTAGATCACATAACTAATCAGGAGGTATTGAATAGGATTGGGGAGGAGAGAAGTTTGTGGCACAACTTGACCAGAAGAAGGGATCGGTTGGTAGGACATGTTCTGAGGCATCACGGGATCACCAATTTAGTATTGGAGGGCAGCGTGGAGGGTAAAAATCGTAGAGGGAGACCAAGAGATGAATACACTAAGCAGATTCAGAAGGATGTAGGTTGCAGTAGGTACTGGAAGATGAAAAAGCTTGCACAGGATAGAGTAGCATGGAGAGCTGCATCAAACCAGTCTCAGGACTGAAGACCACAACAACAACAACAACATCTTTAGGGTGCGAAGATTGGCAGCTGATCTTAAATAGTAAAAAGTGTGAAGTCATCCACACGAGTGCTAAAAGTAATCCGTTAAACTTCGGTTACACGATTAATAAGTCAAATCTAAAGACAATAAATTCAACTAAATACCTAGGAATTACAATTACGAAAAAACTCTCTAATAAAGAGTCTGCCTACACTGCGCCTCTACACTGCGCCTCTCCGTCCTCTTTTGGAGTAGACCTACTACTGCGCGGTGTGAGATCTTTACCAGTTAGAACTAAGGGAGTATATCGAGAAAATTCAAAGAAGAGCAGCACGTTTTGTACTATCGAGAAGTAAGGGAGAGAGTGTCACGGACATGATACAGGATTTAGTACGGACGTCATTAAAACATAACGTTTCTCGTTGTGACGCGATCTTCTCACGAAATTTCAATCACCAACTGTCTCCTACGAATGCGAGAATATTTTCTAGACGCTGACCTACATAGAGAGAAACGATTATCATAACGAAATAAGGGAAATCAGAGCGCGCACGGAAAGATGCACGAGTTCTTTTTTTCGGAGTACTGTTCGAGAGCGGAATAGTAGAGAATTATTGTGAAGGTGGTTCGATGAACACTCTCCCAGGCACTTAAGTGTGATTTACAGAATACCCACGAAGAAGATGTAGACGCAGGATTTTTTTAACGAGCTGTGGTTACCATTTAAAAATATAGTTACATAAAGTAGCGCCGAATATCGAATCCAAGACACTCTTGCGAAACATATACTGCTACATTGCTTTTCATTGCTACTTATGATAGCAAGAAGACTACAATCTCTTTTCGAAAGAAACTCTAGTTATGTTCTGATTTTCAGACACAAAAGATGGACTGCAAGTACAAGGCGTATAACTGGGTAACCGCTGGAGGTTTGGAGGATCTTTGGCTCATAGCCTAAATTTCAGTAAAGTTTAGACTAACACGGCATATAGCTCTCTGACAACATAATGCTGTTCAAAGTTTTATGAGTGATATCAGGCACACTATATACATACAATAGCGTGTTTAGAGAACGGCTGCAGAGCACGCGCCCTAGGCACCATTTCCGTGAGGCAGTTTTGCAAAAATGTGAGGGAGGGGGAAATGTAACAGGTCGCGGGGGAGGGGTGCAAGGAGGAGGAGGAAGAAGAAGAAGAAGAAGGGAAGAGATTGGAAGGCTGTAAAATTTAAAGGAGGTAGATATGTATGAAAGGAAATCACGAGGAGATTAGGGACGGGCTCTTGTTGAGCAACAGTCCCATATCTGCTTCTCCCTGGTAAGAATGCGCTTGTTTCTTGCTGTTAGCTACAAGGTGGAGCCATTCCAGTTAGGCCAAATGAGTCAACACAACGGAGGTGTAAAGTGTATATTTTGAGTTCGTTGTTTTAGTTGTTACGGCTTTCCATTGATAGCCAACTGTAGAAAACAAATCACGGTATTGTTGCAAACAATCCAACTTTTTCACTTTATTCGTTCATTGAAATCAACACGAATTAACAATAAAGTATCAAAAAGGATTAAACAAAAAACGGGGAGCTGACATGTTGAGGTGGATGAGTAGTCGAAGTTTGCCTTGGGCGCCAACTACCCATGTTTGGCAGTGCACATACATTTACGCACTGAGTAACTGTAACACACAGTTCCAGTTCTCTGTTTAGTCTACACTTCAAATTAAAGAATACTTATTGAAATTTGTACCCATTGTTAAGGGTGACATATCGAACTTCGTGATAGACTGTTTTGTTTATGTACACCATCACACCTGAAACTTTCTGGCAGATTAAAACTGTGTGCCGGACCGAGACTCGAACTCGGGACCTTTGCCTTTCGCAGGCAAGTGCTTTACCAGATGAGCTACCCAAGCACGACTGACGCCCCGTCCTCACAGCTTTACTTCTGCCAGTACCTCGCCTCTTACCTTCCAAACTATACAGAAGCTCTCCTGCGAACCTTGCAGAACTAGCACTCCTGAAAGAAAGGATATTGCGGAGACATGGCTTAGCATCGTAGAGCACTTGCCCGCGAAAGGCAAAGGTCCCGAGTTCGAGTCTCGGTCCGGCACACAGTTTTAATCTGCCAAGTAGTTTCATATCAGCGCACACTCCGCTGCAGAGTGAAAATCTCATTCTGGAACCATCACACCTGCTATACGGTGCTCTGTATCTCGTTACTTACAGCAGATATCACAATGCTCCTGCTATTGCAGATGGCTAGGGCAGTCAAATTACCTCAGTAGAATCAATCGAGCGCGTGTAGTAGGTTACGACGATCACCTGTTATAAGCACATTCTTAATTCGTATATACAGGGTTATTACAAATGATTGAAGCGATTTCACAGCTCTACAACAACTTTATTATTAGAGATATTTTCACAATGCTTTGCATACACATACAAGAACTCAAAAAGGTTTTTTAGGCATTCACAAATATTCGATACGTGCCCCTTTAGTGATTCGGCAGACATCAAGCCGATAATCAAGTTCTTCCCACACTCGGCGCAGCATGTCCCCATCAACGAATTCGAAAGCATCGTTGATGCGAGCTCGCAGTTCTGGCACGTTTCTTGGTAGAGGAGGTTTAAACACTGAATCTTTCACATAACCCCACGGAAAGAAATCGCATGGGGTTAAGTCGGGAGAGCGTGGAGGCCACGACATGAATTGCTGATCATGATCTCCACCACGACCGATCCATCGGTTTTCCAATCTCCTGTTTAAGAAATGCCGAACATCATGATGGAAGTGCGGTGGAGCACCATCCTGTTGAAAGATGAAGTCGGCGCTGTCGGTCTCCAGTTGTGGCATGAACCAATTTTCCAGAATGTCCAGATACACGTGTCCTGTAACGTTTTTTTCGCAGAAGAAAAAGGGGCCGTAAACTTTAAACCGTGAGATTGCACAAAACATGTTAACTTTTGGTGAATTGCGAATTTGCTGCACGAATGCGTGAGGATTCTCTACCGCCCAGATTCGCACATTGTGTCTGTTCACTTCACCATTAAGAAATAATGTTGCTTCATCACTGAAAACAAGTTTCGCACTGAACGCATCCTCTTCCATGAGCTGTTGCAACCGCGCCGAAAACCCAAAGCGTTTGACTTTGTCATCGGGTGTCAGGGCTTGTAGCAATTGTAAACGGTAAGGCTTCTGCTTTAGCCTTTTCCGTAAGATTTTCCAAACCGTCGGCTGTGGTACGTTTAGCTCCCTGCTTGCTTTATTCGTCGACTTCCGCGGGCTACGCGTGAAACTTGCCCGCACGCGTTCAACCGTTTCTTCGCTCACTGCAGGCCGACCCGTTGATTTCCCCTTACAGAGGCATCCAGAAGCTTTAAACTGCGCATACCATCGCCGAATGGAGTTAGCAGTTGGTGGATCTTTGTTGAAATTCGTCCTGAAGTGTCGTTGCACTGTTATGACTGACTGATGTGAGTGCATTTCAAGCACGACATACGCTTTCTCGGCTCCTGTCGCCATTTTGTCTCACTGCGCTCTCGAGCGCTCTGGCAGCAGAAACCTGAAGTGCGGCTTCAGCCGAACAAAACTTTATGAGTTTTTCTACGTATCTGTAGTGTGTCGTGACCATATGTCAATGAATGGAGCTACAGTGAATTTATGAAATCACTTCAATCATTTGTAATAGCCCTGTACTTTCGTCGCTACTCAACATGAAGGTTACCCTTGTACTGGAGCAGCAGCACGTTTACAGGGGCCTAGCTGTGTCTTGTCGTATCAGAGCAAAACACTAAAATTTAAAAAAAATGTTCAAGAACCTGGCGCCGTCAGGCGATGTTCTCGTCCCAGCACAGAGGCAGCACGTAGACCGTGTGTCCACTGCTCTTGCGGTGAGGCTGTGATGGAACCACTATGAGTGGCTAAGGCACACTGCTACTGCACTTAAGAGGCAGAAGTTTGTTGCAATTCCGTCGATTCTTCTTTTTTTTTTACTCAGATTTGATCGGATAAAGCCAAAACATTTTCACAGAAATTCTGCTGTAAAAAAAACGTTCGTCTACAATATTCATACAAGTCATGAATCATCCTTATTATTTACAGACATAATCCTTCAACAGTAATAAACATGATGGAAAGTATCGTTGTTATTTCGCAGTTCCGATTACGCTTCCTAAGCTCAATTAGTCTATGCCTTGTTCACAGCGTCGCGATTTTAGACGCGCGCTGAAATCCTAGCTACTTTACTATTCGACCCTTCCGCTACGACGTTCCTGGGTAGTACGGACCGCTTTGCTGTGCGCGAAGGCGATCATACACGAAGTGATTTGGCTGTGTCTCGTTACCCAGTTATTCTAACATAAAAACTGAAGTTTTGACTGCGTGGTAATTGAGGGCTTTCCCTTACTATTGTAAATGAAATCTGAAACATACTTTAGTAATAATTACCGAATGAAAATGTGAGTTTTGCCGTGGTGGTCCAAAGGTAATGCCTCCGGCTTCTATCACAACAGCTAATCACTTGGCGAATTATTTCGATAGGTGGTCTTGCCGTACCATTTGTTGCTAGTACCTCACTCTACTTCACGACGTCACGAGACAGCTACTCTATCTTCGCCCAGCTAAGGTGTGGAGCGTGGAAATAAATATTATGCCTCCCAGAGCCAGAAATTAATATTGAAACAATTAATACATTCACGTCAAAAGATAAAATACTTCATGAATATTCAAGAGCGAACAATATGAAGATCAGACACAAGCATAGCAACCATAAAACGTCTAACGAGCACAGCATCTGCTGTGGCAAGGGAAGTCGCGTTGCACCGTCTGGGTTACTTATCTCCTATCAGTCTGTGCGCTGTCAAGTACGAGAGGATGTGTTGTGTGGTCGGCAGCGAACAACCAGATGTACGTCCCTCACACAAAAGCCGCTCACTCATTGGTCGAAACTTAGCTGTTTCTTTCTCCGCTATACACCTCAAGCCTTGCAATATGTTACAAAAAAGTCCGATTGTCGGTATCATTTTTTTCTATGGGGGGAGGGGGAAGGGGGGGGGGGGGGAGGAATGGCACCATGTTCGTAGCATGCACGCAATCACATAGGATAATGTGACGGCTACAGCCTGCGTATGACATTCTACAACGGTATAATCTAGACTTTCAGCAATTTTTAAGGGCACTGATCTCTGTACTACCTGGACGAAGAACATTGGACTCTTGAGCATGTGACTTCATAGTGTCTAAAGAACCATGTCGACTCTATCGTCCGCCATGTCGTGGCAACACGTTCAGAACAGTCTCATGTGTTTAAGGATTATTTACTTATACCTGATTATAAAAGTTAAGGCATAGACTGTAAGAGTGTCTGAAGCAGACAACTGTCAGATCTGTAATCGATTGCAGTACTTCAGCAGAGGTCGCCGACATAAACAGAATATGAGGGTTCTTTTTCAACCTCCCGTGAAAATCAAAAAATGTTTTATTTGCAACATTTAGTTACACCTTCCAGCTACTTCTCTACATGTTAGCCGCGGCGACTTACACTTCTCTCATAGGTCTGCAGGTCGCTTTCTGTGCCATAATACTGTTCTCATGGCCAGCGGTTCATGTGAGCGGAGAGATGGATGTCAGAAGGAACCAAGTCCGGGCTGTGTGGTGTGTGATCAAACACTCCCCACTGAAGACGCCGCAGAAGCGTCGTCATTGCAAATGCAGTGTGTGTCCGAGCGTTGTCATGAAGAACGAAACGCCTGGCAGTTACCTTATGCGGGCTGTGAGATCAGGCGAAAATTCTCAGCAAAACTTCACCTGCTGCGGGAGACGCTTATTTTCTAGGCATCTTTACGTGATCACTGGGCACTCAGAATTGAAAAGTGCGACGTGACGCTATAGACGGGCATACTAGAGACACTGCGCAACACATCTGAGGGAAGTTTCACCGGATTTTCGCTGTGGTTTTAATTTCATCACTGACCAGAGGTTGGAAAAAAAATAGCGGTCGTATGCCCTTCATCCACGTCTTCCACGACGTTTAGGTCTCTCATGTTGTTTCGTTCCTGCAAATAGTAACAAGAGTTTTGGTACTTCATAAATGTTTCATCTGCTTTGTATCTTTACTGTGTGTATCCTGCAGAAAACTGACGATCCTGTAACGTGTCATTTCCTCCCCTTCTATGTGTGTTAACATTGTTTTGCTTTGTAGCTGCCTCGGTAAGTTTCCGCTCGCAGGGGGTAAGAAGTTTCTGTTCGGATGAGGATAATGGGCCGGACTTCCATAATCCTCCTAAACTGTGGTGGTCGGAGCCGACTAGGTGCATCTCACTGGCGAGTAATTCCCGTGGCGGTCTGTGTTTTCCAGCATTCGCAAGCAACTCTCTAAAAGGCCTCGCACCGTAGAGAAGTGCTATTAGCGCGAACAGAGAATGACCAATGACGCTGTTTGTATGCGGCCAATGAATGTGATTGACCGAAAGGCTGAAACGTTGAATAATTTCATGGAGCAGTTTTAGAGCTCGCAAAATCGAGATTCAGCTGGTGGGCCTTGTGGGATGTAGACGTGTTTCCTCTGGGGCGAGGGTGTTGCTTTCGCTGCGTGCTTCTGAAGTCCTGGGTGGGTGACTATTTGTGAGCAAACAGACTACCGAGTGCAGTACGGAAGACAGAGAATCCGAAGTGAGTTCCCGGACGCAGACTTGGTATTCTGCCTTGGCATTTTCCCGCTTTTCCCAGCGACTGTTGTGAATTATTAAGCGGCAACTTGTTCGGACAGAGGGGTCTCAGAGCTGAGTGTGGAGGTGGTGTTAGATAAAAGTGAAGGTCGTCGATAAGGTACACTGACAGCAATGAGTTTCATTTGTCTCCGAGAAAATTTGAGAGTGATGTTTTGGGTGACTTTATTTACATGTGGTTTTACAATGAATTCTTGTTTTGCTGCAGTAGTTTTTATCGACGAGAGTTGCCACAGTCTAGATAGAGACTGTCTATGAGCTTTTAAAGGCGGACAAGCTCCAGCCCAGAAGTGGGACGTCGAAAGTTTTCTGAAATTACAGACTATTTTACAGTGATGGCAAGCACAGGTTAGATTACACATTGTCACTATAAAGAAATTACCAAAAATTCTCCAGAATAATCTTGAGAAATCCTTCAAAAACTGTTTTGAAACTGAATGACTATTCTTCAAAGCGACAATAGCTGTATGCATGATCCTTTATTAGGAAATACAACATATTTTACTCCATTATATGTGCATCTTCAACTAATAATATTTTTCACTGCATAAGGCTTGATAGAATGTAAGATGTCTCAACGTTAAAGACGTAAACCGATTAATTTCGTAACCTTTTGAAAGGCTGATCATCGAATGGCTTATCTTGGAATTTATGCACTGTAAGGTGGCCGTCTAAACCGTCAAAACTCTGCTGTGTTACAATAGACTCAGGAACTAAAAAGTTGACTCCTTATTAAACTTAGACCTAGAATGCAGTCCACATTAAAACAGGTATGCAGTTAGCACTACAAGATCTCCGCCAGGTGGATAAAACCGTAGTTCGTGAAGGTCGCCAATAAAACTTCGCTAAGGTCACTTTCGCCACTGTCTCAGTTTCCTCGCCACTGTCTTCGAACAGTTTTACTCGTGGTCTACATGAAATTATGTTTTATCTACTTGGCGGAGATCTTGTATGTGCTAACCGCATACCTGTTTTAATGTGGACTGCATTATAGGTCTAAGTTTAATAAGGACTCAGCTTTGGTACGAGTAAGTAATGTAATACTTCCTTTCTTAGCCAACTTCGGTTGTAAAAATGCAGAATTTGTT
Source organism: Schistocerca americana (assembly GCF_021461395.2). Classification (NCBI taxonomy): domain Eukaryota; kingdom Metazoa; phylum Arthropoda; class Insecta; order Orthoptera; family Acrididae; genus Schistocerca; species Schistocerca americana. The sequence continues at coordinate 768,055,444 of NC_060122.1, read as the reverse complement.
GTGGAACATAGTGGAATATTTCCGCTTCAGCCCCTATAGTTTCATGAAATTCCGATAGGCGGTGGCTCTGTTAGCAGTCTTTAAAATGGCGTCTACAGAGGAGGTGCGTTCCAAGCTCTGAGCCGTCTTTGAGTTTCTTTTGCCAGAGAATCAGAACATCGCAGACATTCATAGGCGCTTGCAGATGTCTACGGAGACCTGGCAGTGAACAAAAGAACGGCGAGTTGTTGAGCGAGGATGTCTGCTCATGGCAACAAGGTCCCGCAAACCTGTCCGATCTCCCGCGTATTGGCCGGCCGCACACTGCTGTGATTCCTGCAGTGTTGGAACGTGCGGACACTCTCGTTCGAGGTGATCGACCGATCACAATCGAACATCTGGTTACCCAGCTGGACGTCTCTGTTGGTAGTGCTGACACACTTGTCCACCAGTTGGGGTACGCAAAGCTGTGTACTCGATGGGTTTCTCGTCGCCTAACACAAGACCATAAAGAGCAGCGAAAGACCATCTGTATGGAATTGCTTGCGAATTACGAGGCTGATTGAGACAATTTTTTGTCAAACAATGTCACAGGCGATGAAACATAGGTTCATCATTTCGAACCAATAAGAAAACGGGAATCCATGGAGGAGTTCCACACCACCTCTCCTCTGAAGAAAAAGTTCAAAGCCGCAGTCTCAGCCGGTTAAGTCTTGGCGACGGGCTTATTCTGTTTGATGTACTCCCTCATGGTACTGTGTATTGTGGTACCCTTAGGAATGTGAAGAAACGACTTCAGCGTGTTTGTCGTCACAAACGGATTTCTTTTCCATGACAAAGCAAGGCGTCCGCAACTCGTGGTCGTGCGGTAGCGTTCTCGCTTCCCACGCCCGGGTTCCCGGGTTCGATTCCCGGCGGGGTCAGGGATTTTCTCTGCCTCGTGGTGACTGGGTGTTGTGTGATGTCCTTAGGTTGGTTAGATTTAAGTAGTTCTAAGTTCTAGGGGACTGATGACCATAGATGTTAAGGCCCATAGTGCTCAGAGCCATTTTTGAACAAAGCAAGGCCTCCCACAGGTTTGAGCACATGAGAGTAGATCACAAAACATCATTGGACTGTTCTAACTCATCCACCCTACAGTCCAGATTTCGCACATTCCGACTTCCATCTGTTTGGCCCAATGAAGGATGTACTCCGTGGGAAGCAGTACTGTAATGATAGGAGGTGATTGATGTGGCACGACGTTGGCTCCGACGTCGACCTAGAGAATGTTACCATGCTCTCCTAGTAAGGCGGCTTAGGACCGTCGCACTGAACGGAGATTATGTTGAAAAATAGGGTTTTGTAGCCAAGAGTGAGGAATAACATAGATTACTGGAATTCTGACTAAAACTAACCCGTTTTCGGAAAAAATGTGTTGTATTACACCACTCATATTTTATTTGAGTATGAGACTTTCGACGTTCACCTTGTGGCGCACAAATTCCAAGTTTAGTATTCGATGATCAACCTTTTAAGAGGTTACACAATTTATCGGTTTACAATTTGAATGTTGGGGCATCGTACATTCTCTCTAGCCTTATGAAGCGAAAAGCTATTATCGCTTGTAGACTATCTTGTAATGGCGTGAAACCTGTTGTGCTGCCTAGTAAAGTAACCTGCATACTGTTAATGCCACTTGAAGACTTTTCACTCATTTTCAAATCAATTTTTGAAGAGCTTTTTAAGATTATTTTGAAGAATTTTTGGAAATTTCTTTATAGTAAAAATGTTTCCGGCAGTAGTTGTATTACCACATGGCTTTGATGTTGATAATGGAGCACTGGAGTAGGAAGAACTTTAACCAAGTCTCAGAGCTCAAGGGGAGGATGCCGATGCTTATATAATATGACTGGACAGCGTAGTTAGTAGACAATTAATCCGGGTCCGCCGAAAACGTTTCCGATTAACTCCACGGAGCAGTACGAGGTCGTGACACCGCTTCCGCGCGCTGCACATTGCCAAGAGCTGGTGGGTTCAGACCTCGGTCGAAAGTATGACTTCGTGCGACGCCAAGGAAGCCTCGAGGACAGACGAAAGTGACTCTTCCATCTTTTGCGTCACTGTTCCCAAAATCATTTACCTATTACATGCATCTCTTTGGCATGCGCGCCGACTACGTGGATGCTCCGAGGCACGAGCACCCACATAAATAATCATGTGGGTGCAGCGCACCCGTAAGATTTTTAGTTTGATAACAATAAAAAAATAAACATTTCTCACTTGCCATTATCAAAAACTAATCAGTTAAAACTTTAGACGACAATTAAAATTTCTAACCTCTACAACTTAAGTAGGTGAATAAATTGTAATTAGGACTAATTTAATTAAGCAGAGTAGAAAAGATAAAGTCAAAGAGATGTTCATTGGGCGGACATTGTCGTAATGTAACGTCATTGCGTTGTTCAGTTGGTAAAAAAAAAGTCGTTTGTGTTCCTTTCTGCTGTTCGGTTGTGCGCGTATCTGAAAGGAATTAATTCGGGGATTATAATAAACTTTCACATAATAGTTAAGATTCGATGTTCCGACAAAAGGGGTGTTAATTTGAATTGTGGGCGACAGGATTAGCTTTGACAGATACGTGAAAACGGACATAACGAAAGTTGTTCGCATATCATCCTTGAACGTGACTTTTTATTTAATTAACGATTGTGGGCTCATTAAAAGCTATTATCTCATGATTGGGATCAATCCCTCTTTCCTCCTAGATAGTGATCATTCGTTAACATTTACGTCATAAGAAAAAGGATTATTAATAAAAGTGATGTTAAATGACAATTACGTGTTATTCCGTTAGTGTGAAACCGACGTAATATGTCTGAAATGACATTGATATATAATTTGTGTTAAATACTGAACTGAGATAGGAAGTAAATTGAAATTAGTGAACATTTGATACTGAGACTATAGAAGCAGAAGCGCTTAAGGTGTCTCTTCTCTAAAATGGCAAAACAGGTACGAAATTTAACTCAATAGTCGACATTATGTATTGCAAAGACATTAGCATTTCATACTTATTTTGACGACGTGCTGTTAAACAAAGGAACGTTGAGTCTCTGTACGAGTAATAAAATTAAATCTAAAAACATAATTAATACGGCGAACTCCGCTTTAACAAACTGTATTGCGTGTCGTCATTGGGCAATAACAGCTCAACCCTGGAGACTTGTGCGGTGAAATTAGAAGTCGGGCATATAAAACAAACTTATATATAAAACAAAAACTTTTATATATATATATATATATATATATATATATAACTTATATATAAATATATATAAAACAAAAATCCATTCAAGCTACAGTGGGGTCGGCACCACACGACGTGGGCAGTTATACTGGCCAAGTGAAACGCAGTCCCCACAATAACAGTGAAAATGTATTGTGAATAGAATCATGTCTTTTCGGCTTGTTTTGATGCTTCTTTACAAATGACACACTACAATACGCCCATTCCATTCATCAACAATTGTTTTAAAATAACTACTTGCCGACGTTAAGCATTAACAAAGAATAAGCCGAAACACAAGGAAGCTGACTGTGTACTGTAGCTATTTTTTTCTTCTTTTGTTTGATTCAGATAGAGCGGCGTGGTTTACGATTTGAGTGATGTTATCTGCATGTAATCTGAATTGTTATCGTTTCGTTTGTTCTCCAAGCAACAATGGCTTGGAAGGACGCGGGTGCTTAGAGAGTAGAACAGGAAGTTCTCATTTTCAGAAGAAAGGGGTGTTCCGTGTTAACAGTACGAAGAAGGGGGTCTACTGATCGGATGCATGGAGCAAAAGCTCTTCCGCAGGCAGAAATTTTCGCAGTTTTCAAACGTCACACGATAACTGGACGAGTGTGGAAAGCCGCAAAACAATATTGAATATTGCTTCTTTATTGGCTTCGAAAACGAGCAGTACGTTTGCTAGTCGCTATAGATAAATTCGTCATACGTTTGTATCGTCATCACAGGTGGGTATTACTGACACTGAACTTAGTGACAAGCACGTTTACTCAAAAAAAAAAAAAAAAAGTGTCTCGAGAATGAGCCTTCTGCCAGTTCCTGCAGTACATCAGCAACAAACAAATAAAAGGTTATTATTTTAAAAAAATATATCGAGACCGCCCTGGAAACACGTATCACGTTCCGCCATTGATATGCACCCACAGCAATTTTGGGAAGTCGGCGCCCATGCTCTTTGGTCAAAAGAGACAGTATGTAGTACACATAAGTATAAATAACCTTGCTGGAAATTCGATATTTAATGTCGCATTTTCATTACGCCTCTCTATGACACAGAGTGGTAACATACCCGCCGACAATGGCTAACAATATGTGTCTTCGGATATTAAGTAAGCAAAAATGTATTTCTCTCTATATTGGGAGTGTGTAGCCTTGTACATTTTAATATGCATTGTTACTTATTGTGTACTTGCTTAATTCATTCGTAGTTTTTAAAACAGCTACAGTGTGACATCAAGTTCAGCTACTATTCGTGCAGTCCAAGTTAACAATAGGTGCGGAAGGCGATAGGGGCTACCGTAATGCTGCAATTTATAGTTGCTCCCATCAGCCACCGCGCAGAGTTCCAGCTTGGACTGTGCAAATAGGAGCTAAACTTGATGTCACCCTGTAACTGCTGTTGTCTTAGTGCGTGGGCCAGTGTTGTTGAGACAAGAGTCGAGCAGTACAATAGAGAAAACGCGAGGAGTCAGTACGCAGCTAACAGAAGAATCGGACGCGTCCGCCATTATCCAATCGGTGAAGCGCGCAAATGTCGAGGTGGGGGACATAATACTTTGGCTGGCCTCTGATACAATGTAGTAGTATTGCATCAACAAGTCTGGACGCTTAATTTCGTTTCGGATGGAAGGCGTCTCTGGCAACGTTCTACACGTCGCGACGTAACTGAAACGCCGCCGATTTAAGAGATTTCCTGTACAATTGCAAACACATTGCACTCCTTTTATACAAATAGAAACTACTTCACCAGACAGATTCTGTTTGACTCTAAACTTATTTGCTTACAAAACTAGTAATCCGAACAACTGTTCCACGCACCCTTAAAACTGTCGCTTCAAATCGTAGCTGCAATTAATTAAAAATTGTTTCGTAGCTGTCAAAAACCGTTAACTGTCTAATAATACCTAACAGCCAATTTGCGGCGTAACACAAACACTGTAAGGTACTTTTGATTAATGTTGGCAGTCTCAGACTGAAACTGTACAGTTCATTTGACTCATTGTATTATCGTGTTGTATCTAACTACTGTTTTCATTTTTGTTTTCATTTTTTTTTTCTTTTTTGACAATGAGCGACATGACACTGCTGATGCGGATGTGCGCATGTAAGTGTGCTTTAACCCTGGCAGTGTTCACCTCTGAAATTGTCGCACCAACCGTACATTAGAGCACAGACTGTCAATTATTTTCTGGAGAAATTGCCTGAATACAGAATATTTTTCAATGAAATTGGACTCTCATGCAGTAAACGCATTCTGTTTCATCTCTATCGTGTACTTTTTCGATCAATATTAGTATTAACGTATTCTAGCTCCAGGAAAAAGTTAAAGGAAGCTTTTCAATGAAACTTGAAAGTGGTCCAGATCAAAATACATTATTTGCAGTTTAATTAGATGAAGACGCTATTCACTTATTGAAATACACGTATTACGCAGGTATCCTCAGATGGTCTGTTATTCATAGAGCCATTCCTGCATTTTCTTCGTCGCTGACTGACGCCTTGGCAGCCTGATCAGTTTTGCCATTGTCCATAACTGCTTCAGGAGCATCAGCTTCAGAATCACTTTCATCAGGTAAGTCACTTACGTCACTTTCACAGTTGAGTTCTTCTAGCAGTGCTTCCCATACGGCACCTTCCGTTAGTAAAATGTCATTTCTACATGCCATTTTGACATAAATGTCACAGTCAGCGACAAAATAGTTACACTTTGTGTACTCCAGTGTCACAATGACCATTCAAACAATATTTCTGTCAGTTTTATTAAACAGCAATGTTTCACAACTTCCGACGTCCGTCCTCCACTAGGTCTCACTTAATGCTGAGTTTACATTCATAACAGCTGGCTGTGTATGTGCGCATTTGTCAGCATTCCAGCATTTCTCAGCCTTTCCACGGTTGTCGTTGCTGCTGTGGGTCTCATTTTAGCTGCCATCGCCATGTTGTAACGTGGTATTTGCGAAAGCGTAAGCAGGATCTTTGTTGAGGAAGGAAGAGGGGCTACTCCCTTTAGTTTCGCAGTGAATGGTGAAACAGTTTTGTGATTTTACTACAAACGATCTGGGTGCTCCTGCTACCAGTCGGTATCCATGCATGTTCCGCCTTTCTGTATACAGATGCGGAATTGATACGTGTCTGTAATGCGGCGGGGCAGCATACGTGGTCGGTTTCTGAAAATTGCCGGCCGTTGTGGCCGTGCGGTTCTAGGCGCTTAGGTCTGGAACCGCGTGACCGCTACGGTCGCAGGTTCGAATCCTGCCTCGGGCATGGATGTGTGTAATGTCCTTAGGTCAGTTAGTGTAAGTAGGCTGTTTATGTTTTCTTATTGGTAACGCCACGTAGCGCTCTGTATGAAAATCACTGGCTGTGCTGCGTGCAGTCTGTGGCTAGTTTGCATTGTTGTCTGCCATTGTAGTGTTGGGCTGTTGGCTGTTAACAGCGCGTAGCGTTGGGCAGTTGGAGGTGAGCCGCCAGCAGTGGTGGATGTGGGGAGAAAAATGGCGGAATTTTGAGAGCGGATGATCTGGACGTGTGTCCATCAGAAACAGTACATTTGTAAGAATGGATGTCATGAACTGCTATATATATTATGACTTTTGAACACTATTAAGGTAAATACATTGTTTGTTCTCTATCAAAATCTTTCATTTGCTAACTATGCCTATCAGTAGTTAGTGCCTTCAGTAGTTTGAATCTTTTATTTAGCTGGCAGTATTGGCGCTCGCTGTATTGCAGTAGTTTGAGTAACGAATATATTTGTGAGGTACGTGATTTGTGAAAGGTATAGGTTATTGTTAGTCAAGGCCATTCTTTTGTAGGGATTATTAAAAGTCAGATTGCGTTGCGCTAAAAAATATTGTGTGTCAGTTTAAGCACAGTCATGTATAGTTCTTCTAAGGGGACGTTTCATTTGTCGACCCTTAGCCGAGGATACCTCACTGGAATCTTCTGATTTTTTCTTGTAGATTGTGTAATTAGTGTAGCTTTTGTTTATTGCTAGCGCGTAATTGTAGGGAGAATTTGCTTTGTAGTTGTAGTTTTCCATTCTTGAACAGTAGAACAGTTGTGGCATGCATGTAGATTTGCACCAAGTATTTCGCAGCTGCGCTTGCAATTAACGAGATATTATTCTCAATGCTATGTTAATGTGTTTTCTTATTTTGCTCTTCAAATTGTGCTTTTCTGTGTTGTCGTGTGAAATATTGTGACAATAATGGCGTGTGAATAAAGTAATACTAGGCTCCAAAGCAAACTGAGAAATGACAGTGAAGACGGAAGCAGTGTGTTAGCGCCGCCGAGTAATGAATTAACTAATGTTCAAAGTAGTAATTTGGTAATTGTGCATAGGGAAATGGAGCGGGTTGCAAATAATGGTGTAGGCAGTGAAACAATTAGGGAACAGGGAAGCATTATCGATCGATCGGTCGGCAACAGCTCGCCTCAGGAATCCGAAATGACAGGACACAATCTTGCAAATACTGTAGATTCAGGTTTTGCGTCCTCACCGTTTTCTCAAATAAGTCAAGACACATTTTCTGCTTGTCAAAATGTGAATGTTGCCGGTGCAAATGCACTGCCGAAAAGCATAGAGGAACAGATTCCAGACACTAATACATTATTATTGCAATTAATGCAACAAATGAAACAAAATCAGAGACAAACACAGCAACAGTTGGACACAATGGAACAAAATCAGAGACAAACACAGCAAAAGCTTCAAAAGTTAGACCCAATGGAACAAAATCTTCGGAAGTTAGACACCACACTTGAACAAACATGTGAAGATTTAACTACTGAGTTACATAACATTGAATCGAAATGTCAAAAAGTCTGTAATGACGTAAAAACACAAATTTGTGAGCATTTTCAACCTATTTTTTCGCGGCATGAAAATGCATTACAGAATCACGAAGCAGCCATAAAAGAACGGCAAAACATTGTTCATGAAAATCATGAGACCTTGCGGGCTAAAATTGAGTCAGTTGCATCTACCGATTCGGTTACGCTACTTTCAAAAACTCAGGAAAACTTAAAGGACACAGTAGATACTCTGAAAATTGGTTCAGAAAGACACATGGAGGAAATTAGTTCATTATCAGAAAAAGTAGTAGAACTTTCGGATCAGCTAAATAATTTATCTACGAAGGTAGATGATAATCTGAACGACGCAAGTCCGGTAGTCTTGAATGACACAGAAGAGTACGAACAAATTAGGAAATTCAAACAAAATCAGAATCAAATTAATACGCAACACCAAAGAGAAATCCGGGAAGTACAAGATCAGCTGGCACAAGTAATACAAGAATTACATATTTCAGAGGACACTCGCGCTCCAACACGGGAAGAGGGACTTAGAAATACGGAAAAGCCACAAAATAATAACACAGGGCATTTCGGAAATAATGAAAGAAATTGGCAAGGTACACCGAATTTTGAGATGGAACCGTCGAAACGCCGTAACAATGACCGACATGCGACTCGCCGACATTATGATTTTGACTATAAACTGTTCACTACTACACGTAAATTCAAAACATTTAAGAATTCTGGCAACGACATTCGTCCACAAGCGTGGCTTCATCAATTCTCTCATTGTTTTCCTCCCAACTGGTCATTAGAGCATAGATTGGAATTTATGTGTGGCTACTTGGAGAATGAACCAGCTGTGGGAATGTGATCGGTCATTCACGATTGCCACAGTGAAGGAGAATTTTATCATGCCTTCCTGTCAACATATTGGTCTCAAGCCACACAAGACCGAGTAAAACATACCATCATAATGATGAAACATTTCGAACAATCTGAATTTTCTAGTCTTATCAAATATTTCGAAGACATGTTACGTAAGAATCAGTACCTGTCAAACCCATACAGCCCCTCAGAGCTCATCCGCATTTGCTTAATAAATTACCTGAACATTTACGACTTATTACTTTGGCAGGACGTTGCAAAGACGACACTGAAGGTTTTCAGGGACTCTTACAAGAATTGGAAATTGACACTGACAATCGCGGAACGCGAAAACAGGAGCACAACAATTACAGGTCACATCCATCACAATTCCACGATGACAGAAATAATAAATGGACACGACAAGGCTATTCTCACAACGTAAATCGTGACATTCTTACAACGTAAATCGTGATCAAAACAGATACCACCCGTATGACAACTGTTGGCAGAGTAGTAATCATTACAGGAAAAGATCACCTCTCCGCGGTAATGACTATCACAGAGACAATCAGAGAAACAGACAATATGGAACCAAAATAATTATTATCAACGGAGACAGAATAACTTCAGACGCAACAGTCCAGCGCGCAGTTACGATTCAGGGAGAAATTCTCCACCACGTGACCGACAAGAAAGAAACTATGGAATCTACCGACATGACGACAGACGATATGATCGTAACGACAGACCTGAATTGCATCAGAACTGGCGGGATTCAAACAGGGCAGGGCTCTCTCAACAAGATGAATTTGTAGAAGTTAGGTCTCCTAATCCCAATAACGACACGCGCCAACAAAGAGACACAGAATGACTTGCACCGCAGGCAGCCACGTGCGCCAGCTGGCTCAGAGAAAAATAACATAGACGCTAACCTTGAGAAAAGTTTTAGCATTCCTTACCGATGTATACCGCATGATAATTGCGTTCAAGTTGAACCTCTGCGTACTAGGAAGAGCAAAGGATTGCACCACATTTCACATGTAAAACCGTTTACTGAAAGATAATCTGCTTTTTAACTTAGTCTTTGCCATAAAATTTTTCACTTCACGCTACTAGTACAATTTGTCACACTGAGAAACTGTTAACATGCAACAATGTTTTGAAGTTAACTATCCAGTCAAGAACAAAGAGAACTTATTTAAACAGAAATTACGAATGCATTGTTATAATGAATAGAAGACACAGTGTTGTTATTTGCACATTCTTGCTTGTTAGTTGCACGATCACGTAACGACTATAAGGCTCACATACTTAGAACATTTTGGTTTACTTGAAAATACATTCTCTATTTGAAGTACTTTCTGTGGGATTAAAGATGACTTAACATTTGGTTTCTTTGACAGCTACACGATTATATCACGACGCTACTAATGTGTGACACAATTTACATTGTTGCTTTTGCAGTGTATCTGTTTTTCTGAATTCTTCTGGAAAGTAAAATATGTTTTAGTAGTAACTTTTGTGTTATAGCTACAATGTGACAGCTTGTTTCGTAGCAGAACAATACGTTACAGTATAGTACTTTCTTGATCATGGTAATGTACGTAATAACTACGATATCTATACGCATAGCATTTCACTTTTGTTTATCATCAGGTAAGTACATTGACTTCCGCAGAACTTAGCTTTCAGAGGACGATAACTACGACACTTCCACAGAATTATCTTATAGCAAAACGTACACTTAGCGCTAAAGGACACGTATTTGAATGATTAATTTTGTACTTAAAACATTCATTTTTCAAGATTTTTGAATTACAAAGAAAGTTTTCCCCGATACATTTCATTCCATTGCCGTAATCTGTAACACCTGAGGGTACAATTACATTAATCCTCAGGGGTGAACACGCTTACTTTGTGTACCATGTGTTTGGCAAGCACAAGGAGCCCTAGCTAATATGGTATTTGCTTATACAACTTTACACATCAGTACCATATTTCTCTAACACATAAACATGTTTTCTTTTACTACATCAGTGACAGATGTTTACGCAGTTACACAGCTGGATAACTTCACATTTACGAAATTGTATTTTGTCTGTACTTTGCGAACAGTTCATATTTTTTCGGAACCATTGTGATACTATGAGAGCTTTCAATGATGTATTTGATATGGGATCATGATTTTAAAGTACGTGTGAGGTAGATGACACTATTGAAATGAGCAGAGAATTTTTTTTAGTTTTTGAAATTATTGGAGGAAACTATGTCGATTTTGAGAATTGACTAAGATGTTATGATATTATTACGACGACGATGTGTATTATGCTGTTGAGGTATGTTTATGATCAATAAGCTGATGATATATGAGGAATTTGATTATGCTATGTATTTATTATGATGAAATATTGAAGAAGTGTCGACGAATATGTGTATGAGTAGTAAGGTAAGGAATAATGAGTAGTGGTTAGGGACTCTGATTTGTGAAACAGGATGTTGGAAACCAAGAATCGTACTTTAAGAGTTATGAAAGGTGTGTAAATGGGTGAATGTATCACAATGCCGGCGCAAATTTTTTGGACACTGTTATATTCATAGGATTTTGTTTTTACACATTTGCAACGCAAATTCTCGACCTGTGAAATTTTTTATATGAGACTGTCACTGTAGTGCAAACTGGTGTCATAAATATTTCGGTAAGAAAGCTAAGTGACCTTGACATAATGTGTTGTGGCGCACAGCTTTGCCAGCCGCCTGGAGAAACAGCAATTAGGTAAAAAAAAATAAAGAGGCCATTATCCTCGCTATTGACATTTCTTTGTAGAAAGCATCGCAAATACGACACGCTCAAACTTGAAAACATATGTTTACACTGTGGAGCTCTTAATTTATGACATTTACTAAAATGCCTAATGAAATAATGAGAAACATTTAACATCTATTGTCTTTCTAGTTGAGAGTTTGCTCATTTTGTTTAATATCTAGTTTCTAGCTACACTGCAGCATTGGTTAAAAAAAATAGATGTACTAATATAGATATTTCATGGCTACAGATCCAGTAAATAATAACTTTATGATCTACTTAAAAAAAACGAAGGAGCACACAAAGACATTTCCCTTCACAGGAATTGCATACATGATTTTCTTTTCAACTACTTGGTAATATTTTTCGTAGAATTAGTTGTGGTGCACCACTTTAATTACATAGACATTAAGATGTGAATAGACATTTCTGTTATCTGCATTGTTGTCTTTAGTGTAATATTTTATCTGCTTGAGCTTTGTCATGTTTAGGTACAAGTTATAGCATTTGGTGCTGCTGTTTGCCAGGCATAGTGTTACTGAATTTGACTTTGTATTACTCTGATAAGCCAGTTTTACTACGGATTTATTTTTCTTGTTGCTGCACATTTATTAGTTGTAATATTGCAATTGCTTTGCTAATTTATATATACTGCTGCTTGCTTTGCCAATTTCCATTTTTTTGTCATTGCTGTTTGTGTTAATTGTTTTGTGCTGCTGCATTGCGTCGTCTCTCAGTTTAGGATCTGAGCTCAGTAGATTTACGTTAGCTTAAGATGGGGTAGGCTATATAAGAGAACGAGTTGTGATGAATTGTAACAAATGCATTGAGAAGCTATAAGAAAATGGTTTGGCCAAAAAAGTAGTGTATAGTGGAGAAAAACTATTTTTGAAAGTGGATATGAACAAAAAAGTAGGGTTTAGGGACAACAGGTTTAGGTAGGATTTTCTTGGAAATAAATGATGAGGTAAGATAATGGCAAATAAATAATGAGGTAAGAAATATGTGAACATATAAATACAGAAAGCATGCTTTGATAGGATTTTTTTGGTGGAAACAAATGTTGAAATAAGACGAAAGATCTATGGAATGAAGTTTTGGGTTGGACTGCAGTACTAAATGTTACACTGAAAACAAACCCTGTCCTTTCCTCCTGTGTTATTCTGCTATGTTTTTGTGTACTCTTGTGTATTTGTGTTTTTCCTGTCTTTATGTGTTTAGCTAATAGGATTTATGTTGTAGAACTTTTCTAGTACTAAGCTACATTCACTATGATGAGGAATACTGTTATCCTCAAATATAATTTGCATTAATAATATGTTATTTTCTTTGTAAAGATGTTTATAGACATTATTAATTCTGTTCTGTTTCAATGCTCATGTGTGAAATTAATGTTTCGAAAACTATTCTCATTATTTTATATATTTACTTATGTCATAATTCCTGTAACACTGATGTGTATGTTTATTTCTATTCTTTTGTAAAGCCTGTGTTACTACAAATGTTATCTGTACTGTTATGTTCTTTAGTGATGTAATTTGTACCCTTGTAATTGTATTCTTATGTTGTAAATTTATAATTGTATAGACACCAGTTCTTCAAATTAAGTATCATTTCACTGCACACGTTTCTGTTGGTCATAATATATGTACAGTATGTGAGAAGTTGGGACCATTAGTGCTTGCACGTGTGTTGATAATTCAGCAAGGGACTGGTTAACAGCATTGCTGGTTCTAAGGACAATTCCAAAAACTTTGTGCGTGCACAAATGGTGGTTTACGGACTTGCTATATTCTCTGCAAGACCCTTCCATGGTGATTGTGCACCTGCACAGTCGCAATAGATGGCTGCTGGCCATGTCTACAAGGACTATAGTGGGTCTGCATCTTTGATGGCCCACCAATACCATTATCTCTACAAGGACTTCAGTGGGTCTGCATCTTTGATGGCCGACCAATACCATTATCTCTACAAGGACTACAGTGGGTCTGCATCTTTGATGGCCCACCAGTACCATTATTTCGACAAGGACTGCAGTGGGTCTGCACCTCTGGTGGCCCACCAATACCACACTCTCTACCAAGACTATAGTGGGTCTGCTCTGTGATGACCTACCTTCCAATATTCTTCAAAACTTCGAATGACTCTGCTGTGGGTTTGCTCTGTTGTGGCCCGTTACCTGTCTGCATGTCAAGAGTCAGCACTGTCTTTCCGTTGGAAGGACAACACTACTTCTTCAAGACTGCATGGAAATCCACTACTTCTGTGTGCATTTTCTTTTACTGCTCATACTTTGAGAAAAACACTGCTATTTTACTGTGATGAACGATCAGGACTGTCTTTATGGACTGTGAGAATATTTTATCTTTCGACCAACATTGTATCAATAAGTGCGTGGAGGACTGATGACCACCGATGTTAAGTCCCATAGTGCTCAGAGCCATTTGAACCATTTTTTTTCTGAAGATCTTTTACTTTCCTCTGTTGCGTACGCCCATGGTATTTGTCCGACGCCAAAGACTGATTTTACTACAGAATTGCGGGAGAGTTTAGTGATTTTGTAGGTTGTAAAATTATTCGTAAACTTTCCTATATGCATAATTTTGCATTGAGTTAACCATTGCTGTGAAGTATCCAAATTAATCATCATAACAGTGAACACTTCTGTGACATTTGAAACACTGACGTAAATTGAATTATTTTGCTGGCAGCATCTGATGCCTGACTCCGTGACTGTATTCGCCTATGTACAAACTAAATTAACTCTACTTTTCGCGATACTACCCTAGAGGTAACTTAATATTTTCTTTAAATAATTGTAATGAATGGCATTATTGGCCGGGAAAGCCAATGCACGGTTGTTTGGCCGCCTTGTGCAAGTGTTTCTCCTTAACGCCACTCCGGCGAGTTGCGCGTTGTGTGTGAGTGTGTGCGCGTGTGTTTTGACTTTATGGGCGCTCAACGGCGAGATAATCAGCCTCCTGACACATTTGAAAATAAACGAATATTGATAAAATCGCTAAAATGGTTGTAGACAGTGAGGATGAAGTCAACAAAAGACACTCGTGCATTCACTCCCACCTTATTCGCATTCACTCACACAATCACTCTCATACGCCTTAAGTTAATGGAGAAACCATGAAAGGTTTTTTAACATGGATTAAAAGACAAGTAAAACGATAACAGAGATAAGTCAACGGCACAAGCAAATGTGACTAACTGAGCACTTACAAAAAACATGGGCGAACGTCTCCCTAAAATCTTGAGAAAAGCGTTGGACCATTCACAAAACTTAAAAACTCTAACTACATTCGTTGGAAAGTCAATTGAAATAGAAGGCAGGTCTCTCGGCAGATCTGCCGCTACCTCTGGTCTGAAAATGAAACACAGTCTAATAAAATGTATGCCACAATCGCCACAGACTGGAGATTTCCCTCGCCAGAGCAAGAAGCCGCGCTTCATTGTGATGTGGCCTATGAGAAGATGATTAAGGAAAATCTCGTCCCATCAGCGCTGCTGGAAGGTGAATCCCCACGGTCGCATTGTGGGGTTCACTAAACGCAGCTTATTGTCTGTCACTTCCCGCCATTAACCCCCCCATCGACGAAAGACTGTATCTCAAAAGCGGGGCGATGGTACGTAGGGGGGGGATCACGATATGACTCCTTGGTTGCTACGAGGACTATTCGGAAAGTAAGGTCCGATGGGGTGCGAAATGGAAACTACAGTGAAAATCCGTTGAAGCTTTGCACTTTCAGTTCTGAGCACACAGTGAACACGTAAAGATTCTTAGAACCATAACGTTTCCCGCCAAGTATGAGCGCCTGGTGCGAGATTTCGCCTGATGTCATGCAGCCCACATAACATAGCTGTCAGCAGTGGTTAAACACTGGACTCGCACTCGGGAGGACGACGGTTCAATCCCGCGTCCGGCCATCCTGATTTAGGTTTTCCGTGATTTCCCTAAATCACTCCAGGCGAATGCCGGGATGGTTCCTCTGAAAGGGTACGGCCGACTTCCTTCCCAATCCTCCCCTAATCCGATGAGACCGATGACCACGCTGTCTGGTCTCCTTCCCCAAACCAACCAACCAACATAGCTGTCATACGTCTCCTTCTGCATGGCAGTTCTCAGCTGCACAGTGCAGGGGCAATGAAGATGATCCTGCAGAGTTTAGGATGGGAATTGTTTGATCACACACAACAGAGCCCGTAATCGACTCTCCTTGAGTTTCATCTCTGTTCACATGGACCGCTGGCTATGAAGACAATGTTCTGGCACAGACAACGAGCTCTAAACCAGCGTAGTGAATTGGCAGGAAGCACAGGTTGCTGCCTTCTATGACGAGGGTGTTGGAAAGTTGGTACAACGCTACGACATATGTCTAAAATCAGAGCGGTAACTATGTAGAGAAGTAGCTGGAAGGTGTTTAAATAAAACATTTTTATTTTTGATTTTCACAGTGGTTTCCATTTTGTGACCCATCGGACCTTACTTTCCGAATAGGCTCGTGCATCTGCCCTTTGCTTCCCCGCAATACCCATGTGCTCTGCAGCCAGCAGACAGACATTTCCTTCCTTCTCCAACCATTGAAGTTTGAGGAGGGCGATCTGGATATTCTGGACTACTTTATCTGTGGGCACAAGCGTTATAGAGAGTGAAGCGCACTCACAGACTCGGAACAGATATGGAATTTAGTACTCGAGCCACGTCTCATCTGCTCCAGTGTCCACAAGGTCGCACATAATATTGCGTGGAAGACAGTAAAGTCTTGAGGCAGTGGGACACTGAGGACATGATTAAGGAAAGCAACAGAGCAACCACCGGAGTGCCCCTGTTTCGACCGATCCGTAAAGTTGTTCTGCTCGGTTAAAATGTCCTCAAATAACACATTAAAAACGTATCCAGGAGTGCAACCTCTGCTGTACTGCACTATATCCAAAAATACTCTGGGCCTCTGCACTAATCAGACTTCGCTCGCCGATGAAGTTGAGATTAGGATAACAAAAAAACCGTCATCAAGCACGTTAAGACAGAGACCTGTGCCTAGCACAGGCGTTGCAGGCAAGAATTGCAACTTATAGTTCACTTGTTCGAGTACGTTAGTGGTCACGATAGAATGGGCCCCATGTAATGGATTTAAAATACGAACCGTTGTTTTATACTAGTATTTGGCGATTACCGCGACAGGACTGGGTATAAGTTGCAGTGTCACATTTCGTAATGCTTGGTGACGTTAAAGTTTACGTCATGGTGGGGATAACCCATTTTTGGAAGAGTGTGTAAATATGAGGTAGCGTGACTTGGCTTCTAGAGAACTATGTGGCTTACATATTAAGATTCTCTTCTTAAGATGAAGCAAATGCTACCGCCCCCTTATAGGTCGTCTCCCTTATGCTGTACCGCTATTCTGTCCTATCCGTTATTCCGCTGTCACTCGTCGCATTATAAGATATCCTTTTACTAATATTCGAGTTTATAATCATTCTGATTACAGGTTTGACTTTGTCTACTCATCATTGCAAAAAAATGGCTCTGAGCACTATGGGACTTAACGTCTGAGGTCATCAGTCCCCTAGAACGTAGAACTACTTAAACCCAACTAACCTAAGGACATCACACACATCCATGCCTGGGGCAGGATTCTGTGGTGTCACCGCCAGACACCACACTTGCTAGGTGGTAGCCTTTAAATCGGCCGCGGTCCGTTAGTATACGTCGGACCCGCGTGTCGCCACTGTCAGTGATTGCAGACCGAGCGCCACCACACGGCAGGTCTAGAGAGACTTACTAGCACTCGCCCCAGTTGTACAGCCGACTTTTGTAGCGATGCTACACTGACAAATACGCTCTCATTTGCCGAGACGATAGTTAGCATAGCCTTCAGCTACGTCATTTGCTACGATCTAGCAAGGCGCCATTACCAGTTAATATTGAAATTATAAAACATGTACCATCAAGAGCGATGTTCTCCAATTATGGATTAAAGTTAAGTATTACATCAAATACGTACTTTATTTGCTACTATTAATTCCTTTACCTTATTCCAGACCTCATGCCAATCTGCGTGAGCTTAAAAGCGTGCATTTCGGCCTCCTCTAGCAACACGGTGTTGGCTCTTCTGCCAACACTACAGATTCGAACCTGCGATCGTAGCGGTCGCACGGTTCCATACTGTAGCGCCTAGAACCGCTCGGCTACCCCAGCCGGCCCATCATTGCATATAATTATCAATCATTGTTGTCACTCAGATTTATTATTTGGGGATGGTTAAACAGGTAATATCTTACAATGTTAAAACACAGTTCACATAAAAATACTGATTAGACTAATTATTGTTCCCAGAAGGACGCTAAACACATCACATGAAACAGTCGACAATGTATCACAATTATTCTCCAAACTTTCGTACTGGTAATTTATACTTAATTACAGAGAGCAAATGTATTTCGTTCCATTCTACCTGTGTTTTCAAACTTTTGCACACTTCTGCCTCCAACATGAACCTCAGTAAAGGGTGGAGATCTCTTCTGAACAACACATTACAAGGTATCTCAGACATGCTCAATAATTTTCATATCTGGGAAGTTAGGTTGGCAGTGGAAGTGTTTAAACACAGAAGAGTGTTCGTGGAGCCACTTTGTAGCAATTCTGGACGTTGGGGGTGTCTCATTGTCTGACTGGAATTTCCCAAGTCGGTCGGAATGTGCGATGAACATGAATGGATACAGGTGATTAGACAGGTTCAAATGGCTCTAAGCATGGGACTAACATCTGAGGTCATCAGTCCCCTAGACTTAGAACTACTCAAACTACTTAAACCTAACCAAAGGACATCACACACATCCATGCCCGAGGCAGGATTCGAACCTGCGACCGTAGCAGTAGCGCGGTTCCGGACTGAATCGCCTAGAACCGCTCAGCCACAGCGGCCGGCGATCAGACAGGATGCTTATGTACGTGTCACTGTCAGAGTCGTATCTAGGCGTATCAGTGGTCCCATATCACTCCAATTGTACACGTCCCACACCATTACAGAGTGTACACCAGCTTGAACAGTCCCCTGCTGAAATGCAGGGTCCATGGATTCGTGAGGTTGTCCCGATACTAGTACACGTCCATCAGCTCGATGCAATTTCAAACGAGACTCGTAAGGCCAGGCAACATGTTTCCATTCGTCAACAGTCCAATGTCGGTGTTAACGGGCCCAGGCGGGGCGTAAAGCTGTGTGTCGTGCAGTCATCAAGGGTACAAGAGTGGGACTTCGACTCCGAAAGCCCATGTCGATGCTGTTCCGTTGAATGGTTCGCACGCTTGACACTTGTTGATGGCCCAGCACTTTTGCGGAACGGTTGCACTTCTGTCACGGTGTACGATTCTTTTCAGTCGTCGTTGCTCCAGTTCGGGCCGCAGCGACGTCGAAGATTTGGTGTTTTACCGTATTCCTGATATTCACTATACACTCGTGAAATAGTCGTATGGGAAAAACGCCACTTCATCGCTGTGTCCAATCGCTCGTGCGCTGACTCTAATACCAGACTAACTTAAATCTTGATAACCTGCCATTATAACAGCAGTAACCGGTCTAACAACTGCACCAGGCACTTATTGCCTTACAGAGGCGTTGCCGACCGCAGCGCCGTATTCTGCCCGTTTACATGTCTCTGTATTTGAATACGCATGCCTTATGCCAGTTTCTTTGGCGCTTCAGTGTAATACGTCCACACTCTGCGGACACCCAGTAACGGCGGCCTTCGAGTTCACACACCGACTACCTTCTTAAGCGCTGCAACAATGTATCTACAACAGCGCGCCAGATACGTTTATTTATGCTTCCACTGGCTTGGAGGTCTATATCGCTTACCCATGACGTGAAAGAATAAGTAAATAAATGTTTGGAAAGAAAATATTTATAATTGATAGCAGGAGGATATCGTCTCCTCACACTCTGTTCTTTTCCGTGCTCTTAAGGGCAGTATGAGAAACCATAGAGAGACATTTTCGTCCTCACAGTGTAAATGGTGAAAGTATTGTCTATTACTTACACTTCCTATGGTTCATTTGCACAATTTTCATCAAATTATGGAACAATTCAGTTTTCAGTCTATGTAAAAATGATTTGTGTCTATGGATACATGCTGGCAATTTACGGAATAGTAAGTTGCACACTGTCTTAAATTCAATTAAAATAAGGGACTAAACTTTGTCATTACTTCTGTTGCAGGTGTAAAAACAAATTTACAACAAAGAGTTTTGTTAAATATTTGTTTATGGAGTAGAATTTGCCCGGAAGGCATAATTTCTGATTACATTTAAAATTTGCTTTGGTACTTGTCAGACGTTTTATGTTGTTGGGGGAAAAAATCAAAGATTCAAGTGGCTGCATATTTAACTCATTTCTCAGCCCTTGATAACTTTAGTAATGATTAACAAACGCTATTGTTTCTTCTAGTGTTGTAGCTTGGACATAACTGTCCAGTTATAATGGCTAACTCCGTGAAGAGACGCCTCCGAAATGATTGTTAGTGAACACGATATATTACCATCGCTGTTCGCTTTGGTATAGCCAGACCTTACTTTCTTAGTGATAAGTTTCCATAGTAGATTGTCCCATAAAAAACTGACGACTGCAAATGAGCAAAATATTTTAAAATGCACGGAAAGTACACTTCAAATTTCAGTACCTGCCGGTGCAAACGCTCCCTAGAAGGATGATGCAATCTTACAGGCAAAAATTAGTCGCAAACGAGCGAACTGGTCGGAACAGCGTTCTGTGTAGTTGTCACAGTATTATGTCAGAGCTAAATGAATCGGACGTCGGTAAATTGCTGCTGTTCGTATGGGCGGCGCTTCCAAGCCAAGCTGACCTTAGGAAGGAATAGGGCATTCAGAAGCATGCTGATAGAA
Organism: Schistocerca americana; assembly: GCF_021461395.2. Taxonomy (NCBI): domain Eukaryota; kingdom Metazoa; phylum Arthropoda; class Insecta; order Orthoptera; family Acrididae; genus Schistocerca; species Schistocerca americana. The sequence continues at coordinate 768,034,813 of NC_060122.1, read as the reverse complement.
GCACATCATCGAATACCCCTACACCGATTTCCCTCCACAAACTTCTCCCAATCCTAATTTGTGCTCTGTCTCTAATTACCTCGCCGTCGACGAGACTTTAATTTGTAGTCTTCCGTTTTTTTATCATTTTCTTTACTGATTTCCCGAAATGATTTGTACGAGTCCGTATGCGAGTCGTCTGTGCTGACCGGTTAGGTTGGTGCCACGTCTGTGAGTGATGTAACTCTACTGGCAATGCTACTAGCTTATGGATTTCTTGTTTCACTGTGTCTGTGGATGTTTATTAATTAAAGCTCTGTCGGTTTTCTGACTACCACATCATTGCCTTGTTTACGCTTTGGTACGAGTACAAGGCTGCGTCTCCTACGCTCATACTACAGGGTTTGGACAGAATACGTAAACACCACGAGAAATGCATGCTGCAACATAAATGCCGGTGACAGCCAAGCCTGCAGGTGGCGCTGCTGTATGCGACCACGAATGACACATGTTCAGTGTCCACAATAAGTTGCAAGGGTCAGTCGTGGTCGGAACAGCGTTCTGTGTAGTTGTCAAAGTATTATGTCAGAGCCAAGTGAATCGGACGTAGATAAATTGCTGCTGTTCGTATGGGCGGCGCTTCCACAGCCAATGTAGCCGAAGTTGCTTGCATAAAAAGTTCTCGGTTTTCTTGCCGCGTCGAATTAGAGTAAAACCCCAAGCTTTTGATGATAAGCCCCTGACGACGACGGTGGAGGCAATCGTCGAAAGCTTCGGATTTTATCCGAATTTGACGTGGCTAGTAAATCGAGAACTTTTTATGCAAGCTATCAGAAGTGTTTGATATTTCGTGAGGCACAGTATGGAAGATTTATACCGCATACAGGGAAAGCGGAAAAACATCATCCGTTAAGTCACGACGCGGACAAAAGTATGTGTTGAGTGATCGTGACGCACGGTCAGTGAAGAGTATTGTGACGAAAAGCAAGACGACGATAGGTGCAAAAGTCACTACAGAGCTGAAAGCCGCACCAGCGAATCGGTCAGCACCAAAACAACACGAAGGGAGGTCAATAAGCAGGGAATTACGGCGCGAACTGGAATTCCAAACTCACTCATCAGTGATACAAATGCCCGTAACAGCCGAAGCCATAAAACCTGAACAACGTAGCAATGGAAGAAAGTCATTAGGTCGGATAAGTCTTGGTTCACACTGTTTTCAACTTCTGGTCGAGATTACGTATCAAGAGTGAAACATGGCGAGGGTTCAGTGATGAATTGGGAAGCCATGTGATGGTAACCCATGAGCCACACAATTACAATGAAAGGTCCCATTTCTGCTAAGAATTATGTGACCACTTTGGCTGACCACGTCCACCTCACAGTACAATGTTTGTTGCCCAATAGTGATGCTGTGTTTCAAGACGACAGGGCTCTGTTAACATAGTTCGCTTCTTTTGGAGCTGGTTTTGTGAGGACGAGGATGAACTGTCGCGTCTACCTTGGCCACCACAGCCGGCAGATCTCTATATTGTTGAACCTTTGTGGTCTACTTTAGAGAGAAAAATGCGTGATCGCTGTCCACCTCCATCATCGTTACCCAAAAGCTTTCCTACACCGTATTAGAGGTGATAATGTGTTATAGAAGAACAACTATAGTTGCTTAATTGTTGTAAGAGTGCGTAGATAGGTTTCGAGTTACCATTAATATGGCACAGCCTCCTGGACCACAAGTACTTTCCACAAACAGGACAGTAGCAAGTAAATTATACTATCTGATCGAAAGCCTAAAGCTGCTGCTTTTCTTAAATGTTATTTATCAGTATTTTGCTTCGGGACAGAGACCTGTTCGTATACTATACTGCGCAGAGCGTTGGAACAGCAGTTCTCCTCGGAAAAAAGCTGTTTACGGTTACTCTGTTTTTTTTTTTTTTTTTTTGTTTTTTTCGTCTCTAGTTTAACCTGACTGTTACAGCCGCTCCAGAATAATCTGTTTCTGAAATAACTGACGTTCGGGTTTTTATTGATACTACTTCCAAGTAATAAGTGTAGACTCTGAACGCAGATTTAATAATTATAATAATAAAGGAGTAGGAGATCTCGATCGACCTGTGTGGAGACTGTAGCAGAAATCTGTCTCATTGTCTCCAGCAAAGACGACCAAGGTGTAGGAGATGGGCGCGGCGACGGACAAAGCGATAGGTCACTACTTGATTTTCCTGCATCATCACTTTTGGATGGCATCAGTTATTCGCCCTGAAGCATCAGCAAAATTAATACTTTCGTTATCATCCCAAGCTTATAGCATGTCAATAAAACTACATGTATATCAATCAAATTTACTTCTCTCCAAAGGAACATTGTGGGCCTTTTCTCTTTACAAGATGTCGTAAGTTTGTTGTGCCTCCTCCTCTTTTTAAATTTTCAAACGCGGTTCCTAAAATACTTCCTAACTAGCCATGGATACATTTTACAATACAACCGATGTCCGAGGAAGACAGTGAGAAATTACTGTACTCACTGATCAGCCAGAACATTACGACCACGTACATAATCGCAGGTATGCACACCTGTGGCACGGATAACAGCGGCGACACGTCGTGTCACGGAAGCAATGAGGCCTTGGTAAGTCGCTGGAGGGAATCGGCACCACCTCTGCACGCACAAGCCGCCTAATTCCCATAATGATGAGCTCTGACGCCAAGTTCGATCACATCCCAGATGTGTTCCATCGCGTTCAGATCTGGCGTGTTGTGGGACCAGAACATCAACTGGAACATGTCACTGTCTTTCTCGAACCACCCCATCACACTCCAGACATTGTGTCATGGCGGAATATCTTGTTGAAAAATGCCACTGCCGTCGGGAAACATGATCGTCATGAAGGGGTATTTGTGGTCTGCAACCAGTGTGCGATACTCCTTAGCCGCGTGGTGTCTTGCACGAGTTCCGCTGGATCCATGGACGCCCACGTGAATGCTTCCCAGAGCATAACGCAGCCGCCGCCAGCTTGTCTCCGTCCCCCAATACAGGTGTCAAGGAGCTGTTCCCCTGGAGGAGGGCGGATTCGCACCCTCCCATCCACATGACGAAGGTATCGAGATTCATCAGACCATGTAATGCTCTGCCACTGCGCCAACGTCCATTGCCGATGGTCACGTGCCCATTTAAGTCGTAGCTGCCGATGTTGCAGTATTGCGAATGCGGTGGCCCATCGTTAGACCCATCGGTGCACTGTGTGTTCATACACCCTAGTACTCTCCCCCACAGGTCGCCGCCTGTCCTGTTTTACCACTGTGCCCTGCCTACAACGTCAGATATCTGTAATGAGGGGCGGCTGCCCAACCCCATGACGTCTGGGCGTGGTTTCACCTTGGTTTCGCCAGGTGTTGAAGACATTCGCCATAGCACTCTTCGAACACCCGACAAGTAGTGCAGCTTCCGGTTAATCACAGTCTGCCCTCGGTCAGGCAGACAGATCGCGCGCCTTCTCCATTCTACACACGGACACCGCTCTCACTGTGCACAGTGCGTGTGTCTGAAAAGCAAAGATTCCTTGCCAGGTGACGCTGCTATCGCCTGGACGGATTTATGTAGATAGTAGGGCGGTGGTGATAATGTTCTGGCTGACCGGTGTAAGTAGTTTAGGGGCCATTCTTGCACATTCCACATACACTTCTCCTGTCTAATAGGCCACTTAACAATGTGGTAGGTACGGCATTGTCACCGCAGTGCTATATCGCGTCTTTGTTGCTAGTTCCTAACTGTTATCGTTGTTATTAAAATAGCTAAGTACCTTTGACACTGTGTCAACTGTTTGGGGTAATCTGAATCGTTACATTGTTCTTATAAGATCAGGTTCGCCGAGATCGTTTATAAATATTTTTATTGAGTAGCCGTTTCGACAGATCTGTACTGCCATCATCGGATCTGAAAGTTCAATAAGTTTATTTACCTGTGTTGTCATCATCGGATGTTGTTGTTGTGGTCTTCAGTCCTGAGACTGGTTTGATGCAGCTCTCCATGCATCATCGGATAAGGAAGTTTAAGAAATTTATTGATGTTTTATTTCATTAAAAGCAATAGAATCTGCGACATGAATATTCGAAAAATTTGTTGCAATAGAGGTATGAAGCAATTGGGAGGACGACTACCGTATCCTAGCTGCACATTCAATCACTGATACGAATGCAACCCACCAAATGTTTTAGTTACTCCAGTGCACAGATCTGTCGCAACCAGCAATCAGTAAAAAGATTTACTAGCGATCTTGGCGAAACCGATTTGTTAAGAATAACATATTAAAATAGCAATGACAGTTTTTCCTAATATTTAAAAGCAATGGAAATCTTACGAATATAAATTACTCGTTTTTTAAAAAACTTTTATTTAAAAACCAAATGTTTTAGCAGTTTGATAAGCCAGTTTTTTACCAGTTATCAGAATTTTTTTTAGAAAAGCCTGTTATAACCTAGACCAAACAAATAACAAAAAATACAGGTTCTTTGGAACTCAAATAGTGGTATCGGTTTTAATTAACTGGTTTATTCCATCGCTAGAGAGGAGTGCCGGACCTGGTTCTGATCCAGCAGCAGATGGCCGATCGTTGGTCTCGTACACCGATCAGCCAGCGTGCAGATGTAGCGTGCTAATCCTCAATCTCCCCTCAGAAAACACTAGAAGGTTAGAAGCCGTCTGGCTTGCCTCCTTCCATTTATATGCTAAATTCATCTGCCCCTTGTTACGACTGGTGATAGGCAGGACAGTTACGTTTTATCACACAAAAAGTCTCATGACCTTATTTAAAGCTGTGGAACGTATTTTATGAAACTGCAGTGATTGTCAGTTCCAGTCTAAGAATGCTTGAAAACAGCTCAGTTCGCACTCAGCTGAGAGCAAGTGAAAGGGAAGACCGCACGGCATTCAGAGGGTTTGTTCCGGATTACCCATGTCAAGGAGCCACCTGAGAGGGCTCACGGAACTCTCCAATCAATCAAGCTAAGACGGTGTTCGCGGAATAAGGCACGGTTGGGCTCTGTAGAAGGCTGTGGGCGGTAGTCTCAACATTTATGGCGAGAAATCACAAGTCTCTGAATGTCTGGACAAAGACGGTGGGAGGAGATGCCTCGTGGGGCTCCCGTCACTTCGGTAGGCTTCCGGAAAATGTGTAAACAACGCTCTGATTCGCCCGTCGCCTACTGACGTCAGACAGCAGACTGGTGAAAGTATGTGTGGGCGTTTGCAAAGGGGACATACCGTTGCCACAACACTGTTAATCCCGGTTCCAGTGATAGCATCATTTTACGAGGGGCACCCATAAAAAGCCGAATATTTTTTAAAGCTGTAGATTTACGAAGTGTTTATAAAACAGCCTTATCCCCTTCAAAATATTCTCCATTACAACTAACACATTTGTCCCACCAGTGCTTCCACAGTTCGAAACATTTTATGCAAATATCTTTAGAAATGGCCGGAAGCTCCTCCCTCGTTTTTTTCCTTGACTTCCTCAATGTTATCAAATCGGTGTTCTTTCATGCCCCTTTTCATGTGTGGAAATAAGTCACACGGAGCTAGATCAAGTAGTAAGGTGCATGGGGCAAAGGCACCATACCATTTTTAGCCAAAAACTGTCCAATAGAGATGGCTGTGTGTGCAGGTGCATTGTCGTGATGGAAGAGCCAGTCTCCTGTCTGCCACGAATCACATCTTTTTTTGACGATACTGTGGCACAGTTTCCTTAAAACATCCATATAAAAGGTTTGACGGTCTGTGAGCACAAGCTCTCGAATTTGTTAAATATTTTCGGTCATTTTATGGATGTCCAGAACAAGATTTGTCATGAGTTTTTCCCATAGCGTCATCTTGGTAAGCTGTTTTCAACATTAAAAACAATTTCAGCAGCATTTTAACCGAGTAGAAAAGAAAATTTCACAGCCGCGCGTTGTTCACTTAAAGTTGTCACCACAGGAAACGAAACAAGAACAACACAGCGCTAGCAAAAGTAATCACTGCAGACAGAGAGAACAGGCCACGTCAACAATACAGGCGGCACTGAACTTGGCAATGAGTTGCGCTATACACGCCTAGCGGTAGAAATGCGTACTACGCAAGCTCCGCCCACGGCAATGTTATTCCTGCTTTCTTTCGGGTACCTTCTCGTAATTTATTATTCAATCAGCCACTGGAGTAACTCAAACGTTTGGTGCCTTCTATTCGTATCAGTAACTGAACATGCAGCTTGGATATGAAAGTCGTCCCCCCAGTTCCTTCATACCTTTATTGCATGCAATCACTTTTTATAATATTCATGTCACTGAATCTGTTGCTGTGTCATTACTTTCAATGTAATAAACCATCAGTTTAATTTCATTTGTATTTCATTTGAAGTAACTTGTAGTTTTCTTCAGTTTATCATTATTATTATTATTATTATTATTATCTGATGATTGAGTAAAATTACTCATTCAATAGGATTTTATAGCAATTCCCCAAGGACCATTTCTGAGATAGCGATTCCGTTGGGCAGTTAAAATTTTATAACGGTTATTAAGCGGTCTGAGACGGAGTCTATGCATTTCCATCATTTCGGTACGATTACACAACCACACGCCGTGGGATTTCGCAACACGATACACAAAAGGTTAAAATACTAAGAGTATAAAATTCACAGACATATGGCGTACACGATTCTTCCCTTCGGTAAACCGTCGACAGTGGCAACAACAAGGACATTCGGCCACCGAATTAAAGGACACTACTGGCCATTAAAATTGCTACACCATGGAGATGTGCTACAGACGCGAAATTTAACCGACAGGAAGAAGATGCTGTGATATGCAAATGATTAGCTTTTCAGAGCATTCACACAACGTTGGCGCCGGTGGCAACAGCTAAAACGTGCTGACACGATGAAAGTTTCCAACCGATTTCTCATACACAAACAGCAGTTGACCGGCGTTGCCTGGTGAACGTTGTTGTGATGCCTCGCGTAAGGAGGAGAAATGCGTACCATCACGTCTCCGACTTTGATAAAGGTCGGATTGTAGCCTATCGCGATTGCGGTTTATCGTATCGCGACATTGCTGCTCGCGTTGGTCGAGATCCAATTACTGTTAGCAGCCTATGGAATCGGTGGGTTCAGGAGGGTAATACGGAACGCCGTGCTGGATCCCAACGGCCTCGTATCACTAGCAGTCGAGATGACAGGCATCTTATCCGCATGGCTGTAACGGATCGTGCAGCCACGACTCGATTCCTGAGTCAACAGGTGGGGACGTTTGCAGGACAACAACTATCTGCAGGAACAGTTCGACGACGTTTGCAGCAGCATGGACTATCAGCTCGGAGACCATGGCTGCGGTTACCCTTGACGCTGCATCACAGAGAGGAGCGCCTGCGATGGCGTACTCGACGACGAACCTGGGTGCACCAATGGCAAAACGTCATCTTTTCGGATGAATCCAGGTTCTCTTTACAGCATCATGATGGTCGCATCCGTGTTTGGCGACATCGCGGTGAACGCACATTGGAAGGGTGTATTCGTCATCGCCATACTGGCGTATCACCCGGCGTGATGGTATGGGGTGCTGTTGGTTACACATCCCGGTCACCTCTTGTTTCCATTGACGGCACTTTGAACAGTGGACGTTACATTTCAGATGTGTTACGACCCGTGGCTCTACCCTTCATTCGATCCCTGCGGAACCCCACATTTCAGCAGGATAATGCACGACCGCATGTTGCAGGTCCTGTTCGGGCCTTTCTGGATACAGAAAATGTTCGACTGCTGCCCTGGCCAGCACATTCTCCAGATGTCTCCCCAAGTGGAAACGTCTGGTCGATGGTGGCCGAGCAACTAGCTCGTCACAATACGCCAGTCACTACTCTTGATAACCTGCGGTATCGTGTTGAAGCTGCGTGGGCAGCTGTACCTGTACACGCCATCCAAGCTCTGTCTGACTAAATGCCCAGGCGTATCAAGGCCGTTATTATGGCCAGAGGTGGTTGTTCTGGGTACTGATTTCTCAGGATCTATGCACCCAAATTGCGTGAAAATGTAATCACATGTTAGATGTAGTATAATATATTTGTCCAATGAATACGCGTTTGTCATCTGAATTTCTTCTTGGTGTATCAGTTTAATAGCCAGTAGCGTAAAGGAAATGACCCGAATCCTGAAATCAATGCAGCTGGTACGAGACTGGGGAAGAGACAGACAAGGGTATCCGGTCAGAGCGGTTACTGGACAGTGTTTGTTTAGGGGCTCGTGATTCAGCCGAGCCGTGCGCGGGCGGACTTTGCCCAGTTTGGCGTCGGCGAGGAGTGCCGATTGCCGGTAGCCGCCCGCGGCTCCCTCCCCCACCGCTGCCACGGCGGCTGGCGCGTCTTCCCACGGCGCCCCCACCTGCGGCGGCCGCTCGCTGGGCCCGGCGCCGCGCTCGCCACACCAGTCTCCCAGCATCCTCGGGCGCGATGCGACGACCTCCTCAGACTCTGACGCTGCCGGCGCTGATTTCGACGGCGCTGGCGGCCGGCGCGTGGCTGGCGCTGGTGCGCGCCAAGACGTTCGAGCGCTGCGAGCTGGCGCAGGAGCTGCGCTACCGGCACGGGCTGCCCGCGGCCCAGGTGCCCACCTGGGTGTGCATCGCGCGCTTCGAGTCGCTCTTCAACACGTCCGCCGTGGGCAGGCTCAGCGGCGGCAGCCTCGACCACGGCCTCTTCCAGATGTCCGACGCCTACTGGTGAGCCGCGCTGCGCTGCACCGCCCGCATCAGGCCCACTTCCCAATCAGCCCAAAAGTGGAAACATTTTACCCATAACGGGGCGACGGTATACAACAAAGACATACTGTTACTGCCAGCTTCCCAATTTTTGTACGGGTTTTGGGTCTTCCGTGGACCACGTAAACAACTACTTCATCTACATCTACATACATACTCCGCAATCCACCATACGGTGCGTGGCGGAGGGTACCTCGTACCACAAGTATCATCTTCTCTCCCTGTTCCACTCCCAAACAGAACGAGGGAAAAATGACTGCCTGTATGCCTCTGTACGAGTCCTAATCTCTCTTATCTTTGTGGTCTTTCCGCTAAATGTAAGTTGGCGGCAGTAAAATTGTACTGCAGTCAGACTCAAATGCTGGTTCTCTAAATTTCCTCAGTAGCGATTCAGGAAAAGAACGCCTCCTTTCCTCTAGAGACTCCCACCCGAGTTCCTGAAGCATTTACGTAACACTCGCGTGATGACCAAACCTACCAGTAACAAATCTAGCAGCCCGCCTCTGAATTGCTTCTATGTCCTCCCTCAACCCGACCTGACAGGGATGCCAAACGCTCGAGCAGTTCTCCAGAATAGGTCGTATTAGTGTTTTATAAGTGGTCTCCTTTACAGATGAACCACATCTTCCCAAAATTCTACCAATGAACCGAAGACGACTATCCGCCTTCCCCACAACTGCCATTACATGCTTGTCCCACTTCATATCGTCTGCAATGTTACGCCCAAATATTTAATCGACGTGACTGTGTCAAGCGCTACACTACTAATGGAGTATTCAAACATTACAGGATTGTCTTTCCCTTTCATTTACAAATATCTATATATTTTTGAGTTAGCTGCCATTCTTTACATCAATCACAAATCCTGTCCAAGTCATCTTGTATCCTCCTACAGTCACTCAACGACGACACCTTGCCGTACACCACAGCATCATCAGCAAACAGCCGCACATTGCTATCCACCCTATCCAAAAGATCATTTATGCAGATAGAAAACAACAGCGGACCTACCACACTTCCCTGGGGCACTCTACATGATACCCTCACCTCTGATGAACACTCACCATCGAGGACAACGTACTGGGTTCGATTACTTCTAAATAAACTTCCACTTTTCCCAATAATTTTTCATTCGATGAGAATGCTGTTGTCTTCGAACTTCTGACTACTTGGCTCCAGTTTTATTGTTTAGTTTTCTCCTGAGGTGAGAATCCAAAACATTCTATGTAATAAAACGGAACACGTGCAGGCGGCCTTTCGATGGTACTTACGCTTTAGCTACCAGTTTTGGTGATTCAGTACATCATCTTCATTCTGTAACTGACGCTGAGGGGGTGAACCCCAATCGTATACACGATCCCATCAGTGGCCAACGTCTATGAACTGGTTTCCGTGGACATCTATGCTTCAATGGTTCAAATGTCTCTGAGCCATGGGACTTAACATCTGAGGTCACCAGTCCCCTAGAACTTAGAACTAGTTCAACCTAACTAACTTGGGTCCGCAGCTCGTGGTCGTGCGGTAGCGTTCTCGCTTTCCACGCCCGGGTTCGATTCCCGGCGGAGCCAGGGATTTTCTCTGCCTCGTGATGACTGTGTGTTGTGTAATGTCCTTAGGTTAGTTAGGTTTAAATAGTTCTAAGTTCTAGGGGGGTGATGGCCATAGATGTTAAGTCCCATAGTGCTCAGAGCCATTTGAACCTAACTAATCTAAGGACATTACACACACCCGTGCTCGAGGCAGGATTCGAACCTGCGACCGTGGACACCTATGAACTGGTTTCCGTAGACTACTGTAACAGCGATGATGTGTTTGCAACCGTCAACTACCAACTACAGACACTACGGAAACCAGTCTCTATCGGTCCATCATGGACAGTGGACATCGGCTGGTTAAGTAATCGTCAATGTCAATAAAATTCATCAACAGCCGTGTAACTTAAGATATTGCTTTCTTTTATTGTGAAGGCTAGCAGTTTCAGCATTTCATGACGCCATCTTCAGGAGTGGATAGATGCGTATGCGGCCTGGAGCTGACATTATGAAATACTGAAACTGGTATCATTCACAATAAGATAAAAGAATATCTTAAGTTACACGGCTGTTGCTGAATTTTATTGACGCTGACATCCACGGAGATCAGGTTGGTTGGCTGGTTGGTTGATTTGAGGGAGGGGGCCAAACAATGAGGTCGTCGGTCTCATGTGATTACGAAAGCATGGGGAAGGAAGTCAGACGTACACTTTCACAGGAACCATAGCGGCATTTGCCTGAAGCGAGTTAGGGAATTCACGGAAAACCTAAATCAGCATGGCCGGAAGCGGGTTGAACCGTCGCCCTCCCGAATGCGACTGCAGTGTGGTAACCACTACGCCAGGGTGTGCGCATGGCAGGAGGTGGAGAGGTTCCATTCTTCCAATATTTTGCAGGAGCACAACTGTGTTAATCTAGGCGTCATGGTGTGGGGAATCACCACGTATGACTTCTCGTCAAACTGGCAGTGATTGAGGGGCCGAAGCGCACAATAACCCTGGGTTCGTTGTGGGGCGGCGGTGGGGTGGGTGGACTGCTAGCCTGATGTGGGGTTGTGAACTACTGAGGGCTACGACGGAACAAAGCCTCTCTGTCGTGTCTAGGTCCCTGGTTTCATACATGACACACGATACTCCTACTTTCAAAACATGCTGCAAGTTACATTTGAAAGCCCTCAAAACTGCACTTGAAAAGATTGTAAGTCGTATCATTTGCTTTCAGTTCACTTTCGCAAAATTATAGACTTTTTTCCGTTTCTGTGTTTCATTCACTTTTTCCCTGACAACTGTTCTCAGTTCAGAGAGCGCAAAGAACGTCGGCACAGTCAGATTTTATTCTGCATACTCTGATAACACATCGACGCATTTTAGCGCCTCGGTGTAGTTGATAACAGGTTCCTCGATCGCCTAGTTTAGGCTCTCTTCCCCTACCGAACATACTTTCTTCGTTACATCCACTTAGCTGCTCAATTAACGATTCATACGCATCGCTCCTTGACCATCAGTGGATTTCTTCATCTTCGCAACCAGAAATTTGTATTCTAAACTACAACAGACTTCTTATTCCTTTTTTCTTTCAAAAATCGCCGATTGGTCCTCCATATCATCATTCTTCCCATCGCAAGAGGCCGATACATCGATAGAAAAGCGTGACCTTTTATGTAGCCGACGTACAACAATGTCGGACTTCTTAGCTGCAACCATTAGATCTGTATGTGTCTGTTAATAGTGCAGGATAGCATGACATACAGCTATTGCGACCGCGTTAGGTATGTGGTCGTATAATTTGTTGAAGATATTTGATATTTCTAGAACATTACATATTTGCCAACGAAGATATCAATAGCCCTTATCGTGCCTCTTAAATTCTTCATATTTCACTATGATAGAGCAGCCTTACATCAGAATCAATTCTTCAGCCAGCTGTGGCTGTGGATGCCTCTTTTGACAGCGCACGTTACTGAAGGGCAGTCGATCTTCGTAACACACTTTCCTGGAATAAATATATTGCACGTCCATTCGATGTGTATGTGTCTGGTATATCCGTTGATGAGGCTAGAACCGTCGAAACAGATCACTGTATAATAAAATGAAGACCATTTAATCACAGTCTGATTTTTTCCCTTATCGAACGATAACGAGCCTAATAATATTTTACGCGTTTATCTCGTAAACAAGGCGGCAGTTATTATTTGATGTAATCTCATTTACCCGCGTTAGTTCTGTTTCTCTCTTTTAGTCAATTACCTGCCAAGTAATTTATCGCAATGAGCACGCAATCGCCGCATTTCAGCAACAGCCGATTATGGTCTCTCCAATCTCTCCGTGGGCGTTACGAGGTAGTTACATTAACTACCTCTAACATGCGAATAACTGGTAATGTTCTGTGGGTCTTCATTCTCGTGTTTAACAGAAACAGAAACAAAACCAGGGATCGTCTAAAACAAATGATGGTGATGATTGTGGCGGCAAGTCGCGCATAGAAAATTATTCTGTGGACGTGACTGTCGTATTTTCTAAAAGTTCAAATGGCAATATTTTCCTTCTATGAACTCAGTGCTTTTCGGTTATTATTTTAATAACAATAGCCGTCATGAACCCTTTATAGTGTGTTTTCACAATTCCTATTACAGGCTTCTTGGGGCGTAGAGGGATTAGTAGATACAGTTCTTACAAGGAACACACGACCGCGAATGACCCTTTGACTATAAAATAAGTCTGAAGATCGGATCACTTTCAGGTCTCATGCTTCACTTGAACTTTGAAGAGGGCGCGGTCGTCAATGCTTATTGTAATCATGATGACAGCACATACTATTTTTGTCCGACCACAACAATGGCTCCGAGAAACCGATACTTTAGTAACCAGAAGGGTTGACTATGGTGCTCCACGGACTCGCCGCACTTTCTACTTTAAAGAGCACGTCTTTCGTGACGAAAAAGAGAACCCGACGAAGAGCACTTCAAACACGACCCATGCCACGGGCTCCTGTAAAGCACAGAGGCAGGTTCATCGTCCCCGCTGTGTGAGTACCGGCGACCCCGAGATTTTAAAGTGATCCTGTCTTCAAACTTATTTCACGTTCAAACGGTTCATTTCCGGATTGTGTTACTTATCAAAACTGTATCAACGAAGTCCCCTATACAACCATTACAAACCTGTAGTTTGAATTATGAGACACGCCATATATTACTCATTAGGTGAAGCATACAACGAATAAGTTCTTTACCGAAAGACAATTACGTCCAAAAGCGTTTACAGGCTCTTAATAAAGCAGCATACACATTAAGCGAGCGGAGCGAAAGAGTTCGTATTTTGTAATACAATCACAGCAGTTCTACCTCTTCGTTGTTCATTAAATTACTTACAGCTTAATTCATTGGTCTAACATTTGCTGTAGTTTTGTCCCGAGGATCAAATCTCCTTCATATTTCAAGTAATTGTTCTTCGGGACTGCAAGTAATCGCTTTGGCGTCTGAGACTGACATGTTATTAAGGGAGTGAATGATTAGCACTTTCGTTCCTGGGTCCATTGTTTTCGCAGCGGTACAAACTGCAGGTAGAGGACACATCTACGACATTTCACAATACGGACACTGAAAACCATTCACATATGAAAGAGACTGAAACAAGAGATAACCATCACAATAAATTCAAAATAAAAAATATAAACTGAGCTCCATAAGTATAATATAATAACTCACGTACCATACACTTCAGCAGCATTTCTTCTTTCTGGTTTTGATATTGGCTCCTAGTGTCAATATTTATATTTGAATTCTATCCCTATCCTGTGTAACTATATCGTCTACATCTACATGGTTACTTTGCAATTCACACTTCAGTGCCTGGCAGAGGGTACATCGAACCATTTTCATACTACTTCTCTACCATTCCACTCTCGAATGGCGCGTGGGAAAAGGAACACCTAAATCTTTCCGTTCGAGATCTGATTTATTTTATTATGATGATCATTTCTCCGTACGTACGTTGGTGTCAACAAAATATTTTCGCATTCGGAAGAGAAAGTTGGTGATTGAAAATTCGTAAATACATCTCGCCGCAAGGAAATCGCCTTTGTTTCAGTGACTGCCACCCCAACTCGCATATCATATCAGTGACACTCTCACCCCTATTACGCGATAACACGAAACGAGCTGCCATTCTTTGCACTTTTTCGATGTTCTCCCTCTATCCTACCTGGTAAGGATCCCACACAGTGCAGTAATATTACAGGAGAGGACGGACAAGTGTAATGTAGGCTGACTCTTTAGTGGGTTTGTCGCATCTTCTAAGTGTTCTGCCAACAAAGCGCAGTCTTTGTTTCGCCTTCCTCACAATATTTTCTATGTGGCCTTTCCAATTTAAGTTGCTCGTAACTGTAGTTCCTAGGTATTTATTCGAAAGGGCCTATGACACTACCTTGCGGAACGCCAGATATCACTTCTGTTCTACTCGATGATTTACCGTCTATCACTATGAACTGTGACCTATCTGACAGGAAATCACGAATCCAGTCACACAACTGAGACGATACTCCATATGCACGCAATTTGACTAATAGTCGCTTGTGAGGAACGGTATCAAAAGCCTTCTGGAAATCTAGGAATATGGAATCGATCTGAGATCCCTTGTTGACAGCAGTTACGCATGAAAGTAAAGACTGGCTTAACTTTTGACTACAGATGACGATTCCAGACACTTGTTAATGCCTGACATATTCTGTATTACGCCAGAACTTCAGAATTCGTATACCCACACTACAGCTATACAGAAACTGTTTCTCTTGGACAATTCAAAACGTAACTAAAACATTTTATGACTATTAATTACAGCACCTAGACAGCCCTTCTTTATAACATAGAATCAGTAATCATTGCTTAAACTGAATCACCGATGGCACATACACATCACAGCAGACTATGACAGATACATCTACGCATTTTTCTACCACCATTAAAGATTTGATAAACCGATACACATAGCATTTGCATAGGTTTAGAGAGATTTTACGATAATGTTGACTGGAATACAATTTCTCAAATACTGAAGGTATTGTATTGTATGGTAACCGGGGACCTAGAAACGACGGAGAGGCTCTGTCCCCGCCGCAGCCACAGTGGTCCGCAACCCCACGACGACTACCACAGTCCACTTCAGCCCTCCGCCGCTCCACACCGAACCCAGGGTTATTGTGCGGTTCGGCCCCCGGTGGACCCCCCAGGGAACATCTCACACCAGACGAGTGTAACCCCTATGTTTGCGTGGTAGAGTAATGGTGGTGTACGCGTACGTGGAGAACTTGTTTGCGCAGCAATCGCCGACATAGTGTAACTGAGGCGCAATAAGGGGAACCAGCCCGCATTCGCCGAGGCAGATGGAAAACCACCTAAACACCACCCACAGACTGGCGGGTTCACCGGACCTCAACACAAATCCGCCGGGCGGATTCGTGCCGGGGACCAGGCGCTCCTTCCCGCCCGGAAAGCCGTTTGTTAGACCGCACGGCCAACCGGACGGGCAATTCTGAAGGTAGTTGAGATAAACTACAGCGAGCGAAAAAATTACCTGCAACTTGTACAGAAACCAGACTGTATTTACAAAAACCAAATGATTTGAAGATCGGTAGAAGTTAAGAAGGAACTGTTGTGGATTGGCAAGACAGCCAACCCACTGTGAGAGGAAGCCGAAAGGCACGCGTTTAAGCTCACGCAGGCTGGCGTGAGGTCTGGAACAGGGCAAGGAAATGAAACTAGCAAAAAACGTACGTAGCTGCTGGAATACTTAACTTTAATCCATAACTGGTGAACATCGCTCTTGACGGTACATGTTTTACAGCATCAATAGTAACTGGTAATGGCGCCTTACTAGGTCGTAGCAAATGACGAAGCTGAAGGCTATGCTAACTACCGTCTCGGCAAATGAGAGCGTAATTTGTCAGTGAACCATCGCTAGCAAAGTCGGCTGTACAACTGGGGCGAGTGCTAGGAAGTCTCTCTAGACCTGCCGTGTGGCGGCGCTCGGTCTGCAATCACTGATAGTGGCGACACGCGGGTCCGACGTATACTAACGGACCGCGGCCGATTTAAAGGCTACCACCTAGCAAGTGTGGTGTCTGGCGGTGACACCACAGGATCTGAGTAGCCCATCCCCGAAGTTGTTCACTGTTTAGACTAATTAAGGAGTGATGGGAACCTAGGAGTTGCTTGGGAATGTAATTGAAGTTCAAGTAGAAGAATAAAAAAAATTGACATTAGCCGAAGACATTGTAATTCTGTCAGTCATGACAAAGGAATTAGATCAGTTGAACGAAATGGATAGAATCTTCGAAAGAGTTTATATGATGAAAATTGACATAAATAAAACAAGGGCAATGAAATGTAGCTGAATTAGGTCAATTGATAGTGAGATTAAAAACGAGACTTTCAAAGTAACGATGAGTTTTGTTATTCCGGCAGCAAAATGGCTGCTGGTGGCTGAAGTAGAGAAAATATACAAGGGGCGTTCAATAAGTGATGCAACACATTATTTTTCTCGGCCAATTTGGGTTGGAAAAAAGCGTAATTTATTGTGGAACATCTTAGGATATTCCACCTTCAGCCTCTATAGTTTCATGACCTTCCGATAGGTGATGGCGCTATACGTGTGCTTCCAAATGGTGCCTGTAACGGAGGTGTGTTCCAGGCAGAAAGCCGGAGCATCCCAGATATTTATAAGGACCTGCAGAATGTCTACGGAGTACTAGTAGTGAACAAAAGCGCAGTAAGTCGTTCAGCGAGGCTTCTGACACCACCGCAAGAAGGTTGTGCAAACCTGTCCAATTTCCCGCGTGTCGGCCGGCCGCACACAGTCACGCCGTGACTCCTGCAGTGTTGGAACGTGCGGGCACTCCCATTCGAGGCGTTCGACGTATCACAGTCAAACACTTCCTGCTTAACTGGACGCGTCTGTCAGTAATGCTGACTCACTCGTCCACCATTTGGGGTACCCAAAGGTGTGTGTTTCTCCGCTGCGTTGCTCGACGCCTAACAGAAGGCCACAAAGAGCAACAAACGACCATTTGTGCGGGGTTGCTTGCGCGTTGCGAGACTGACCGTGACGATTTTTTGTCGAAAATAGTCACAGGCAAGGGAACATGCGTTCATCACGTCGAACCGGAAACGAAACGGCAACCCATGACAAAGCAAAGCCTCACACAAGTCCGTGCACCCGAGAGAAGCTCACAAAACTTCATTGGACTGTTCTTCCTCATTCATCTTACAGTCCGGATCTTGCACCTTCCGACTTGCATTCCTTTGGCCAAATGAAGGCTGCACTTCGTGGAAAACAGTACGTGGATGCTGGGGAGGTTATCGGTGGAGCAAGACGTTGGCTCCGTCGTCGACCAGTAGAGCGGTACCATGCGGGCATGGGGACCCTCCCAGTAGGGTGGCGTAAGGCCGTCACATCGAACGGAGATTATGTTGAAAAATGGGGTTTTGTAGACAAAATATTGGGGAATAATATATAGTATTGGAATCCTGAATAAACCCAATCTGCTTTCATAAAAAAATGTGTTGTATTACTTATTGAACGTCCATCGTAAAATGGTGCCTGATAGTAGGAATAAAAGCGTTTCTGAAAAAGAGAAATTTTTAACACCGAATATAAATTTAAATCGCAGAAAGTCTTTACGAGATTGTTTGGAATGTAGATTTACACGAAAAAAATTGTGTATGAAATCTTATGGGACTTAACTGCTAAGGTCATCAGTCCCTAAGCTTACACACTACTCAACCTAAATTATCCTAAGGACAAACACACGCACCCATGCCCGAGGGAGGACTCGGACCTCCACCGGGACCAGCTTTATACGGAAGTAAAACGTAGACGATAAACAGTTCATACACGAAGGAAATAGAAGAATTTGACATGTGGTCCTAGAAAACAATGTTGGAGATCAGACAGGCAAACGGATATCCAGTGAAGGGGTACTGAACCGAAATCGAGGGAAAAGAAATTTATCAAAAATGGCTCTGAGCACTATGGGACTTAACATCTGTAGTCATCAGTCCCCCAGAACTTAGAACTACTTAAACCTAACTAACCTAAGGACATCACACACATCCATGCCCGAGGCAGGATTCGAACCTGCGACCGCAGTAGTCACGCGGTTCCGGACTGAGCGCCTGAACCGCTAGACCACCGCGGCCGGCAGAAATTTATCACAGGGCTTCACCAAAAGTAGAGATCGGTCGACGGGACGCATCATAATGCAACAAGGAAAAGTCAGTTTGGTAATGGACGAAAGCGTGTGGGGGAAAAGTTGTGGGAGGAGACCAATGCTTGATTGTGGTAAGCAGATTCAAATTCACGTGAGCTGTATTAGTTGACACAGAGATGAAAAGTCTTGCACAGTTTCGACCACCATGAAATGATGCATAAAACCATTCTTCGGACTGAAGACCACTGCAACACGGCTACTACGATAAAGGAAAACAATAATGGAATCATAGGAAGGCCTATTTACGCTGCAAAACATCACCAGAATTTACTAATCTCACTCTCGGAGCCATGCGTGACCGTTACGGAAGTCATTTGCCGGCCGCTGTGGCCGAGCGGTTCTAGGCGCTTCAGTCTGTAACCGCGCGGCCGCTTCGGTCGCAGGTTCGAATCTTGCCTCGGGCATGGACGTGTGTGGTGTCCTTAGGTTAGTTAGGTTTAAATAGTTCTAAGTTCTAGGGGACTGATGACCTCAGATGTTAAGTCCCTTAGTGCTCAGAATCATTCGTTACGGAACAAACAGAAAACGCCCAGAACCATGAATGACCGAAACTTAGTCGAACGGCACAGACGTCTGTCTTCATATTCTCTGAAATTCGTCCAATTTAACGATAGCTAGTCTTTGCATGATATTTATAATAGCCAAACACTACAGCAAAGATGTGGAAAACGTGCTGAAAAAGGAAACAACACTTTCTGGGACCTGGGACGAAGAATGCTGCTACCAGTTTTTATGACATCACAAAGCAGGTTGTTCACTTCCCATTTGTAGAACCTGGAAGCAAGGTGAGGAGCGTGTTCCTGCTATTATGTACGTCATTTCTGATTTCAGCGTTAACAGAAGACAGCAGAGAGTGACCTGGATGACGGCCTTTTTTCTTACTCTATATGTCAAAAGCAAGAAGCCCTTGTCCTGACTGTAGCCACTGAAGGTCTACGCGAAAGCTGTACTGATGGCGTTTGCAGACAGGATGTGAAAGAAGGCAACAAATTGTAAAACGACGATGACACGGCTGCGGCAGACGGGAACCTGCTGGGGAGTGGAAATGGGGACGCGCCGTGACCTCGGAAGGCGTTCGGGGTAGACCCAGCTTCGTAAGAGAGCCGCATGCAAATCGTGCGCTGATGCAACAGCAGGCTGCCGACAGCTGAAACAAAGCCCGGTTCCTCTCACATGTGGTCGTACATACATTCCTAATGCATGAAGCAACGAACGGCACAGTAACTTGACTCTTGAAGTGCCAACACTGAGCTAGCTGCGGATCACACAACTGAAAGCTTGTCGCCGGCCAGTGTGACCGAGCGGTTCTAGGCGCTTCAGTCTGGAACCACGCGAATGCTATGGTCGCAAGTTCGAATCCTGCCTCGATCATGCATGTGTGTGATGTCCCTAGGTTAGTTAGGTTCAAGTAGTTCTAAGTTATAGGGGACTGATGACTTCAGTATGTTAAGTACCATAGTGCTCAGAGCCATTTGAACCATTTGAAAGCTTGTCCATTCCAAGACGTTTATATTTTGATGCATGTCATATGCGACCTACAATAGTGTGGCCACATCACGTCTGGTCCATTTTGAATGGTATATCGGTTGCGAAAATATAATCGACTTCTAAATTGTAATGTTATGTGTGCCTCATTGCTTTTTTTAAAATTAATTTGCGCCTGATTTTATTCTGAGAAGCTCACTGATGTATGTAAATACCGTAAATGTAAATGTGATTCAAAAAGTACTTGAAGTGAAGTAAAGTGCAGCTGGACAGCAAGAAACTCTTTAGCGCGCAATCCCAGCAACTACAGTAGTTGTGAATCTTTGAGTATGGACTCTAAAAAAAAGATAATTGATTTATTAAAAAAAGAGGACGGTTAATCTTTATCTTGTGGAAAGAGGACGTGTTGCTAGGCCGTCGTTCAGAACGTATTGTTACATTTAATGAAAATTAATATTTTAGTGATAAAAACGAGTAAAGTATGTGGAGGAGTTGCCAAATATTTATGTACACAAATTTTCTGGAAGAGAAGAATAGAAATATCTTGTTTGTGGAAGAGGAGGTGAACTTCATTGTCGTCGCCGTCTATCAATCGACAGAATTGTAAGTGTACAAAGTTCACCAAAATACAGGAAAAGAAATGCATTCTCTACAGTTTTCATTCAATAAGTAACAGCCTCTCATAATTTCTTAATTACAGTAACTGGATTATGTTCTTGTACAATAGAATTGTGCTGAACTCCACAGGCCAATTTTGATGTAGCAGGACGTGTAGTTTGAAGGAAGTTTGTGTGCCAAGCAATCTCCTTTTCTCACGAACAGCAGATTGTTACTTGATCTTATTTACTTACAGCAGTGGTCCCTTGGGTATGAAAAGCTACGAAAACTTGGGCTCAGCGCTATCCGCAATACGGCCAAGAAACTAACAGAGTCGTATTTGAAACCTTGAAGGACAATAACTTCCTCCAAATTGTAATACGTCACCAACTGGTGCAGAAGCTGATCATTCAGGAGGCAGCAACCAAAATTCAGGTACCAGTTACAAGTAAAAATCTCAATCAAAAATCAATCTCTCTCTCTCTCTCTCCAAACACACAAATAAATGTTCATATTATTAAGATAAAAGTCATTATATAAAGTGCCATCTCAGCATTCCTGGAATACCGTGAGCAGTTTGAGAATTTTGATCATCCACGTAATGACTTGCTGGTTTGGGATACCCACTCACCGAGGTCGTGCGGCCTCTGGACTTAACACGTCCCGCCGCGTCAAGGGTGTACCACGAGTTCCTCGATTGAGGGAAATGGTTGCCAGCATGAAACGCTCCTTTCGTCCCGCCCCGAGGTTCCTCGACGTCGGGAAAAGTCGAAACCAGGACCACGGGCCGAGTCCACGCACTAAGGGGCCTGTGTGGCGCATGAGACAAATTAAGCGACTTACTGCTTCTTCTTCTTCTTGTGCCTTTGTTCCGCATCGGCGTGGAGTCGGCATATTAATTAATGGATTTGGCAGTGTTATTTTCAAAGGCCGTCCAAATGTCCTTCATGTCACCACTCTGTTCGTTTACAACTAAAAATAATTTCGTATGACACAATAACTTTTTGTAAGGTGGTTCCGCCGTCAGGTGGCAGCACCAAACAATTTCTAGGTCAAGACAGCCTGCATAGCCATGAAGTGCCCTCATTCAGAGAAAGTGTGCCATAAAGTTTTATCGATGAAAAAATGGCGACTAGAATGATAGGATGGTGACCTCAGAGACCTTCACATTACCCCAGAACCCTTGCGATGTGTTCACTACGTCAGTTAAAACTGTATTTACACTCCCACAGGATGGTAGGTGCACAAGTACAGTAACTTCGAACCTCTGTATCTAGGTAACGGATAATGATGTGGAAAAAATTCAGTATTCCCCCAGAATATCATCTTAACAACATATAGCAAAATTTTCAACGATTTACCAAGAACAGGAATTACAGAACTGTTCCTTTTCGTACTCAAACATCATGGCTTTTCGTTCAAATGGCTCAGAGCACTATGGGACTTAACATCTGAGGTCATCAGTCCCCTAGAACTTAGAACTACTTAAACATAACTAACCTAAGGACATCACACACATCCATGCCCGAGGCAGGATTCGAACCTGCGACCGTTGCAGTCGCGCGGTTCCGGACTGAAGCGCCTAGAACCGCTCGGTCACCGCGGCCGGCAAGGCTTTTCGGAAGTACCTTCATAACACATAAGGATTTTCAAAAAGTGGAAAACGGCGAATGTACAGTTAAAATTTGAGCCATTTTCTATGGTTAGTTATTTCGATAATTGCGGTCCATGGTGCGAAGTGACAAGAACTCGGTTTTTGCGTACTTCCGCATTAGCACAGTAATTTTGAAGCTATGGATCTCGGTAACGGATAATAACATCAAAAAAGTTTCGAAGTTACCCGATAACATTACCTTAAGAACAGATGGAAAAAATTTCAACGATTCGCCATGAACAGAAGTTATAGAAGAGCCCATCCCCACAATTCGTACTTTTGGAACACAAAAATTATGTTTTTTTCTTTGGGTTTTTTCAGGAACAGACCAAATGATTATAAGGCATCTAAAGCACCACTAACGTAACAGAACCAACCGATTTGATCAATTTGACTGGTCTAGACGATGATGTTTGTTTTGTGGGGCTCTTAACTGGTGGTCATCAGCGCCCTACGAAGTCCCAATTGTTACACAGACCAATGTAGCCAGTGTCACAAATGATGATAATAATGAGGACAACACAAACAGCCAGTCCCCGGACAGAGAAAATCCCCAACACGGCCGGAATCGAACCCGGACCCCGTGATCCAGAGGCAGCAACGCTAACCACGAGCTGCGGACGCTGGCTGGAGATACTATATAACGTTTAAATTTTGATCCTGTACTTTAGGATAGGTACTATACTCCTGTTCTTCCGTTGAGTATACAAACGGGTCGCTAGGCCGAGGGCTATCCGGAACACTTGGCCTTTAACCTCTGTGACCAACAGAAGCCGAGATACAACCTCCTGAAAAATCGCATTTTCGCCCGGAGCGTTTTGAAGCATACTGGTTCCGCGCATAGTCGTGCACGGACCGATGAGGATCACCATTCTCGCTTTGAGCCGCGAGACAGAGTTAAACTTCTCACTACTCCTATTAGACTCCTATAGGAATCCAACTATGTTCAGAAAGATTCTGAGATCCAAGCACTGGACTGGTACATCTACACCGCTTACAGTTCCTGCGCCAATTGGATACTAACAGCTTCCGTCGGTATTCACATAGCGAAACAGGAATAAGTCCATAAGGAAAAAACAGTCTCTCAAAAACATGACACTCAAATTTCCACGGAAACAAATTCGATTTGTTGGCTTCTATTAAATCTCATTAAGTCCGTCTCGTTCACAAATACATCATCGTCCAGGCAGCTACTTCGCTTTTGCTAAGATGCCTCTTTTCATCGAAGCCGGCCGGAGTGGCCGTGCGATTCTAGGCGCTACAGTCTGGAGCCGAGCGGGCGCTACGGTCGCAGGTTCGAATCCTGCTTCGGGCATGGATGTGTGTGATGTCCTTAGGTTAGTTAGGTTTAATTAGTTCTAAGTTCTAGGCGACTGATGACCTCAGACGTTAAGTCGCATAGTGCTCAGAGCCAGCCCTCTTTTCATCGAGTACTTGCACGTGTCACTAAATGGCAGGCTGGGCGCTGTGGCCGAGTGGTTCTAGGCGCTTCAGTCTGGAACCTCGCGACCGATACGGTCAAAGGTTCGATTCCTGCCTCGGGCGTGGATGTGTGTGATGTACTTAGGTTACTTAGGTTTAAGTAGTTATAAGTTCTATGGGGTTTATGACCTCAGATGTTAAGTCCCATAGTGCTCAGGGTCATTTGAACCATTTGAACTAAATGGCAAATCCAATAAGAAACACGCACTTCCGCTTCTTGCAGTCTTTGCGTATTTTAAAAGCAACTTTGTTGCTCACAAAGTATCACTAACTCTCGACGTACGTTAAATGCTTGAAAAACCCAACCTCGCCCATCAGGGCTGTTTCCGATTCTGCGAGCTCCGAATCGTTCCACGATATTATTTAACATTTTGTCCTTCCGCCTAAACAGAATCCTGAGCAGAATGCAGGCATTTTCGTTGGCCATTTTCTGCTCTCACTAACAGCGCTTCTGTAAGGTGCTATTTCGTGCCAAGACCTTCAGAAGTTCCCACCCAACGCGTGTTAGAAGATACCGGGCATAATGGGAGGTCAGGAACATTTACGCCAGCAATGGAGGCCCCAGCCATAACCCATTTAGGACAATTAGGGGGAGAGGCTGACCCATTACGTCGGGGTTCGAAAAAATCTCTTTCGCCGGAGACCGGCCCTCGCGTGCAGAGAAGGCTCAGGTGCTGTCCGTAAATTATGTGTTATAATCAAACTGTCGTGTTTGGGTTGGGAGTCGATGTCGCCTGTCGGAATGGATTAACAGGTCACAGTACAGCAAATCACTGACAATAATGTTGGACACCGCCACCAACAACAACCACTAATGGCTCCTGCACCACTCAGAACCACCCTCTGACTGTTGGGTACGGGAAAGTTATGTATCTCTGCTCACCTCCCGTCTCGGGGCGCAGATATTAGCACGGGTGTACGAGTAACGCCTCGTAATATGGACAAACGCAACATGGACCGATAAGACGCGGCACAGGTTAGCAAAAAAATTTGGAAATTTGTGGTAAGTTCTATGGGACCAAACTGCTGGAGTCATCGGTCCCTAGGCTTATACACTGCTTACTCTAACATAATTAACTTACGCTAAGGACAACACACACACCCATGCCCGAGGGAGGACTCGAACCACCGACGGGGGCAGCCGCGCGAACCGTGGCAAGACGCCTAAGACCGCGCGGCTACTCCGCGCGGCAGCAGGTTAACACATTTCGACTGTAGGATACGAGTGTGACGGAAGTAGCTTGATACGAGTGTGACGGAAGTACCTTGAGAAGCTTGCCAGTAGGGCATGGTACAGTGAGCCGGCCGGAGTGACCGTGCGGTTCTAGGCGCTACAGACTGGAGCCGCGCGACCGCTACGGTCGCAGGTTTGAATCCTGCCTCGGGCATGGATGTGTGTGATGTCCTTAGGTTAGTTAGGTTTAATTAGTACTGAGTTCTAGGCCACTGACGACCTCAGAAGTTAAGTCGCATAGTGCTCAGAGCCATTTGAACCATGGTACAGTGAGGTGGTGGGGGTATTTTCGTGTGATTGATTGGTAGATATGTACATGGGATGATATAGGGCCCCTGTTACGTCTAACGCCATCGAACGATACTGGGCTCCGATATCCAACATCTGTTCGTTCGCTTACAGTACACCGTAGGCGACCTGTACTCTCAATAAGGGAAGGCACCTCTTCATTGCTCTCCAGTTATATGTCAATGGTTTGGCGAACACTCCACGGGCATTAGGGTGCTAAAAGTTATATTTTAGCTTTCTACGGATGTATTAAAACAGGGCTTCGGACTGGGACTCCACACTTGACTACTCAGTCGGTACCAGCATTGACCGCGGATGGGAAGGTACCTGGTACGTACTCCATGATGCACCCACTTTTAATCAATTATAGGGCGCTTTCGTCTGTTCGATTGTATCATCCACTGATGACAGTATAAGGACTGAGACAGTTCTGTAGAGTAAGAGAGTGTCAACCAAATAATTTCAGTTTTTTCCCTTATTTTATTTGTGAACCGGTTTTGGAAAATTTGTTTCCATTCACAATGCTGTATGATGCGATCGTGGCTGCGCGCCCACCACAACACGTGAAAAGGTCCGAGAGCTTAACGGCGGTTCTCTTGTGTGTGGTGTGTGGTCATACTAGGGCGTCATACAGCATTTAGCGTTTCCGAAACTGGCTAAAAATAAAATTCGGAGAAAAAATTTGTAGCTGTTTGGTGGATTATTTTCCTCTGAAAAATGAATAATGTAGCTCCGGATCCAACAAAGGCCATGTAGAATTGTGTCAAAACTGGGGTAGCAGATTAGGGTTTAACGTCCCATAGACGACGAGGTCATTAGAGACGAATTGCACGGCCCTCCTCACCAATAGATCAACGTAGCTACTAAACAAGAGAAAGAAGTCTATCAGATTACGATATCTGAAGCCTATCGCGTCTGTAAACATCCATGGTAACACGAAGAACTGATATGAAAAGGAATGATCACTTAACTTAGGCAGTAGAGAATGAGAATGGAAGACTCGAACTGGTTCGGGGAATGTTGAGAAAGAACAAAAATGGTTCAAATGGCTCTGAGCACTATGTGACTTAACAACAGAGGTCATCAGTTCCCTGGAACTTAGAACTACTTAAACCTAACTAACCTAAAGACATCACACCATCCATGCTCGAGGCAGGATTCGACCCTGCGACCGTAGCGGTCGCGCGGTTCCAGACTGAAGCGCCCAGAACCGCTCGGCCACACCGGCTGGCGAGAAAGAACAGAACATCTATTTAATAATTCCAGGAATGGCAAGAATGACTAGACGAGTATTTGAACCCTTTCCTCAGGAATGAAGGCCAACTGCATTGATCACCGCGGCTACTTCGATCACGTCTTTTACGCCTTTATCACGAGATGATTTTGATTTCAGCAGTGGCCATCCCATCATCTGAGAGAGAAAGCAAGGATAACTTCCTAATCGAACTATGGGTTACCATATCACGATGTTGAAGCTGATAGATATTCAAAGATATCATTTCTGTTCTTTATCAATTCCAGCAATATGGTGTAGGAGTGAAACCTCGAGATACATGAGTGAACCATCAAAAGAAACGGGATACAATCATGGCATATTCTACATCTACATTTATACTCCGCAAGCCACCCAACGGTGTGTGGCGGAGGGCACTTTACGTACCACTGTCATTACCTCCCTTTCCTGTTCCAGTCGCGTATGGTTCGCGGGAAGAACGACTGTCTCAAAGCCTCCGTGCGCGCTCTAATCTCTCTAATTTTACATTCGTGATCTCCTCGGGAGGTATAAGTAGGGGGAAGCAATATATTCGATACCTCATCCAGAAACGCACCCTCTCGAAATCTGACGAGCAAGCTACACCGCGATGCAGAGCGCCTCTCTTGGTTATTCCGCTTAGCCCTAATCGTAAGAGCTTAGAGTGCGTCATTTTGCGGTATAACCAGAGCCGTCTCACCACATAAGATCTTGCGGTTTTCTCGCGTGCTGCGCTGCGAAATTACCGATGAGGTGCGGTGCAGTCCCGCTACGACAGTCCGTTTCGTAGATGGCAGGCAGGCATAATAAATTGCTGGGTTACTTTCCAGGTGGGTGGTGATGTCGCATCATCGGCCATGTTTCATCCACAGCTGGATGAATCTCAGGTCTCGGTTGCTCCATACATCACGAGCTATAGTCAGCAACTTCTACATGTAAATTCGACAACCGACTTGCTGCGCGTGGCCGTAGATATTCCGTATCGACATTAGCTAATTTGCGTCCTATCCACGCCCTTTATAAAGGGAAGAAGAAGTGACTTTCAGTGTACCTCTAAACGCACCCTTATCTCTTATCTTATTCTTATAATCCCTACTCCAGATAAGCGATAAAGACAGCAGAACTGTCGCAGTGTCTTCCCCGAAAATCGGTTCTTTCTAAATTTACCCAGTACGGTTTCGCGAGGACCGTCGTCTTCTTTCAAAAGCGACTCTCATGTATGTTCCCTAAGCATCTCCGTTACACTTTCGTCTGGGCTATATCGACTTGTTACGATCCTAGCAGCCTGTCTCCTGTTACAATATCCAGATGCTTGAACAATGGGAATTCATAAAATGTATACGTAAATTGCGAATATGGTACCACGACAAGTATGCAATTTATTGGAGACAAATGAAAATTTGTACCAGACCGGGACTCGAAATCGGATTTTCCGCTTGTCGCGAGCGATCGCCCCAACTGCTTCGGCTATCCGAGCGCGCTTCCAGTTCCGACTCAGTCTCCATACGTCGTAGCGACTGCTTCCCATAACGCTCACAATATTATGTGATTCTTGCCTTGGCTTTGGCGTGAAATACATCGGTGCTTTGTCTGTATTTGACTGTGTCGATGCAATTTCGTGTCAAAGCCAAGGTAAATTGGCGAAAAAATAATAATAACTCTCTTCCTGAGCGGGAATCACATAACTGACAAGGGGACGCTCGGAAATATTGAGATTTGGGTCGATCCTGGAACCGTGTTCGGATAGCCTATGTTGTTTAGATGACCGCTCGCAACAACCGGAAAATCCGAGTTCGAGTCCCAGCCAGGCACAAATTTTGATGTATCCGGTAAATTATATGGCTATTGCGATTTAATACTCCCACCTATCGTCAGCAGTGTCTGTTCTTTCGAACAACCATGCAGGGCCGAAGTAACATTGTAACATTGCAGCAAACTATGCACACATTATCAAGTAAAGACACTGCATTAATGCACAAGTAGAATTGCTCCCACTAGCGTCCTGTATGTGATCTCCTTTACAAATGCACTGCATTTTTCCAGATCCCTTTCAACAAACCTAATTTCACTTCCCCAATACCTTACATGATGGTCCCACTTCAATTCGCCTCGTGCTATATTACCCCTAAATACTTACACTCATGAAAAATATCCGGGCACCACTTTCTAATGCGGAAATGACCGCTAGATGTCGTTGAGTGACTGTAGGAGGATACAAGATGACTTGGACAGGATTTGTGATTGGTGTAAATAATGGCAGCTAACTCTAAATATAGATAAATGTAAATTAATGCAGATGAATAGGAAAAAGAATCCTGTAATGTTTGAATACTCCATTACTAGTGTAGCGCTTGATACAGTCACGTCGATTAAACATTTGGGCGTAACATTGCAGAGCGATATGAAGTGGGACAGGCATGTAATGGCAGTTGTGGGGAAGGCGGATAGTCGTCTTCGGTTCATTGATAGAATTTTGGGAAGATGTGGTTCATCTGTAAAGGAGACCGCTTATAAAACACTAATACAACCTATTCTTGAGTACTGCTCGAGCGTTTGGGATCCCTATCAGGTCGGATTCAGGGAGGACATAGAAGCAATTCAGAGGCAGGCTGCTAGATTTGTTACTGGTAGGTTTGATCATCACGCGAGTGTTGCGGAAATGCTTCAGGAACTCGGGTGGGAGTCTCTAGAGGAAAGGAGGCGTTCTTTTCGTGAATCGCTGCTGAGGAAATTTAGAGAATCAGCATTTGAGGCTGACTGCAGTACAGTTTTACTGCCGCCAACTTAAATTTCGCGGAAAGACCACAAAGATAAGATAAGAGAGATTAGGACTCGTACAGAGGCATCTAGGCATTCCCTCGTTCTGTTTGGG
Organism: Schistocerca americana; assembly: GCF_021461395.2. NCBI lineage: Eukaryota > Metazoa > Arthropoda > Insecta > Orthoptera > Acrididae > Schistocerca > Schistocerca americana. Next base: position 768,005,396 of record NC_060122.1, on the reverse strand, counting down.
AGTGGAACAGGGAGAGAAGATGCTAGTTGTGGTACGAGGTACCCTCCGCCACGCACCGTATAGTGGGTTGAGGAGTATATATGTAGATGTAGATGTAGATGTCGCGAGATGTGAAGCAGCCTGTGTAAGAGAAAGAGGCAGGTATTGTGTCCCCAGTAGAGAGGCAGAACAGCAGAATGGATCGGTCAGCAGGGCTTAGTGACTTTCAAGTTGGATACCACCCAAGTAACAAATCCACCAGGGACATTTCAACGTTTCTACTGCTGTCCAGGTGACTTTTTCTGATCTAAGTGTAACAGCGAAGGAACGAAGAAGCTAAATCAAGAGCAGGCAGACCTCGGGTACTGACGGACAGGGACCGTCGAACACCACGCAGAGTGGTTGTATCACATGAAATCAGCAGAAGGAATCAGTCGTGAGTTCCAAACTGCTACCAGCAGTCCAGCTACTACAACTAATGTGCGTAGGGATTCAAAAGGAATGGGGGTACAATCAGCTCCTGATAAGCCACGCATTTCCGTAAATGCAAAGCGAAGCTTGAGGCAGTGTAAAGAGTGACGACACTGAACAGTGGGTGATAGGAAATGAGTGATTTGGAGTGACGAACCACGTTATACCCTTTAGAAACCCAATGGAAGGGTTTGGGTTTGACGAAGGCACGGAGAACGTTACCTGCCATCGTCTGTACTGCCAACAGTGAACTACGGGGGAGGCGGTGTTACGCTGCGGAGACGTTTTCGCGATTAGGGCTTGCTTCTCCTGTTGCGCTTAAGAATTCGCTAAATACGAAAGGATGTGAACTCATTCTGCACCGTTGTGTGCTGCGTACAGTACAGATACAGTTCAGAGACGATGACTGATTGTATCAGCATCAAACTGCACCCTGTCATAAAGCAGCATCTGTGAGGCAGTGACTTTGCCCATAGCTGCGTTCTGAACCCAACCCAACAGAACACCCTTGGGATGAGTCAGCTACGTTCCAGACCCCAGCGCCAACTAACTTCTCTGGTTTCTGCTGTTGAGAAAGTATGGGCCATTCTTCAAACATTGAGACACTGCACGGAAAGTGTCCTCGGCAGAGTTCAAACCATCGTAAAGGTGAAGGGCGGCCACACCCCATGTTAATACCCATTAACTCATGTCCGTATACTTTTGATCAGGCAGTGCACTCATATTGACAACGGCCTTGCCGCAGTGGATGCACCGGTTCCCGTCAGATCACCGACGTTAAGCGCTTTCGGTGTGGCCGGCACTTGCATGGTTGACCATCTGGGCCGCCATGCGCTGTTGCCATTTTTCTGGTGCACTCAGCCTCGTGATGCCAATTGAGGAGTTACTCGACCGAATAGTAGCGGCTCTGGTCAAAGAAAACCATCATAACGACCGAGAGAGCGGTGTGCTGACCGCACGCCCCTCTTAGCTGCATCCTCATTTGAGGATGACACGGCGGTCGGATGGTCCCGATGGGCCACTTGTGGCCTGAAGACGGAGTGCTATATAGCTAGTGTACTCATATTTAGTGACGAACTCAAGAAACTGATGACTTACCTTATAATCGTGTACTGTCGGATTCTTTCTCTCTGTTATAGCCGTTGTATTTATTCGCGTTTAAGGGGAGTTGTCATTCGTTTTACGAAGTGGAGAAGTTGCACACCTATTTCTGCACTTCCTTTCGACTACAGGCTGCAGACTGCAGACAACAGCATCGTCAGCGAACAACCTTACAGTGCTGATGGCCCTACCTGACGAACCAGCCATGTCTATTGAGGACATTATTGGCCCTGTAACACTTCCCTGGGGCACAGTGGTAGTCAATGTCGTTTCTGCTGAGCATTCTCAGTCGGCTAGGTCTATCACGCTTACAGTTCGATAAACTCCATCAAGCCAATCGCATACCTGAAGGTACTCCGTGTGATCTTAACACAATGTACTATAATCCAAACGCTTTTCGAAAACATGTGAAAACGGATACTACCTACTGTTAACATGCTATCGCGTTTGAATTACGGAAGTTTTGTCGCATTCAAATAAGCTTATTGTCTTCTAGAAAATATCATATTATCCTAGTTATAATCTAGGATCCTTCTGCAGACGGCCGTTAGCAATATTGTTAACTCCACGGATCTTTGTGTAAACAGGGGTTTCCTGCGCTCTTTACCAGCCAAGTGTGTTTGTTCACTATGCGAGACGGTCTCCATAAATATAAAGTAGGAAAGCTGATGATTCTGCGACGCATTCAGTGAGAAATATCATAGGAATTCCGTTTGGATTTTTTGTCTTGTTTCCTTTGACTAGTTTTAACTTCTTTTCTGTGTCGACATACCTTTCAATACATCTTTTAATACACCTCATTTGTGAGTGTGGGGCAGTCAGACATTGGCAGTATCTTCAAGCACGAATTTTTTCAAAAATGGTTCAAATGCCGCTAAGCACTACGGGACTTAACATCTTAGGTCATCAGTCCCCTAGACTTAGAACCACGTAAACTAAATAACCTAAGGACATCACACACATCCATGCCCGAGGCAGAATTCGAACCTGCGACCGCAGCGGTAGCGCGGTTCGGGACTGAAGCGCCTAGAACCGCTCGGTCACAGCGGCCGGCGAATTTTTTCGACTGGGTATTTTAATATATCTATTTCATGTGTGCTGACGTGAAATTTCGCACCCGCCTGTTTCGTCATGGCATCCCACTTTCTATTCCGTATTCATCTTGACTAACCTCTATCACTGGGAATTTCTTAAAAAATTTCCTTCGCCCTTGTTTCTTCAGTTTATTTGGCTATTAGCTCAGTCCATTCCCACCACATTTCATAAAAGTCGCGTAGGAAATCATCATCTTATGGCATTGATAAGTCTTTCTGTCCCTTATCATTATTTTAATATTTCTCTCACATTGCCAGCCGGAGAACTCAATGTATCAATTTATTGATGATTAGCGCGTTATAGTTAGTGGCTCACTGCCGCTAAATACCCTGAACAAAATCTATTGGTTTCCTTGGTGCGTTAAAACTAAGTTACAACTCAAGTTTTCGACGACCTCCTCCGGCGTCACCATCATGAGCTGGCTTATCGCGGATACTGTGCTGGGATTTTACTTCTAACAGTCTGCCGAATAACGTCGCAGTGACTGATGTGAAAACAAAGAAATCTGAATATGCTGCCAGAGAATATGTCGACGTCTGCAATGAGAAACGCTCGTGAAGCTACTGGCCTCATTGGCTTTTTTATTTTTATTTAAGATTTTTTGTAAGAACATAAAACAAAATTTGTTAAGTATCAGCATTCGTGGTGTAACAAACATTTGGCTCCTTACGTTTCGGACATGTCAGTAACGGACGATGTCTGACTCAGACTGCGGTAACCGAACTTACATATAAAACTGAACACAGAGGATTGCGAGCATTACCACCAGCTTTTCAGGTGCAGCCAACGGGCGTAAACACCTGAGTTCCTGGTACTGGTCAGAGTCCAGTGAGTACTGGAAAAATACAGTCTGAGGAATTCCGTAAGCACTTGACGATGTGGTCCGCTGTGGGGGGGAGGTGGAAAGTCAAGAAACGTTAAGTTTCTTAGACCGTGGCAAGTAAGCTCGAAATGTACTTCGACGGGTTTGGAACGCTGAACTTAGCGTTCAGTTTACAGAGAACAACTAATTGTGATGTTCAATAAGTCCTTACGCGCCATCCACAACGAAATATATGCTGGCATGTTAAAGCCCACGAAGAACAGGTAAAATAGTACATATAGTATGTATATAGTATGTATAGTAAAGTACGAAAGCGAACTCATTGTTACTATTTCCGCGGGGAACAGTCGCACGCAGAAGTGGGAAGTCAAATAGGATCACTGTATTAATGCAACTTTAACTTCCTGGAGTTAAATTCAAAGGATACCGTGTGGCCTCAGAATCGGCAGTAGTCAGCATTCAGTTGACGCTTCTAACACGGCCGACCACTGTTGGCAGAGTCAGAAGGACGGCCATGGCGATTCTAAAGGCCATTGCTGTCACGGTGGCAGCATTGGAGAGGAGTCCATCTGATGGTCGCTGGCGCACGATATTGTTTGACGTAAGTTACGACTGTTCCGGATCACCGCCGATGTATGGTAAGGCTCTCTGTTCAGTCACTGATGAGGAGCGTAAGAGAGAGACGGCTTACGATAAACCGTACGCAAAGAGTGCCGTTCTCTGGGTGCAGGTACACTTGTACTAAACATTTCACGCAAGTGTTGCTTCACACCTTGTAATATATTAAGAACGACACTGTTATCTGCTAGAAGATGCTGAATGAACAACAAATTTTCTTTCTACTATTGTCAATCAACACTATCATCATCTTGCAGCCTACATAACAATGGAGAAACGCATGTTCGACTACCTGACCGTAATCATAAAGTGCTGTGGTGCACACATACATACTGACATTAGGCATCTGTTACTCGCACAAGGCGTCATTGTAGCATGTACGGCGTAGGGAAATACTATCGCAAGGGAAACCTGAACAGTAGGAAAGCGTCGGATATCACACATATAGCTGAAAGTAGAATACATACTAATGACAAACTGAGAGCAGAAAGCTAGCGTGCCAATTCCCAAAATCTTTGTGGATGAAATTCTACTAGATCATTTATATTTGTAAACTGTAACGATTCAGTAACACATCCTTGGACTACTCCCGAAATTGTATTTACATAAGTCGGTATTGTCCAGTTAACAGCGACGTGTTGAGTTCTATCTGAAAAGAAGTCTTGAAACCTGTCGCAAATCTGACCCGACACGTGGTAACCCATGTTTTTTTTATTTACTGAAGTGTGGGACAATTTGAAATGCCTTCCTGGAGTCAAGAACCATGGCGTGTTAACCTGAGCGCCGATGCCTACGGCGAAGTGGATCCCATGGATGAACACAGCGTGCAGAGTTTTGCGGAATCCATGTTGATTTTCATAGAGGAGATTTTCGTTCTCCAAAAACGTCACAATTCTTGAGCGTAAAACAGGTTTCACAATTCTACAACAGATCGGAGCCAGTGACATGGCCGTGTAATTATAACCGTCTGTCCTAACATCCTTCTTGAAAATTGGAATGACCTGCGCTTTTTTCCAGTCGCTGCATACCGTTCGTTGCTCCAGTTACCTACGATAAACTGCTGCTAGAAGAGGAGCAAGTTCTCTCGCATTATCTCTGTACGATCTTACACGTATCTCTTCTGGCCCTGATGCCTTTCCACTGCAAATAGACTGTAGTCTATTCCAGGATCAGTTTTCCCAATATCTACCATTTCGAAGCTCGTACAATGTTACGATCTACCGCGGTGAAACGATTTCGCAAGACCGTATTCAATATGTCGGCCTTCAAATTGTGAATGTCTGTTTCGACGCCGTTATGGTCACTGCGTGACTCAACAGACGATTTCGAACTACATACTGATTTTACGTAACACTAAAGCCTCTTAAGGTGTTTACTCAGATCGGCTGACAAAATTTTACTTTCAAAGTCACTGAACGCTTCTCTCATTGCTCACCTTACGATCACTTTCGCTTTTGCTTGTCAGATAAATTTTGACTTCTCTTGAATTTGTGATGAAGCTCTCTTCGTTTACGTAGCAGTTTCCTAACATGGCTATTAAACTACGGGGAGGGGAGTCTTTCCCACCCATTAAGACATTACTCGGAACATACTTGTCTAAGGCGTATTGAACGATGCTTTTGAATTTTTTCCATATATGCTTCACATCTTCATCCCCATCATTGAATATTTGATGTTGACTACTCAGATACTCTGCAATTGCCGGCCGTTGTGGCCGAGCGATTCTAGGCGCTTCAGTCTGGAACCACGCGACTGCTACGGTCGCAGGTTCGAATCCTGCCTCATGGCATGGATGTGTGTGATGTCCTCAGGTTAGTTAGGTTTAAGTAGTTCTAAGTCTAGGGGACTGGTGACCTCAGATGGTAAGTCCCATAGCGCTTAGAGCCATCTGAACCATTTGAACTCTGCAATTTGTATCCTGTCACTCTTGCTCAGCAAAAATATTGTCCTACCTTTCTTAACATTCCTTGTTATATTCTTAGTCACAGATGCTATCGCAGCCTTATAATCACTGATACTCTCCTCTAAGTTAACTGATCCGGAAAGTTCAGTCTCGTTTGTTGCTAAGAAGTCTCAGACATTACCTTCACGAGTTGGTTCTTTAAGTATCTGCTCGAAGTAATTTTCGGACAAGACACTCAGAATAATGTCACACGAATCCCTGTCTCTGGCATTAGTTTTGATAGCAGTCTATACCTGGGAAGTTGAAGTCATCGCCCAATACAACAGCTTGATCAGGAAACTTATTAATGAAATTCTACTACTGTTTTTAGTGACACTAGAAGCAAAGAAAATACTTTCTGATTCTTCGCCCAAGTGAGCCTATTAAATTAGATGTTTCAATTTTCTATGGAAGAACAAAACGACGTGTTTCAAATGAATGAAGAAATCCATGACAGTTCTACTGTATCAGTTCAAAATTCTAGCGTCACAGTGACAGGCAGATCAGAACATTGATTCTGCATTATTCTACATATTCTTTACGTGTTAATTTTGTTTTTCTTGCAAACTAACGCTTTAAGATACAGTAGAAGTTGAAGTGTTGGCAGAAGTGCCAACACCGTGTTGCTAGAGGAGGCCGAAATGCACGCTTTTAAGCTCACGCAGATTGGCGTGAGGTCTGGAACAAGGTACATTAATTATCCTACAAAAGAAAAGAATCCACAATTGGAGAACATCGCTCTTGTTTAGACAGTATTACAATCTCAAATATAAACTGGTAATGGCGCCTTGCTAGGTCGTAGCAAATGACGTAGTTGAAGGCTATGCTAACTATCGTCTCGGCAAATGAGAGCGTATTTGTCAGTGTAGCATCGCTAGCAAAGTTGGCTGTACAACTGGGGCGAGTGCTAGGAAGTCTCTTTAGACCTGCCGTGTGGTGGCGCTCGGTCTGCAATCACTGACAGTGGCGACACGCGGGTCCGGCGTATACTAATGGACCGCGGCCGATTTAAAGGCTACCACCTAGCAAGTGTGGTGTCTGGCGGTGACACCACAGAAGTATATAAATTAAGTATTAGCCACCAATTAGGCACTTGCAGTCAATAAAAGTTGAGTGTCAGAAACAATGAAGACATCTCGTGAATGAAGCTGATATTGTTTGTTCAGATATGCCTCAGGTGGCGACAAAAATTACGAATGAACTAAGCAAATACTCACACTGACTGCCCCAAGCAGTAGTACACATGTGTACCGCTGTATCCAACAGAAGATGAAGGCGCGACTCGTCAAAACGCGGCGTAAGATGTCTTTTGAAACCGTGCCTGTTGTGTGTCAACAGACCCCTACCGTAATGTTCGAACACAGTGTATGTTCCAAAATCCCACAACAAATTAACGTCAGTAATATGGGTCTGTAATTCAGCGGACTACTCATATTTCCTTTCTTGATCATTGGTGTGACCTGTGCGACGTTCCAGTCTTTTGATATGGATATTTCGTCGAGTGAGCAGTTGTATTAGCAATTGTATCAGTACCTAGCTGGTATGCTATCAGGACCGGAAGTTTTGCCTTTATTGCTTTGAGCGGCTTCGCTACGCCGAGGATATCTACTTCTACGTTACGCAAGTTGACAGTTGTTGATTTAACTCCTGGAACATTTCCTTCGTTTGTTGTGATGAAGGAATTTTGGAGAACTGTGTTTAATAACTCCGCTTTAGTGGCGCTGTTGTCGGGAATATTACCATTTGTATCGTGCAGTGAAAGTTTTGTCTGAAACTTCCTGGCAGATTAAAACTGTGTGGAAACATCCCCCAGGCTGTGGCTAAGCCATGTCTCCGCAGTATCCTTTCTTTCAGGAGTGCTAGTTCTGCAAGGTTCGCAGGAGAACTTCTGTAAAGTTTGGAAGGTAGGAGACGAGATACTGGCAGAAGTACAGCTGTGAGGACCGGGCGTGAGTCGTGCTTCGGTAGCTCAGATGGTAGAGGACTTGCCCGCGAAAGGCAAAGGTCCCGAGTTCTAGTCTCGGTCGGGCACACAGTTTTAATCTGCCAGGAAGTTTCATATCAGCTGCAGAGTGAAAATCTCATTCTGGAAAGTTTTGTCTGTTTGTTGCCGCTAGTGTACTTAACATATGACCAGAATATCTTCGGATTTTCTGTCATATTTGGAGACAGATTTTCGTTGGGGAAGCTATTAGAAGCATCTCACATTAAGTCTTGAATAATAATAACAAAAGCAGCGGCTGTATTCGAATCTAACGCCGTTTATTCGTTTTAACACATGCTACCAGTTTCGGCACCACATGGCGTGATCTTCAGGCCCCGAACGTACCTGCGCATCCACAACCGTTTTCTTGTGCAATGAACAAATCGCTTGCTGACTGGATTCCGTACCTTCCGTGGTAACAATAAGCCCAGCAAGGCCAGACGGTTGTGGATGGCAGGTTACGTTTGGGGCCTGAAGATGTGGTGTAGAAACTGGTAGCATGTGTTCAAAAGAATCAATGACGCAAGATTCGAATACAGCCGCTGGTCTTCTTGTGTCCGGCTGCAGTCCCACTTTCCTTGATGGATTACCAGGATCTCACAGTTAGGTCCGCGCTGAATATCGAGCTCATGTAAAACACTGCCAATCTTGGAGGTTTGGTGTTCTTTTAAAATTAGCATGCTGATTTCATTGCTTCTGCAAGAGTATACCGACCTATTTTGTGTACCGTGGGGGATTCATCCGAGCATTTGCCTGCACAGCTTGACATGCCCTCCGTGACTGGCAGAACAAGAGTTGCATAGTGTGAATAGTCCCTCCGACTACCAAACACTCAAGGTCACGTGTACCTGTGCACATCAGAGTCTTTGGAAGGCTGGTAACCGCTCGCTGTGTGGTGCGCAGGTGTTCGCCGCCAGGGCGCGGCACCGCGTGCGGCCTGTCCTGCGACAAGCTGGTGGACAACGACATCTCGGACGACGTGGAGTGCGCGCTGCGCGTCTACCGCGAGCACCAGCGGCTCTCCGGGGACGGCTTCAACGCGTGGGTGGTCTACCAGCGCTTCTGCAGCCGCGGCCGCGCCGACCACTACGTGGACGACTGCTTCGAGAAGCCGGTCAACGCCAACGTCGTCTGACGGTCGGGCGCTCAGTCCACTGGACGCCACGTGCCCCTCACCAGTGCGCACTACTTCAGTGACACCAGTTTTTAAATCTGATAATCTAAGATGAATTTTATGGGGCGTGTTTGTGTCCCCCTCTTCGTCACATTAAACCCTCACCCCCGCCCTCGTACCCCCCTGCCCCCCTCGCTCTCCCATCTGGAAAGGAGTCGTTTTGGGCAGATACGGTTTACATATAATGATCACCAATCAACATCATCAGCTATTGGCAGTATTTAATGAGTTTCCATTCTGCCACACAAGGTGTGCAGTCTATCTCCGATGTGGAATTTCTGAATCTCTCCTTTTGGGTCATCTATGGAAAAGTTCAAAAGCCAATCTGTTCTACAGCCTCCAAAGGACATTCTATGCCATTTCTATTGGTAAACTTAGACTTCACGCATCATTTCTCCCGCACATATTTTTTATGTTCTTTCTCATTCTGCCGCTCAGAGTTACACCACGTTAAGTTACGTAAAACTTATCTATTCGCTGTCTAAACCTGTATTATCATTTTGGTGATGAGTCTAACTACCTTTTCCATACAGAAGAACTAGTTTCGGTATGAAATTTTTTAATATGGTTTATATTTATTTTCTCATTTATTTACCCGAAATTATTTTTCATATACCATTTAATTTATTTCACTTTCTGAAACTATTCTCTATGCCTATTTTTGACTGTAACTTGTGAAAATTATCATCTAAAGGTATAAAATCTATTAAGCATTTCCTCATTTTTAATGTTTATTGATATTGTAATCTTCGTAAGTATTTTATCAGTTGAAAACATTGTTTAGTTTTACGTTCAAAAATTATCGTACTATACCTACTACGCGTAAATATTTTGTAATCTGAAAACAGATATTTGTTAATCATCTTTACTTACATAAATGAATACTTCGCTGCCAATAAAATTGCTCTTTTTTGTATTTTAACAATTTTTGTAACAGCTGTCTTTTTACTTCCCCCAAAAGACAATAATGGGGACAGATCACATCTTGTCCCAGTCCTTCGTTAATTTCTGTTACTGTCTTCTGTCTCAGCACATTGAATTGGGGATTGTATCTCAACACATTGAATTGTGGACCGAATCATTAGATAGCAGTAGCACCACGGCGAAAGGAATGGCTTTAATGATAACAATGACATACTTAAAATATCCCGCACATGTTACGCAACAACAATGGCATGTGAGCTTAAATAACAATTTATTTAAATGCTAACAACATACACGTGTTTTCAGTATTTGTCAGAATCAATGGATAACATTGCTCCAGCAGCAAATAAATCCATTGCCCCAGTTCCGATCAATGATTTCTGAAAGTTTTCCTTGGTTGTCGGACAAATGCCGGAATGGGTAATCCCCTCCCAAAATGTTCCCAGTTGTAACTTCTTTTGCCCCACACAGTCCTCCTAGTATTAGGTTGAAAATAAAAAGAAACGAAAACGTACAACAGGCCGCCTTGTCCAAATACGCAGGGATCTAAAAGCAAAAAACAAAAAGAAAAATGAAAAATTTTAATAGAAATCAAATAATTTGGATTTTGTGATATAAAACTGGAAAAATTGTTTAGAAAAATCAAGAACAATCAAAGAACACAAGCTTGTATGTCACTATTACACAGCTGTTTTGGTTCGTATTGAGTGCAGTGCTCTTAGTAAATGGATCTGTGAGTCAGAAATAAATCTTTCCTGTAGAGTTCTGTTGTACAAATGTGAATACTTACGTCTTACTGGCCCTACACAACCTATTTATCATCAAGCTAAATATTACTCTTTAGGGCCGCACGGGATCAGCCGAGCGGTCTTATGCGCTGCAGTCACAGACTGTGCGGCTGGTCCCTGCGGAGGTTCGAGTCCTCCCTCGGGCGTGGGTGTTTTTGTTTGTCCTTAGGATAATTTAGGTTAGGTAGTGTGTAAGCTTAGGGACTGATGACCTTAGCAGTTAAGTCCCATAGGATTTCACACACACACATTATTCTTTAGGTTTGAAATAACCATGCCAGTGACAATTCAGAAAAATAATTTTCAATTCTGCACAATGTCGTATCTCTGGATAGATCTTTATGGGATTTGGCTCCTACAGCAGCAGCATGCGTCTTGTTACGTGATTCCTTGCATCAATGTGTCAGCGTAAAATGGCTCCAAAAATACAAATAATTATATAAGTGTGGCATTGTGATACAGATCAAATTCATATCATTTAAGGACGGTCACAATTTAAACTGGAGTTAATTATTGTTGCCACACTGATCCTAGGAATCAAATGCAAGACAAATGTAGATGTTGTAACAGCCACGGCACCTTAAGATGGATACACTATCCACAAAATGACATTGTTAATAATTTAAAATAATTTTTTTCTTATATACAGGGTGTTCATTTTAACTGAAGACACTCAAATATCTTGAAAACTACACATCGGATCAAAAAAAGTTATGTTCCCTTTTCGTTTGTCTCAGAGGGGCACATTCAGCACAACCAAATTCGACCCCCTTCTCCACCCCGTACGTGGATGGCGAGGGCCAAATTTGAAACCTTCAATGGGAACTCCCGTTTTTTTTTATTTCAGGTTACTATTCTACTGCAAAATCTACATAACTTCTGCCTGAAACATTTTCTTCGTTTCGCCACAGATGGAACTGTAATCGGAGAAATAGAAATGGGTATACAATCGTAATTTATGACATGTTACTCAATGGTTCTTGAATATTCAATGGCATATGCGACCCCAGCTCCATTCTGCGAGGGTAGGACAGGGCATTATTTCATGACTTCTAATTCTAAATCCCGCTGGAAACGTTATATTCCTCCGACATATAAAACAGGCGACTACCCAACGTGCTACTGTGGCCGTGGCTCGAAGTGAACGCCACTCTACTTTTCCAATTAGAGTAAGTGTTCAGACGCCGTCAATTTCAATACACTTAGTGATCTGCTTTTCAAATGACCGTACACAGGAAAGAAGCATATCTGCAGGAATGTCAGCATAGGCATTTCTGATGCGGCCGATCATATCTTCACGGACTGTTGGCACCTGTTGATACACGTTATCTTTTAAATGTCCTGACAGAAAGAAATTCGGCGACGTCAGATCAGGGGACCTAGAGGGCCAATTAGTAGGTCAACCTCTGTCGATCTATCGCCATTGTAAACACGATCTAATACCTCCCGAGCTTCAATTGCGTAGTGCGCTTGGAAACCGTCATCCAGAAACCATATACGTCGTCAAACGTCCAGAGCAAATGGTTCAAATGACTCTGAGCACTATGGGACTTAACTACTGTGGTCATCAGTCCCCTAGAACTTAGAACTAAACCTAACTAACCGAAGGACATCACACATCCATGCCCGAGGCAGGATTCGAGTGTGTGTGTGTGTGTGTGTGTGTGTGTGTGTGTGTGTGTGTTTGAGGTTTACAGGTGCTAAACAGCGGGGTCATCAGCGCCCAAACGCATAAAAACGCAGGATTCGAACCTGCGACCGTAGCGGTCGCGCGGTTCCAGACTGTAGCGCCTAGGACCGCTCGGCCACACCGGCCGGCTCGTCCAGAGCAGCATCATGCAGTAGTACCGGTAGTTCTATTTCAAAAACTATATTGGCGTTCTTTCAAAACGCTGTCGGTGAAATACGAGTCAATGTGTTTGTTCCCCATGATGCCACACCATGCGTTAACCGATCAAGGACGTTGACCGTCAAGTTGCTGTAACCAGAGGGGGTTGTCTACGGTTCACCGAAGTTATCGCTGTCGGGCTTGTTTACACTACTGGCCGTTAAAATTGCTACACCAAGAAGAAATTCAGATGATAAACGGGTATTCATAGGACAAATATATTATACTAGAACTGACATGTGATTACATTTTCACGCAATTAGGGTGCATAGATCCTGAGAAATCAGTACACAGAACAGCCACCTCTGACCGCAATATCGGCCTTGATACGCCTGGGTATTGAGTCAAACAGAGCTTGGATGGCGTGTACAGGTACAGCTGCCCATGCAGCTTCGACACGATACCACAGTTCATCAAGAGTAGTGACTGGCGTATTGTAACGAGCCAGTTGCTCGGCCACCATTGACCAGACGTTTTCAATTGGTGACAGATCTGGAGAACGTGCTGGCCAGGGCCACGGTCGAACATTTTCTGTATCCAGAAAAGCCTGTACAGGACCTGCAACATGCGGTCGTGCATTATCCTGCTGAAATGTAGGGTTTCGCAGAGATCGAATGAAGGGTAGAGCCACGGGTAGTAACACATCAGAAATGTAACGTCCACTGTTCAAAGTGCCGTCAGTGCGAACAAGAGGTGACCGAGACGTGTAACCAATGGCACCCCATACCATCACGCCGGGTGATACGCCAGTATGGCGATGACGAATACACCCTTCCAATGTGCGTTCACCTTCATGTCGCCAAACACGGATGCGACCACCATGATGCTGTAAACAGAACCTGGATTCATCAGAAAAAATGACGTTATGCCATTCGTGCTCCCCAGGTTCGTCGTTGAGTACACCATCGCAGACGCTCCTGTCCATGATGCAACGTCAAGGGTAAACGCGGCCATGGTCTCCGAGCTGATAGTCTATGCTGCTGCAAACGTCGTCCAATTGTTCATGCAGATGGTTGTTGTCTTGCAAACGTCTCCATTTGTTGACTCAGGGATCGAGACGTGGCTGCAAGATCCGTTACAGCCATGCGGATAAGATGCCTGTAATCTCGACTGCTAGTGATATGAGGCCGTTGGGATCCAGCACGGCGTTCCGTATTACCCTCCTGAACCCACCGATTCGATATTCTGCTAACATTCATTGGATCTCGACCAAAGCGACCAGCAATGTCGCGATACGATAAACCGCAATCGCGATAGGCTACAATCCGACCTTTATCAAAGTCGGAAACATGATGGTACGCATTTCTCCTCCTTACACGAGGCATCACAACAACGTTTCACCAGGCAACGCCGGCCAACTGCTGTTTTTTGTATGAGAAATCAGTTGGCAACTTTCCTCATGTCAGCACGTTGTAGGTGTCGCCACCGGCGCCAACCTTGTGCGAATGCTCTGAAAAGCTAATAATTTGCATATCACAGCATGGTCTTCCTGTCGGTTAAATTTCGCGTCTGTAGTACGTAACTTTCGTGGTGTAGCAATTTTAATCGCCAGTAGTCTAGCTGTTGGATAGGTGACCGTCCAGCTTGCCGAGCGCTGTTGGCAAGCGTGATGCACTCAGCCCTTGTAAAGCCAACTGTGGAACTACTTAATTGGCTGAAATGGTTCAAATGGCTCTGAGCACCATGGGACTTAACATCTGTGGTCATCAGTCCCCTAGAACTTAGAACTACTTAAACCTAACTAACCTAAGGACATCACACACACCCATGCCCGAGGCAGGAGTCGAACCTGCGACGTAGCAGTCGCGCGGTTCCGGACTGCGCGCCTAGTACCGCTAGACCACCGCGGCCGGCAAACTACTTAATTGATAAATAGCGTCTCCGATCACGAGAACTGACAACGGCCAGGAGAGCAGTGTGCTGACCACGTGCCCCTCCTTATCCGCATCCAGTGATGCCTATCGGTCGAGGATGACACCGCGGTCGGCCAGTACCGTTGGGCCTTGCGAGGCCTGTTCAGTCGGAGTTTTTAGTAATACTTGTCATGCTGGTTAAAGCTACCATGGTTTGTGGATGTAGACTCATCGGAAATTAGTACCTTGGCAAAGAACGTGGGGGGTCGTTTGCATTTGTTGACGTGCCCATTCACAAAACACTAACCAGTTATTGAAATCGGAGTCATGAAGCTCTTTATGTAGTGAGACTTGTCCACGCTGTAGGTTGCTAATGTATTTTACGGTTACTTTTCCAGTTAGGGTAAGTGTTCAGACGCCGTCAATTTCAATACACTTAGTGATCAGCTTTTCAAATGACCGTAGACAGGAAAGAAGCATTTCTGCAGGAATGCCAGCATAGGCACTTCTGATGCGGTCGATCATGTCTTCAGGGCCTGTTGGCAGCTACTGGTACACGTTATCTTTTAAATGACATGACAGAAAGAGATTCGGCGACGTCAGATCAGGCGACCTACAGGACCAATTAATAGGTCCACCTCTGCCAACCGATCTACTGCTCTTTCAGAGAGCGTCCTGTATGAGCGAACCAGTTCCGTCTTTACCTGTGGTTATTCATAGTTTAGATACTTTGGTTATGAACGGCTCTGTTTAAAAAGAGTTGCTCGATGTAGACATAGGGTCGAACCGCTCACGTCTGCTTTCATACCCCAAGCTAATTCGATGGAAATAATAACCTGTAGCTGTGATCCTGCAGTCAAATAGTCTACGTGTTGTCTAGAAATGCGAATTAATAAAATACACAGAAGTACAAAATAAAATTTAAATGAACAATTTAATTATTAAGTTCTATTGTAATGTCTGTAACAGATGTACCGATGTAGACGACACAGTAAGTGGTGAGTAATGTTTATTCAAGAAAGGACATCTCAAACAAATGCGATGTGGTCCTACAATATTCAGTTCAAATTAGGACAGAAAATACCGTATCAAATGCAGTAAAGTTACGTTGAGGGTGTTATGAGAATGGGAGTAAAATTTCCAAACTAAACAATCAACAAAGATATGCGAAAACTAAGTCCATTTTGTGATGCCAATACACGAAATTTTTACCAGCTCAAAACAGTTCAGAGTTCAACATGGTGGCTTGCTAATTAACACACGCAGTACAAATAATAATAACTCTGTCTATCTGCATTTCCGTAATACAATCGAAAAGAGAGTGCTACTCTGGAGCACATTCAGATCTGTCTAAATATCAAGTCACTTCAAAAGTTATTGTAGTGGCCATTCACCACCCAGAGTCAATCAATTATATGGCTGAATCATGCGAATTACCATAGGCAGGTCTGCCTTCTTACAGCATTTGACATAAAGTGTCCAGAACTGCTCCCTTGAGCTCTTCACTCCAAAAATCCACGTCTCCGCTTGACTCACATAGTATTACGCTACTGTCTGCTTTTTCAGCGGCTGAAAGCTATCCCCTACCAATAATACATCGTTCTTACGTTCTACAGACATCTTTGTCTTAACATGACCACGTCCCAGACTAAACTAATATATTCCAACAACATAAAATAAAGAAATGTTATGAACATTTCAGAAAATCCGCAGTAAGTACCAACAAAGGCTTAGCCACAAATAAATAAACCAGATTTCTTGGACAAGTGCTCTCATGATAAATATCAACAGATTGGCGTAAAATTTTGTTTAAACAATTATTTAGGCATGGTTAACAGAAGCATCCTCTGGCACTCTTAACAGTACCCGTGTTGGCAAACATAAGTGACTGACTATTTTTTAATTATCACAGTTTTTACAAGCACTTGCAATCAACATGGAAACAAAGTGTAAAGCTGTTCATCAAGTGAATACACAAGTATGATAATATGTCAGGTATTCATGTTGTATTCATTTGCTACGTAACTGTGAAGCTTACGATGTTCTGACAACCATTTGCACGATAAAAAAGATATAAAAGACGTCATAAGTCAATAAATGAAATATATGTAGATGGGTGGCTTTCTGGGATGAGAGCAATGCCAACATCTGAGATATTGTTAGTTGAAATTCAGAGTTTCATTGTGAAATTAGACTTAGCGATAATAACTTTAACAGAGACAACGGATATGGGCTTAGCAACACCTGGAATAGTGCACTGGATAAAGAAAAATCGCAGAGGAAAACTTCCCGCACTTTACCTCATGATTCAAGGGATGGCGCTGCAAGCAACGCGGGATAGTAACTACATCTATGGAAGCAGAGGGTACCAATTCACTACGCGCCATATCGCTGTTGCTGTGACGTATTCCAGCCAATCAGAAGCCGTCCTTTGCATATAAAAGTCGGAGCCTCGCTAGTTTACCGCAGTCAGTTTTAGCCTGACGGCGGCCATGGAGGTAGTGGTCGAAAGCTTGGAGTTTTATCCTGAATTGACGCGGCGTGTACACCGAGAGATTTTTATTCAAGAAATACGTCGCGAACGACTTGGTAGCCATAATGAAAATATTGTTTTGTCTGAGATCGCAGATGTATTCACATATGCATTAATACTTGACTGTGAACTATTATAGATTCTCAAAGAGCTGTAAGAAGTCATATTTCAGCTTGTCTGACACTATCCCAATTCTGGTGCACCTCTTGCACAAAGATCATGTGAGCTACAGCCGTTCAAACTGCCAGCCTTAAGATTTACCCATTGCCGGCGACGCGCTCCTTGTCTCTGCACCTAGGCTGTCCTGGGGTGGCAGCGCGACGTCATCGTCCCCCGGCTCACACCCAGCCAAGCAAGTAAATTCAGCTCTCCTCAGTACCATTACTAGGTTGCCTACACACTCGTAACGTTAGAAGGTTTTCTCATTATTGCCACAGACTCAACTCATTCATTAATATCATCAGCAATGGAAGACATCAGTTTTATTAATGCAAGAAACAAGAAAAAAGGCTTTCATCTTGAATAAAAACTCGCAGATAGTGTTATTTTAGCCTGCAAAGGATACCCAATTTAACACATTTTAATGTTTTTAAAGACTTTTATATATTCTTAAAGACGAAGATCATATGTAAATGTTAATGCTAGGCACTCTCATCTCTACGAAGAAAAAGGTATTGTCTTGAGGCAGCATTCCCTTAAAACAACCGAGATCGCTGACGCGCAAAGGTGCGGTGTCACTCGACTGGGAGCCAGGTGGTTCGAGTCCAGGTGTTGGAACACATGTTCACTATCAGGACGCTGCCGGCAAGGGCTGGAGGGAGAGTGGCGTGAAGTTCCTAGTCAGGTTTATTGTAAAAGGTCACAAACTTCGTATTATAACTGGACTATGCTGTTCATTCAGATATACTTCCAATACTCACAGTGTTTACTGCTTTATTGCATATTCCAACCATAATTCCCTTTAGCAATCCATGAAGTGGACTGACAAGGCAGCCAGTCCACAGTGACGGGTAGCCGATAGAAAGGCACGCGTACACACTCACGCCGACGGGCGTCAATTCTGGAACAGGATAACTATTGAATGGTAGCAAGAAAAGTACGTAGCTGCTTTATACTTAACTTTATTATTTGATGACTACAGCATTCTTCTTGAGACATTTATACTATAACTCTCAAAGTAGGTAAGGTTAATGGCGCCTTGCTAGGTCGTAGCCATGGACTTAGCAGAAGGCTATTCTAACTGGTTCTCGGCAAATGAGAGGAAGGCTTCGTCCGTATGGTCGCTAGCAATCTCCTCGTACAACTGGGGCGAGTGCTATATCGTCTCTCGAGACCTGCCTTGTGGTGGCGCTAGGTCTGCGATCACACAGTGGCGACACGCGGGTCCGACATGTACTAAATGGACCGCGGCCGATTTAAGCTACCACCTAGCAAGTGTGGTGTCTGGCGGTGACACCACAATCCAGTATGACTAATTACGTTGACAGAAGATTATAACGCCATTAAAACTGTCCTATTGTCCCTTTTTAAATAAAAGTTGTGGAGCACCACCTGCACAAAGTCAGCTTTGCTGATGAATGTTGTCTGAAACATGTCGACATTTGCTCTGCCGATGGGCCGTATTCATTAATGTAAGTCTACAACAAAGACAGTTTTTAGCACGATGACAGCTAGCATTCCCTGATTTTAACCAACAGTAACAGTAAAGTACCTCTAAGCAGCACAAACAGTGGTTAATTCTTCGCTATTACTCCATGTTGTGAAACGTCCTCTCATGAGTACGGTATTGCGCGTCTACTCGGAACTACCTTATGATCGAACGATTATAGCCATCAGAATAGCGCCAGCAACACCTACTGTGTTTATACACCGCCATCTTTCGACGCTAACGTGACAGCTCGCAAAAAAATATTGCCACTTTATCAAAGCAGACACCCGATGTACCGCAGCGCTACTGAGAAAAGGCACTGTCCACTGCGACAAACCAAGCCAGGTGTGTCGAAACACAGGATAGCTCGCCACTTATGGATTATTTTATCGTTTTGTCTCGCATAAGTAGAATCCTTAACGATCTTTACCGTCTGTATGGAGTTAAGGAAATATGGTAAACAGCAAACTGTTATGTCTGAAATGCTTAAGGTGAGACAGCGTTTAACGCATTACAAGTCTTATGCCGCACACGTGGTCTTTTATTTTGCGGAGGATGAGCATAGGCAGAGTGCAAACAGCGGAGCTTCTGTGCTGACGTTACCTGGCACACAGCAACGTCAGTCCATGCAAAACAATTTTTTATCCGGTAGTAACTGAACGGCAAGTAGACAAAGAATCTAAACTGCTTCACTTGCTTGTGGCCTCTGTTAAGCTCTCTGTGTCCCTCCTCTGCATCAGGAACAGAATAGGTTTGCAGAGTTTCTCACCGATAGTCACATTTTTCATTTCGACCGTCTCTCCATATAAAATGGAAGCCCGCCTGAAAAGTTGCGTCTTTATTCTGACTATTGCTCTTGGTGCAAACTTTAATCAACCGCTACAGGGATGCAAAGTCTTATCGCAATCGTTGACAAATTTTGCATCAGGTATTCGAAAGCTCACCGTTGTGTGTGTCGTCTTTCTTATAAACGCTGCACTCCAAAAAGCAACTATGGCTTATACTTTTCAAATAACAATATGTTTTCAAATGCGTAACGAATTTCAACAAAAAGAACGTAACGCACACGACATACCTGTAGTGTAATACAGTACAGTGCCACCAGTGTTATTCACTACATCTTTCTAACAGTACGTATTGTTCAAGACTGTGAATGATACCAAATATTCACTATGTAACTCGACAAATGTTTAACACGTGTATTATGTATGACGATTTTTTCCACCGTGTACGAACCCTGAGCATTGATTGATGAGAAGATACGGGAAAAAAGGTCTAATGAACTTACGTCCGGAAATGCATACTTTCCATACTAGAGATCACTTATTCGATCTAATACGCGCTGTACCATGCAGCCACAGTTACAGTATGCATGGTTTCTTCCTAGAGGGTGGTACCGTTCCTCATACGTCATGCTCTAGCGCCCTCTGCTGCCATAGTAATTGCTAATGTTGTGTCCGATTCACTTCTCTTGCTAACTCACCTTGTAGTGGGTGTGATACAGCGTTCTACACAATGGTTCCGTTTTCGAATCGAGAGGTTGCCGACGTAGTGTTTACTTACGGAAAGGTAACTGGTAACGGGCGTCGGACAGCAAAGTTGTATCAGGAGACCTATCCCCGCTGTCTTCAACCACACCAATCGCTATTTGCAACAGTGTTTCGCCGTTTGCCTGAGACAGGGTGGTTTCAGGAAGCAGGAAATCATGAAGGACGTACCCGAAACGTTCGGACACCAGACTTCGAGGAAAACGTGGAAGGCGACCGCAGTATCAATAGCAGGCAGTTGGCCCGCCTATACAGGGTAAGTCACACGATCATGTGGAGCATTTACATGACAGTTGTTGCTACCCTTATCACTTACAGCGTGTGCAGAGCTTACTAGCGACAGACTTTCCAAATCGGGAGCAGTTTTGTCACTCGTTTCTTGACCAGGCAACCACGATTCCGGGATTTGTGTCTTCTATCCCATTCATAGATGAGGCCACATGCGAAAAAATGACGTTTTGCCATTGGTGCACCCAGGTTCGTCGTTGAGTACACCATCGCAGGCGCTCCTGTCTGTGATGCAGCGTCAAGGGTAACCGCGGCCATGGTCTCCGAGCTGATAGTCCATGCTGCTGCAAACGTCGTCGAACTGTTCGTGCAGAAACGTCGCCATTTGCTGACTCAGGGATCGAGACGTGGCTGCACGATCCGTTACAGCCATGCGGATAAGATGCCTGTCATCTCGACTGCTAATGATACGAGGCCGCTGGGATCCAGCACGGCGTTCCGTATTACCCTCCTGAACCCACCGATTCCATATTCTGCTAACAGTCATTGAATCTCGACCAATGCGAGCAGCAATGTCGCGATACGATAAACCACAAACGCGATAGGCTACAATCCGACCTTTATCAAAGTCGGAAACGTGATGGTACGCATTTCTCCTCCTTACACGAGGAATCACAACAACGTTTCACCAGGTAACGCCGGTCAACTGCTGTTTGTGTATGAGAAATCGGTTGGAAACTATCCTCATGTCAGCACGTTGTTGGTGTCGCCAATGGCGCCAACGTTGTGTGAATGCTCTGAAAAGCTAATCTTTTGCATATCACAGCATCTTCTTCCTGTCGGTCAAATTTCGCGTCTGTGGCACGTCATCTTCGTGGTGTAGCAATTTTAATGGCCAGTAGTGCACTAACAGAAAGTCTTCTTTATCTCCGTACATGGAGTGTAAAAAAATAGCCATAAATGTGTTATATTTTTGAGATCATATCTTGCCTGGTCAGTTATCAGCTTGTCTAGAAACTCTATAACAGTCCAAAAGGCATACAATTCTTCCTTTCCGCCGAGTAGACATTTGGAATATTTCATTTGTTTTTTCTGTAAGAAGTAGCATTACTATTCTCTGAACACTCTCGCAATATATCGTAATATCATCCTGATGGCGAGTAATACATCGCTATAATTTTGTCTATACAGGTTGTTAAAAATATTCCACGTTTTGAAAGGTGATGGTACGGATCGAAACAAGAAAAATATGTCCAGTAAAAATGGACTCTAAAATGCACACCTTAAGAACTACGAGAATTTGTTCATGTCTTCTACTGGAAGCACTTTGCTTTCCATATTTTGAGAAGTATAAGTATGGACCAAATCACGGCAAAAATGTCCATTGAACATGGGCCCTAAAATGCGCATTTTAAAAGCTACGACCAGTTGTTCATTTTCGGTACTGTGAAACACATCTCCTCTACTGCAACGTGTTTGATATTACGAACGACCAACAGAATACAGCAGCAAATTAGTAAACAGAAGAGAACACGTTATTCTGTTACTGTGAAACAGCAGGGCTTCTAATATAATCTGCTTGCTGTTACATACGACCTACACTTGTGAGCCATCGCTAAAGGAGGTGCTCAATAAGGTGTCCATTCATAGTAAGGCACGTTTCTGTCAGACGCCTTAGGAATCCTGCATTCCCTGAAAAACTCCAAAGTGGTCACGAATGCGCTGGCAGGCATTGCAGTGATTCGTGTAGTGTTTATACAACATTAAGAGAGCTAGCATACACCAAGATTTCAAGTGTCCTGAATGAGACTTAAGCCACTGCTGAACACGTCGCTGGGATAACGACTTGCTGTTCAAAAATTCTTATTTACTGAAGCGTTTCGGACACAGCCCATCACCAGAACATGAAAAAAAGTTCTTTGTACAAAGTATGGAGTCATGTTGTAACACCATAATTAATACTGTGAATATTTTGTACTGGTTGATTATGTTCAACGTCAAGTATGTATTTTTTACTATGTAATGTCTTTGACCTATTGTAATAAAGTGGAAAGTTGTGTAAAATGTTTTCTCTTTACCACATAAATTCTTTGTATTAACTGGAGAAAAGTAGTATTTAATTGTGTTTACTTTATTTTGGCTTATTAATGTGTTTAAATGTTGGGATTTTATTAAATATGTTTGCTTGCAACTATGTATAAGCTTGTTCATACATAGGTACTTGCATTGTATGAAATGAAAAGCAACAGTACTTCCCATCTGCAACGGAAGTGAGTTGGCGCGCTAGGAAAAGATGGATGTGCCGCTCTGTCTGGGCACCAAGTGAGAGAGCTCAGTCAGTCGACAGCTAGCTACTGGATAGTTTTGTCCGAGCAGCAATAGAGTGAACTTCTGAAGTACCGAGGGTGGCATCCAGTACCTGGATTAATATGGAAAGGCCTCGGATGTGTGTGCGGCTATAAAATGGTGCTCTATTAACGGAAAAGGCTCTAATGTTGGAAATGTCATCGCCAAGAAGAAGATAATAGAGCCAATTACATCCAGAGGAGAGACCAGTAGCCGTTATGTACTCGCCACCGATGTTGTGCAATCACTTCGGCAGTTATAAGAGGTCAGAATTTTGTCAAAGCATGAACCAGTACATTTAAGTGTTGCTTAATTTGCAATAATCAGGTAAATTATGTGAAACTTGTGTCCGTTCCTTGATTTGGTTCCCCTCGTGATACTTCTTAGGATCCACTCCACATAAATACTGACATACGAGTATCCTGTGTGTTAAAATGTAATGAAAATAAATGGTTGACTATTTGTACAATTCTGAATGCAAAAAGGTACGTCGATGTACTGTGGTTTCAATTGAAGTTAAGGGGGGGAAGTTAGCGTTGTATTTATGAAAACCTCCACAGTGATTGATTTGTTTTATTTCAAAGTGTTTGTGCTTTAAATATTGGCTGCATTAAATTCTGTTAGTGAAAATTAATGGTTGTGTTAAAGGAAATAAGACAGCGCGTTGTTTTGAAGTTAGTTAGAGTATAAATGCACTTAAAGTCATACTTAAAATCATATAGAGGAAGTTGCCAGCATTAACTGTTTTAAAAGCCATGCAAGGTGAGTGAAATTAGTGAAAGAATAATACCAAAATTTGCATCTTACGAATTGTCTCAGAAAAATGTGTGTAGTTTGCTTTATAGTATTGGACAGTTTAAGGGTCCCCAATTTTGAGTTGCTTAAAATGAATAAACCTGCTTGAAAAATGAATATATTAATTGCAGCTGAAGTAAATTTTGAATTTTGTGTACTTTGTGAGACGAAAATTGGAAATCCAATTTGAGAGCCCCCCACCAACAATTTTGCTTATTGAAGATACAGTTACTGTAATTACCCTTATCCATAAAAAAATACGAACAATACTACCTATTGATGAGTGTAAAAGTCCTACTGCAAGTGACTTTTAAATATATTTTTACTATTTGGAAAGTCATTGTTGAAATAGGACTAAGTCCTTATCCATTTCTGGTTTTATATTGACTTTCATAACCTTTGGTGATCACGTAATTCATATATAACAAAGTAATTACCATTGAGAAGAAATAAGCTGTTAACTGTTTCTGTGAGAACTTGCATATACTATTTATAACTGCTAACATCACTGTACCACTTATCCGATTACAGTAGAGTTCATCGCACTTCTTTGGGAAAGAAGTAACAGTAGCTTTCCTTTATCATAACTCTATACAGATTATATAAAAGTAATGTTTCACATTACTATGCCTAATTAGGCTGGCAACTGTTTTTATTTAATTTAAGCAATATTTGTTACTTAAAACATTTCCCAAATTTCAATCTTTAGCTTTCTGGTTTCTTCTGTAACACTAAATTCAGGCTCGATAAGCCAAATCCATTAGGTAACTCAAGGTCTATTTACTAAAATCCTCCCAGCGGGTAACATTAAGTGCGTCGTAATACCATAATTCGTAACACACAGTATATGATGATATAACACGTGACGCAGTATAGTGTTATATTTGGCTTTTCCTGTGTTAGGACTAAATGTTCTGTTGGGCAGTTAATGTTATAACGTGTGTCAGCTGTCAACATAATAACTCAACTGGTCCCAATGAAGGGCTGTACCCAAAACGTGTCAACAAATAAGATCTTTTTGAACGGCAAGTGACCAGTTATTCTAGCGACCTATTCAGCAGTGGCATGTCTCCTCAAGTTTACGCCATAGTCGCAGGACTCTTGCGCAACTTCATGTCGCACTTCAAGTCTATTTCAGCTCTTCCCACAACTAAAAATTCAAGGGATTAAGATTGGGGGAAAGAGCTGGACGATATACTGGAACCCGACCAATCCATTGCCGAGTAAATGTCTGTGTGAGCTGTTCTCGGACGTGTCGGAGAATATCGGCTGGTGCCCAGTCATGCATGAACCATATTTTCAGTCGCTCTTGGAAAGGTATTTAGTCTAGCAGGAGAGGCAAGTCGTGCGATAGGAACTTAACAATACTTCGCATCAGTCACCTGTTTGGTGGCAGGACCATGTAAGGTCCCGTTAGTCTATGGCCAATAATACCTGCCCATAATTTAATTTAAAATCTGCGCCGATGCCTTGCTTCTTCATCTGTATGTGAATTTGTAGCAGCCCACACACGCTGGTTACGAAAATTGATAGTCCCATCTCGCGTCTGTCTTGTATGCGAACAGTAATTTTGTTGTCAAAAGTTGATATTCACCACACCTTTGCAACACCATTCCCAGAAGCTGCATTCTGGCAAGCTGATCTCGTGACCGAAAGGCTTGGACGCGCTGTACATAATACTGGTATAACAACTTTTCATGCAGGATCGCCCATACTAAAGCTGGCGAACCCAGATAGATGCCGAAATTCTACAAACACTAGTTTCAGAATATTCTTCCACTCGCTGTAATACCCCCTCCTCCTCAACTGGTGCCACGACCCGTCTTTTTTGGAGCTACGGAGCCAGAGTCTGCTAGTGGCTGGAAAAGACGGCTGAATAACTGTGCAGATCGTAGTCTGTAGTCTGGATTTTTGCAGCATACACGACACGGGCTCTAGAGGTTGTTCCTGTTTGCCAGACCATAACAGAAGATCACGTCTGCCATTTCCCGAGTAGAATAGTATGCTTCTATTATGCTGGTAAGTAAAATTATTTCGCAAACCTCAGTACACGTACTGGTTCCATCAGAAATAATGTTTATGCGCTTCACGTAACCAGATTGTGAACATAGTTTACAGTAAAACACTGACAGATATTTACTGCATAATGCATCCCTGGAAAAGAACAGAAGAATGTTTTCTCGTTTGTTTACTGCATTCTGTAGGTCGTTCGTAACAGCAAAGAGCTTGCAGTAGAAGAGATGTATTGCACAGTAGCGCAACTGAAAAAGTGCTCATAGCTCCTAAAGAACGCTTTTTAAAGCCCATTTTTATCTTACATTTTTGTCTTGCTTTGGTCCATACTACCACCTCTCAAAGTTTGGAATATTTTGTAACACCCTGCTTAAAGTAAACAAGCTTGAAAGAAAAGAAGAACACTGCAACCAGCCATACCTACATAAAGACTTCTCTAAAGATAAGCTACTGGTTCATAGTGCGAGTTAGCCATATTTTCATTAATTACTGAAAATTACTGACCACAATGTATTTCACACATGTAGCCACAATTTCGTCAGCCGTAACAGCTTACTTGGCGATATATCTTAAAGAGACGGAGACTTGTCACTGGTTATTCATGCTCCAGTCCTCTAAGAAACTCTGTTTAATGGCAAAGATTTACTGCGTAACTGGTAAGAAGTGTTGAAATATATAAAAGGATAACATTCTGCTATTACAGTTTGCGGACAATACAAGCGAATTTGCGGTGGGATAGCGACAAATACCATGTACAGTAGAAAGTTCACGTTGTTCATTACTTACGTCCAAGAATATGACCCTCAGCGTAAAAATACTTTTCTGTCGCCCCTGTGAAAGTGAGGAACTTTTGGTACGCATACGCCTAATCTCGAACACCCGCACAACTAAATACTAGTTGACTGAGCAAGAGTTTTTCTCAGCAACCACTCTGTATCACGCAAGATAAGAATGCTGAATCTCAATATATCATCACGGATATGTAATCATTCCGGAAACCGTATCAGTACTTCAAGAGCCGACCTCGCGGCGTACGCAATGTGATTATCTTGCTATTGCAGGTATATTAAGCCAGATACCATTATCGTTAACACAGCGTCTAATTACTATCCAAGCATTCGAAATGTTTGCAGATAATTCCGATTTCTATATTAAAAATGTTCAAATGTGTGTGAAATCCTATGGGACTTAACTGCTAAGGTCATCAGTCCCTAAGCATACACACTACTTAACCTAAATTATCCTAAGGACAAATACATACACCCATGCCCGAGGGAGGACTCGAACCTCCGCCGGGACCATTTCTATATCATTTGTTAGTTTTAATATCAGGGACTATAAGAAAACCGTTCGACGAAATGCTGTCGGAGAATACGGTCTATAACTTTCCAGAGGTTAGCTATAGTTAACTGATGTTAATTTTATTTTATATTACAATAATGTTATTTATGATGGTTATTAAAGCTCCTATGCCACGAAGACGTGCTAGATTAGCACTTTTGTGAAACCGCACAAAGGAAACATTATTCACTGGGTTACTCATTCAAAAATCGCATTGTAAGAAGATCGTGTTTAGCCTCATATAATGAGGACAGCAAATCAACTTCATCAAAAGTTCAGGAATACATGCTGCAGAAGATGAAGTGATAGCAAAATTAATGAGGATATTGATCGGGCAATTCAGTGTACATAGGGAGTTGGTAATGTAGTAGTCATGGAGGATTGGAACGCTGTAGTAGGGGAAGGAACAGAAGAGATGGTTACAGGAGGATATGGGCTTCGTAGTAGCAACCGTAGAGGAGAAAGACTGATTTCTTCAACAAATATCGGCTAGTAATAGCAGATGCACTGTTCAAAAATCACGTGAGGGGGAGATATACTTGGAAAAGGCTTGGAGACGTGGCAAGATTACTGAATTACGTCATGGTCGACATAAATTTCGAAATCATATACTGTTTTGAAAGGCGTACCCAGGAGCAGAGAGACTCAGACCACGCTTTAGTAATGATGAAGAGTAGACTAACGGTTAAGAATAAATGTGGAAAAAATAGAATGCTGAACTGCTGGAGAATGGTGAGATGCATTTGAAGTTCTCTAAGGCTGTAGATGCTTGATAATGAATTCCACAGTAGATAGGTTAGTTAAGGAAGACTGGACATCTTCAAAAACGGCAATCAGAGAATTTGTACACACAACAACAGGTGTAGGTGTAAGGAAAGTAACTGCAAACAGACCTTGGGGAAAAACATGATTACAGTAAAATAAGTCACTTGAGAATAAAATAAATCGGAAATGTACGGAAGCCAAGGTGAAAAGCTGCAGGAATAATGTGAAGAAATCGAAAAAAGAGATTATCGTCGGGAAGAGTGGTTCTGCAAATAGAACAGTGTATACGATCTTCGGCGAAATTAAAAGCAAGGACATCAACATTAAGAGTGCAATGGGAACTCCACTGTTAAACGCGGAACAGAGAGTGGATAGCTGGAAAGAGTACGTTGAAGGTCTCTGATGACGGGATAGAAGCAGAAATTGGAGTCGATATGGAGGAGATAGGGGATCCAGTATTAGAGTTTGAATTTAAAAGAGCTCTGGAAGACTAGAGTTCAAGTAATGCGGAAGGGGTAGGTGACATTGCCGGCCGTTGTGGCCGAACGGTTCTAGGCGCTTCAGTCCGGTACCGCGCGACTGCTACGGTCGCAGGTTCGAATCCTGCCTTGGGCATGGATGTGTGTCATGTCCTTAGGTAGTTAGGTTTAAGCAGTTCTAAGTTCTAGGGGGCTGATGACCTCAGATGTTAAGTCCCATAGTGCTCAGAGCCATTCTTAGGTGACATTCATCCGAATTTCTGAAACCATTGAGGAAAGTGACAACCAAACGAATATTCAGGTTTTTGTGTAGAATCTATGAGATTGGCGACGTATCATCCAACTTTCGGAGAAACATCATCCACACAATTCCGAAGGTAGCAAGAGCTGAAGAGCTATCCTAAAATCAGCTTAATATCTCATGCATTCGTGTTGCTGACAAGAATAAAACACAAAAGAATAGATGGCGATCAATTTAGCTTTAGAAAAGGTAAAGGACCACAAAGGCAGTTCTGAAGTTGCGCTTGATAATGGAATCAAAATTTAAGAACATTCAGGAGACATTCATAGGATTTGTCGGCTACAAAATGATTCTACAATGTAAAATGGTACAAGATTTTCGAAATTTTGAGAAAAATAGGAGTATGCTATAGGAATAGATGGGTAATATAAAATATGTACAAGATCAAAGGGATCGAAAAGAATGAAAGACCAAGAACAAAGTGGTCGGATTAAAAAGGGTGTAAGACAGGGATGCAGCTTTTCACTGTCGCTGTTCAATCTATACATCGAAGATTCAATGACAGAAATAAGAGAAATGTTCAAGAGTGGGATTAAAATTAAGGGTGGAAGGACATCAGTGATAAGATTTGCTGGTGGCAGTAAAAGTGAAAAAGAGTTAGAGGACCTGTTGAATGGAATGGTCTAATTAGTAGAAAATGGTTTGAGAGTTAAGCAAAGAAAGATGAAAATAATGAGGAGAAGCAGAAATGAGATTAGAGATAAATTTAACATCGAAATTGGGGCCAAGTAGAGTAGATGAAATGAAAGAATGCCGCTCCCTTGTAAGCAAAATAATGTAAGATGTACAAAGTGGGGAGTGTATGAAAATCAGACTAGCACAGAAAGAGTTCACTTCTGGCCAAAAGAGTCTAATGGTATCAAACATCGGCCTCAATTTGAGAACGAAATTTCTGAGAATGTACGTTAGGAGCAGCAGTGTATGGTGGTGAAGCATGTCCTGTGGTAGAGAGTATAAAATGAAGGAGGGAAACACAGAGTGGAATATACCCAGCAAATAATTGAGGATGTTGGGTGCAAGCGCTACACTTCGCACAAAAAGAGGAGTCCGTGGCAGGCACCGCATCAAGCCTGTCAGAGGGATGATGACCTCAGCACACTGTAGACAGAGAAACGTCAATCAATTCGTGCCAAAATTCAACAGCACCAGAATCGTGAAAGAGCGGTTTATCGTTCCGCGATAATGCTTCTCGTGTTGGTCGGTATCCCACGACTGCCATGCGAATGCAGGGTGGTTATAATTACATTTCACATATGAGATTTTCACTCTGCAGCGGAGTGTGCGCTGATATGAAACTTCCTGGCAGATTAAAACTGTGTGCCCGACCGAGACTAGAACTCTGGACCTTTTCATTTCGCGGGCAAGTGTTCTACCATCTGAGCTACCCAAGCACGACTCACGCTCCGTCCTCACAGCTTTACTACCTTCCAAACTTTACAGAAGCTCTTCTGCAAACCTTGCAGAACTAGCACTCCTGAAAAAAAAAGGATGCTTCTCATTCTGAAAACATCCCCTAGGCTGTGGCTAAGCCATGTCTCCGCAATATCCTTTCTTTCAGGAGTGCTAGTTCTGCAAGGTTCGCAGGAGAGTTTCTGTAAAGTTTGGAAGGTAGGAGACGAGGTACTGGCAGAAGTAAAGCTGTAAGAACGGGGCGTGAGTCGTGCTTGGGTAGCTTAGATGGTAGAGCACTTGCCCGCGAAAGGCAAAGGTCCCGAGTTCGAGTCTCGGTCCGGCACACAGTTTTAATCTGCCAGGAAGATTCACACTTCACATACTTGAGCCAGTGTAGCTGAAAAACTATTTACCGTATGGATACCCAACGTTATAGGAGTGATGTTTCAGATTGTGCGCTGCACTTTTCGTTGTTAAAAGCAATGCTAGTGTCAGGACGTGGCATTAAGAGACGGTACTAGTGCGGCGTCGTAGGGTTGAAATAGAAGCATCAGTTTGGATTAGAGTTGCAGACAGTCAACATGGGCTTGTGCAAGGTGAGCAGGACTTTACTCGTAAAACAACAGCAATAGCGCTACTGCGCTTCGACAGAATCGACGCTGTAAAGGAATATGGAGAGGCCCTCTACACCACAACAGAAGAACAGCTTCAGAAGATCAAATTAACTGGCTATTTGAAAATTACTCCTGAGAGAGCCTGACTGTCAGTTGTGGCCGGCCGGAGTGGCCGAGCGGTTCTAGGCGCTACAGTCTGGAACCGCGTGACCGCTACGGTCGCAGGTTCGAATCCTGCCTCGGGCATGGATGTGTGTGATGTCCTTAGGTTAGTTAGGTTTAAGTAGTTCTAAGTTCTAGGGGACTGATGACCACAGCAGTTAAGTCCCATAGTGCTCAGAGCCATTTGAACCATTTTTTGTCAGTTGTGCCACAAATTGTTGAACACGATACTACTGTCATGACTGAGAATGCAAGATGCAATGTGCGATCTTCAAGCAGTGCATGAGCTGTGACGTGACAGCTGAACATTCCATGGTCCACCGTTCGAAAATTCGGGCAGCAGTAGAGGAATCTCTAGAGCGGTTCCAGGGTGTAGTGGATACAGATGATCGTCACATTTCACAACGTTTGAAACCTGGAAGCTAAACATACAACTCTATTAACAAAAATTGTCCTCTCATTTGGAAGTGAAAATTTGTTTCTTTCAATGGTTTGTTCGTCATTTCTCTTCCGCGTCTCCTTACAAATGCTTCCACGAAGTTTCGCTGTACTGCGAAAACTCGTTTTTCACAGTGGCCCTCTCAAGTAGCGGAAGTTTAATTACAAAAAAATGGTTCAAATGGCTCTGAGCACTATGCGACTTAACTTCTGAGGTCATCAGTCGCCTAGAACTTAGAACTAATTAAACCTAACTAACCTAAGGACATCACACACATCCATGCCCGAGGCAGGATTCGAACCTGCGACCGTAGCGGTCGCTCGGTTCCGGACTGTAGCGCCCAGAACCGCACGGCCACTCCGACTGGCGTTTAATTACAGCCACCCTGTATCTTACCATCATAAGGATATGTTACAGTACTTGATAACATACAATGCTCCGAAATTTTAATGGACATGAGCAACAGTGTGCTAAGTCTACAACGCAACAAATCTGTTTTGAACGAATCGCTCCTTTTTCCCGTTACGTGCAACTTTTCAGTGAACTGGAAATTTGTGGTAAGGTCTTACGGGACTAAACTGCTGAGGTCATCGGTCCCTAAGCTCACACACTATTTAAACTAACTTAAACTAAATTACGCTAAGGACGACACACACACACATTCCGGAGGGAGGACTCCAACCTCCACTCCAACGGGGGGAGGGGGGGGGGGGGAGCCGCGCCGTTCAAGTGACCTACGATAAACTTTTACTGATAGAGGGGCGAATGCTCACCTATATACAATGATGAATCGTTAACCCGTTAAGTTCTAGATTAGATTAGATTATTTTTTCGTTCCATAGATCCGTGCTGAGGAGATCCTCGTGGATGTGGAACATGTAAATTTTTTTAAAGCTGAAATAACAACACTAATAGTATGAATATATACATCATTTGTTTCTATTAAAAAATTCGTCAATGGAGTAGAAGTAGTTGGCCACTAGTAAGTCTTTCAGGCTCCTTTTAAACTGATCTTTATTTGTAACTAAATTTTTTATGTTTGCTGGCAAATTGTTGAAGATGAGTGTTCCTGAGTAGTGGACCCCTTTTTGAACTAAAGTAAGTGCTTTTAAGTTCTTGTGCAGATCATTTTTCTTCCTGGTACTGTATGTATGAACTGAGCTGTTTGTTGGAAAAAGAGATATATTATTTAAGACAAATTTCATTAAGGAGTAAATGTACTGAGAGGCAGTAGTTAGTATACCCAGTTCTTTGAAGAGGTTTCTACAGGACGACCGTGAATTTACTCCACAAATAATACGTATTACACGCTTTTGGACTCTGAAAACTTTTGTTTTACTTGAAGAGTTATCCCAAAATATTATACCATATGACATTATGGAATGAAAGTAGGCAAAGTATGCAAGCTTTTTCATTTTTATGTCGCCTATGTCTGCTAACACTCGAATTGCAAATACAGATTTGTTAAGGTGTTTCTGCAGTTCTGTGGTGTGCTCCTCCCAGCTGAATTTATTATCAAGTTGTATTCCCAGGAATTTAAGACTGACAATATCTTCTATCTGCTCTTCTTCATACGTTATGCATATGCTGGGTGGAAACCTCTTACAGGTTCTGAATTGCATATAGTGAGTCTTTTCGAAGTTTAATGTCAGTGAGTTGGCTTTAAACCATTTATTAATATCCATGAAAAATCATTACACTCAACATACTATTTATTGCAATACTTAACTGATGAGAGATCATTAATGTACACAAGAAAAAGCAATGGCCCTAAGATGGATCCTTGTGGGACACCACATGTAATTTCTTCCCATTTTGATGATGACTGATGACTTAATTCACTAGTCCCTTGCACTGACACCCTTTGTTTCCTGTTAGCGAGGTATGACTTGAACCATTTTGCAGCACTGCCCGTGACACCATAGAATTCTAATTTATTTAAAAGGATGTTGTGGTTCACACAATCGAATGCCTTTGAGCTGGTTTCGAATCCGCGACGACTTGTTTCTATATTTGTAATTTTCGCTACTGGCAGACTGTTTAAAGCAGTAACTGCGTTGTTATCACAACTGCTACATCTTTCTAGTACGTGTGGACCCTTACAAAATCAGGCTGCGTGTGGGAAAGAAGTGTAGAGCAGGTGCAGCGCCTGCAGGTTCTCCCGTACGAGCGCGCGGTCCTGTGAAGGCACGCACCGGGCGGCAGGCCGCCTACTGCCGGCTCTTGATGACCGCGAAGGTCCCGGCACCCGCGGGAAGCTTCAAGGCGAGGTTGAGCCTTCACTGAGGTCACGGGCCACGGCTGCAATTGACGGCTCCCCGTACACTCACCTCCCGTGAGAAGTGGCACCACGGCCCGTCGCATCAAGAATCAGCACCGATGCTTATCCACATGCTAAAACATTTCCTTTGTACACATAGTACACAAACGGGAGAGGGAGGGTCCTTTGTTCTTAAATTCAAAAGCTGACACAGACCAGCTGCGTTCTTCCGAAGAGTTCGCTGAGCTTTATTTCTCAGGACCTTCCTCGAAACAATGAGTGCACGCAGCCAGTCCGCAACATTATTACATTCCTTTTACGTGTTCATACTAACGTGTATTACACCTGATGATTGAAAACAAATTGTGCAGGAACATACCAACCATAATGTACAAAAGCTCAAATAAACACAATTGTATGTGCAGATTGTGATGTAAATCCACATATCTGTAGGTCTAGACATGTGCACTGTTATTAACAGACTGACTCCTAGAGACTGGACTGTCTTTTGTTCCTAACCGAAATTTACGTACGAGGGACTCTCAATAAGTAAAGCAACACATTTTTTTCTCTGGCAGTTTCTGTTGAAAAATTGCAGAATTTGTTGTGAAAGATCGTGGAATATTCCCCCGTCAGTCCCTAGAGTGTTGTGAAGTTCCTATAGGTGGCGGCTTCAAAATGGCGTCTGTAATGGAGGTGCGTTCCTACCAGAAGCTGTCACTGAGTTTGTTTTGGCGGAAAACCAGAGCGTGGCAGATGTTCATAGGCACCTGGAGAATGTCTACGGAGACCTGGCAGTGAACATAACCATGGTGAGCCGTTGGGCGAGGCGTCGGTCATCATCGCAACAAGGTCGCGCAAACCTGTCCGATCTCCCGCGCGCCGTCCGGCAGCACTCCTGCAATGTTGGAACGTGCGGACACTCTCATTCGAGATGATCGATGGATCACATTCAAGCACCTCGTCATTCAGTTGTATGTCTTTGTTGATAGTGCTGTCACAGTCATCCACCAATTGGGGAATTCAAGGGTATGTATCCCTTGGGTTCCTTGCCAACAACCCTTTTTTTTCTTTTTCTTTTTTTTCAATCACTCTTCTGACTGCCTTGATGCGGCCCGCCACGAATTCCTCTCATGTGCTAACGTCTGCATCTCTGAGTAGCACTTGCAACCTAAGTCCTCAATTATTTGCTGGATGTATTCCAATCTCTGTCTTCCTCTACAGATTTTTCCCTCTACAGCTCCCTCTACTGCCATAGAAGTTATTCCCTCGTGTCTAAACAGATGTCCCATCACCCTGTCCCTTCTCCTTATCAGTGTTTTCCACATATTCCTTTCCTCTCCGATTCTGCGTAGAACCTCCTCATTCTTTAACTTATCAGTCCACCTAATTTTCAATATTCACCTGTAGCACCACATCTCAAATGCTTCGATTCTCTTCTGTTCCGGTTTTTCCACAGTCCTTGTATCACTTCCGTATACTCCAGACGTACATTCTCAGAAATTTCTTCCTCAAATGAGGGCCAATATTTGATATTAGTCCACTTCTCTCGGCCAGGAATGAATTTTTTGCCATAGCTAGTCTGCTTTTGATGTCCTCCTTGCTCCGTCCGTCATTGGTTATTTTACTACCTAAGAAGCAGAAATCCTTAACTTCATCTACTTCGTGACCATCAATCCTGATGTTCAGTTCCTCTCTGTTCTCATTTATATTATTTCTCATAGAAGACAATAAAGAGCAACGAAGGACAATCTGCGCGGAAGAACTTGCACGTTACGAGGCTGACCGTCACAGTCTTTTGTCGAATGTCGTCACAAGCGATGAAACATGGGCTCAACACTTCGAACCGGAAAAATGGTAAGCCATGGAGTGGTGTCACAGTGCCTCTCCTCGGAAGAAAAAGTTCAGAGTTGTATCCTCTGCCGGTAAAATCATGGCGACGGTCATCTGGTGCTCCGAAGAGGTTATTCTGTTTCATGTCCTCCCTCATGGTGTAAGGATCTACTCTGAAGTGAATTGAGCAACCCTCAGGAAAGTGAAGAAAGGACTTCAGCGTGTTCGTCGTTACAAATAGGCAAACGAATTTCTCCTTCTTCATGACAACCCAAGGCCTCACACAAGTTTCGCATCCGAGAGAAGCTCACAAAACTGGTCTTCCTCGTCCACCCTACAGCCCGGATCTTGCACCTTCTGACTGCACTCTGTTTGGCCCCATAAAGGATGCACTCCGCTGGAAGCAGTACGTGCGTCGTGCAGAGGTTATCGATGCAGCAAGACGTTGGCTCCGACGCCGACCAATAAAGCGGTACCACGTGGGCACACAGGCCCAGAAAGTTTGTGCAAGGCTGTTACATTGAACGGAGATTATATAGAAAAATAGGGTTTTGTAGCCAAAAGAGTGGGGAATAATATGGTATCATGGAATCCCGAATAAAACCAACCTGCTTTCAAAAAAATGTGTGGCATTTCTTACTGAACGACCCTCATGTAATATTCCAATTCATCTCCCAAAGCAGCAAACATTCAGAAGGGCCAAGTAGCAAACAGAAGCCACCCCAAACACAGTATGTCCAGGATGTGTAAAAACACTGTGCGAGGCTTTCGCTATGTTATAGCCGACAATGAGCCAAATATTCTCACATAATAATTCCTTTTTATAGCTGGAGAATTATAACGTCGACTTTCTTTTTTTATGGAATGTATACTTTTCCTGCTCTGTTCAGAGACTTCGAAGAGGACAGCAAACATTCTGGACCAAATTCGGCCTTTTATCTTGACCTCTCACCAGCTTCCCCACTATCCCACCCTTTCCCACTGCCCAATCCCACCCCCTAACCTTCCACTACCGTCTCCTGTCATCCTCCTCCCCACTTCCCTCCCTCATTCCTACGCTATATCGCTTTCACACCATTTTCCTAGGCCACATTCATATTTTTAGGCCAACCAGAGAGCTTACAAGCTAGAACACATATTGAGCTGTCCCAATAACAGCTCAGTATTTTAGTGTTTTAAGCTACTTCTTAAGTCACACACCATTCTTGGACATACGATAATCAAATGGTTCAAATAGCTCTGAGCACTATGGGACTTAACATCTGACGTCATCAGTTCCCTAGAACTTAGAACTACTTAAACCTAACAAACCTATGGACATCACACACATCCATGCCCGAGGCAGGATTCGAACCTGCGACCGTAGCGGTCACGCTGTTCCAGACTGTAGCGCCTAGAAGAGCTCGGCAACACCGGTCCGCACATATGATAATCAGTGGGCGTCCAAGCCAATTGTGCTGCACATATTTAGATCTCCCGATTACAGCTCATAATCAACATTTTACTGTCACAAAAATGAAAGAGCCAGTCACAGTGCTTTCTATGGAAAGGAAGGTGGGGCATGACATCATTCTCGTCCAATGCTGATAGCAGTTACGTAACTGTCTGCCTTGCAGGTTCGAACAGGCATATCTTCACTCGTCTCGCAGCCACCAAGTCTTTACACATGTACTCTAACAGCTGTCACTTGATATATTCTATGCAATTGTACACATGCATGAAGAAGACGTGAATATTCTTCTGTTACCTTATTGAGCTTAACATCTAGTTTAAAAATGCTGGTGGTTTGGTAATCTTACCAGATGTTTCCTGCAACCGTGGGAATATTCTTCCATGACAGCTATCTATCAGCAGAACGCTCTTTTTCTTAATTTTCCTATCTAACGTCAGCTTACTATCAACGTTAGGTGTCTGCTGAATATTACCTGCTTCTTTATTTACTGTAGGCTACTGTCAACATGACTCTGACAGCTGACTGAATCTACTATCAAAACTCAAAATGAATCAGTCGAAGCGCATTTCTTCCTAACTTACGCCAATTGTCAACTGCCAACAGCTAACTTCCAATTTCCACTTCTCCACCCTCTCCCTCCATAGGCTTTCGCCGGCCGCGGTGGTCTAGCGGTTCTAGGCGCTCAGTCCGGAACCGCGCGACTGCTACGGTCGCAGGTTCGAATGCTGCCTCGGGCATGGATGTGTGTGATGTCCTTAGGTTAGTTAGGTTTAAGTAGTTCTAAGTTCTAGGGGACTGATGACCACAGATGTTAAGTCCCATAGTGCTCAGAGCCATTTGAACCATAGGCTTTCCAGTTCCTGTACAACATCCACTAACTGTGTCTGAAGCACACGTATTCTCACTTCCTGCCCCAGTATTAATCTATTCCTACTGCATATCCTTAGGTCCAGGGGATGACTCCGCTAGATTCCCCACTATCTAACATGCCCAGTGAAACCACTTGCTCCACAACTCACAATCTACGACATAAGTCACGACTGGCACACTTTTCATTCGTGGTCAGACTGTACATCTTTAAGCAAATTCAGTGAAATAACCGGGAACTTCGCACACAAAAACACACTCCATAAACTAGCAGGAAACTTTATGCCTTATTTTACTGAACACACGAAAGATTTATAGGAGTATGTAGTTATAGGACGACAAATGTAAACCACGTAAGCACTATTTTTCACAGTTATCTACAAGAAAGCCAGGAAAAGAAATAGTATACCTGGAAAGACGACGTCGATTTTAAGTGGCATATGTCACCTTCGGGGAGATCAGATGTACTGATGATAGTTTCAACATCGTCCGCCATCTGATGGTATAGTGGCGTAGCTTCCACAGGACCATTTGAGTGTACCCTTTAATAGGAAATGCTCAAAGCGAGAAGGCTCATTGCGGTGCAAGCTGGAAGCAAGCAGGAAACTATGCCTTGGAGACGCACTCGTTAACGAGTTTGAAAGGGGTCAAATTGTGGCCTTAAGAGTGGACGATGACCCTTTCAGATAATTGCCACACGAGCTGGACGTGCTGCGTTGGTTGTGCAACGATGCCGGTACCAGTGGTCACGTGAATATTCGCACACCCGTAGACGAGATTCACGCAGAACAGAAGAGACGCCCGCGCTAGGATCATCGTTTTGCAAGGGCGGCAGTGGCATTTCGTACAGCTACCACAGCACACACACCTCTAGCCCGTCTTCCACTCACACCACAGCACTGACATGCGCGGTTCGATTGGTGCCATCAGAGGTTCATTTGGAAGAAGGAATGGCGCGCCTTGGTCTTCAGCGATGAGAGGAGGTTCGACCAGCATGCAAGTGAAAGTCGTTTGTGCATACGATGTTGACTGGTGGGCGGTGTCTCGTAGCACTCGTCCAAGACACACTACCCCACCCCAGGCCTTACGGTCTCGGGTGCAATAAGCTACAACTATCGTTCACCTTTGGTGTTTCTGCAGGGGACGCTAAACAGCGCTCGATAAGTTCAGAATGCTCTTAGACCCGTTCTCTTCCATTCTTCCAGCAGGAAAGTGATGTGTTGTTTCAACAGGATAATTCTCGCCCACGCACTGCCCTTGCAGCTCAGAGTGTTGTGCAAGACGCGCAGCAACTGCCCTGGCCAGCAAAATTTCCGGACTTGTCTCCAGTCGACTACGTGTGGCATATGATGGGACGAGCAGGGATCGCGCGACTCGCCAAATAACAAACAACAACTGCTACAGAACTACGTGAACAGGTGGAGCAGGCATGGCATAGCGTATCCCAGGACAGTATTCGCCATCTGCACGTGCGACTGGATGTCAAAGTCAGCAGCTGCACCGCAGCCCGAGGAGGTATCATCATGTGCTAATATGAGTGTTTCAGCAAGGGTCGATACCTGGTACCTCAGAACAGCATGTGCTATTGATCTGTAAATATGATCATTTCTTGCACTCCATATGTACTCTTGCAGAAATAATTCTTGAGTGAACTGGAAACCTCTGAAAGGGTGTACCAATTTATATGATTTGAAAAACGAGACACCGATGCTGTGACCTTCCCGGGCTGTTTTTGAAACTTAGACTTCTTAAAACGTTGTATTAACGCTTCTCTGGGCATTTTAAAAGTGTGAATACAACATTCGTACTGGTAAAATATAATACTCTCGAATGCACCACCCAACTTTTATAACATGTTTTATTAATTAAGTTAAACATCATTTTTCAATTCACTATTTGTTACAAAAAGCAAATTACAGCAAGGTGAGCACACGTAAATTTGAAACTTGAAACTTCCTGGCAGATTAAAACTGTGTGCCAGACCGAGACTCGAACTCGGGACCTTTGCCTTTCGCGGGCAAGTGCTCTACCAACTGAGCTACTTAAGCACGACTCACGCCCCGTCCTCACTGCTTTACTTCTGCCAGTACCTCGTCTCCTACCTTCCAAACTTAACAGGTTCGCAGGAGAGCTTCTGTTAAGTTTGGAAGGTAGGAGACGAGGCACTGGCAGAAGTAAAGCAGTGAGGACGGGGCGTGGGTCGTGCTTAAGTAGCTCAGTTGGTAGAGCACTTGCCCGCGAAAGGCAAAGGTCCCGAGTTCGAGTCTCGGTCTGGCACACAGTTTTAATCTGCCAGGAAGTTTCAAGTTTCAAATTTACGTGTGCTCACCTTGCTGTAATTTGCTTTTTGTAACAAATAGTGAATTGAAAAATGATGTTTAACTTAATTAATAAAACATGTTATAAAAGTTGGGTGGTGCATTCGAGAGTATTATATTTTACCAGTACGAATGTTGTATTCACACTTTTAAAATGCCCAGAGAAGCGTTAATACAACGTTTTAAGAAGTCTAAGTTTCAAAAACAGCCCGGGAAGGTCACAGCATCGGTGTCTCGTTTTTCAAATCATATAAATTGGTACACCCTTTCAGAGGTTTCCTTGGAGGGATGACCAAGCATCCCACCACAAGGACACAAGCCTCTTACATACAGCCCCACAAACGTCAGATGACGGGACACAATGGGAGGCTGGCCGAGGCTGGAGGACTGCAGCCTTGGCTGCAGCATCCGCAGCCTCATTCCCAGGCACTCCCACATGTCCGGGGACCCACAGAAAGCTGACAGAACCGCCATTATCGGCGAAACAATGGAGGGACTGCTGTATTCGTTGAATCAAGGGATGGACCGGATAGGGAGCCCCAAGGCTCTGAAGAGCACTGAGTGAGTCAGTGCAGAGGACATACGATGAATGGCGGTGGCGGCGGGCATACTGAATGGCCTGATGGAGAGCAAAAAGCTCGGCCGTAAAGCTGGAACATTGGTCAAGGAGCCGGTATTTAAAGGTGGCGGTCCCGACGACAAAGGCACAGCCGACACCATCGTCAGTTTTGGAGCCATCGGTGTAAATAAAGGTGTGACCAGCAAGTCGAGCACGAAGTTCGACAAACCGTGAGCAATACACTGCAGCCGGAGTACCCTCCTTCGGGAGTGAGCTGAGGTCGAGATAAATACGAACCGGAGCCTGGAGCCAAGGTGGTGTCGGGCTCTCACCCTCTCTGAAGGTGGTAGGGAGGGCAAAATCCAATTGTCGAAGCAGGCGACGGAAGCGGACTCCGGGGGGCAGCAGGGCAGACACATATAACCCGTACTGACGGTCGAGAGAATCAGCGAAGAAGGACTTGTAAGAGGGGTGGTCAGGCATAGACAACAGCCGGCAGGCATACCGACACAGCAGTATGTCGCGCCGGTAGGTCAACGGTAACTCGGCAGCTTCAGCGTAAAGACTCTCGACAGGACTAGTGTAGAAGGCTCCGGTCGCAAGACGTATCCCCCGATGGTGGATGGAGTTGAGCCGGCGTAAGAGGGATGGCCGAGTGGACGAGTAGACGAAGCTCCCATAATCCAGCTTCGATCGGACTATGGACCGATACAAGCGAAGCAGGACAGTGCGATCCGCTCCCCAAGATGAACCGCTAAGAACTCTGAGGACATTAAGGGAACGTGTACAACGGGCCGCCAAATAAGAGACATGTGGAGACCAACACAGTTTCCGGTCCAACGTGAGCCCTAGAAACTTAGTTGTGTCCACGAATGGGAGAACAACGGGACCGAGATGTAAGGATGGCGGAAGGAACGCTTTATATCGCCAAAAGTTGATACAAACCGTCTTCTCTTCAGAGAACCGGAAGCCATTTGCCACGCTCCATGAGTAGAGGCTGTCTAGACAACGCTGGAGGCAGCGCTCCAGGAGGCATGTTCTCTGGGCACTGCAGTAGATCGCGAAGTCATCGACAAAGAGAGAGCCTGAGACATTAGGTGGAATGCAATCCATAATTGGATTGATCGCGATGGCAAAAAGGGCTACGCTCAAGACGGAGCCCTGAGGCACTCCGTTCTCCTGGAGGAAGACGTCGGACAATACTGAACCCACACGTACCCTAAACTTTCGATCCGTTAAAAAGGAATCAATAAAAAGGGGCAGACGACCACGTAGGCCCCACTTGTGCATAGTGCGGAGGATACCTCCTCTCCAACAGGTATCATAAGCCTTCTCCAAGTCGAAGAACACGGCTACCGTTTGGCGCCTTCGCAAAAAGTTGTTCATGATGAATGTCGACAAGGTCACAAGGTGGTCAACAGCGGAGCGGCGGCGACGAAAGCCGCATTGGACATTAGTAAGTAGTCGTCGAGATTCAAGAATCCAAACTAACCGAGCATTAACCATGCGCTCCATCACCTTACAGACACAGCTTGTAAGAGAAATGGGGCGGTAACTAGAAGGAAGGTGTCTATCCTTCCCGGGTTTGGGTATAGGAACAAAAACGGCGTCACGCCAACGCATGGGGACCTGACCTTCGGTCCAGACGCGATTGTAGGTACGAAGAAGGAAGCTTTTGCCCGCCGGAGAAAGGTGTGCCAGCATCTGAACGTGAATGGCATCTGGCCCCGGAGCAGAGGACCGGGACAGTGCAAGCGCACGTTCGAGTTCCCGCATAGTAAAGGGGGCATTGTAAGTCTCCAGACTCAGCGAGTGGAAGGAAGGTCGCCGAGCCTCGTCTGCCTCTTCCCTGGGAAGGAAGGCAGGATGGTAATGGGCGGAGCTTGAAACCTCCGCGAAAAAGCGGCCAAAGGCGTTGGAGACAGCCACAGGATCAACAAGGACCTCATTACCTGAGGTCAGGCCAGGTACTGAGGAGTGGGCCTTAATGCCCGACAGCCGGCGCAGGCTACCCCAAACAACGGAAGAGGGAGTAAAACTGGTAAAGGAGCTCGTGAAAGAGGCCCAGCAAGCTTTTTTGCTGTCTTTGATGACTCTACGGCATTGCGCTCGGAGTCGTTTGTATTCAATACAATTCGCCAACGTAGGATGGCGGCGAAAGGTGCGTAAAGCACGTCGTCGAGCACGGATAGCGTCCCTACAAGCCTCGTTCCACCAGGGGACGGAAACGCGACGTGAAGAAGAAGTAGTACGAGGTATGGAACGTTCGGCAGCATTGATAATAACAGCCGTGAGGTATTCGACCTGACTGTCACAACTGGAAAAATCGCGGTCCGGAAAGGTCGCCAGGGAGGAGTAAAGTCCCCAGTCAGCTTTCAGTATGTTCCAGCGCGAAGGACGTGGGGATGGGGTGTGGTGCAGGAGACGAACGACACAGGGGAAGTGGTCGCTCGAATAGGTGTCAGAAAGGACATACCACTCGAACCGACGGGCAAGAGTGGTAGAACAGATCGAGAGGTCCAAGTGGGAGTAGGTATGAGTAGAGTCCGAGAGGAAAGTCGGGGCGCCGGTATTGAGGCAGACAAGATTGAGATGGTTGAAGACATCCGCCAAGAGGGAGCCTCTTTGACAGGATGCAGGAGAGCCCCAAAGGGGATGATGGGCATTGAAGTCGCCAAACAATAAGAACGGCGGGGGAAGCTGATC
This sequence comes from Schistocerca americana, assembly GCF_021461395.2. Classification (NCBI taxonomy): domain Eukaryota; kingdom Metazoa; phylum Arthropoda; class Insecta; order Orthoptera; family Acrididae; genus Schistocerca; species Schistocerca americana. Next base: position 767,962,157 of record NC_060122.1, on the reverse strand, counting down.
GATCAGGTGCATCATGTCTGCCCGGCTAACAGCAGATGACGGTGGAGTGTAGACGGTACAAACTGAAAAAGTAAAAGCAGAAAGAGTAATGCGGATAGCTATTGCTTGGAGTGGGGTGGTCAATGGGATGGGATGGTAATAGACATCGTCCCGAACGAGCAACATGACCCCACCATGAGCTGGGATACCGTCCACAGGGGCGAGGTCATACCGCTCCGAGGTATAGTGGGAAAAGGCAATACGGTCAGTCGGGCGCAACTTGGTTTCCTGGAGACCAAGGTCGAGCGGACAGTGCAGGCGGAGGAGCAGTTGTAATTCCTCCCGATTAGATCGAATACCTCTTATGTTCCAATGAAACAACGCCATCGCTAGTCAAAAAGTTGGGGGAACGAGACGGGGAAGAGCTGGTCACCTCGATGGCCGCGGAGGGCCAGGTTGCGAGGCAACAACGCTACAACTGACGGCAGGCGGATCCGGTTCCATCGACTCGTCGCCAGCTGCGGCCGCTGTCCCTGATTGCGTAGTAGGGGCCGCATCATTTGCCGACAAAAGGCCGGCGGAACGCCTGGCAGCAGAGCGTCCTGGCGAAACTGAGGACGGCCGGGAGCAGCGACTCACGGATGAAGCGTCAGATGAAACGCGCCGGGGTGGAGAGGGGGAGAGAGATTTCTTCTTGGAGGCCTTCTTGGAAGGCCGAGGAGGCACAGGGATGTTGGGCTGGACCCGAAGAAGGTCCTCACGCGCGGGGTCCGTTTTGGAACGCCGGACCTCGGAAGCTGGGGTCCGGAACGTTTCCCCGATGGACGCCTGAGAAGAGGATCGCTTCTCAGGTGGCGTGGGGGGAGGAGGAGGAGGAAGGGTGGCCCCTGGGGCAGGGGGGGTGGGGGCCGCGGGGGAGGAGGAGTTGGAAGGGAGGGATTTGGGAGGCGGAGGCAGAGCCCCCTGACGGGCAGAGGAGGCGGAGGGGGGACAGGATAAAGGTGAGGATACAGCGGAAGGAGTGGACACAACTGAGGCAAACGAAGTGGCCAGTGACACGGGATGAAGGCGGTCATACTTCTTCCTGGCCTCAGAATAAGAGAGCCGATCCAAAGTTTTGATTTCTTGTAACTTTTTCTCCTTCTGATAGGCGGGGCAGTCTGGGGACCTAGGCGAGTGGACGCCAGGACAATTAGGGCACCGAGGTGGTGGGGTGCAAGTATGTTCCTCACGAAGAGGACGTCCACAGTCGCCGCAAAGGGGCTCAGCCTCACACCGGGACGACATGTGCCCAAAACGCAAACATCTAAAACAGCGCATAGGAGGCGGGACGTAAGGTCGCACGTCGCACCGGTAGCACATCACCTTTACCTTCTCCGGGAGAACGTCCCCCTCGAAGGCGAGGATAAAGGCCCCGGTGTCGATGCGACGGTCTTTGGGGCCGCGCTGGACTCGCCGGACGAAATGCACGCCGCGGCGCTCCAGGTTGGCCCTGAGCTCCTCATCAGATTGTAGCAGGAGGTCACGATGAAAAATGACCCCCTGCGTCCTATTGAGTGCCAGATGTGGGACAATGGAGACCGGGATGTCCCCTAGGCGGTCGCACGCCTGGAGTGCCGCCGATTGTGTGGCAGAGGTGGTCTTGATAAGAACGGACCCAGATCGCATCTTGCTGAGAGCCTCGATTTCCCCGAAGACGTCCTCAATGTGTTGAACAAAGAACATGGGCTTGGAGGTGGCGAACGTCCCCCCATCTGTTCGAGAACAGACCAAATAGCGGGGGAAGTACTTCGCCCCAAGCCGGCAGGCCTGTCCCTCCTCCCATGGAGTGGCCAAGGGGGAAAGGGCAGGAGAACCAGAACTAGAAACGGTACCTTTTCTTTTGGAAGACTCGGCCGCAGAGCGACCTGATACGTGCTGACGTTTCATGTGCGAAACATCCGCCCTGATACCACCCACTCCGACCAGGGGCTCTCCCCACGGGCGCCACCCAGCCGCAGCAAGGGCCACCTGGCAGGATGACCATTGCCGGGAGTCCTGATGCCCCAAGGAGACGGGCATCTACTCCTTGGCCAACGTGGGGAGGGTGCAGCTCAGGTATCGGCAGTACGATCCCTGTGTTGTCAGGGGGCTACAACCTAGAGGGTACATGACGACCCCACCACAACGGGCTGGCTACCGTGCTGGATTTCTGGTGCCATGGAAAGTCCATCATGATCGCTGGTGCAGATGGAGAGGCACTATGGGCGTAACGTGGACAACCCATCAGGCGTTTAGGCCCAATTTGAGGAATAATGGGTATGGTGACAACGCCGGTGCAATGCTGAGTGCCAAGGTCTTAGTGCACTTAGGACCAGTGGTACACCATGTAAGGTGTCCTTCCCCAAAAGGCTCGTACTTCTGTAGAATTTTGAAAAATGGAGGTCAAACCCCAAGGGGGACCATCACATTAAGGCCAAAACATTTGAGACTCCTTTTAGTCGCCTCTTACGACAGGCAGGAATACCGCGGGCCTATTCTAAGCCCCGAACCCGCAGGGGGGCCGATGGGATCGATGGCCTCATTGTTTGATCCCCTCCCTCGAATCAACCAACTAACCAGTGTTCTTGCGGTGCACCTTTCTGGAATGACCGTTTTTCGTTTGTACCTTGAGATGGCATGTACCTTCAGCCAGTCTTATACATATTAGTCTTTTTCACACGTCAGACTGACTACTACAATGTGAGGGTAGACAACTGTTGTCACAAAAGCAAGGAGCAGTCATTTCAATTTTCTTTATATATCATTCTTTTTGCACCTAAAAGTAAGTTTTCCTGTTGTTACTGCAATGTTATTCCAGCTATAGGTACAAAAAAATCGATCTTAATAACCATGCTGTGAATTCCCCCAGTATTTTATTACTGTAGGTTATGTTAACCATTTATTGAAATGAGAGGAAAACGGTGCCTTCAGCCAGTTGGTGATATTGCACAGTGATCAAGGTGCAAGGTACTTTCTAATACACATTTAAAATACGGCAATAGAAATTAACAATATATGCTACACAAGCTAAAGGAAATAAAAGTAATTTGTTGCTTTTAAATTTTTCTTAACATAAATTTTAGGCCTAATTTGTTAACCAGAAAAATTACTTTTATATGCATCTTTCTGGATGTTCAGTTTATTAGCCCTGTGTTTACTTTCAATGAAGTCTATTCATAATATATGACTTGTCCACTTATTTTAAGTTGTGGTTCTTGATCAATTCCACAGTGTACCTTGAGCCAAATACAACATTTTGGCGAATTATCTCTATGGTACAGACTTTTAATAAATTGATTATGTATTGTGATTCATTTTATGGGAAATAAGACAAGTAATGAAATGGTTATGTAAGCACATCAGATACCTTATTATTGTGTCTGCTATAAACGTCCAAAAATAAAATAAAATAAAATAAAAACATTCCAAAGGTACAAACCCTTCCCCTGTTTCTTAGTACTGAAAACGAAAAATCATTTACATTGAGGAAAAAATCAATATTACTGGTCCATGCATAACAGACGACTTACCATTAATTCATCTTCATAAAAACTAGAAGATTACTTCGTTTTACATTCTATGGAAGCCACGTTACGATTTAGTTTCCACCGATGGCGAGGTCTTTAGGGACAGAGCAGTGGTTCAGTCGTCCGCCTCCGTAGCTCGGTGGTCAGCATGTTAGACTGCCATTTGGAGGGCCTGGGTTTGATTCCCACTACTGTCAGGGATTTTTTCCTTGGTGGGAGGAACTACCTGAATCAGAAGTAGAGGCTCTAGGATGACGAAAGCCGACAACGGCCGGGAGAGCGGTTTACTGCCCCCGTACCCTCCGTATCGTATCTGAATGACGCCATTGGCACAGGATGACACGGCGGTCAGAGTAGCCCGGGCCGAAATGAGAGGAAGAAGCTACAGCAGGCTGATCAAGGAAAATTTCCAGCATTCGCAAGAAAATGATGTATGTATGTAGAACATATAAAAGCACTCCGTCTTCAGGCCACAAGTGGCCCATCGGGACCATCCGACCGCCGTGTCATCCTCAGCTGAGGATGCGGATAGGAGTGGCGTGTGGTCAGCACACCGCTCTCCCGGCCGTTATGGTGGTTTTCTTTGACCGGAGCCGCTACTATTCGGTCGAGTAGCTCCTCAATTGGCATCACGAGGCTGAGTGCACCCCGAAAAATGGCAACAGCGTATGGCGGCTGGATGGTCACCCATCCAAGCGCCGGCCACGCTCGACAGTGCTTAACTTTGGTTATCTCACGGGAACCGGTGTTTCCACTGCGGCAAGGCCGTTGCCATGTACAACATATAATAAGTAAATAATGGCAACTGAGACTTTGAACCCAGCTCTTCCAGTGTCACAACCGTGGATTCACGTGACCGCGAACGTCTTTTTTTTATGTGGTCATCCACAGTTCACATGGAATCGGATACAGACTGTCGGAAAAAATAACAAAATAATTAATGTAGAGTAACGAAATTTCGGGAATACATTTGTCTAGGTAACAAACATATTTAAGCGACTAACATTGCAGGACTACAGGCAAATGTAAGCGCGAGACAAGCCATTGCAAATGTGAAATGCTGATACTTTAATGACCGGTGCAATCGGCATAATGCTGAATGCGAACTTGGGTGCATTTTGTTGTACAGGTGCCAGATGTCAGTCTGTTGGATGTCAGTTGCACTCGGTCGGTCATTGCAGGGAGGGTTCATGCTGTTTGTAGATGACACTGGAGTTGCCGACCGATGATGTCCCATACGTGTTCGACTGGGGACAGGTCTGGTGACTGAGCAGGTCAAGGAAACATGTCGACACTCCACTGTCGGTAAGCGTTATCCATGTGGAAAATACCAGCTGGAATGTTGTTCATGAAAGGCAGCACAACATGTCGCATCGCCAGACTGACGTACAAATTTGCAGTCAGCGTGCGTGGGTTAAACAAGACAGTGCTCCTGCTGTCATACGAAATCGCACCCCAGACCATAACTTCATGTGCAGGTTCAGTGTGTCTAGCACGCAGTCCAGACTGACGTATAGTTTTTGCGAACAGGGTGCGTGGGAAAACAACGAGAGGGTTCCTGCAGTCATACGAAATCGCATGCCAGACCATAACGCCAGGTGTAGAACTAGTGTGTTTAGCACGCAGAGAGGCTGGTTGCGGCCCTCAACTGGCCTTCTCCTAACCAACAGAAGGCTATCACTGGCACCGAGGCAGAACCAGCTCTCATCAGAAAACCCAACGGTCTGCCACCCCCTCCTCCAATGAGCTCTCGCTTGACATCACCGAAGTCGCATCTAGGTTATGGGTCACTGGAATGCACGTTACAAGGCGTCTGGCTCGATGCATTTCTTGAAGTAATCGATTTGTAACATTTCATTGTGTCTATGTGGTGCTAACTGCTGCTCAAATTTCTGTTGCAGTGCAGTACGATGAGTCAGAGCCATACACCGAACACGACTGTCTACTCTGTCGGTACTGTCACGTGGCCTTCCGGACCCAAGTCTTTTTGCGACGATACATTCTCGATCTTCTTGCGTTGGTTCTTTCGCGTGACCACAGATACCAGCAATCATGTACAGTGGCTACATTCCTGTCAAGTCTTTTTTGCAGTATCGCAGAAGGAACATCCAGCATCTCATAGCCCTATTACACAACCTCGTTCAAATTCAGTGAGGTGTTGATCATGGTGTCTTTGCCGATGCAGGCATTCTTTAAAATGTTCAAATGTGTGTGAAATCTTATGGGACTTAACTGCTAAGGTCATCAGTCCCTAATCTTACACACTACTTAACCTAAATTATCCTAAGGACAAACACACACACTCATGCCCAAGGGAGGACTCGAACCTCCGCTGGGACCAGCCGCACAGTGGGCACTCTTGACTAACAGCAACTCACCACGTACAGTCTCAAAGATAATTAACGCTCACGACTATTCCACCGCGTATTTAAGGTAAATCTCATTTTCGTCCTCATATTGGCGCTTCTAACGTCACTCGTATGTGACTGGCACGAAATTTGAATAGACGTCATCTTTAAGATGTTTAAACACGCATACACAGTTTCATTTATGTCGCACAACTCCTTCGTAGTGCTGCATTTTTTCCGTCGGTGTATTTCGTTAGGGAAAAGCATATATTTGCACACAAAACAGTACCGCATTTGTATAGGATACAGTTATTTGATGACAGCAAAAATACTCTACGCCGAATAGGATTACTATGATGCAGAAACGCAGCACAGCGTCTTTTTTTTTAAATCTTACAAACCCAACAGTCTATACCGTATACTCTAATAACTCGTTGCGGCTCAATTAGGCCATCTTCAGATCTGAAGAATGAAGAGAATGGTGGTTACCGTCAATACTCAGCCCAAAACTTCGTGGCATGTGTCATCTGTTGCTGATGATAGCTGCCGTCCCCGACATATTTTAGATTAATTAGGCCGAAACTGCTTATCACAATAAAAAATAAATGGCACAGAAAGAGAATTGTGCGTGAAATGATTGCGATGAGTCGTTCGCGAATTAGCTGAAGAAAACGAATCTTTTCCGCTATGTGTCGCCCAAAACGAAAGTCCGCTCAGGAAGACAGCACACATCTAAATAAGTTGAAGGCTGCGACCGCCCTGACCTCTTGCTAACACAGGAAAAGTGGATGGCATTGATCTTTATCTCCGCTTTTAGCTTCTTCGTCATACATCACCCACGACTTCGCAAGGCGTTTTACAGCATAATAATCGATGACTGATGAGCGGCGAACTCTTCACGTAAATGTCACGTGCAGTTTCCATTTATCACACTGCCAGTTCACCAAATGTGATAGGGATGCCGCACAATTTCTGACAACAAAGGTTAATTAAGCCTTCAGCTATCGTAATTTCACAATATTTAAACAAAGTTCTGTAAAGCTTTGAAAATAGATACTAGACAAGCCCCCGCAAAGTAAATACAAATGGAAAGCTTGGACAGTAGAAGAATGCTGCTACCGCACTTGAAGCTGCAAGCTTAATGTGTGAGTCGTACATTGATAGATCAGTAGGTCAGGGCACTGTCTGTGAAAGGCAAAGTTCTAGAATCTAATCCTGGTACGGCAAAGAGTTTTCATCTGCCAGGAAGTTCCACTCATACAAGTACTCTTCCACAGATAAAATACAGTATAAAATCTGTGAGCAACATACACAAGTCATGGCAGACTTGTACTCAGTTAATCAGCTCTTACGAAGGAGAAAGCGGCGGAGGTGAAGAACTGGTGGGACGGGGGTTGTCTTCCTCCGACCAGTTGTGAGTTGTGTAGTGTGAAGTAAGTACCTGTGTCGAGTGGAGACAGTGGTGAGTGCTTGTAGGGCGTAGTACTGAGATAGTGTTGTTATGGATTAAGCGATGGAAGCGGGTGAAACTGGGTGCCGGTATACAGCCTTCTCCTCTCGACTGACATCAGAGGAACCGCCGTGCTTTACGTCATCATCCGATGGACGAATCAGCACTGTCAGTAACACATGTCCTTACTCCTTGAGGTGTGGCAGAGACACTGGCATAAAGTGCGGGTACATCATTCCCCCCACTCACTCTCTCTCTCTCTCTCTCTCTCTCTCTCTCTCTCTCTCTCTCTCTCACACACACACACACACACAAGTACACGAAAACTAAAACTGTAAATATGGTCCTTATACTTGAAAGATGTGAATCTTTCACCTCGACCGCTGTTTACACGTATTTCACGCGATTGGCCAATTTTGGCCATACAGGCCATTCCCAGGTGCAGTGGTACCAACATGTCATAACACACACATCAAAAAAGTTTTGAAATCACCCCGGTTCCCAGAACTCCTGTAGATAGACGCTGACTGTGGAAATTGTATCACAGACACAGTCCCTTTGACTGTTCAGACATGTCACTAAGCCCGCCCAAAGATGTATACAACCATGCATGAGCAGCGCCTATTAGACGGAGGGGGTCCGACAGCCGATCAGTTCCAGTCGTTCCCTCAGGAAGGAGGTACACGGCTCGCGTTAGCTGTAGTGCAACCATGTCTAGACGGTCAATACCGCGGTTCGATCGCGTCCGCATTGTTACTTTGTGTCAGGAAGGGCTCTCAGAAAGGGAAGTGTCCAGGCGTCTCGGAGTGAATGAAAGCGATGTTGTTCAGACATGGAGGAGATACAGAGAGACAGGAACTGTCGATGACATGCCTCGCTCAGGCCGTCCAAGGACTACTACTGCAGTGGATGACCTCTACCTACGGATTATGGCTCCCAGGAACTCTGACAGCAACGCCACCATGTTGAATAATACTTTTCGTGCAGCCACAGGACGTCGTGTTACGTCTCAAACTGTGTAATAGGCTGCATGATGCGCAACTTCACTCCCGACATCCATGGTGAGGTCCATCTTTGCAACCACGACATCATGCAGTGCCATACAGATGGGCCCAACAACATGCAGAATGGACCGCTCAAGGATTGGCATCATGTTTTGGGGTGGCATTATGTGGGACCGACGTACGCCGCTCGTGGTCATGGAAGGTATAGTAACCGCTATACGATACGTGAATGTCATCCTCCGACCGATAGTGCAACCATATCGGCAGCATACTGGGGAGGCATTCGTCTTCATGGACGACAATTCGTGCCCTCATCGTGCACATCTTGTGAATGACTTCCTTCAGGATAACGACATCGCTCGACTAGAGTGGCCAGCATGTTCTCCAGATATGAACTCTATAGAACATTGTAAGTAGGCTGTTTATGTTTTCTCTATGTAAGTAGGCTGTTTATGTTTTCTCTATGTAAGTAGGCTGTTTATGTTTTCTCTATGTAAGTAGGCTGTTTATGTTTTCTTATTGGCAACGTTACGTAGCGCTCAATATGAAAATCACTGGCTGTGCTGTGTGCAGTCTGTGGCTGCTTTGCATTGTTGTAATACTCGCCATTGTAGTGTTAGGCAGCTGGCTGTGAACAGCACGTAGCGTTGCGCAGTTGGAGGTGAGCCGCCAGCAGTGGTGGATGTGGGGAGAGAGATGGCGGAGATTTGTAATGAACTGATATATATATTATGACTTGTGATGATATTAAGGTAAATACATTGTTTGTTCTCTATTAATATCTTTCATTTGCTAACTATCCCTATCAGTAGTTAGTGCCTTTCATAGTTTGAATCTTTTATTTAGTTGGCAGTAGTGGCGCTCGCTGTATTGCAGTAGCTTGAGCAGCGAAGATTTTTGTGAGGTAAGTGATTTGTGAAAGGTATAGTTAAATGTTAGTCAGGGCCATTGTTTTGTAGGGAATTTTGAAAGTCAGATTGCGTTGCGCTAACAAAATATTGTGTGTCAGTTTAAGCACAGTCCTATATAAATTGTTCAAAGGGGATGTTTCATATGTCGACCCTTAGCCTAGGATACCTCACTGGAATCTTCTGATTTTTTCTTGTAGTTCGTGTATTTAGTGTAGATTTTGTTTATTGCTAGCGCGTAATTGTAGAGAGAATTTCCTTTGTAGTTGCAGTCTTTCATTGTTGTATAGTAAAACAGTTGTGGCATGCATGTAGATTTGAAGCAAGTATTTCGCAGCTGCGCTTGCAATTAACTAGATATTATTTTCAGTGCTATGTTAATGTGTTCTCTTATTTTTGATCTTCAAATTGTGCTTTTCTTTGTTATCGTGTGAAATACTCTGACAATAATGGCGTGTGAAAAACGTAATACTAGGCTCCAAAGTAAACTGAGAAATGACAGTGAAGACGAAAGCAGTGTGTTAACGCCACCATGTAATGAATTAACAAATATTCAAAGTAGTAATTTGGTAATTGTGCATAGGGAAATGGAGCGGGCGGCAAACAATGGCGTGGACAGTGAAACAATTAGTGAAGAGGGACGCATTATCGATCGATCGGTCGGCAACAGCTCGCCTCAGGAATCCGAAATGACAGGACACAATTTCGCAAATACTGTAGATTCAGGTTTTGGGTCATCACCGTTTTCTCAAATAAGTCAAGACACATTTTCTGCTTGTCAAAATGTGAATGTTGTCGGTGCAAATGCACTGCCGAAAAGCGTAGAGAAACAGATTCCAGACACTAATACATTATTATTGCAATTAATGCAACAAATGGAACAAAATCAGAGACAAACACAGCAACAGTTAGACACAGTGGAACAAAATCTCAAAAAGTTAGACACAGTGGAACAAAATCTTAAAAAATTAGACTCATTGGAACAAACACTTGAACAAACACGTGAAGATTTAACTACTGAGTTACATAACATTGAATCGAAATGTCAAAAAGTCTGTAATGACGTAAAAACACAAATTTGTGAGCATTTTCAACCTATTTTTTCGCGGCATGAAAATGCATTACAGAATCACGAAGCAGCCATAAAAGAACTGCAAATTATTGTTCATGAAAATCATGAGACCTTGCAAGCTAAATTTGACTCAGTTGCATCTACCGATTCGGTTACGCAACTTGCAAAAACTCAGGAAAACTTTAAGGACACAGTAGATACTCTGAAACTTGGTTCAGAAAAACACACTGAAGAAATAAGTACACTATCGGAGAAAGTAGCCGAACTTTCGGATCAGGTCACTAACTTATCTACAAAGGTAGATGATGATCTGAATGACACAAGACCCGTAGCCTTCACTGACACAGAAGAGTATGAACAAATAAGAAAATTCAAACAAAATCAGAATCAAATTAATACACAACACCAAAGAGAAATCCGGGAAGTACAAGATCAGCTGACACAGGTAATACAAGAATTACGTATTTCAGAGGACACTCGCGCTCCAACACGGGAAGAGGGACTTAGAAATACGGAAAAGACGCAAAATAATAACACAGGGCATTTCGTAAGTTATGAAAGAAACTGGCAATGTGCACCGAATTTCGATATGGAACCGCCGACACGACGTAACAATGACCGATATGCTACTCGCCGACATGATGATTTTGACTATAAGCTGTTCATTACTACGCGTAAATTCAAAACATTTAAGAATTCTGGCAACGACATTCATCCACAAGCATGGCTCCATCAATTCTCTCATTGTTTTCCTCCCAACTGGTCGTTGGAACACAGATTAGAATTTATGTGTGGCTACTTGGAGAATGAACCAGCTGTAAGAATGCGATCGGTAATTCACGATTGCCACAGTGAAGGAGAGTTTTACCATGCCTTCCTCTCAGCATATTGGTCTCAAGCCACACAAGACCGCGTAAAACATGGCATCATAATGATGAAACATTTCGAACAATCTGAATTCTCCAGTCTTGTGAAATATTTTGAAGACATGTTGCATAAGAATCAGTATCTTTCAAACCCATACAGCCCCTCAGAACTCATCCGCATTTGCTTAATCAAACTGCCTGAACATTTACGACATATTATTTTGGCAGGACGTTGCAAAGACGACATTGAAGCATTTCAGGGACTCTTACAAGAATTAGAAATTGACACTGACAATCGCGGAACGCGAAACCAGGAACACAACAATTACAGGTCACATCCGTCGCAATTCCGCGATGAAAGAAACAATAACTGGACACGAAAAGGCTATTCTTACAACGCAAATCGTGACCAAAACAGACACCATCCATATGACAACCGCTGGCAGAGTAATAATAGTTACAGAGAAAGATCGCATTTCCGTAGTAATGACTATTACAGAGACAATCAGAGAAACAGACAATATGGGAACCAAAACAATTATTATCAAGGGAGGCAGAATAACTTCAGACGCAACAGTTCGGCGCAGAGTTACGATTCAGGGAGAAATTCTCCACCACATGACCGACAAACAAGAAACTATGTAAACTACCGACATAACGACAGACCTGAATTCCATCAGAACTGGCGAGCTTTAAACAGAGCTGGGCCCTCTCGGCAAGGCGAATTTGTGGAAGTTAGGTCTCCTAATCCCAATAACAACGCGCGCCAACAAAGAGACAGACAATGACTCGCACCGCAGGCAGCCGCGTGCGCCGGCTGGCTCAGAGAAAAATAACATAGACGCTAACCTTCAGAAAAATTCCAGTACTCTTTACCGACGTATACCGCATGACAATTGCATTCAAGTTCAAACTCTGAGTACTATGAAGAGTAAAGGTTTACACCAGATTTCACATGTAAAACCGTTTATTGAAAGATAATCTGCTTTTTAACTTTGTCTTTGCCATAAAACTTTTCACTTCACATTACTAGTATGCTTTGTCAGACTTAAGAAACTGTTAACATGCAACAATGTTTGAAGTTAAATATCCAGTCTAGAACCTAGGGAACATTTTTAAACAGGAATTACGATTGCATTGTTATAGTGAACAGACGTCACAGTGTTATTGTATTTGTACATTCTTGCTTGTTAGTTGCACGATTACGTAACGACTATCAGGCTTACATACTAAGAACCTATACCAGTACTGCTAATGAGATTTTAATGCAACATTTTGGTTTACTTGAAAATACATTCTGGGTTTAATGTACTTTCTGTGAGATACCAGACGGCACAGTGGTTAGTTTATGTGACAGCTACACGATTTTTATCACGACGCTACTAATGAGTGACAATTTACAATGTTGCTTTTGCGGTGTATCTGTTTTATATCTGCACAGTTTTTCTGAATTCTTCTGGAAAGTAAAACAGGTTTTAGTAGTAACTTTTGTGGTATAGCAACAATGAGACAGCCTTTTTTGTGGCACAACAATACGTTACTGTACAGTACTTTCTTCATCACGCCAATAACCATAATAACTATGATATCTATACGCAAAGCATTTGACTTTTGTTTATCATGAGGTAAGTACATTGACTTCTGCAGAACTTAGCTTTCGGAGGACGATAACTACGACACTTCCACAGAGATTATGTTACAAGACGCACAGTTTAGCGCTACAGTACACGTATTTGAGTGATCAATTTTATACTTAAAACATTTATTTTTAAAGATTTTTGAATTACAAAGAAAGTTTTGCGTGATACATTTCATTCCATTGCTGTAATCTGTAACACCTGAGGGTATAATTACATTAATCCTCAGGGGGGTACACGCTTACTTTGTGTACCATGTGTGTGGCAACCACAAGGAACCCTAGCTAATATGGTATTTGCTTATACAACTTTACACATCGGTACCATATTTCTCTAACACAGAATTACACAGCTATCTGATTATTTGACAGAGAAACAAACATTCTTTTTACTACATCAGTGACACATGTTTACGCAATACACAGTTGGGTAACTTCACACTTATGAAACTGTATTTTGTCTGTACTTTGAGAAACGCTCATATTTTTCGGAATCATTGTGATACTATGAGAGCTTTGAATGACGTATTTCGTAAGGGAGCATGATTTTAAAGTACGTTTGAGGTAGATGACACTATTGAAGTGAGCAGAGAATTTTTTTAGGCTCAGAAATTATTGGAGGAAGTTACGACGATTTTGAGATTTGACTGAGGTGTTATGATGTTATTATTACGACGACGATGTGTATTATGTTGTTGAGGAATGTTTATTATGCTACGTATTTCTCACGATGAAATATTGAAGAAGTGTCGACGAATATGTATATGTATAATGAGGTAAGGAATAATGAGTAGTGTTTAGGGACTCTGATTTATGAAAAGGATGTTGGAAACCAAGAAACGTACTTTAAGAGTTATGAAATGTGTGACTGTATCACAATGCTGACGAATATTTTTTTTTGGACACTTATATTTATAGGATTTTGTTTCTACAGATTTGCAACGCTAATTCTTGACCTGTGAAATATTGTTAAATGAGACTTCAACGGTAGCAGAAACTGCTGTCGTAAATATTTCCGTACGAAAGTTAAGTGACCACCTGCACGTAATGCGTCGCGGGCACCCAGCTGTGTCAGACGCCTGGAGAAAAAGCCATTATTGCGAGCCCTTTTCAGCGGCACAGGTAGAAAAAAAAGGGGACGTGGGACGTGTCAAACACCTGGAGAACAAGCCATTAGGGTGTGCCTTTCATCGCTAATGCGACATCCTCGTTACTTGAAAACATATGATTACTCGCACTTTGTGCTAATTACTGAAATGCTTATGAATTGATGGGAAATATTCGTACATCTGCACACCTGATTATGACAAGCGTCTTTCTATGAGAGTTGAGAGAATTTCTACTAACTTATGAAATGTCACATGACTACTGAATGATATTTTTATGCTTTGCTTTTCATAGTTGCTTCTTTCATTTGATATCTGGTTTCCAGCTGTGTTGCAGCATTGCTTTTATAAAATAAAATGCATTTGCTAATGTGAACACTTTCTGTCAACAGATCTATTAAATAATTATTTTATGATCCACATTCTTTAAAAAAGGAGCACTTGGAATGGAGAGAACAATAAGAAGGGACTAATACCAGTAATTGCATCTATAATTTTCTTTTCAAGTACTTGGTAATTTCTTTTGTAGAATAAATTGTGATGCATCACTCTAATGTTAAGATGTGACATAGGTATTAGACATGGCCATTTTAGTGTAATATTTTTTCTGCTTGCGCTATGTCATGTTTAGGTATAAGTTGCTGCTGTTTGCCAGGCATAGTGTTATTGAATTTGACTTTTGCTCATTTATGCTGCTAGCTTTGCCAATCTGTATTTTTTGTCATTGCTGCTTGTGTTAATTGTTTTGTGCTGCTGCATTGCCTCGTCCCTTAGTTTAGCATCTGAGCTCAGTAGATTTAAGTTAGCTTAAGAGGGGGTAGGCTATGTGAGTAACTGACTATGGAGAATAGGTAAAGAAAGGCATTGAGAAAACAGGTTTAGGTAGGATTTTCTTGGAAATAAATGTTGAGGTAAGAAATGTATGAACATATAAATACAGAAAGCATGCTTAGATAGAATTTTTTGGGTGGAAACAAAGGATGAAATAAGAGGAAAGATATATGAAGTTTTGGGTTGGACTGCAGTACCACATGTTACACTGAAAATGAACCCTGTCCTTTCCCTTTTGTGTTATCCCACTATATGTTTGTGTACCCTTGTGTATTTGTTTTCTTCCTGTCTCTGCGTACAGTTTCATAGAATTTTTTTCTCTTTTAATATTAAGCTACATTCACTATGATGAGGAATACTGTTATCCTCGAATATAATTGGCATTAATAATATGTTATTTACTTTGTAAAGATGTTAGATATTGTTAATTCCGTTCTGTTTAATGCTCATGTGTGAAGTTGATGTTTCGAAAGTTATTGTGATCCTTTATGTATGTACTCATGTCATAATTCCACTGATGTATATGTTTATTTCTATTCTTTTGTAAAGCCTGTACTACAAATGTTATCTGTATTATTATGTTCTTTAATGATGTATTTTGTACCTTTGTAATTGTATTTTCATGTTGTAAATTTATAAAATTGTAATTGACACCAGATCATCTTATTATTAACTTGTAAGTTACATTTCACTGCACACGTTTCTGTTGGTCATAGTATATGGACAATATGTGAGAAGTTGGGACTGTTAGTGTTTGCACGTGTGTTTATAATTCAGCAAGGGACTGGATAACAGCATTGCTGGTTCTAAGGACAATTCCAGAAACTTTGTGAGTGCACAAGTGGTGGTTTATGGACTTGCTATATTATCCGCAAGACTCTTCAATGGTGATTGTGCACCTGCACAGTCACAACAGATGGCTGCTGGCTATTTCTACAAGGACTGCAGTGGGTCTGCACCTCTGGTGGCCCACCAATACCATTATCTCTACAAGGACTGCAGTGGGTCTGCACCTCTGGTGGCCCACCAATATCGTAATCTCTACCAGGACTACAGTGGGTCTGCTCTGTGATGACCTACCTACCAATATTCATCAAAACTTCGACTGACTCTGCAGTGGGTTTGCTCTGTTGTGGCCCACTACCTGTCAGCATGTCGAGAGTCAGCACAGTCTTTCCGTTGGAAGGTCAACACTACTTCTTCAAGACTGCATGGAAATCCACTACTTCTATGTGCATTTTCTTTTACTGCTCAGACTTTGAGAAAAAACACTGCTATTCTACTCTTATGTACGATTAGGACTGTCTTTATGGACTGTGAGAAAATTTTAGCTTTTGACCAACATTGTATCAATAAGTGTGTGCATTTGACATGTTTGTTATTGTAATTATGAAAAATTTTATCAAATCATTATTGGCCACTGCCCAAAAAATATTTTGTAAAATTTTTGTGGGGAGCATGGGGGCTATGTAAGTAGGCTGTTTATGTTTTCTCTATGTAAGTAGGCTGTTTATGTTTTCTCTATGTAAGTAGGCTGTTTATGTTTTCTCTATGTAAGTAGGCTGTTTATGTTTTCTTATTGGCAACGTTACGTAGCGCTCAATATGAAAATCACTGGCTGTGCTGTGTGCAGTCTGTGGCTGCTTTGCATTGTTGTAATACTCGCCATTGTAGTGTTAGGCAGCTGGCTGTGAACAGCACGTAGCGTTGCGCAGTTGGAGGTGAGCCGCCAGCAGTGGTGGATGTGGGGAGAGAGATGGCGGAGATTTGTAATGAACTGATATATATATTATGACTTGTGATGATATTAAGGTAAATACATTGTTTGTTCTCTATTAATATCTTTCATTTGCTAACTATCCCTATCAGTAGTTAGTGCCTTTCATAGTTTGAATCTTTTATTTAGTTGGCAGTAGTGGCGCTCGCTGTATTGCAGTAGCTTGAGCAGCGAAGATTTTTGTGAGGTAAGTGATTTGTGAAAGGTATAGTTAAATGTTAGTCAGGGCCATTGTTTTGTAGGGAATTTTGAAAGTCAGATTGCGTTGCGCTAACAAAATATTGTGTGTCAGTTTAAGCACAGTCCTATATAAATTGTTCAAAGGGGACGTTTCAACATGCATGGGATAGATTGAAAAGGGCTGTTTATGGACGACGTGACCAACCACTCTGTGGGACCTATGCCGAATCACCGTTGAGGGGGGGCGGACAATGTGGACCAACAGTGCCTTGATGAATTTGTGGATTGTATGCCACGATGGATACGGGCATGCATCAGTGCAAGAGGACGTGCTACTGGGTATTAGTGGTACCGCTGTGTACAGCAATCTGGACCACCACCTCTGAAGGTCTCGCTGTGTGGTGGTGCAACATGCAATGTGTGGTTTTCATGAGCGATACAAAGGGTGGAAATGATTTTTATGTTGATCTCTATTCCAATTTTCTGTACAGGTTCAGGAACTCTCGGAACCGAGGTGATGCAAAACTTTTTTTGATGTGTTTACATCTGATTGTTTAGCGGCTGACATTGCAGTTCGGAAAGTGAGCAAGTGCAAGCATCAAATTTAGAACATGATGTATGCTGATTACAGTAATGGTCATCGTAAAAACTTCTTAGACACTGCATGTGCTCACTTTCGTTGTTTTTTAAATTAAAGAAAGCAAGCGTTCTGGCTCAGACAGGCAAATCGGAACCGAGCTATCACCGAGTCATCCTCTGACAATAGCGTAATTTGGTTGCGTATGGAGGAGCGTGGGGTCAAGACACAGCCACTTCGGTAGTTGTCTGCTTTCTTGACTTTGGAGCCGTTACTTCCCAATTCAGTAGCACCTTAATTAGCTGACTGCATCACTCCCAGCAAGGATAGATTCCCTGCTAGTACTGGGAATATAGGCCGGGTCTCCCCATAGCAGCCATACACGTTACCACTGAGCTACGGAAGAAGATATTCGTTGTTAAAATGTAAGAGTGTAAAAAATTTATTGAAATGGACAAGAAAATTCAAGAGAGAAAACTCTAGTGTTATGATACGTCATAAGTAGAGATTAGCCTCACACTGCAAGAAGGGTAATGGACCACAAGTAAAGAGTAAAACTAAAGATGAAATGCATCAAGTGTGTTAGAAACGATCGGAGGGGAAAACTAACTAATGTAGGTGACATATAGGACCAGGTTAAACGGAAGAAACCAAAATAAGAAAGCATAAACAAGAATAACTAAAAGAAAGTCAGAATAATTTGGGTCGCTCCTCACACACAAAAAAACCATTAATTTATCCATTTTCGTTGCAGAACAGCTAGGCTGTTTTCGTAAATTACCCTATAGAAAATATTGCAACCAGCCACAAGTTTTCTTGAAATGATTTTATTATACCATTACTGGTTTTGGTACTGAGTCCATTGTCAGATAGTGGCGTTGACCTCTTTTACATTTGTGTCTTCATAAAAAGCCCTCCTTTACATTTTATAGGACAGAGGTTTGATTTTTTTCTATAATTCATACTAATCAATGATTGAACTAAACACAAGTTCAGTATGGACTGTAGAAGAAAATCAAATCTTTGTCCTACAATATGTACAGGAGGGCTTTTCAGGAAGACACAAATCTAAAAGTAGCCATTGCTACCATCTGACGTTGGGCTCAGACCAGAAACTAGTAATGGCATAATACAATTTCATGAAAACTTGTGACCGTTTGCATTATTTTCTACAGTGTAACCCAAAAAAATCTGAGCCATCCAGCCTAACAAACGCGCTAAAACCTCGTAAAACGTGAAGGAAAGACCCACCTATGCAAGCCGCCGTTTGGTTTTGTTTTACCCAAACATGTTTCAGTACTTCCTGTGCTATCTTCAGTCGTTTCATTTATGTTCTTTCTCACATGATGCTATCAGTTATTTACGTTGCTAGTTTTGCATCTATCATCAGTTGTATAATTTGTCACCCGCCCACTGAAGATAGTACAGAAAACATTGAAATACGTTTGGGTAAACCAGAACTACATTGAAATATATGTGGGTAAAACAGAACTAATCAGACGGTCTCTTGCATAAGGCGAAATTCTTTCTCGAGTTTTTCTTAGCAAGCATGATAAGTAAGAATAGCTAGCTATAATGGGCGATCAAGAAGTTTCTGTTAGGGGGCGTTGCTGCATCGTATATGCAACGTAGCGCTACTCCGATCCGGGTATATAAACACCGGCATGTAGGCAACGAATTAGTGTGGCATTCGTGTCTTTCTGACGAGCGTGTGGTAAATGCCGAAACGTGGACTATGGCCAAGTTATTACCAAATGCGTGTAAAGAGTACGAACATGTTGTTATTCTTTTCTTTGCTGCCGAAAGACAAACGCCGGTAGACATCTATAGGAGAATAAAGAATATGTATGGGACAGCATGTCTGTCGAAAAACACCGTTGTGGAATGGTACTGCTCCTTCATGATAACGCCACGTCCCCATATAGCAATTGTCGTGACGCATATCTACAACAAATTTAAAATACAGGACACAACGCATCAGCTCGATATCACCAAATCAGCCGATGAATCGACTACTGTGCTCTTGTAACGATACAAAAGACATTCAAACTGCTTCCATCAAAAAATACCGCATACATAGAAAAAATCCATGTACAGAAACACGGCATTGTGTCGGCAGAAGAAAACAGTGATCTTATTCTACAACTGTATGAACAAATGCCATTAAAACTGGATCACCAGGAAGGATAACAAATAACAATGTACAGTAGGAAGAATACGTGATTAAATTTGTAGATTATCTGCGGGTACACCATCGGGTGCGAAATTTAGTACTCTGAGTTGCTTTCTCTGTCAGTACGACCGGCTCCAGTCGTACTGGGCATCAGCTGAACTTGGATGGCAGATATGGCTGTGTAATTCTATGCTGCTTCAGCTGTACGACTGTTCATCAGTCGTACTCGCTGGCTCAGAAACCCATAAACACATGTTTTCAATGGATGAAAAATCTAGATAACGTGCTGGTCAGGGCAAGACTCGAACACTCGCTGTATCGAGACATGCCAGGGCAGCACGGCCCCATGCCGTCTTGCAGTCTCTTGTTCAAAGATAACGTCACGGACAACTTGAACAGTGACGTGAGAAATCCAAAGTGGTCAGAATGAAAATTTCACTCTGCACCGTGTAACAACAACGACGCTGTACTATTGTACATATAAATAATATTTTTTTCTTCTGATTTTTCGATAAATTTGTGTAATTGATGTTCTGATTTCATTTCTTTTTTGTTTCATGCCATTGTGTTAAGAAAACTGTAAACAAGTTTCAATGTGAATATTAATGTTTATGTCAAATCTCAAGTAATATTGTGATAGAATAGAAATGTAACAAATTTTGGAACTGTTGCAAGATGTTTAAAATTGTAACTGTGCGTCTGGTCCATATGTAGGCAATGTGTTAGGGTATGTAGAATGCAAAACCTCGGGTGAATACCCGGTCTGTCAGGGAGCGGTAAAAGGTGGATGGCAGGCGAACGCGGGAAAATGCGCGCGGGCACTGCACGGCACAACGGGCTCATTAGTTAGTTGGAGTTTGGCACTGGTTTCAGCAACACGTTCTGGAGCGAGGAGGCACTCCTGGAAGACAGCTTCACTGAGCCTCGGGTATGCCGTTCCAACGCCCACACAGCATGGCAAAACTCCATAGGCACTAAATGGAAAAGTATTACGACGCTAAGAAGAATTAAAGTGCCGATACGTCAAGAGCCATAGCTGTGGTTGTATGTGTGCTCTGAGCCTGCCAACCGCCGCATCGATACTAGCGGGTTGAAACTTTTAGTACTGGATTCGTATGGATCAGAGAGTGAACTGTGCAATAATAACCTAAATTTTACCAGAACTTTCCCATCATTTAATTATCCTCACAACTAACCTAGACAGGCTCCTTCCCAAATGTTGTGCAATCCGAGTGTCCCAAAATGAAAATTAAAATTTGTGTTAATAATAATTATTTGCAGAACTAGCTATGTCAGAATGGTGTTTAAAGAAATGTTTTGTTAATGAACCAGTAAACGAATAACGAAGGTCTAACGAAGTTGAAAGGTAACTTTAATATTGATATAGTAATGAAGTTTATTATTTCGAGACAGATATAAAGGTATTTAAATGAGCAGTAAATAAGATGAAAAGAGTAGTAACTTATATACTGGAAATCTTGAACGCATAATAAATTCAGTAATCATATTTTTTTAACAGAGATCATAACAGTTTCAGGCTCCCCCCCCCCCCCCCCCTTTTATTCATTTGAATTCTGAAGTGTACTAAATTGGTTTGACCAGCAAAAGTTAAAGTCAATATAAAAGTCAAAATTTATCAGTGTCTTATCTTTATCAAAATTGACATTTTGTGTGTGGCACGAAAGTGATATTTCTAGGGTAACCTATGCCCGATTTTAATCAGATTAATAGACAGTATAAAGTTTTGTAGTCTACATTATAGTGTAGTGTTATGTATTCATGGTTTTTCCATATCAGTACAGAACGTGAAACTATCACTTCAATAGATGTTCTGGTTCTAAAATTCTACTATATTATGCAGTGTTACTACTTGTTGTTTTGCATGAATATATACCAACTTGTACAGGGAAGAAACTCAGTTAATGCCTAATTTGGCTGGCGACCGTATTATTATCACATTAGTAGCATCTTCTGGGTTTGCTTTTGGTCCATCCTGACGTGTAGTTGCATTTCGAACTTGCTTGACGCATCATTCTTATTACAGAGTGGGTGTAAGTCTGATTTGCCACCATTCAGGTACACGTGGTCGATATCTATACGAAAATCCTTTCTCATAAGGTGAACCCCGCTCACTTACCATATCACAGGCTTTAACGAGTGCTGTGTCACGCGCAGGGTTACAATCGGAGTGTGCGCTTGTATGAAACCTCCTGGCAGATTAAAACTGTCTGCCAGACTGAGACTCGAACTCGGGACCTTTGCTTTTCGCGGGCAAGTGTTTCTACCGACTGAGCTACCCAAGCATGACTCACGACCCGTCCACACAACTTCACTTCCTTCAGTACCTTCCAAACTTGCCCGCGAAAGATAAAGGTCTCGAGTTCGAGCCTCGGTCCTGCACACAGTTTTAATCTGCCAGGAAGTTTCAATGCAAAGTGTGTCGTCCTAACTTCAGCCTAACTGAACCAGGGATAACCTTGTAATGTACTCAATGGTACGCCATGTGCAGGGTCCGTATGACGATGACAAATGCAATCTGGGTACGTTAGTTTTCCCCGGAGCCTCCACACGTCGTAATGCTGGCGCAGAACCGAGACGTGGCTGTTTCCAGTATCGTTTGTTGTTAATGCGCCTCTCTGGTGCTGAATCAAGGGAAGCGTCAGTAGTCACCGAGCCGACAGCTAGCATACACCAGACACCGTCACACTATGCGCGTGGATTCTTGTCTTACGGCAAGCAAGTCCATTTCCTGACTCGAACCATGATACCGTGACCATGACGAGCAACAGTCTCTGCCACTGTTGAATTTCAAGACATGCAAAGACTTTCTACTTCTTACATGAGGCATAACACGATCATCTCACAAACATCCAACACACGCATGCGCTTTCTGAATGAGAAATCGCTGCGTCATCTTTCCTTATGCACAAAAAGTAGATGGCGTTATTCCTACCTAGTTTTTGGCTACAGTGAAATGCTAATCATTTGCATATTCAAGCACGCCAGTTTCACGTTTGTTGCTTGCCTCCCTCACATTCTTGCTGTTTTAATTGGCAGCAACGTATGTTACCTAGGATGTTATTTGTTGACAGGTCTGCATGCGTTACAAGTCCGTTCTGTGTCAGTCAGGAGTGGCCGTGCGGTTCTAGGCGCTACAGTCTGGAACCGAGCGACCGCTACGGTCGCAGGTTCGAATCCTGCCTCGGGCATGGATGTGTGTGATGTCCTTAGGTTAGTTAGGTTTAATTAGTTCTAAGTTCTAGGGGACTGATGACCTCAGAAATTAAGTCGCACAGTGCTCAGAGCCATTTGAACCATTTTTGTGTCCGTCAAAGTATTACATATACATCTTCTGATGGCTGAAGCGAGGTACGCAACAGCCGCACTGATGGATCCTAAACGACTGCAGCATGTTGTCCCTCAACTTCACTCACTCTTCCTCTCAGTGACAACAAAACTCTTGTCTCAACAGTCTGCAGCTCATGACCTAGTGGTTAGCGTTGCTTCCTCTCGATCAGGTGGCCCGGGTTCGATTCCCCGCCGGATCGGAGATTTTCTCCGCTCGCGGACTGGGTCTTTGTTTTGTCCTCACCATTTCATCATCATTGAAGAAAGTGGTGAGACTGATAACCACGCCGTTGAGCGCCCCACAAAGCAAAATCATCATAATCATCATCATCATCATTGTCGCAATAGCGAGGTGACTGCATCTTACGGTGCCACGGTCGTTGCTTTACATTTCTTTTGTTAACCAACCTGCGGTCCCATTTCCTTCAAGTCCCATCTCCTTTCCATACCACTGTAGGTCATGATTCGAGTCATGATTTGGCACATATTTTAATATTTGACAACGTTTAGTAGCACGGGGCTACAGAACGGAAGAACTTTGCAGTAGGAGACAGTCCGCAAGTCATTTTTAATGGAGAACGTATTGTGATGACATTCGCTTCCGCCCTGACCTACAGTGCTCTCAGAACCGGCGCACCACGTGTCGAGTTTCAAGGACTACGGCAGGCTCCGACTACCACAAGCATGCTGCACGCTTCAGCAGCCACTGTGGAGGTCATCACAGGTGGGGTACCGGCTTGGACAGGCAACGACAGGGAAGAAAATCAGCCATGGCCATGAAGAACAATCCGCGCCAGTCGTTTAGAGAAAGCGCAGAAAATACAATAACGAAAGAAGAATGTACTTCTCTTAATGTTTTATAGGAATGTGTTTAAATTTAATCACGACCCGGTTACTGCCCGGTGGCGGGATGAACAGGATTTACGGACAGGTGAATACACGGTTATAAATACAAAATCAAATAGGAGAATGCAGGAGTAGGTCTAACAACGAATAAGAAAATAGGAATGCAGCTAAGATACTATGAACAACATAGCCAACGCATTAACGTAGCCAAGGTAGACACAAATCCAACATACACCACAGCAGTACGAGTTCATATGCCAACTAGCTCCGCTGATCACGAAGAGATTGAAGAAATGTATAAAAGACACTATGCTTATAGTTAAGGGAAACGAGTATTTAAATGGGATGGGGGCTGGAATTTGAAACCAGAAAAAGAAAGAGAAGGAAAATAGTAGGTGAATATGGACTAGGGGAAAGGAATGAAAGAGGAAGCCACCTGGCAGGATTTTGCACAGAGCATAATTTACTCATCGCTGACACTTCGTTTAACAATCATGAATAAAGCTTGTAAACGTGAAAGAGACTTGGAAACACCGGAATGTTTCAGACTGGCATATAATGGTACGACAGAGATTTCGGGAGCAGATTTTAAACTGTAAAACATTTCCAGCGACAAATGTGGCCTCTGGACATAATTTATTGGTTATCTACGGTAGATTAAAACTCAGAAAATTGCAAAAATGTGGGTAATTAAGGAGATAGGACCTGGATAACTTGAAAGAACCAGAGGTTGTTGCGAGGTTCAGATGGGGCATTAGGCAACTTCAAGAGAGGAAAGGAATACAGTATAAGACGGTGGTGGTGGTTAGTGTTTAACGTCCCGTCGACAACGAGGTCATTGAGACGGAGCGCAAGCTCGGGTTAGGGAAGGATTGGGAAGGAAATCGGCCGTGCCCTTTCAAAGGAACCATCCCGGCATTTGCCTGAAACGATTTAGGGAAATCACGGAAAACCTAAATCAGGATGGCCGGAGACGGGATTGAACCGTCGTCCTCCCGAATGCGAGTCCAGTGTGCTAACCAGTATAAGACGAATGGGTAACTTTGAGAGACGAAATAGTGAAGGCAGCAGAGGATCAAATGGCTAAGCAGGAATGGCTAGGAGACAGATTTAAGGGTATAGAAGTATATATCACTAGCAGAAGATAGATACCGCCTACAGCAAGTTTAAAGAACCTTTGGAGAAAAGAGAAGCAGATGTACGAATAGCATGAGCTCATGTGAAAAAACTAGTACTAAGCAAAGAAGGGAAAGCTGAAAGACGTGAGAAGTATATAATCATACAAGAGAATTGAAGGGAATATTATAGAAAGGCCAGAGGAATAGATGAAGATGAGGTGGGACATATGATACTGCGAGAAGAATCTGACGGAGCACTGTAAGACCAAAGCCGAAACAAGGCCCCTGGAATAGGCGGGATTTCATCAGAACTGCATATATATTTGGAAGAGCCAACCGTGACGGAATTGTCCCATCTTGCGTACAAGATACATGGGATAGTCGAAATACCCTCAGTGTTCAAGAAGAATGTAATAATTCCAATTCCAAAGAAAGCAGGTGTGAATATTATTGGTGTGAATATTACCGGACTATTAGATTAATAATTCGCGGCTATAAAATACTAAAATACTAATAAATTCTTTGGAGAAGAATGGAAAAACTGATAGGAGCCGCCAATTACAATCGCGTTATTTATTTTGCCGCCAACCGGTTTCAAACTGCGATGGGGGTCATCTTCAGGGCAGTGTAAATTGCCCTGAAGATGACCCCATCGCGGGTTGAAACCGGTTGGCGGCAAAATAAAAAATGCGATTGTGACTGTCATTTTGAACAATTGATTATAAGTAAATTTATCGCTGTTTATCTCCATACAACTATGTTGTCTAAAAATAAATGATAGGAGCCGACTCTGGGGGAAGATCAGTTTGGATTCCGGAGAAATGTAACAACACGCCAGGCACTACTGACAAGCTTCTCTTAAGGGATAGGTTAAGGAAAGGCAAACATACAGTTAGGGGAACTCGGGGCGGAACGGGATACTTAATGTTTAACAATTTCTTTAAAATAAGGCAACACAAGGAAACACTTCTTAAAGTAATAAAAAAACACCTTGTAGTGTAACCTAATATACCTTACTTTAAAATTACTTAAAATAATACATTTGCATTTTTTACAATTTTTAAAAGAAAGTCTTGCATATTTCCCGTTCCGCCCCCCCCCCCCCCCCCCACGGGGCAGAATGGGATAAGGGAATTTTTTGTTAAATTATTGCATAAACGTTGAATTTGAATTACGAATATCGTATTAAACTATGACAAAATGTTGTATAACAGGCAATTCAGACTGAGGAATGTGTAATTTTAAACAATTAAAAAGTCGTTCTTCAAAAAAGAGAATATTTTAATGTCATTCTGAAAAATGTACAATGCTTAATAACCACCAAACCACTAACTATTAGCCTTTTCGACAATACTCACAAATCAGTATTTCCTCTTCATCTTCACTGCCTATGCCAGCACATGAATTGTGTGCCCACTCTGGCATGCGACCCAGCCCTCATTAAAAACGGAGTAGAAGTCCCCACAGTAGAGACACTCTCTCTCTGATTCTCTCTTCTCCATCATCTTCTTCCTTTTATTTTATTAAGGTCTTTGATGTCCTCTGTTTTGGTTTTTTTGGGTGTACAGTTTGATATTTTTGCCTTAAGTGCATTGCACCTGACGTCTCTGTCCTGACAGTGTTTCTATTTGTGCACCCTCCTCCTTTCTGTAGGCCTACTTTACGTACGACAGCATTCTTCAGTTCCTTCTTATAAGGAGAATCTGTTAATACGACGGTTTTTCCTTTTCGTCTTGTAGTCTGCCGAGTATTTTGACACATTAGTGGGATTGGAATGACAGCCTCGGGCGACATCTGGAAAGCTGAGTAGTTCGGCGAACATAGCTGGTTGCGAGAGTTTGGCATCCATGAACATTGTAACTTCCCCGGAGAATTTTGAAAAGACAATATTTAAATGTTAATGGGAATAGAACCTAGTGTAACCTCCCCGCAAAAATGAATGAAAATATTTAAAATGTGAATGGGCATCGTGCTATGTGTAACCTTCCCGCAAAAATGAAAGATAATTTTTAAATGTGAATATTCATTCTGTTAAGTGTAATCTCCTCGTAATTATTATTAAATGATATGAATTGAATAAAAATGCAAATAGACCCAAATGTTAGCTTCCCACAGTAATAAAACTCAATGATAATAACAATGTGCAAAAATATTAAGTCCCCAAAAAATTAACGTTAACATCAACCTGATAAATTGATTGTGGGAGGAAAAGCAAAGGAAATATTGTTTCAATTGTAATGATTATTTTCCTAAAAGGATTGTTTTGAGAACAAAATTATTATTGGGGCAATTCTTGAACAAATTAATTACAGTTAACATACATTTCATTATCAGATGTGCGCAATGCTGCTTCATTACCTTATTTAAAATATATACCTCGTCCCGAATCTTGACCAGAGACCCATGTCGACGCCCGCCGACTCCTCACACACAACTCCGACTATCTCGCGCGCGCTACTAGCACGAACGAACTACATGTTCTCGCGACTCGCTACGTACCACAACTGTCTCACGACTGAACTGAACTCTCGCGCGGTCAAGCGCAGACTATCCACGATAAATAACTCTCTGGTCAGAGATTCTGTCATGCCTCGTCATCGCTGCTACTGAATACAGACGTGTTTCAACATCCAGGCTGGGTTTGCTTTCTGCTTGCATCAAAATATGACGGGGCAGAACGGGACAGTATTCTATTCTGCCCCGTCCCGTTCCGCCCCAAGAGCAGTTTTGAGGTTAACATCTTTTATGGAGTGTAATAACTGACGTATTTAAACGCATTAAATAACTAAAGTATAACAAATGCCAAGCACTTTAAGGGAATGTGTCATTTTAGGGTATACAATTAACAATTAACAGCTTACCTGGCGTTGAAATTCACCAAACGTTAGAACGCAAGCGGTAACGTGACGGACATTTCACTTAGATCTCGCATTCCAAACTAAATCAGAATGGCTGCCCTCACTTCCCTTCCATTCGGAGAAATAGTTACATGCCCATACAACAGGTTGCAACACTGTCCAGCCTAGAAAAAAGCAATTTCCCATTGTGCCCCGCTATCCCGTTCTGCCCCGAGTTCCCCTATAGAATTTGTAGACTTAGAGAAAACTTTTGACAATGTTGACTGGAATACACTGTTTGAAATTCTGGAGGTAGTAGGGGTAAAATACAGGCAGCGAAAGGCTATTTACGACTTGTGCAGAAACCAGACGGCAGTTATAAGAGTCGAGACGCACGAAAAAAGCAGTGGTTGAGAAGGGAGTGAGATAGGGTTGTAAGCCTATCGAAGATGTTATTCAATCTGTATATCGAGCAAGCAGTACAGGACACCAAAGAAAAATTACTTGGAGAAGGCTTCAAATTTCAGGGGGAAGAAATAAAAACTCTGAGGTTTGCCAATGATCAATTCCGTCAATAACAGGAAAGTACTAGGAAGAACTGGAAGACCAGAAAGTGTCTTGTAAGGAGAATATAATCTTAAAATTAACAAAACAAAAACAATGGTGAATGGAATGTAGGTAAATTAAAAAAAAGGTGACGCTGAGGGAATTAGTTTAGGAAACGAAACACTAAAAGTAGTAGGTAAGTTTTGCTATTTGGATAATAAAATAACTGATGATGGCCGAAGTAAACAGGATATAAAATATAGACTGGCGACAGCAGGAAAAGCGTTTCTGAATAAGAGAAATTTGTCAGCATCGAATATAGATTTAAGTTTAAGGTATCTTTTTTGAAGACATTTGGAGCGTAGCCTTATACGGAACTGAAAGGTGGCCCATACGCAGTTCAAACAAGAAGAGAATAGAAGCTTTTGAAATGTGGTGCTACAGAAGAATGTTGAAGATTATGTGGGTAGCTTGTGTAACTAATGAGAAGAACTGGGGAAAAATTACTGTGTGGCACAACGTGACTAAAAGAAGGGATCAGTTGATAGGACACGTTCTGAGACATCAAGAGATCACCAATTTAGTATTAGATGGATGTGTGGTGGCTAACAACTGTAGAGCTAGACCAAGAGATAAATACAGTAAACAGGTTCAAAAGGATGTTGCAGTAGTTATTCGGAAATGTACAGGCTTGCACAGGATAGAGTAGCATGGGGAGCTGCTTCAAACCAGTCTTCGGACTGAAGACCACAACAACAACAAAAGCCATCAACAACTAACCGCAGATGCAATGAATGTAATACAAACAGTAATATTAACCACACGTTTTACTTGATTTTTTTAGGCACCTTCAACGATTTACATGCAAAGATTATTGCATAATTATTCGCTTAACTATATCGATTTGCATCGTATGGATTCAGAATTGCGGGGTCTCAGAGCAGAACAGAATAAAACGAGCGACGTGGTGCAGAGTTAAGACACTGGACTAGTATCCGGAGGGTCAGCGGTTCAAATTTCCGTCCGTCAATCCAGATTTAGGTGTTACCGCTTAAGGCGATTGCCAGGATGTTTCCTTTGAATAGGCCATGGTCTGTTTCCCACCCCATCCTTCTCAAGTCCAAGGTTGTGCTACGACGCTAATGTCCTCGTCGTCGACGAGATGTTAAATCTTAATCTTCATTCTTTTTAGGCTAATCTTATATTGTCATTTGTTATAATTATGTAGAACATACAGATCGAGCACATACTTTTATGACCTGCATAGATGCAGGACAACGAAGAAGAAGGTAACGTGTGACTTCCTAGAGAAGAAGGGATATCCGATGAAATTCAATTTTCACACGCTTCACTATATACTATTAGTCCATTCCATATTCACACATCTCGACATCTTCGTTACTCTATCTGCATATGATGTGGCACGATACATACAGTTTTGATAAGTAGGCAGACATAGATGTATGTTTATACATTGACAGTGAATGAAATTATTCTTAAAATGGTACTTTAGCATTTTCCCTCTTATATTGGAGGCCACAGAGCTGCTTCATCTATTTGATCCTCAGCCTCTTTCGTCTTACGCTTCAGTACCTACTGACTAGCGTATGATAGCGACGTTTCACAGTTTCACAGTAAGTGTCCCTTCACACATATGGTGTAAAATATGACGAGTCAGTCAGCCGTCTCATAAACCCGTCAGCAACAACATTTCTATATCTTGGAGCTAAAGCTGTGAATTTAAACCTTGCAAAAATATTTCAGTTTCGCATCTCTTGTAACGTTATTTGTATGGCACCAAAGTTTCAATACGAAGGCTAGCTCAGAAATTCACTGGTGGTACAAAGGTGGTGTTGATATCAGCAAACTTTCGATACAGTTATTTTGGTACTTTTTGCGCAACAATTTAAGTAGCCTGACAACTTGATTTGGCAAAAAGTTTTGTCATTATTGGAGGCTTAACTTCAGATGAGAGTCATTAAACGTTTATAATGTGTCTGCTATCCAGTTTTCAGCAGTTAAGAAATGTGTGCTTGAATGCAAATGTGCGGCATTTTTACTGAAAATCCCAAAACAGCAAACACAAACGCAAATTCACAATACGGAATTGCAAGGCCTGCCGTTAAAGAAGTATGTTCTATTTGACATCATACGCTTGTCAGTAGAAACTGCACAATACGTTCCGGATGAAGATTTAACTATTAGGAAGCTTTGTAGAAAATAGGTACAACGTTTGTTTAATACTGATCAAAAGTAAATGATAAAATGCATTTCTCAGTAACGTCTGGAGAATTTAAAAAATGGTGAATCGCTTTTGGCAATTCTTTGTTACTACGTGGATTTAACTCTTCACACCATAAACGAAACTGCCAATGGGTGGAAGCGATAGCACCCAAAGAGGTGGAATCGATTTCATTTCAACTGCCAGAAAAGTTACGGTCTGGGAAATGCAAAACAAATGAATCCTATCAATGAGCTTCGAAAGGGTAAAAAAATATGGTGAATACAACACAAATCTGTCACACCAACTGGACAAAAATGTACATAAACAGGAAAGGATTGCTACGGAAAAGCCATCTTTCTTCGGGACAATCCACGAAGAAGCTTTCAGCACGTATTCCTTAGAGTGCTACTTATTCTCACAGGTTTAGAAATTTGTGTCTGGAAACCGTTTTGAGTACATCTACTCGAGAGCAGTATCTGTGCGTCATTTCAGTGGAAGGCTACTGGTTGAACTAGAATGTTGCTCCAGCAAGTGGGATCAGTATCAGCATAGACTAATAGGGGACACTGTGCACGTACAACAGACAGCACAAGTGGCCAGAGTGTTGTTCGGCTCACGGGACACAGTAGCAGAAGTGCCGAAAAATGTGAACTGTTTGGTACGCGAGGAATGATCTCCCAAACACAGATCCTAAAGAACTGCAAGAACCGGTTTTCGGGCCGGAATCCTCGTATATTCTTTAGCTCTCTCCCTACATATCTAACTTGTAGAGGCAGTGAACAACCTTGTCCTCTCTTCGCTTTTTGGGTCGTGCGTTATTTTGCTTCCAAGGTAACAGAATTTCTTTACTTCGTCTACTGCGTGGTCGCCAGTTTTTATCTGTAATCTCATTTCCGCTCCTCCTCATTGTTTTCGTCTATCTTTGGTTTACTCTTTGCTGTGTTCCCGGAAGATACGACACACAGTCATACACTGAAGAGCGCCGAGTTGCCTAGCAATCAGGTGCAATGGCCACGGAGACGGCAACTATTAGTCATCGCCGATTTTGTCCTAAATTATGGTATATGCAGGGCTTCGCCAGAAGCGAAAGTTACAGAAGTGAGAGCTTCAGATGGCCAAGCGTTTAGAGAAAATAGTATTTTTGTCGCGGGCCGGATGAGGCATGAGCCATTTATGTTAGCTAGTTTCCAGGCAGCGGTTAACGCAGCGGAAGCAGTACAGAATTGTAATCCACAGGTCGTGGGTCCGAATTTCTATGCAGAAACGTTTTCTTACTTTCCAGTCTTTACCTTACTTGAACTGCAAATAAACAGAAATAATGTTCAGTGTGTTATTAATATTTTAATAAAAGGCTTGAAAAGAAAAGGCAAAGGAATATTTGGGTTGAAAATAAATTTCCAAGCAGAGAACTTCGTTATTTAAAATTAGTTACTTTTATTATTTTACAGTTGTGGATTTACACGTACCGGTGTGATATTCATCGCAAAAACAGAGGAAGCAATATTTTCCTCGTCTTCTTGCTTACGTTATAAACGCCGCATTTTTACAATGACGTGGTTGTTGTTAAGTTTGTATAGAAAAACAAACTTGGTTTACATTCGCAAAAGGTTTGCTCTCATCGCGCAGCTTGACAGCAAATCACTCGTATCGCATGGTTCAAATGGCCCTAAGCACTATGGGACTTAACATCTGAGGTCATCAGTCCCCTAGACTTAGAACTACTTAAACCTAACTAACCTAAGGACATGACACACATCCATGCCCGAGGCAGGATTCGAACCTGCGACCGTAGCAGCAGCGCGGTTCCGGACTGAAGCGCCTAGAACCGCTCGGCCACAGCGGCTGGTTGTGTACTGTCAATAAATTATTGTAGACCGTTGCTAATCTGTGTTGCCATCATTTCGATATAGTCGTTGCCTAACCCTACTTGTCGCTTTGACGAGCGTATAGAGTTGCTGCGTGTTGGGAAACCACCTCCACCAACTGTTTTCGGCGGTAGGGTGTTCTCTCCTTGTCATATATTTATGTTTGAAAACAAGACTATTTGGTGAATATAACACTCTCACCCGTATTCCACGAAAATTAGACTGTTCATTCCTTTCAACAGATCCTTGTAATCTTACCTCACTTCTACAGAGGATAGCGGTGTCATCAGCGAATCCAATCATCAGCAACATTTGATCCTGAATTTTAATCCTACTCCCGAACATTTATGTTATTAACGTCATTGCTTCTTCGATCTAGGGGTTAAACAGTGCTATGGGAAACGTGTATCGCTGTCTTACACCTAATTTAATCCGAGCACTTCTCTGTCAGTCTTCCATTCTTATTATATTTTAACTAAAGTTCAGTGTTGATCACAACACTTATGTCTCAGGAACATAGGTGACCGTTTTCGGTTATATTTATATAACCATCATCCAAGGAAGCCAAGGAAGCCATAACCGAAACCGGTCACCTATGTTATTGAGACGTAAGTGTTGTGATCAAGACTGAACTTAAGTTAAAATATAATACTTTATTGATCACTGTTCCAAAAATGTTGACCAAAATTCCATTCTTATTGTTTCCTCCAGATTCTTTTCTTTCCCTTATATCTATTTTTCTGAGAATCTCAAACCTCTTGTACTATTTTACGCTGTCGAGCACTTCACGTCGATAAGTCCTACGAGAGATTCGTTTTTCTAAAAACTTGACTGCAGTGCCGAGCTCAACGCCAGAACTGTCTCTCTGATGCCTTTACCAGTCATAAAGCGAAACTGATCATCATCTAAAATAACCCCAGTTTTCTTTTCCTTTCTCCTGTATATTAATCATATCAGTTACTTTGATGCAGAGCTGTTGGACGATAGTTCTCATTAAATGTGTTTGCAATTTTCGGGACTGTATGGATGATATTCTTCCGAAATTACGATGATACGTCTCCAATGTCATATACACTAACTTGAATAATCGATTACCTGCTACTTTCCCCAAAGATTTTAGAAATTCGGAAGAAATATTGTCTAATTCATCTCACTTGCTTTACCACAAACCTTCCAAAGCTATGCCACTTTTTGCCCTAATACAATCGCATATGAAGCAAGATAACAATGACGACTGTATGCCTTGGTACGTGCCCTTGATCTGTCTAACATTATGTCTGCTACGCGAGGTGAATGGAGGAGGGAGAATAAATGTTGACAACCTTCGTCGAATAATGATTCTCCGAACTGGCGGAACAGGGCAGATTAATAGTATGTCACATTAGCCTCTTGTATTTGGACCCCTTTGTAGCTGCACTGCTCGTTCCCAGAGCTCTCCTAACAATTGTTAAGTTTTCCATTCGCTTCCCTTGCTACTGGTTTTACGTGTTAGTTCCATTTCGTGTTGTAGTATCATTCCTAGCCAATGACCAATTTGAAGGCCTCTAGAAGTTTACCACTTATGTTATGACTCGATACAACCACTTTTTGGAAGCATTAACGCATTTGTCTCCTTCAACGACAGATGTTATCCACTTCAAGAATGAAAGGAGATAATGATTTAACGTCACGTCGGCAACGAGATTAGAGACGGAGCTGAGCCTCTGACAGAAAAAGGATGGAAAAGAAAACTACCGGTATCCTTTAAAAAGAATACATCTTGGAATTCAGGTTCACCGATTTAGGGACTTTAAGGGAAACGTAAACTTTGATTAGCGGCAGAGATTTAAGCTCCATTCCAACAGAATGCGGGACAAATCCGTTAACCAATCGTATCACGTCAGTCGGCTGTTCAGTACAGCAAAACAAACAAATTTGTATGGATTCTTTCCTAATCGTCAAACGCGGTACTTTTCTATAGAGGTCATCATCATCATCAGCGAGCGCCTTAGACTGCTGCTCAGCCTGTTGTCAATTTTTTGTGTGTACGGAGAACATTAGCGGTCCTGTTACCCTTCCTCGTGGCACGCCCAATGTTACTTTCGTTTCCGTTATACATTCACTGTCCAATATAACGTACTGAATTCGTCAGTCGCAGATTCTTCTAGGCAGTCTCATATTTGCCAGAATATTCTGCACGATCATATGTTTGTCGTCAGTAGACAATCTATTAGTTTGGAAGTTCAGAAAGAGGGAATCTACTTGTTCATATGGAGTTACTATTTGCAACATATCATGTGTGAAGAAAGTAAGCTGTATTTCACCATCAGCAGCTTATTTCTCTTTTTTCAGAACAGAGGAAAGCTCTTAGTCACACGAAACGTATAAAAGCTGCAGGTGCAGATGGTCTCTATCCTGTATTCTTGGCGTACGGTGGACCTACAACGCGAATACGGCTAGTTCGCCTTTATAATAAAATTCTTCGCACAGAAATATTACCAGCAGAAATATAATTATTGCTGTCAAAAAGGCAGGGAAAGAAGGAATATCTGTAGAACACTTTCGTCCTATAATTCTGCTTTGCTGTGCTTACAAACTATTGGAAAGAATGATCTTAAACCAAATACAGGATCGAATCAACTCTATGGTACCATCTGAACAAGCTACTTTTAGACGTCGTAGAGGCTACTGTGAGCAAGTGATCGACTTGACTACTCACATAGAAATTGACTATCAGAAGACACTCAGACTTAGGTAGTTTCAGTTGACCTGTCAGCGGCTAATGGTACGAGGTGGTGCGAGGGTCTAATCTTTCAGTTTCTGAAAACAATGTCTCGTAAAACTCTAGGTAATCTCTTAAGCAACATATTGAGCAGTCAGCTGTTTAAAGTACACCAAGGTGAGAAGAACAGCAGACGGCACGCCCTATACAATGGTTTGCCTCAAGGTTCCGTTCTTTTTCCAGTATTATTCAATCTGCCGAACTTGACGTGCTGGAAATTTCAATGTAGAGGAGACCTTGCAATTTCATATCAGACTGAAGACCTTTCTGAATGACAACTACACTTAACAATACAGCCTCACTAAACTCTAAGAATCTGTAACCACATGGCAACTTAAATCTAATGTTACTAAAACAGAAATATGTCTTTTCCACATCTGTAATTGTCTATCATCAGCAAAGATCAGCCCACGGTTTGGTCCTCTAGGCATAGTGAAGTACAACGATAGGCCAAAATACCTTGGTGTCACATTAGACAGAAAGCTAACGTATTATAAACACCTTTCCAATACATTTAAGAAGCTACGAACATGAATGAACCTGATGGGGATGCTGGCAGGCTGTGCAAGGGGAGCAAAAACGTCGGTTCTCCGTAGAGCATCCCTTGTATTGGTATACGCTACAGCAGTGTGTTGCGCACCACACTGGCTCCGCAGCGCTGTTGTGGAGCAGCTATAAAAACCATTAGTGGTTCAGATCCACACCCTCATGTTGGCGGCGAATAGTATCGGACATCTGTCCGGCTTCGTTGAAACGCGGTTCTTTACAACCATTGCTAAAAAGTTTGTAAAAATTAATCAGTCTCTCTCCATGAAGATTAACCCTTGCCGCCTGGAAAATGCCTCAGATCCAGAAGACCAGCGTATGAAGGAGTGCAGATGCTCTCCACTGCCTTCAGCAGCGAAGCTGTTTGGGGGAGTGAGTGGCAAGGTACGGCAACCCCGAAACACGAACGTATTGATAACACAGCTGTTGACATTCCAGCTTTCCATCAACCAAGGTAAGTGAGGGTACAGCTTAACAGATACTGGGCTTTCATCAACTTAGGGAGAGGTGGGTGCAGCTTAACAGATACCAGAGTGGAGATGGTCTGTGTAAACATAACATCCACAAGTGGGGCTTTTAAATTGACAGTGTGTGTGACTGTCGTGATATTCGGAGAATTAGCCACTTTGTAAATGAGTGACGTAACAGACATTTCCCCGGTTGTATTGACAGTCTACATTAAGCATGCGACGAGTCATTCCACTGTATAAGTCTTCCCACTTTGTATGTAGTCTCGGTCGTTTAATGTTTATATAGTGAGTATTTTTTGTTTAAATGTATAGTGAATCCGTTGGTATAACTGATGCATACGATACAAAAACAGTTTTTTTTCTGTACATGTGCTCATACTTCGTGAAAAGCTTCTTTTCATTACTGTTCTTGAGAAAGAAAGGCAGTGATGATAAAGTAGTGAAGAATATTTGAGCTAGCAGTACAGTTTCCATTATACTGTGTCACGGTAGTAAGAAATTAAAAATTGAGAAGGAATTATTCAAGGACATTCCATATCCCCAAAACTACTCGTATTTGTAGTGTTGGCAGAAGAGCCAACACTGTGTTGCTAGAGGAGGCCGAAATGCATGCGTTTAATTACACGCTGACTGGCGTGAGGTCTGGAACAGGACAATGTCTTGAGAATTGCAAATAAAGTACGTAGATGATGTAATACTTAACTTTAATCCACAATTGTAGAACATCTCTCTTGATGATACATGCTTCACATAATAAATATCAATTGAATACGGCGCCTTGCTAGGTCGTAGCAAATGTAGCTGAAGGCTATGCTAACTATCGTCTCGGCAAATGAGAGCGTATTGGTCAGTGTAGCGTCGCTAGCAAAGTCGGCTGTACAACTGGGGCGAGTGCTAGGAAGTCTCTCTAGACCTGCCGTGTGGCGGCGCTCGGTCTGCTATCACTGACAGTGGCGACACGCGGGTCCGACGTATAAGACCGGACCGCGGCCGATTTAAAGGCTACCACCTAGCAAGTGTGGTGTCTGGCGGTGACACTACACTACTCACAGGTGTCCTGCATAAAGATTACATATCCTTCAACTAAGAAAATGAGAAAGTAGTTTGTTTTAATGGAACACATGTAAACGACTTTCATTTTGCATGTGACACTGTAGCGTTTGCTTCTTACTACAGATAAAATTCAACACCGAATGGAAATTAGGTACGGAACTCAATTACAACTAGACACAAATAATAAATAATTCAGTCACTACAAAGAGAAAAGTGCAAATTAATAATAGAGTTACTGAACTAGCCGAATTTTTATATTTAGAGAAGCTGAATACGATGACTGCATGAGCAGCAAAATAATAACAATAATAATAATAAGAAGAAGAAGATTTAAACTGGGCTAGAGTGCTTTTGGTAAACTAAATATTTTTCGTAACTAAGCTTTCAGTATGTTTGAACGAAAAGATCACAATCATTGTGAATTATCGGTTTTGACTTATCGCAGTGATGTATAATCCTTTACTGCGAAAGCAATCGAAACTGTGAGGGTAGTCAAGGGAGCCGTCTGGAAATTATGCTTCCATAGGAAAATTTACACAACGTAGTGACATTTTCAAGAGCTGAAACGTTTCAGAAGATCTTGTAGAACAAGACTTCCAGTTAAGGACCTAATTAATCTGAATATTCTGTTTCATTTATTGATTTACCTTTATGCATTATTTCTAATGGTACGGTCAAGCCTTGTGCACTACAAGATTTCATGTTTTGTATTTAGGCCTAGGCCGACTGGGTACCTGCCTAGGGCGGCGGATTTTAAGGGTTAACGGATGTTAAGAGGTGACTTCTTTTTCTTTTTTTATTTTATTCACAACTCTTGAAAAGAGAATGGGATCCTAACTTACAATAAGATGGAACTGAATAACATTGACAACAATCAGTTCCAGTTTCATGAACTGTCTGCTCAAACACAGGACAGGTTTTGTTTTAAAAATGGCGTTATGGTTTGACAATGTGATTATTATTCACTCTCTTCAGTGTCATGCCGTCTCGTATGGTAGACATTAATAACGCAAACTGCGTTGCTCGCAGTTAAGCTTTGTGGTAGGAGACGCTGCTAACGCTGTCATAGGGGCAGCCGGCGTCGACATCATCAATGCTCATTCAAACTTCATATTCTAAGAAAATACTGCCAGTCATTCTAACAGCCGGCCGCTTGTCTGTCAGCCCAGTTTAATTTGAAACTACAAAGAGTGCAGCTAATTAGTGTTTAGAATGTGATTTACATTTTAGTATTAATTAAAATGAGTGACAGTCGGAGAAGAGTACGTTGTTATCGGTACCGGAAACTCGCGAAAGATAGGCAATTAAAAAAAAGAGGAAACTGTAAGAGTGCAAAAATCCATGTATTGTTTAAAAATCTAACACAGCCAACTAGTTCCAAATCGAGCTCGAGTCTAGAAACATCAGAAAGAATAATGTGGCGAAAAGTATTGAAAATAGTGCATCGTGTGGTTTATCTGAGTACGGTATTTCCGATATTAGAAATCTTTCCAGTTGACCCAAATGACGCATGTAAAGCGAATGCTGGTGATGATTCAGTGTCCGACGATCCTGCGAACTGGATAATAAATGAATTCGTTCTGGTCATATCACTAAACAAGATTGTATGACACATAATATTGACTGTGATTAAGTAATTCGTACAGGCAATATACTGATTTCCCGAGGTACGTAAACAAAGGTTTATTTTTCAGAATCATGAGCAACAGAGAGAAACAACAAAGACTATGTTTAACATATTCTGAAAGCAAGAGCAGAGTATTTTGGGTCCCACGTTTACTGTTTAATGGAACATCACAGTTTGCAAAATCCAGTAAGGAATTTAGTGAAAAACGGTGAGTCCTGAAAATTCTGCTCAATATAGAAAATGTGTGTTAACTTTAAAAGCTACAGTGCGAATCGTGGGGAGAATACATAAGAAACTGATATCTCAACTTAGCGACAGAAGCAAAATATTGGAGGGAGGTGTTAAAACGAGTTGCTGCGGTGTTCAAAAACTTTTCCTTGTAAGGTCATCTTTCAGGGGTCACAACTATGGGTCTGGGTCAACGCACTGGGGACAGTGCGAGATGGCACTACAGCTAATAGCAGAATTCGATGCTTCTCTAGCTGTACGTATAGAACTTTATGGAAACAATTGGAAAGGGAACACATTATATCTTTCTTTTCAAACGTGTGAAGAGTTTATATCGCTTCTGACATTAAGGGTGGGGAAGTACAGGGCTATTACAAATGATTGAAGCGATTTCATAAATTCACTGTAGCTCCATTCATTGACATATGGTCACGACACACTACAGATATGTCGAAAAACTCACAAAGTTTTGTTCGGCTGAAGCCGCACTTCAGGTTTCTGCCGCCAGAGAGCTCGAGAGCGCAGTGAGACAAAATGGCGACAGGAGCCGAGAAAGCGTATGTCGTGCTTGAAATGCACTCACATCAGTCAGTCATAACAGTGCAACGACACTTCAGGACGAAGTTCAACAAAGATCCACCAACTGCTAACTCCATTCGGCGATGGTATGCGCAGTTTAAAGCTTCTTGATGCCTCTGTAAGGGGAAATCAACGGGTCGGCCTGCAGTGAGCGAAGAAACGGTTGAACGCATGCGGGCAAGTTTCACGCGTAGCTCGCGGAAGTCGACGAATAAAGCAAGCAGGGAGCTAAACGTACCACAGGATGGTGCTCCACCGCACTTCCATCATGATGTTCGGCATTGCTTAAACAGGAGATTGGAAAACCGATGGATCGGTCGTGGTGGAGATCATGATCAGCTATTCATGTCATGGCCTCCACGCTCTCTCGACTTAACCCCATGCAATTTCTTTCTGTGGGGTTATGTGAAAGATTCAATGTTCAAACCTCCTCTACCAAGAAACGTGCCAGAACTGCGAGCTCGCATCAACGATGCTTTCGAACTCATTGATGGGGACATGCTGCGCCGAGTGTGGGAGGAACTTGATTATCGGCTTGATATCTGCCGAATCACTAAAGGGCCACTTATGGAACATTTGTGAATGCCTAAAAAAACTTTTTGAGTTTTTGTATGTGTGCAAAGCATTGTGAAAATATCTCAAATAATAAAGTTATTGTAGAGCTGTAAAATCGCTTCAATCATTTGTAATAACCCTGTACATTGCAGATGAAATCGAGGAACCTAAATATTGGTCCCCAACCCCTATATTGCGCACGTTGATCAGTTGTCTTATAAGATATTTCCCGAATGATAGATTTCCTGTTGAAATATTTACAAATCAGAAGAATAAGTTGACTCATCAATTAATTTATTAAGTAAATATGATTTAGACTTTCACTCACGCAGGGGTCAGTCATATGACGATGCAAGCAATATGGTTGGTACTTACTCTGGTCTACAAGCTATTATTAAACAAACCCTCTTGTTGCGTGTATTCCGTGTGCAGCTCACGCCCTTAACTTAGTAGGATAGTATGCGGCAGACTTTTGTCCTCAACAGGCTGCATTTTTCCATTTGTTGCATCAAATTTACACTTTGTTCTCTGCTTCAAAAAAATGGTTCAAATGGCTCTGAGCACTATGGGACTCAACTGCTGAGGTCATTAGTCCCCTAGAACTTAGAACTAGTTAAACCTAACTAATCTAAGGACATCACACACATCCATGCTCGAGGCAGGATTCGAACCTGCGACCGTAGCGGTCTCGCGGTTCCAGACTGCAGCGCCAGAACCGCGCGGCCACTTCGGCCGGCTTCTCTGCTTCGACGAGCCGTTGGAATACTCTGCAGTCAAAATTAAATAGTTCAGTCTCCGCCAAATCACCTTCAGAAACGCTCTGGTCATGGCGTCATGATGCCTGCAGTAGTCTCATTTTTAACTGGGTAGAAATTACTTCAGCTTTGGAAATCTTCACTAAGATTTTATGCGACTGCATTGCTTAGCAGTCTGCAAAATCTGGAAACTACGACAATGACAACTTTTTGGTCAGCGATATTGAAGAGATTTTATGCTACAAATTAATTGTTGCAATGTGTTGATACCGATATAGGAACTGTAATAAAGTTGTACGATTCTTTGTTTGAACACATTCTAGAGAATGTGAAAACGGTGACATCGAAAAGACTAAGATTAATACGCACGAAACACAACAAAAAGGGAAAAAAAAACAGTTAACTGAAAGTGGACGAAACAGCAGTGCTCGATCAAGTACTACATTTGAAGGAAAGGAAGATTTTCAAGTGAATACATGTCTGGTTATTACAGACAGATTGATACGTGAACTGAAGAAAAGAAAAAAAGCCTTGGAAGAGTTTTATAAAAATTTTGAGCTCCTAAGTAATTTTTCTGGATGAGACACCACTGAACTACTGAAATGTGCTAAAATACTGCAGCAGCGTTACAAAGACGACTTGGAAGAATTTTTAACTTCACAGGAGTCATGTTTCTGTTCCGCGGACATAAGGCGATGAAGAAAATAGTAGAACACCGTTCGAGAATCGTCATTGTATCACAGGTTGAGGACGAACTGTATGGGTTTAGAGATAACAGAACAATAACGCGGCCCTTTTTCTTGTTACGATGGTAATGGAAAAAGCACCGGGAGAAAGGAATATATACTGCATTTGTCTTCCTAGATTTAGTGAAGGCCTACGACAGATTGCCAAGAGACAAATTGTTGGACTTTCTGGTAAGGAGAAATCTACCATAGACAGACAGTGAAACAAAAAATAATGAATTCAACGCATATGCCTTTTCATATGATTTGGGAAAGAACATTAAAAGAAGTGCAACAGAAGTTAAGTACATGGAATCACTAATTGAAGCAATTTGACCTA
Organism: Schistocerca americana; assembly: GCF_021461395.2. Taxonomy (NCBI): domain Eukaryota; kingdom Metazoa; phylum Arthropoda; class Insecta; order Orthoptera; family Acrididae; genus Schistocerca; species Schistocerca americana. The sequence goes on along the minus strand of NC_060122.1, from coordinate 767,920,279 downwards.
AAAGTCAACCAGTCAGCAGACAAGGAATATATATATAGACATGGACCTTAATGGAGAGAAGCTAGGAAGCATTAACCACTTCCATTATCTTGGTAGTTTCTCAACTCGAGATACCAAGTCGTCCCTGAAGACCGCTACTAGAACTGTTGCAGCTCATTTTTACCATCTGGTTAGGGTACTTCAAATCCCGTCGGGAAACTGGAAAACATTTTATCAGCTATATTTCTTAGCAATAGCTATAAATATTTTTCAAGCCTGTCTTATCAAGAAATAGTAGGTGAATTCGGAATCTGAAATTCCTTGGGTTAGTGATAAAAAAACAAAAAAAGTTAAGATCCAGAATGAAACGATCCATCAAGAAACAGAAGAGAAGTAACCATCATGCGAAGTCATAAAACACCAATATTGCAATTATTTGACTTGTACAGACGCTGAATCAAACAAGAACGGCGAAAAATTGGTTGAAAAGGATGTCGAAAGGAAGAAACTTAGTGGAAACGCTGGTCCACTGAAGTCAAACAAAATCTGATAGGAAGCGGAATGCCACCGTCTTTAGCGAATTTCAGGAAGATCTGCAGAAGATTTTTGGTTGATGCAGCGACTGGCAGTTGATCCTGAACGAAAACGAACGTTACGTATAGTGCATATGTAAGTAATGAAATTCACTATAGATCGGGTACACTATCGGTGACAAACCACTGGAAACAGTAACTGCCGTAAAATACCGAAGAGCAACAATCCGGAGAGATCTAAAGCGAAAAAACCACATAAAAATTGTACGGAAAGCAGAGGCTGTGTTCATAAGAAGAATCTTTAAAAAAGAAAAAGGCCATTCATCACGAAAGAAGTGTGTTACGTAACACTTGCTCGACCGACACTTATGTACTGCTCACCAGTCTGGAACCCTCACCGGTTTGGATTAATAAAAGAAAGAAGATCCGACGAAAAACGGCGCTTTTCACCACGGTGTTATTTAATCGGTGCGAGAGCGTTATGCAGTGGCAGACTCAACAAGAAAGGCTTTGTGCGTCACGGAAAGATTTAATACTGAAGTTCCGAGAAATTACGTTCAGAGAATTGCTTGAGTGCGTGGCGCTTTGCATGCTTCGAGCAGACATTCGCCTGTATGACGGCATATCCGGACACGACCATCGACCAGGTGTAACGCGAAACGTGATTCATCCGACAGGCGACATATTTCCATTGAGCTATGATCCAATCTCGACAACTGAAGCTTCAGATGTCCATGGTCCGTGGTTAGGCGTAGGCATCCAACAACACCTCCTCCCCTGCTCGTAGTTTCATCATCCTTAACTACTTTCCATAAAAGGTCACGACAGAAGCACGCTGACAGCCGACCAGCGTTTTCGTCTCCAACATGCTCGTTCTCAGGCGCCGAGGCATAACAATCTGCATGTCAGTGGATTTTCTCTTTGCTGCCCATATCGCTAGAATTATTCCTCGTTCGCGTCCGTTCCGCTTCTTTACTTTTCTGACCGCGTGATGTGGCCGCATCTCTATCAAGTGGGAATCAGTCTCGCAGTAGGCACTGGTCAAAATGTTCCGGCTCATCAGCGTACGTCTCGTGAAGTGACCACAACGAGAAGAAAGCACCCTCCGCAACACAACGAGGCTTGTGAAGTACAAATGAAATCCTAGATATAGAAGTCGAGAGTGAAACAGATTATCTGGACAAAGTGGATCTCATTCTTACAGTATGAGAAGCAGTCAAATAAAAGCCGAACACCTGCCACAACAGGACCACGAAATGGGTTCACTCAAAACTAATCACCACACTCATTAAGAAATTTATTCCCGTTTTGCAGAAAGCGGTCGGCTCCTAACTGATCCGCAACCGCACCCACTCTTGCGCTTCCTCGTCCGACTGAAACCGATGCACACGCATGCGTTTCTTCAGGTCACCAAAAATATGAAAACCACACAGTGGAAGACCCGGCTGTACAAAAGATGCTGCACTACTTCCCAACCAAATTGCTGAATCGTAGCCTTTGCCTATTGGCAGTGCGGGGGTGGGTTTTATCGTGCAACAAGATGATTCCATCCGACAGAATTCCGGCAGCCCGAGAGCAGTGGAGACATCCCGCATCCCCTCGCCCACGAAATCCAAAGCTGGTCACACAAGTTCCGGTAAGGTCACGATGGCCTTCTTCTGCTACTGTAGGGGCCCTTTGTTCGTTGAGTTCCTCGAGCGTGGAACCAAAATGTGCAGCACTATGAAGACACTTTGCAGAAACTACGCCCTCCATAAGTCACAACGCCCAGGAATGCTATCAGATGGGAGACAGTGAGAAGTTAGACCCCACACGTCCCCAGTGGAACATGATTGAGGAAAAAGACAGCAGTACCACAAGTGCCCTCTGCCACACACAGAAAGGTGGCTTGTAGAATATGGATATAGATGCAGAAGTCGAGAGAGATGAAGTCTACCTGGACAGACAGAGAGGGAACGTGGTTTTGGCCGGCCGGAGTGGCCGAGCGGTTCTAGGCGCTACAATCTGGAACCGCGCGACCGCTACGGTCGCAGGTTCGACTCCTGCCTCGGGCATGGATGTGTGTGATGTCCTTAGGTTAGTTAGGTTTAAGTAGTTCTAAGTTCTAGGAGACTGATGACCACTGCAGTTAAGTCCCATAGTGCTCAGAGCTATTTGAACCATTTGAACGTGGTCTTATACTACAACCTGGCAACTAGAAATTGTTAACGGATGAAGAAAGGGTAGAACAGAGCCGCATGCTGCCGCATAGTAAGTGACTCGCCATCTTTACCTGGGTGACGCGTCGTCTTCAGACGGCCGAACGCGCCGGTGAGGGGAAAGGACTGAAGCGCGAGCGGGGCTTTCGCGCAGACGCACCTACTGGAGAGAAAGCCGCAGATCCCCTCCAGTCTCCAGCCTACTGACCGCAGCCGGTGGACAGCCGGTTGGTGGCGGCGCCAGTAGCCAAGCGCTGCCCTGTCTCGTGCAGCTCTCGGAAGCGGCTGCCCTGCGACCACGGCTGGTGACCTAGGACTGGCGCATCAGCTGAAGTCTCTCTAGTTGGTCCGTCACGCCAGGACGTGCACGCGCTCCTCCTTGTCCGAGCATCCGTCGGTGGCAGTGGCGGGCCGTGAGACTGCTCCAGGAGCGACAGTGACGTGGCGCGCGCCCGACTTCTGCGCAGGATTTTCTGTCGGCCAGAATTAGGGGAGCGATCTCAACTGCGATGCTACTAATCCAGGAATCCACGGCTTCAGCCTTTGCGGAAATCGTGAAAAAATCATCCAATCTGCAAGTGAAAGTTCCTTTTCTTTAGAACAGTTCCTTTAATGCTGCATAATTTCAGAGTTGCCATCGTTTTTAACGACAGCAAATGATTGTGCGGTCAAGTTTTCACAGGCGTCACCCACTGTTTGTCCGTAAAAACTTAAAATCCTAGTACTACGAGGTGTGCCAGTCAGTAGCGTCAATTTGCGGCCACTATCTATTGTGTGCACTTTGAGATATGTGTATTACCGTTGACTCCCATGTAAGTGTTGGTATGGTGAGGCTATTTAGTAACTGTAAGTTTCATTATGGGCATATATAGCAAAAACAGTAAGTTTTACGTTAACGAACGAGTGCGATAGTTTTCGATTATATAGATAAATACTCGGTGCACCCCTGGTCTGGGGGTAGCGTCTTTGCTTGCTAATCAGAACGTCGTCGGTCCCGGGTTCGAATCCCGCCATTGCTTAAATTTTGATTAAAACTCATGAGTAATGACAGTCAAAGACTTCTGGCATAAGAAACACCGACATCCTGCCAACAGCCTTGTCAAAAACGGCGGAGGAACGGACAGAAGTTCAGGGCACTCTCTAGTCCTTGGAAATTACCCCTCAAGGGCAGGTGACATTGGAATCAACAACGATCAACGGCAGGAGGATGCAGGAGTCAATGGAAAGCACTGCATTAAGGACCCATAATGTGTATCCACAGCACATGTGGTCTGTCACTGAAAAAGTGTCATGATGATTTATCCATTGAAAAAAAGATTCCATACTAATGCCCCATTCGGATCTCCGGGAGGGGACTGCCAAAAGGGAGGTAACCATGAGAAAAAGACTGAATAACCAACGAAAGGATAATGTTGTACGAGGCAGGGCGTGGAGTACCGGAATTTTGATCGTGGTAAGGCAACTAGAAAAAGCAAACACGGAATAACTTCCGTTGTACTAGAGGGAGCTAAACATATATTGGAATGAATCCAACAAATAATTGGGGACGTAGGATGCATTTGCTATTCTGAGACGAAGAGACTGGCACAGAAGAGAAATTCGCAGTGGGCCGCATCAAACCCGTCAGGAGACTGATGAATTAAAAAAAAAAAAAAGTTTCATCATGGTTGACGTGGCGTTGGGGATTGGGGGGTTACGGATTGGGGGGGAGGAGGGGGTGTCAGAAGGAGAAACAGTCAACAAGTGAGCGTTCTCCAATGTTGCCAATGGGCGCAGATGGAGCCTGTGGAGTGGGCAAAGGCAGAGTGAAGTATTCTACGTCTCCGTCGGCGCCCAACTTATCATACACTATCTGATCAAAAGTACCCGGACACCTATTAATAGACTTTAAACTAGGGCTAGTCCACCCTTCGCCTTTATGAAGGCTTGAACCCTGTTGCTGACGTTTTCGAAGATGTGTCTGAATGTTTGTGAAGGAATGTTAGCTCATTCTTCTCCAACAGCCGAAACCAGAGAAGGTAGTGACGGACATTCTAACTCATCCCAAAGGCGTGCCGTTTGGTGCAGGCCGGAAGCCAAGGTAAGCCAGTCCATTTCAGGAATGTTATTGTCCACAGACCACTGCCTTGAACTCCTGCTTTGTGACAGGGGGCAGAGTCACGCATATGCAAAGAATCATTGTCCCCCCAACTGTTCTTCTGTACGCAAAACGCAATACTGTAAAATGTGTTCGTATCGTCCCGCATTTAGCATTGTCTTCGGCGCAGTAAGGGGACCGCACCAAAACCACGAAAAACATTGGATACTGTAGTACCACCTCCGCTGTAATTCACTGATGACGCTACAAATGATGACGAGTAATGTTCTTCAACCGTTTGTCAGAATAAACCCTTTCATCGGATTGCGGCGTCGTATGATTCGATACATCACTCCAAACCATTCGTTTGCAGTCATCCACAGTCCAGATGCGCTGCTTTTACGCCACCACAAGTTCGCTTAGCACTGACTGCTGTATCCCCTTCCTTTCTAATTCCCTACGTGCAGTCACCGTGCTAGATGGACTGCAATGCTTGATGGTCTCTGTCCGTTTGTACATGATGTCTACCTGGTCTTGATTTAACCTTAGTTGTTCCTTCGCGTTTCCACTTCACAATCACATCACCAACAATCGACTAGGGCAGCTTGAAAAAGGTTGAAATGTCCCTGATGAATTTATTGCGTTCGTTATATCCAATGACTACTCCACCTTCGAAGTAACAGAACTCTTCTGATCGACTCATTCTGCTGTTCCAGTTCCTCTACTGACAATACAGTACTCTCCGTCTTCTTTTATACTGGCAGGTCCTCCTCTCACGGCACCTAATGGTCAATTCCTCATTATATCGGGGTGTCCGGATACTTTTGATCAGATAGCATACACTTGTCTTCTAATTGGTGCATTATTCTAGGAGTAAACACATCCTTTATTACGAAGAGTTGTGATATTATTGTGGTGAAAGACACATCCAGTTCACTTACAGTTTTTTCCGTGTGTGATTTGGCGCTTCCCTATATCATTTTCGGGAATGTCGTACGCCAAATATCTTGTGATGAGGCTATACCGTGTTCTGTGACGCTTTTGACATCTTACCCAGAAAGTGTTTTTTCAGATATTTTGTTTGGCCTTAGCTTTTAGCTATTAGGGCAGTTCACTGGTAAGTTTCTTTTCGCTTCTCTTTTTTATGGCACACTCTAGGAGTGGCAGTTTTTATTAAACAATGATTTTTTGTGTGTATTAGTCTCCGACTGGTTTGATGTGGACGGCCACAACTTCCTCTCCTGTGTCAACCTCTTTATCTCAGAGCAGCACTTGCACCCAACGTTCTCAATCAATTGTTGAATATATTTCCCTACGGTTTTTATCACTATAGTTCCATCGATAACCGTGGAAGTTATTCGCTGATGTTTTAACACATCTTCTGTCGTCCAGTCTCGTCGTCTTATCCGTGTTTTCCTCTTACATCTTCCCATGCCGACTCTGCGGAGAACCTCATTTCTATAGCCTACAAGCTACAACATAAAACACAATGTCCTTTCCGCTGGAATCCATCTTGTCTTTGCGTTAACTCCCACATCCGAATGCAGAAGTGCAGAGGTGATCCGTGGAGTTCTTGTTTGAAACTTCAGGACACTATTTGCCGTTATTTGGTAAGAACTCACACAGCTGAAGAATACAGAAGGGCGAATGGGAAGTTCGTGAGAAACCCCTTTAACGAACAATATGTATTAACTGATTAGACAGAAGCGCAGAGGTGATCCGTGGAGTTCTCGTTTGAAAATGGTTCAAATGGCTCTGAGCACTATGGGACTTAACATCTGAGGTCATCAGTCCCCTAGAACTTAGAACTACTTAAACCTAACTAACCTGAAGACATCACACACAGGCACGATTCGAACCTGCGCCCGTAGCGGTCGCGCGGTTCCAGACTGAAGCGCCTAGAACCGCTCGGCCACAGCGGCCGGCTCTTGTTTGAAACTTCAGGACACTATTTGCCGTTATTTGCTAAGAACTCACACAGCTGAAGAATACAGAAGAGCAGGTCGTATGGGAAGTTCGTGAGAATCCCCTTTAACGAACAATATGTATTAACTGATTAGACAACCGTCGCCTGCTTATCGACAACATAAGATTTCACGTTTGCTTAAGTCTGTCAGTCTTAACTAAGTGACCAGCAGGTCGCATACATTTACACCCAGAAGCCACTCTTCCAACTTCGTTTCTTCGAGCAATTCTGCTGATGATGTTTTATCGCTGCGATTTCAGAGTCTACTACTGTTTCACTGTTCTCTTTATTAACTTCCGCTACTTTTTGACCTATCGGTCTGAGTAGCTGACATGTGTACAGTACTTCCTCCTTCTCTTGTCTTCTTACAAACGTTTCTTAAAATAATCTTCTTGCAGCTACATCTCTAAACAGTTTTCTGTTCCATTTTACCCGCTGATTTCCATGAATTATAAACAAATCACAAAAACAACAATAAAATCACAAAGAGAGTTCCACGTAGTTCAATTTTGGGTCCACTTCTATTCCTTACATATGTGAATGGCCTACCACTAAACACTGAACAAGCAGAATTGGTACTTTTTGCAGACGATATTAGTGTTATAGTAAATCCCATTAGAGAGAATGCAACAGATAACACTACATCCAGTCCTGTACAGCAAATTCCCCTGAGACTTGTCGCCTTGAGAACTACTTCCTAACAAGAATCGCACTGAATTCTTACTTATCTCATGGTGACCATCATTAACGATTGCGCAGTGGCACTCAAACTGGAGGCAGTTGGTTCAGACCCTGGTGGTGGAAGAAATTTTTGTGATTATTAAGACAGGTAATCATACAGATTTAATTATCACCCCGAAAATACAAAGTTACGTAATTTATTTTTTATTATGTTCATATATGGGCCCAGAGCCCCCAAGAATTTTCTGAAAGAAAACATTACACGTAGTAGGCTCTATAGTTATTCTTTATTCGTTGTGCGACTGGCCAATTTCTGCTACAAATCATTTTCCAGCGCCTACAGAAATATATGAGCAATGACGTGTATTTCATTAAAATATATACACTGTGGAATATCATTAACCATAAATGTAGTTGTGTTTACATTCTACAAAGGTGGTGTTTCTTACTTATGAAAAAAGCATTCCATATGTTCATCAATAAGTGGAATAATACACTGACGCTCCAAAGAAATTGGTTCAAATGGTTCAAATGGCTCTGAGCACTATGGGACTTGACTTCTGAGGTCATCAGTCCCCTAGAACTTAGAGCTACTTAAACCTAAGGACATCACACACATCCACGCCCGAGGCAGGATTCGGAACTGCGACCGTAGCGCTCGCGCGGTTCCAGACTGATGCGCCTAGAACCGCTCGGCCACTCCGGCCGACTAAAGAAATGGGTACAGGAATGTGTATTCAAATACAGAGATACGTAGACAGGCAGAATACGGTGCTACGGTCGGCAACGCCTGTGTAATACAAGTGTCTGGCGCAGTTGTTAGATCGGTTACTGCTCCTACGACGGCAGGTTATCAAGATTTGAGTTTGAACGTGATATTATAGTCGGCATACGAACTATGGGACACAGCTTTTACGAGGTAGCGATGAAGTGGGCATTTTGCCTTAAAGACCATTACACGAGTGTACCGTGAATATCAGGAATCCGATAAAACATCAAATCTCCGACATCAATGCGGCCGTACAAAAGATCCAGCAAGAACGGGGCCAACGATGACTGAAGAGAATCGTTCAACGTGACAGATTGCAGCTCTTCCACAAATTACTGCAAATTTCAATGCCGGACCATCAACAACCGTCAGCGTGCGAACCATTCAACAAAACATCATTAATATGAGCTCTCGGAGCCAAAAGCCTACTCGTGTACCCATTATGACTGCACGACGCAAAACTTTACGCTTCGCCTGGGCCCGTCAACACCGACATTGGACTGTTGACGACTGGAAGCATGTTGCCTGGTCGGACGAGTGTCATTTAAAATGGCATCGAGCGAATGAACGTGTACGGGCATGGAGAAGACCTCATGAATCCATGGACCCTGCATGTCAGCAGGGGACTTTTCAAGTTGGTGGAGGCTCTGTAATAGTGTGGCACGTGTGCAGTTGTAGTGATATGGGACCCCTGATAGGTCTATCTAGATACGACTCTGACAGGTGACATGTACGTAAGCATCCTGACTGATAGCCTGAATCCATTCATGTCCATTGTGCTTTCCGACGGACTTGGGCAATTCCAGCAGGACAATGCGACACCCCACACGTCCAGAATTGCTACAGAGCGCCTCCAGGACCACACTTCTGAGTTTAAACACTTCCGCTCGGCACATAACCCCTCCGACACGAACATTATCGAGTATATCTGGGATGCGTTGCATCGTGCTGTTCTGAAGAGATCTCTACCTCCTCGTACTCTTACAAATTTATGGACAGCCCTGCAGGATTCATGATGTCAGTTCCCTCCAGCACAACCTCAGACATTAGTCGAATCTATGCCACGTCGTGCTGCAGCACCTCTGCATGCTCGCGGGGGCCCTACACGATATTAGGCAGGTGTATCAATTTCTTTGGATCTTCAGTATACATCTGCATTCTAGTCTGAGATCGAAAATATCGCACTAGGAGCTAATAACAACTTCATCACATGTGTAAACCACAAGACCTCCACATTCACACTGTGGGCCGGCCGAAGTGGCCGTGCGGTTAAAGGCGCTGCAGTCTGGAACCGCAAGACCGCTACGGTCGCAGGTTCGAATCCTGCCTCGGGCATGGATGTTTGTGATGTCCTTAGGTTAGTTAGGTTTAACTAGTTCTAAGTTCTAGGGGACTAATGACCTCAGCAGTTGAGTCCCATAGTGCTCAGAGCCATTTGAACCATTTTTTTCACACTGTGGCAGAAATCAGCTGTTCTAATTTATGGCAAAAAATATACTCAAAGATAAGGTAGATGACTGTACCTCTGTGTACATTACATGCTTTGCTGGCGTGCCAGTAAGTGCAATTAAATCTTACGTCTAAAACCGATTTTATGAAACATTTGTTACAACGTCAAATAAATTGATGAACCATGTGTTACAATGTCAAGATGGTATGCATAAAATACACGTATTTAAAAATGCTGAAGGTAGTAATCCAAGTATACATTTTATATGATAAACATTACTAACAGTTGTAAAAATGACACGGCATGGCCATAAAATAATGTACATAATCTTAGCTTTTTAAGGATCATAAAGATCGGAGAGAGGTGGACATTGTCATACTCTTTATCTACAGTGCAATACATGTACCCATGGTATAGAAATACATCAGCTCAATAAAACAGTAAATGAATACAATGTCTGCTTTACACTTACACATATTCCTTTTATTTCTCGGTGCAGTGTAACTGTAGGAAGAGCCTATAATTCCTATAATTGAACTGAAGCAATGTACGTGTCTTTATTTACGAAGAAAGTGAGAGACGTAACTGGTGAAGAAAATTTAGGTACGAATGACACGTGAACATATCATACATTCATTCATAAGATATGGGAATGTAAAGCATTATACATTACATAATATTTACAAAGTGTGTTTTTGGAGTGTAGCCATGTATGGAAGTGAAACGTGGACGATAAATAGTTTAGACAAGAAGAGAATAGAAGCTTTCGAAATGTGGTGCTACAGAAGAATGCTGAAGATTAGATGGGTAGATCACATAACTAATGAGGAGGTATTGAATAGAATTGGGGAGAAGAGGAATTTGTGGCACAACTTGACTAGAAGAAGGGATCGGTTTGTAGGACATGTTCTGAGACATCGAGGGATCACCAATATAGTATTGGAGGGCAGCGTGGAGGGTAGAAATCGTAGAGGGAGACCAAGAGATGAATACACTAAGCAGATTCAGTAGGATGTAGGCTGCGGTAGGTACTGGGAGATGAAGAGGCTTGCACAGGATAGAGTAGCGTGGAGAGCTGCATCAAACCAGTCTCAGGACTGAAGACCACAACAACAACATGTTTGTTTTTTTTCTAATCACCGGTATACAATTCTCAGCGGTCTACACTATTCTAAATATTGTTGTTCCACATCGATGCATGAAACATATCCATTGTATCAAAGAACTAAGATGTACGCGTTAAAAACTGAGTGGTCTGTCATAAAGAATTAATGAAATCATAGATAAATGTATGAAACAATTTCTGTGGCCAGTTTAGTATACCACGGCGTTTGACATGTAGCTAAATTATAAATCATAGCAACGGATATAAAACGTAACCGTGATTAAGTCACCAATAAATCAGGTACCACTTAAGTGCAGCGTTACTGATAATAAAACCGAAATAAGCAGCGGACATGACATGGAGATGCTACCTTTATGGACGTAAAATAAATCTATGCTTTCCAGACGGGTCGTGAGTAGTGCTTGGGTAGCTCAGTTGGTATAGCACTTGCCCGCGAAAGGCAGAGGTCCCGAGTTCGAGACTCGGCACGGCACACGGTTTTAATCTGCCAGGAAGTTTCAAATTTCGAATCTATCCTTACTTGTAAAACAAAGTTATGGTTCAATACATTATACACAAGCTGAAAACCCCCGTCTGCGTGTAATCCTACAACAGCCTACTACGAACAATGCTTCCTTTCACAACATTTATTTTTGTTGGTCTCCAGATACATGATTATCTACTGTCCGAGTACACGCTATAGGAGCCAAAACAAAATGACGCAACCCATTAAGACAGTGGAATGTCGAACAGCAACTAGTTTTCTGCACTTGAAGGTGAACAACGGTGCATCGACATGCGCTGAATTGTTGGAATTGTATAGGAACAATGCGTCACCGTATGACATACTGGTTAGGTGGCGCAAACTCTCCCAGTATAGTCAAACAAGACTAAATGACGAAGACCAAAGTGACGGATCAGGCTATCTCTCTGTGAAGAACCGGGAATCGCAGGAGAAATAGAGGCTCACAGACGAGACGATAGTGAGAAAGTTATTTTAAATTGCGGGCAGCTGCTGCTAAATTTCCATAATTTGAACAAAATCGGTGATTTTGTTAGTAAAATTAATAAAAACGTATTGCAGAAGTTCAATGCGAAGCGTAATACTGCTCATGCCTCACTGACTTCCGGAGCTTTGAGCCTCCTTGCCCCCGCAATTAGAAGATCATTTGCTGACCATAAATTCCATAGAATACCATTCTACGGTGATATTTCCAGCAGAGTCGGCAAATGTTTGACTGCGAAAGGTATAACTCTAGCTTTTACATCTCAAAGAATAATGACCAAAAATTCAGGAACAGGGAGACCGCAACACGAGATAAATTTAAGTTATAATGGATATACAGTGTCACTTGCGATAACTGTAATGCTAAATATATTGGTCAGGTTGGAAGAAACTTCGGTACCCGCTTTAGACAGCACGTCAACGACTCCAGCTCAACGTCAGCTCTAAGCGCGCATTTGCGCGAAACTGGTCACCTTATCACCCACATCCGAAAGAATATGCGGATACCACATTTCGAAAGCAAATTTTAGAAGATGTCGAGATTTATCGTGTTCTAAAAAAGATTCTCTGATTCTATATTGATTGCGAAGATTCTATATTGATTGCGAAGACAGATCTGCGACGCGAGGGTCTTTTGGCAACTTTTGACCGTCTATACCGATAAGCATTGCTCCCATTGCCCACTATTTTATTAGCACAGCGTTTAGCATCCCAACCCCTTGCGTTTGTCCACCAATATGGTATTGTGGTTGCGAGGGGGGAATTGGTACTACCACTCGGGCTTCATTAATATTTTCTTTTTAACTATCTACTTTTAGTGTTTTTATAAATTGTATTTGTCGAAGAGGAAATTTATAATATCACTCATGTTTCATCAATATGTTGCATTTTAATTGTCCAGTCGCCGAAGTGGAGTCAAATCGAAAGACTTGCACCCGGCGAACGGTCTACCCGGCGTGAGGCCCTAGTCACACGACATTTATATTTTTACTTTCATTATTTTTATAAATGGGACTCAATCTTCTTACATATTTTTAAAGCAGTTTAACACATGCGCCCGCACCCTTCAAGCGCTCTATAGAGACGGTTTTGATCTCGTCGCGTCTGACGCCCCATTGTAGAGCGGTCAGCACTGCGTCGCCTGCCGCCATTCAACCACCTTCCTGTTTGCGGCGCGGTAAGGCTCTTTCCCTTTTACTGGGTTCATACTTTGAAACTGTCTCGGTCCATTACTAATTTACAGCTTGATTTGGCCCTTTCAGTTTTTATCCACGTTTTATTTTTATAGATTATACTATCCCCTTCATTTTAAACATGGATCACCGTTTTTAGTGCACTATTGGTTTACCACATGATGTGAATGATGGGGAGTGACTCTAAGACAGTTACCTTCCGCCGATGCCTCGTTAAAAAGAATCTTTGTGACTAAATGGGTTTGTTTATAAATAACTTTTCTGCTACCAGCCACAATTTCATTTCATTCATATTTTATACGAGACGTTTCGGGAAATGATTCCAGTTTTCAAATGTGTTTTCTCTTTGTACTACGCCATTTTTACATAATGTTTTCGATGTATAAGGTTCTGCTTTGTCTCGTTGATTCACAGCAATACATTAAAAAAATGCGAAATTTTCAGTTAGTTATCGATTTTTATATGTAGTTAGTGGTGAAATTTGGAATAACTTGTACTTTCAGTTTTTTTATGGTCCATTTGTGCAGAGTCAAGAAAACAGTAAGTGCAAGTTCTTCCAATTTTCGCCACTAGCTACGTGCAAAAGTCGATAACTAACTATAAATTGCGCGTTTCTTTATACGAGTATATTGCAGTAAAGTCAACAAAACAACGTAGAATCTCACACACGGAAAACATTTCGTAAAAATGCCATAGTACAAAGAGAAAACACACTTGAAAATGGGACCAGTTTCCCGAAACGCATCGTGTAAAGTATGAATAAAACAAAATAGTGACTGGCAGCGGAATACTTATTTATAAACAAACCTATTGTTTTCACAGAGGCAGGCTTTGACACCACCATACATGACGGACGAAATCATACTTTGTGAGTACTCTTCAAGCATAGTTCTACGATACTACTTTTCAGTATCCCAATGTTAAAGATTCCTTGCAAAAGAATTTTTCTCTGTTATTTCTGCAGGTCACCTGAGAATGCGTCTTCTAGTCTCGCGAAACCGTTCGTGCCTTTTATTAAAAGATACTCTACAGTCAGTGTGGGTTATTTCTTTCAAGATAGAGAAAAAAGTGAAAATAAGTCATGCATAGTTTTTCAACAACTTGCACAACATTTTGCAGATGATTTTGCCTGCTTTACACGACTGATCACACTCATTCAGAAAATTCCTTGGAACCCAGGTGCCGGCCGGTGTGGCCGAGCGGTTCTAGGCGCTTCAGTTTGGAACCACGCGACCGCTGCGGTCGCAGGTTCGAATCCTGCCTCGGGCATGGATGTGTGTGATGTCCTTAGATTAGTTAGATTTAAGTAGTTCTAAGTTCTAGGGGACTGATGACCTAAGATGTTAAGTCCCATAGTGCTCAGAGCCATTTGAACCATTTTTGAACCCAGGTAGGAGCGAAAGAATCACAGCTGTCAGGCCAATCCAAATGGCTCCTTTGACCCTCTGATAATCATGGACGAGTCCTGGGTGTATGACCCCGAGATAAAGGAGCAAAGAAAGCAGTGGAAACTTGTGAATCCCGCACCATCGAAAAAAAGGCGAAGACACAACCATCATCGGACATCGTGATGCCGAGTGTTTTTTGGCCGTACCACGGTGTGATGCTAACACGTAAGGGGCAGTCCATCACAGGAGCAAACTACTATTAGAGGAAGCTACCAAGACGAAGCGTAGCTACAGGACAACTCCCCAGCGCATTTTGCCCAGAATGCAGCCACACTTGGAGCTTCTCTGGGCTATCAAATTTTGTCAATTTCTTATCTCAAAGTATCTATTTTAGTACCCTATTACAAGGGTATAATTTTCATCTTTAAGGCCTAAGACACTCTGCGCAGAGTTTATGAACTAGAAGACATTAGAGTGATGGACTGAAGATTTTTGTAGGACTGCGTGAAGTATTTCTTCCGGCAGACCAGTTGCAGTGAAAGTAAACAGTATATATATATATATATAGACTGAAGTGCCAAATGAAAACTTGTACCAAAGCCAGGATTCGAATCCCGACCTTGGTAAAAATTTTGATTCATCGCTTCGGTCCGCATCATAAATGTTTGACTTGAAAAGGTCTCTGGAACTGTATAGCTTCATTTGAAAAGTAGGAGAGGTTATTAACACTGATTGCTGAATGAGCCATAATCCTACCGTAAACAGTTAGCCCTTCGCTTGTGTTGCTCTGTGCGAAGACAAGACACAAGTTATATGGGTTTCTGCAATTTAACATACAATTTGAACGATGGAGTACCTGCTTTTTTCACATACGCAGTGGGGTTTGGTTCGTGAAAATGACTAAAACCAATAATCGACGGGTAAGAAGGAATAAGGCACGTTAGAGTTTTAAGTCCCGTCCTTTACTTACCTGTTCACCCGCCACACGGAGCGGAAACCTCAGAGACTTGCAGTTTCAGACTATATCAGTGACTCATTTCAATAAGTAGTCCACTGCGATTACGGGATTTTCACTACGTACTAAGTACAACTGTGCCAAGGTAGTTCAAACGAAGTTCAGGTTACTGCTAATCAAAAAGGTCGAAGAAAATCATTTCACGTAGCCTTAAGTCATACAGGCAGGGAAAGCATCAAGATTAACTGTCAAGTAAAAGACAGCACCTCGGGCAGTGAAAGGGATGATATGAAACCAAAGTGTTTTCCGCAGACAACATATACGGATGGTGGGATTAATCTTGCGCCGCATATGGCAGAAAGTGTTACGATCGAATATGGGAATATTTTGTGCAGTTGGTGCTCCATAGTTTCGAAATACTCGGACAAAAAGGACATGACCGCCAAGAAGCTGCAGTGTGACTTTATTTACTTGCACCCAGTTTCGGTAATACTATCATCTTCTGCTGGTACGATATCGAAAACAATAATGAATAAGTAAAAGTCATAATGTAGATTCTAGGCGCTGATGTTTTTTTGTCAGCGATCATGGAATGGTAATGTAGATTAATACAGAGTGATCAAAAATTCAGTACTCAAACTAACAGGGATGATACAGGAGACAAAAACAAATACATTTCGTAAGACAATCATGTGTCGGAAACATATTGTGCATGTACCGAGTATGCGCAGGTAATACACGAATGGAGCAGGTACAAGTCATTGTGCTTAACGTTGTTACACCAAATGTTCGTTTGAGATAGGTATCGCATTTTATGGACTATAAGACACAACGGACTATAAGACGCATCTTAATTTTTTTAAAGTAACATTAACACCATTTTTATTATTAGACTACAAAGCCAGACTAAAAAAAAATAGTCTCAGTTTATGAAACCGAACTGATCTTTAAAATCACTGAAATTTGTCATTTGAACTTACTTCTTCTTCTGCTTCTTCTCCTTCTTCTTCTTCGTTGTCACTGTTGTCCTCTTTGTGGTATCGATAGCTACGATGCCACAGTGTAGGCACAAGTTCTTAGGTTGGCACTACGACACCGACACCGACGACAGCGCCCTCTAGCCGGCGCTGTGCAGCTCTATGAGCGCCGCTCCAGATACAGCCCAGTTGATCAAGAGCAGACGACCAAGCAACTTAGCTTCTGCTTCTTAGGGGACTTGCCATGACAGACTTTGCCTTTGTTACTTCAATGTCCAACTACTAGTAACAGCTTGGAAACATGAACGGCTTCGCACCTACGCGCTCATCTGTACGCAAAGTTAAGTAACACTATTATTTGTATATGTTCATACACCAGTAAAATAGCTTTAACTTATACGCAGTACCGAAGTACTTCACCTTTTCCTGCTCCTACTCGCGTCCTTCACTCTTGGCCTATTTTGCAGAAGCGGTTCACAGGAGCAGATCCACGCGCCGCCTATCCAGGAGGGATACAAAACTCTTCAAATATAAGATGGTCTTCACTGCCATCGAAAGCGTTACTAATGCCGCACTTCTTCAAAGATTTAACAATAATGTCTTCTCTCACTCTAGAACACGACTGTTTTACCCACAGACATACTTGTTTGACTGTAGGTCGTTTTAAAGCCCCTTTCCGCGTGAATTCATGTTGGGTTCCATCCATTACCATTTTTTCCATTCCCCTTTCATACACACTTTAAATGATTTATTTATCGAGACATCAAGAGGTTGCAATTATGAATAAATCCTCCAGGAATAACTGCAAGCTCTGTATTTCCCTGTCTCAATTTCTCTTTCACAAAATTTTTCAAATGGCTATTAAACTGATCTAGCACAAGAAGAGAAATCTTCTTTAATAAAGCATCTTTCCGTCTCTCCCACCCTCTGTTAACCCATAATTTCATACCAGCCTTGTCCATCCAACCCTTTTCATGTACGTGAACAACACTTGGCGGTATTTCAGAAGGTTTCGGCATTGTTTTGCGCTTGAAAATGACCACTGGATTAAGTTTAGTACCGTCTTCTCAACATGAAAGGACAACAGTGTAGTGCATTTTTTCATGGCCACTTTTTTTATAGTTACAGTTTTAGCACCTTTCATTGCAACATTTCTGTTACTCAGCACATCAAATTTCAGGAGAATTTTGTCCATATTCGCTGTTTGACTTAATTACACACTGGTTTTCTTTCGATGTTAAATAATAAAGCGATGGAAAGATAATATTTTCTCTTCATACTCTTGTGGCATATCTGTAATATTTTGGGTTTGGTCCGCATGGTAAGTACATAAAGCTTCATAAACCTGTAGCAGCAACCAACTGTAGATCCAGTCAACTCCACCCCTGAAGTCTGTTAAGCTCCACAGTAGCGCTAGCTTATGAGCGTGTACTCGAAGCATTTTTGTATTAATTCCAATGCCATTTTGATGGTGGGATTCAATCCATTTCGATACGTCATCTTGTAATTTTGGCCATTTTGCATTCAGTCTTCTATCTGTACAATTAGTCTTCCTCATTTTTTTCAGTTCTTCTTTACTAGCCCACCAATCCGAATTGTTTTTTCTGTTGGTGGAGGGCAAAAATGCCACTCAGATGCTCTGTCTCCATGTTCTCCTGCATATGCTATTACTTTCGATTTATAGTCCGCATCATATGAATACCTTTTCTTTTTTCCACTCCGAAACCAGCTACTAACGAAGGTACTGTTACCGATAACACAAATCATTTTCAGTTCAAGATCACTAGCACCGTAGACTGCAATGACGCATCATAGGCTAGACGGTGTTCTTAGTTTGTGATGGCGGGGCGGGAGTGAACAGCTTTACCTAGGTTGTGAATCCCCGCAACTCCTGTTCGTCGCGTCGGTGCACTCCTGCTGACCCTTGAATTTTGTGTTGCCAGATAGAGATAGTTTTCCCGAAGACACGAATATATAGCCACGTTTGAGACAGGCGGGAATTTGAACTCAAACACTGGATATTTTGATATTAATTTCGAGTGTAAGACGCATCTGAACTTTGGAAGCCATTTTTCGTAGAAAAAAAGTGTGTCTTATAGCCCGTAAAATATGGTAGAATGTTGTGCTGTCATGCTCTTCGACAGTGAGTCAGTAAACAGCCTGTAGCACTGACGTCAACATTGGGACCTGCAAATTTGCCTGCACAATGCCTGGAACTCACCCCATTAGATTTCTTTCCCTGGGGCTAAATGAAAGCCCAGGTGTATTCTACCCCTTATTGACTCGGATGCGGTAATTGGTTTCCAGACACCACGCATTTTCCAGAGAACCTGGGACTCCTGCGTCGATACCAGCTCTGCGTTGAGGTTAATGGCGCTCATTCTGAACATCTGTTGTAATGTAAAGTGATCAGAACAATAAAGTGATAGAAAACATTTAACACCGTTTTATTCTCAATAACACACAGTAACCTCCAGTATAGTCATTGCTGGTCATACAATAACGGCTTTCACGACCGGATGTCATAGTTGCTGATGAGTCTTCCGGGCTGTAAGGACGTGGTGGAAGAAACTTTTCGATTCTTGACGTTTCGTCCAGAGCTGGGCTGGACATCTTCGGAGGTGCTCCTGGAGACGCTAAGTCTCGGAGAAGACTCATTGACGCTAGGAGCGCCTCCGAAGATGTCCAGCCCATCTCTGGACGAAAAGTCAAGAACCGAAAAGTTTCTTCCACCAGTGCCACATGGCATAGACGACTCATCAGCAGCTATACTCAGTACTCCAATAACATGGGTTTCGGACACATGGTTGCTTTATGAAATATATATGTGTATTTTGCTCCTGTATCATTCCTGTTAGTTTTGGCACTGTGTGTAACCGGAAATTTCGACAATATGTGGTATCTCTCTCATTTCTCACAACTGTGACTGCTGATTTAAAAACACGAGAGATTTACTCACGAAACGAAACAGTGAATATATTTCATACCTCTGTTTCTTTTGGTGACCGACTTCGTAGACGCACGCAACAAATACAGAAGTGGGTGATTTTCAGTAAAATCACAACCGATTTTCTTTTCTTCGTTGCTGCTGTTACGTTAGCATTAAGACTTACACATTTGCATTATTTTACATCATATTGACTAATATTAAAATTATTTTTATTATCAGAACTAATGCTAAAGTGAACCTCACATTTAGATTAAAACTAAATGCGTTACCTGACCAGAGAAGCACCCAGAAGGGGAAGAGGAAAGGAAATGAAACTTCACGGATTAAGAGGGTATGTGACGTTATTTCAGAAATCATAAAATCGTGTCAAATATGCAAAGGCCTCCTCTGGACTGGAGGTATCAACTAATTCGGTTGGGAAGGGTTTCATGAAATTCTTGTATCGTCTCCTGAGGTAATCTGCTCCACATCTGTAGTAAATGCTGGTTGGTATTCTATATACTGGCACTGGAAAGCAGTTGACGTCCGAGAGCATCACACACGTGCCATACGTGTCGACGATGCGACGCCATTCATCAGAAGTCCATAGTTCTCGGTCACGGCGCCACTCCGAACGCAGCCGTTTGTGTTGTGGCGTTTACGGCAGCCTACAGATGGGAAACTGCTAATCTCCGACCAATGATGCCGGATGACACAGAATGTTGCACGGAGTCCATTACTTGTTCTCGGGCGGCAGGCACAGATCTCCACGGGTGCACTTGGCGCACAGTACGGCGACCTTCCGTTATGATGGTCAGACGTGGTCGACTGGGACCTGAGAACGGGTGTGCCTGCCCTCACGTGCTCATACAATCGAACATCAGCAAACTTGTCACATCCGAATGGCCCACAAATCTGAGTATTGCACGATATGACCATGTCTTCCGGGTGCTTTTTTTCCCCCTTGTAGAGTACGTCTCAATTCATTTGTTCCTTGGGAAAATACGCTACATGCTTAACATTCCTGGTAATTAAAACACTGTTCCTAACTGAGACTCGAACCTGGGAACTTTGCCTATCCCAAGGCTAAGCTATTCGCTGTAAGACCCTTTCTTCTAGGAGCTCTAGTCCCACAAAGTATGTTGAAGAATCTTTATATTTTGGAACGTGGAAGAAGTACCAACTGACGTAGAGCTTCAAGGGTGGGTCGTGAGTCCTGCTTGGGTGATTCAGTACGTAAAGCAGTTGGCTACGAAAGCCAAAGGTCCCAAGGTCGAGTCCCGGACCGTCACACAGTTTTAATCTACCAGGAAGTTTCAGATCAGCGCACATTCCATTGTAAAGTGAAAATATATTCTTGATGCTACGTACGTATTATCTTCCAGTGGAACTGACCACTCATTAATTTCCACCTTACACTAACAAAGAACTTAACATTTCACGTAGATTGAAAATATACAGTCAATGAAAACAACTATGCCAGTTATTGTCCTCTGACAGTTATGACGCGTCAGTTTGTGTCAGTGTCTGATGTTGCGTTCTGGTCACAATCGTCAGCTCTGGATGGAAGCTCTATCTACGCTCCTGCAGCATTTAATTCTTACTTTCCGAAGATGGATGAGAACGCAAGTGTTTTTTGGAGCTCTCGGTTCGAATGTTCATTTGTTAGGTCACCTAGCACGTCACACACTTCACCTCAGAGAAGAAAGGCACGTAGGGGTTTGCCTCTAGAGAGGCGGAAATTACGCGGATCTGAAGAGGATGAGAGAAGAGAGGAGAGCATGGAAGGACACCGTGTGAAAACCAGCCTTTGGGGGTGATGAGGACGATGATGATGTCTATCTTTGTTTCAACACTTACGTCATGATAGCTGCATTGAAACATCATGTGCTCTAATGTTTCAGCATCATCTTATTAGTACCTGTCGTGAGAAAACTTGTTAAATTTATGGAACTACACTGGACTACGGGAATGTATCACACAGCAGGATTATTGCAGCGTTTTTCGATTGCCCCTGTCCACAACGTTCGGTAGAAGTTGATGCGCACCACTTTCGGTTTTTGTTTTGCATCCCACATGTCCCGCACCTCCTTGTCAGCAATTGAGCTCTTGAGCGATGATTATTTCCAGTTTGCTGCTTATTTCCTAATTTGTACTAGGTCTACGACTTTGCTTCCGCGAAGTTCGGGGCTTTATTGTGAAAAACTTACAAAAAAATATGATTCAGTACGTAAAGCAGTTGCCTGGCCACTACATTCTCCCATCTTTCGGATAGCATACGAATCCCGTGGCGGATGAACTGGGCGTCTGTTGTGGGGATCCATGAATCGATTCAATTTTTCACTTGTTCATATGATCGGAAGTGCTGGTCAGCCAGACTGTACGCCACTGATCGAAAAAGGTTGTAGTCAGAGAGGGCAACGTGTGGAGAATACGGCGAGAGGGTTAGGGCTTCTCATTTCAACGTTTCCATGTATATTTTGACAGGTTTTGCGACAGGTGGTCGAGCACTGACCTGCTGCAAAATGACCTTTCGTGTCTATCGCTGTATTGTGGCCGTTTGTGTTTCAATGCTGGGCTCGAACGCATCAATTACTTTCGATTATGATGTCCTCTGAGTATCTTCGTCTGTTTCAGTAGCTACGAAAACGTTCTGTATTCCCCCACCATGCTGGTCTTCGACGTCAAAATCAACGTTCTTAAGGCGTTGAACACATTCTCTGCACGTTCTTCCACTAATAGTTCCCTCACCATTGGTCTTACCCAGCATTTTAAGAGCCACAGCCGCAGATTTCTTCATGTTAAACCAGAAAATTAAAACTTCCCGCAAATGGTTAGAAATGGGTACGTAAGTTGACGTACTTAATCGAGAATAACCTTATGGTGCAGTCACAAATCTACTGATATCTTTACGGCATTATGTTTATAGATGCCTAAGCTTATTGTATTACACCTATGAGCAACCACCTGAACCCCACTTGCCGCTACTGCCGTCTATTGCGAAACAGCGGAAGTACTGGATATAACCCAATAATCAGGAGTAAGGCCTTACGAAAGGCTCTGAGTAGTTCCAAATTATGACTAGATTTTATGGAACACGATCGCTGAACTACTCCGTCTAAATTCGACATAATATCCATGCGGTTACCGGAGGGGTTGTGAACGCTGATGAAAGTAAAAACTTCTATGGAGACAAAAACTCAACTAGACCTGAAGGAAACAAGAGTAAACTTTTAACGTCCAATATATGATCTTGTCATTACAAATGGAGTAAAAACTCAGTTTCAATAAGAATTTGGTAGGAGATATACTGCGGTGTTTCTTTTTTCTTTTTCCAATAGGACCATCCCGACGTTCCCTTAACTAATCGTCCACCACACTCCTGATTCATCATCGTGCAGCGGCTTCTGATGTAGCAGATGAACATTTTCAGAACTCCAAAGTCGATTGATCTGTGAGTTCACATACCCCAACAAATGCAGCCAAGTTTTATCACAAAAAAGAGCATCTCTCCATTATGCACATATGGTGTATCGACAAAAATTATGGAAACACTAAAAACACATTACCATGCATAACAAGGCGTTGGAAAACCGTTGGCATTCAAAATGGCTTTCACACGTCTCGGAATGGATAAATACAGGTACTGTATGGGTTTGAAAAGAGTCTTATACCATTCTTTAAGCAAAATAGTGGCGAATTTAGGTAACGATGCCGAAAGTGACAATCTATCAGACAGTATTCTTCCAAATTAGACCGTTAAAGGTCAGCAATATTGAAATCTGGCGACTGTGGTGGCCAGGTAATATACGACAGCACATCCTCGGGTCCACAAAGCCAGTCCTGAACGATGCGAGCTGTGTGAACAAGGGCCCTGTCGTCTTGGGTTCCACCAATGGGGGAAAAACATTATACGACGGTGTCGACCTGATCAGCCACAATGGTCACAGAATCCTTGGCAGTAATGTGAGCTTGTAGAGTAACCATAGGCCATTGAATACAACGATATGGCTGCCAGAGTCATCACCTCACACCTGCCATTTTCACTTTTTGGATGTACAGTCGACCTTAAGCTGAAAACAGTTTTAAACAAGATTTATGCCTCGAAATGACAGTCTTCCATTGCTCCGTAGCCCATATTTTATGGCTCCGTTGCCACTTTTCATATCGCGGGCATTTGTGTCCCAGACGAGTGATTTCGGAATTCCAGTTCTTGCTGCAGTTCCCTGATTGCGGAACTTCCTTCGTGTTGACTGATTTTTCTCATGTCGAGAAATGACAAGGAGCGATCTGTTTTTCTTGGCAAAAGCTTTCCAAAGCCAAGATCGCGTAAATATTTCTTTAATTACAATAACTGGTTTCGACAGGCTTTACTGCCATCTTCAGATCTTTGGCAGCAAAGTCTGTTGAAACCAGTCACTGTAAATAAAGAAATATTTATGCGATCTTGGATTTAGAAAGTTGTTTTCTTCGTGTTGTTTCGGCGCTGACAGGGTTCGCGAGTCCGACCTTCAGTTCTGCAGTGACTTCCGCAGCTGTCGTCCTCTTATTTTTCGTCACAATCTCTTTAACGATCGACCGTCACGATCACTCAGCACACACTCTCGTTCGCGTTGTGACTCAGCGCATGATGTTTTTCCACTCTCCTTGTATGGCTGCCTTGATTGACGAAGCACCCACCATACGAGCAACAACAATTTGCCCACGTTTCAAATCACTTAGCTTCGACATAATGCACTCACTAAACAGAACACTGTTGTGACCACGACTGACACTCGCAATGTGTTGAGGACATTTCACAGGTGCCGTTCGTGGTCAAATAAAACCTTGGCTATTGCCTGTATTTATGTTCAAACGTATATTTCTCGGGGTGTTTCCATATTTTTGTCCAACAACTGTACTTCAGCAGCTAGTTGGAGAACTTACTGACGTCGATTTGTTTCCATGGCTAGTCCAGTTAAAACCGGTACGCCACATGCCGAAGTCCGAGATACATGCAGAAGTTCCCCCGATATACACTGGAATAGCGATATGCACATACAAAGATGGCGGTAGCATCGCATGCACAAGGTATTAAAAGAGCAGTGCATTGGCGTAACTGTCATTTGCACTCAGGTGATTCCTGTGAAAAGGTTCCTGATGTGATTATGTCAGCACGATAGGCATTTTACAGGGTGGTTGTTGTCGTTGTGGTCTTCAGTCCAGAGACTGGTTTGATGCAGCCCTCCATGCTACTCTATCCTGTGCAAGCTTCTTCATCTCCCAGTACCTACTGCAACCTACATCCTTCTGAATCTGCTTAGTTTATTCATCTCTTGGTCTCCCTCTACGATTTTTACCCTCCACGCTGCCCTCCAATACTAAACTGGTGATCCCTTGATGCCTCAGAACATGTCCTACCAACCGATCCCTTCTTCCAGTCAAGTTGTGCAACAAATTCCTCCTCTCCCCAGTTCTATTCAGTACCTCCTCATTAGTTACGTGATCTACCCATCTAATCTTCAGCATGGTTCTGCAGCACCACATTTCGAAAGCTTCTATTCTCTTCTTGTCTAAACCAGCTATCGTCCATGTTTCACTTCCATACATGGCTACACTCCATACAAATACTTTCAGTAAAGACTTCCTGACACTTAAATCTATACTCGATGTTAACAAATTTCTCTTCTTCAGATACGCTTTCCTTGCCCTAGCCAGTCTACATTTTATATCCTCTCTACTTCGACCATCATCAGTTATTTTGGTCCCCAAACAGCAAACTCATTTACTACTTTAAGTGTCTCATTTCCTAATCTAATTCCCTCAGCATCATCCGACTTAATTCGACTACATTCCATTATCCTCGTCTTGCTTTTGTTGATGTTCATCTTATATCCTCCTTTCAAGAGACTGTCCATTCCGTTCAACTGCTCTCCTAAGTCCTTTGCTGTCTCTGACAGTATTACAACGTCATCGGTGAACCTCAAAGTTTTTCTCCATGAATTTTAATACCTACTCCGAATTTTTCTTTGATTACAAATGTGTAAACTTATGGGGGAAAGGGGGGAGAGAGAGGGAGAGAGAAGGGGGGAGAGAGAGGGAGGGAGGGGGAGAGAGAGAGAGAGAGAGAGAGAGAACTTAGCAGAGTACGTCAGTTATGTTTTACTGTTTAGAATACTTCACTGAGATAAATGTGTACACTACTCCGAAAAGCCACGTAGTTTCTGATGGTGGAAATGAGATAACGATGGACAAAGGGTCCGATGCCGCCACATGATTTCTCTAAAAACAACGCAGAGATATCGTGATGTATACCGGCAAACTGGAATATAAAGGGTGACTGGAAATGTATACTGACACACTTCCTTTGTCTATCATCTTTCGGAAACGGAAAAAGAAGGACGGAAGATCAGCGTTTAGCTTTCCGTTGACTCGTTGGAGACCGAAGCACCCGCTTGGACAGGACGATGCGGAAGGAAATCAGCTGTGTCCTTTCCATAGGAACAACCCAACATAGAACTCGAGCGATTTACTGGATGCAGGTTGTGATGCGAACGTTTATGTCAAAACTTCCACGTACTCTAATAATAAAACTCAATCAATTCATAAACGCAGCCAATCTAATTAATTCCCAGCGACAACGAGAGTAGGGGTATGGTTAAAGTTAACATCAGTGATTGCCGTATCTAGCTACACTACTGGCTATTAAAATTGCTACACCAAGAAGAAATGCAGTTGATAGACGGGTATTCATTGGACAAATATATTATACTAGAACTGACATGTGATTACATTTTCACGCAATTTGGGTGCATACATCCTGAGAAATCAGTACCCAGAACAACCACCTTTGGCCGTAATAACAACCTTGATACGCCTGGGCATTGAGTCAAGAGCGCTTGGATGGCGTGTATAGGTACAGCAGGCCATGCAGCTACAACACGGTACCACAGTTCATCAAGAGTAGTGACTGGCGTACTGTGACGAGCCAGTTGCTCGGCCACCATTGACCAGACGTTTTCATTTGGTGACAGATCTGGAGAATGTGCTGGCCACGGCAGCAGTCGAACATTTTCTGTATCCAGAAAGGCCCGTACAGGACCTGCAACATGCGGTCGTGCATTATCCTGCTGAAATGTAGCGTTTCGCAGGGATCGAATAGAGGGTTGAGCCACGGGTCGTAACACATCTGAAATGTAACGTCCACTGTTCAAAGTGCTGTCAATGCGAACAAGAGGTGACCAAGACGTGTAACCAATGGCACCCCATACCATCTCGCCGGGTGATACGCCACTATGGCGATGACGAATAAACGCTTCCAATGTGCGTTCACCGCGATGTCGCCAAACACGGATGCGACCATCATGATGCTGTAAACAGCACCTGGATTAATCCGAAAAAATGACGTTTTGCCATTCGTGCACCCAGATTCGTCGTTGAGTACACCATCGCAGGCGCTCCTGTCTGTGATGCAGCGTCAAGGGTAATCGCAACCATGGTCTCCGAGCTGATAGTCTATGCTGCTGCAAACGTCGTCGAACTGTTCGTGCAGATGGTTGTTGTCTTGCAAACGTCCCCATCTGTTGAGTCAGGGATAGAGACGTGGCTGCACGATCCGTTACAGCCATGCGGATAAGATGCCGACTGCTAGTGATACGAAGCCGTTGGGATCCAGCACGGCGTTCCATATTACCCTCCTGAACCCACCGATTCCATATTCTGCTGACAGTCATTGGATCTCGACCAACGCGAGCAGCAATGTCGCGATACGATAAACCGCAATCGAGATAGGCTACAATCCGACCTTTATCAAAGTCGGAAACGTGATGGTACGCATTTTTCCTCCTTACACGATGCATCACAACAACGTTTCACCAGGCAACGCCGGTCAACTGCTGTTTGTGTATGCGAAATCGGTTGGAAACTTTCCTCATGTCAGCACGTTGTAGGTGTCGCCACCAGCGCCAACCTTGTGTGATTGCTCTGAAAAGCGTCTTCTTCCTGTCGGTTAAATTTCGCGTCTGTAGCAAGTCATCTTCGTGGTGTAGCAATTTTAATGGCCAGTAGCGTACTAAATTTCCCTACCAATTTCTCATTCTGTAGGCTTCTTCAGATGTATAGCTGGAAATCCTATTGACTACATGTTGTGCGGGGGCCAGCAGAACAGGCGAAAGCGAGCTAGAGTCTGGTCACTAAGGTGTGCGCAGTCCTCTTCGAAGGACGGGCACCGTCACTACGACAGAGTAAGGAGGAATTTGGTAAAATTTGAGATCAGTATATTGCGTGCGGGTTTAGCTGCGCTGGAGAGGTGTTGTCCGTGTTTGCCTTCTAAATGGCGGGAAGCTATTGTGTACTGTTTTTAACGTGGTGCGTCCACTGGCGCCAGGAGACACGTCGCGAGGTAACAACGACGGTGCGTGCAGTATCTTGATGTCCTGCGCCCTGCAGGAAGCCCATACTCTGGGAACGCTAGGCCCAGGATGGCGCAAAGATAAGATCTCTGAAATGGAGTGAGAGGAGAACCATCTGTTTTCTTTGTGCTTAAAACCATGGCACTCACAGCCGTCAGGCTGTCGCCATGCTAATTGAATTGCTGTTTACTCTGCTAACAAGGGAACCTCCCCATCGCACCCCCCCCAGATTTAGTTATAAGTTGGCACAGTGGATAGGCCTTGAAAAACTAAACACAGATCAATCGAGAAAACAGGAAGAAGTTGTGTGGAACTACGAAAAAAATAAGCGAAATATACAAACTGAGTAGTCTATGCGCAAGGTAGGCAACATCAAGGAAAGTGTGAACTCAGGATCGCCGTGGTTCTGTGGTTAGCGTGAGTAGCTGCGGAACGAGAGGTCCTTGGTTCAAGTCTTCCCTCGAGTGAAAAGTTTACTTTTTTTTATTTTCCCAAAGTTATGATTTGTCCGTTCGTTCACTGACGTCTCTGTTCACTGTAATAAGTTTAGTGTCTGTGTTTTGCGACCGCACCGCAAAACCGTGCGATTAGTAGACGAAAGGAGGTACCTCTCCAATGGGAACCGAAAACATTTGATCGCAAGGTCATAGGTCAACCGATTCCTCCACAGGCAAACACGCCTGATATACTCTATACGACACTGGTGACTGCATGTGCGTCACATGACAGGAATATGTTGTCGACCCACCTAACTTGTACACTTGGCGAATGGGTAAAAAGATTCTTCTACCTTGCCCGATTTAGGTTTTCTTGTGGATGTGATAATCACTCCCAAAAAAGTGATGAAAACATAAGAGTTTGTCACATAAACTGCAACAAATGAATGCAACAGTTTTACAGTCGCATAGTTTTCCCTGTGCTCTGTCAAAACACATGATTTGTTTCGATGTTTGTTTAGGTGTAGCGTCCCCATACTACGGCGCAGTTATCTCGCATCGGACGGACGGACGGACAGATAATAATTGTCTGAAAATAAAACTTTTCACTCGATGGAAGACTTGAACCAAGGACCTCTCATTACGCAGCTGCTCCCGCTAACCACGGGACCACGGCGCTCCTGAGCTCTTACTTTCCTAGTTGTTGCCTATCTTTCCCATGGACTACTTAGTTTGTATATTTTACTTATTTTCTTCATAATTCCACACAACTTCTTCCTGTTTTCTCGATTGATCTGTGTTCAGTTTTTCAAGGCCTATCCACTGTGCCAACTTATAACTAAATCTGAGGGGGGGTGCGATGGGGAGGTTCCCTTGTAAGAAACAGTATGAACAGGTACCATACGATAATATTAATAAATTCTGGAGTGGGAAAATAGAACTCGTTTGTGTGTATGTGGAAAAGGCCTGATTGGCTTAAACTCGAAGTAGGACAGATGTTGGGATTCAGAAATCGTCTGTATCTGACCTCCAGCATTAAAGCTCCCACGATTGGTTAATTATATTAAAACTGAGTATGAAGGGGAGATTGTTGCGATGCTAGAATGGATCTGATTGCTCGGCACTCAAAAGATCTCGCAGTCACTAATGACCAAACTCATGCACAAGGCCCACACACAAAAAAGAGTGAAAATTCGGCTTCTTGTTAGGAGCACTCTGAGGAACTCACTTCCATTCGCAACTCACCAGTAGGGATGGGAAAACTGACCGGTTAAAACCGATTCTGGTATTTTAGTTCTGAATAACCGATATATTTCGGTGTTTTTTGGTCTCTGTTATAACAGGTGTTTTTCTTATTTGTTATTAATAACCGAGTAAAAAAACGAAATATCATTTAGGCATAACAGCAGTGCTATTTTTTGTTTTCTAAGCAACGTTCTTAAAAAAAGGAGTAACTTTGTCAAGTTGCTACTTGCGTTTAAATATGTTGATTGATCTGGACGAAATGGCTTTATGTGGAGTCAAGGAAACGAAATAGTACTGAGTACGATGCTATTCATTTTCTTTATTTAAAAGAAAAGAAGAAAGAGACTATCAATGTTTATATGTCCGCTTAATTACAAAAATTGATCTGTTTGGCAACAACCGTACTTTCTGCATAACTGACTAATGTGTATACTGATAAACCCACTCCCTCTTTTAATGCCAAAGGCACTCATACACAGTCAATGGCTGGAGGAAAAACATTCGCTAATTCCCTATTCACAAATATGAACGTGTCTTTACTCCTTCAAAAGTTTTCTAGGCATTCCAAGTCTCTGCAATTTTGGAGTACTATGGGACTTACCCTCGGGCGTGCACTTCACAGTGGTTTGCCGAGTATAGGTATAGTTGTAATCAAATTATTTCCCACACCTGATCACTTCGGACTTTTCAAACTCGTGTAATTTAGGAAGTGTAAGAAAACAGTTTCGAAAACATTAATTGGCGTGGATGAGAGTTTTAAGTGCTTCTTCTCATACAAACTCGTCCTCTTCCTCTACCTCCTGACACTCTTTTCTATAAACAAATCGTATTCATTAAAAATATCACGAATGTTCTGATTATTTCCCTTCATCATGCAGATGAAATCTGGCAGTTAATTTACAGAAAACATCCGAGAAAGAAACTGACGTTCGCTATTATTTAAGCTATGGCACATGATGTAAAACTCTATCTATTCAACGTAGCGTAACATCAAAGGCTTAATATCTGTATAAGGTCATGGATAATTCCGAAAAATCAATGTTTTCCAATTCGGAAAACAGAAACTTTTTGATTAACGACACAAAATCCGTTAAGCTACCAATCACCAGTTATTGGCTTAATCGGTTAACAAAATACCATCCTAGTCCTTTAATTACGTAAACTATTACATAAACGACGAAGTCACAGGATCCACAGCTGCACTCGACATAAACAAGAGAAGTAGAATGAAAGAGATGTTTAAATACATTCTTATAAGATGCAGCATGCAAGTATGTATACTGAATAAGGCTGCATGAAGTATTTTTGTATGAAACAGTAGAAACTAACTGGTATTTTTCTTCACGTCGGCAGAGATTACTGTAACGTTATCGTACCGTACATCTAGTTTCAGAGTTCTGGTTGTCGCGAACTGAAATCATCTTTCCCCACTGACAATAGGCATTATTTGTAAACAGTCCACAGATTTCTACACTAGCACAATCACTTCGACTGACTGTTGTACCGGTACTGTCATAGTGTCGAAGAACGGAACCAAATACATTTCATTCTGCAAATTGACATGACAGTTTTTATACTTACTGCTTAAGAGAACGCGAATGTGCATGTGTTCACAGATGCTGAATGCGCCCTATCTCTGTTTCCTGCACCGTGTGCGCTACATAAACATGTCGAATGTACCGGTAATTTGTATTCGACAATTGTCGCGGCGCTAAGACAGCTGTGTGGACAAGAACACGTGACTGCAGCGGCGCCCGTGGCGTTTTGTGAAAACAGATGGAGGCCCCTAGTGTACGCGTTTAACAGCAGATGGCGGTTGATGCCAGCGTTGGTTCAGGCGGCTTTATTCGACACTGAGTGGCATGTTATCCGAATACAATATAAATACATAGATCTCGAATTTGTAACACACACTGATACCTCCGTTGTTGAAGTGGACCGGTGAGTTATCTTCTTCATGCCTCTGTTAATTTACATCACAAACTGACGTCAACAAAAGCTCATTCACGGGGCATTTATTTACTAGAAGTACCCAATGCTACTCATAGTACTAGCACTTTACTCACGTGACGTGCAGCCCAGGAAGCGTCTTCCGATGACGGAAGTACTGGAAGCCGCCCGCCGCACCACTGACAGTTGGCAAGGATCGGGCGGGTCTAGGCGTACCTCTCACTCCCTCCCACTCGAGTTACGTAACAAGAAGCGGCCGCGACTTGCGAGTCCGGACACCAGTTCCTTAACTAAAGCAGCAGCACCTGATCTTACGTAACGTGGCAGCGGTAAGGAAATTAATTTCACTGGATGTCTGTGATTCTCCACTGAAATGAGGGCCTTTGTATCCGTGGCTGGACCTAAATGCTTAATAGATTTCCCACCACAAAGAGACACAACTTTAATTACTCCACTGACTGAAATACAGTACGAGAAAAGGTCTTGTTGGATAATTTCCGAATGCTATAGCAAAGTGGCAACACATGGAAATAGACAGAAGATTGAAAGTAACAATTTAAAAAAGTACCAGCAACTTATCACAGCAAAACATGGAAAGCATGAAGATTGTTGATGCACGTCATATGCTATACCATAAGATTTTAAAGAAAATTTCAGGAATAATACAGTAGCAGAAAAAAAGAAGAATGAAGGTGCAGTCTGTTGTCCTCTTTTAAAGTTCGAGAAGAATATAGAAAATGTGTTAATTCCTCTCTGCCAAGGAAAACACTTAAAAACAATTCCTCTCCACATACTTTATGAATGCTTCAACAGGAATGATTCTCACCTATATGAAAAAAAATAGAATCAAAGAATGATTGCTTGCAAATCCGTAGTCGATGGGAAAATTAAGGGAACTATGAAAGGGAAATAAGGGCGGGGTGAAACATTTATAAAAACAAGTTAATAAATTTCTCAGAGTGTATATATGTAACATAGCAAAAGGATCTAGGAATGATCATTAATCGTGTCTTAATAAAGGCCTGAAGGTTTGGACCAGCAAACCTTAGGGTCGTCATAGCTGTGAAATGAATTTTTCCTCCTTTATGTTCTTGGAACAGTCATAAAGTCAAGTTACCGTTTCAAACCATTTCTCAACTGCCGATATGAAATTTCTACGGAAGTCCCATTTTGTTCTATAAGGTAACTGAAATTAAATGAGAAAATGATATATAGTTTTTATATCAAGCTATAATGGACTTATCATCCACTATTTCCTGTTCTTCGTTTAGTTAATTAAAAAGTTTTGGCCGTTTGGTAAATACAAGACATAAGATGTACCTCTTACAAGTCTTTCTGTCAATGACGGCTTAAGATGATTTTCGGATAAGGCGTCACACGAATCCCTCTCCGTACCAGCCATCCTAACCACTTGCATATCCCATTTGGTAACCGGTGGGTTGAAATCTCCCCTTTACTACTATAAAACGATCAGGAAATTTACAGGTGACCCACTCTACGTTTTCCTTGAAATGTCCCGCCACGGCTTGTCCTAAGGTTAAGGAGTCCATAAAAGTAGTCTGCTACAATTTTTGATCCAAGTTTAACACTTGGTATCATCCAAATTATTTCGCTTTCTAAACCGGCACTAACCGCACCAGATACTATCGAATTACTTAAGCAGTACACGCTGTTTCATATAAGGTCTTTTCCTCTGTAACTTACACGAAATAATATGTGAAAGAAAGATGTATTTCGGTAGCAAAACATAAGAAAGGTTACTGTTCTACAGTGTTATGAACATTGTTTAATTTTATAGGAGAGGAACGAGTTACAATTTTATAAAAAAACACTGTAGTTTTCTACCATGTGCCTGATGTATTTGAACCAACGTTTACAAATCATATTAAATCAAATAGCTATTAATTTTAGATAGGGAGCTTGAAAATTCAACGTTTTAGGGGTGGATGCAACATGTTTGTATAACTTGTTGTATCAGATGGGTATTCTGGTGGCGGAATGTTCATTTAAGTAAGGTGTTCAAACGAGTGTCCACCTTACTGTAAGCACAACTCAGTGTGTCTTCTAAACGACGTGCGGACGATATGTAAAACTGCTGGTGCCACAGAGTGACGAACTTCCTTGGTGTCACTGTTTGGAGTCCTTTTCGATTAGCCTGAATAGTGTACCTTTTGCGCTCCAGAATGGAATGCACAACAAACGAGTTTAGGTCTGCCATGGACATTGACGTGGGATAAATACGGTTGCCAGACGTCCGCATTTATGTTGACATGTCCTCATTTTCGACGGTTAATGCAGCCTCCGCATACATTTCTGCTAATGTCCGCATCTTTGAGTAGCATTGGGAATGAAGATCTTTTGATTTTTGTATTCATCTCGTATCGTCAACAATTTATGGTACTTTTTACTCCAGTCATTGAATTACACCATTTGTAATCAGCTTAAAATCGGTCTGTTACGCTCAGAAAACCAAAAACATCGATTTATATTGTGTACAAATTATGTTTCCATCGTTTTAGTTTCGAGATAGCTACTTCGACCATAGGTAGTGTCTATCTTCAAAGGATATCTGTGACGTATACGTGCTCTTTGTTTTTGTGTGATACACGTGTTTTTAGCGAACTTGTTGATCATCCAGCTGCATCTTCATTTTCCGTATTCCGTATTCAGCTCATTGGGTAAGTTTCGTGAGTTTCAAAATTTTGCTGATGACACAGAAATATAGTTCAGTCTTGTAACTGAAGACTTTTTCATGCGATAGTTGAACAACGCGTTTTGGTCATTCTTTGTTTCACTTCTGTGTAAGATGATTTCCCATCATGCCAGGGAAGGAATTGTGCATTTACGGATAAACTCCGAGAAAAATATCCGATATTTCGTTCTGGAAGAGTTCAACGGGAAGCAGAAACTACGGTTTCTTGCCCAGGGATCTATGTATCTGTAGGAAATCATGGCGCCAGCCACCTGGAAGTGCACAGGAAAACAGAAAAACATATGAAGTGTGTTAGAGTTGCAAGTACGTCAGGAGAGAACTTTTGCATGGCTCCTCCATGTCATCAAACTTCTCGTGTGGACGTACCAAAACTGAAGCAATAGTGAATTCAGTTCTAGTACCTCATTTACTAGAATGTATCATGAAAGATCTGGAGTGCATTCCTTTTGTTGGTGATTCGACAGATGCCAGCAACCAACGGAATATTAAAATGATACCGGGTATAGTTCATTACTGTGATCACAGGAATGGAGGACTGCAAGCTAAACTTATTAGTATAGAAAGTAGACCAAATGAAACTGCAGAAACTTTTCAACACATATCATTGATATGCTTAACAAATTTAAAATTAAGGACAAATGTGTGGCGTTTGGTGCTGATAATTGCAATGCAATGTTCGGTGGTATTAAAAGAGGTGATGGAGATAACGTATTTGTTAACCTAAACTTAACAAGGTAATGGTTGGAGTGGATGCCCTGCTCATCTCCTTAATAACTGCATTAAGCACGGAACTGACCTCCATGAAATTGACTTACAAGGATTAATAATGAAAACATACAACCATTTTTCAATATATACTGTCCACGTTGAGTCTCTGACGAAATTTTGTGATTTTTGTCGAAATAGAGTACCAACAACTTCTCATCCATAGCAAGACTCAATGGTTGTCACTATTTCCAGCTATTCAGAGACCTACAGAGTTGTTTCCCGCTCTGAAATCCTTCTTTCTGTCAGAAAACAAACGTCCAACAGTCCTTAAGTACTTTTTATGGACCCTATGAATGAGATATATCTATGGCATATCCAATCTTTAGTTGGCATTTTTCATAATTATATTGGTAACTTTGAAAAGGAAGAAAACTTCCTTATAGATATGAATGTACTGGATTCCGTTCGTGATGTTGTATGCTTCGAAGGTGAAGAGTTTTAAGTGCTATGTTGGTGTCCACTATGAAGGATGTTTGGAGGACCTGAATATATGGATGGAACCATTTTGTGAATTTTCTTGTTTTAAGTGGCTTGATTTTTCAGATATATCGTGAACTTACGTGGAAGAATCAATCAAAGGTTTCTTGAATAAAAATATTAAAATTGACGATGAAAAATGCTTTCATCAGATTCCAAGTTTACAAAAAAAATCACAGCCACATATGATGGAAAATCAGAACCGCCCCAAAGGTGCAAGTATGCTGAGTCACGTAGTTGCGAGGAACAGTTTAGCGCCGGCCGCGGTGGTCTCGCGGTTCTAGGCGCTCAGTCCGGAACCACGCGACTGCTACGTCGCAGGTTCGAATCCTGCCTCGGGCATGGATGTGTGTGATTTCCTTAGGTTAGTTAGGTTTAAGTAGTTCTAAGTTCTAGGGGACTGATGACCACAGCAGTTGAGTCCCATAGTGCTCAGAGCCATTTGAACCATTTGAAACAGTTTAGCGAGATAATTAAAATTACACGGTTCTGCCACCCCACAATGCTTGTGTTGAGCCGTTATTATCCTTAATACAGGCACAGTGGACAATGGAGAGAAATAGACTCACTATTGAGACTGTCAAAGGGGTTGTAATGGTGAAATTTAATTTTAGAAATCTGTATTGGAAGAACTTTTTTAAATATTATTGTAAAAATGAACTTTTAAAAAATATTCAGTCAAATGAAAAATACATTAATTCTAAAGTGTTTTAGATGTTTAAGATGTGTGTAATGTTTATTGTTTGTTTCTTATGTAATAAATTTAAGCAACAGAAAAGTCCTCTTTTTTCATCCTAAAATATGGAAAATGTTCTCTTGTTGGCATTTCGAAATCTGGTAGCCATAGCTGGATAAATGTAGCGTACATATCTAGCTAGTTACTTGACATGTTGCTGGCGGTCGACGGATTCCGATACGATGCCAATGAAGTAGCCATGGATTATGCTGTGACATATCAGCTCCATCGGTCATTACGTTCTTACGTGCTGAACGACGATTTCGAGAAACAAGCAGTTTGAGACAGCACGATGGTGATGGACGAAACCCTGCTAGACGAGAGGATATGGAAATGTTTCTCATGTCAGGTTACGAGAAGTTGCTGCCATCTCTGGTATCAGCGTTACATCTGTATGGCGAATAGAACACGGTCACGAGTTCATGGCTTGTAGAAAATAAACTAACGCTAAATCACAGTAAGACTCAGTTTTTACGGTTTCTAACACACAATTAAACAAAACCTGACATTTTAATTTCACAGAATTGGCATATGATTAGTGAAACTGAACAGTTCAAAATTCTAGGTGTTCAGATAGATATTAAGCTGTTGTGGAAAGCCCACGTTCAGGATCTTGTTCAAAGACTTACTGCTGCCATTTTTACTATTCGTACGGTATATGTAGTGAGTGATCGTTCGACACGAAAGTTAGTCTACTTTGCTTATTTTCATTCGCTTATGTCGTATGGTATTAGATTTTGGGGTAACTCTTCCTGTTCTAAAAGGATATTTTTGGCTCAGAAACGGGCGGTTCGGGCAATAAGTGGGGTAAGTTAACGAACCCCTTGTCGACCTCAGTTCACGAGTCTGGATATTTTGACATTGGCCTCTCAATATATATATATTCCTTACTGTCATTTCTTGCTAACAATATTAGCTTATTCCCAACAATAAGCAGCTTTCACTCGGTTAATACTCGGCAGAAACCAAACCTGCATTTGGATCGGACTTCCTTAACTCTTGTGGTCGTGCGGTAGCGTTCTCGCTTCCCACGCCCGGGTTCGATTCCCGGCGGGGTCAGGGATTTTCTCTGCCTCGTGATGACTGGGTGTTGTGTGCTGTCCTTAGGTTAGTTAGGTTTAAGTAGTTCTAAGTTCTAGGGGACTGATGGCCATAGATGTTAAGTCCCATAGTGCTCAGAGCCATTTTGAACCATTTTTTTGAACCTTAACTCTTGTTCAAAAAGATGTGCAGATTCTGCTGCATCCATTTTCGAAAAGCTACCACTCGAATTCAAAAATCTTAGCAGTAAATCACGCGCTTTCAAATCGAAACTGGAGAGTTTCCTCATTGGTCACTCCTTCTGTTCTGTCAAGGAGTTTCTTGAGTAATAATCTGATTCTTGTTGTATTGTTGATTGCGTTTACTTAAACTTATGAACTGACTTTTTCGGGTTCATAAACATTTATTTTTATCTGTTATTACTTTTACGCTGTAATCTCATGTACTGACGTGTTCCACGACCTTGGAGATTTGCTCCTCAATTTAGTCCTACGGAACTTGACGTGTAAATAAATAAACAAATAACGAAATTCATCCGTACCACTTGTCACTGACTCTGGAGATGAATAGGAACGAATTCAATCGGAGAGTTACTTTCACCTAATGGGTAGCAAATAATTTTCATCTGGACGCTTTACAAAATACTATGTTCTCTGATGAACCCACAATCATAATTATAATGCAATGAACCGTCTCAATACATATCACTGGGCCACAGAAAATCCTAGGTGGGTACCAAAATACTATGTTCTCTGATGAACCCACGATCATAATTATAATGCAGTGAACCGTCACAATACATATCACTGGGCCACAGAAAATCCTAGGTGGGTACGTCATGACGGTCGCTAAAGGAGGTGCTCCATCAATGAGTAGTATGGATTCCTTGGAGATGAAATCATGAGTCCTCACTGCTTCGCAGGTACTCTGACAGGTGAGATGCGTCGATGTTTTACGGTCAACAATTTAGGTGCTCTCCCTGAAAATGTCAGTTTAGACTGGGTGTTTATAATTAAACTAATTACCGTACGAATACCAAACTTGGTAGCATTAATGTCCAGAGTATGATTTTCATGCGTCACAGCGTCACCGTCCAGTTCCAACTATGGCCACCAAGTGCCTTGATCAGTCATCGTGGTTCATAGTCTCGCGTGCCTGACCAGACGCAGTGCAAGCGTCAACATGAGCTTGGACAAAAGGAGAAGGGCATTATTGACGAAACTCTATTATCAAAACAACAGTACCGGTAATGCTGCAGCTGCACTTCGAGAATATCGCCGCCTGGAAGGATTACGGAAGGGTTCTCCTATTCCACTTGCTATACGGAGCATGATGAAGAAGGACGAATCAACTGGACGTCTATCCGCGAGGAGGCCGACGACCGGCTCCACCTCAGGAGGTTGATGAAATCACTGTTGTACGGCAGACAATGCTGCTCGCAATTCCTGATTGTCAGACAGTGCGCGTGCACTGTATGGAAGAAGCTTCGAACCACTCTCAAATGCTATCCGTACAAGATCTTTATCGCGCAGCAGCTTGTACCACAGGACGCAGAACGACGTGTTGACTTCGCTCTCCACTTTCTCGCAAGGACTGAAGTTGACGATGACTGGCCCTGGACCATCCTATGGACAGACAAAGCTTATTTTTCTCTGACGGGTGAGGCGAACACACAGAATTGCCGAGTGTGGGGATCTTCACCTCCAGTCACTGTGCACGATGTGCCTCTGTATGGTGAACCTGCCACCATGTGGTGTGGCTTCACGGCTACGTTCATCATTGGCCCATTCTTTTTTGAACAGGTTGGCGCTCAAGGGACAAAGATCCTGCGGAAGGGTCAAAAAGAGATGTTGTAACAATGAAAAATTGTACTGAAATGCAGGAGGTTCTGCAACGAATTGACGCATGGTGCAGGGAATGGCAATTGAATCTCAATGTAGACAAGTGTAATGTGCTGCGAATACATAGAAAGAAAGATCCTTTATCATTTAGCTACAATATAGCAGGTCAGCAACTGGAAGCAGTTAATTCCATAAATTATCTGGGAGTGGGCATTAGGAGTGATTTAAAATGGAACGATGATATAAAGTTGATCGTCGGTAAAGCAGATGCCAGACTGAGATTCATTGGAAGAATCCTAAGGAAATGCAATCCGAAAATAAAGGAAGTAGGTTACAGTACACTTCTTAGCCCACTGCTTGAATATTGCTTACCAGTGTGGGATCCGTACCAGATAGGGTTGATAGAAGAAATAGAGAAGATCCATCGAAGAGCAGCGCGCTTCGTTACAGGATCATTTAGTAATCGCGAAAGCGTTACGGAGATGATAAGTAAACTCCAGTGGAAGACTCTGCAGGAGAGACGCTCAGTAGCTCCGTACGGGCTTTTGTTGAAGTTTCGAGAACATACCTTCACCAAGGAGTCAAGCAGCCTATGTACATCTCGCGAAGAGACCATGAGAATAAAATCAGATAGATTAGAGCCCACACAGAGGCATACCGACAATCTTTCTTTCCACGAACAATACGAGACGGGAATAGAAGGGAGAACCGATAGAGGTACTCAAAGTACCCTCCGCCGCACATCGTCAGGTGGCTTGCGGAGTATGGATGTAGATGCAGATGTAGACGTGCATTGTGACTGGCCAGTGATACTGCGATATGCTTCGCCAGCATGTCATAACGTCCTAAAGGAGAGAGACGCATTGAACTCAACAATTTTCATGCAATGTGGGACCCACCGCACATTGCTCGTGAAGTTCGCCCTGCTTCTCCGAAACACATTTGGAAACGGGCGAATTATCGGCAGATCATTTCCAAATGCTTGGCCAGCGCGATCACCTGATCTCACTCCCTGTGATTTCCGTTTGTGGGACTACCTGGAGGACAGGGTTTACCAGGCGAACATTCACACAAGTGCTGATCTGAAGCGCAATTTATTAAGAGAGGTAGCCAGCATACACAGGACACGCTTCGTTCTGCAGTGCAGAGTGCAATCCTGTGCTTTCA
The DNA here is from genome assembly GCF_021461395.2 of Schistocerca americana. NCBI lineage: Eukaryota > Metazoa > Arthropoda > Insecta > Orthoptera > Acrididae > Schistocerca > Schistocerca americana. Next base: position 767,880,308 of record NC_060122.1, on the reverse strand, counting down.
GACTCTTCTGGACATTGATGGGTGCCATATTGAGCTCCTTCTGCATCAATAGCGGAACCGGTGTGTAATGGTATGATGTACCATAGCAGCACATTAAAAGTGCTTCAATAGATCTGGTTCTGCAGTATTTCTTTTCTCCATGTCCTTATATTAATGCTACCAAGTTTGGTACTCCTACGGTAGTTGGTTTCCGTGTTATAACGTGCTAAATAGGGAAAGTTTAATTAAAACCACCCAGTACATTAGGAGCGAACGAATATGCAGAACGATGATCACACTCTGCGCGTGGTGTCATGTAAGAACTAAACAACAGATATCCTGGAAGATGGTTAGGATGCCGTGACCCTCAAGATTGCCCCGCACGATTACCCAGTTTAACACTAGTAGATTCATTTTTGTGAGGACATTTAAAGAATCGCATTAATGTCACCAAACCCACAACCCCAGATGACTTCAAACCCGCTCATACGTACCCTGTAACTTTTATCTGCTCAGTAGACGTACTGCACCAACTGCGAAAACGATCCTGACTGCCAATACACGAACTCCGCAACTAACCTGCAGACTAGGAATTTTCTCTCGGGCATCAGTCAGCCGCATACAACAAGGATAGCAGTATTGTTACATTCTACTAAAAAACGTACAAAACCGTTAAACATTCTCTTAAATTTCGAAACTGATAGAATATACACTCCTGGAAATGGAAAAAAGAACACATTGACACCGGTGTGTCAGACCCACCATACTTGCTCCGGACACTGCGAGAGGGCTGTACAAGCAATGATCACACGCACGGCACAGCGGACACACCAGGAACCGCGGTGTTGGCCGTCGAATGGCGCTAGCTGCGCAGCATTTGTGCACCGCCGCCGTCAGTGTCAGCCAGTTTGCCGTGGCATACGGAGCTCCATCGCAGTCCTTAACACTGGTAGCATGCCGCGGCAGCGTGGACGTGAACCGTATGTGCAGTTGACGGACTTTGAGCGAGGGCGTATAGTGGGCATGCGGGAGGCCGGGTGGACGTACCGCCGAATTGCTCAACACGTGGGGCGTGATGTCTCCACAGTACATCGATGTTGTCGCCAGTGGTCGGCGGGACCGGACCGCAGCGACGCACGGATGCACGCCAAGACCGTAGGATCCTACGCAGTGCCGTAGGGGACCGCACCGCCACTTCCCAGCAAATTAGGGACACTGTTGCTCCTGGGGTATCGGCGAGGACCATTCGCAACCGTCTCCATGAAGCTGGGCTACGGTCCCGCACACCGTTAGGCCGTCTTCCGCTCACGCCCCAACATCGTGCAGCCCGCCTCCAGTGGTGTCGCGACAGGCGTGAGTGGAGGGACGAATGGAGACGTGTCGTCTTCAGCGATGAGAGTCGCTTCTGCCTTGGTGCCAATGATGGTCGTATGCGTGTTTGGCGCCGTGCAGGTGAGCGCCACAATCAGGACTGCATACGACCGAGGCACACAGGGCCAACACCCGGCATCATGGTGTGGGGAGCGATCTCCTACACTGGCCGTACACCACTGGTGATCGTCGAGGGGACAGTGAATAGTGCACGGTACATCCAAACCGACATCGAACCCATCGTTCTACCATTCCTAGACCGGCAAGGGAACTTGCTGTTCCAACAGGACAATGCACGTCCGCATGTATCCCGTGCCACCCAACGTGCTCTAGAAGGTGTAAGTCAACTACCCTGGCCTGCAAGATCTCCGGATCTGTCCCCCATTGAGCATGTTTGGGACTGGATGAAGCGTCGTCTCACACGGTCTGCACGTCCAGCACGAACGCTGGTCCAACTGAGGCGCCAGGTGGAAATGGCATGGCAAGCCGTTCCATAGGACTACATCCAGCATCTCTACGATCGTCTCCATGGGAGAATAGCAGCCTGCATTGCTGCGAAAGGTGGATATACACTGTACTAGTGCCGACATTGTGCATGCTCTGTTGCCTGTGTCTATGTGCCTGTGGTTCTGTCAGTGTGATCATGTATCTGACCCCAGGAATGTGTCAATAAAGTATCCCCTTCCTGGGACAATGAATTCACGGTGTTCTTATTTCAATTTCCAGGAGTGTAGATATAGATTAAACTATATAATAAAAAGCTTCAGATGCATATAGTTTTATTCAGAAAATATTTTGAAGTTAAAGGAAACATTTAAATTTTGTATGAAACACGCATCAAAAAGTGCATACTTCCAGTTTCACCATTTTGCAACAGCACAATTTTTCCTGAGTGAATATTTGTCTCTCTTTGATTTTTTTTGTCCCTTTTCAGAAGGAACCACACGCGACACTATTCAGTCGAATGTGGCAGTCAGTTTGTATTCTTCTCAAGGTACTCTCAAAAATGTAAATGTTAGGTTGAGTGGATACAAAGAAAGAGTTAAAACAAGAGTGAAAGCTCTCGCGTGCGTCTGTCGTTCTCCAAAGCGCACAGGGCTCTTCTCTCCAAACAGAAGGTGAGAAAGATGGTTTTTATGTTCTTCATTGGATCAAAATATGCATTTCCTTCTTATTCATGTTTCAAGTCAGTTAAAGAGAAGCAGGAATGAAGCCATTCCCCGTCTGCACACCCAGTATTCCTGTAAATTGGTCCAAAGCCTAATGTCTGAATTTTCCACCAACTATTAAAACAAAAACCGATTTCAATACCAATTCAAGGTTTATGTATTAGGATAAACATTGTCGTCCACACATCTCTAATTCAGGGAGCACAAAACACTAAAGTTGATTAACGAGACATTTATTTAGATTCCTTTTTTTCATTTTCCTTTTTTCCATAAGAAACGTGAATATTGTTTGGGCACACGCATCTTAGTTCTAACATACATAAATAGAATAAAAATCCGTTTCGGATGTATTGATGATTTACTGGCTGGCGGTCGTGCCAGCCAATAAATCATTAACACATCTGAAACGGATTTTAAATCTATCTTCTTTAACAGTTTTGTATAGAGATTTTGTCGAGGAGAAGCACGTTTGTAACTTGTATCTGCTGTTGTTATGTGCCTGAAATTGATGTTTGTTTTAATGAGAAGGAAAGACTAAGCATTCAAGAATCTTATAATACAATACAACCATCTAATGATATAATCAATAATACAATACAATCATCTAATAATACAATCTTATCTTTAAGAATCATCTCCAATCTTGTATGTAATTTTTGTTATTTGTCTGATCAAAATCATTGTTTTCAGCGTGTGCGTTGCTAAAGATTTCATTCCGAAGTGATCAACGTCCATCACCAAATTCAAAGTGCAATGTCTCTCGTAAAAAAATGAACTTACTTACGCATTATAAAAGCCAACGTCTCTCGCTCTCTCTACCGAGCGAGGTAGCGCCGTGGTTAGCACACTGGATTCGCATTCGAGAGGGCGACGGTTCAAACCCATGTGCAACCATCCAAAGTTAGGTTTTCCTGATTTCACCTAATCGCTTAAGGCAAATAGCGGGATGGTTCCTTCGAAAGGGCACGGCCAATTTCGTTCTCTGCCCTTCCCCATTCCGAGATTATGCTCCGTCTTTAATGACCTTGCTGTCGACGGCACGTTAAACACTAAACTCCTCCTTAGTCGGTCTCTGTCTGTCAGTTCGTGAGCTTTTAGCGTAACAACCAGTTATACAATTAACGTATTTATTTTTTTAATCAATAGATACGTTCTGTGGTCATGTTTTAGTATGCATTTTGCTTCTTTAGGTAAACAATAAGCAAGGGTGATAATAGTAAATAAATACGGACAATGTGCTCTTTTACAATACGCTACTCAAGATCCGCAAAGTATAATGCGAGAGCATATTATCTTTCAACCAGCGACCACACGACACGTACCGTGCCGCGCAGCTCCGAAACTGAGCACAAACGCGTAGCGCAAAGCAGCGCAGAACGGCGCAGAATGGAGCAGCTATTCGTAGCTGCGCCGTAATGTCCCAATGTGCGCGTGCGCGCTGACAATGGAAAACCAGGAACGCCGTTCAAACAGACCCGCGCACAAACAGAACGTTTCCTTTGTGTAGGGACACTGCACAGAACGTGTTGCGCAGAGCGGCACGGTTTGTCGTCCACAATGGCGGCGCAGCGCTGCGCCGAACCTCTTTCGTTGGTTTTGGTTATGGTTCGTCCACAATCATTTTTTCTTTTGGATACGATGCGCTAGGTAATGTCAAAAGACGGGATGGTTTATTGATGATGAAACCTAAGATATTAGCATATGTCCGGAGGTCTTTTTGTAGATTTTTTTTTGTTTTGTTTTTTTGTAAGACTACAATTAGCACCATACCAAGTTGACGTAACTGTTAAAGGTAAAGGCAGTACATTTCAAAACAGCACATTGCCAGTAAACCTTTTGCCGCCTTGATTCGCTAATATCGCATCTTCTTATTTCTGCGTTACCTGAAACAGTATCCTATATACCAAAACGTAGCCACATAATGAATTTATCGATAAAAAAAGAAGAGATAAATCGACTGACTGGTTAGCGAATAGTAAGGCCCATTTGTGCTACCCCGTCGTGCGGCTTTCACTATCATATGATGTCGTGAGGACAGAAGTTTTATGCCGAATATAGATTGTTACGAATTGTCACTGAACGATATTAACACGAAACCTGATGAAAGTAAAGAACTTAATTTCATCCATAAACAACAACGATGGAAAAACATGTTTGCTCGATGCTCCAGAAGGCAAGAGCAAAATATACTTAATCAATTTATTCTTGTCGAAAGTAAGATCTGTGCTGAAAATTTTGTAACTTTCGCATTGTCCTATAGGGCCCTACTGCACCTACTGCTATGGAATCATTCTGAAACAATTTGGTTTTCAAACTTTTTGTAAGATTTTCCTTATCAGTCTACAATCACTGCATTATAGCATTTACAGGCATGCCAGTATCGCAAAACTGATGTAGAATTGCTCGTTAACAATTTTTTATTGGCCGTATGTGACTGTATTGGAAATTAAAACCAACATTATATTTTTGAATCTGTTGAATAGACACGTTTTTCAAATTTGTTGCTAAAATTCGGTGACGGACAGGTAACAAAAAATAATTAAACTCGATAATCCAGATCTTTGTGTTTTGGCAAACAGCCTTGATGAATCAGTCGATAACATACTGTATCAGTACACACTTCAAATGAGAGGGCTATTGTATCACCTATCCAAGAGGTAGCAGAGAAAGTCAATTAACACCCGCACAGAACAAAATCCCAGCAGCAAGAAGAAGGTGTGCGACATAAATGAAAGTTGGTAGGAGTGTTTGTGTATCTGGAAGATGACGTTTATTTCAAATTTCGTGCCAGTCGCATGAGAGTGGCGCTAGTAGTGCCACTATTAGGATGCAAATCAGGTTTGCTTTAAATATGCGTTATAACGGTCAAGAAAGTTACCTCTAAGACTGGACGTACTGATTTGATGTTAGTCAAGAAAATCTTCATAACGATGAAGACGCCATTAACTACAGCTCAACGAGTTTGAATGAGGTCGTGCAATACGGCTACGAGAAGCTGGATGTTCCTCCTGCGATACTGCAGAAAGGCTTGGCAGGAAGGCTGCCGCTATACATGATAGTTGGCAGCAGTGGTTACGGGAAGGTACAGTCGCAAGAAGACCGGGCTCTGCGTGGCCACGTGGCAGTACCGAGTGGGAAGACTGTCGTGTTTGGAAAGCAGCAGTTGGCACCATAGCGACACAACCAACTGTTCCAAATTTGTACATCAAGGACATGTCCGAGCCACACGCCCTGTAGCCTGTATTCCACTGACCCCAAACCACAGCTGTTTGCGACTTCAGTGATGTCAAGCGAGAGCTCATTGGAGAATGTAGTAGAGATCTGTTGTGTTTTCTGATGAAAGCTAGATCTGCCGCAGTGCTATTGATGGCCGTGCATTGGTTAGAAGGAAGCCTGGTGTGCGCCTGCAACCAACCTGTCTGCACCCTAGACGCACTAGACCTACAACTACAGTCACGGCCTAGGGTGAGATTTTGTATTACAGCAGGTGCACTCTCGTGATCATCCCGCTCTCTCTGACTTCAAATTTGTATGTCAGTCTGGTGGTTCGACCTGCTGTGCTGCCATTCATGAAGAGCATATACTCTTTACCAACAGGATAACACTCGCACACATACCGCTGTTTAACCCAACATGCTCTGTAGAATGTCGACAGTAGTAGAACAAGGGCAGCATCAGCGCTATTTCTTGGTGCGGGTTGCCTGTATCAGGGACAGGTATGCACTTAGGGGCAAACCTATTGTCCTCCTTTGACTGACAGGTACTTAACCTATTGTTATGCTAAAAGGATCCTTCCTTTTGATTGACAGGCACTTAACTTATTGTCCCCCCACCCCCTCCCACCACCCTCCCCCTCAGGAAACCTCCCCCCTAGCTGCTACAGGTACACTTTCTTGACTGAGTTATTGGAATAGCCCACCTCACTCTTAGCAATTTGATTGACTACTTAATCAAATTGATCAATCAATTAACCTCCCCCTCTGGTTAACTCACCTTCCCTCCCACCCTCCCTGCTGGAAATTGGCGGGAAAAAGACTCAGTTGATCGGTCATTTGGAGGGAAATCGATTGCTGTGTATGGAATATTGTTTAAACAATTTAGACAGTGTGTGGAATATTATTTGTTTCAGCGATTTAGGGGATTCAAGGCAGTGTATAGAATATATTGAAATTGGTGGCTCTTTGGTAGAAAGGAAGGAAATTCAAGGGTATATTGTTTATTTATAAAAAATTCACTTTGTGGGGGTTGTATCTCTCTTGCTCATTATTCTCTGCCGTTTGGAAACATGTAGGTCTTGTAAGAAGTAACTACATGGCACAAACTTGTTGCATAACCTAATGTTTGGCACTCTACTCTGGGTGTCCTAACCTAACATTCAGCCCTTTGTTGGCACTTTACCTATCATACTGTTAGTGGTCATCCATGCCACCCCCATTTCCTTAAACTATTGTACTGCCTTTGATACTGTTATAACTGCAACAGGAATGGTCACAAGGTTGCCACTAACGCAAACATGGCGTGACCGAATGGGAGCAGTCCGCGTACAAACAAGATGGATGAATGGGAATGGAAGGACAAGCACAATGACGAACAACCGAGAGAGACACCAAAAGCAACAAGAAAGTATTAAGCGATGGGGTCACAAGAGAGAACCTCATGAAATCAAAACAATGTCCACCCATAAACAGGAAGTAAGCACACGCAACGTAAACACGTTGTCTGTGAGCAAGACGTCAACCAACTCAATGCGAATACCAGACTACCCCGCTGAGTGAGAGGCAGCTGCCTAAATACACAACAGGGTATGTCGATATTGGCCGCTGGGACCACATGCTCCACAGTGGCACCCTCACATTAGACTCGGTACCAGGAGTGCCCGCAGCCATGGGGTATGGTGCGACTGCTGCAGACACCTCTAGAGGTCATCGAGTTCCATGCCATCTGGCGCGGATTCGAAACCTGAGGCGCTCGGTACCAGAGATACCAAATTAAGTAATTAGTTATATCGTCTCACCATTTTCTGGTGCACTTTCCGAATTTCACATGCTTTTGAACGCCATTTATGGAGCATTCTTCTTTGTCACCCACTCCTTTAAACTATTGTACTGCGTTTTCCATAAAAATTATGCAAATTAACCTATTGTTCTGCACTTAACCTGATGTTCTCCTCCGTGTCACCCACTCACGCACGCCCTCACCTTAACTGTTATATCGCTAACACCACATTGACATTAAAAAATTATGCAGATTAATTAAATCGATATTCTGCACATGTATGGGGTAGTTTTCTTTAGTTTATGGCATTGTATTGGTCAGTGAAATCTAAGGAAATATAGTTTAAACAAAAGATCACTTATAAAGAACACATCCCGCCACTTCATGCCTGACGCCAATGCTACCGACTCCACATACGTCCCAAGAGTCGGGATACACTGTCGGTCACCGCGAAGTGGCAACACGGTCGTCAGCTGCCAAGGTGTTAGTTTGGGTCCTGCAAGGATGAGGTGGCGGCATCTCTTTCATACTTGACACCTGAGAAATTACTGTCGAAATACGAGTTCACCTAGGTACCATTGCTGGCATGATGACACATATCTGCAGTGTGGGTCCAGCGCTGAAGGACATGTTCCAATGCTTCCCAAAATAGCACAGGGTGCATTGTTCCTAGCGATCCTAACGGGACAGTCCATTCATCACTGAATTTACCTGTCAAACTGCTGCTGCTGCCACTGTGGGAGCAACGTCCGCCATTGCTTTCTGCAGACGAAACTTTCAGCGGCAAAATTATTTTGTACAGTTCGCTACATTGCACTGACAATTAAACTCAGCAAAAGTTGTCGACAGATCATCAAATACATACAAGACTCACAAGAATATTGGGAGCCAGGAACATATTTACCAGTGTAACTACAATTAATACATTATGTATCTGTCGATGAATGAAGGATGTATTTACAATTTAAAAAAGCCCTAGAGTCTTTTCAGTTTATCGATTTCACCACTTCCACGAAACCTTTTGGTATTTTCGATACTTATAAATCCAGCCAACACACGTTGGCGTCTTTTATATATTCAAAACACCAAGTCGAGGTTTGTGTCAGTGCATTCCATACATAGCATCCACCACCCAGATTACACAATTTTCTCCTGACTAAGAAATCATTCTGGGTGAAAAATATACTAGAGTACGTTCATTCGGAGTTAATTTTCCTGAGCCGAGCAGGTGGGTGCAGGAACGGCAATACTGCTGTAGTCTAAGCGCACTTTTAAGTTCATGTTGCTAAGCAATGTACTTGTTTAACACTTTAGAGCAGGAGGAAGACCACCACGAGACAGATCTGTTGTTTCAACTGTCGAAATTTAGTTTGTTACGAAAAACAAAAGAGCCTGTTAGATCGTCATACAAAGATTTTGTTTGTTACATGTGCGAACAACAGTGACTTAGTGACACAGCCCTGTTCAGATCCTATAACATGTGTGTGGGAGCTGAATTTTCAGAGAGGAATATAATGTTATGTAGAAACCTTCTATAGGTCTGAATGCAAAGGATGCTTTCTTACAAGCATGCAATAGTCTTTTCTTTATCTCTTTAAGTGCACCTGCTTTATGTAACTGAATAATCACTATGGATCCATCGTCGTTCAGTTATTCAACTTCAAGCATGTCCTGGATGTCTGTGAATAGGGTAATGGCGTAGTTCTGAGGAGAGGTAGTGAGTGTAGTGTGCAAAATATGGTCGTGCTTCAGTTATCGCTAATAAAGGGGGACAGTGACTGTGCAACACTGCTTGTTCACCAACAGAGCTGTAGCCACACATTAGAAAAAATATTCCGTAGCTTTTATTTCTTTAATACGTTACGACAATTAACCTTGAGAACTACGGATTCAAGGGAAAAGAGAATGTTACTGCTTACAGCGTGTTTGAGCTGGTGAAATCAAGACATACGTGTAATGTACTCTTGGATATTTATATGAAACTAATAAAGAGTCGTCCCCACATGAACGCTTTTGATTATTACATGTTCCCTACAAAACTTATACCATTAGTATGTGATATATATTTTATTTGCCACCTAACTTATTTCCAAAGTATGAGCCACGCTTTAAGCACTATGACTCGATACTGCGATACCACACTGATGAGTCACCATCAATTAAAATTTATTGTATTGGGTGTACAGCTGAAAAATCAATAATAATAATGTATGTTCTGTAGCCAAGTAAGATACTATTACTTTTTTAATGACCTATTTCTTTACTTCATGGTTTCTGTGATGATGAGCGTAGACAGATAATATTTAAAGATATGGCGTACACAGAAGATGCAGGAATGATAGAGACATTCTAAGCAAGCATTGTATCACTGAGGTCTTTCAAGTGTGTGAGTGTGCTAAGACACGGAAGAGAGCAAAGTGGTAAACACATTTCTGCCATGGAATTCACTGGGATTATCCTGGCGTACCCTACAGAGATATAGTGACTGCACTTAAATTATTCGATAACACAGATACCATAATCTACATGATGGGGAAGGACAAGATCTCATGGATGCGTCGAATCTTTAAGTTTGCTGCTATTCAAGACCTGGAATTCTACAGGTGTCCTTCTCTCCATCGACACATGAAGAAGAAGATATGTGAAAATAGTGTTCTGTGTCTGCTTATGAAAATGTAAAATTACTTTGAGAAATAAATTAATTTTTACCTCACAACCTCTACGTTCTTTTCTTCAACCCTTGTCCTGCTTTGATAGTGTACAGTTTTAACCACAAGCTATGTCTGTGGTTTTCTTTAAGCACAGGAGATATAATTTTAGGCATGTTTGCTATATATCTTTTGAAGCAGACACAGTCACGTGCCTCCTGCTCCCGTAACCCAATTCGTGCTGCATGATAGGCGTAATTCTGTGCAACCATTCTATATATTTTGTTTTCTTCCATCTTAAACTTCACCCCCTTAATAGCACTCATCTTCAGCAAAACTAATGTCATTTGAGACCTGCACAGCTTTCGTATACTATACATACATAATGCAATAGGCGATAAGGTTTTTTTGTAAATAACAACAATAACAAAGACGTATTGTGACAAATTTTTTTCTTGGTTTATTCAGTTCACACAAATACAATATAGTTCTTGAGGTACAATATAGTATTCTTGAGGTATAAATCGTCTCTGCTATTCCAATGCAGAAATACTTTTAACTTACACGCTACAACAGTAACACTGGGAGGAATTTTTAACAGTAACACTGGCAGGAATTATATATATATATATATATATATATATATATATATATATATATACTAAAAACTAATGTGGAGATACTTTCTTTACTATGACTAAATTCCACAGGCCCAGTAGCATAGCTTTTACAATAATTCTGATGGACTGTGCAAGCGTAGAATCTAATTTCAACTGTCCCCAATAGCAAAGGTTTTTACAATAACAGTTCTGATCGACTGTGAGCTACATACACTTAAAAACTATTCTGACTTGGATGGCTAGCGGTTAGGTGAAAAACTTAAAAGCTATTGTATTTAAAAGACACATATGGTTCAATATATATACATATATATATGCTACACATACATTGCGTATGAACATTTTGCGTATGAACATATAAATCAATGTACAAATATTTTTTCTGTTTATGCTTTTTAATATTTTTTGTTCTTTTTATGTTTTTTCTTTCTTTTACACACATGGTATGCATATATATGAATAAATTTTGTTCTTTTTCTTTTTTATCCTTTCTTTTCCACACATTCTCTCTTATGTATGTATACACAAATGTACATAGTACACAAAAATATTTACACAACACACATACACACACACACAAAATTAGTTACAATATGATAAAAGGGTCATACTACCATGCAGAATCTCTGTCTCTCTCTCTCTCACTCTCTCTCTATCTCTCTCTCTCTCATTCACTCAATCAGAGTCCCTTACCCCTTCTCTCACTACAAGTGAGTAGTGTGAGTATGGGAGAGTTTCAATCCCATCATCAAAAATGACTCTTTTATCCTCATGAGGCGACAGGCCGATTTTAGACTGCGCCATAGTGTACCTCAAATGTCCTCTCTATTGAATACTGATCTGCCACACCGTATGCGGTGGCTACGGTGCAGCACCATCAACACCACTGCACAGGCACCGCAAATAGTCTTCGATAGAGAGGGCTCTCAATGCCATACGATGCACACCCTTAGCCAGCCTCTGGGTGGCACTTTCCAATGTGCAATATGCATACATTTTTGAGTGTAGACCTACAAACTCCACAATCGACAATCTATATGCCTCATCCTGCATAAGGCCAATAACCTTCTTGTTCTGTGGGATAATACCATAAGGATTATCGGGTGTGTATGAGGACGTTTCGAATTCATTACCGTGGAACATCATTACTTCATGTGGATCACAGTTTTTCACCTAATAGCTGAAGCTATCTGTATACCTATGAAGTAATTTAGGATCTGTGAAGTGAGTTTTCGCAGACTCATAATGAAAGCGGTACATTTGGAGTTTGGACAGGTCTAGTATGCACATCCCCACATAAATACGTTTCGTAAACTCTACTGTAGTCTTCGCCATCTCCACAGCAACAAAGTTCTTATTAATATGGTCTGGCAGTGCATATTCTTACGCCACAACGCCCATCCCATTTGGTTCTAACAAAAATTTCACGTTGTTCCCTCAAAGTCTCCATTGTTTTTACCGAAAATTGAATTATTAATTAATTTATAAAAATTCACACGTTGGGGAAGCTCTCTGTCTTATAATCAAATCAATATACTCCTTCAACCAGGGGGACTGCTTGAAGGAGATAGCATGGATGCTCCATACACAAGCTGAGACACTGCTGTAGGTTACGATAATAAATAATGTATCTCCGCTTATCCCCCAGTGTTGTCATCAGTTTTGGCATGGAGTCTCCTCGTGGAACTAGGTGCTAGGGACACAGTGATAAATTGGCGTGTGAATCTTGCAAACTAATAGGGTATGTGAGTTCAGCTTCCACCACGTACCCTACATCAGAATCAGCTGCCATAACCCCCCCCCCCCCCCCCCCCCATGATAATCCAATAGGCTCTTTTGTTTTTTGTAACAAATTCAATTTCGCCAGTTGAAACAACAGATCCGTCTCGCGGTGATCCTCGTCCTGCTCCAAGGTGTTAAACAGGTATGGTGCTTAGCAATATTAACTTAAAAGTGCGCTTAGACTGCGGGCACTCCTGGTCCCCAGTCTAACGTGAGGACGCCACTGCGGAGCACGTGGTCCCAGCGGCCAGTATCGACATACCCTGTCATCTATTTAGGTGCCTGCCTCTCACTCAGTGGAGCAGTCTGGTATTTGCGTTGAGTTGGTTGACATTTCGCTTACAGACATCGTGTTTACGTTGCGTGTGCTTACTTCCTGTTTACGAGTGGACAGTGTTTTGATTTCACGAGGTTCTCTCTTGTGACCCAATTGCTTAATACTTTGTTGTTGATCTTGGTATCTCTCTCGGTTGTCCGTCATTGTGCTTGTCCTTCCATTCCCATTCGTCCATCTTGCTTGTCCGCAGGCTGATCCCATTCAGTTCTGTCGCGGTTACAACAGTATCAAAGGTGGTAAAATAGTTTACGGAAATAGGGGTGACATGGAAGACCACTTAACAGTACAACAGGTTAAGTGCCAAAAAAGAGCCGAACGTTAGGGTAAGACACCCAGAGTACAATGCTGAACATTAGGTTATGCAACATGTTTGCCCCATGTAATTATTTCTTACAAGACCTACACGTTTCCAAACAGCAGAGAATGATGAGCTACAGAAATCCAACCCCCACAAACTGAATTTTTTATAAATAAACAATATATCCTTGAATTTCCTGTTATGAGATCCTTCCTCTCCACCAAAGAGCCACCAATTTCCATATATTCCATACACTGCCTTGAATCCCCTAAATTGCTGAAATAAATAATATTCCACACATTGTCTAAATTGGTTAAACAATATTCCATACACAGCAATCGATTTCCTTCTGAATGACCGGTCAACTGAGTCTATTTCCCGCCAATTTCCGGGAAGAAGGGTGGGAGCTGAGGTGGGTTTACCAGAGGGGAGAGGTTGATTAATTGATCAATTTGATTTAGTAGTCAATCAAATTGCCAAGAGTGAGAGGGGCTAATCCAATAACTCGGACATGAAAGTGTACCTGTAGCAGTCAGGGGGGAGGTTTCCTGAGGGGGAGGATGGTGAGAGGGGGTGGGGGGACAATAAGTTAAGTGCCTGTCAATCTAAAGGAAGGATCCTTTTAGTAGAACAATAGATTAAGTACCTGTCAATCAAAGGAGAACAATAGGTTTGCCCCTGAGTGCATACCTGCCCCTGATGCAGGCAACCTGCACTAAGAAAATGCTCTGATGCCACCCTTGTTCTACTACTTTCGACATGTTGCCTTGGCTTACTTGATCACATCACTGGACAACTCCAAAATCAGTCCATAAAATTTCGAGCGTGCAGCCACATAAATTTATGCAAATCCGAAATTTTATGAACAATCATTGCCCCACGAAAATATGAAGATGCACAACTCCAGTGTCGTCCACAAGCAGCATTAACAGTTCCTGCATTGACCGATCATGTGCAACAGGCACAGAACTCCAACCCACAAACTGACATCCTGCACCTGTGCTACACAATGTATGCGTGTCTGCATGATTACATTCAACATTCTGGCGGTTACACAGGTTATTAGTGTACCAGAATTTCACATTTGGAAAGGCTTTTCTCGCGCTTCCATTAAACTATGAAACATGTTACCTAAAGAAATGTATTCCGGAAATTTCATTACTCTATATTAAGTATTTCTTGCTGTTTGGATTGGGATCAGTGTACATTCTTTATAAAATCCTTGAACTAACGTAAGCATACTGTCTGGGGAACTCCTTGAAAATGTGCACTATCTGACACACATTTTTAATGTTTTACAGTCTCCTGGTGTTATGAGGAATGTCAGCTATTATATTGCCAAGAAGTCCTAACCCACTGAAGTTTTTTAATGGAATGTGAGGGTCTTTTTGGTTGAGTGCACGATTTTCACGGTCTGTAGAAAATTGTCGTTTGATATGACTAATAACAAAATACAAGGTTAAATAATATATGCGACAGGATTTAAGCATTGAGCGCCTTTCACAGACGGATATGAGTAAACCTTAAGTGTCTGACTTCAGAAAATAATTTGTGTTTTTTTTTCAGGAAGAGAACAGTCAACATTGCACACAGAATATTCTCTAGATACCGAGCGATGCTAAGGCATGTTGCTAGTATAAGATAAAAAGAAGAAAAAAAGGAAGAAAACTTATCAAGCTTGGGACAGACGGAACCTGCAGCCAATTATTTCTCTCTGAGGAGAGATTGGATGAGCATCTTTGCGGATTGCTACCTCAATATCAATAACGAAAGTTTCGGTTCGAACCACAGTTCTCTGTTTGAACTATCTTTTTTAACACCGTCCAGAGCACCAACGTCAGTTGCCATCTTGCTATTCTTCAAAAAGACAGAAATCAGTGGGGTATACAGTCTCATGAACTGTAAACAACCACACGAAAAATTTTGGAGCATAATGAAAGTGCAATCAATCGAAACTATTCCTTTTCACAGAAGCAACGAAGATTTGATTCCGTTGGAAAATTATCACACCTCTGTCAAGATCATTTTTCAGTATTTTTTTTTTTATTTGTCTTCGTATTCTTAGAACTGACAGCCAAGTGTACCTCATAAGCTAAACTGGGAATTTTCGGGTGGTATCAAAGTCTTGTACTGTGGATACTGTTTCTTATGTATGTTGTACTTCGATGAGCCAACATGCTGTGCAAATCGCTTCTCCAGCTCGTTATTAATGATTCTTGCCAGGCGCTCATCGATACCATCGCTAGCTTTCTGTTTTATTGAACTCTTCATTAATTTTCTCCCTAACTGGTACTGAATATGGATCATGAGTATGATTTCTGACCCACCTGCACAAAACATGATCATTCCATATTGCAAAAATTTTAGTCTTACTATTCTTGTTACAGCATCTCCAGCCATGTTCAGGGGTAGATTTCACCTCCCTGCAATGTCTGAATATAAAATTTTCACCCTGCATCCTACTGTAAATAAACGGTTAGCGCCATGACTAAGTGGTTGAAACAAGCTCTACACAAGAGTCTTGACGCAAGCAACTGATCCTGCAATGATGATCTTGGAAACTGGAAGAAGATGACCAAAGTCCCAGTACTTCCCAATAATATACATGCTTTGCACATCGGGTTTTCAGATTTTGGGAAGGCTAATCTTGTTCTAACACTGTTAACACATGCTGAGGGATGCTTTGAGCATGTGTGTACTTTTTCAAAAACTCTCTCTCAGTCAAAATTACGGCTATTGCAGGAGATTTGCAGTGCATTGAGGGAATCATGTACCAGACATTCAGCGATATTCCATCACCTGAAAAAGTGAATTCAATCACTATATTCATATCTGACAATGTCTCAGAGGCAAATCAAGTAAAAATCCGGAGATATTTCTGCTTTGGCCGCTATATGCTAGTCAATATATATTATCTGAATCAGACATACTTAAGGTTCCTGAAGCAGTCAGTCTGGAGTGATGCAAACATTATTATCACTTTCAAAGAGGACCGTCTCAATTTAAAGCATCTTTACCAAGCACATGTAGGAACCGAGATGTCATTCAGTGAATTCGTTACCATATGTGGAGACTGCCGGGATAACTCGCAGTGATTATAGATAAAACTAGGAAATTTAAAGAGAGCCAGTACAGACAGAACTTCGGTGAGCCCTACATAAAAGGCAGAGCACCATAACGTAACTGTATCAGTATATTGTAGGCTGCTGAGAGGGTATCTCAGATGAGTAGTCTATGGAACAGTGACAAAACACAATTTTTGTAGAAAATAAGGAAGCAGTGTTAATGACTAGAGTGAGTAATGATGAAATTTAAGTTGAATGTTTTAAAATGCTGTTAAGGAATACAGACATGCTGAAGAAAATTTATGGCACGGATAAATACTGATGTCTGCTGGCACTCTTTCGTCCTAGAAGTTATTAATAAAATATAAATTAAAGTACACTTCGTAGAAAATTAAATTGCATTTATGACATTAATTAACACTTTTTTTTGCAATACCATAATTTTTAATGTGTCGCGAATTTAGATCTAGGACGTATGCTCACCTTGTAAGTAGGCTGTTTATGTTTTCTCTATGTAAGTAGGCTGTTTAGGTTTTTTTATTGGCAACGTTACGTAGCGCTCAATATGAAAATCACTGGCTGTGCTGTGTGCAGTCTGTGGCTTGTTTGCATTGTTGTCTGCCATTGTAGTGTTGGGCAGAGGCAGCTGGATGTGAACAGCACGTAGCGTTGCGCAGTTGGAGGTGAGCCGCCAGCAGTGGTGGATGTGGGGAGAGAGATGGCGGAGTTTTGAAATTTGTCATGAACTGCTATATTTATATATGATGATATCAAGGTAAATACATTGTTTGTTCTCTATTAATATCTTTCATTTGCTAACTATCCCTATCAGTAGTTAGTTCTGTCCATAGTTTGAATCTTTTATTTAGCTGGCAGTAGTGGCGCTCGCTGTATTGCAGTAGCTTGAGCAGCGAAGATTTTTGTGAGGTAAGTGATTTGTGAAAGGTATAGTTTAATGTTAGTCAGGGCCATTCTTTTTGCAGGGAATTTTGAAAGTCAGATTGCGTTGCGCTAACAAAATATTGTGTGTCAGTTTAAGGACAGTCGTGTATAATTGTTCAAAGGGGACGTTTCATATGGCGACCCTGCCAGGATACCTCACTGGAATCTTCTGATTTTTTTCTTGTAGCTTGTGTAATTAGTGTAGATTTTGTTTATTGCTAGCGCGTAATTGTAGAGAAAATCTCCTTTGTGGTTGTAGCCTTTCATTGTTGTACAGTAAAACAGTTGTGGCATGCATATAGATTTGCACCAAGTATTTCGCAGCTACGCTTGCAATTAACTAGATATTATTTTCAGTGCTATGTTAATGTGTTCTCTTATTTTTGATCTTCAAATTGTGTTTTTCTGTGTTGTCGTGTGAAATACTGTGACAATAATGGCGTGTGAAAAACGTAATACTAGGCTCCAAAGTAAACTGAGAAATGACAGTGAAAATGAAAGCAGTGTGTTAGCCCCACCGAGTAATGAATTAACTGATGTTCAAAGTAGTAATTTGGTAATTGTGCATAGGGAAATGGAGCGGGCTGCAAACAATGGTGTAGACAGTGAAACAGGTAGTGAACAGGGAAGCATTATCGATCGATCGGTCGGCAACAGCTCGCCTCAGAAATCCGAAATGACAGGACACAATTTCGCAAATACTGTAGATTCAGGTTTTGGGTCATCACCTTTTTCTCAAATAAGTCAAGGCACATTTTCTGCTTGTCAAAATGTGAATGTTGCCGGTGCAAATGCCCTGCCGAAAAGCGTAGAGAAACAGATTCCAGACACTAATACATTATTATTGCAATTAATGCAACAAATGGAACAAAATCAGAGACAAATGGGACAAAATCTTAAAAAGTTAGACACAGTGGAACAAAATCTTAAAAAGTTAAACACAATGGAACAACATCAGAGACAAACACAGCAACAGTTAGACACAATGGAACAAAATCTTAAAAAGTTAGACTCATTGGAACAAACTCTTGAACAAACGCGTGAAGATTTAACTACTGAGTTACATAACATTGAATCGAAATGTCAAAAAGTCTGTAATGACGTAAAAACGCAAATTTGTGAGCATTTTCAACCTATTTTTTCGCGGCATGAAAATGCATTACAGAATCACGAAGCAGCCATAAAAGAACTGCAAACCATTGTTCATGAAAATCATGAGACCTTGTGGGCTAAAATTGACTCAGTTGCATCTACCGATTCGGTTACGCAACTTGCAAAAACTCAGGAAAGCTTTAAGGACACAGTAGATACTCTGAAACTTGGTTCAGAAAAACACACTGAAGAAATAAGTACACTATCGGAGAAAGTAGCCGAACTTTCGGATCAGGTCACTAACTTATCTACGAAGGTAGATGATAATCTGAACGACACAAAACCGGTAGTCTTTAATGACACAGAAGAGTGCGAACAAATTAGGAAATTCAAACAAAATCAGAATCAAATTAATACGCAACACCAAAGAGAAATCCGGGAAGTACAAGATCAACTGACTCAGGTAATACAAGAATTACGTATTTCAGAGGCCACTCGCGCTCCAATACGGGAAGAGGGACTTAGAAATACGGAACAACCACAAAATACTAACACAGGACACTTCGGAAGTTATGAAAGAAATTGGCAAGGTGCACCGAATTTTGAAATGGAACCGCCGAAACGACGTAACAATGACCGATATGCGACTCGCCGACATGATGACTTTGACTATAAGCTGTTCATTACTACACGTAAATTCAAAACATTTAAGAATTCTGGCAACGACATTCATCCACAAGCATGGCTCCATCAGTTCTCTCATTGTTTTCCTCCCAACTGGTCATTAGAGCACAGATTAGAATTTATGTGTGGCTACTTAGAGAATGAACCAGCTGTAAGAATGCGGTCGGTCATTCACGATTGCCACAGTGAAGGAGAGTTTTACCATGCCTTGCTCTCAGCATATTGGTCTCAGGCCACACAAGACCGAGTAAAACAAAGCATCATAATGATGAAACGTTTCGAACAATCTGAATTTTCCAGTCTTATGAAATATTTTGAAGACATGTTGCACAAGAATCAGTACCTGTCAAACCCATACAGCCCCTCAGAACTTATCCGCATTTGCTTAATCAAATTGCCTGAACATTTACGACACATTATTTTGGCAGGACGTTGCAAAGACGACATTGAAGCTTTTCAGGGACTGTTACAAGAATTGGAAATTGACACTGACAATCGCGGAATGCGGAAACAGGAACACAACAATTACAGGTCATATCCGTCACAATTCCTCGATAATAACTGGACGCGACAAGGCTATTCTCACAACACAAATCGTGACCAAAACAGACACCACCCGTATGACAACCGTTGGCAGAGTAGTAATAATTACAGGGAAAGATCACCTCTCCGCGGTAATGACTATCACAGAGACAATCAGAGAAACAGACAATATGGGAACCAAAACAATTATTATTACGGGAGACAGAATAACTTGAGACGCAACGGTCCAGCGCGCAGTTATGATTCAGGGAGAAATTCTTCACCACTTAACCGACAAGAAAGAAACTACAGGAACTACCGACATGACGACAGACGATATGATCGTAACGACAGACCTGAATTGCATCAGAACTGGCGGGATTCAAACAGAGCAGGGCCTTCTCGTCAGAGTGAATTTGTAGAAGTTAGGTCTCCAAATCCCAATAACGGCGCTCGCCAACAAAGAGACAGACAATGACTCGCACAGCAGGCAGCCGCGTGCGCCCGCTGGCTCCGAGAAAAAGAACATAAGAGAAAAATTTTAGCATTCTTTACCGACGTATACCGCATGACAATCGCATTCGAGTTCAAACTCTGAGTACTATGAAGAGTAAAGGATTTCACCACACTTCACATATAAAACCGTTTATTGAAAGATAATCTGCTTTTTAACTTTGTCTTTGCCATAAAACTTTTCAATTGACGCTACTAGTACGCTTTGTCAGACTTAGAATCTGTTAACATACAAGAATGTTTGAAGTTAAATATCCAATCAAGAACCAAGAGAACTTATTTCAACAGAAATTATGAATGCATTGTTATAGTGAACAGACGACACAATGTTGTTATTTGTACATTCTTGCTTGTTAGTTGCACGATTACGTAACGACTATCAGGCTTACATACTTAGAACATTTACCAGTACTGCTAATGAGATTTTAATGCAACATTTTGGTTACCTGAAAATACATTCTGTATTTAAAGTACTTTCTGTGAGATACCAGATGACACAGTGGTTAGTTTATGGGACAGCTACACGATTTATATCACGACGTTACTATTGTGTGACAATTTACATTGTTGCTTTTGCGGAGTATCTGTTTTATATCTGCACAGTTTTTCTGTATTATTCTGGAAAGTAAAACATGTTTTAATAGTAACTTTTGTGGTATAGCTACAATGAGACAGCCTTTTCCGTAGCACAACAATATGTTACAGCACAGTAATTTCTTCATCACAACAATAAGCGTAATAACTAAGATATCTATACGCAAAGCATTTCACTTTTGTTTATCATGAGGTAAGTACATTGGCTTCTGCAGAACTTAGCTTTTGGAGGACGATAACTACGACACTTCCACAGAGATTATCTTACAACAAGATGCACATTTAGCGCTACAGGACACGCATTTCAGTGATTAATGTTGTACTTAAAACATTTATTTTTAAAGATTTTTGAATTACAAAGAAAGTTTTCCGTGATACATTTCATTCCATTGCTGTAATCTGTATCACCTGAGGGTATAATTACATTAATCCTCAGGGGGGTATATGCCTACTTTGTGTACCATGTGTTTGGCAACCACAAGGAACCCTAGCTAATATGGTATTTACTTATACAACTTTACACATTGGTACCATATTTCTCTAACACACAAATTACACAGCTATCTGATCATGTAACTGAGAGATAAATTTTTTTATTACATCAGTGACAGATGTTTACGCAATTACACAGTTGGATAACGTCACACTTATGAAACTGTATTTTGTCTGTACTTTGTAAACTGTTCATATTTTTTGGAACTATTGTGATACTATGAGAGCTTTGAATGATGTATTTGGTATGGATTCACGATTTTTAAAGTACGTTTGAGGCAGATGACACTTTTGACATGAGCAGAGAATTTTTTTAATTATTGGAGGAAGCTACGACGATTTTGAGATTTGACTGAGGTGTTATGATATTTTTACGACGACGATGTGTATTATGCTGCTGAGGTATGTTTACGATTACTAGGCTGAGGCTATATGAGTTATTTGATTATGCTTCATATTTATAATGACGAAATATTGACGAGTGTCGATGGGTACGTATATGTGTAATAAGGTAAGGAGTAATGAATAGTGGGTAGGGACTCTTGACTTGTGAAAAAGGTTGTTGGAAACCAAGAATCGTACTTTAAGAGTTAAGAAATGTGTGTATATGCGTCAATGTATCACAATGCCGGCGAAAATTTTTTTGGACACTGTTATATTCATAGGATTTTGTTTCTACACATTTGCAACGTAAATTCTCGACCTGTGAAATTTTTATGTGAGACTGTCACTGTAGCGAAAACTGGTGTCGTAAATATTTCCGTAAGAAAGTTAAGTGACCACCTGCACGTAATGCGTCGTGGGCACGCAGCTGTGTCAAACACCTGGAGAACAAGCCATTAGGGCGTGCCTTTCCGGAAGCACAGGTAGAAAAAAAAAAGAAAAAAAAGGCAGGCCTTTATCCTCGCCATTGACATTCCTTTAGAGAAAATATTGCAAATGCGACACCCTCATTACTTCCATTAACCTTGCTATTGACATTCCTTTGTAGAAAGCATCGCAAATATTACACGCTCATTACCTGAAAACATATGATTACTCGTACTTTGTGCTAATTACTGCAATGCTTATGAATTGATGGGAAATATTCGTAGATCTGCACACCTGATTATGACAAGTGTCTTTCTATGAGAGTTGAGAGCTACTGACTTACGAAATGCCACATGACTATTGAATGATATTTTCATGCTTTGCTTTTCGTAGCTGCTTATTTCACTTGATATCTGGTTTCCAGCTGTGTTGCAGCATTGCTTTTATAAAATAAAATGCATTTGCTAATGTGAACACTTTCTGTCAACAGATCTATTAAATAATTATTTTATGATCCACATTCTTTAAAAAAGGAGCACTTGGAAAGGAAAGAACAATAAGAAGGAACTAGTAACAGTAACCCATAATTTTCTTTTCAAGTACATGGTAATATTTCTTTTTACAATCAGTTGTTGTGGTGCACCACTTTAATTACACAGATATTAAGATGTGAATATACATTTCCCTTATCTGCATTGTTGTCTTTAGTGTAATGTTTTTTTCTGCTTGAGCTATGTCATGTTTAGATATAAGTTATTTCTGCTGCTATTTGCCAGGCATAGTGCTACTAAATTTCACTTTGTATTACTCTGTTAAGCTAGTTTTACTATTGATTTATTTTTATTGTTGCTGCACATTGGCTCATATTAGTTGTAATTTTGCATTTTATCTGTTAATTTAGATTTGCTGCTGCTTGCTTTGCAAATTGGCATTTTTTTGTCATTGCTGTTTGTGATAATTTGTTATGTGATGCTGCATTGCCTCGTCCCTTAGTTTAGCATCTGAGCTCAGTAGATTTAAGTTAGCTTAAGAGGGGGTAGCCTCTAAGAGAATGAGTTTCGATGAATTGGAAGAAATGCATTGAGAAGTTATACAAAAAAAAAGTACAGAAAACAGGTTTAGGTAGGATTTTCTTGGAAATAAAAGTTGAGGTGAGAAATGTGTGAACATATAAATACAGAAAGCATGCTTAGATAGAATTTTTTTGGTGGAAACAAAGGATGAAATAAAAGGAAAGATATATGAAGTTTTGGGTTGGACTGCAGTACCAAATGTTACACTGAAAACGAACCCTATCCTTTCCTATTGGTGTTATCCCACTATGTGTTTGTGTACCCTTGTGTAGTTGTTTTCTTCCTGTCTCTGTGTAGTTTCATA
Source organism: Schistocerca americana (assembly GCF_021461395.2). Lineage (NCBI taxonomy): Eukaryota > Metazoa > Arthropoda > Insecta > Orthoptera > Acrididae > Schistocerca > Schistocerca americana. Next base: position 767,857,018 of record NC_060122.1, on the reverse strand, counting down.
GAATTTTTTTTCTCTTTTAATATTAAGCTACATTCACTATGATGAGGAATACTGTTATCCTCAAATATAATTGGCATTAATAATATGTTATTTACTTTGTAAAGATGTTAGACATTATTCATTCTCTTTAAATGCTCATGTGTGAAGTTGATGTTTCGCAAGTTATTCTGATCTTCTATGTATGTACTCATGTCATAATTCCTCTAACACTGACGTATATGTCTATTTCTATTCTTTTGTAAAGCCTGTACTACAAATGTTATCTATAGTGTTATGTTTGTAATGATGTATTTTGTACCTTTATTGTATTCTTATGTTATAAAATTGTAATTGTCACCAGTTCATCTTATTATTAACTTGTAAGTTACATTTCACTGCACACGTTTCTGTTGGTCATAGTATATGGACAATATGTGAGAAGTAGGGACTGTTAGTGTTTGCACGTGTGTTAATAATTCAGCAAGGGACTGGATAACAGCATTGCTGGTTCTAAGGACAATTCCAAAAACTTTGTGAGTGCACAAGTGGTGGTTTATGGACTTGCTATATTCTCCGCAAGACTCTTCGATGGTGATTGTGCACCTGCACAGTCGCAACAGATCGCAACAGATGGCTGCTGGCCATCTCTACAAGGACTACAGTGGGTCTGCATCTTTGATGACCCACCATGCCATTATTTCTACAAGGACTGCAGTGGGTCTGCACCTCTGGTGGCCCACCAATACCACAATCTCTACCAGGACTCCAGTGGGTCTGCTCTGTGATGACCTACCTACCAATATTCTTCAAAACTTCGAATGACTCTGCTGTGGGTTTGCTCCATTGTGGCCCATTACCTGTCAGCATGTCAAGAGTCAGCACTGTTTTTCCGTTGGAAGGACAACACTACTTCTTCAAGACGGCATGGAAATCCACTACTTCCGTGTGCATTGTCTTTTACTGCTCAGTCTTTGAGAAAAGAAACGGCAGTTTCACTGTGATGAATGATCAGGACTGTCTTTATAGACTGTGAGAAAATTTGAGCTTTTGACCAACATAATATCAATAAGTGTGTGCATTTGATTTCTTTGTTATTGTAATTATGAAAAATTTTATCAAATCATTATTGGCCACTGCCCAAAAAAAATTTTTTAAATTTTTTGTGGGGAGCATGGGGGCTATGTAAGTAGGCTGTTTATGTTTTCTCTATGTAAGTAGGCTGTTTAGGTTTTTTTATTGGCAACGTTACGTAGCGCTCAATATGAAAATCACTGGCTGTGCTGTGTGCAGTCTGTGGCTAGTTTGCATTGTTGTCTGCCATTGTAGTGTTGGGCAGAGGCAGCTGGATGTGAACAGCGCGTAGCGTTGCGCAGTTGGAGGTGAGCCGCCAGCAGTGGTGGATGTGGGGAGAGAGATGGCGGAGTTTTGAAATTTGTCATGAACTGCTATATTTATATATGATGATATCAAGGTAAATACATTGTTTGTTCTCTATTAATATCTTTCATTTGCTAACTATCCCTATCAGTAGTTAGTGCCGTCCATAGTTTGAATCTTTTATTTAGCTGGCAGTAGTGGCGCTCGCTGTATTGCAGTAGCTTGAGCAGCGAAGATTTTTGTGAGGTAAGTGATTTGTGAAAGGTATAGTTTAATGTTAGTCAGGGCCATTCTTTTGCAGGGAATTTTGAAAGTCAGATTGCGTTGCGCTAACAAAATATTGTGTGTCAGTTTAAGGACAGTCGTGTATAATTGTTCAAAGGGGACGTTTCAACCTTTGAACTCTGTTAAGCGGCTACACACCTTAGGTGTGTATGAACATTATGCCGTTTCTGTCCCTCCCCGTTTTTGAAATTCGTGTGATAAAAGTTCTACAGGTCATTTTGAAATACCCTGTATTTTCCATATTTCTTTGTTGAGGCAATGAGAAGCCGCCGACAATCGGCGATCGCATGCACTGCGACTGCACACCGCCCGCCAGACAACTGAATTGACTTAATTTACATTCATATTCCTTACTGCAAATGAATACTACATTTGAACAAGAAAGTCTCTATAACGCGCTTTCACAAATCCTTTCGTGTATAATTTGTATCTGCTTACAGGAGGCGCGTCCGCTGGCGTTGTCAGCACTGAAACGCAAGCGTGGAAACATTTCCCCTTTTCATGTCCTCACTCCTCGTGATACATCGTCTACAACTTATCGTCTACAGCCTGTGTGTGTCCGGCAAAATAATCCGATTTGACCTAGATGTCCGGGGATTTCGAAAATTTTGTCTCGAGTCGGTAATTTAATGGGTGGCAGGTCTACCCCAGCGATACGTCGGCTTAATTAGCTATGCGTTAGCGGCACCTGGAACAACTTAATGCACAACTGAATTTCCTCAGACACGAAAAAAGATCGGGTTTATGCCGAACAGTTGTATAAAAATCACGCCAGTGCGCCTCTGGATGCTCTCAAAACCAGGACCAATCCGAGGAAAACTGGTTGTATTGCAGCCTTAATTAGGGGTGCAAAAGAGAGCGTAATGGTTCCCATATATATGAAGAAGAAAGGAACTTTGCCTCGTTTTAGTTACAAAAAAATGGTTCAAATGGCTCTGAGCACTATGGGACTTAACATCTGAGGTCATCAGTCCCCTAGAACTCAGAACTACTTAACCCTAACTAACCTAAGGACATCACACACATCCATGCCCGAGGCAGGATTCGAACCTGCGACCGTAGTAGTCGCGCGGTTGCGGACTGAAGCGCGTATAACCGCTCGACTTTTAGTTACAGTTTACATCCGTATTACAGAAAATGTATGATGTCTACAAATTAAAACTCATTTTAATCTAGCCCTTAAACACTTATTCAGCCATTTATTTGTGTGGAAGGTAAATATTTTATACAGAAAATTACGTCATCAGCTACATACGTACAAATTACACCCTTGCACACAACGCCGTTTACATTTTACAATCTGTGAAGTATTTCGCGGCTATGAAGAAGTACTACTCAGATCCACACATTGGTACTTCAGTTTCACAGTTAGGCCTATCTGAAGGTAGTACTGCAAACAGTCTGTAACAGTGTAGCCACATTCGTACCCTTCTAACACTCTGGGAGCGACTCTCCTGACTACCGGTGCATTCAGTTCTTAAAGCAAAAAATAGATCGCTTTGGTGCTGTTAAATCATTATTGTTGACCGGACTCTGTTATCGCCTGTCGTCGGTAATACTGTCGTTCCGATTTTTGCACTAGCTTTTAGTTCAGTTTTTCGTCCGTGTTTATTAATGGCGTGTCCGCGTTATAGTGACCTTCTGGATCAAAATGCCGAAACGCTCATTGCGTGGAAATTTTACATAAGAACTGAATAAGACGTTGCAGTCTGTACGATCTGGAAAAAAGGAAATACGTTTTCACGGCTCATCCAGTAACCAAATGGACTACTTGAAAAGGAAGTACCATCAGTTCTTAAACATTGCGTCTCATGATAACACGTCAAAGGATGTGACAGGCAGTCAACTCGTCCCATGTGCTGCTGGCACCATGCCTACCTCTTCCGTCTCTGGCTGCCCTATGTGCGCCGCCCTGTCCTCTGTTGGCACTGCTACGTTCACGGATGTAGCGCAGGTATGCCAAGTGTACAACCCGATACCAAAAAGTATTATGACTGAAACAACAGTAGCAAACCATCTCTCTAATCGTCCAGTACTGTAGTCCGACAAATGTCTAGAGAAAAACCAAAGCAGGCGACAATTTTTGGTAGCATTAAGCTAAAAGAACTACGTAGTAGTAAAATTAAAGAGATTGACAACCTGCTAGTTGATACTGTGGCTGATTGTCACCTTCTGTTCTCTTTGATTGATGATATCAAATTTATGAACCCAGTTAAGACACTAGAACGGCGGTATTCTTTGCCACCCAGTAAGACCCTGACTAACAAACCGTTGAGTAATAGTTGTCTCGAAATTAGGTAGGTTTTTGGCAATATACTGGCTGAAACCAAAGATGTCGCACTGACTGAGGGCATGTGGACCAACATAATTACACAAGGGCTTTCTACATCTACATCCATACTCCGCAAGCCACCTGACGGTGTGTGGCGGAGGGTACTTTGAGTACCTCTATCGGTTCTCCCTTCTATTCTAGTCTCCTATTGTTCGTGGAAAGAAAGATTGTCGGTATGCCTCTGTGTGGGCTCTAATCTCTCTGATTTTATCCTCATGGTCTCTTCGGGAGATATATGTAGGAGGGAGCAATATACTGCTTGACTCCTCGGTGAAGGTATGTTCTCGAAACTTCAACAAAAGCCCGTAACCAGCTACCAAAAGTGTGCTGTCAACAGTGACAGCACACTTTATTGACCAGTACAAGCTGCAGTTTGTTGTTATGGCCACTGCGCGCATCATCGATCGGCACACTTTCGAAAACATTACCAAGAGCGTTAAAACGATTGTCTTTGAATGGGTGTTTTCTCTTGTCGCTGACAACGGACGTGTTACGGTGGTTGTAACGAGGAAAATGAATGAGCGAGCACCAGTGACGTCACTGGAGACAGCGCGGCTATATAAGGACGGAAGCAGCGATCGTTCGACAGTCACCACTTGACAATGGCCGAGGAGAGCTCGGCTGAAAGCTCGTGGATTTTAAACCACTGGACGCGGCTGGAAGCCAGTGAAAGTTTTAGCAAAATGAATGTTGCTCATTTGGGATGTGCTACTCACACATAAAATTTTGCAGTGTCAGATGTGTCAAACCACTTTGAATCGGCGGCACTAAGCTCCATGACACAGAAACATCGCAGGACCACCGGGTTTTTCAAAAGCAGTACGGTAGCCAAAGTAAAACTGGTAGACTGCCAAGTTCAGCTGAACAACAAACAGTTAAAGCCGAAACTGGAGATGATTAGCAGGTGGAAATCTACGTTTCTTATGATGAAGCGCCTAATGTTGGTCAAAGACACACTAATAATGACATTTTCATGTGTTAGCTGCGAAGTTTTGACTGCCGATATGTGTGGCGTTTTAGAAGGTTGCCCTCCTCTACTAGAACCTCTCTTCGAGATAACAGAAGAACTTCCCGGCGAGCAGTCCACAATCAGCCACCATTGTAGTTCCAATAGTTAAAAGGTGCCAAAGAGTAGTGACAGCAACAGCCCCAACGACTAAGGTAGGCACTGCGTTGAGAGAACATCTACTGGAGGCCGTTTCAAAAAGGATGGTCGTTTATCAAGAAGACAGGACCGACATCTGTGCCAAAGCGATTAGTGCTGACCTTTCGTTCAGAAGCGTGGTTTTTGAGTAGCTGAAAGTTCTCAAAACGTCGTGAGTAAGCTAACAGCGGAGATTAGCCAAACTCCAAGCAATGGCAAAGTTGGGTTGACAGTTTGGTGACTCCAGTAGAAGATAGTGAAACACAAGTTATGAAGAAGAACATATCGATCTTTTTCATGGCGCAGAAAAACAAAAATGAGTCAATATCAGCAAACTTACAAACTTTCTAGAGGACATGCAGCTCTACTTCTCCAAAAAGCACCTAGGCGTAGAGAATAAACCTGTTCCACTGGTTTTTTGGAAGAAGTACCACGAGTCCATGCCACATTTGCGTGGCGCTGCCTTAAAGTATTTGTGTTCCGTCCATTTCGGCCCCTCGGAGCGAATTTTCTCGATGGCCACACGCGTTTGCACTGAGAGGAGGAACCGGCTGAAATCGAAGAATATGGAGCAGATAGTGTTTTCAAACTTGAATCAAAAGTACACTGTTAAATAAACAATCTGCAGTGTCACCATCTCTGCCGTTTAGTTAAATTGTTAAGACTTCTCTTGTAACTGAAATATGTTTAAATAATGTCTTCCGCTTTCATTAAAAATCAATGCACTTCTATGTATTTTGTGTTTTATGAAATCAATCAAAAGTATCTAAAGATCCAATGTTGGAAAATTATAACGTTCCCCTAAGGTAATTAGATGAAATATATTTGTGCTCGTAGTAACATCGAGCTCACAGCTTATTAGAATATGGGCACAAGATGTTGTAACCTAATTCAATTGACTAATTTTAAGGCATTATTTTAAAAGTGTGTCTGATTGCTGTGTGCTAAGACTTGGGAAGGCGGGAGCTGTCTTGATTTGATTCTCTGTCGCTTCGAATCGCTTTTGCCAGCCAGCCTGAGTGTAATTTTTTACACGGTTTCTCCCCACGCGTCTTGGCGAGTGCTGGGATGGTTAACCATTCCAGTCTCATTTACATGATACACAAACGCTTACAACATGAAAAACATATTTACATGTTAATGCTATTATGCACACACATTTCAACACACATAAGACTACCTTTAGAGTTGACCTTGGATTGCATCGTCAAAGTTATTATGTTTCGATTGTTGTAACAGGCTGAAAAGTTTGCAAGTTATAAATGTATTTTTTTCGTTTGCACCACTTAAATGCAAACAAATAATACTGCACGTGATTCTGATGAAAACAAAGAAGCCTTAACTATTAGAAAAATATACACTGAAGCGCCAAAGAAACTGGTATAGTCACGCGTATTCAGGTACAGAGATATGTAAACAGGCAGAGTACGGCGCTGCGGTCGGCAACGCCTATATAAGACATGTATCTAGAGCTGCCTATATAAGACATGTGTCTAGAGCTGGGCAATTCACCCCCAGCCTGAGTACCTTGGCCTCGCCCTCGACTGTGACTTCACCTGGACCCCTCATCTCCTGACCATCCAGCAGAAAGCCCATTCCCGCCTCTGCCTCCTGAAACTCCTGCCTGGCTGGTCATGGGGATTGCATCCTTCCACCATTCTCCACACCTACAAATCCCTGATCCATCCGATCCTCTGTTATTCCAGCATTACCTGGATCTCCCCTCCCCTCCCTCCCACTTTTATAAGGCCCTCCAAATCCTTGAACGCCATCCGCTCCACTTTGCCTTCCGTATCCGCCTTCCTTCCCCCATACGACTCCTGTATAACCTCATCCCCTTCCCCCACCTCCTCCTTTTCCTCCAACGTATCTGCATCCTTTGAACTGTCGCAGGCTTGATTCCCCCACCCCCTGGTTTCCTCTTTCCTCTCCACCCCCACCTCCCCAACCTATTGCTGTATCTTTATCGCTGTCTCCCTCCCTCTCTCCACGTGCACACCCTCCATCTCCTTCATCAGGGCAATTTCCAGCACCTCCCCTCACGGATTTTGAACTTTGCTGTGACATCTACCCTTCCTACCAACTGTAGCCTGGCCTTGCCCTCCCCCCTCCCCATGGCACCCCATTTTTCTCTCGCTTCCTCCCAGAGCAGATTTTCCCCCTTCTCCCCATGAGTCTCTGTACCCCCTCCTCGACCGTTCCCCTCCTACGTCCTTCCCTCCCCAGCCCCCTTCGGAGCGCTCCCCGCCTTTCTCCACCTTTCTAGCATCACTCCTCCCCCCTTTCTTCCCTTCTCCCTCGTCTCCATCCCCCTGGCAGATCCTCTTAGTTTGTTCATAGTCATCGGTGTGCTACGTCAGTGTTAGGTTTCATGCTGTTCTCCCATGACGTCAAGATCTGTGATTTTAATTGTGTGGTGGACTTGTACATAGTGTTGCTGTCAGTGACTTATGTGCTACGCCACCCGTCGCTAATTTTATACTCCGGCCATACCTCGCCTTGCGTTTCTTTTAATCATCACAGTGTGCGGTTTTTTACGTACAGTTTTTAGCTTTTCATCGCCATTTTTCCAGTCACCCCCGTTTTTACGCTATCTTCTATTATGTTTCCCCTTTCATATGTCTGTTTCGCCGTATTTCCTAGCCGGCCGCGGTGGTCTAGCGGTTCTAGGCGCTCAGTCCGGATCCGCGCGGCTGCTACGGTCGCAGGTTCGAATCCTGCCTCGGGCATGGATGTGTGTGATGTCCTTGGGTTAGTTAGGTTCAAATAGTTCTAAGTTTTATGGGACTGATGACCACAGATGTTGAGTCCCATAGTGCTCAGAGCCATTTGAACCATTTGAACCGTATTTCCTCCTTTCTGTTGTTTTTACACGTCTCCGTGTTCTATACTTACTGTCTGCCTCTCGGCTGAAGAACGGCGCCTATGCTGCTGCCAGCCCGCTCCATATGGGGCATTGGAATACAATAAAGAAAGAAATAGCGCTGGGGTCGGCAACGCCTACATAAGACAACATGTGTCGGGCGCTGCGGATCACTGCGTCGCTCGATCGCCTACGTCGCCCACACTTCGCCAGCCGGATGTGGAAAGGGAGGCAAGCTTGCTGCCGCGCTTGAATTTAATATGAAAATCGTCGGGAACGCAAAAGGAAGGCGAAGAACACTTTGCGGGAAAGCTTTAAGTGCCAACGGATGGGGCACGTCGCAAGGGCACGGTTGCGAGTTTGAAGTGCGCCCAGGCGCGTGTACAGGCGCCTGTCCCAAGACGCGTGGTCTGGCTGCCAAGAGTTTGAATTGCGGCGGTGTCCACGCCGCCAACTACATCTACATCTACACTCCTGGAAATTGAAATAAGAACACCGTGAATTCATTGTCCCAGCAAGGGGAAACTTTATTGACACATTCCTGGGGTCAGATACATCACATGATCACACTGACAGAACCACAGGCACATAGACACAGGCAACAGAGCATGCACAATGTCGGCACTAGTACAGTGTATGTCCACCTTTCGCAGCAATGCAGGCTGCTATTCTCCCATGGAGACGATCGTAGAGATGCTGGATGTAGTCCTGTGGAACGGCTTGCCATGCCATTTCCACCTGGCGCCTCAGTTGGACCAGCGTTCGTGCTGGACGTGCAGACCGCGTGAGACGACGCTTCATCCAGTCCCAAACATGCTCAATGGGGGACAGATCCGGAGATCTTGCTGGCCAGGGTAGTTGACTTACACCTTCTAGAGCACGTTGGGTGGCACGGGATACATGCGGACGTGCATTGTCCTGTTGGAACAGCAAGTTCCCTTGCCGGTCTAGGAATGGTAGAACGATGGGTTCGATGACGGTTTGGATGTACCGTGCACTATTCAGTGTCCCCTCGACGATCACCAGTGGTGTACGGCCAGTGTAGGAGATCGCTCCCCACACCATGATGCCGGGTGTTGGCCCTGTGTGCCTCGGTCGTATGCAGTCCTGATTGTGGCGCTCACCTGCACGGCGCCAAACACGCATACGACCATCATTGGCACCAAGGCAGAAGCGACTCTCATCGCTGAAGACGACACGTCTCCATTCGTCCCTCCATTCACGCCTGTCGCGACACCACTGGAGGCGGGCTGCACGATGTTGGGGCGTGAGCGGAAGACGGCCTAACGGTGTGCGGGACCGTAGCCCAGCTTCATGGAGACGGTTGCGAATGGTCCTCGCCGATACCCCAGGAACAACAGTGTCCCTAATTTGCTGGGAAATGGCGGTGCGGTCCCCTACGGCACTGCGTAGGATCCTACGGTCTTGGCGTGCATCCGTGCGTCGCTGCGGTCCGGTCTCAGGTCGACGGGCACGTGCACCTTCCGCCGACCACTGGCGACAACATCGATGTACTGTGGAGACCTCACGCCCCACGTGTTGAGCAATTCGGCGGTACGTCCACCCGGCCTCCCGCATGCCCACTATACGCCCTCACTCAAAGTCCGTCAACTGCACATACGGTTCACGTCCACGCTGTCGCGGCATGCTACCAGTGTTAAAGACTGCGATGGAGCTCCGTATGCCACGGCAAACTGGCTGACACTGACGGCGGCGGTGCACAAATGCTGCGCAGCTAGCGCCATTCGACGGCCAACACCGCGTTTCCTGGTGTGTCCGCTGTGCCGTGCGTGTGATCATTGCTTGTACAGTCCTCTCGCAGTGTCCGTAGCAAGTATGGTGGGTCTGCCACACCGGTGTCAATGTGTTCTTTTTTCCATTTCCAGGAGTGTACATTTATACTCCGCAAGCCACCCAAAGGTGTGTGGCGAAGGGCATTTTACGTGCCACTGTCATTACCTCCCTTTCCTGTTCCAGTCGCGTATGGTTCGCGGGAAGAACGACTGTCTGAAAGCCTCCATGCGCGCTCTAATCTCTCTAATTTTACATTCGTGATCTCCTCGGGAGGTATAAGTAGGGGGAAGCAATATATTCGATACCTCATCCAGAAACGCACCCTCTCGAAACCTGGCGAGCAATCTACACCGCGATGCAGAGCGCCTCTCTTGCAGAGTCTGCCACTTGAGTTTATTAAACATCTCCGTAACGCTATCACGGTTACCAAATAACCCTGTGACGAAACGCGCCGCTCTTCTTTGGATCTTCTCTATCTCCTCCGTCAAATCGATCTGGTACGGATCCCACACTGATGAGCAATACTCAAGTATAGGTCGAACGAGAGTTTTGTAAGCCACCTCCTTTGTTGATGGACTACATTTTCTAAGCACTCTCCCAATGAATCTCAACCTGGTACCCGCCTTACCAACAATTAATTTTATATGATCATTCCACTTCAAATCGTTCCGCACGCATACTCCCAGATATTTTACAGAAGTAACTGCTACCAGTGTTTGTTCCGCTATCATATAATCATACAATAAAGGATCCTTCTTTCTATGTATTTGCAATACATTAAATTTGTCTATGTTAAAGGACAGTTGCCACTCCCTGCACCAAGTGCCTATCCGCTGCAGATCTTCCTGCATTTCGCTACAATTTTCTAATGCTGCAACTTCTCTGTATACTACAGCATCATCCGCGAAAAGCCGCATGGAACTTCTGACACTATCTACTAGGTCAACTCAGGCAGCTGCAGCTACATCAAAGCCTTCAGACATCATGATGCCGCCCTACGCCATGCACCGATCTTTGGCGACTAGACGCCCCTCCCCCCCCCCCCCCCTCACCCTACCCCTCCCCCCACCTCTCTTGTGAGGGAAGCGGGCCTCGCCATCGTGAAGTTGACATCGATGATGCTCTGGCTGACTTCCAAGCGGCTTCTGAGGCCGAGGGGCCGCCATGCAGAAAGAGCTCACAGCCGCAACAGCTGAGTGACGACCTGCGAACTCTCAAGAAGACGTCTGTCCCTGCCACAGTCTCCCCTGGGAGGCGCCCAGTGGGGGTGGACGCCACCACCCAGACGCCCACAGCCCCGCCCCCTGCAGAAATGCGGCAGGCCGAGACGACGCTGATGGTCGTGGAGACGCCCGCTCTTCCTCCCATTGCGGAGGCTGCCCAGCGGACAGAAGAAGAAGAGGCGCTAACCGAGACTTCCTCACACGACGAGGCAGAGACGGAAGAAGAAGAACTGCGCGAGTGTCTGCCGCTCCCTGACGAGCACAGCGTGCAGCCTGTTCTTAAGAAGATAGCAGCGTCACTTCGGGATGGGATGTACCCTCATAGGGACAACCCGTATCCTTCCATCCTAGCGGACATCCCTTCCGCACAAACCATACGACCTTGTGGCATCTTGTATGAAGTAGAGTCGAGGAAGGAGCTCCGGATTAGCAATGCCAATCCTCTATGCACCCCTGACGACTGGAAACACATCTGTTTGGTCTCAGAAAATTGGATGAAGGAGAAATGGCGGTCAGGCAGGAAGATACCTGCCCATGTGGACATGGAAGCCGTCAACAAAAATCTGAAGAAGTAGCTTTAGGACAATCCACCAGAGATGCCACACCAGCAACCAGAAAAGACCGAGAAAGGAACAGCAGTCGCCTAATTCGGACCATAGGAAGCGACTAGATACCAGCGGTGCAGTTGTTAGATGCGTTACTGCTACTACAATGGCACATTATAAAGATTTAAGTGAGTTTGAAGGTGGTGCTATAGAAGTGCACGAGCGATGGGACACAACATCTTTGAGATTGCGATGAAGTGGTGATTTTCCCATATCAGGAATCCGGTAAAACAACAAATCTCCGACATCGCTGTGGCCGGAAAAAGATCCTGCAAGAACGGGACCAACAACGACTGGAGAGAATTGTTCAACGTGACAGGAGTGCAACCCTCCCCCAAATTGCTGCAGATTTCAATGCTGGGCCATCAACAAGTGTCAGCATGCGAAATATTCAACGAAACATCATCGATATGGGCTTTCGGAGCTGAAGGCCCACTCATGTACCCTTGATGACTGCACGACACAAAGCTTTACGCCTCGCCTGCTCCCGCCAACAACGACATTGGACTGTTGATGATTGGAAACATGTTGCCTGGTCAGACGAGTCTCCTTTAAACCTGTGTTGAGCAGATGGACTTATACGGGTATGGAGACAACTTCATGAATCCATGGATTCAGCATGTCAGCAGAGGACTGTTCAAGCTGGTGGAGGCTCTGTAATGGTGTGGGGCGTGTGCAGTTGCAGTGCTATGGGACCCCTGATACCTCTAGATACGACTCTGACAGGTGACACGTACATAAGCATCCTGTCTCATCACCTGCATCTATTCATGTCCATTGTGCATTCCTATGGACTTGGGCAATTACAGCAGAACTATGTGACACCCCACACATCCAGAACTGCTACAGAGTGGCTCCAGGAACACTCTTCTGAGTTTAAACATTATTGGGCATATCTGAAATGCCTTGCAACGTGCTGTTCAGAAGTGATCTCCACGCCCTCGTACTCTTTCGGATTTATGGACAGCCCTTCAGGATTGATGGTGTCAGTTCCCTCCAACACTACTTCAGGCGTTACACATTAGGCGTGTACCAGTTTCTTTGGCTCTTCAGTTAGAGTAATATATATGAATGGAAAAATCATATGACTGAGTAAGAAGCAATTCTGAAGATAAATTCAATGCGATATACAATATCTAGAGGGATGATTAATAGTGTGAAACTATATTAATTCAAGAAATGCAAAGGAAATGAACGAATGATGACAAGTATTTTTCGCGAAAGATACTTCCCACAAGTGTCAGAATACGCTTAAGGGGAGCCGGAGGTGGTCAAATACAAAAAATTACGATTTTTTTTGCTACCGAAAATTAATTGGAACATTCCTCTTTAATGTAAACTTTGAATTATTGTTCTACTCGCCCTAGAAGTGGAGTTATTACCATTTTCCCCCATGCCTGCAGAGGAAATGGGCGGCCGCTGAATGCATCTAACACCCTCTCGTGACTTCCTGGCGAACTGCTTGGGATTTTCTCGGCCTGTTACGCATACAGCGCCTTACTTTACGCATACAGTGAGTGTGCAAGGGTTGGCCACATTGTTTTCTGTGACAAGTGAAGCGCTAATAGCGCGGAACATCGTCTCTTAGCTGTTTACCGTTTCGAATTAGTTCAGTGTTGCGCCTGTTGTTGGTAGTATTATACTTCTTGTGTAAAGCGTTGTTCTGGTTACGATGCCACGTTTTAGTAACCGTGTATATAAGAAGAGGGGATAAATTCTAGTGTCCGATACCACCCGTCGGCTCTGACCAATGACGTCAAACGTAAGGAAAAGATGCTGCAATGGACAATCTATGAATGGAACGGATCATACTCTTAAACAAACGAATGTAGCATGCCGTGAAATAATACATTTAACGCGACTATTATTTACGCGCGATTTTCATTTAAACGAGTTGAAGATGACTGGAATAAGTAAGAACACGAGGGCAATTACGAGTGCATATATCATATTTTACACACGCACTGCAAAAAATATCTAAATAATGAACCGTCGAATAGCTGGAAGCGGTAGCTAGAAGCAACCTATGTAGGAGGTCATTTCTAGTTACCGATTCCAATATTACTGTTTGTTGCGCAAAAATCTCATAACATATCAGAAACGTGCTTAAAAAATGATCTTGTTAATGAGCTACAGAATACGACGAGACTTTCAAAAAATGAAAATCTTTACACACATTACTGCACACGCAAAGAAATAAAACGCAAAAATGACCAAACCTTGCAACCGATAACTATACTACACGAAAGTCACACCAGCTACAGTAGCTCCAAATAACACTCAGTAAAGTCGGTACACCAGAAGTGGCAGTAAAAATAAGAGAAGTGTAGCAGAAACATCGAAAAGGAAAACATAAAAGTGGCTACATAAAAAGAATCTTACCGCATATGAACTTCCAAACGAGTCAAAGATCCAGGCTGACAAGAACGAAATAAGGACGTAACAAGAAATAATAATGTTAGAAGGTCAAACTGTAACTAAAGAAGCAAAATCCAGAATAACTAATTAAAAAAATAATAAGAAACACAAACTGCCAGGCTCGAATGAGGTACCACCCAAATCAGTTCTCCCCTAGCACCGGCTCTCAATCAGACGCAAAATTGTAAAATAGTAAAAAAAAAATGAAACCACGAGTCAATAACATAAACCCTCCGGCAAAGACACAGCAATACCCCTCGGCCCACCATTGTAACTAGAAAATATTAAAACGACAGAGAAACCTCCCTCCAGAGAAACCAAAAAAGTAGCACTTGCACAATACAGTAACATAAAAAAAACGCAACGTAAAATAAGAAAAAAGTATCAGACCCATCAACACCTAACTAACAAAACGAGGCTTGTACATTTTGCTGACTACTTTCATAAAAGCAAGAAATAAACAATAACCCTTAGGAATACTCTTCCTCCAACAGTATTCATTTAAATGGCCTTGCAACACAAATCTTTCTCTTTCCCCGCCTGACAACAGATTTTGCAGCCCCCAAATACACCTTGATAGTATTGGTACATGCCCCCGTCTTATAATCTTTAAACTGAATATTGTGATCCACGACCAAATGATAACCCCTTTCACCCAACCCTTTGTACGAAGCAAACCCATCCGACATGACTACAGAACCTTCTTCCACATATTCCTCTATTAAAGATGTCAATACCTCCTTTGTCCGATTTGGTACGACCCTAAATACAACATTAGCACAATCTGACCAGACACTACTATTCCAAAGCCGAACAACCTCGTGCCCCCTTTCGTACTTTCTCTTTCCAAAATATAATCATCTACTTCAACTATAACCCTTGACCCCCCCCCCCCCCTGACCCCCTATACTTCATAAATTCCCCGCAGACTCTTCTACAAAACGAAAACCAGTCGACTACAGTGCCACACGAAACCCCTGCTTCGTGCATGACAGATTTACAAGAATATTCTTAGCAAAATTAGTAGGTTAGCATGACAATTACTTCTAAATTCAGCCTCGATCTTTCGAACCACGTCCCTCTGCGTATGGATCTCTATATGTTATTTTTTCTGCACCTCCACATGAATTCGTCGGAAGTTCGTGATGACGCAACCTTCGTCAAAACCATATAATTTCCACAGACAATGGACTTGCAAAATTCAGCAATGATGCCCAATGATTGCAAAAATTTTATAGTTGATTTACGATCACTCATTTTCTGCAGCAGAATTTTCGCAATAAAAACAGCTGACTCATCCATAACGAACAGCGTCAGAAATCAAGACCTTATAAATCACTACTTTCATTAACAAAAGATGCCGAAAACAAATTACGGGATGAAAACAAAACAATCTACATCGAATTTTTAATATACGTGCGTAACGTGGAAATCCAGATAAATCATTTAACGTTCATAGACAGCAATCTGCGGCACAAACAAAATAACATCGCGTATTACGTCATTGGTCAAAGCCGACGGTTGTATCGGACACTAGAATTGACCCAGAAGAGGAAGAACGTAGGGAAAAGAAAATTAACACTAATACCAAGTTGCGATACTACAATTACTGAAACAGTGCGTTCTTCTGCTAAGCAACACATGGCCGGCCATAGCCCTGTGACATATTCTAGCAAGAAGCTGACTGGTGGAAGTGACAGATTTCGTGAATATGTTAGTGACAGTGATGATATTAACGAAGTACTGAATACTGGATTATTATCTTCTGTGCTGAAAGAAAGTGTTCTGTGCAAAATGTGTTCAAGTGTAGGAGTGGGACTAGAGATAACAAAGCACTTTGGTTTAGCTAGTGAGATGAAGATAATCTGTGCATGTTCCAAGTATCAAGTGACTTTCTACAATTCACATGCCAGTCTCTTTGGTGAAAATGGACGATGTAGAGTGTTTGATGTGAATGTTCGACTTGTGTATGGTCTTCGATCCATTGGAAAAGGGTCTGCTGCTGGTAAACTGTTTTGTGGTATTATGAACTTGCCATCGCCTCCAAGCAAATTTGGGTACTACTGTGAACTGGTAGGATCCTCTGTTGAAGATGTGGCTTTGAAAACCATGAAGGAAGCAGTGGAGGAATCTGTATAAATGAACGGTGGTTCTAGGAATTTGGTAGTGGCATTAGATGGTTCCTGGCAAAAGAGGGGTCATAAATCCCTGAATGGGGTTGTAACTGCTACTTGTGGTGATAGTGCAAAAGTGATAGATGTTGCAATATTATCAAAACATTGTAGGTGCAAAAATAAAATCAAAGGAGAGCACAGTGAAACCTGTGAGGCAAATTTTAGTGGATCAAGTGGAGCAATGGAAGTGGATGGAGTGAAACAAATTTTTGAACGTTCAGTTCCTAGATACGACGTTAGGTACAAATACTACCTTGGGGATGGTGACTCCAAACGTTTCAAGACTATAGAGGAACTGAAACCATATGGAAATGAATTTGTAGTTGAAAAGTTGGAATGCATTGGGCATGTGCAAAAGCGTATGGGTGCACGGCTTCGAAGGCTCAAACAAACTTTGGGTTCAAGTAAGCTCAGTGATGGAAAGACAATAGGAGGGAGAGGCAGGCTTACTGATGAGGTGATTGAACGTCTACAGAGATACTATGGGTATGCTATAAGGCAAAATACTAGTAATGTTAGTGGCATGCGAAAAGCAGTGTGGGCATTGTTCCTTCATACTGCCTCTTCCAATGAATACCCCAACACAGCCTGTGCCCAAAAGATTCCTGGTGCAAATATAATGCAAAAAAGGACTATGATCACAAACATGGTTTGCCAGCAGCTGTGATAAATGCAATAAAACCAATTTTTCATGAGTTAGCACAGCCAGAATTGTTACACAAATGTCTACACAGAAAGACGCAGAATCCTAATGAGAGCGTAAACAATTTGATTTGGAAAGTGATTCCTAAAAGGGTGTTTGTAAGCATAAAAACACTGCACTTTGGCATTTATGATGCAATAGCAACCTACAACCAAGGGAACGGTGTGAGCCGGCTGCGGTGGCCGTGCGGTTCTGGCGCTGCAGTCCGGAACCGCGAGGCTGCTACGTCGCAGGTTCGAATCCTGCCTCGGGCATGGGTGTGTGTGACGTCCTTAGGTTGGTTAGGTTTAAGTAGTTCTAAGTTCTAGGGGACTTATGACCTAAGATGTTGAGTCCCATAGTGCTCAGAGCCATTTTTTGGAACAGTGTGAAGTGTGAAGTTTTGAAGGCATTAGGATTTACAGTTGGGGTGAACACTGTACGAGCACTAAGAAATATTGACAGAGAAAGGATAAGAGGAGCAGAAAGAAGAGAAAGGCATATGAAGTATGATGGAACAACAGGCCAGAAAAGAAGACAGAAGAGGAAGCTTTTGGAGGATGAAGAAGAAGATCCTGATAATCCATCCTATAGTGCAGGAATGTATTGAGAAACTTTGATAGCCATTTCCCATAAATTAGAATTTTTCGAATATAAGGAACATTTTCTCAAAATCCACTCAAGCTAGTGAGATGAAATTTTTATACAGCACTCCTAGTGGTCAAACTTACATTGTAACACAACCATTTGGCAATATGTTCAGTAGTTTCATTTCAGTTTAATTATAAAGCAATTACTTGTAAAAAAATTTGGGTCATTAATAAAAAAAATAATTGGAAGGAAACTAGAAAAGATACTCCAAAATCCCTCTGTCATAACTGCAATATTAAACCACTCTATATGTAAAAAAAAATTCAAATTTTTCTATTTGGTAGTTTATTCATAAATGTTCCTCAAACTTAGTGATTTTAACATGGGCAGCATAGGCACCTCCGGCTCCCCTTAAAATGCAACTGATCAAGTCACCAATAAAAATAATTGTATCGTACTGGTATGTGGTTTATTATGTTCACGTCACCCCAGCATTTACCGAAACAGAATTATTGATGATGGGTGCTAACTGAGGGGAGAAGAGGGAGTGTTTCAATAAATTTAAATCTGTGTGGCGTATTCTGCTGGGGTAGGAGAGATTATTTAATACCTTTCAGTCCGTTTTTTAAGGTTTTTTATTCAAATAGTTATTTCTACTTCTTAGTCTTGTGTGCGCAAAATTTTTGAATTGATTTCAAACAATTTGGTGACATTATAACAGAGACATGTGATAAATTTCAGATTTATTTCAACTACCCTTCAGGCGATCTACCAATATATATTCCTTCTTTGTATGCATATAACGCGGAAAGACCGCGAGTGTAAAAACTGGTAAGAATCGAGCTCACATGGAAGCTTAGCAACAACCGTTCTTAACTGCGAAACATTCTCGACTGGAACACGAAAACAGGAAAATACCAGTGGTCCACCAAGCGCTCTTCGCTACACATCAGAAAAGAAAGCGCAAAACCTGACAATAAACAGAACGTCTCCTGCAAATGATCTCAGGAATTATTTGGCAAGCTATTTTAGTGCGCCACGAGCAGCCCCGCCCTGGCAATGGAAATACGCCCTTGAATTTTAGCTACATTCAAATGAAAGATTTCGGAACTGGCATATTAAAATTTTTGGTAGTTTCACTTCACGCCTTTTCAGTCTCGTCCTTTCCTCTAGTACCGGTATCCCAGAAGCTGATAAAACATGCTGTGTTATAACAGAGCATGTTTTTCAACTTCCTCCTCTAACTTCATGTTCGCCGCCTGATCGTTTATTTTCGTTAACGAACGGAGCACTATCGCCATGGGTCAGACGCAGAAACTGAGCGATATCAGTCATTTCAGAGTCGACACGTCGAGTAGTTTCTAACTGATTACCAGGTGGTTACTGAGTGGTTAGTAATCAGTAGCGCCGTGTGCGGCACCCCATTCCGTTACGTGGACTGTGACTCGTCACTGACTCGTTAGTGAGTTTCGTCAACAACTAGTTTGTTTTGAGTAGCTCCGTGTGCGGAGTCTCTAGAAGATACTACGATTCTTTTTTTTTTTTTTTTTTTTTTTTTTTTTTTTTTTTTTTTTAACTCAAGTTGTCATGGAACTTATAGCATAATTATCTTTCTTGTTTGTAATGATAATCAAATGTCGATGTAAAAGTTAAATAACTCTGTACAATCTTTTACACCGAATATTTTGTCTTTGGGCATCTTCTCGATTGAAACTTTGCAGATGTTTTAAGACTGCTAAGTGCCATTTTGAAACATATTTGTGGACTCAAACGAGAAGGACTTAACTGCAATATGAAATTCAGTGCTGTAAGTAGAATATGATCTGCTGTAGCATCATTATGACGGGTAGATCTGCTGCACATACTGTTAACTTTACGTGATGTCTGTAAACATTTTTTTTAAAATTTGTAGTAATAATATAGTTCGACTCAGAAATTGCAAGCTGAATTAATGAAGACACTCATACTTAGGGACAGTTCAAGCATTTAAATAGAATAACACCATTTTCAATGTTCATAATTATCGCACAATATTAAAGTGCCATGTTGGAGGAGGATATCAGTCAAATAACTTTTTATAACATTATGTCGGCTTCGTTTTGGTGTTGATTCATGTTAGTCTCCTTTTGCGATTTTCTCATAGTCATTGACTAAAACTGAAGTTATTGGCAATTATTATTCTGTAGCAAGACTGGCATGCGTATCCGAATAAATTTATTACAGTGCAGTATTTGACTCAAGTTTATTACAAGACACAAATGTGCGATGGGTAACTTTGTACTTTTGGCAAAAAGTGCTTGGGAATTATTCTTTTTCCTTAAGTTATTTCAAAGTTGAGAATGCAAGTTTTCAACGAGCCTTCTGCAGGAAGTGTTGACAATTACTCTGACAGAATGAACTCAAAATAATTCTGTTATAACAGATCTTTGTGCAACATCAAAGACGTGATAAAAAGTGGATTGAAAGCTACAAAGGAAACCTTTATGAAGCATTGTTAGTCAAGTAGGCTACCTAAAGGAACAAACTGTGTGTACCTGATAAACAACAATCTAGTACAGACACGCCGCTACATCTGGTAGAATGATAATGTCCCATGAAATACGGGCGTACATGTGCTCAGCGAGCGGCAGGGGAAGCAATGAGGCAAATTTGCAGGGGAAGCAGCTGCCACCCCAACCTATGTAGGGAAAAAAAATTCTCATACAAAGTTGTCAACCTGCCTCACCACACAGACAAAGACACCAATTCAGTCAAATAAACCCTGTACACTCTTTTACATAGCATATTTTGTATTTGGGTGTCTTCTCGATCGAAACTGTGCAGATGGTTTACGATTACTAAGTACCATTTTGAAACGTATTTGTTGGTAGAACGACGAGGACTTACCTGCAAGGCGAGAACATGTAATGGATATTGAGTTCTAAAAGCATCTAGTGTCCTTGTAACTAAAATTAAGTACGTTTTTTCTCGTGTAACCAACCAATGGCAAAACCACTAATTCTATGTAAACATAAAAACGTATGTTGGTCACTTGTATCTCAATGCTACTGGCACATACCTGACAGGAAAATAATGTGTGCAAACATCATACAAATAATACCCACTCAGTTAAGTACATTACAGGCAAACTTAGTAAGTATCTTTTATGAAATGATAACGTTAATAAGTTCAGTACTTAATAAACACAGCTTTTTCAGCAGGTTTGAACCTTATGTTGTAATAAATTGTTATTGTTACCTCCAACCAACCCCCTTCCATGAAACTAATTACCTGAAAACCCCACCCCCATACAAGCACAAATCCTAGATACTTATTTGCGCCTGTATCTGACTTTTAGCATAACCAGACACTGTATTAGCTAACTTTTCTTGATAAAAACTGAAACTCAGAGATGAGTTCAGAAAACCTACATTATGTAGTAGATGTTTTGGTGCATATTATGTATGTAGCCTAGGTAGTACATCAACTGTGAAGAATGTTCATCTTGAAGAACTACCAAAAAAATATTAGAGAAGTTACAATCTGGTCAGATGGTCCTGCTCCCCAGTTTGAAAACAGATATATTGCAGAGGCTATAAGAGTTCTAAGTAAGAGTCATGCCAAAAGAATTACATGGAAGTACTTTCCAACTTCTCATGGGAAGTGGCTAGTGGATGGAATTGGTGGGGCTGTCAAATGCCAAGTTTGCTCTGGTGTGAAAAGCAGGAAATGTGTTGTAAACAGTGCAACAGATTTTGTAAAAGCATTGTTGAGTTGTTCTCCTAATGTGACAGCAGTTCTAATGGGTGAAGAAGACTTTAGCCAAAGAAGCAAAAAACTACATCTCTCGGCCTGAATCAAGAACTGCAAGCCTTTCTTGAACATTTCTAAAATTCATCACTTGGAACTATATAATAATGAAGTTGTAGGACACACCACTTCATCAGCTGCAGAGGGAAACACCAACAGAACAGAAAAATCACTAGATATACATGTAGATGACAATTCATATTTTCCTGGTAATGTTACTAAAATTGAAAATGGTGAGTTTAAAGTTGATGTTATGATGAAAGATGGGAAGTTTTGAAAGTGGCTTGAAATTAAAGATGAGATATACTACACTAAAGAAAAGCGAACCCTCCAAGTGTTGTAAATTCCTGTGGTTATTTCAAGTTTGACTGTGATCTGTGGCAATGTAACGTGAGTTACCGTATGTTGTAACGCGAGTTACCTGTTCATTATGTTTTAGTATTTATTTTATTGGAGGTTAAATGTTTGTAACTTTTTTTAAAATAGTTATAAGATCTTCTGGTATTGTGTGTAAAACTTACAAGAAATGTTCACATAAAACAGAGCAGACTTTTGTATTTTCCTTATCATATGCAAAAGCCATTTCTTGGAAATGTAACGTGAGTTACCAAGAATAATTATAAGATTTGGTTTTATAAATATAGTAATGTAACAATTATTGTGATATAGGTTTATAGAGCATTCTGTATAAAGTATGTTTCGAGGCATAAAAAAATATTTAATAGAAACATTTCCTTCTGGTAACTGTCCAAAACTTATAATATAAACATCACTTTGTAATGTGAGTTACCATGGAATGACCGAGCTAATAGCAGCCTATTTGTTTCAACCTGCTTGTCCTGTCACTTAAAATGCATTCCAAATGCATTTACTGTAACAGTTTAGTAGTTTCTTGACTTGTAGGTTTTTGTTATATGAATCAGTCCTGGAGAAATTTTTAAATTCCCTAAAAATTCCACTACAATTCCCAACAATCCAATGTGTATTGCCTTGCTGGCAATAAAGTGTACATACAAACATAGTCATCACAATATAAGTGAGATAACAATTGAAACTAACTTCTGGGTGGCCACCAAAGCCTTGATAAATTTAAACAATAATATTGTTTTCAATCTGCTGTTATTTTAAAATACTTGATTAAGCACTGCTAGCTAGTTTTGAGCATTGTCCATTTTTAAGTGTGTAATAGATGTGGATACATCATCCTCATAAGTAGTTAAAACAGGTATCACATTCCATGCATTATTACACATAGAATGGTTGTCAGAGTACATGACCTCAGAATGGGTATCCTCACTGTAAGTGTGATTTGTGGATAACTGTTCCAAGATTGAGTTCATTGACTACCCCAGTATGCGTATCTGTACATGGCATGTGATTTCTTTTTTTACAAAGGTAGTCTGAAAAATTCTCAGAGTGGAATAGAAAGATACAACTTACCTCAGTGAAGCTTTTTAGTTTTGAGTGTAGTCTTCCTGTACACAAGTGCACTTGGTCCAGCAGTGTTCCAGTGTCTTGATCCCGTCTCCTAAATTAGATTGCTCCAAGTGAGCAAAATACCCATCAATTTAAGCTGTCAGTTCTTTGTTTGAAGAAAATCTCCATCCACTGAAGCAAATTTTGAGCTTGGAGGAGAGATAGAGATTCTGATGGGGTTCAGTCAGGTGAAAAAGATGAGTGTTGCACCAATTCGCATGTATATACTGTGTATATTTTTACCTTGGTAACAACACTTGTGTGTGTGTGTGTGTGTGTGTGTGTGTGTGTGTATGTGCATTGTCCCAATGGAAGATGACTTTCTTCCTTTCCAAGCCTGGTGTTTTGTGTCTATCTTTTGCTGTAGTTGGTCCAGGAGGTTAGTATTGTAAGTCCTGTAATTTTATGACCAATGGGAAGATAATCTGTCAACAGAATCTCTTTCACATCCCAGATAACTGATGCCATGACCTCTTGAGCTGATCATATTGCCTTTGCTTTCTTGTGTGTTTTCCCTGCTTCTGCTGTTGTCTTGGTATAGTGATATAGCCACATTTCATCTGTGGTCACAAACCTGTGAAAAAAATCTTGTTTGTTGCTTTGAGAACAGGTTAAACATTATTCAGGCATTCATTCTGATATGTTTCTGATCCTGCATTAAGAGTCCCAGCACCCATCTAGCAGATAATTTTCTCATATACAATTTCACTGTTAAAATGTGATATGCATATTCAGATGACATCTCTACAGCTTCAGCAATTTCTTGTGCTGTCTATCCGTGAATCTCCACTATCATTTTATGCACTTTTCCAATAATTTCTGGGATTGTGATGCGCCTTGATTGACCACTAAGTGGATCATCATCTAAGCTGTCCTGACCAAATTTGAACTCAATTACCCTCTTGGCAAAAATTGAATATGAAAGAGAAAATCAGCGTGAATTTGTTTTGCTTTCATACCTTTATTTACAAAGTACTTAAATGCTGCTTGTATCTCATTTTTTTCCATTTTCACAATTTACTACTTGGGAAAAACAAAAGAGAGATGTCTGCACAACTCATATTTACCCAGAGCACTGATGCACCACATGTTTATTCATAAAGGATGACCTGTTATTACACAGGAACCTCTTTGCACTAGCACTGACATCTGCTGGTGATTCCACAAACTTTCCAAACTACCCTTTATACTGCTTTTGAGGTTGATGTACCCAGAGTATTATGCACTTAAGAATGAACAGTTCTCATAATAGTGATTAATAAAATATTATTTTGAAATAACACCGGGTAGAACAGAGTTGTCTAAATTTATCAAGGCTGTGGTGCCCATGCAGAAGAAGTCACTTTCAACTGTTACCTCACAATACTGTAATGGCTAAGCTTGTATGTACACTTCTTTCCCAGCAAGGCAATAAACATTGGACAGTGAGGATCAGTGGCACTTTTTGGCAGTATAAAACTTTCTCCAAGACATATTTCCACATAACAAAGACCTACAGAGTTCTGAATCTAATGAAGAACTGTTTTAAAACAACAGCCTGGTGGAAACAATGCCATTTGTTAAAAACAACAGAAATGTCATTAAATATGCATTGGTAGTAATACAGTGAATGGCTTGCAAGTGAAACTGAGATTGTTTTTATTTAATGTCATAATATCATTCTGTGCTGTCACTGCTTCACCATGAAAAAGCCTTTGCACTAAAATTAAGCTTTGAGTCACATATGTATGTTCAGATGGTTTTGTTGGTAGACCACTCACCACATGAGGAGTAGATGAAAATTTCTATCTCGAACATGTAGTTAAGATCTGTCAGGAAGGTCCAGCTGAACGACAAATAATGTCCTCAAGTGCCAGCCTTACTTTTACAAGATTTCAGTGAGTTCCACAGTTTATATTCAGGTGGTGGAGTGACTGTGGCAGAATAGGTAGTAGCTCACTTCCGTACTAAAGGGGGCTACCTGTATTCCAGAACTGCTATTTACAGTCAAGTTGGTAAGTGACATAGCTTTCTTTATATGCTTATATTTAATGGAACAGCTCCCCATCCATTTATGCTGGCGAGAACATAATTCTTGGCGATTCATGTAACCTATTAACAGGATGTAGATGCAATATTGCTGCAATTTGCTAAGGAGTATCCTTCCCATGTGCCAGCTGTGATTACTATGTGTCTAAAAACTACCTGTCAGAATTTTTGTATGAAACCATTTACATTTTTTTGATACCATTCAATATAGAATAGTACAAATGATATAATTCAGTATAGAATAGAATACTTGCCAGAAATACCCAATTTCATAAATTTTGATTTCACTTTTTATCCCCAATTAATTTTTTATATTTTTAGTGAAGCACAAACAATAGGCAAATAGCTTACTTTTGTTGTTATACGTCTATTCAGTAGAAAAACACACCTGAATACTATTTTAAATTTCTTTCATTATTTCCAAAGGTCCACATTTTATACTTCTTACCTTGTTCAACCAAATCTTAGTTAAATAAATACTAGGAATAGTGAAGGCACAAAGTGCATTTCTTAATACATTATAGAGCAGTTCAGTTGGTCAGGCTGTGCAAAATTGGAGGTTTTAAAAAAATGTACCCAGGATCTGGGCTAGGAGGAACAGGAGACAACTCATATTAGTTTTGTGGAAGGAGGAGGGGTGCAGGAAATGAGGCATAAGTTCTTATGGAATAAAACTCAAAACTATTGGAAAACTGTGTTTATCAATATTTATGTGTATTAATGCCACCACTTTATAATAGATACCTCTTACTTGCCGTTTAGTTAAATGAGAGACCATCATTTGTATGAGATTTGTACACATTATTTTGCTGTCTGGCAGGTAAGCTTCAGATACATTTGAATACTTTCTATATTCACATTTTACTACTTTTTGACATTTGCTGGTAACATAAGAAAAAGCTTCATGGTTGAAAGTAGAACGTTACTCAAAGATTAATCTGCTGTAAGGAGGAAGGCACTGAAGTACTTCAGAAGTTTCATGACTAATAGTTGTGGGTATTGTTATGATGATAACGAACGAGTCATTGCCAATGTTGACTGTGGCCAATGCTAAATAGAAACATACAAATCACAACAAGTTTGTCAGTAACGTCGATAAGGTGCTGGCTGAATGGTCTGGATCTGCAACGACTAAAATAATTAGAAGCTGTTGTTAAAAAATAATATATATTGTACTTAACTGGTTGTACAGGATTCTTCTTGGCTGCATACATATAATTATAAACAGATAACTATTGAGGCCTCACTTAGGCCATTCATTACTTAGCGCCTTGTTAGAGGTTGCTTCCTATCAGCTGAAGGATAGGCTACTTTACCACTTGATGTCCCGAGCAAGAGTGGACAATAACTCACTAGAAACTTGATACAAGCCGCAGAGCGGTGCTAGCGCCACTGATTGCTACTCATGGGTCCAACAATGCTAATACGGACCTTGGTTGATAACTGCAACCCCTAAGTGTGGTATCGAACGTTGATACCTCAGGTATACTTACTGCTATTCAAAATCACTTAAATGTTCTGGTCTCTTCAAACTGATACCTGACTGATGTCTGCTTGAGTGGCAGGGCAAGATGTGAGTTCAGTTTGCAAATATCATAATTGATTTGTATGGGTGTAGGGGAGGCAGGTGCCTTTCCATACCCCTCACTGTCTATGCCAGTATTTGTAAAGTGAAAACTCCAGATACAGAGACTTTTTTAATAATTTTACTGAGGCACCTCACACATTTCTAGGGATATTTTTGATTTTCTAATCAAGTTGAGGGAATATGGAATAGTTGAAGGTAAACAACTAGAATTCACTCAGATACAGATTTATTCACACTTAGCTTCTACACAAATACAAGTCCGGAGGCTAACTGCCGTTAGCGTCCAACATCCTCCCAAAGCCCTCTCCTCAAAGATAGCACACTTACGCACAGATCAAATATCGATATTTACGGCACTCTATGCCACATAGCCCCCCCCCCCCCCCCCCCGCACAGTATGCGTCAGGCGAAAGCGGTTGACTAGTAGGAGACCGGGGGGTGAAACCCGGTACGTCGACGGTGAAGTCAGCAAGCGACGCCGGCGGCTGAAGACGACGTCCCGTCCTGGAGTGGAGGTGTAGCACTTCGTCAGCCGGCAGGCGGAGAATCACCTTGCCAGAAGGCCTAACAAAGGCATGCAAATTGCCACACGCAGCACTTCTGTTCAATTTAAAACGGCGCACCACACGAGATTCTGCACTTCCTCCCTCAATATTGTCACACGCAAGTACCACACACACTGTATTGCCATCTACGACAACTGATAATTTATGTACGTCATCAGGGTGCACATGTGTTGTGAATTCTTGGATGGCACCTGTACGAGCAATGGTAGGGAGGCAGGGAGGTGTGGGAAAGCCATGGCAGGGGGAAGCATCTGCTAAGAGGGGGGTGGCAGGTGCACTGGACTGCGCGGGAGATAACCTCGAGCGATCAGCTGACAGATGAGGGAGCGTGACCGAAGGCAACGAGGAGCCAGCGTGGATTGAACGGCATGACAAAGAGCTGTCACACGAAGATGGTAACACAATGGTAGAATCCGAGTGGTTGGCAGTTCGACTGCGAGGGCTGTGAGGAGTGAAGCCCCGAAAAGATTGGCCACTCGAATTAGATGAATGCGGAGAAGGGGCAGTGCTCAGCAGAGAAGCACGCTGTGGGGAATCAATACCCGAATGCATGGTATGGGAAGATGGATGGCCGCTCGAAGCAGGAGTGGGAGAAATTGGGGCAGAATCAGGGAGGTTCACCTGAGGCTCAATGAAAGCTGGTTTCACTCGGTTGAGTGAGACCGTGGTTACAGAGTCTTTTATGAGGAGATCCATGTTATTCTCAGAGCGTTTGACGACCTTGTAAGGACCTGTGTTGGGCGACTGAAGCGGGGCTTTGACTGAGTCGTCTCTGAGAAACACGTACTCACAAGAGTCTACCGTGCGCGGTACGTACATGTGCGGAGGCGTATGAGCGGCCGGAGGTGGCGGCTGAATTTTGCTGCAGTGCAAGTGCACCCGTTCGAGAAGTGAAGGGAGTTCACAGGGCCATGGAAGTGGGGTCGGAGTGACTAATTCTCCAGGCAAAACCAGATGTTGGCCATACACAAACTCGGCTACGGAACCCTTGAGGTCTTCCTTGAAAGTCGCACAAAGGCCAAGAAGCACGAAGGGCAGTGCCTCTGTCCATAGTAAGTCATGGCAACGCAGGGCAGACTTTAAGGTGCGATGCCATAGGTCGACAAGCCCATTGCTTTGGGGGTGGTATGCAGAAGTATGAATTTTGACAATACCATACATTTTACATAAGTCAGAGAAAACTGAAGACTCGAATTGTCGCCCCTGGTCAGTGGTGAGGTAAACAGGTGAGCCAAATCTAGAGATCCATGAATCTAAGAATGCTCGACTTACTGTCTCAGAGGTAATGTTCGGAATAGGCACAGCCTCAGCCCACCGAGTCATCCTGTCAATAGCTGTAAACAAGTAACGGAAACCCTCGGAGGGGGGCAAAGGGCCTACAAGGTCGACATGAACATGGTGAAACCGGCCTGGCGGTTGGGCAAAACAGCCAAGGGGTGGAGAAGTGTGCCTGGAAACTTTGTTCTGTTGACACACCATGCATGCCCTTGCCCAAGACTGACAGTCACGGCGCATGTCTCTCCAGACAAACCGTTCAGCTACCAGACAGGTGGAAGCTTTGACACCGGGGTGTGCTAATGTGTGTAGCTTGTCAAAGACCTGGCGTTGAAGGGGCTTAGGAATGAATGGCCGCAACGTACCAGTCGATTCATCACACCACTCTAAGTCAGATATGTCAGGGAAAGTAGAGCGTACCGGTTGGAGAGAGGAGCTGTGGTCTGAAATTAACTGCATGGTATCGGGGTCTGCCGATTGCAACCGCGGTAGGTCCGTGAAGTCAATTAAGGTTGTGACAGCACCAACACGCGAGAGAAAATCAGCGACCACATTGTCCGCTCCTCGGATGTAGCGAATGTCATTTGTAAATTGCAAGATGTAATCGATGTGACGAAAGCGTCGTGGGGGCGGATCAGCTGCAGGGTTTTTTTATGGCAGGAACCAACGGCTTGTGATCAGTGAGCACATAGAAATCTCGTCCCTCAACATCAGTTCTGAAGTGTCTTATGGCCTCGTAAACTGCAAGTAATTCTCTGTCGAATGCTGAGTATTTCTTCTGCGCGTTGTTTAGCTTTTTTGAGAAAAACTGCAGGGGGGTCGTAACATCGTTGTATGTCTGACTCAGTACTGCGCCAATAGCATTGTCACTAGCGTCCGTAGTGATAAACATTGTGGCGTCCACCCGTGGGTGAGCAATAGTGACAGTGGAGGCCAACAGCTGTTTGAGTTCATTAAATTCCTTGTCCATGTCTGGTGTCCATGGTACCTGGCGGGTGCCAGAAGTTTGTGGGCCAGCGAGAGCATCTGTGAGAGGAGCCTGCATCGCAGAAGCGGCTGGCAAATGTTTCCGGTAATAATTAACTGTTCCGATGAACCTGCGTAATTCCCTATAGGTCTAAGGGCGTAGCATCTCGAGAACAGGCTTGATCTTGTCCTGTGGTGGTATCAGACCGTCTGATGACACAACATAACTTAGGAATGTGACGGATGACTGGTGCAATTGAGTCTTTTTATTGTTCAGTTCAATACCAGCGGCTGCTAAAATATCTGTCACGACTTGAACACGCTCCTCACTCTGTTCCAAAGTAGAAGCAAAAACCAATATGTCGTCCATGTATACGAAACAAAAGTCTAGATGGGATAAGGTTTGATTGATGAAACGCTGCCATGTTTGGGGGGCGTTTTTCAACCCAAACGGCATAAATTTGTATTGGAACAGCCCGAAGGGAGTGGTTATGGCAGTCTTTTCAATATCCTCCGGAGCCATAGGAATCTGATGAAATGCGTGCTTACTGTCCAAAACAGAGAAGTACTTTGCACCTGCGAGTGCATGATTGAAGTCTGCAATGTGTGGGACCGGATATTTATCAAGGATGGTGCGGGCATTTAAACGCCTATAGTCTCCGACCATACGCCAAGTACCGTCTTTCTTTTGGTCAAACAGGATAGGACTAGCCCAGCAACTGGAAGAAGGTTCAATTATTCCCTTTTGTAACAGATCGTCCAATTGTTCTTTTGCAATTTTCATAAATTCCGGCTTGAGGCGGTGTGGGCGTTGCGATATGGGCAGCCCATCGGTTAGACGTAACTGATGAACTGTGCCATTAGTGACTACTGCAATACGTGGCGCGGCACGACCATCAGATGTCCGTGAAGCGGAGCAGGCAGTGGCGGACGGGCCAAGCTGTGGCGCTGAGGGCACGGGAGTACAGGTGTGCCACCCGATCGTAGGCTGCGTAAAGGCCGCACACGTGTTAACATGGGCGAGGTTGGTACACTGGTTCTTGGTAGTGGGCCGTGCCGCTACCAGCGCTGTAGGCACGAGTGGGCGTGGCCGAACAGCAGATGGCCGTAGTTCATTGCCACGAGCGTGGCAAGTTAATTGTCCATTCGGAACGCAAGGAGCATGAGCACTTGGGCATACCCTATCATTACACAAGGGGGTGCTGACACAGTTTACAGAGTTCACAACATTGTCGTTAACGTGCGCGGGCACTGGAACACCAGATTGGCATGGACTGACCTTGTCTGTAGCCGACGAGTCGTCTGCTAGTAGTGCCGCGAGGCGTTGTTGTGTGGAGGCCAACTCATGGTGTATGTCGCGGAGATGCCGCAGCATTTCCGTACGTTCCATCCGCAACTTCGAAGACTTTGCACACTCCACTAGCCACTTGTTTGTCCAAGATTGCAGCTCCAAGGATAGGTTTACACACTTCTTAGCACAGCACACATGTTTGGTGTTAGCCGAACTGTCACTCGGCGAAGCAAAAGGAATATGTTTGTTAAGGGGGGGGGGTAAAACACAGTATTTTGCACAAAATCTAGTGACAACTGATAGTGCTTGAGGAAATCAATTCCGAGAATAGGTTCTTCAATTGTTGACACTAGAAACGTCCACTCCAGCTTGCACTCGGGCGAAAGTTTCACTGTATACAAAGTGGAACCCAAACACTATAGGGTAGACAAGTTCACTGCACGAAGTACTGTTTTGTGTGGTTGCACTTTATTGGTTGCTAGGCGAACTGGCAGCAAAGAGACGTCTGCGCCAGTGTCTACCAGAAAACATACACCTGATCGTAAATCGTGAACATAAACTCGACCACACTTACTGTTATTGTCCGAAACGGAGTGCAACGTGGGATGGTGCCCGTTGTTTACATCGCAGGAGGTGGCACCGTAGCCTACCTGCGGTTGGAGTTTGGGTAAGAACACGATGACTGGCATTTGCGAGCTTGCTCCCCGAATCTCGCGTGGAAGAAACAGTAAGGTTGGGTGGGCCTGTGCACCTGTGGGTAGTTGCTAGGTGACGGAGTATGTGCCCCAGAGTCTTCCACAGAGGCCAATGCACTGTCGTTGCGGGGAGTTGAAGGTGCAGGCAGGGCGGCTAGTTTAATAAACTTGTTATTAGCAGCACCAGACAAGGGCGTGGCGTCAGAAAGCGTCTTAGTGCGGTCACCTCCATAATGCAGTGCACGGAGCTCACGTTGCCTGGCGGAGTATGCTCTGTCGGTGGCGTGTAAACGTTCATTTACTGGCCTATCTTCATACGCAGAGATTGCAGTCTGGACAGGCAAAGGCAGCTTTTCAGTCCAGATTTCTGCGAGCGTGTCATCAGGCATAACTTGCTCATCGACGAGAAGACGGATGCACCGCCACAGCTGGGACGGAGGCCTGTCGCCGAGACGCTCTTCGTAGATGAGCTGTCGCAAATTTTCTCTCCTGGTTTTAGAGACGCGCTCCAGTATCATCTGTTTCGCCACAGCATACTTCCCTGTTAGGGGGGGTGCTTTGACCAGATCGTAAATTAAATCGACGTGGACGTGAAGATTGTTCATGAGGCAGGCGAAGCGTGCGTCGTCGTCCAAAGCACAGACATTGAATGTTTGCTCAACCAGGTTAAACCAGAACTCCGGGTGAGCGGGTTTGAAGCCCGGTAATTTCGGCAGATTCGGCACTGCAGTCACTGCGGAGGTGCGCCTAGTACTTCGGACGGAAGTAGAGCATGCAGAAGATTGCGAGTCCGAATTATTGGCGTCCTGTAATGCGGGAATCGCGAAATTCACTTGACGCCGGGGGGGGGGGGGGGGGGGGGGAGGGGGGGGCCGCTAAGAAGCGACGGACGCTCGAACGGTGTGAGGATCGTAGTCAAAATGTTCATTCTCATTGACGTGGTAGCTCGGAGAGAAGCCACAAGTGCTTAAGTAAGCCGGTGAATGTCCGTTATGCACACAGTATTCACTTGACCATTACTGTCCAGCACAGAATTGTTGACTTGATTAGAAGCAACACAAGGATCCCACACACGTCCACTAGGATGCACACTCGGTGTGATATTTGCTGTTCGGCGAGCATTGAACACCTGTTGACTAGCCGGCGCAGAAGGATACACACGTGGCGGGAACTGATTCGAGTTTGGAACTGATTCGAGTTTGAATTTACTCCTGGATTTTCCAAAGTAGCAAAACCTCGCTCGATGCCATGAACTGTATTGAATTGTGTGTTCGACACAGGAGTAGGAATGTTCCGACCGACACTCTGTGGAGAACACGTGGGAAGGTCCAGGCTAACAAAGCCAGAGTCCACGACTGTTGGCGGTGGGAAGAAACTGGGGGCACTCGATGAATTCCACTGCATGTTCTGGCTGAAGGATTCCAAAGATTCTTGCGGCATGTCCACTACGACAGCAGGAGTGCTGGAGAGATGTTGCTGGAATCTGGGCGGCAGTGAATGCTGAAAGGCCATTGTCTGGAGCTGAACAAAGGCCCTCACGATCGCGAAGAAACCCGACACGGTAGGCGCGTAAATAACTTTCGAGCGGTAACTCGGACGTGTATTACACAAAAACGGGGTCACCAGTGAGGGAATATGGAATAGTTGTAGGTAAACAACTAGAATTCACTCAGATACAG
Source organism: Schistocerca americana (assembly GCF_021461395.2). NCBI lineage: Eukaryota > Metazoa > Arthropoda > Insecta > Orthoptera > Acrididae > Schistocerca > Schistocerca americana. Next base: position 767,824,198 of record NC_060122.1, on the reverse strand, counting down.
ATTTATTCACACTTAGCTTCTTCACCGATACAAGTCCGGAGGCTAACTGCCGTTAGCGTCCAACATCCTCCCTAAGCCCTCTCCTCAAAGATAGCACACTTACGCACAGAACAAATATCGATATTTATGGTGCTCTACGCCACAAAGTCATAATGTTAAGCTTTCTCTCGCTTCACAAGAAAGTGACACCTTACATAGAAATTACTACACACTATATGTCAATTAAAATAAATTTGGGTTGTCCAATGTCAATACAAATAAAAAAGGCATTTGACGCCCACAATCTCAGATTTTGATGAAACATGGTATACATAATTCCTTTATCAAACAATGGAAATTCTAGGTAGGATATCAACAATGTAGGAAGAGACAGATTGCTACTTACCATAAAGAAGACACATTAAATTACAGACAGGCACAATTAAAAGACACTTCCATAAAGCTTTTGGCCACAGCCTTGGGCACAAGGTGTTCTTGCTTGTGTATGTGAATGGTGTGTGTTTCTCTTCTGCTGATGAAGGCTGTGGCGGAAAGCTTTACATAAGTGTCTTTTAATTGTGCCTGTCTGCAACTTCATGAGTCTTCTTTATGGTAAGTAACAATCTATCTTTTCCTAGATTGTTAATTCCTTTATCATTTTTTGTTAATTTTATAGCCGTTCCAAACTTCCTCGAATTTGCTTTTCTGCTGCACCTTGGTCCTTAGTTCACTACGCTCTTTTGCATACAAAATTATGCTTTATTCAAAAACTGTGCAATAATTATGAATTGTTTCACACTAGCAAATACATGAAGATTTTATTAAAAAATGCCATTGAATTCATTAATTCATTATATCTATTTTAATCCAGAAAAAGATTTTCAACATATATATATATATATATATATATATATATATATATATATATATATATATATAATTTTTTTTTTTTTTTTTAGCAAAATTGACATGTCAGTAAAATGTGAATTACAACAAGGAAAATGTGCTACAGTGACAAATATTTTTTTCAAACCAAACTTAGCATGAGGTCTGTCAAGGAAAACAGTGAAATTTTGAGAGCCTATTTATTCCTTGTGGGGAAAATCAAACTTTTATTTTATAGGCCTATGTGTTAAAAATTAGATGCAGATATGAAGTTTACATATCGATTTAAAATTTATTAAATCAGTAAATAAAATGTTTTGATATTAATTCATGTGTGAAAGCATATTACCATATTTTGTGTTGTTTGATATCTTTTGAATGGAAAAATAATCTTACTTTAATTTTTATTTTTCTAAAACCCTAAAATGCACTAAATAGTTTTCCTATCATTGGTACTGAGTGCATTTGTTGAATATTTAAATATATATAATTAAAATAGTGTAACAAGTTTGGAAACTTAAATGAAATTTAATTCTATTACCTTGACAGAAGTCAGTAATCCATTTATTTCAAAATCTTGTTTGCAGTTCTGCCATTGTCCTCTTCATTGAGTTTTTTCAACCCTTTGAAAACTGACACATTGTTGCTGATGTTGTGCATGGAGAATCAACCATTGGAAGTATATGGGGAGTAGCTTAATCAATTAACTTGGCCAAGAAAATGATGTTTAGGATGAAGGAACCGTACACCAACCTCTTCCTCATCTTCATGCATTGTAGACACCATCCCAAAGTACCACAAGTAATACATTAAAGCAATATGACAATTAGGGCACAGATTTTCAAATGTATTAATACAATGGTAATCACTGTTCATATTGAATGCCAGACACAGTTTTTTCATCGGACCAGATTCTCTTCCCTTCAGTGCTGCCATTAGAAACAAGTAGTTTGAAGTTATAGAAACATCTGGGAGCAGGGAGTGTCTGAACACCCATGAATCACTTTTGAAGAATGGAATGAATTACATCTACTTTCCTTTTACTGATGAGGTGGAAACTGACTTTGTTTCACAGAAATCAAAAAAATTCTGTGGTTGTTATCTGTTGTCTAATGGTCTATGGAGGCTCTCTGTCTTGCATCTAGGTCTATTACAGGGGTAAGAACGATTAGGTAAGGGATTCCCCTGTAATAGATTTAGATGCAAGACCTGTCCCATACATCCTCCCACTACCACCTACTCTAGTCTGGTCACTAACATCGTCTATCCCATCAAAGGCAGGCTACCTGTGAAACCAGTCATGTGGTCTACAAGCTAAGCTGCCAGCACTGTGCTGCATTCTATGTAGGATGTTGGTTAACAATCTCTCTGTCCTCATGAATGGCCACCAACAAACTGGTCAAGAAACAAGTGGACCACCCTGTTGCTGAACACACTGCCAAACATGATAGCCTTTTAGAATGAAATTTTCACTCTACAGCAGAGTGTGCGCTGAAACTTCCTGGCAGATTAAAACTGTGTGCCAGACCGAGAATCGAACTCGGGACCTTTGCCTTTCGCGGGCAAGTGCTCTACCAACTGAGCTACCCAAGCACGACTCATGCCCTGTCCTCACAGCTTTAATTCTGCCAGTACCTTGTCTCCTACCTTCCAAACTTCACAGAAGTTGTTTCTAGAGGTCCCGAGTTCGAATCTCGGTCCGGCACACAGTTTTAATCTGCCAGGAAGTTTCATATCAGCACACACTCCGCTGTAGAGTGAAAATTTCATTCTAGAAACAACCCCCAGGCTGTGGATAAGCCATGTCTCCGCAATATCCTTTCTTCCAGGAGTGCTAGTTCCGCAAGATTCGCAGGAGAGCTTCTGTGTAGTTTGGAAGGTAGGAGACGAAGTACTGGCGGATTTAAAGCTGTGAGGACGGGGCATGAGTTGTGCTGGGATAGCTCAGTTGGTGGAGCACTTGCCCGCGAAAGGCAAAAGTCCCGGGTTCGAGTCTCGATCCGGCACGCAGTTTTAATCTGCCAGGAAGTTTCATGATAGTTTTCATTTCAATGACTGATTCACAGCCTGTGCCATATGGATCCTTCCCACCAACACCAGCTTTTCTGAATTGTGCAGATGGGAGCTTTCCCTGCAATACGTCCTATGTTCCTGTAACCCATCTGGCCTCAACCTTAGTTAGTCACTGTCCTCATCCATCCAGCCCTTTGTCTGTTCCCATTTCAACACTACACAGCCGTCATTCCACTACCATACCCCGTCTTTTTATTTCTGTCTAACCTGCAGCACTTCACTGTCTGCCACCCTCACCATACTATCCCTTCACCTCCCCACCCCAGCCTCCGCCTTACCCTCACCCAGTCGCGACTCCGATCATGCACTGGTGCTGCTGCTCACAGTGTGGTTTCAGTTGCCTGAGACTGCAGTCGTGTGTGTGTGTGTGTGTGTGTGTGTGTGTGTGTGTATTGTTGACGAAGACCTTAATGGCTGAAAACTTTAATTGTGAGAGTCTTTTTGTTGTGCCTGTCTTCAACTCACAATGTCCGCTATATGGTATCAACTTTCCTTCTCACAGTATTGTTACATACCATTACTCACTTATTCACTGATTTCTTACGCCTGCCGATGTAGAAACATAAGAATGGTATTCATACTGATCAGAAAAAATTTGAGAAAATATTAATATCAATGAAATCAATTTTTTTTTGTTATAAATAAAGCCATGAGTTTTTGTTTTGGAGGGTATTTGCTGCAATGCTTTCACTACTTGGTTGTTAACATATTCATGTTCTTAACATGCTTCATGATGTCATTATGACTGCATGTAACATGTGCACCCTGAAGTAATAACATAGCATTTTGGTGGGTTATGCAGAGACACCTAAGTGTGTATCATCAGCTAAAACACATCACTTTGTATGTAGTCCACAAAATTTAGAAAAACCCATCTTACCATCATTATATTCCTGTTTGAAATTCGAGTTACTTCATGAAAATTAGACAAAATAAATCTTATTTTGTACTGTTTTCTTTGTATGATTAGTGCATCTTTCATACCTGGCATAACTCAAGACTGTTCATCACTTTAATAAAAATTTTCACAAGATTTATTATTTATGTTGTCAGCCTTTTCCCATATGAATGATTAGGTTCTTCAAGGAATCCCTTTTCTTTACCCAGTTTACTTGCTTCATGTGCTGTGTAATCACTGATATTGAAAGTTCCCTTTATTTTACTGTGTTTCCATCCTATCAAGGCAGGAATGGCCAAGAGCTGAAGCAGCGGATTCCACTTACAGACCCTATTTTATCTCCTATGAGGTTAACGAGCTTGTCCATATCCTTGGCTCATTAAGGTACTTGATCTTCCCTAGACAGAAGCATGACATTAAGAATAATTTCAGTTTTGCTCCTCACATTTTCCCCCAAGTTTTCCAATTTTCTCTTTCTTTTTGATGTTACGATGACTTACAGTATGTAGTTTTGATGGAGGACAGCCTGTGTCTGTAAAATATGAATTAAATTTCTCCAATACTTCTCCTCAGTACACTATTAATTTCTTCCTGTGGTAAGCCAGCACCTGCAGTCTCAGAAACATTGTCACTCCTATCAACACACTCACCTTCTCTGAACTTAAATACCTTACATCTACATTGCAAACATTGTTTGTAACTAAATTTCACTTTTATTCTCTTTTAAGTATTTTTAACACTACCCTACAGTCACAGTTCCTAGTGATATATTTCACACAAGACGTGTTTCCTTATTGGAGCACAGCATACTCTCTGAAGCAATTTTAACTTTTCTACTCTAGGGATTTTTATTTTCAGTAAGATCAGTTACATTTTCAGTTCCTTTTTTTTAAACACATATGTAAATTTGTGCAACTCTATTAAAGTGAATTGTCCAACACAACACTTTATTTCTTCCATCTGTGATCCTCCAAAAGTAAACAACTGAACTACACTGTCCAGTCACATTAATGTGACCACCTGTCAAAAGCATAAATAACCACCTTTTTCCAGTGCGGACTGCTGCAAGACATGCAGGAAAGAGTCTGTGAGGTTGTAGAAAGTTCTGAAAGGAATGTGGAGTCATGCTGACTCCATTGCTGTGTCCAACTGTGCTATGTTTCTCAGTTGAGGATGCATGGCACAAACAGCCCAATATAAGTGGTCCCACAGATTCTTGACTGGGTTTAAATCTGGGGAGTTTGGTGATCAGGGGAGTACAGTAAACTCATCCTGATACTCTTCAAACCGTGCACTTACGCTGCAAGCTGTGTCACGTTGCATTGTCCTGCTGGTAAATGCCATCATGCCAAGGAAAAACAAACTGCATATGGGATTGGACATGTTCCTCAAGAATAGATGCATACATATGTTGATCCATTGTGCCCTCCAGAATAATGAGATCACCCAGGGAATGCCCTCTGGCCTGGACCCTTCCGATGATTGTTGCAGGATATTAGCACTCAGACATTTCGTGCCATACACACCAACAGCCATTTGTCCTCGGAGCATAAAATGTGATTCATCTGAAAGGCCATCTGTCACTATTCAGTGGATGTCCAGTTGCAGCAGTGGTGTGAAAATGTCAGTCTTCAGCATTGATGAACGGCAGTCAGTATGGGTGCATGATCCAGGCAGCTGCTACTGTGTCCCATACACAGCAACATTTGCTGAAAGGACATTGAGCAGACACTGTTGGAAGACCCTTTCATCATCTGGTCAGTCAGTTGCTCAACATTTGCATGTCTGTTGGCCCATACACATCACTGCAGCCATTGTTCACCCCTGTTCACCGCAGTTTCCCCAGCACCAGTTTTTCATAGCGCCATTGGAAAAAGTATTTCATCATCCTCAAAGAAATGTACAGTAATTGGTACTTGTTTCAAAGTATAAATTCAATTATATTTTCATTAACTTTTAACACATACAAAATTTTAAAAAATTATTTTTCCCACAAGGAATGGATAAGCCATCAATTTTATTATTTTTCTTGACAGCTTGTCCTAGCTTTGTTTTAAAAATATTTTGTCATTGTAGTACATTTTCATTATGCTGATAATTCATGTTTTTTGAGGTATTATTTTAATTAAAAAAGGCAAAAATACACTCCTGGAAATTGAAATAAGAACACCGTGAATTCATTGTCCCAGGAAGGGGAAACTTTATTGACACATTCCTGGGGTCAGATACATCACATGATCACACTGACAGAACCACAGGCACATAGACACAGGCAACAGAGCATGCACAATGTCGGCACTAGTACAGTGTATGTCCACCTTTCGCAGCAATGCAGGCTGCTATTCTCCCATGGAGACGATCGTAGAGATGCTGGATGTAGTCCTGTGGAACGGCTTGCCATGCCATTTCCACCTGGCGCCTCAGTTGGACCAGCGTTCGTGCTGGACGTGCAGACCGCGTGAGACGACGCTTCATCCAGTCCCAAACATGCTCAATGGGGGACAGATCCAGAGATCTTGCTGGCCAGGGTAGTTGACTTACACCTTCTAGAGCACGTTGGGTGGCACGGGATACATGCGGACGTGCATTGTCCTGTTGGAACAGCAAGTTCCCTTGCCGGTCTAGGAATGGTAGAACGATGGGTTCGATGACGGTTTGGATGTACCGTGCACTATTCAGTGTCCCCTCGACGATCACCAGTGGTGTACGGCCAGTGTAGGAGATCGCTCCCCACACCATGATGCCGGGTGTTGGCCCTGTGTGCCTCGGTTGTATGCAGTCCTGATTGTGGCGCTCACCTGCACGGCGCCAAACACGCATACGACCATCATTGGCACCAAGGCAGAAGCGACTCTCATCGCTGAAGACGACACGTCTCCATTCGTCCCTCCATTCACGCCTGTCGCGACACCACTGGAGGCGGGCTGCACGATGTTGGGGCGTGAGCGGAAGACGGCCTAACGGTGTGCGGGACCGTAGCCCAGCTTCATGGAGACGGTTGCGAATGGTCCTCGCCGATACCCCAGGAGCAACAGTGTCCCTAATTTGCTGGGAAGTGGCGGTGCGGTCCCCTACGGCACTGCGTAGGATGCTACGGTCTTGGCGTGCATCCGTGCGTCGCTGCGGTCCGGTCCCAGGTCGACGGGCACGTGCACCTTCCGCCGACCACTGGTGACAACATCGATGTACTGTGGAGACCTCACGCCCCACGTGTTGAGCAATTCGGCAGTACGTCCACCTGGCCTCCCACATGCCCACTATACGCCCTTGCTCAAAGTCCGTCAACTGCACATACGGTTCACGTCCATGCTGTCGCGGCATGCTACCAGTGTTAAAGACTGCGATGGAGCTCCGTATGCCACGGAAAACTGGCTGACACTGACGGCGGCGGTGCACAAATGCTGCGCAGCTAGCGCCATTCGACGGCCAACACCGCGGTTCCTGGTGTGTCCGCTGTGCCGTGCGTGTGATCATTGCTTGTACAGCCCTCTCGCAGTGTCCGGAGCAAGTATGGTGGGTCTGACACACCGGTGTCAATGTGTTCTTTTTTCCATTTCCAGGAGTGTATATTGCTAAAATTTTTAGTCACTTAAAATGCATATTCTGAAATTTGTAGTATTTTTTATAAAACCATCACATAGAATTCAAAAGCATGATATCATTCAGAATGATTGTGTGATTTTTGACTGTAGTAGGGTTATTTAAGAAACAACAGCCCAGTGAACAAGGATGGTCTAGGTGTGCAAAAAATGCAAGTTTGCTGAAAATTGGCATAGCTGTAAAACTAAAATGAAATGTGCCGGAGCAAAATTATTTCATATGATTACTCAGTACCAGTGCTTAATTTGTGATTGTACCCACTGGTACTCTGAAACAGTACTTCTGAAAAAAAAAAAAAAAAGAAAATATCAGAACTGCAGATTTTGAGCAGTGGTACAGTAGAACTTGATTTTATACCAGTACAAATGCTGTATTCACACTTTTAAAGTGTGCAGAAAAGCACTAAAATAACATCTCCCCTTCGTGCAAGGTTACATTTTGGCATTCTTTCTGTTGTGTACTTGAACTGACATGGAATGACCCATTTGTGATTGATATTGCTGTTTTCTAAGTACATGCAGAGCTTGTGGAATATGGCTGGCTGCATTCTGGCAACACTGACCCTTATCACTGCAATCTGTTAATCACAAACTCATGGTATTTGAGCTACAGTTAAATGAGGTTCCACATTGGAGACAACCTTTATCTGCTACAAGTCAGTCTACTGTTGATAGTTCCAAACAACTGTTGGCTGTAGTGTTATGCCTTGAGAAGCCATTGTCCTTATTACTTTTTCCTTTGTTTGACTGCCTGCCCGAGCAGCATGAAGTATGGTATTTACATCCACTTTTTCTCGGATCACGATGAACAGAGAAGAAACGCTGGATGATGAAGCTATAGTCGTCCTTTCTGGAAGGGGACTTCGTACTGTGAGTGTTTGACATGAAAGTGCCAGAAAAACATGCCAGGTAGGTTGGTTGCCAGTAATCAAAAAGTTGAGCGTTACAGTCTTACTGTGACTGCATATTGCTCTTTTACTTTGATGCACAACATAACCAAATCTTCTCATTCTGTTCCCCAGTTGAGGATATTAAACAAAACTACTACACTTTTTTTAATTGCACTCCAGCAGTTAGTCGGATATAATATAGAACGAGGTAAATGTATATGGCAACAGTAAGTGGTAGGTGCACGCATCATAGTTTTTCATGGTGCAGTGATATATTTCCTTGTGGCAGCAGCTAGTCATCCAAAATGCTTTCACAGAGAATTCCTGTATTTCTTGGTCAGTGCTTGATAATAATCATGTCAATAATTGTAATACGTTATCAGTTAGAGATGACTAATTCAGGTTATTTACACTTGTTACACATAATGAAGTAGGTACTATTTTCGTACTATGATGTATGAGCCCCACAGCTTAATGCAGTGGGGTGGCTTGAGTGCTTAATCTGTACAGGTGACTGTACCATAGGTGCACCTTCAATGGAGGCCAGACAAACCTTTGTTCCTGGAAGTAGCTGCTGGGACAACAGTCTGGTCGGTTGACAGATCTGGCCTTGTAACATTAGCAAACGTGGCCTTGCTACATTGGTACCACAAATGACAAAAAGCAAGGAGAAATGCAGCCATTATTTTTCCAAAAGTCTTATACTCTACTGTATGGCTTAATGATGATGACATTGCATCCTCTTGGGTAACATGTGCTGGAGGTAAATTACTCCCCCATTCAGATCTCCAGCCAGGAACAACTCAGATCGACGTTATCAGCAAGAAAAAACACCTAGAACTCTGTGAGTTGAAATGTGGAATGTTAGACTCTAATGTGGTAGATTAGAGTGTTTCAGTAGGGTAATGGATAGGCTGAAGTTACATGTAGGGTGAATTAGTGAAGTGCACTGACAGGACTTTCCAGTAAGGTGAGTCCAGGACTACAAATACAAAATAAAGTAGGAGTAATACAGAAGCAGGTCCAACAAAGAATAAGAAAATAGTAAATATGGTTAGGAAAATTCTGGCTGAACATAAATAATTCAAGATAAACTATACAACTCACAGAAAGGTAGAAGTGTGGAGTCGTCATCAGGAACACAAAAGAGAATGAAAACTTTGTTAGCTTTCGTTTGCGTTCTTTAACAGTCTATGAGCTAGAGTACATGTGTGTGCCCAGGTGCACACGTGCATGCGCGTGCACTCACTCACTCACTCACTCACTCACTCACACACACACACACACACACACACACACACACACACACACACACACACACACACACATGTCCATTGTCATCTCTGTGTTCTAAGGCAGTCGGGCCTTAATATCTGGAGGTGACAGTGGCCATGTGTGTGTGAGTTACAGATCAGTGAGTGTCGTGTGTAAATGTGTGCGTGTTTTGTTCTGCCTATGTCTGATAAAGGACTTAGTCTGATAGCTAATAATATGTAGCACTATTTTTTCAATGTGCCTGCCTGCCACTCAATGACTCCTCTTTGTGGTGAGTAGCAATGTATCCCTTTATTATTGTTATTAATCATTAAAGAAGGTCGTATAAGAAAGTTTCAGGCAGTTGTTCCACTGCTCGTAGCTGAAACAAGCTGCACTGGTCTGGTGCATTTACTGTGTAGAATTTATTAGTATGATTAGATGTAGGGCTGTCAGTATATTAGTGGCATGGCCTTTAAAGAATTTAATGATGGCTGTAATGGGTATATTATGCAAATGGGGTAGAACTGTTAAAATAAACACAGCCTTTGTTCTGTATTTGATGACTTCTTTGTTAACCAACCTGGCTGAACATGATCATACCCTAAATTAAAATTTCTGTGCTCAATCCTCATACAGCCCACACTTTTAGAGGAGAATCAGAATTTTATCCAGCAAGAAGATAAGAGGGGGAGCTTACAGCTGGAAGGTTTCTGATAGATTATATAATGGTAAGATAGAGACTCTAGAATCATATTTTAAATTAAAAAACATTTCTGTGGTTATATGTGAAGTTTTACTGCATTTTATTTTTTTATGAAGATGAAAACTAAAGAAGTTGCAGAAAGTTAATAAATTAAATTGGATAAATTGAACGAACCAGAGGTTGCTGAAAATTTCAAATAAAAAATTAGACAAAAATTGACTCAAACAGGCAGATGGAATACAACAGGATATTAATGGGTAGGTTTCAGAGATTAAATAGTGAAAGCAGCAGAGTAACAAATAGGCAAAATGACAATACCTTGTAAAAATCCTTGGCTAACACACAAGATATTGAATTTAGCAAAGAAAATAATCAATTATTGTTAATGTAATGTAATCTACTCAGCAAGTGGGGGCAAGGGAACACCCACACAAAAAGATTTAACTTTTACAAGCTTTCAGAGACGTAGTGGACCTTCTCATCCTGTCCTGTAAGTGTCCCCTGACCCAGACTTCTGGATGACTTTCTAAATTGTTCCCCTTTCCCCAAACCTCTAGAGTCCTTTTCCTTCACCCCTCTTCCTTCCCCTTGAACTTTTCTACCAGAAAAGGAGCCACTGGCTCCAAAAGCTTGTAAAAGCTAAATCTTTTTGTGTGTGTGTTCCCCTGCTTCTGCTTGGCGAGTAGATTTTTTATCTGTCCATTTAGGAGATATTGAATTTGGTAGACAAAAGGAGAAAATCTAAAAATGCAGTAGATGAAGGACCAAAAAGGAAATAAATACACTTAAAAATGAGATTAACAAAAAGCACAAAATGTCTAAACAGGGAGAGCCAGAGGACAAATGTGCAGCTGTAGAAGTCTACATGACTGGGGGAAAGACAAATGCTGCCTACAGGAAAACTAAAATGATATTTGGAGGAAGGAAAAGTTCTGCATGAATGTCATGAGCTCAACCAGTACTAAGCAAAGAAGGGAAACCTGAAATGTGGAAGGTATATACAGGGGAAATGATACTGAAGGGAAAAGGAAGTAGATAAGATTAGATGGGAGATACGATGCTGTGATAATTTGAGAGGGGGGGGGTGTAAGACCCAGGTTAAAATGAGGCCACTGGGCTAGACAATATTCCCTAAGAATTGTTGAAATCCTTGGGAGAGCCAGGCATAAAAAAACTATTCCATGATGTACAAGATTTATGAAACAGGCGAAATCCGCCAGACTTGAAGAAGAATGTAATAATTCAAATGCCAAAGAAGGCAGTGAATATTACCAAACTCATTTAAGTCATGGTGGCAAGGGGAATTATAGTTCAGGGAGATGAAGTAAAAACTTTGAGGTTTGCCGACAACATTGACAACGAATTGGCAGTTGATTGTTGGTGTGCTGACATCATGGTTACAGCTAGTCTGCATAAACAAGTTATGTTGGCCACTGATGCTCTGTATACATGGTTTGTGATAACCCCTTCAACATCAAATAATGCCTGAAGATGATGCATTGAAGCACCAAAACTGGTAGTTACACAATAAATAAGATCATAAGGATGGCTGTAGGCATTTCATTTCCTTACAATAGTGAATGCCATGGTCCCCAAGGCTTCCAGCCAAAAGGATGGACATACAAAAACATTGTAATTCTGTCAGAGGTGGGAAGAATAACAGCTGAATAGAAAGGATAGTGTTTCAAAAAGTGGTTATAAACTGAACATCAACAAAGGTAAAATCAGGATAATAGAATTTAATTGTGTTAAATCAGGCAATGTCCAAACATTTAAATTTAGATACTGAGACACTTAAAGTATTAGGTGAGTTTTGGTATCTGGATAGCAAAAACCTTATGATGGCTGAAATGGAGAGGATATTAATTGCAGACTGGCAATAGTGGAAAAACTATTTATGAAAAACAGGAATTTGTTAACATTTATATCTATACAACCACATAAAGCTGAGTCATTGTTTAATGCCATATTTAAAAATCTCAAAAAGTTCTCAAGCAATTTACTTCTAACTTTTACATGGTGTTCTCATACACATTCAGACAGACATAAGCTGTATATTTATTAAACATGTGTAACAGTGGAAAATCTAGGATGGAATGTAACAATATTGTGAAAAGGAAAGTCGCTACTCACCATATAGTGCAGGTGCTGAGTTGCAGATAGGCACAGCAAAAAGACTGTCACAAATGTAGCTTTCAGCCAGTAAGGCATTTGTCAAAATTAGATGACAAACACACTCATGCAAACACAACTCACATGGCAGTTGTGTGTGTGAGTTGCGTTTGCATGAGTGTGTATGTGTGTGTTTGTCGTCTAATTCTGACAAAGGCCTTACTGGCCAAAAGCTATATTTGTGACAGTCTTTTTGTTGTGCCTGTCTGCAACTCAGCATCTCTACTATATGGTGAGTAGCAACTTTCCTTTCCACAATATTGTTGAACGTATGTAATACATATATAGAGGAAACATTACTCCAAAAAATCTCAAATTTCATGAGTGTGTTGCTTCAGATTTTTATGTGTTACTCTAATAAATATTCAGACAAATGTGAGCTATGTATAATATACAGGGTAACTGTAGTTAAACTTCCACTACTTGGGCCAGTGTAAATGAAAAACTATTCACCGTATGGGTATCCAACTTTATAGGAATGATATTTAGACTGTGTGCTGTGCTGCAGGATTTGTGTCATTGATAATGTTAGTGTCCTGACTTGCTGGTAGGTACCGGTACTGGTATGATGACATAGGGCCAAAACACAAACATCTGTGTGCATAATAGCTCCAGATATTCAACAAGGGTCTGGACAAGGTGAGCAGGGCTTTACTCATAAAGCTGTTTTATCAAAACAACAGCAATAATGCTGCCACTCTTCGCAAGTATCGATGCATTAAAGGAATACAGAGAGATTGTCTTTCTTTATCGGTGTTGAAGAACATGATTTGGAAGTTCGAATTAACTGGTTATTTGGGAATTGCTCCTGGGAGAGGCCAACAGTCAGTTGCGCCACAAATTATTGAAAATGTTGCTGTCACTATTGCTGTTTTTTTTTAAATTGGCGCACAACTACAGTAGTCATTAGCGCCCAGACTAAATTATTAATGCACTGTGAGGCACAATGCTAAAACAGCAACTAAAAAGGACAACACTATAAAAGGCACCTTAACAGGCAAGGGATTAAAAGAAATCAGCACAATCAAATGTCCTCAAACAGGTTTGTCAAGTGGATAAAATGAAGAAAGCGAGCAGCTGCTCCTGGGTCATCCACTAAAATTTCACCCAGAGTACGTGGCAGGCCAAGATCAATGCACAGTGTATTAAAATTCGGACAGGACGTTAAAATGTGGCGTACAGTCAGCAATTGCCCACATGGGCAGAACGGCGCCGGCGCCGACGCTGGTGCAGCCATCAGCAGATGGTGGTGGCTGAACCGGCCGTGTCTAATCTTTAACTGGTCCAAAACGACCTCCTCTCACATGGACACAATGTGTGATCGTCACGCAGTGCACGTGCTGTGTTGTGATGCCTGAACATTGCATAGTCCACCATTCGAAAGCAGCAGTAGAGCAAACGCTGGTGTGGTTCCAGACAGTCGTGGGTGCAGTTGGTCATTACACTGAGCAAATTTTATAATGTGGAATGTAAACATGGTACACAACTAACAAATGTTACTCTCTCATGTGGAAATTAAAACATGTTTCTTGCAATAGTTTATTCATTATTTACCTTCCGCATGCCCTTAGAAATGTTTCCTAAAAGTTTCATTGTCCTGCACTCACTCATTTTTCATGAGGGTCCTCTCAAGTAGCAAAAGTTTAATTATCACCAGCCTGTATACTACTATATAAAGATAAGACATTATTTCCAAAAACCTTGAAAAATTCTTGACCAACTTACTTCAAATTCTTTCACAATACTCTAAGAAACATACGGATGACATAGGCTAGATATTTTTTCAATATATGTGGTATATAAATGTACAGTCTGTTTGAAAAAAAAAAAAACACTGACAAACTTTAGGGATAGGTTTCTTGAACAGAAATAAGTAGAGAATGTTGTGTAAACATGGACTCTAAAATGCATACCTTATGAGATATGAACACTTGTTTATCTTTGATAATATGAAACATGTCTCTTCTGCTGTAAAGTCTCGACTTTCCATATTTTGAGAGGAGGAAATATTGACCAAAACAAGTAAAAAATGTCTGATAAACATGGGGTCCAAAATGCATATTTTAAGAGCTATCAGCAACTTGTTTATCTTCACTAGTGAGAAACATACTCGCCTAGTGAACAAATGTTCATTGCTCTTCAGTTATGCATTTTAGAGTCCACATTTACTAGATATTTTTTCCTTGTTTTGATCCACACTACCACCTCCAAAAATGTGAAAAGCAAAGAACTTGCAGTAGAAAAGATGTTTCATAGTATTGAAGATGAATAAATGCTCATATCTCTTAAGGTATATGATTTAGAGAACTTGTTTATTAGACTTTTTCTCTTGTTTTGGTGTAAGAAACCTGTCCCTTAAGTTTGTCCATGTTCTTTGGGGACACTCTGTATATCTTCTGTTTTAGTGTGTATGTCCACGAGCTCCTCCCAAATCCCCCATTTGAACCAAATTTAGTACAGAAACATCAGGTCTCCTGAGTATGAACACTGTGTGGTTTATAAATTTGTCGCTCCAATAGGGGCAGGCAATAACGGATGTAGGCTGCCCTGCATGACAGGCATGTTGTGGGGAACAGTATTGTCCTGCCAAATCATCATGCTTTTCAGTGTGGCCTACATGTCAGGTGCAAAAAAAGATTTTTGTGGGCCCCATCATGTAGCCTGCCCTGTATGACAGATGTGGTGAGGGAGTGATATCGCCCTGCTTTATTGAACTGTATTGCAGGGGCTACACATTCCAATGAATGCAGCTGTGGATGGGTTGAGACGGATGGAGGAATGGATGAACAGAGTGAGGGATAGAGGAAATGGACAGAGAGAGGGGAGGAGTGGGAAGTGCATGAGGCAAGTGGAAGGTGTAGAGAGGTAGTAGGCAGGTGGAAAAGGAAGTGGGAAGATGGAAATGGATAGAGAGGAGGGGTAGGAGGATATAGTCAGGGGTAGGGGAAGGAAGTTATGGTCAGAGAGAGGGGGTGAGGAAGTGAAGAGACAGAGGGAGTGCAAAGGAGGAGATGTGTGATATATATGTCAAACAGGTTTGTGAGTGAAGCTGTGGGGAAGAGGCAAGTATAATTTATAAAGGGGAAACTTGTTAGCAAAAATCTCAGAAAAGTTCTTGACCAACATACACTCCTGGAAATGGAAAAAAGAACACACTGACACCGGTGTGTCAGACCCACCATACTTGCTCCGGACACTGCGAGAGGGCTGTACAAGCAATGATCACACGCACGGCACAGCGGACACACCAGGAACCGCGGTGTTGGCCGTCGAATGGCGCTAGCTGCGCAGCATTTGTGCACCGCCGCCGTCAGTGTCAGCCAGTTTGCCGTGGCATACAGAGCTCCATCGCAGTCTTTAACACTGGTAGCATGCCGCGACAGCGTGGACGTGAACCGTATGTGCAGTTGACGGACTTTGAGCGAGAGCGTATAGTGGGCATGCGGGAGGCCGGGTGAACGTACCGCCGAATTGCTCAACACGTGGGGCATGAGGTCTCCACAGTACATCGATGTTGTCGCCAGTGGTCGGCGGAAGGTGCACGTGCCCGTCGAACTGGGACCGGACCGCAGCGATGCACGGATGCACGCCAAGACCGTAGGATCCTACGCAGTGCCGTAGGGGACCGCACCGCCACTTCCCAGCAAATTAGGGACACTGTTGCTCCTGGGGTATCGGCGAGGACCATTTGCAACCGTCTCCATGAAGCTGGGCTACGGTCCCGCACACCGTTAGGCCGTCTTCCGCTCACGCCCCAACATCGTGCAGCCCGCCTCCAGTGGTGTCACGACAGGCGTGAATGGAGGGACGAATGGAGACGTGTCGTCTTCAGCGATGAGAGTCGCTTCTGCCTTGGTGCCAATGATGGTCGTATGCGTGTTTGGCGCCGTGCAGGTGAGCGCCACAATCAGGACTGCATACGACCGAGGCACACAGGGCCAACACCCGGCATCATGGTGTGGGGAGCGATCTCCTACACTGGCCGTACACCACTGGTGATCGTCGAGGGGACACTGAATAGTGCATGGTACATCCAAACCGTCATCGAACCCATCGTTCTACCATTCCTAGACCGGCAAGGGAACTTGCTGTTCTAACAGGACAATGCACGTCCGCATGTATCCCGTGCCACCCAACGTGCTCTAGAAGGTGTAAGTCAACTACCCTGGCCAGCAAGATCTCCGGATCTGTCCCCCATTGAGCATGTTTGGGACTGGATGAAGCGTCGTCTCACGCGGTCTGCACGTCCAGCACGAACGCTGGTCCAACTGAGGCGCCAGGTGGAAATGGCATGGCAAGCCGTTCCACAGGACTACATCCAGCATCTCTACGATCGTCTCCATGGGAGAATAGCAGCCTGCATTGCTGCGAAAGGTGGATATACACTGTACTAGTGCCGACATTGTGCATGCTCTGTTGCCTGTGTCTATGTGCCTGTGGTTCTGTCAGTGTGATCATGTGATGTATCTGACCCCAGGAATGTGTCAATAAAGTTTCCCCTTCCTGGGACAATGAATTCACGGTGTTCTTATTTCAATTTCCAGGAGTGTATTTAAAACTTTTACATCATAATCTAATAAACGTTCTGACAGACACTGGCTATGTATTTTTTAAACAGCAATGCATAGGTTTTTTATTAAAACTGTCTGCTGAGAAAGAAAATGCTGTTCTGTGAAAATGCATGGATTTGTTTTCTTCCTCAGAGTCAGTTTTAACTGTGATTGTGGGACATTTAAACCATTAGACAAATTGTTTCTCACACACACACACACACAAACACGTGCGAGCGCGCGTGTTGTGTGTGTGTGTGTGTGTGTGTGTGTGTGTGTGTGTAGACATACACAAAAATCTGCTGTTTTGTTTTATTCCTTGGTTTTAACATAAAACAGTAAAGCTGTATTTGTTCTTACCAGCTCTGACGATAATCCTACTACAGAACCTAAATCATCTGAATCTTTGTATCCTATTCACTCATGGATTAAAACTGTGTGAAATACTGTTGTAGAAGCTACTCTCCTCACAGATCCAGTATCTGGAGAAGTCTCTCTCATACCCTGTATACCAGTGATCCCAACTGATTTATGCACTCACTTTAAGTGACTTCAACTCCCAATCTAGGTTTTGTTTGTGATAACAGTAAACAAGGCTCAGAATGGGAAGTGGCAAAAAGATCAGCTGTTAAGCACCAACAGGGACTGCAAATTAGCAAATTAGCTGTACTGTATTCTCAACAAGTTTCAATGCTAGAAAATGTATGCAAAGGTAGAATGTTTCTTAGTTGCCATAATAAGTGATGAAAATCGTAAGATATTATTGGAAACATGGGCTCACAAGTCTGTGGTGAATCTGGACCTTTTGGATAAGAGGAGATTGAACCCTCCACATTGTAGATTATGTGGGGTAGCAAATAATGATGTGCCATTGCTATGTTAGGTGATACTGGGTTTTTGTACAGGAGCAAAACAGTTCTGAAAGAGTATAGAAGTATTGCCCTATATAGATGAAGGCTACTGTGCAATCCTGAGGTTGAATTTCTTAAACAGAAATCATGCAAAAACTGATAGTTTGGTGCATACCATGGAAATCAGAGAAACTTTGTTCAAGCTGGGAGATACTGCTACCCGTGATGCACTGTTGCAAGACCCTCCTGTCATGAAGATAGAACAAACTAAACTGCATGCAAAATCATTAAAACTTAAGATAAGGTGCTGCAGGGCACATGCAGTAGCTTTGGGTGAGAGTAGATACAAACCTACTGATTAATTCGTGTTTGTGGGAGAGCCATTGGTAGACGGTGGCAAATTAGATACTGCATATCCCAATGCGTTATATGGAGGAGCATTGTGCACCCACAGGAAGTAGATGGGGAACATGAGGTTCCTAGCATTGTGGATAATGTCAGTGCTTATGAAGTGACTTTGGCAAAAGGATTGTTAGTTACCAGTTTGAACATTCCGGATGAGGGCAGTGAAGTCTGGTCAAGTGGGGAGCTCATCCATAACTAAGCAAACAATCAGTACAACTGCATTACACACAAAAATGGAGCATTTGAAAGGAGATGACAGGCTAGCCATCAGTAGAATTTATGGATTTGTTCAATCCTTTTGGACAATTTCTAGCATCACCCATAACATAGCATAGGATGTTCTGACTGGGGGTAAATCTTCTGTGTGTAGGAAACCATGTAGAGTGCTCTATAGTTTGCAGCTAGTAATGGAGGATTTTTTAACCAGCAATTGAATGATGGCTTAATAGAAGAAAGTAAAGTTTCTGGGGAGGACCAGTTGTTATTGTACTCAAAAAGCTGTCATACAGTACAACAAGTATAGTTTCTGTTGTGACTACCACCAATTAAATCTTAAAATGGTTGTGGCTGCATATATTATAGCAGATATTACAGAGACCCTGGAAAACTTGAGTCAGTGCAAATACTTTTCCACAATAAACCTGACGAATGGTTACCATCAATTAATAGTGCCACAGATTTGGCCAAAGACTGTATTTAAGTTCCTTGGGTACATCATCGTTATCAGCGAATGATGTTTGGTTTCAAAAGTTGGTAGATGTGTGTAAAGAGGTTTAAAACTACATCAGCACATCATGTACGTGAATGACATTACCATGTTTTCAAAGGATATGAAGGAACTTGTATGAAAACTAGAAGAAATTTTGGAGAGGTGCACTCTGCACAGCTGATGTTGAAAATCAAGAAGTTCCACTTTCCATTAACAGAAGATAGCTGCCATGATGTGTGTTTTGCCAGGCTGGTGTAAAAACCCATGCAAGGTTGATACCATGCAGTGTGCAATTTCCCAGCACCACTGGTGACTGGAGCCCTACAGTCATTTTTAGGATTAGCTAATTATTGTAGAAAATTTGTTATGGGTTTTGTTGATATTGGAAGACCAGTGACATGGTTGTTGAAGAAAGATGTAAAGTTCCAGTGGACAGCTGAATATCAAGTTGTGTTTGAGAAGTTGAAGGGGGCACTAACAATTAGTCCAGTATTGGTATCCTGAGATCATGAAAAGTAATTTATTTTTTCATGTGATGCTTTTCAACCAGGCAGTAAGGTGTGAACTAAGCCAAGAAGTGGAGGGTAAAGAAGACCAGTGACTAACACATCACAACAATTAAATAAGGCTGAGAAGAATTACTTGACCATGGAAAATGAAATACTAAGTTTGATATATGATATTATCCACTAACGGTGTTATCTGTATGGCAAGAGATTCAAAGTAGTTATGGACCACACAGTGTTAAAATGATTATTAGGTTTAAGAGACCCTTGAAGCAGGCTGATTCGATGAGCTTTGAAATTAAACTAATTCAACTTTGCAGTGATTCACAGTCCACATAGAAAGCATGGTAACACAGATGAACTGAACAGGAAAGTTGGTGTCATGCTATTACTTTCCAGAATGAGAATTATTACTTGCCTGTAACCTTGCAGAATGGCAGAAGGTACAGCCTGCTGACACAGACTATGAGCTACTCAAAACACAGCTGCAGTTTGCCATTCATGATGTGTTTTTTGTAGCACAGTGAGGCTTGGGATGTGAACTGTAGTGCCTGCAGCACTGCGGGATGAAACATTGAATGAAACACATGACCACGTGTTATCTAGACATGGAGGGCATATGGACCGGAATTTGAGAAATTGCAGATCATCAGCAATTCAATATTATTGGGACAGACATCTTAGGTCCATTTACACAGGCGCCAGTGGGTAACCACTACGTTATGATTATTATAGACAATTTTTCATGCTATGTCCCAATGATTGCCACTCTGAATCAGCAAAGAGTGCAGTAATGCAATTAAGCAATGCGATGTAAACAATTGGTTGCTGATGTTTGGTGTCCCTGAAATGATAATCATGGATCAGGGCACCAGCTTCATGTCAGAGTTAATTAAACAACTGTGCCCTTATTCAAAAACTAAGAGTTAGTCCATTGTGGGAGTGGGACCTTTACAGAATCAAAATCAGAATTTTATTATCTCATTATGTACGTACATAAGTCATTGATTTAATGTACACGAGACTTCTCAGTATAAATAATATACATGAGATACATACAATGTGTGAAAACAACCTGAAATTAATATTAATTTACAAACAAACTGTACAAGTTTATTACATTGATCTCAGAGAAATCTGAATCATCATTTAAAAATTCAATGACTGAACAAAACCTTGTTGCACTAGAATGACATGTAATTTTCTTTTCAGAAAACGTAGTTCCACATTGTGACAGTTTTTCTCTTGTAATTATAAATTTTCGTAGCCATGTACTGAGGAGTCTTGGGAGTAAAGCTTTAATCTATGAGATAGTAGGATGAAATCATCTTTGTTTCTTGTGGTATACATGTGTTGAAAATGCTTTTATAAGTAATTCTGTATTATTATGTGTAAAGATAAACAATTAATAAATGCAAATGCTTGGAATAGTTAAAATACATAGCTCCCTGAATAAAGGGAGGCATAAATCCCTAGGCTTAATATTACACTATTTCTAATAATAGTGTCTTAAATTAATAATATCCTATTTACACCACTTGCATTCCCACAAAAAATTGTTCTGTTATCTGACAGTATAGTCAAAGCAGCTGTGGTAAACAGTTTTTCTAGTGTGCATGTCACTTGTGTAGGACAAGACTGTCAATGTGAATGCAAGACTGTTTAACTTAATCAGTGGAAAATCTGGGTTGGAATATCAACAATATCACAAAAAGGACAAATTGCTGCTTACCATAAAGATGACATGGATTTGGAGAAAGGTACAATGAAAGGCCTGTTATGTGCTTAGCAAAAGCCTTCTTCAGAAAAGAAAACAGTCACACAAGCAAGCACATCTCATTTATACATAACCACTCTCTCTGGTCACTGTGGCCAGACTGCATGGTACCAGGTCAAGCAGAAGCAACAGTCTGGAGTGGTGGCAGAGAAAAGGGATGGGTATCAGGGTTTGGGTGGGGGAGAGGAATCACCACTGCCTTATAGAGTGTGCAGGGACTTGATGGTGACCAAACAAGGCTGTTTGGCATGACTTCAGGAGGCTGAGAGAAGGGAGGGCGGGGATGTGGGGAGCAAAAATGGAAAGCAGCTGAGAGGGAAAAGACTGGTGGCACTGGCAGAGGATGGACCACAATGAGAGTGGGGGTGTGTGAATTGGGAGGAGGTGATAGGACACAGGGGACAGAGACTGTAGGGTGGGCCGTGGGGGGACAGTAGCTTACCATAGGTTGAGACTGGGACAATTTTGGGAGCAGAGACTGTGTTGTAAGAAGAATTCCCATCTGCGTAGTTCAGAGAAGCTGATAGTGGAGGGGAGGATGCAGATGTCCTGGGTTGTGAAGCAGCCATTGAAATCTAGGGTGTTGTGTTCTGCTGCATGTTGTGCCCCAGGATGGTCTACTTTGTTCTTGGTCACAGTTTGGCAGTGGCCATTCATCCTTGGAGAAAGCTGGTTGCTAATCATACCAACATAAAAAGCTGTGCAATGATTGTAGCAGATCTGGTATATGACATAGCTGTTTTCACAGGTGCCTGGGCCTCTGATGGGGTAGGATAAGCCTGTGACAGGATTGGAATAAGTGCTGGATGGGTGTATTGGGCATGTCTTGCATCTGGGTCTTCCACAGGGAAATGTTCCCTATGGCATGGGGTTGGAATTGGGAGAGGCATAGATAAGGACTAGGAAGTTTTGGAGGCTGAATGGACAATGGTGCACCATTTTATGAGGGGTGAGAAGGATCCTGGGTAGGGTGTCCCTCATTTCAGGGCATGGTGGTAGATAATCAAAGCACTAACTAAGGATATGATTCAGTTGTTCCAATTTAGGGTGCTACTGGGTAACAAAGGGGGCACTCCTTTGTAGCTGGTTCTTGGGGATGGTGGAGGATTGGGGGTGTGTGGGATATGGTACAGAAATCTTTTTATGGACTAGGTCTGGGGACAGTACCTGTCTTTGTGAGGTCTTGAGCATACTAGACAAGGAAGTCTAGTTATTGTATGTGTGCCAATCTGTTTTGGAGGGACTTTTTTGTTATGGAAGGGATAACAGCTGTCAGAACACAGATACTGGTGGTGATTAATGGGGTTAATGTGGAAAGAGGTGTGAATGGAGCCATCAGAGAGTAGGAAGTCAATGTCCAGGAAGGTGGAATGCTGGGCTGTGAAGGACCAAGTGAAGCAGATGGGGGAGAAGGTGTTGTGGTCGTGAAGGAATTAGGATAGGATTGGCCCTGGGTCCAGATTATGAAGGTATTGTCAGTGAGCCTGAACCAGATTAGGAATTTGGGGTTTTTGGAGGCTAGGATGATTTCCTCTAGATGGCCCATAAACAAGTTGGCATAGGAGAGTGCCATATGGACACCTCTTGCTGTGCCACAGATTTATTTGTATACCTTCCCTTCAAATAGGTATATGTTAACATAAAGTTATCACAGTGTATGAGGAATGCGGTTGTGGCATTCAATTCTGTAGAACATTGGGATAAGTAGTGTTCAATAACAACAAGACCATGAGTGTTTGGGTTGTTGGTGTATAGGGAAGTGGCATCAACAGTGAAGAGTAGGGATTCAGGAGGTATAGGGTGAGGATGGTGGAGAGTCAGTGAAGGAAGTGGTTGATGTCTTTGAAGTGGGAGGCTAGATGTTGGGCAAGTGGTTGGAGGTGTTGCTCAGTGAGGGCCAAAATTCTTTCAGTAGGGGCACAGTAACCAGTTACTATGGGGTGTCCAGGACTCTTGGATTTGTGGATCTTGGGGAGCATGTAGAAGGTGGGTGTGTGGGGTGTCAGAAGGTGAGGAGAGAATTGGTTCAGGGGAGAACTTCTGGGAAGGGCCTAAGTCTTTAAGCAGGGACTGGAAGTCATTTTGGACTTCTGAGATGGTATCACTCTGGCAGAGTTTGTAGGTGGGAGAGTCAGACAATTGGCAGAGGCGTACTCCCCCCCCCCCCCCCCCCCCACCTCCCCCACATAGTCATAATCAGTGGTGGAACCTTTATATCAATCATCTCATCTGCACACAAGAGACAGCTGCAATACCCCAACTGATTGTTGGTGCAGATCTCATGCCCCACATTACTCCCACCAATACAATTAATTTTAGACCTTCAAATTGATCACTTATCCTGCATCACTCTCATGTATTTTCCTGTGATATTTTCTGCAGCACCCAATGCTACACAAACTTGTACTTCATACTGCCAACCCGTTGCCGCCCCCCATTCATTCTCCCTTATTATTCCATTTTGCACATACTAACATCACATTATCTAGTCACACCTGCTCTGCTGTCCCCCTTCTTCACACTTATCTGCCCACATATCTGCAACCTGCATTATAATATTTTTATTTATTTTTTTCTTCAATCTCATTGTGTTTTCACGTTGATTTCACTTCTTTTTGCCTTTCATTATCAGCCTGCTTCCTCAGGTTTCATCTTGTTTTCCAATACTTCATCTGTGTCCTCTTTGCTAACCTTACATCAGCAGAAAGAACTGCAATCCACCACAAAAAAAAAAAATCATCCCAACCTTCTAATCTCACCTGCTGACAGAGGCTCGTCCACTGTTGCTTTGAATTACAAGGATTACCTGGCGGAAGGCATCCACCAGCTGTCAGATTCATCCACCTATAAACCCTGCCACAGTGACTCAATTCCGGAAATCCAGCAGGATCTCCAGTCTCTCCTCAAATCCTTAGTCCCATACCCAAACCTCTCCCTGAAGTCCATCTCTCTCCTCACCCTACTACTTCCTGCACTCCTACCTTCTACATGCTTCCTAAAGTTCATAAACCCAACCACCCAGGATCCCCTATTTTGGACAGTTACTGTACCCCCAATGAGAGAATCTATGCTCTCATTGACCAACACCTTCAGCCCATTATCCACAAAATACCCTTCTATATAAAAGATACCAACCATTTCCTCCACCAACTCTCCACAGTTCCTGTTCCTTTACCACATGGTGCCCTATTTGTCACTATTGAAGCCACCTCCCTTTACACTAACATTCCTAGTACCCATGGCCTTGCTTTTATTGAGCACAATCTTTCCCAGTGCCTGGCAGATTCCAAACCTACAACCTCCTTGCTAGTTGCCATAACCAACTATATCCTCATCCACAATTACTTTTCCCTAGATGGCATCACCTACAAACATATCTGGGTTATGGCAATGAGCACCTGCATTACGCCATTCTATGGCAGCCTATTCACGAGCCATCTAAAGGAATCCTTTCTAACCACCTAGAATCCCAAATGCCTCACCTGGTTCAGATTCATTGATGACATCTTTGTGATCTGGATCGTGGTTGAGGACACACTACCCACATTCCTCCAGAACCTCAACACCTTCTCCTCAATCCAACAATCCACCTTCCTCTTTGTTGACCTCCACCTCGAAGGTGGCTATATCAGTACCTCCATCCATATCAAACCTACCAACCACCAGCAAAACCTCCTCTTCAACAGCTGCCACACATTCCATACCAAGGAGTCCCTTCCAGACAGCCTAGCCACCCATGGCCATCACATCTATAGTGAGAAGCAGTCCTTCTCAAAATATACCATGGGTCTCACTGAGGCCTCCACAGACTGTAATTATCCTCCCAACCTTGTACATAAACAGAACTCCTGTACCTTATCTCTCGAGTCACCCACCACCTCCCTCTGAAAGTCCCATTGTCTGGCCACAGAGGGGAATTCCACTCATGACTCAGTACCAAGCAGGACTGGAGCAACTGAATCAATTTCTATGCCAGAGTTTCGACTACCACTCGCTGAGCCCTGAAATGAGGAATGTCCTACCCCCTAGCCTTCCCACACCTCCCAAAGTGGTATTCTGCCACCCACTAAACGTACACAATATCCTAGTCCATTCCTACACAAAACCTGCTCATAATCCTTTGACTCAGGCTCATATATCTGTAATACATGCAAGACCTGTCCTGTACATTCTCCCACCACCACCTACTCCTTTCTAGTCACAAGCATCAGTTCTCCCATCAGAGGCAGGGCTATCCGTGAAACCAATAATGTGAATTACAAAGTAAGCTACAACCAGTGTGCTGCATTCTACATGGGCATGACAACCAACAAGCTATCTATCTGCATGTAGGGCCATCGACAAACTGTAACCAAGAAACAATTGGACCACCCAGTTGCTGAGCGCACTGCCCAACACAATGTCATTCATTTTAATGACTGCCTCACGGCGTGTGCCATCTGGGCCCTTCCTACCAGCACCAGCTTTTCTGAACTGAAACTGTGGAAACTCTCCCTATAGTATATCCTATATTACCGTATTCCTCTTGGCCTAAACCTTCATTATTGCCCTACACCCACCTATCCTGTTCCCTGCTCCTACTCCAGCAGTACACAGACCTCTATTACACCAATGCATCCACAGTCATTTTGCTTCTGTCCTTGTCTGATGCCCCCTCCTCCTGACCTCTGTCTAACCTTTTGACTGCACCTAGCTGCCCTACCCTTGCCACAGCTCATCCCTGTATGCTCCAACAAGCAACACTTTACTGCCCCCACCCCTACTCTGCTATCCCTCCCCCTCTCCACCCCAGCCTCCTCCTTACACTCACCACCCAGATCGCTTCTCCCATCATGCGCTGCTGCTCGCAGTCTGGCCTCTGCAGACGAAGACTGTGATCATGTGTGTGAGATGCATTTGCGTAGTGTTAGAGGGGGGTGACCCATTACAATACCCTTTCGGGCCACCAGTGAAAATCAACTGTCCAGGGTCTTACCTACAGGGCGCTCTGTGTACTGATCCATTGGTCCTTGCAGAAAACCTCATGACACACTTTGTGATAGCATCAACATCCTCTCCCTATCCTGCTACCTTTCTCTGGCGGAAATGATGAGTTGAAGAACCCCCCCTCCCCCCTCAGTTTCAGCCCCTGCCAAGCTGACGCCTATAATGAACTGTTCACTGAAAGGGAATTCTTGCAGGCTCTCACCTCTTCACATGATTCAGTCATCGGCCTGGATTCCATCTACAACAGGATGATCCAACACATGGACATTACCCAGAGGCAACATCTATTCAGGGTCTTCAACCACATTTAGCTCACAGTTGTCTTCCCCTTGCAATGGCGAGACAGCATAGTTATCCCCATACTTAAGCCTGTGGAGAACCCTGTGTCCCTTGACAGCTACCAGCTGATTAGCCTGTCCAACTTAATGTTGTAAACTGCTCGAGAGGATGGTTAGCTTCCGATTATGTTGGGTACTCAAATCTTGAAGCATTTTGTCCCCACACCAGTGTGCCTTTTGGGAAGTACAATCTATGACTGACCATTTATTCAGATTGGAAACAGCAATCCGACAGGCTTTTGCTAAATGCTAACACATTTTTGTGGTCTTCTTTGACCTACATATGGCATACGACATGGCTTGGTGACGTCACATTTTATTTACCCTCTGTGACTGGGGTTTTCGTGGCTCCCTTCCAGTTTTTATCTGCTAGTTTTTCCCCCACCAGCTATTCCAGGGTAAGAGTTGGCACTTCACCCAGCACCTCTCGGATGCAGAACAGTATTCCACAGGGTTCTGTGTTAAGTGCAACACTCTTCCTCATTGTTGTCAGTGGGCTTGTAACCTCTGTTGGGCCTCTGGTTACCCCAGCATTGTATGTCAATGATTTTTGCAACTGGTGCAACTTCCACTCAGTGGCATCTGCTGAACACCACTTTCAAGATGCCATCCGGCGTGCCTCTGTATGGACCTTTTTCCATTGCTTCCAGTTTCCTCCCTCCAAAACATGGGTTATGCATTTTTGCTGTCGACCCACAGTACAGCCTGATCCAGAACTTTATTTAGGCAACCAGCGACTGGATGTTGTAGTACAGTTCTGTTTCTTGGTCCTTCTTTTTAATAAAAAACTGATGCAGCTGCCCTATATCTTCCACCTGAAGACTGCCTGTGTGCGGAAGCTTAATGCTCTCAGCCTCCTGGCCCACACATATTGGGGTGCAGACCATGCTACTCTTCTCCATTTTTACTGCACTCTGGTTTTGTCCAGACTGGATTATGGTTGTCAGGCTTATGGCTCAGCAGCTCCTTCCACTCTGAAACTATGTGACCCTATTCATCATTATAGGGTGCATCTGGCTGTCTGTGCCTTTCACACTAG
This sequence comes from Schistocerca americana, assembly GCF_021461395.2. Lineage (NCBI taxonomy): Eukaryota > Metazoa > Arthropoda > Insecta > Orthoptera > Acrididae > Schistocerca > Schistocerca americana. The sequence goes on along the minus strand of NC_060122.1, from coordinate 767,796,581 downwards.
TTACATCAGCAGTCTGCCCACTGAAGAGGGGTACCCTCTACAAGTATGATGGAGCCAACTCCTGGTTTCTTTTGCAATCCTGTGTACTCCATCCTCTTTACAAATGAGGGGTGTCTCCCACCTGATACCCGTCCTTGGTTGGGATTGCCGGCTGGAATGCATCTCACGTCCCTCTGTTGGGATCTCCATCTCAGCTCACAGGAATGTGCCCCAAGTATTTCCTCCTCCACCCCTTGGATAGTGCATAGACCACAAATTAGGACTTACCTATTCCAGGGTCCTAAGTTCTCTGCCACCCCTATGATATTCGGCATCTTGTATATTCCATCTTTGAAGAGTTGCAGGGTGCTACTATCTTCTACACATATGGTTCTTAAATAATAGATAAGACAGGATAAGCTTTTACATCTCCTACTGGCGCGGAACACCATTTACTGCCGGGATCATGTATTGTGTTCACAGCAGAGCTGCTATCCATTCACAGGGTCCTCCAGTTTGTTACCCAGGCCTTCCTCTCTACTACGTTTTATTGTGTACCGACTCAATGAGCAGCCAATGCTACTCTTTTCACCCTTTAGTCTCTGCTATCCACGACATTCTCTCTGGCCATTGGCCATGCCTCCTATTCAGTTGTTGTTCTTAGGGTCCTAAGTCATGTTGGCAGCCCAGGAAATGAACTGACTAACTGTTTGACTAGAGAAGCGGACACTTACCCCCCATTTCCATTCATTATTCCAGATGAAGATATATGGATACACATCAAATCTCTCTTTGCCAGAAAGTGGAATGACATCTGGTGCACTACTGAACTCAGTAATAAACTCCGCACAATCAAGGATACTACTGCAGTTGGCTCATCCATTGTTTTCTCTTGCACAGCGAGCCACCCCAACAATGTGGCTGTGGAGTCAGACTGACTGTATCCCATATATTGGTTGACTGTCCCTTTCTTTTGGCCCTTTGTACTAAGTATAGCCTTCCAGATTCATGGATGGTTGAACTGGTCCTCAGTTTCCTGTGTGAAAGTGGTTTTTATTTTCACTTACAAGGTTTTGCTTTACTCCTGGAGCACAGGCAGGGTGGTTGTGGTTGGGACTTCTCTTTATGTTGTCTGGCTCTGGGATCGATGACCAACCCCTTTGCAAAGACCACTCTCTTGTTCCTCTGTTTTTCCATTTTTAGATTGAGCCTACCCTTTTATACCTTCTGCTGTGTGTGTTTTTAGCTTCTTCGATTAATAGTTTGGCTCCTCTGTCTGAATCAGCCCACTTATAGCGGACTCCTCTATCTTACGCAAGTAATTTCTGAATTGTGGGACTGATTACCCCGCCATTTAGTTCCATAATCTCCCCCAATCAATTGCTGATGCCCATTTTCTCTCTGACACATACATTTATGTTTCTTTTCATACCAGTGCTACCAATCCTGTGATTTACTACATCCTTTATATTCAGTACCAAAACTACCAAACAGTGGTTTTGTTAGAGTGCAATTCTATTAGTGACACAACTGCTATTTAGTAATTTACTGAAACCTACAAATAGTTTTTGGCGCTATTAGCTGTAAAGTTTCTCCCATTTTGTACTGACTTTCTCATATGTACCTCTGCTCATAAAGGTCCTTCACTGAGTGTTGCAGTCTTTTGCGAGTCCTGTTTGTCACACTTGCTGACTGTTCTTTTGGTAGCACCAGCATTGTTGGTCTTGACCACAGCCCCCCCATTGCTATGCCTAGGCACTGCTGTGAACCAGGCAACTGCTGCCCAGCTAACACCCTTCACCTGCCATCACGCTGCCACCTCAGCTCCATCCTTCATTGCCACCCTGGTGCTGCCTTTGCTCTGACAGCAACACTTTAACAAAGCAAACCAAAACAAAGAGCCCATTTCGGTCTATTTTTGTTTTATTTACATGGGTAAATTACTCTTGTATGAAATTTACTTAATAATGTAAATTAGTATGTGAATTAGTATATGGAAGGAACAGGCCATCACTATTTGAGGATATTAAGCCAAAAGTAGGAAGAAACGGGGAAACCCTACAGAAATTTTCTAGAACATTAAAGGATGTGTAGAAGTAAGTGTAAAAGGTGAACACTAAGGCACTCGAGCATCAGAAGAAAATGAGATGGCATAGTGGTAAGCAGCCAGGGTATAGAGTAAGCTGGGTGATGTTAAGTAGCCCTTTTATACTGAAGGGTAAGATGTGATCTCAGGGGCCGCACAAAGTTGTGGAAATGATATCACTGGACATATGTCTCCCATGAAATGTGTTGTGAGATTTCTCCAGAAATGTAAATGCATGCCAATCTGGTGGACTGCATTTCCCAAAGGGGAGAGAAGTTTTACACCATGGTTCAGCCTGGTGTAGCAAATGGCTCTTGTGACCAAATCAGCAGAATGATGTCATAAGGAGAGTATTGCAATATGTCTCAGTAATGAGGCACCCTGATGCAATAATAAGTATTCAGTGATCTGACAATGCAGAGAATGTCAGATAGCTCTTCTGAAAGGAGGCATTGATTTACAGCATGTAACTGGGTTTGGGGAGGTGCTGACATGATGGTAAAGGTATGGCGGATGATGTCATAATTGCCCAGTTTTTTTATGTGGCACCTAAGATCTGTTTAAACCTAGCATCAGGACTGCTGCCATTTCAGAAACACTAGCCAACCCAGTGTGTGTATTTAATAAAGAAATCTGCCAAACAGCCATGTAAATTGAGAAGTTATTTTATTTTATTTTCACTACCAGCTTTGGCAATTCAGTATTCCATCTTCAGGTCCCACATACACCTCTTAAAAATTACTGATATTGGTGTACTGGGGCCATCTGTTTTTGGATGTTGTGAATTTTCGAGTGCTCGAGAATTCAGGACATCCAGAAACAGATGGCTCCAGTATGCCAATATCAGTAATTTTTGAGAGGTGCAGATGGGGCCTAAAGATGGCATATTGAATTGCTGCAACTGTTAGCAAAAATAAAATAACTTTGCAATTTGCATGGCTGTTTGGCAAGTTTCTTTGTTAAATTTTGGGCAGTTGCTGTCCTACATCCACAATGGGTCAACAGAGACAGCTTGCATATGTACTGCTAAATTCACACAGATGTTTCCAGTTATGCAGTCATCACCAGCTGCTAGTCACAAGGAGACACCTACACCCCTCTGCTCTCTAAGTTGTACCAACAAGCTGTCACTGACAGACAATAGCTACAGGCTGCAGCCTGTCCTTAGTCTGAATGCTGCTGACCTGATGCCTTTCCATCTTCGGACAACCACTGTTCGACTAACATCTACTGCTGGTCCCCTTCCAGGCAGACCATGGGTTTGATTCTGGATCACCTAGCTGCCCAGCCATCAGCACTTGAGCAGCAAACACTGTCACTGTACATCACCCATCATCATCCATACTGGATGTCATGGTTTGATCCCACCTGGCTTGGTACATACGATACTGAGGGAAGGGGCCAGGCTAGGTCACACACTGTGTGTCTGCCATGCACCACATGGTGCCACTTCTGAACTGTCATTAGTTCCATTGTGCTGACAGCAGCATCTTGCTATCTGCCACCATCATCTGTGGGGACATGCAGTGCACCGTCCTCTTGGTGGGCTACAGATGACACTGGGCCACTTGACTGGTCATGGCCACCTATATCATGGAGGCCACTGATTGCCTTTCCAACTCAGTCCCCACTGCTGTAATTGTTATGGAATAAAAGGACTAATTCAACCTGCATTGTTTCCTTGACAGTTTTCTGCCTGACACCTTCAACTGCTTCCTGCAGCCACACCCTAGAAGGTGAACTATTATACATCCTGACCTATTATAGACAGCTTCACTGGCCACCAGAGAGTCACACACTGCTAACTCTACAGTGCTGTAATTGGTCTAATTTTGTCCTCACAATCCCTAGGGGAGTAATATGTAAAGGATTGTAGTACATTCCTTGATTCAGCACTTAAAGCTAATTCTTGAAACTATGTAAAAAACTTTCTCAGAATAGTTTGCATCTACTATGTGTGCCAGTTCAATTCATTCAGCATCTTTGTGACACTCTCTCACATTAGAATGCCTCAGATAATGAATATGCAGACCTTGTCTGAATAATATGGTATGGAGTCAGATCTTAAGCTTGTCTGCCATAGATGAAATTTTGCGCGGATCATAAACACACAATAATTTCCTGCTCTGAGCTTGTTTGGGTCTCACTTAAAAAAGAAAATGCTTAAGAGACTCTTGAGTTGCTCACAATTAATGTAGTATAATACACTGACTGAATTCAGTTTAACATAACATGTTTTTCTTTGTTATCATGAGCCTTCTGTGCAAATCCACATGGTGAATGGAACTGCCGTTCTGTGATACATCTTTATTGAGAGATACAAGTTGAGGTTTTCAGTCTGAAGAATGGTTTGCTGCAGTTCTCCATGCTACTCTGTCCTGTGTAAGCCTCTTCATCTCCGAATAACTGCCGCTACTTACTTACTTCTGCATCTGCTTCCTATATTCACCTCTTAGTCTCCCTCTACAATTTTTGCAGCCCACAGTGCCTCCAATACTAAATTGGTGATCCGTTGATGTGTCAGAATGTATCCTATCAACTGATGCCTTCTTCTTGTCAGCCTGATACCTTCTTCTTGTCAGGTTGTACCAATTTTTTTTCTCCTCAATTCAGTTTAGTACTTCCTCATTACTTATGTGATCTATCCACCTGATCGTCAGCCTACTTATGTAGCATCACATTTCAAAAGCTTCCATTCTGTGCTCGTGGAAATTGTTTATCATCCACGTTTCACTTCCATACCTCTCTACACTCCATACAAATACTTTCAGAGAAGACTTCCCAGAGCTTAAATCTATATTTGATGTTAACACATTTCTCTTTTTCAGGAATGCTTTTTCTTGCCATTGCCAGTCTACATTTTATAGTCTCTTTTTTGGCCCAAGTAACATAAATCATCTACTACCTTAAGTGTGTGATTTCCTGTCTAATTCTCTTGACATCACCTGCTTTGATTTGATTACATTCAGTTAGCCTTGTTTTGGTTTTGTTGATATTCATCTAATATCCTCCTTTCAAGTATTGTCCACTCTGGTCAACTGTTCTTCCAAGTCCTTTGCTGTGTCTGACAGAATCACAATATCATTGGCAAACCTCAAAGTTTTCATTTCTTCTCCCTGAACTCTAATTCCTACTCTGAATTTTTCTTTTATTTCCTTTACTGCGTGTTCACTGTACAGATTGAACAGTATCAGCAATAGGCTGAAACCCTGTCCCACTCCCTTCTCAACCACTGCTTCCCTTTCTTGAGCCGGCCGGAGTGGCCGAGCGGTTAAAGGCGCTACAGTCTGGAACCGCACGACCGCTATGGTTGCAGGTTCAAATCCTGCCTCGGGCATGGATGTGTGTGATGTCCTTAGGTTAGTTAGGTTTAAGTAGTTCTAAGTTCTAGGGGACTTATGACCACAGCAGTTGAGTCCCATAGTGCTCAGAGCCATTTGAACCATTTGAACCCTTTCTTGTCTCTTGACTCTTCTGCTATCTGGTTTCTGTACAAGTTGTAAATAGCCTTTTGCTTCCTGTATTGTACCCTAGCTACCTTCAGAGTTTCAAAGAGAATCTTCCAGTCAACATTGTCAAAAGCTTTCTGTATATGTTTGTCTGGAATACAAACTGATCTTCCCTGAGGTCAGCTTCTACCAGTTTTTCCACCCTTTTGTTAAGAATTCGTATTAGTATTTTGCAACCATAACCTATTAAACTGGTAGATCATACCTGGCAGCACCTGTTTTCTTTGGAAATGGGATTATTGCATTCTTTTTGAAGTATGAGGGTATTCTGCCTGTCTTATAGATCTTACACACCAGATGGAAGAGTTTTGACATGATTGGCTGTCTCATGGCTGTCAGTAATTCTGATGGAATGTCGCCTTTTCCTGGGGCCTGCTTAAATCTTTCAGTGCTCTGTTAAATTCCTCTCACAGTATTATACTGAGCATCTCATCTTCGTCTACCTCATCTTCCATTTCTATAACATTGCCTTCAAGTTCATCTCCCTTGTATAGACCCTCTATGACCTGTCAGCTTTCCCTTCTTTGCTTAGGACTGGTTTTCCATCTGAGCTCTTGATACTCACATAGCTGCTTCTCTTTTCTCCAAAGGCCTTTTTAATTTTCCTGTGGGTGGTATCTATTTTTCCCCTAGTGGAATGCTTCTAAATCCATACATTTGTCCTCTAGGCATTCCTGCTTAGCCATTTTGCACTTCCTGTTAATTTCATTTTTTAGATGCTTGTATTTGCCAGCGGCCTTGCCACAGTGGTAACACCAGTTCCTGTCAGATCACCGAAGTTAAGTGCTGTCAGGCTGGGCTAGTACTTGGATGGGTGACCATCCGGTCTGCCGAGCGCTGTTGGCAAGCGGGGTGCACTCAGCCCTTGTGAGGCAAACTGAGGAGCTACTAGATTGAGAAGTAGTGGCTCTGGTCTCGGAAACTGACATACGGCTGGGAGAGCGGTGTGGTGACCACATCCCCCTCCATATCCGCATCCAGTGACACCTGTGGGCTGAGGATGACACCGTGGCCAGTCGGTACCTTTGGGCCTTCATGGCCTGTGTGGGAGGAGGTGCATGTATTTCCTTTCACCTACTTCATTTGATGCATTTTTATATTTTCTTCTTTCATCAGTGAAATTCAGTGTCTGCTCTGATATCCATATTTTTCTACTAGACCTTGTCTTTTTACCTATTTGATCCTCTGCTGCCTTCACTATTTCATTTCTCAAAGCTACCCGTTCATCTTCTACTGTATTCCTTTCTCCTGTTCTCATCAGTCATCACTTATAGCTCCCTCTGATACTCTTAGCAACCTCTGATTCTTTCAGCCTATGCGGGTCTTAATTTCCTACCTTTTTATAATGTCTTTAGTTTTAATCTACAGTTCTTAACCAATAAATTGTGGTCAGAGTCCACATCTTCCACTAGAAATGTATTACAATTTAAAATGTGGTTGGGAAATCTCTATCTTACCATTACATAACCAATCTGAAAACTACTGATGTCTTCAGGTCTCTTCCACATATACAACCTTCTTTCATGATTCTTAAACAGTGTTACTGATGATTAAGTTATGCTCTGTGCAAAAATGTACTGGGTAGCTTCCTCTTTCATTCCTTTCCCCCAATCCATATTCATCTACAGCTTTTCCTTTTGTTTCTTTTCCTACTATCAAATTCCAGTCCCCAATGACAATTGACTTTTCATCTCCCTTAACTATCTTCTGAATAATTTCTTTTATCTCAGCCTATATTTTTCTAATCTCTTCATCATCTGAGGAGCTAGTTGCCATACAATACAACACAGCCACTATTTATTGAGAATTAAAATTAAAAATTACTCATTTGAACACCAGATTTACAGGAAAATACCATTTTACTTTTGGTTGTGCGTTATATGGAATTTATTAAGTTGTATCTATGTTGTAATGTGCTCCACAGCCCAATGGAATTCCTGTCAGATTCTATACTGGATTTGTGGCTGATTTAGTGCATCTTCTGACTAGAATCTATCATGGATCCCTTGAACAAAAAATATGCCAGTTCTTGGGAGAAAGCACAGGCCACACCCATCTACAAGAAGGGTGGTAGAAGTGATCCACAAAACTACTGTACAATACCCCTGACATCGATTTGTTGAAGAATCTTAGAACATATTCTGAGCAGCTCAAACATCATGGGGTATTTTGAAAAGAATGACCTCCTCAGTGCCACCCAGCATGGATTTTAAAAACATCAGTCATGTGAAACCCAATTCAGTTTTCTCAAATGACATACTGAAAGCTTTGGATGAAGGCAATCAGGTAGATGCTGTACTTCTTGATTTTGAGAAAGCATTTGATTCAGTGCCACACCTATGCTTATTCTCAAAAGTATGATCATATGGGGTATCAACTGAAATTTGTGACTGGATTGTAGACTTTTTGGTAGGAAGGACACAACATGTTATTTTGAACAGAAAGCCATTGTCAGATGTAGAAGTAACTTCAGTTGTGCTCCTGGGAGGTGTGTTGGGGCCTTTGCTGTTCCTGTTGTATATTAATGACCTTGCAGACATTATGAACAGTGAAATCAGAATTTTTGCATATGATGCAGTTATCTTTAATGAACTACTATGTGAAGGAAGCTGCGTAAATATTCAGTCAGATCTTGAGAAGATTCCAACATGGTGCAAAGATTGGCAACTTTCTTTAAATGTTCAGAAATGTAAAATTTTGCACTTCAGAAAATGAAAAAAAAAAGTACTATCATATGACTATAATATCAGTGAGTCATACTTGGGATTGGCCAACTCACACAAATATCTGTGTCTAACACTTTTTAGGGATATGAAATGGAATGATAACGTAGATTCATTCATGGGAAAAGCAGGTGATAGACTTCAGTTTATTGGTAGAATATTGGGAAAATGCAATCAATCTACAAAAGAGATTGCTTACAATTCACTTGTGTGACCAGTTCTAGAATAATCCTCAAATGTGTGAGACCCAAACCAGGTGAGACTCAAACCAGGTGAGACTAATTGGATATACCGAATGTATAAAGAGAAGGGCAGCATGAATGGTCACATGCTTGTTTAATCTGTGGGAGAGTGTCATAGAGATACTGAAGGAATTGAGCTGGAAGACTTGAAGGCAGGTGTAAACTATCCAGAGGAAGTCTATCAACAAAGTTTCAGGAACCGGCTTTAAATGATGACTCTAGGAACATACTACAACCTCTTACATATCCCTCGCATAGGGATCATGAAGATAAGATGAGAATAATTTCTGCACACACAGAGGCATTCATTCAATCATTCTTCTTGTGCTCCGTACATGAATGGAACACGAAGAAACCATAATAACTGGTAGAATGGGACATAGCCTCTACATGCACCTCACAGTGGTTTGGAGAGTATAAATTTAGATGTGGAAGTAATGACTGCCAAGCTGTGTACAGTTTCTACTTACTTGTGTGTTTTATCCTCTTTAGGTGATATGTTGCAAAATTATATAAATGAGGCATTTATGGTTTATTCATGTTGGTTCACCTGAGGAGGAAGCAAATCTGATGTTTTGATCATCCTCAAGTATTTCATGAATTTTTCAGGGTTAGCAGAAGAGCACAAAAATGCAAAGGTTCTTCCTCAGGGTTCAATATATCTCCACACCAGATTTCATCCAAACCAGTTCAGCAGTTGAGTAGTGACAATGTAACAGGCAGAGCTACTTTTGCATTTAACAGCATTAGTATGAATTAAAAACATTGAGGATTTATAAGCATTGTGTTCATTACATTGAATCATATTACATAGAATATATCAATCAGTAAAAGCATTTTTGCAAATACGATACAATTTGAACGTCAAAGAGTAAATGGCCTTTTCTAAGAGTAAAATGTTTCCCTGTTTTGCACAGATAAAACTTTAAATTATTTTTTTAGTGTTCCGTGCATCAATCAGTAAAAGCAGACCTCTTATAGGATTACTTGATGATCCACCTGTCTTTCTGTCTGTCTGTATGTCTGTCTGTCTGTTTGACAGACTGTTCAAAACCTCCTTTTCTCAGAAATGGGTAGACATATCAAGTTGAAATTTATGTCAAATATGGTCCATGGTCCCTTGGGGATGTAAAAAAAGTGAAGCTTCTAAGTCACTGCAGTTTAAAGATATGGCCATTTGTGTCACATATTTTGATATTTGCAAACTCAAGTAATCAGAATCTACAGGGGCACTTCCCATTAACCTAGAATCATTAAATTTGTCAAGAAGCAAGATTTCACAGAGTAACCAAAAGAAAAAAAATTGAAAATTGTTAATTTGTAATTGTAATGTACAAAAAGAAGTTTTTGTTGTTTGTTATCCAACTTCAGACTTGAAATTAAAACAGTCATGTTTAAAATCTTGAGACAGTCATGAAAGTCTTGGAATCCCAGGGATCAATATCTTGCCTGTATCAATGTCTGTAACAGGTGAAAATCATCAAGATCCTCAATTCCCAGAATGGAACAGCACTTGCAACGTATGTCCTCAGTTATTTGCTGAATATATTCCAGTCTCTGACTTCCTCTACAGTTTTTACCCTCCACAGCTCCTTCTAGTACTGTGGAAGTTATTCTGTGAAGCCTTAACATATATCCTGCCATCCTGTTCCTTCTTTCTATTAGTGTTTTCCATACATTCCTTTCCTTGCTGATTATCTGGAGAACATCTTCATTTCTTACCTAATTTTCAACAATCTTCTGTAGCACCACATGCTTTAATTTTCTTCTATTCTCGTTTTCCCACAGTCTGTGTTTCCCTGCCATTCAGTGCTGTACTCCAAACATATTCTTAGATTCATCATTTAATAATGATTGGCATCTGTCTCCAAGTATTTGCTGATCCACATTTCTTGGTACTTCCACGAGACTCTCCCAGAGTCAAACAAACATGTTACCATTCCTGCTGGCCTTCTTTGTTTATGTTGAATATTTCCTGTTAGTTCTATTTGGTAAGGGTTCCACACATCTGAGCAGTAGTGTAGAGTAGGTCACATGAATATTTTGCAAGTTATTTCCTTTGTAGACAGACTGCATTTTCCCAGTATCTTGTCAGTGCCCATAGTCTGCTTTACCTCCACATAGGGCACAACTGCATTGAAAATAATGTACTACATCCTGCCGACCAAGAAATCCACAATATGGTTACAAACTTCATTTGATCATAGTTTTGTTAGTAAGTATTGGTGTGACATTGAATCAAATGCTTTTTGGAAGTCAAGAAATACTGCATCAGTCTGACTACTTTGATCCACAACTTTCAGGATGTCATGTCAGAAGCATGAATTGGGTCTCATATGGCCAATCTTTTTGGCATGAGGAGGTCATTCTGTTATGTTTGAGCTGCACACTCTAGATGTTTATTGATTGAGAATAAATCTTAATTTGTGATAGAGTAGTAAGTACCATTTGCCTCGCTTTTCATAGTGAACTGATGAGTATAGATGCATATTTAGATACAGGCATGTAGTATCAATTTACTTTACACTTTATCTATCCACTTACCTTTGCACACATGCTGACTGTTTGTCATGTTACTGACACCAGTAATTAATTACTTATAAGTCTCATAGATAATTTGCATTAAACCTTCACAAACCTGTCAAAATAATGTGGAAAGTGTCAGTTTACAAGCTTTATATGCTTGATTTGTTTGTCTTGGCCACTTACAAAACTCCACAGAAGGTTACTTTAAGAAAAATGAAAATAGTAGCCTTTGTTGTCACTCATGAATGAATGCAAATTTAGCTACATAACAATCTGTTATATTAGAAATGCTTTTATTGTTAGATAAATATTTATCTTTGTAAAATAAGAAGCTGTCCAGAAGAAATGTTTTCAGATTTGATTTTAACTGATTTTACTATGTGTCACACATTTTATGCTCTTGGTGAAATATTTTTGTAATTGCACATTGAATACCTTTCAGAGCCACTGACAGATTAAGTAACAAATAACAAAGGTAATTTCTTCTTATAGATTGTAGCCATGGACACTGCTATTCTCCCCATTGTGATAGGTTATTTATGACTAATTTCAGTAGTGAAACATAGTGAAGGTGCAGGTAGAATGCTTTATTTCTTGAAAATACATACACATGACGAGTATGAGTGAACACTAGATATTATTCTAACTGATCACTTTTATGGAATCAGTTCTTTCGAACGGATGAATTATTCCAGAAAATAATCCATAAGACATCAGTGAGTTGAAATATGGAAAATATATCAATATGCTAATTTGTTCATTACAGAACTGGGAAGTCTTATGAAGAAATCATATTGCAGAACTTAGCTGTTTTAGAAGCACAACAACATGTTTCTTCAAGTTCAGATTTTCAACATGGTGTACACACAATATTTAATGTGTTCTCGCTTATTCACTGACTCTTATTAATTTGTTTCATCAATTGTTGAGTTGTTTTTTTCATTGGATGGAACTGAAATTATGAGAAAGTTCATTTGCACAGAACTGTTTATTATTTATTTGAAGAACATTACTAAAAATTTATTCAGTTGCTGTCTCTTTACCTTATAAATACAATTGCATGATTTATCTTAACTAGCAGCTCATCCAAATTTGTATGAAATAGGATTGGGCACAAAACTGAACATTATGCAACTCAATCTGTGACATCTCTCTGGTTGTAACACTTGTATCAATTAGAAGTAGGTTTATATCTAAAAACAAAGATTCTGTAACTTACCAAACAAAAGCATTGGTATGTTGATAGAGACAATAACAAACACAAACACACACACAAATCTCAAGCTTTCACAACCCATGGTTGCTTCATCAGGAAAAAGGGAAGGAGAGGGAAAGACGAAAGGCTGTGGGTTTTAAGGGAGAGGGTAAGGAATCATTCCAATCCCAGGAGCGGAAAGACTTACCTTGGGGGGAAAAAGGGACAGGTGTACACTTGCGCACACACACACACATATCCATCCGCACATATACAGACACAAGCAGACATGTTACTGTCTATCTGAAATTATGAAGTGTGTATTCTGTGTTATTTAAACTCCTTGATCTGTGGCACAAAAATTAGAGTTTTGTAATATATATATATATGAAAAAAGCAAAAGGATATGTTTAAATGATAAGTTATTTTAATACGTGTATGTTCAAAAAAGAAAATGTTTATTGAAAGCTGGTTCATACTTAGGGAACTTGTATTTGTAACATGAAAAAGCTGTAGGAAAGTCCCCTCACAATGGAACTGGCATTGCGTAATGTAAAAGGTGGTTTTGGTGGTCGAACTGAGAGGCCCCTTTGTGAGAATGGCATGCAGTATGTGGCTATCCGTAACATGGTATACTTCGACGGTGCTAAGAGAGGCAATTGGAAGCTGCTTTATAAAGGGTTTGCCTCGGATGTGGATCTAGCTATTATTTGGTATTCTCAGCATAAAGGAATGGGTCTAATATGTTGAAAATCTGATGTCAAGAAGAGATTTTATAGAGCATTTGAAGATCAAGAGCCGGGAGTACAGTTAGCCGTCATATCATTTGCCACCAATCTTCGCCACAGCTTCACTAACTTCATACATTCAGTAATGTATATGGGCATGGACCAGTTAATTTCTGTGTTGTTTTAATAATAATCACTAAAACATTAATTTGTGTCGAGAACCATATTTTCTATCCTGATCACGAACCTATGCAGGGTCCTCACTTAAGTGCTACTAAAGCTGAGTATCCTGACTGAAATGAACAATTTTTGCATTCAAGTGTCTAAAAGTAATTTTTTGCCTAATGCAAATGGAGTAGTAAAAGTTAAAGCTAAAATCACAAAAGTGAAGTTGGATAGGTTTTTGTAAAGTATCCTTAGTTTATTACAAAATATAGTTTTGTAGGATTACAGTGCAAGATTGTGTAAATATTGTCATCTAGAATACCTGCTTCACAGGTGATAAAAAGGCAAATTAATCATGCTCATTTTCAAAAATAGTGTGGTTTTGATTTCTATCATGAATGGTACCTTTTTTGACGTTAATTAAGCCCAGTGTTGTATTTTATTGTCTGCAAAATAAACAATGAACTACTTCTAGTGAAGTTTCTGAATTAGTTTTTTCTACTGTAATAATCAAAGAGTGTTGACTACTGAACCTATACTAGTTATTATGGGTCCCCATCATATTCCGCACCTATAAAAAATTGAACTATTACTGTTACTAAGGAAAACTGATATATGTAGAGGAGTTTCAACAGTGTATTTATGATATTATTCATCTTTATTTGTGTGTGTGTTTTTTTTTCATGCCAGTCAAGATAAAAGCCCCTCATGTCCAAATTTAGTTCTGCACTACATGCAATAACATTTCAGTATTTGATTAAGTAATGCTCTTGAGTGTAGCTGTCATTAATATGAGCTTGGTGCAAAATTACTTTCTATAATTTACTGGTGTGTGCGTTATTGGCAAGTGCTGCTTCACACAATTCAGAGTGCACTGTGTCAGTTTGTATCCTGTTTCTATTCAAAGAAAAATCTCAACAAAAGTAACCTCAACAACCAATATTCAATTTTCTTAAACATATATTTCCAAATTAATGTTCCTAATTAGCCTGGTGACCATTCTTTTTTTTTCATTCATTTATGATTTTACCACTTTTATTGACTCCTAAGGTTAAAGTCCATTTGGTTTTTCCGTTAATTTCACCAAATTCAAAATTACAGTCTGATACCTTTGTCCATTAGACACATGCGCGGTCAACCTTCAAAATCCTCTCAGAGGGTAATATTAGCGTGTTTCATGGCAAAGTTTGAAGTATTCAATATGACTACTTTCAAGTCTTCTTGTTGTCATATGTTTCAAATTCCTTGCTACAAATACTGTTAATTTTGTAAAACAGGATTTTTCATGCATGAGACAAGCACTATCGTGGCATTGCTAAGGTTCCAGTACTCCTATAGACAGACCCCTCTTGCTGGGCTCACAGCCTGCCTACAGTGTTATCATTTCCCACACAAAGCCAAACACAGTACTTGCATTGCACATGAAACACACTAAGTTAATACAAACAAAAAATTGTGAAATCAGAAGAAGCAAGAAAGTTTTGAATTTTTAACATCATTATTGCTTACACATCAACAGCCAGGGACATGCTGATACAGAAAGTAACACATAGGTACTGATGAGCCAAAACATTATGACCACTGCACACTATGTGACACAGTGCCAGCTGGTGGCATTATGGGCATGTGGTGCGGTCAGGAGGGTATGAAAGCAAAGCAGATGTGAATGAGGACTCATTGTATTTACAATCTGGATCACAGATCATGAAATCTACTAACAAAAGTGATTTTCAAAAAGAGCAGATTTTTACACCTTGTCACCTGGGAAATAGCACATTGAAATTAACAAACCTGTTTGGCTGCTCACACCCTACTGCCTTGAGAATCTATGGAATGTGGTTGAAGGACGGTGAAGCCACAAGTAGATGGTTAAGGTGCTGGACATCCACACTTCATCACATAACTGATAGTGAACTCATGTTGATATCTTGGCTACTAAATTCTCTTGAACTGAACTCAATGGAACACAAGTGGGTCACTATTTTGCACCAGCTCTACACCTGCAAACCAGCAGCCCATACTCTACAGTAACAGTGTGATCTGTGCATGGACATCTGGTGTCCCATCCCTCCGGAAACCTACTGAGGATTTGTTGAATCCATGCCACACAGAGTCATTGATGTATTGCATTTCAAAGGTGGATGAACCCACTATTATGCAAGTGATCATAAAGTTTTGGCACATCCTTATTATCTGTATCATACTGAACATCTCATTTTTTTGTTGTCAGATTAAGTAATGATGTACACTTTACATCCACACCACTGTAGATAATTGCGTCTGAAAGTTAATTATCAGTGGCTGTTGTACAGTCTTACAACTTTATTAATAACCTTCTCTGGGAAATAATATGAAGCTGGATGTTAATTACTAGATACGTTCTCTGACAGTACTGCGTGACAAGAAAAAAGAATTATTGAATCCCATACAAATAATTCTGTATAATACTTTTACTTGTATTTCTAACTGCTCGGTAAAACTGAAGGCTTTTTCACTGGTGGCGTGTGCCTATCAGCACAACTAACTTCTGCTTTTTTTGACTCTACTGGTATGGCGTAGCATTCAAACTACTACTAAACATATTATCACTAGTCTGTATGACTGATGATTTAGTGCCTTTGATTGTACCCTAGTCATTGAAACTTTCCTTTTATTGGTTCTGTAATAATACAAGGGAGAGGGTACCCAAAAATAACGAGAATTTTTCTCTGGCAGTTGGCAGAACATTAGTTTCGAATCTCCCATTACGAGCCTTAAAAAAAAAAAAAAGCACCATTTTGTATCAGTCACCCTAGCAGCATTAGTGAGGAAAAATTATTGTGGTCAATTTGATTGTTTTTATAAGGGCTGTTTCGATGTTCGATGATTTTTCAATGGCAAACATTAAACACCAATGTGCTAACATCAGGGACATACTTTGACTTTCAGGTTGGGTGAGAACATTGAAAAAAATCCATGACATGATCATGTTCAATTGTCAATGAGTGAATTGGTAGAAATGACTGGAATATCCTGAAGTTTATGCCAATGAGTTTCGACTGGAGATCTGAAGATGAAATATGCTGCAGCAAAATTCATTCCTCATGTGCTTTCTAACTGGCAGAGAGCCAGTCATTTGTAGGTGTTCCAGGAATTGAAAGAACTGTCAGAAACTGATCAGAATTCTCATGCAAATGTCATCATGGGCAATGAATTGTGGTGTTATGGATATGACCCAGAAGCCAAGCAATAATCCACTGAGTGGAAGATTCCTTCACCAACGAGACCAAAGAAATCAAGGCAGGTGCGATCCTTTGTGAAAACAATGTCTTTTTTTTTTTTTTAACATCAAGGGGATAATCAATCCATCATGAATTTATGCACCAGGGTACCATAGCTAACCAGCCTTGCTAGCTTCAGCTATTGAAACAATTACAAGAAGCAATAATAACAAAAATCCACATTATGGCAATCAGGAGATTTGCTTTTTCTCCTTGATAAGGCCCCTGCACACACAGCATTGAATGTCAGGAAGTTTTTGGCCAAAAAGCAAATGTCAAAAATTTCTCAGGCACCCTACTCATTGGATATTGTCCCCTATGATGTTTTTTATTCCCAAGAATGAAAAGAAACCTGAAAGGAAAGCGTTTTCAAAATGTAAAAGAAGTGCAAAAAATTGTTGGAGGCACTAAGCAGCATATCTTCAGAAAAGTTTAAAAACTGTTTCTATCAATGGAAAAAAAACATTGGGACAAGTGTATTATGCCTGATGGGCACTGTTTTGAAGCTGTTTTAAGTTTTGAAAGTGTTGCATCAAATGCAGGTTTTTTTTTTTTTAAACAATTCTTGTTATATTTGGGTCCCCCCTCATATAATATTAGGTGGATTTGAATAGGTACAATTGTTGAATTTCTGTAATTTGCAGTGTAGCACACCACATATATTGAAAAAGCAAGCTTGAAATATATCAGGTTTTAATGCAGTACTTGTAGCACTCTTTTTGTGCAAAGTCCTTCTTCAGAAGCTGAAACATTTGTAGAATCCTGTTTCACTGTGTCTGTCTATAACTCATCGATGCCCCTATGTGGTGTGTAGCAATCAATCCTTTTCATATTGCTGTCTGCCTCGATAGCTGAGTGGTAAGCATGACGGATTGCCGTCCTATGGGCCCGGGTTCGATTCTCGGCTAGGTCGGGGATTTTCTCCACTCAGGGACCAGGTGTTGTGCTGTCTTCTTCATCATTTCATCCCCATCCAGCGTGCATGTTGCCCAGTGTGGCATCGAATGTAATAAGACCTGCACCAAGGCGGCTGGACCTGCCCCACAAGGGGCCTCCCGGCCAGTAACGCCAAACGCTCATTTCCATTTCCATATTGTTATTCATTCCTGGAATTTCCATTGTTTGACAACATATATTGGTATTCCATTTTTTTCTTAATTTTTTGTGCAAATATTAAAAATTCGTCCTTATTTATCTATAAGGTTTCCTGTGCTAATAGAAATTAGTGAAAGAGAGTTTCTTTGTGCCTGTTTTTTGTTCAAAATTGTGGGTTTTGCTTTGAGCCAGTTTTTCTGTTCAAACTTGTGGGTTTTGTTTTATTAATGGCTGTTTATACTATATTTACATTGTGAGTCTGTGATATGGAAGTAAAAACCCTAACAATATCTGGTGAGAGCCTTGGAATTCATCAATACTCAACAGATGTTACTTTTACATATTGCCTGCTGGCTGCTGTTTTGAGTTCGTCAGCCAATATTTGTGCAAACAAATAGCCTCTTAGCATGAATATTCAGATGCAGTCTGTGTTGCTAAGGTGCAACCAGGTGATGAGCAATACACCAGTCACATCATGTTGCAAGCCACTTTCCAATAAAGTACTCCAACCCCTGCATCAGTATGATCCACAAGACTTGATTCACAATTTGTTGTAGGCCTACTACTTCTAGAGTGTTACAAATATTCTGGCCAGAGATGTTACAAATATTCAGGCCAGGGAGAGAAATATTCTTGATGGTGTGCTTTATCCTATAGTCAGTTCTGCAATCCAAGTTGTGATCTAAATTATTGACTGAAATTGGTGAATGCTAATATATGATGTAATTTACCAATCTCTTTTCACACAGAGTGTGACTCAGAGATTCCATTTATGAGCCCTGCACTTATTTTAAAAATTCTGGTTACCTGGTATTATCACTAAAATTGTTGCTACACCAATTCTGGCATTCTCTTCTCCTGATCATTACCTAGGAATGAGACCTTCTCAGTCCTCTTAACCCTTTGGTTCCTGGTGCTGACTTTCCCCCTCATATCTATACTGTCAGCCCTCTCCTGGACTTTTTGGTTTACCTGCATGCTTCTGCCCCAATTCCAAAGCAATGAATTTGTTGGAGATATTTAGATGAAAATTAGCTGATTTGTGACTTTTCTGTCTCTTGTTACTGATTTGAAAGTTGTGATATAATTCAGTTATGTGATCTATGTCTAGCATTTCTGCAGTAAACAGCAGCTTGCTGTTGTGGCTACTCTTCCTGAGCAACTGTAAAATTAGTTCAGAGATGCAATGGTATGGCAGTGCCAAACATTATTCATTTTCACAGAAAAATATTCTCATTAATTATTAAATGAAATACACACATCAAAAAAAGTTTTACATCACCCCAGTTCCCAGACCTCCTGAAGATAGACATTGACTGTGGATATTGTATCACACACGTAGTCCCTTTGACTGTTCAGAGACGTCACTAAACCCACCCAAAGATGTAAACAACCATGCATGAGCAGCACCTATTAGACAGAGCTAGTCTGACAGCTGATCAGTTCCAGTCATTCCACCAGGAAGGAGGTAAAAGGCTCGTGTTGTCTGTAGTTCAACCCTGCCTAGACAGTCAGTTCCATAGTTCAATCATGTCTGCATTGCAATACTTAGTGCCAGTGAGGGCTCTCAACAAAGTGAGTGAACCAAAGCAATGTTGTTCAGACATGGAGGAGATACAGAGAGACAGGAACTGTGGATGACAAGCTTCGCTCAGGCCGCCCAAGGGCTACTACTGCAGTGGATGACCACTACCTACGGATAATGGCTCAGAGAAACCCTGACAGCAATGGCACCATGTTGAATAATGCTTTTCATGCAGCCACAGGACGCCGTGTTATGACTCAAACTGTGCACAATAGGTTGCATGATGTGCAACTTCACTCCCGATGTCCTTGGCAAGGTCCATCTTTGCAACCACAACACCATGCAGCGCAGTACACATGGGCCCAACAACATGCCGAATGCACCGGCCAGGATTGGCATCACTTTCTCTTCACTGATGAGTGTCGCATATGCCTTCATCCAGACAATTGTCAGAGACATGTTTGGAGGCAACCTGGTCTGGCTGAACGCCTGGGGGGGGACACTGTCCATAAAGTGCAGAAAGGTGGGGGGGTTCCCTGGTGTTTTGGGGGGGGGGGGGAGATTGTGTGGGGCCAATGTACTCCACTGGTGGTCATGGAAGGTGCCATAATGACTGTATGATACATGAATGCCATCCTCCAACTGATAGTGCAACCATATCGCCAGCATTGGCGAGGCATTCCTCTTCATGGATGACAATTTGCGCCCCCATCATGCATATCTTATGAATGACTTCCTTCAGGATAACATTGCTCAAATAAAACTGTATCATGCCTGGGATGGATTGAAAATGGCTGTTTATGGACGATGTGACCCACCGACCTCTCTGAGGGATCTACACCAAATTGCCATTGAGGAGTGGGACAATATGGACCAACAGTGCCTTGATGAACTTGTGGATAGTATGCCACGTCGAATACAGGCATGCATCAATGTAAGAGGACATGCTACTGGGTATTAGAGGTACTTGTGTGTACAGCAATCTGGACCACCACCTCTGGAGGTCTCGCTTTATGGTGGTACAACATGCAATGTGTGGTTTTCGTGAGCAGTAAAAAGGATGGACATGACATTTATGTTAATCTCTATTTCAGTTTTCTGTACAGGATCTGGAACTCTCGGAACCAAGTTGCTGCAAAACTTTTTTTGATGTGTATATATTCAGTCAATGAAAATACTACTCACAAGGTTTCCAAAACCTGCATATTTTGTCTAAATAGGTGGCTTAATGTATGCTGAAATCTAGAATGACTGACAATTTACCTCATTATAAATATTTCAATTATGGCAAGTAATATTACCTTCAGCTTTCTGTTTATTTATATTTATTTTTTAATTTACCATCAAAGATGAAAATTGGAAGGGATGTATGTACATATAACATTCAGTGCAAACCTAAAAAATATATTTAATAATCATTTTACTGTTGACATTTGTGTACAAGCAGCGACTTGCCTCTAGAATCATTATTTAATAACACATCTCAACAATTTTGTATAAAAATATTTCTTAGTGACTAACACATGAAAATTTGGAGGTTTGTAGTGTGTGTTGCAAAAATAAATATTTTTAATTCACATAAATATTATCACAAAAATATCAATGCTGAGAGAAGTATGCAAATGTACCATGGATTAGAAAATTATGACATTGTGTAAATGCAGTTTTAAGATCTGGTCCTACATATGAATAATGCAAAGTCAGTACAAATAAACACTTTTTATTTATCAGTTCATTCACTTTCCTGGATGTCCAATAACTATCCAAAAATACTCCCTTGGAGATGAGAATACTGTGTGGTGCACAATATGACAAATACAAGTCAGTATTGACAACAGATTCATCGTATGAGATCTTCTTTGTCGCACCAAAACTGTCCATGTAAAAATATACAGAAGCAATTTCAATTTATTATCTAACAGGTACTTATCACATTCCATCAGATACAAAAAAAGCTGTATCTGATGCCTAACTTACATAACATCACACTCACTTTTTATGCATGTATTTTCTTCAGGCTATCTTTTTTCTTTTCAACCTCACCTATGGCACCGGTTAAGAAACACATTTATCTTTAGGTAAACATCACAGCAGAACTAATACTGCGCAAAAGTGACTATCATAGCATATGAATAAACTCACTGCTATGAAAAAGCTAAAATCAGAATACTGCACAGACTAGTCTTGAAATAACGTAGAAGAATCTCATGGTGCTTCTTTCACTACACGCAGCTCCGTCTTGGATGTCCACACTGATCTTCATATCACTCCACATGAACAGCTGCAGTACATTTGTATCCTCAAAGGGCAAGTCAATCTCTGCCTAATGGCCATTCTTCTCAGAAATTCCAGTGTCCCTTCTGCACTGTGGCAGTGGTTGTTGTCGATGTTGTATCTGAGGTTGCTGCTGCAAGCACATGGTAATTACAGCCAGTGACCTGACATTCTATGTAGAAAAACCCCACACAGACAGGCCACTGGATCAGAAATTGGGGTAGTATTACCATCAACAAGTGCAGCAGAAGGCAGAAAAGGTCCTTGTTTGTCCCTGGCACCAGTGGGAGAAGGTGACATCACCTGGACTCTCCCATCATCATTACCAATCACACTTGAACTTCCTTCAAATCTCCATGCTCGAAGGATTCAATCAGCGACATGAGGGAGGCATACGTCCCAGTGGCAAAGGCAGCAAGACCCACCAAGAAGATGAATGTGTTCTTGATTATGTCAAACCATGAGATGCCGTGCTCCCAGCGATAAACTACGTCGATGAGGGCAGGGAAGAGCAGGGCGAGAGCACATGAGGACACAGCACCAATCAGTGAGATGAAAGCACCAAGGTTGGGCACCACTTCAGCCAACACAACTGTGGGGAAACAAACAGAGATTAATGGGACATCTTCAAGTATGCAAGGGCTTTCCTAATATAATAAGCAGCTGATGATCTGACTGCTACTGGAGGAATTATAAAACTTGACATTGCAAATTCAGTGCTCTGTGCATATTTTACAGGTGATAAAATTTTAAATATGCAGTATAAATGAAATATTGTTGAAAATATAAGTGATTGAACAGATAAAAAAATTTACTTACCAAGTGGCAGCAGGAAAATACACATATGAAAAGGTATTACAGTTTGCAAGCTTTCTGAGCCAGTGGCTCCTTCTGGCAGGAGTTGAATGGGAAGGTAGAAGGGTGAGGGAAAAGGACTGCTGAGGTTTATAAAAAGAGGTAGAAGACACAAAAGTCACCCAAAACCTGTGTCAGAGGAGACTTAATGAATGGGATGAGAAGGAAAGACAGACTGTTGGGGACTGCATTGAACACGTCTCCTAATTTATGTTGGTCAAGAAGCCTGAAGATGGTCTAACAGAACACCAAAACTGGTTGCATAAATAAATTAAATTCAAAATAAACAACTGCTGTTGTTTTAATTTTCCTTTCATAAGGGAAATATGTCCATCTGAATGCCTTCAAAATACTCCAACATCTCTTTTTCTGGTCTTATGAGTCTTATGCAAACTATGTTTAAAATAAGCAAGCAGCAGAATTGTTTTACAGTACACATCAAATCTTTGTTCTTGCGGTAATATTCAGTAGTGTCATTCTTCTGACAATCATTGAATATTTCTGTAACATTGTTGTACTGACAGATAATGGTAGATTACAGTTCTACAGTTCTAGTAAAAAAAATATTGGAATGCAATTCATTTATAACTGTTTTTCATTCAGCACTCTGTTTGATGAACTTCAAGGGGTAGCAAGAGTAGTTCATGGCTTTGTCACTAGACTGACACTCTTGTCTATCAGAGCACCACAACCCAGTATCTACTGTTAAACTCAGAAATGAATTTGCTGTTAAAATTGTAATGGTATAAACACTAAGACGCATTTGAAATTATTGATACTGTAAAATATGCAACTTACTACATGGTATGGAGCATTGTAATGTATTGATATATTTATAATGCATTCACTATAAAAAATGTATTTTGTATAAGCTGTGAGCATGATTTGCAGGCAACAGCATTCTCTGTGCTTGCTGTGGAGGAGGATGGATGACCAAGGACTGCTTTCGCTACAAATGAAAGGTGAGACTGGCCTTGATTTCCTAGCTGTAGGGAGGTGATACTGCTACCATACATCCAGCAGTGTAAGATGTGTAAAGGTCACTCTTCTATCAACTAAACTGAAATCTTAATGCAAGATTTGGAAGAAAATGACTACCTTGGTTTAGTGTCTGTGATTGACTAGAAGCCTCAAAAACTAGCTTCAGTTAGCTAAATTAAATTGTTTTGGCTGTTTAGGTGATTGAATATTGCATAACACTGAAACATTCTTTCAGTGCAATTTTTCAGCTGGCTTACTACATTCATAACAGGAACATTGTCTCAGCTAATTACCCTATCATGTTGTGCTCAGATATTCAGTATCATATGGATCTGCTGACATAATTGAGAGTATGAATGCCTAATGTCTTTTTCATCTTGTTTCATTGTTTCTGTGGGAAACGAGACAAATCAATGGCCATTTTTCTATAGTTTTACTGATTAAGTCTGATGCCAACAATCGACACTGTTTGAACTTTACCAACTTTCCTAAACTGTGAGTCAGCATGCTACCACTGTACTGAAACTTGTGAAGATGGCATGTGGTGCAATTAATAAAAATAAAAATTTGAAAATATAATATGAAAGATAAAAAAAATTACTCACCATGCAGTGGCAGGAGAAAATGCAGTTCATTTTTAGTAGGCATATTTAGAACTAGGATATCAAACTGTCCTATCACTCTATGTATGCCTTTCATCCCTTCCTTTAACGCAATGTCCTGAGCACACTGAAAACTTGACCAATATTCTAGAAAGACCTGACCTCTTTAAGGATGTCCACATTGGAACTGGTATCAGTGATCATGGCGCAGTTGTGGCAACAATGGTTACGAAAGTACAAAGGTCAACTAAAACAAGCAAAAAGATATACATGTTCAGAAAACTAGATAAAAACTCAATAGAGTCACATCTCAATGAGGAACTTGAAACTTTCAGCTTGGGCCAGGAGCATGTAGAGGAACTACGGCTCGAGTTTAAAAGACAGTCGACAATGCACTGCATAGGAATGTATCTAGTAGAAGAGTCCTTAATGGGAGGGGATCTCCATGGTACATGGGCACTATAAAGGAACTTCTAGAGAAACATAGATTACTGCATAATAGGTGTAACACAAAGCATAAGGCAATAGATAGGGACATGCTGAATGAAATGTGTTTGGCTGTCAAGAGAGCAATGCATGATGCCTTCAATGACTACCATAACAGAATACTGTCAAATCATCTGTCACAGAACCCAAAGAAATTCTGGTTGTATGTAAAGGCTGTCAGTGGCACCTGAGTTAGTGTCCAGTCTTTAGACAGAGAGACAGGTAGTGAAATTGAGGGTAGCAAAGCAAAAGCTGAAACACACAACTCCCTTTTCAAATGTAACTTTACAAAGGGAAACTGAGGAGAATTGCCCTAATTTAATCCTCATACCACTGAAAAGATGAGTGAAATAAGTATTAGTGCAGATGTGTTGAGAAATAGCTGAAATCATTAAAACCGAACAAAGCTCTAGGGCCTGATGGAATCACCGAACGAGTATGGTACAGTGGTTAGCATGCTGGACTTGCATTTCGGAGGATAATGGTTCAATCCCACGTCAGGCCATCCTGATTTAGGTTTTCTGTGATTTCCCTAAATCACTTTAGGCAAATGCTGGGATGGTTCCTTTGAAGGGGCACGGCAGACTTCCTTCCTCATCCTTCCCTAATCCGATGAGACCGATGGCCTTACAGTTTGGTCTCCTCCCCCAAATCAACCCCCCAGCCTGATGGAATCCCTGTCAGATTCTATACTGAACTTGCAGCCAAGTTACCTCCTCTTCTATTCATAATCTATCGTAAACCCCTTGAACAAAAACTTGTGCCCAGTTCTTGGAAAAAAGCACATGTCACTCCCGTCTCTAAGAAGGGTAGCAAACGCGATCCACAAAACTACTTCCCACTATCCTTGACGTCAATTTGTTGTAGAATCTTAGAACATATTCTGAGCTCAAATGTAATGAGGTATCTTGAACAGAATGACCTTCTCAATGTCAACCAGCATGGAATCTGAAAACATCGATCATGTGAAACCTAATTCACAGTTTTCTCGCATGACATACTGAAAGCTTTGGATCAAGGCATTCGGGTAGATGCTGTATTTCTTGATTTCCAAAAAGTATTTGACTCAGTGCCACATCTACACTTATTGTCAAAAGTTTGATCATATGGGGTATCAACTGAAATTTGTGACTGGACTGAGGACTTGTCAGTAGGGAGATCACAGCATGTTATCTTGGATGGAGAGTCATTGTCAGATGTAGAAGTAACTACCGTCGTACCCCAGGGAATTGTGTTGCAGCCCTTGCTGTTCATGTTGTATATTAATGACCTTGCAGACAATATTAATAGTAACATCAAGCTTTTAGCAAATGATGCAGTTATCTGTAATGAAGTAGTATTTGAAAGAAACTGCATAAAAATAAAGTCAAATCTTGATGAGATTTCAACATGGTGCAACTTTCTTTCAATGTTCATAAATGTAAAATGGTGCACTTTGCAAAATGAAAAAGAAGGAAAGAAACATAATATTGTTTGGCTGTAATATCAGTGAGTCACTGTTGGAATCAGCCAATTTGTACAAATACCTGTAGAGATATGAAATGGAATGATCACATAGGCTCAGTTGTGGGTAAAGAAAGTTTCAACAACTGGCTTTAAATGATTACTCTAGGAATGTATTACAAGCCCCTACATGTTGCTCACATAGGGATCATGATGATAAGACTGCATGCACAGAGGCATCCAATCAGTCATTCTTTCTGTGCTGCATAAGTGAATGGAACAGAAAGAAACCTTAATAACTGATACATTGGGATGTACCCTCTGCAGTGCATCTCACAGTGGTTTGCAGAGTATAGATGTAGATGCAGAACAGGTCGCACTGGATGATTATAATTGCTCTCATTTATAATTTTCCAAGAATTCACAAATAAATAGACTTTCACAGCTGTATTTCCTAAAGTTGATTCCTGTTTCTTCACAGCACTATGGACAGATTCTAAATTAATGTGGCTGAGTTCAGTGCCATATTATCACTATTGAACTCAGATGCCACTGGATTTATTTCCCTGTGCACAACACTGTCAGCAGCAAACAACCTGAAGTGCTGTTCCTACAATCTGACAAGTTGTTTATGTGTGAAGAAGATGTAGTTGCACCATATTCCTCTCTTGGTGTTTCTGTTGTTTCTGGGGAACACTCAGCAGCCAATATGCTGGACTAAATTGTGTTAATCAAACATTCTTTGATGAACATAAACTACAATGTAGATTGAGATGAAAGTACATGTTTAGATAAGTTTAATCACATCCATCTGTGAGATCATCAATATGGCATATTTTTGATCAATTTTGATGTGTCATTGACACCAAAATATCAAGTGAATACCTCAAGAGAGAGTTTTCACTACTTCTTTTTTACACAATATCCATGAGGGGATGAAAGGTTCCATCCTCAAGTTACATTCTTTATATAGTTTAATATTAAGAAACTGAAATCAAATATACTATTTTACAAGTATAAAACTCAGTACTGATATTATGTTATGGAATACCAGTTGACATTGCTAAAGGATTGAATTTTTGAGATGAATTATGTGATACTCACATGTCAAGATGACCACCATTGTCCTAAGTGCAAGTTCAACAAGCACTGGTCTTCGGAAGGGCCCAAAACGGCTCACTACTCCTGACCACATTATATGCAGTGCTGGGTACATCTGCAGTGCAAAAGTGAAAAGGATTCCTAGGGCAATCACCACCTTTATGCACTGTGACAGGCTGCAAATGGAAGGAGACAGATGTCAGTATATAACTAGGATAAAACATAGAATTTTTAGTAACACAAAGGGCAGTCACTGAAGTCAAGCACATGACAGTAAAATGAAGTATGTGAGAAAAGTGAAAAGTGTCTGGAATGTCAATACACAAAAGATTCTTATGTCAAAAATTCACTTAGTTGTCACTTGGGCTAGCAATCATTGTAAAATTTTTTCCTCCAGTAAACAGACTACATCATTAAGATGATTCTCAGAATTCTTCAGAATACTCATTCACTGTTGTCGTAACTACATCCATGAGCACAAAAACATTTCCAGCCACAGATTTGTAAAATATGTTAAACAGGTGGAAGTCAGATGGTACCAGATATGGTGAATAATCACCAAATCACCAACAATCTATACTTCATATTCCTTGAGGTACCCAGTACCAAAGTATCTCTGCTATGTCCTGCAACTACATTGTTCTAATGAAAAATGATTTTTTTTTCCCCTTTTGCGATCCAACATCTGCTCATTTATGTTGTCATTTGGTTGTTCCAAGTAATGTGCTTAACATTTGCCAGTTATTGTTTTTGCCTCTACTTATTGTTTTGTCCTCTACTGGGTGATGGTGGTGGTAGTGATAGTAGGTTTGACCACATTTACAAGGATGTTGAACTTGTCATGATAATACAGTTTATGGAAAATAGAATATCATTCACTTAAATGACATTTACGTTCTTACAGATCTAGTTTGACAAGTATGGTACAGTTATTTGGCCATGGCCTTACAGGAGAAAGCACCCTGGCATTTGCTTGAATTAAACATGATTGGATGGGGGATTAGAGACATCCTCTTCCCAGAAACAAGGCCTGTCTGTTTACAATACTAAAACCCCATTCAGTTTATAAATTTGTATCACAATGTAAAAATGAAGTTGTACAGTATTCATTCATTTCTCAGTGCCAACCACTGCACATGCTACACACACTATCAGCTGATATCAGGACTACAACCATGACATTTGGTTTCCACTTTGCAGATTGCAGCTTCTCATTTGCTTGCCTAAAAACATGAGTTAATATCCCTCCATAATGAGTCAGATGTTGAGCTCAGAATGAGAATGATGTGTCAGTATTACCCATTGCAGGGACTTGACATAAGTTTGTGACAGAGTATATATAGTGTGAGTGTATGCTGTGAAATGACAAGTGTTTTATTATTATTTACTTGTGTTACATTTTTTACCTAGCCCCTAATCAGTGTAACCTTTCACCATAGAGAATGCATTCCTTAATTACTTTTAACTGGTGTCCAATCTGAAACTTTCTTGTCTTTGTCTTTAAGAAGAGACATATTTCCATAGTTTTACAGGCCACATTTCATAATTCATCCTTCTAAAAAGTCTGTTACTGTAGCATCCTGTTTTGTTGTAACATGTTTACAATATATTCTGTCACCCACTACACTGACTGCTGTTGTGTTTCTAGCAAGAATCGATGAATTGATGTCTCATCCACAATAACAAATCTGCACACAGAATCAGTTAGATTTTTTCCAGTATGACTCAAATATTGCTGAAAAATTTGTTTTCTTGTTTACTGCTAGTCCACATGAGACAAAAGCAACACCCATCCTGCACGAAACTTTCTGGCAGGTCCTGGTAAATGCAAAATGTACCTTACTCATTCTCCTGATTTTCTCATGGTGTCTTTTATTCCATATGCATTTAATTACTGATTGTTCAGTATCAAACTGCTGCATAAGTATCATTAGCTCTAGAATTACTACCATGTTTGAATTTGGCCCTTGATATATCTCAGTTGATTGGGGGGAGACCGGGGGGGGAAGGAGACGACTCATCACAAACATTCAGAAATGTGAAACTTCCTGGCAGATTAAAACTGTGTGCGCGACCAAGACTCGAACTCGGGACCTTTGCCTTTCGCGGGCAAGTGCTCTACCATCTGAGCTACTGAAGCATGACTCACGCCCAGTCTCACAGCTTTACTTCTGCCAGTATCTCGTCTCCTACCTTCCAAACTTTACAGAAGCTCTCCTGCGAACCTTGCAGAACTAGCACTCCTGAAAGAAAGGATACTGCGGAGACATTGCTTAGCCACAGCCTGGGGGATGTTTCCAGAATGAGATTTTCACTCTGCAGCGGAGTGTGCGCTGATATGAAACTTCCTGGCAGATTAAAACTGTGTGCACACAGTTTTAATCTGCCAGGAAGTTTCATATCAGCGCAAACTCCGCTGCAGAGTGAAAATCTCATTCTGGATTCAGAAACTTGTATGAATTTTTACTGCCAGTAAATTGACCAAAACAAAGACTTTTATCACTGGATGGTACTGTGATGATGAAGTATTCATTTGAACAAAACCTACACAATATTGGCTATTAAAACCAAAACTTTTTTGTACATCCAGTAAAACCTCTTTTCACATGTAGTTTGCACCATTGACATTTTGTGCACTCTATGTGCTAAAGTCCTCTGTTATGTTCATTATCTTCCATCTGCTGCCTATAATCCTTATTCTCGAGTTCTCCTGTCTCCCTTGTCCTTGTCTTTGTCTTTGTCTTTAAGAGGGGACACAGTTCCTAGTTTTACATGTGGCATTTCTTACTTCATCCTTCTAAAATGTCTCTACTGCAGCACCCTATTTTGTTTATGTTTCTCATAAATTCTGTCATCTTCATTATTTTATTTATAATTGTATTTGGCACATACTCCAACCACAATACTGTGCTGCTCCCTCTCACTTCATCCATTTTAAGACTTTGTAATTTTCTCTATTGTTTTTTGCTCATTTCCCATCGAACCAAAATGCTGTACAAGCCTTGATTCTATTGGCATTGTATACGCCTGTCTTCCACTCTGTTGTGAAGCAGCATACTCAGTGATGAGTGATCTCCAATGTGATATAAAATTTGAAACATGGTGCAACTTCAGATTTTCAAGTATTAATTTAAAAAACTCCACAATCAGGCACTGAGGACAGCATGATGGTGACCGACTAACCATGTCATCCTCTGCCATATGGTATTATCTGGATGCTGTATGAAGGCTCATGGGCATCAGTATAGTATACTACTCTCCTGGTCATTGTCAGCTTTCCAAACATTGGAGCTGCTACTTCATATTCAAATAGCTTCTCAGTTGGTATCATGAAGCTGAGTGGATCCTGTTCCAGCCAACCTACAGAGGAAAAATCTGTGGCAGTTACACAGGTGGAAGGTGTTCTCTTATAACCCTTTGAAAAAAGGGAAGACAGGGGGAAGGGGGGGGGGCATTGGTTAAATGCTGTTACAATATCAAGTGTGCCAGCTGGCAAGAATGCTGAATGTCCAAGTAGTGCCTCTACCACATTGTAGGAACTCTGCTAGAAAAGCTTGGTCTGATGTCCGTGAAAGCAAAAGCCATGTACTTCCTGAGAAATATCCTCATTCAGTCCACCAAACAGAGTGATAAAAACTGAGTTTCTGATACCTCAGAAGTGGTACTTCTTGGCTGAGGGAGATAACTCTGACAGAAAATTCAGGGAGTCAGAAGGTGAGAAGCGCACCACCTGATCAGCACATTAATCCTCACTTACAGGGGGAAAAAGTACAAAACGGAAAATAGAGTTAATATATGTAGACTTGAAACAGCAAAGGACCATATGGTGTACTGCTTCATGGAAGAAGAGAAGGAGCTGGTATTGTTGGCTGGTTCTGACCTGTGGGCATGATCATCTATCATTAGCTCACAGGCTAACTGCTTGCTACCAGAGCCACTGCCACATGTTTTTGCTGAGTCATGTAAAAACATCTGTACCACCAACAATGTCAACCACTCTGATGTGAGAGCGACTATTCTCACAGAGCAATGTGCAATGATATACGTAACTTACAACAAAACTATATATCTTAGTTTTAAAACTACACTGGATGTCATAAATCAAAGAAAAAAAACAAAAAGGTATCACTGATTTGAACAGATTTGCAAAAGAGTCCTTTCACTAACAGAGATACTAATTTGTAAAATACTATGTGACAAATATATTCAGTGGGCATATGATGGAATAGACAGACAATGCTGCCCCACTGTACATGTTAGGTTGCTGATCATTGTTTATGTGGTAAGAAAAGGAACTATCAGTACAAAAGAGCACCTTGACAGTGACCAGAAGATTGCAGTAAAGATTCCAGAATACTTCTATAGCCCTCAGAGACCATGGATGTTGAAACAACTGGAGATCTGTGTGACTAACATGACAGTCATATTTGCTGTATCATTCCTCAACCACACATCAGCTGTGGGCAGCGTTTTTCATACCACAACTCTAGATAATGCTGGAAACCAGTCAATCATTTCCAGCTTGTGAACGTCTGGCACCTGAGGTGATTTATGATGGCCATTGAGTGCCTAAACCAGGATTTCTGGACAGCTGTTTAAACTCTGCTCCTTCTCAAAACAAGATCGGTATCTTAACCAATTCCTATATTCACTTCCTCTTCTTTCTTCCCTTTTATCCCCCTGCACCTCCAGTATTCTTTTCATATTTTCTTTCTTCCACTCAAACTGTTTCCAGCTTCTTATTTTTTTCTGGATATCATTGTCAGCAGCAGCATTAATAGACATTTTGATTCCACAGTTGAATAAAGGTCATTTCTAGACTTGTCCATTCATTACATTCTTTACCTATATTAATCCATGCCTGCCCTGCTTGCTTTTTTATTCACTTATTCTTCTTTCATCAGATCACTGTCACCGTCTTTTCTTCTCTCAGGAGTCAGGCAAAGAACTTCTTTGCCCTATCTACCATCCATTTTCATGGGTACATGTCCTGCCCACCTTTATTTCATTTTCTTTTCAGTCATAGCTACATTTTCTGGTCATTTCTGTTTGTTAACCATTATTTAATTCACAATGTGCATTCTCCTTTGTTCAGTGTGCAAACTTTTTGCGTTTGCCATATTTCACTGTCACATGTCAAAACTGGTAACCAAATGTAATCCTATTTGATGTGTTTGTGGAGTTTCACTGTTTACAGTTTATAGCTAGTTATTGAGGATGGAGCAAAACTTGCAGAAATGTGTGTAATGTTTGGGAACAAATATATAAACTCATTATTAACTTGGTTACTCAAACCACAGAAATATGACCAAGGTTCTTGACAAAATTTTTCACATAGTGGAATCTGAGATGATAGTGTTGGATCACATGGTGGAAGATTCATCAAAAAGCACTTGTTAGTTTTCTCATCAAACCTACAATTTGAAGAATGCAGCATGGAGCTGCAACAACAATTCATTCATAAACAATGCGTGCAAGCAATAGGGCTAAATGATGTTGAACCGTGAGTTCAGTCTTGCCACCAGATTATGTTAAATGCTTACACTGTGGCTGTTTGAACATTGAACAGTTACCCTAACCTTTAGTTGTTGCTACAACATGTAAAATTGAATAAAATGGTCTCAGGCTGTCAGCTGTATTGAGAGATTAGAATGCTACAACTTTCGACCAAGCTCTATGTAGCCATAGTCATGTGAGTTGACAGCTGATGGGCTGATAGTATGCCCTTGTGCCCTCTAGCAGCCAGGTGTGACATTGTAGGTGCTCATGGCATAACCACATGTGGATATTTATTGATTCCACATTCGATGTACACGCTTCAGCTTTGTGATCGGTGGATCCCGTGCTATGCTGAGCTGCAGGATGCTGTCTGTATTAAGAGCATCATCAGTGACTTTTATTTTGATGGTTTCTTTAAGCACACAGTCATCGAAGTGATTAGTGTGAACCACGGCAGAGGTTTCATCACATTTGAAAGTGTCTAATTTCTAGAGCATGCTCAGCCTAAGGACATTTTTTTTGGGATGAACAGCTGATAAAATCCCTCACACTCCGTCCTACATTGTTCTAGAATGCACACTGTATATCTAACATAAGACTGACAGTGCTCCCAAAGTATTTTATAGATTGCAGGACAAACAATGTGCTGTGTTGAACTATGTGGGAAGGAGCATGCTACCCTGAAAAACTCACTTTAGTTGAGTATGCTCTAGAAAACTGTCACTGGATTCTATGTGATGAAATCTCTGTTATGGCTCACATTAAAGCTTCTGGTATTGTATAATTAAAGAATCCATCAAAATAAAAAATCACTGACAACACCTTTAATAGAAACAGTGACCTGCAGAGCAGTGTGGCACTGGATCCAGCAAATGTGAAGTTAAAGTGTGTGCATCAAATGTAGAGCCAACATATACCAATATATGGCGATGTAATGCATACCGGTGATGTCACAGCCAGCAGCTAGAGTATATAATGGAATACAAACAGCCCATCAGCAGTTATTCCATGTGACAATGGCCAAGGAAAGCTTTGTCATAAGATCGTGGCATCTAACCACTTGATGCAGCTGGAATCCCGAGAGCATTTTTTCAATGTTACAGCTGCAAGACTCTGGATTCTTGGAAGGTGTAAAATGTTTATGTTAATAAAAAATACATGTATTCATTTCTGACCATTAGCTCTTTTATCTCAAAGTGCTCATTCTAGGCTCATGGGCTCATTTCCCATGAACAGGATTTTTATCCAAAGGTTTCAGTCAACCTGTATATAGGAACCTGTTGTATAGTTTTCCAAAAATACTGTGGCATAGCTTTATTTATCTGCCCCCATTCCCAAATATGTACCACTTATTAAAGAACCATTCTCTACTTTCACATCTCTGTTTGTATTTTACCAAAACTTAGCACTGAAAATAAAAAAGCAAAATGAGAAATGTGTCCCTAAAATCCCAAATCATTGACAGCATGTCTGTGTTTACCATTGAAGTAAATTACCAGTGTTGTATGGTGATAATGCACTTAAGATATTTGGACTACAAAATGTAAAGAAAACAAATTCTGGGAAGGAAGATTTCAGACAAACATTAATGCACCAATATAATCTGGAGGCCACACTGCTTGTTTGGATAACACTGCAGTACAGTGTAAGGATTGTAAAGTGCTGCAGTTGGATAGTGTTGATAATGAGCTACATACAATAATCAAAAAGTCCATGGTGCATTGCTGGTTTGTAGTGTCCAACGGTGTCCATGAGATACTATGGACTTGCAGTACTTCAGTAGACTGTTCAATCAACTGATATGTCAAGAGAAACTGAAGAATCACATTACATGTATCCATATGTTACAAAACTTAGTCTGTGTGATGTACAGTTGAAATGCAATAACAAATACTAGAAAAGCAGATTGGGTGATACAAAACAATCCTGTACTGTAACAGCAAAGCTGGTTTGAAGGAATAATGTAATTACAACATACAAAGGAAATGGTAATATTAAACATTACAGAAGTAGGTTATTTTGTGTAGAGAAGTAATTAATCATATACTGGTCAACTGATATAAGAAACTCTCAATATATTGTATACCTGGAAGGAATTTTGCAACTTCAAATTATCTCCCGTGCATCCTGGTTTAAAACCGAGTACCAGAAATAATAGTCTTCTAACAATAAAACAGTAAATAAGTGAAGAGGTGCATTTGATGTACAGTACTTACATTTCATCTTGTGGCAAGTTCAGGGTAACTGATCCTTTGACATCATCACCATACTGGAGATAACCCAGGAAACCAACAGCCACCAGAAGGGAGCAGACAATACTCATGCCCACATTGAGCACTCCAAGAGGCATCGAGAACTGGTGTGGCTTCTTCATCTGCATCTGCAGTGGAAGGATCTGTGGAATGGGTAGATGCTGCTTAAGAATCATTGTGATGGAAAGCTTCAAGTCCTCTATCATATGACGTAATATGTCAGTGTAGTTGACACACTAACACACAACTTGGTTCATGTACACCAAATTAAAGAAACAGGATTCTGGGACATTGTCTGTACAGGATGTCTTTAGAAGTGAAAACATCTGAAATCAAAACAGAAAGTGGGAAGGCAATAAATGACAATTTCTGTCAAAATAATTTCAATGACTTGGCTAAAAATAGACATATTGCCATTATGTTGGTCTCCTTTTAAAGATTAAGGCTGAATGTTTATACCATTGTTGCTCAGGTATTGTTCAGGCATTGTGGATTTTGGATGTCACAAACTGAACTTCTGATTAGGACCATAAAAAGCTGTCATCAACCTGAGGATTGGTTTGAACAGCACAGTGGTTTAATAGGCATGGTCCTACTGAAGGTGGTATGCCCTTGCCCCCTCTGGTCCTTAAACGGACTCAACCAGGCACTTACAGGGAGAACTACAGTGTAGGAATAAATCCAAGCAGTGGTGCATCTTGCCATTTTTCACATTAACAAACATTGCCAGAGTTCATAAAAATGATAAGTGAAAAATAACAGTCCTACAACTGACCAGGTGTCAGACCTGAGACCCTTTGATTGGTAGTCTGCAACTTAGTCAATGAGCCACACTTTTGGACCTTATATATTCAGAATGTATACAAAAACAGATGTTATTCCAGCCTTCTGAATGGCATGCATCAGCCAAAAATTTACTCCACTCTCTGTGGAATCTAACACTGCTGAGGCAAGCAGTACATGATGTTTATGACATACTCAACAAAACATGTATTCTTAAAGGCCAGAGATACTTCAGTAGTAGTGTGTTGCCCTTTTGAGGGATAGCCTGAAGTACAGTGGAGCCAGTGTCTATGTAGATTAGGTTTGTTGTCCATGTAGATCAGGTCTCAAAAGACTTTGCATCTCAACCTGGCGACACAAGTTTCCTTGTAGAGTGGCATTAAGATCTGGGTGATACACCAATCTGCTCTTCTGATGCAAAAAAAAGGACCATGCTTCCATTTAAAGACAAAAAGTCAATACATGTATGAAGTCGGTCTTTGTTTCGTGCGCCACCTTGTCAGTGTTTGTGTAGATGAAAAATAATCACAAATATTTTTAAAGAATCAAAACTTATTTGAGGCGATAATGGTGCAGGCTTAACCCCATGTATGTTAATGTAAATTATAAAAATTGGAATGATAAATTAAAAGAATATCTTAACCAGTGAAGTGGGGAAAAAAGAAACAGTGTATTGAATTAAACTGCCTGATATTTACAGATGATTTTACTGTACTACCTGAAAATCCAGCAGATGCACAAATACAAGTCAGACTCTCGAAACAGGACGGTGACACGGCAGGTTTAAGAATTTCTACAGAGAGTACTAAATTTACTGCTTACAGAAAAAATGCAACTAAATTGTTACAGAAAGATATAGGTCAAATAGAAAATCTTAAACAATTCAATTATATAGGAGAGAATCCAAGAACATGGGTTGGACAAAAATCTTTTATAAATGAAAAGATACACAACATGGAAGTTCTACATAGAATAAAAAATATTGACAATAAAATGTACATATCATGAATTGCAAAAAGAATAAATTGGAGTATGTTAGTCAGACCTGAATGCTTGTATGCAGATCAGTGCTTGGCACTGAATTATAGGTTAGATAAACTAGAAATATTAGAGGGAATAATCACAAGGAAAAAAATTGTCCAATAAGGACTAGAGAAGCCTGGAAAATAAGAAACATTGATGAAATACATCAACATCTGAAAATAATAACAGAAACAATAAGGAAAAGAAGACTGATATTTTTTAATGTTTATACAGGATGAATGACAATAGGCTGTCAAAGAAGTTAAAGATTTAGAAGCACACAACATAAAAGCTGAAGAAGAAGCAAAAAGAGAGATTTTCAGAAGGAAAGTGTCACATTTAGATGGGTTGCAAAGTGGAAGCAGTAAGAGAAGTGATTGGGAGTGATCTGAAGACTGAAGGAAGAGGCACAATGAAAAGCTAAAAGAATTTTGGAGATAAAGAGAAAGAGCCAATGTGAAGGAATTTAAATTGCCACATGATCCCTAGCTCGCAAGATCAGCAGGGGAAAAAAGATATGCAATATTGATTCACATACCATTATTTGTGGTCTATAACTCTTACACCCCTGCACAAACTTCCTGCCATGAACTACTCCCAGAAAAGGCAAACAAAGAAACATGTTATCAATAAACAGTGTGCACCTTTAATAGGTCTCTTACCAGTCCAATTCCTTCAAAGGAATAGATGGTGGTCCCAAAGAAGAGAGGCAGTTTGGCCCAGTCAAAGATAAAGAGCTCCCTCTCTGAAATGCTGGGCAGATTCAGGGAGACCCGGTAGAGGGTGGCCACAACACCAACTGCCATGAACACATTTGCCAAGAGTGACACTGGCACCAGGAACTTAAGTGAGCGGATCCAGCAGCTCAGCAATATGGGCACGAATGCCAGCGCCATGTGGATGTGCACATCCAATGGCGTCGCATACTCGTCGACCACCTGCAGGGAGAACAGGACGTTACAGTAGGCACTGTGCTCTCTAAACCTCTGAGCCATTTACAACTAGATCTTACTTAGGAAATACCATTTGCTCAATGATCAGTCATACAGATACAAGTTAACACAAAAGATCTACTTTTGAAAAATTGCACAAAAAATTCCTTTCAGCTACCAAATAAAAGTTAAAATGACAGATGCTGAAATACATGATAACAGAATAGAAAAAAAAGCACCCCATCTTCAGGCCACTTGACAGACAGAAGGCTAATGGATCTAATGAGATAAATGTACTGTTATGATTATCCAACACAAATTGCTTCTCTCTAGTAGCAGTTTATGATTTGTCACTTAACAATGTGGTGCACTGAGGAATCATTCTTATTTACAGAATAACTCGTTGGGATGATGAACATTATTAGAGGCCTAGATTACCAATGTTATAGAACTATGGAACAACTTATGTGCTTCTGTAGTATGAATGTTTTACAGAATGAATATCTCACCTGTTGGAAAGAACATGGATTATGTGAAATGAATTTATGTGAAACTTGGATTCTTCTTTTAGTTCATGAGACCTAGAGAGTTAAAAGTAATGGTGCCCAGCATGATTCTGTGTTCCTTGAATCCCGGAAGATATTTGATAGTGTTCCACACTGTCTCGCAGTGATCAAAATATGAACTTAAAGAGATAGTATTTTGCAGCTATTCTCAATTATTTACAAGTTTTCATGATTTTGTACTGCACCATTCTTTCCAGAATCTTTGTATCCAATGTTCTGGCCTTTTGCTGAGGCCTTACTCTGGAAACAGGCCACCCACTGTGGTGCAATGTCAGAATTTCACAAATTCAATTTAAGGAGAATGTTTCCCATATTGATTCAAATATTATGGAAAGAATGATGTGGTACAAAATCCCAGTCATGCAGTACAAAATCCTGATAACTTTTAACTTCAAAATATAAGCTTACAGAATATTGCACCATCTTGTGAATGAGTTTTAGTGAATAGAAATAATTGCTCCATTCAAGATATGAAATATATGTAAAATCTGATGGATAATGTTGGAGGCTTTCTGAGGTTGTTCATCAATGATTCTGTTGTGTACAGGAAGGTGTGACTCTAAAAGACTTGTGAAATGCAGAAAAACCTGCAGGGAGACATGCAGGGGATTGGTGTTTAGTGCAGGGAATGGCATTTGACTCAAAGCATTAATAAATCTAAAGTTTTGCACATAAATAGTTGAAACAAACCATTATTGTTTGAGTACATGAATGCCGATCAGTAGAAATAATTATAACTGCTAAATATTTGCTATTGTAGATGAGAAATGATTTAAAATGGAACAATAAAAGAGAACAATTTGTAGGTTAGTCAGGTGCATATCTGAGATTAACTGAAAGTGTTAGAGCGTGTAATTTACTCACTCTCAGGGGTGGATTCAAGCTTTGTGGGTTCATCGAGTAAACAGTTTTGGTACTTCAGAAACTATTTTCTAGGATAAAATGGCGTGCTGTGGATGACAAGATTTTAGAAAAAAAAGTGTGAACATCTACCTGCTTGATGCTGTTGGCGACGAACACAAAGTAGACACAGCAGAAGCCAAGCTGGGTTATGCAGAGGAAGACATCAACAAGCCACCTGGATTAAAAACATGTCATTAGAACCTGTGCTGAGAGAAGGCTGCGTTGTGTCCACTGTATCACTAAGACTCACATCAGTGCTTGCCGTTAGGCAGCACCTGTTCTGGAGGGGTGCTGCACACTTTTTAACATTGCTGGCATTAGTTTAGCCAAGAGATGAAATTCACACATTACACAAGTAACTTCCACACATTGTTTACAGTGTTACATGAACGTGCTCATATAGAAGTGTCAACAACACATGGAAGTTACCTAACTGTGTTGTCATATACAACAGAAATCAGTAAAATTCATATAACGTAAAGTGGGGTTACTTCGATCCACTTTTGGAGACTTTTTCAAACAAAATCATATAATGCATACTGGTTTTGTAAAATGAATTTTGGAAATGAGATTAGAATTTACAAAGCATATAATAACATACTAAGATACCAAAGATTTATATCTGATATTTTATAATGTTTTAATAATTGGAGCAAAGTAACCCCATAATATAAACATTATTTTAAGACAGGATAACAGCTTGGGACAATGTTACCCTCTTTAAAATTAGTTTTTACCTTACAAGATCATAGTAAATCAACATTTATGTAATTTTGGGAATGGAGGGACAAAAATAATAAAAATTCAGGGTAGTGCAACCTTTTTTTGTTTGAAATGTAAAAAAAGTAACAAACATGAATAAAGGTAGTGTTATTTTGTTATCAAAGAAAAGACCAGTGCTTCATTAGGTAAGATGGTGTGTCAAAACGTCATTGACTATGCCAGGAACATATTTTGCACAATTTTATCACCACCGAGCTGGAGTTGTCCAGCTCTGGCACTGGGAAAATACCTCTTTTGCTTAACCATCTTGAGGGGTTTATACCTTCAACTATATCATATCATTTATGAAAAAGTATCTTTTTATTTACAGGCCACTTCCAGTTATCAAGAGATAGCATCATGATATTTATGGTTGCACCATATTTGATAAAACTTTCAATAACACTAGGGTAATGTTTATTTTCATACAGAGTAACTACAAACACACTATCTGCTTGCTTATTGGTTTCAGTTTCTCCTGTGATTTTGATTGGCTCTTTTCCTTCTCTGTAGATGCTGCTAACACTTCCATTTAATTTCTTCTATATGATTCCCAATCTTCCTCTGAACTTACATCAAGAATTTGTTCTTCTAATGGGTCTTCAACAACAGAATAATGAAGCACTCTCAGGGTTTTTCTCTTCGTAAGTTGTTTACAATTACCTGGCAATGGTTTAGAAACATTTTGTGACATTTCAAGCAATTGTTCCACTTTTTATAAAATCCATATGTTCTTTCAGATTTTCAATGCTGTAAACTGCTTATTGGTGAGATACTAGCTCCCATTTACACTTGTACCATACCCTAACAGCATTAATCTGTTAGCAGTAGTCATTTTCAATGTAACAAGATTCATCCCAAGCTGAACAGGTCTAAAACAAAATAACCTTCACAGACGCTTTTGATTGTACAGTGATATATAACATGTTGAATACAAGTTTGTGGGTATAAGTTACTCAATAACTTATTTCCACATGTAAAAGTTTCTGGAGTGTTGACATCACAATGACAGTCATATAATAACTAATTGAAGCCCTGATGATGCCATGCTTTGAAATGTGCGTTGGTAAAGTAAAAATCCTATCTAAAAGATGACAGATTGACTTTATTATTAACATCTCCAACCTGGCTCATGATTTGATCCACATACAGATAATTAATATCTTATTAAGTGATGGTATTGTGCCATGGACAAAAATAGAACTGTGTTCTGAACCTGAGACATTTGCATGGTTACAGCATGAGTTCAAAGTGTGAGCCATCAATCAACAGTGCATTTCTGATCTGTTACACACTACTCATCACTCCATGCTGCATGAGATGTATATCTGTCAGCTCCTCATAATTCCACTTCATTGTCAACTTAGTGAACAAAAGTTTTTATTAACTGACATTGCAGAGATAATGGGCATGCAACCACAATGCATTATGAACGGTGGGTTTTGACGATAGAATTTTCTGAATATGTTGCTTTAGGATAAGGTCATTAGCTGGGATATCCCCAATCAGTTTACACAACATGTTCGCCAGCAGTATGGTCTGCTGAACCTAAAGACAACCACCTTTTTTTTTTTTTTTTTTTTTTTTTTTTTGCACCTAAGGAAAAGCTATTTCATCGTTAAGACTGATGTCTGGTGCTTACTGTGAAGACAATCTTTAGCATTGATTTTTACATGTTCCTAACACTTTGTGAAAAACCTGCTTCAAATCGAGTGTACTAGTCCCAGTCCAGCCATTCCGATTGAGGTGTTCTGTTTTCCTAACCATTTCATGTGAATACTGTGGTTATTCCCTCAAAAAGAGTCAATTTCCTACCCCCTCCTTATGCAGTCCAAAGCTGTCCATCATCCCTACTGTGGTTGTGGACACAATGTTAAAGTATCTTTTGGTAGTGTTGAAAGTAGGCAAGAAATCCTGCACACTGAAACACTGAGTCAAGGCATGAGTTCTGCTCAGTTGGTTAGACCGATGCCCACAAAAGACAAAGTTTTGATAGCATATTTTTAAATGTTTGAAAGGTTTGTAGTGTAAATTATGATGTGATTCTACACATAGAAATCAGTGAGATAGGATTAATTTTGTGCCATTTGGCTCCAGATATATTTTGACTATTTTATTCATAAGAACTGACAAATAAGAAACTATATAAGTTTCTGGATAAAAGTTTAAGAGCGATTTCCTACTCCACTCCTGTTCAGGCTGGAGTTGTCCATCATTCATTTATCTGTAATGCCTTTGTCATCTATGAGCCAAAAAGTATTTATTTTTCTGCTGCTGCCTGTCACATGTAATCATGAAAAATTTTTACTGAGTAAATGGGAGAATGCTATGAATTATGTACCAAACCTTTTATGGTAAACATATTGATACAGCAATACATCATGCTAACATATGCTACAGTTATTTCTTCAAGGAAGAGTGGCGCTAAAATCACAGATTTCATATCACAACGTTCATATAGGAAACCTCTTAGAGGGTTGTTACTGGACATTCAGTACCACTAAATTAACTCTTCATAATTTCTGAGGTTTAAATCCAGTGAGACCAAATTTGACATTGGTCAAGGAAAGTTTCAAAGAATTTGAATTGTGTTATGCCATATTGTTTAGCTTTTTGTCCCTGAAGAACGAAACCAGATCATTACAATTTACTGTAGAATCCTATAACTGCACGAGTATAGATGTGTTTACACTACCTAGGAGAGAACGTGTATTATGGTCATAATTATATGTAGGCCTGTTGTGGCAGACAGCTACCGAATACAGCATTGTGGGATGTGGATTAAATCCCAGCTTCATTGGCAAGTGGCAAGTGCTGTACCAATGAAATACTTCAAAATTATCAGTGTTTTTAATGATAAAACGCATCTGTCATTTGAAACTGAAGCAGTGATCCCCATGAAATTCCTGTAAACAATATCCATTTTAGATTGAAATTATATTGTGTAAATCTTGGAATCACCTAACATATTATTTCCGGATACTGCAGTGTTTTGTGTAATCAAATAGTAATACATATCATCTATAGCCTAACTCCTTTTACAGCATTGCATTCTGTAATTATATTCATGCATTATATATGATTAGTGAATGACATTAATTTATTTTCACAGTACAAATGTTCATTCCTTGACTACTAGCTGCAACAAACAATCAAGTGACTTCCAATGGTAAACTGTTATCCGCTCCAAGCAAAAAAAGTAAATTATCTGTGGATTGTCTTACCAACAATTATAGGATTTGAATCACTGAATTTATGTACAGTGCAATTGTACGATGGACAGAATCTACAGAATATACAGCTTTAGTTCATGCACAGTACAAAGTTTACTTCTGAAAGTGTGTTGGAGATTTCAGATTTTAAAATGTATGGCTGCTTTCTAGGATATATAATATGAAGTTGTCTATTTTATCTGTTATCAAGAAGTCATATATCAATAGTGTTGCTTGATACTCAATACTACATGAAGGATGATGAATCAAATTGTAAGGTTGAATGAGTCGCGTAGTAGCTGCAAACTCTGTTCTTGTTAATTTACAGAAAGAAAATAGCAATCACAGTCAAGTTTGCTGTTTTCTCCCAAGCACTTTGCATTAACATATGTGAGACCAAGACTTGCTGGATTTAAGAATGCTTTCAATCTCCTGTTTCTACAACTTGCTGCATTAAGTTTTTTTTCCCACCTGTTAGTTCTTACTTCTGTTAAGAGATAACAAACACTGCTTCCATTTCAGTCATGATGACAGTGCTTATTCCAATTCTGACAATTACTTCTTTGCCTTTTGGATACCAAGTTTGTGCACTATTTGTATTGACTGGACTAATTTTGGTGGGCTTGCATACATATTTGAATCCAGATCAGGTCAAAATTTTAGCTTAACTTGTAAAACCAACATAACATATCCACAGAGAGACAACAATTTAGCCCCTCAACTTTTTAGTATTGTATCTTGGGCACAAGTCTACTTTGCCAGCCCATTATAATCTGTGTGCAATGTTTCTGCGGTATTCATAGTGAACAGATAAGAGCATAGTGAGTATTAGGGGTCTATCTTTTTGCTGATTTCTGTCACTGTCATAATGTTCTATGTTGTAGTTAGGCAAAAAGTTTTGATGTGTCTGTACATGGTTAAGGACTATGAGCTTATTTCTGGTTATGTAAATCCAATGTCATTGACTGAAATAGTCAGTGAACTATCAGATCAGCACAAAATTGCAGTACTTCAGAATAATTTCTCCCTTCTACATGTACACCTACATAGGTACT
Organism: Schistocerca americana; assembly: GCF_021461395.2. NCBI lineage: Eukaryota > Metazoa > Arthropoda > Insecta > Orthoptera > Acrididae > Schistocerca > Schistocerca americana. The sequence continues at coordinate 767,752,819 of NC_060122.1, read as the reverse complement.
CCACAAGCCACTATATGGTGTGTGGCAGAGGGTACCCTGTACCAGTACCTGTCATTTCCTTCCATGTTCCACTCGCAAATAGAGTGGAGGAAAAACAACTATCTGTATGCCTCCATATCAGCCCTAATTTCTTGTATCTTATCTTCATGATCCTTATACGCAATGCATGTTAGTGGCAGTCAGCTTCAAATGCCAGTTCTCAATAGTTTCTCTAAAAGAACATCACCTTCTCTCCAGGGATTCCCATTTGAGTTCCTGAAGCATCTCTGTAACTATACTGTACTGTGTATCCCTTCAGATCAGCTACAAATTTTAGTCTCTATCATGATTTTATTCCTGCACATTTTAACGGAATATTTAGCACTCTAGCAGTATATTGTGCGCTTTATATCATTACTGGATGTGTATATTCTGCAGGAAGTCAACAAACATTTGCAACAGTGATATCAAAATGCATTACGGTACTGGTCATTTTGTACATATATCTCTGTTGTCAAAATAGACCACATGTAGCAGCCAGAAGTGCGGGCAATCTTTCTGAAAACTCAGTACTTAGTGTTCTGTTGAGAGAAGTACCATGTTATATTTGGAGCACATGTCTTTGACACTGAGTGGCAACATAAATGCTGGTACTCAGTTCATTGGTTTATATACAAAATGTAAAACTGAATTTCGCTTTGGTCAGGAAGCAGGTAGATTTACACATTTTAATATCAATTTATACATAAGTGGTACTTGAGTAGTTCATTCGTACTTTTTATAGTTAGTAGTGGCATGTCTGAACAAACGAAGTCAACTTTGTGGAAGATGCGTCTGCTTTGTGTGGGACACTTGATTTTACGAATTACACGTATTTTAAGATTTGGCTGATATGGTAGGTATACAGTTTACCGATTTCTGCTGCACTCTCGGCATCGTTTCCACAACGAAATGTTTGGATGAAATATAAGTGAAATAAATTTTCCGATCAGCGTGCTAGTGTCCAAATCTCACTAGAATTTTGAAATGGTACAGCAGAACTGTCGCTAATTTTTGTACTAACTTCGAAAAAGTTAATTTTGTTCTTCTCCAGAAACCTGAAATACCCGATATAGTGAACGCTTGTTGAAGCAGAATCGAAAAGTATTTTCTTTTGCCTTCTAGCGGACTTCGCGACGGCAATGTTGCAGTTAGGCAAGATACGAAGTGTATAGGCCTAATGATTCCCTTCCTGTAATTTCCGTTCAGCAAGCAGGCTTGATTAGAAAAAAGGCAGTTCACACAGAAAACGTAATTATAATTTTTTTTTCTCGTCGTTATGACGAAAAATGCAGTCCGTTTTTCATCGCTGATATATAATATGTTTCTTCATTAATATTACTTTTCGCTCAACTGAGCTAATATGCAAGTCTTTTTTCATAAGCTTTCGAATCAATTAGGGAAAAAAATTAATGGTAATGTGTTGTTTTAAAAGAGCAGTATCTATGAGCCGTCGTGGAGCTCGCCTTCTCAGTATCTTTGGCAACAAAAGACTCGGCGGGCGAACCTCAGGCGGCCGAGGCGCTGGCTCGCCTCACGCGGAGGGAAAACCAATAATAATAATAATAACACAAACACTGACAAACAGAATTAAATTCTTCTGAAAGAATACTAACTACATTAAATAATAGTCCATTAAAGGCGTAGTGAAGTTAAGCGTTACCCGTGACTGCACCATCGGCGGGGGCACCAACTCTAATGTCAACAAGTTGCGTCATTACAAGTGTGAAGACATCTAGTCGGCACAGAGAGATTGATGCAGTTTGACGCCCAATTTGGATAGAGATCACTAGCTGATATTCAAAGAATTTACAGTGCAGCCTCTGAAATTAGGCCTACTGGTGCGTAAGCGGATGGGTTATTGCTATTATGTCTTCGGTAAAACTCTAGTTATCGGTAATCTACTATTTCTAAGGCGGAAGTGTACTGCCTGGACGAAAAATGAAACGACAAAGATCAGTTTCTAAGGAACTATTTGAGATGGCGTCGTAGTGCGCTACTACTTTTCGATCTTGAACAGCGTCATTACTGCCTGATGTAATAAGGAACAAAATCCAATAATTAATCGCCAGTGGAAGAACAGTTTACTACGGATGTGCAAATGCGGTCCGCCATAAAATGCCTTGTTCGAGGTATGGCAACAAAGAAATGAGGCTGATTCTGCAGATTCATGATTTATCAAATGTGTCCATACATCATTTTGAGTCCACACACTCGTACATCCGTTTTATTTATTTATTTATTTTTTTAACAGCATTTCTGTTTGTATAGTTTCCTGTGGCAATGAAGTTATGGTGTAATGCCCAGTCGACGGCAAAGTCATTACAGGTGGTTCACGAGTTCGTAATGGGAAAGGGAATTGGTCGTGTGCTTTCCAAAGGCACCGTCCTAGCATTTGCCGTAAGTGGTTTAGGGAAACTACGGAAAAACTAAATCTGAATAGTTAATCACTCAATTTGAGAATGTGGATGAAGTTATCTTATTAAACGTTATCATTAAGATACTCCCTTCATTGAATACTAATGTAATATTAGAAGGATTCTAGGAAAGTCAAGCACATATGTATAGCAAATGCATGCAAGACGCTAATGCGACCATTTCTAGAGTTTTGTTCCGGGTTTGGGAAGCCTTATCAAGTAGGCATAACAAGAGACATTGAATGAATTCAGAGACGCGCTGATCCTCTCGCAGCTGAAACAAAAGTGTAACAGAAATGCATGAAGGACTTCAATTGGAATCTATGGAAGAAAAATGATTTAGTTCCCGTGAAATCGTTTCTCATGAAATCTTGTTGGGTAAATGTAGAGAATCTGTATTCGAAGACCACTGCGCGACAGTTCTGCCACCAGCATCATAAATCTCTCACAAAGATCATGAAAATAAGAGAGATTAGAGCGAGTAAAGAGGCATACGAACAGTCATTTTTCCCTCGCTCATTATGCGATGCGAATGGAATAGGACAGAGAAAGGCAGTATTGGTTCAGTGGCTTGCGAGGTATAGTTGTAGTTCCAGATGTAATTGATCAGTTAATACTTAATCCCTCAGGTTCTATACAATATGGAAGGCTTCTTTTTTCTTTTTTTTTTTTCTATGTAAGTTTGGGTGCCTAGGTTCTTTGTATTTGTAACGAATTCTGCTTCTGATTGTAAGACCTACTGCGTTTTTTAAAGCTATATGGACCCTCTCTACCTCATGGCATGAAGGACTTATAAAAAAGCAGCAATGGACTGATTGTATTTGCAATTGTAGGAAGTGTGTGTAGCTCTTAGAGATCGTTTGGTGCTCCACTTTTCCATTCCACGTTCCGGGGGAAAAAAAAGAAGACTAGCACTGAGATGTGGGATCTAAATATTTTGTAATACTTACCTAATCTTCCCCGACAGTTGAATTAGAGCTTGCAGCATGAGAGTCGTGGTAATAAGGTTAGTGTCGTTTAATTTAGTTCGGCAATATTACTCACCCGTTTTGTGTAATCAGGGAATGCTTATGTCATGTAGCTCTCCACTAACAAAATACACGATGCCGTCAGCTCGTCGCGCCACATGGCTACAACTTTTTTTCGGAACAGTCACAACAGACATTAAGAAGAGCCAAGGAAGAGACAACATGTGCTGAAGCACACACTCGCCAACTTTCCGTTGCACTGCATTGTTGTTACGTAGCTTTCTTGCGTCAATGCAAAAATTAACTAAAATCTTATCGAGGACATTATGGTAGGATTTCGCAAACATCGGGCATATTAGCTATTACAGTCACGTAAATGGCTCATATCACTGTTTCTAGTTTACACTTTTAAACATGGAGTTTCTCAAAAGAGATTATTAATAAAGATTGTGGCGACTATTTCTTACACTTATTGGTGTGGGCTGTACGACGGCCGATGTACAAAGTTTCAGAAACTTTATCACACACAGAGAATCTGATGCTTCATGTGAGAAAAGCAAACTCTTCGCAGACACATGAAGGAATGCATTCTGTAGGACGTAGCAGTAGGCTTATCTAGCTATATCAGATGGAGCGTTTAGGAGGAACTGCCTGTGACTTGCATTTTTACAAGTACTTATCCATTATCCACTTCGTAAGAGCGATTTTTTCTGAGCGCATACTGAAAGAGGTATTTGTTTCTCAGAGTAATGTTCTGGCGACAGAAAGGGCATCCGGCCATCCCTTAAATTAACCATGCGAAATTCACTAATAACCATGCCGATCCTGCGCAGATGCGGGACAAAGGCACAAGAAAACAAGAAAATTCCGAGATATAAGACCCAGACGGCGATCTGATGAACTATGGGTGGATGACATTAGAAAACATGCAAGACAAACATGGATGCATGTAGATGAAGACCGCCAGTGCACGTCCAAGTTTTGAGATGGCCTTTGTCCGGCAGCAGTTGACAAATGTCTGGTGATGTCACTTATCATTTGTGCAGTTAACTTTCTCAGCGCCCCCTTTGTGAGTCTACGTAATTCGCTTAATGTGACCGATACAGGTCAAATGAAGCTTTTGTGTTCAAAGAGGGACGCAATAACCGAAAAAAAATCTGAGGATTAAGGAAAATATAACAAGTGGTTGGTCGCAAACTGCGCAACCTTGTATTCAGTATGTGGAAACACATTGTCATGCCAAAGTAACTGCCGACCTTGTCCTAGAATCATGTTCTCAACTTTCCATGTTGGGGAGATTTGTGAGTCATACCAGCCTTAGATATCCTGACCAACCGTTTCAATGGACGCCGGTCCGTCATGTTTCACCGCGCACCTGATTATCCGTTCCTTTGCTTTACAAATTATTCGCCGCGCTATTCGACAGTCATTACGGTATTTTCACGTTTCTACCTGAACGATGTTACAAGTGGGACGATTTTCCAAATCTGGATAGTAAATCACCATTTAAAAAACGGTACCACCTCTCCATTTGACAAGAAATGTAAAGTCTAACAAAAACGATTCCTGATACACCGCCTACAGCTGTTTATCGATATCCAGCTTCCAGAATCCCCACACAACGCTGAATGATTTCTTGGTGAGTCGCATCGACGACTGTTTCCGGTTGCCAAACGTTGAAGCAACCAGTTCAGCGTATATTTTCACAGACTTGTGACATCTTTCATGTTCCAAAATTAGGTATCGCGTCTTGATATCAAATACGGAATCAGAAAAAAAAACGTACAAGTTAAATGGTTCAAATGACTTTGAGCACTATGGGACTTAACTTCTGAGGTCATCAGTCCCCTAGAACTTAGAACTACTTAAACCTAACTAACCTAAGGACATCACACACATCCATGCCCGAGGCAGGATTCGAACCTGCGACCGTAGCGATTCCAGACTGTAGCGCCTAGAACCGCTCGGCCACCCCGGCCGGCACCGGATAAGTGCTAGGACGACTTACGCTCTTAACATATAGAGATAGTTTACTTATAGGTTTTGACGAATGAGTTTGCGGGTATCAAAATGTGTGTCATAAATGTGTGTATTTGACACAAATTTCAACTTGATACCTCTACCCGCTCCTGAGAAAAAGGGGTCTTAACAGACGGACAGCCAAGTGATCCAATACTGAGGTACAGAACCCTAAAAATGCCATCAAATCAGTCACAAAACAGGAACGTAGCATAAACCGCTGTATGATAATACTACAATGAGATAGGAGTGGCGAACGGGGGTCTTTACCCCTACTTGAAACTGAACAAGGTTACTGTCGAAGTGAGCACGAAATTTTTTCGAAAGATTGATATCGTAAACGACTAAGAGAACCAGTTTCAGCATTCAGTGCTAAGAGGACAAGTTTAGACTACAAATCCAAATACCTGGGGGATTGAAATCTTAGACTGTCCCACATTTTTTTCTGCCACATTTCAGTTCTTTCATTTCTGGCAGTGATTACTTACAGTGAAAGTGCCACATTATAGCATGGTTCATACTATTACATACTGTCGTATATCTTGTAACAGTCACCAAGAAACTGTGAAATTTTTAAGGAACAACAAATAGGCTAGTGCTAAGTCATCCTAGGAAATCTCATTTCTTGGCAACATCAGAAATGGAACGCAGCACTCCCGTCCAAAACTTCTCCACAGAAGATAAAATGAGGAGGGATGTCATAGGTCAGTCTGCTGTTGGCATTTGTGAGCATTAGCTCAAAAGAAGAAGGCTAGACAAATGTTCATGAAGGGTAATTATGGGGAAAACACGGAAAACTCTAATTGCAATGTACGGTTACTTGAAATCATGAATTCTAATTGTTATCAGTCCATTTTTTCAGTACGACTAGGAGATGGAATGCTACGCCATAGTGGACAGATGATAGTGAAGTATTTGAGGAAACATACCGATGTTCTCAGTACTACTCTCCCACTTACGTTAGAGACGTACAGTCTGTCGCCACAAACGAGTCTTTTCTTAACCTCCTAAGAGCCTCTTAGCGATAGTTTTTAGAAACTGACTTCAAGTATCTTGAATGTGACGCTGACACAAAAACAGAGCAGCTGATAATACCCGACAAAATTATAAGCAGACGACATCTGAAGTATCCGTATGCGAGACAGCAAGCACAAACACGAGAAACAGAGCTATCTCGCGTGCAAACGATTTTAGATGGAATCAGGTTTTTGCTCACGCGGACTTCATAGGAAACATCGAGAGAAAAGTGAAGTCCACGGCAGACCAATTTCTGAAAATTTTGAAATGAGACATAATGATTTTGAATTGTACGTCTTCCGAATGATGGGGTTTGCAAGCCATCTGATGCGACTTGTCACCCACTTGAGAATACTGATCTGCCCCAATAAAAATGCCAAGTGGTGAGGCTGTCAAGCGTAGGATTTTTCTTGGCATTCTCAAAAATTTACGTGTAAAACGCAATATAAAACTATTTTAAAGAGATAATTGTGTTTCAGCTTGGCAAAGCAGGAACTTCAGCACCAAAGGATTCCGCCGAATTGATCAGGGAAAGCAGTGACAGTTGGGGATAAACAAGCCTATTACAGCTAACAAATCTGAGAAAAAATTATCGAATCAGACTCAGGTGTTGCCCATAGCAGACAACAGGATTAGCAACTGCTTTGGCTCTTATATTAGTGTAGATAATGCGGTGCGTTCGACCCTGAAAAGAACGACTGACCACGAGTCTTTTATATTTTGGATCAGATCGCAATTCCGAGCTTTACTTGGAGGGATGGGCGTAAACTTTATTACAGTAACAGTCAGTTAAAAGTGGAAGTTGCAGATGAAATTGTCACAGTTATTTTCTCCCCTCGTCACCACAGTAGACTGGAGCGGCAGGGAAAAGACGGTGGTAATGTTAGCGTGTTGTAGGCGGATTGTAAGACGTTGTCGGACCTTACCTTGCGAAGCGGGCGTACTTCCGCAAACGCAGCGGGCCAGCCTGGAAGCACAACTCCACAGTCTCGGCGAAGGCAGGCTGCCGGGGCAGCTTCATGCGTTCTCCCATCTCTCGCGACGCGGCCATCTGCAAACAAACAAATGAAATACGTCACCTCAAGGATCGGCGTTTATTAAAATCGCTTGGAAATATACTAGAGCGATTAAAGCAATATGAGAACAAAAGCTGCTTCAGTACTGCATGAGAAAAGTGCAAATGTACGAGAAATTCCTTTACTGAGGTCTTTTACCATTCCTCGATAGACGGCGGCGCGCACGTACCGAGAATACAGTGTTGGATCCATCATACCGAGCGCGGTCGTGTTGTGTGCAAGACGCTTCTGCATCGAAATTGAAACCCTCGGCCGGCAAAAAGATAGAGATTTCTGCCAATCACATAATTTTTTCTAAGCCTTTACAAACTTCACAAACTTTTGCGATCGTGACTTCTTGGTTCAAAATTTTAGGCAATATTTACAACACTTCCTGTTATCTGGTTAAACACCGAGTGGCTAACATTAATGGGAAAGCGATGCACCGGCCCCTGTGGCCGAGCGGTTCTAGGCGCTTCAGTCTGGAACCGCGCAACCGCTACGGTCGCAGGTTCGAAGCCTGCCTCGGGCATGGATGTGTGTGATGTCCTTAGGTTAGTTAGGTTTAAGTAGTTCTAAGTTCTAGGGGACTGATGACCTCAGAAGTTAAGTCCCATAGTGCTCAGAGCCATTTGAACCATTTTTGAAAGCGATGCGGTGTGTTTATCTCCGTACAGTCCTGGCAGAATTGGGTTGCCACAGACTAACATTCAAATCGACGGTGGTCTGACTTGCAGTAGACAGTTGATCGCCCCGTGGAGACGACGTGACGTCCGTTCATGAAACACTTGTGGCCGTCCTGTTCGGTGGTTTACGCCTGAAGAAATGTTGTCTCTGCAAGACTGAAAATCCACGTTAGACACTACCGACCTCGAAAGCCGAAATTCTCGTGCAATCCTGAATAACCACCTTTTGCACCGGGAGACGCTGCGAGACGTGCAGGAAGAGTCATTGTGGTTCTGAAAGATACTGATAGGGGTATGGAGCCCTGCAGACTTCAGTGCACTAGATTTCTCGTTTGAGAACCCGTTATGCGAACAGCCCGATCGAGTTGGTCCCATAGATTCGTGACTGGCTTTAAATACCGGAAGTTTGGTTCAAAAATGTGTGTATTCCTAAGGGACCAAACTGCTGAGGTCATCGGTCCCTAGACTTACACACTACTAAAACTAACTTATGCTAAGAACAACACATACATCCATGCCCGAGGGAGGACTCGAACCTCCGGCGGAAGGGCTGCGCAATCCGTGACATGGCTCCTCACACCGCGTGGCCACTGCGCGCGGCGGAGTTTGGTGGCCAGAGAAGTGCGGTATACTCATTCTGGTCCTCTTCGAACTACGCACGTATATTGCGAGCTGTGTGACATGTTGCATTGCCCGGCTGGTAGATGCCCTCGTGCTGAGGAAAAACAAGCTGCATGTAGGAGTGGACATGGTCCCCAAGGATAGGTGCATACTTGTGTTGATCCATTGTGCTACATCTACATCTACATACATACCCCGCAATCCACCATACGGTGCGTGGCGGAGGGTACCTCGTGCCACAACTAGCATCTTCTCTCCCTGTTCCACTCCCAGACAGAACGAGGGAAAAATGACTGCCTATATGCCTCTGTACGAGCCCTATCTCTCTTATCTTTGTGGTCTTTCCGCGAAATGTAAGTTGGCGGCGGTAAAATTGTACTGTAGTCAGCCTCAAATGCTGATTCTCTAAATTTCCTCAATAGCGATTCACGAAATGAACGTCTCCTTCCCTCTACAGACTCCCACCCGAGTTCCTGAAGCATTACCCTAACACTCGCGTGATGATCAAACCTACCAGTAACAAATCTAGCAGCCCGCCTCTGAATTGCTTCTATGTCCTCCCTCAATCCGACCTGATAGGGATCCCAAACGCTTGAGCAGTACTCAAGAATAGATCGTATTAGTGTTTTATAAGCGGTCTCCTTTACAGATGAACCACATCTTCCCAAAATTCTACCAATGAACCGAAGACGACTATCCACCTTCCCCACAACTGCCATTACATGCTTGTCCCACTTCATATCGCTCTGCAGTGTTACGCCCAAATATTTAATCGACGTGACTGTGTCAAGCGCTTCACTACTAGTGGAGTATTCAAACATTACAGGATTCTTTTTCCTATTCATCTGCATTAATTTACATTTATCTATATTTAGAGTTAGCTGCCATTCTTTTCACCAATCACAAATCCTGTCCAGGTCATCATGTAGCCTCCTACAGTCACTCAACGACGACACCTACCCATACGCCACAGCATCAGCAGCAAACAGCCGCACATTGCTATCCACCCAATCCAAAAGATCATTTATGTAGGCAGAAAACAACAGCGGACCTACCACACTTCCCTGGGGCACTCCAGATGATACCCTCACCTCCCATGAACACTCACCATCGAGGACAACGTACTGGGTTCTATTACTTAAGAAGTCTTCGAGCCACTCACCTTTCGGAACTACGATATCACCCAGAGAATCCCACGAAATATTCCTCAGACTGTAACATTCCCTTCTCGGGCCTGGACCCTTTGCTTTCAGACTTTTCACACCGTACACATCAACGGGCATCTGTTCGATGGAGCACAAAACGCGATTCATCTGAAAAGGTCACCTATTGCCACTCAGTGGACGTCGAGTTACGGTATTTGCGTGCAAATCCAGCCTTCGTCGCCGATGAACGGCAGTCAACGTGGGCGCATGAACCATGCGACTGCTACGGAGGCCCATACGAAGCAATGTCTGCTGAATTGTTGGTAGCCCTTGGTTCATCTGCACGGTCAGTTGCCCAGCCGTTACCCGTCTATTCGTTCGTACGCATCTCCGCAGCCGTTGTTCACCTCTGTCGTCCACGGTCTGTGTGGTGTACCGCAGCTGCTTCGGTATCGGTTTTGGATTGCGCCAGTTTGTCATGCACGGTATAATTAACCACGGCGGCACGCGATCTGTTTACAAACTTCGCCGTTTCGGAGATGCTTCCACACTCGGCTCGAAAGCCAGTGATCACGCCTTTTTCGATGTCAGATCAATCGCTCCGTTCCCTTATTACGACACGATCACACTGTTTCCGCGTCTCACGGACACGTTTGATGTACCCTCCACCGATAGTGCTGCCACCTTTCGTCTGAGAGTGTTATTGCACGTTGACACTTAACACAGGCGTTGGTCACATTAATGTGGCTGGACCATGACGACATAAGTGTCTTGCATCGATTATCACCACACGTTCAAAGACTGTGTACTCGCAACGTAGTGACATGCTCACTACACCTGTATACGGTACATGTTACACTGATACCGTGTCTATACTCGCACCATACCCTACATCTAGTCGAAATATGCGGGTGTCATATACGCATACACGACGCATCTTTACAGGGGACAACCCTTCCGTTGACTTTTGGCCGTTCGGTTTACTTCGTAAGCATTTATGAAATTCATGACAGTGCAATATTATACTCACACAGAAATTCCAAACTGTAATATTTCCTGGCCGAATTTTATTCAAAGTCGATGTCTGTTTCCACAGCGCCGTATCACAGAGCTCTGAGCATTTGAAAATAAAAACTCATTTTCTACATCTACATGGATACGGTGCAAATCACATTTAAGTGCCTGGCAGAGGGTTCATCGAACCACCTTCACAATTCTCTATTATTCCAATCTCGTATAGCGCGCGGGAAGAATGAACACCTATATCTTTCCGTACGAGATCTGATTTCCCTTATTTTATCTTGGTGATCGTTCCTCCTTATGTAAGTCGGTGTCAACAAAATATTTTCGCATTCGGAGGAGAAAGTTGGTGATTGGAATTTCGTGAAAAGATTCCGTCGCAACGAAAAAGCCTTTCTTTTAATGATGTCCATCCCAAATCCTGTATCATTTCTGTGACACTCTCTCCCATATTTCGCAATGTTTTGGAAAATGTCACTGACACGAATTGTTGCAGCTCGTAGACTTTAAAAACCGCGTTTCCAAGATCTAAGAGTACTCGATGTGATAATAAACAAACGAGCGGCGTGATGCAGCGTTTTATTGCAACGGGCTCGTATTGGAGAGGAGATGGTTTCAAATGTCCATGTGGCCAGATTTATCTAAGTTTTCAGTGGTTTCTCTGAATGGCAAAAGCGGTGTTTGTTCTTCAACAAGACTAGTGTTAGATTCTCTTCTCATACCTACGCAATCTGAGTTTGTGCTCAAATCCAAATATTTCGATGGGATTCTTATCTTTTCTTTGACAACAGATCTGCTAGGTATAACAATAATGAGACATCCACAGCCACTTCTTGACTATTACCTGTTCGCCCCCGTCGAACCTGCAGCTGGAAGTTATTTGTACTTTTTAACCAACGTCTGAAAGGCTTTCCTTAGACCAAAGGGGCGAAATACAGCAGTAATGATCAGGGAGAGACTCTTAGAAGTTGCCGCGGCAAGTACACAGAAACTCCGGCTGCGGACTTGACTCCAGCCGCCATGGACAGTGGAAGAAGAATATTCGTCAACATTAGCTACTCGTCTTGGCGAAACGTCAGAGAAACTGCTAAACGACCGTCAGCCGAAATGGCAACACGTCAGGCCAGCTGCGTATTGAAACACTGTTTAGGGACTCGTAGCTTGGATCGGCTACTTACCAGTATGTGCTGACTGTGGACGCAGATGAAACCCAGTACGATGGTGCCAATGGTTCCCAAGACCAGACCAGCGTTCTTAAAAGCGTCACCCATGGCGAACATTCCTGAACCGATCTCGCCCTTGAGAAGATGGATCAAAGACTCCAGGTACCTGCACATATCCATTGCACCCGCATTAACCCTTTCTGGCACTTAAACCAACACGTCTGGATCTGAAAGAAATGGTTAGGAGAACACAAGACAAGAAACAATGCCAATAAAAGAGCAATGCCTTTGACTGTTACAGATTATTGTGGGTGGAAAAAATTCTTATGGAAATGAAATAACGTCTTCACAAGGAAGATTATGCGTGCAGCGATAGTAGACAATTATTGTAGCAAAGTACTGAAGTAGAACAGTGACACGAAATGTACATTTTTGTCTGACATTTAGCATGCAGATGCAAAGAAGAAAAATCATTTCGTTTAGAGTCAATGTCCACATTTTTCGATATTCTTGTTTCAGATTGTGATATATACCTATCACTAGTGTAGTGTATGCCTATCAGTAGCTTTTGTGGTTTTGTAGAAAGCACTACAGTGAATGCTTCCAGTGTTTACTATTTGTTACTCATTCTGTGTGACCAGAGACATTAACAAATAAATGATTTCCGTCTATTTCAACTAATGTAGTGTTTTACTTGTTCCCAACAGCGACGGATATATATATTATTCGTATGCGTAGTGCAGAGAAAAATATTCTTAAGTGGCCCACAGATGATCCAAAATATTTTGCAGTTACCATATGCGACGTTATCGATGCTTCCTCAAAACATTTCAGTGATCTCTGAATTTCGTTCACTATAATATTTGCAATTATTGTAGAAGGTAAGACTCTCACTGAAAAAGTGCATAGCAATAACAACAGTTCTGATGTTATTCTTGCATGATTCTGCGATTTTATATGCTGACTGTTACTTGTACAAATCCCTCGCTTTCCTTCTCTGATCGGTTCTACATTTCGTTTCTAATCGGCATGTAATCAGCAGCACGTTTTCTGTGTGCCTCATAAAATCATCAAAACGTAACAGTGACATTACTAACCTACCTCTGCTCTGCAATACACAATTAAGTGCCTTACAGAGGGTTCATCTAACCACCTTCAAGCTATTTGTCTACCGTTCTACTCTCGAACGGGGCGCAGGAGAAATGAGCATTTAAATCTTTCTGTACGAGCTGGTCTCTGGCAACGACAACTTATATTCTTCCATTAATCGTCAGGCTCTCGAAAGGAAATATACACGGATGAGCTAAAACATTACGACCACTGTCCACAGCGAGACTGATACCACTTGATGGCGTTGCAGGCACGTTGAATAGATACAGATGGCATATTTGTGGAGCAGAAACGCAGGGAGAAACAATGTAGAGACAATACGAGCCACAAATGGGGAAATCCAATGACATAAGCGTCTATGACAAAGGGCAGGATGTTTGACCCGGCGCCTAGGAACAAGCATCACGGAAACGTCGAAAATGGTCGGTTGCTTGCGTGCTGCTGTCTTGAGTATCTGTGGAAAGTGGTCGGAAGACCGTGAAACCGCGAGTAGGAGACAAGCTGTCGGGCGTCCACACTTCATCACAGAAGGTGACTTCCCTGCTTGTAAGACAGGATAGGTGATGATCTGTGGCTGATCTGACGACATAGTACAAATGCTGGTTGAGGCACAAGTGTTTTGGAGCACACTGTTCAGCTCACATCGCTGAAGTGGGTCTCCACAGCAGACGACATACTGACTCAACGACATCGCCAATTACGGTTGTAGTGGGCACCGAATCACGGAGATTGAACCTTCGATCAATGGAAACGTGTCGTCTTGTCAGATGAGCCACGTTTCTTGTTACATCAGTCCGTGTCCGGATACGCCGCCATTCAAGCGAACGGCTACTCGAAACGTGCGCCGCTCCACGGATGCAGGCTGTTAGGGACAGTACTATGCTATGGGGGACATTCACCTGGCCTTCCGTAGGATATGTGTAGTAATCGAAGAAACCAGATACCTATGGACTACGTGAACTTTATTGAGGACCACTTTATCTCTTCACGCTTGATCCCCCACGCCGATGGCATCTTCCAGCAGGATAACATGTCATAAGGCCAGAATCGTGCTATTGTGGTTTGAGGAGCATGATAGTGAACTCATGTTTATATCTTGGCCACTTTATTCGCCTGATCGGATGGTACAAAACTAAGACACTTTCGGGTTCCAACTCCGTGCCCCTAAATCAAAGGTGTGTAATTTACGAGAATAACGTGACCTGTTCATAGATATCTGATGCCACATACCCCTGAAAACCTACCATTGAATTATGTGTGGCAAAAACTATTTTAACAACTATTAGAAAACTGCCTTTCGTGCACGATACGTTTCGAACATAAGAAATTAAATCACAATTTGTTTTGTTTGAGTAAGCACATTTATTACCTTCAGATGTCATGCGATCGATACATCGTCTACTTGAACTATGATTTTGTATTGCCGCTGCGAGACAAATAATTTTCTTCTGGAAACGTTGAGCGGCAGCAGTTGTGTTTCGCCCCATTTCCTGCAATTTATCTTCGACCATTTTTTTTTTCTTTTTGGGGGGTATTGCTCAGTTTTTTTTGTATTTTTCCCCCCTCATTTCTGTTAGAGCTTCGGGGATTTTATTCTTTTGTGTAAATATTTCTCATGCCGTGTACGCGCGGCAGTGACTCAGACCTACCGGTCCATTCAGACGTTGGGTCGAAAGTGAACAAGCGTATCGTTTATTGTCAAATGCTGAACGGGTCAACGTATCTGCAAAACGGAAAACTCTTTATAACTTTTACTATGATTTACGAATTATGTCAGAAAAATATACAGCATATCATTCACGAAGTCAATAATAATAAGTGATATGCAATTTTGCATAATATATTTGGTTATCTGTGAGCCGCTTTCCTACACATCTTCTCTGCACCAGAACAACTTTGCTTCCATTGCAACTTTTATTTGGTGTAATGCTGAACTATGCAGATCAGGCTGATGTCATACTGTGTCCTTTTTACTATTGTCAACGTTTGTTTGTTTGTTTTTTGTTTGTTTCTTTATTTGTGTGTGTGTATGTGTATGTGTGTGTGTGTGTGTGTGTGTGTGTAACGATTAGCATCCAGAAGTCATATCAGAATAATACTGCAACCCCACAGTTGTGAGAAACATGAATCGTTTCAGTTAGTTCAAGATCCCTGGCCGTTAGAAGAGTGTGAATATCTTTTTTGTAGGGTGCTATCTAGAAAAGATCCGTGACAAAACGACATCGACTACCAGAATGAAACCCTGCCACACTATCACATTAAACTTTATTGTAACAGCGGAACAGTTAGACATAACCTAAGGACCTCCTCATATGGGAGGCGAAAGCTTAAGTGGCCGGGGAGCGGGACGTGTTTTGTGACGTCATAACGTGGAATTTCACGTTGCGAAACATCCAAATGTGCGAACTACGCGTTAAGTCCTGTCCGGCGCTGGCGAAATTGCTTACCGAGGGGCAGCGTCCCGTCGTATTACGGTAACGTGCTATGAAGTGTGAACCAATGCAGTGCAAGATCTCCATCTATGCTGAGCAAACGCCACGCTGAAATACAGCCTTAACCGAAGCTAAAGTGCCATATTCGATGGTTTTGTATTATGAACTTTGAACTATAAAAATATGTCATTTTAAAGCATTAAGTACTTTAAAGATATATTTCAAAACAATGAGTCGCTTGTGATACGATTCGTAATAACAACTTGTCAGAAAATGTACTTCTTGTTAAAACTGCTCCCATACCTCTATAAGAGCAATGTATACGACGGTAATATAAACGTTTCCGGAAGTTTAATCTTTCTTACTTTTGAGATATGTAGCTGACAACTGCCGTTGGCGATAATAGCATTCGCAGATCTAGGTGGCAAACGTCCCATGTTATCATTTGCGAGCGCTCACCAACTACATTGAAAACCACGTCCACGTTCAAGTCCACGACTACGTTCGTTTTCACGTCTCATATGAGGATGGCCTAAAGACCATTCCACGCACGATTCTAGTATCTTCTGTCTCTAGTATCAGTAATTAATTCATTCTAACTCATTTTACAATGATTTATCAGCTTCATACAAGAAAAAACGTTGTTTAAACAGACATAAAAATATACGGACTTGTGTTTGTTTAATAAGAAGAGGAGAAGTGGGTCGGCTGTGGCCTTGCTAAAGAAATTATGACTCCATTTTCCTAACATGATTTAGGAAAACCTGAAGGTCAGGATTATCCTCCTCCCTCCGAACGTGAGATCGTTGTTGTAACGAAAGCACTACTCGTTCGCTTATGCCGAAAGTACAGGTCTCTTATGTTTGCACATACAGAGTGGCAGTTATTGAACTACCGCGTCACAACTTCTGAACGGTTTGCGTTAGGACGTTCAAACTGTACGACTGGCCGCGGGACATGATGGGAATTAGTATGTGCATGTATGATTTGGTTCAGCGATGAAGCCAACTTTCATTTGTATGGGTTCTTCAATAAGCAAAACTGGCGCATTAGGGGGACTGAGAATACGCATTTCGCGACCGAGAAGTCTCTTCACCGTGAACGGGTGACTGTGTGGCGTGAAATGTCCCGTCACTGAATAATCGGTGCGACATACCTTGATGGCCTTGTGACTACCGAACAGTGAGTGAAGGTTTTGGAAGTTAATTTCATCCCCATTACCCAAAGTGACCCTGATTTCGACAAGATGCGGTTCATGCAAGACGGAACAGTAGAGTGTTTGAAGCAGGAGAGAGTTTGATGTCCTGGAGGAGGACTTTGCGGACAGCATTCTGGCTCTGGGGTACCCAGACACCGCTGGCATTGAGCTCGATTGGCCGCGTTATTCTCCAGATCTGAGCACTTGCGACTTCTTTTTTTGGGACTATACTAAAGACAAGGTGTACAGCAATAATGCCAAAAGCATTGCAGAACTGAAAACAGCCATTCAGGAATTCATCAACAGCATCGACGTTCCGACACTTCAGCAGGTCATGCAGAATTTCGCTATTCGTCTGCCCCATATCATCGCCAATGATGGCAGGCATATAGAACATGTCATAACCTAAATCCGAATATCTGTAGTTTGTAACTAATTTCCTTTTTTTCATATAGTCCAATAATTGTCACACTCTACCTGTAACAAGTTAGTTTACTAAGATATCAAATAATTATTCTGTCGTGAAAAGATGTGCACAAAAACAGAAAACTATTGCAGACACGCTGAATTATGTTGTTTCATGGAGAGTTGACAACTACTAAAATCTGTTCGTATTGTGTATATTCTAAGTACACTGTCAAAGCGTGTAACGGATGAGATCTGAAGCCAGACATATTTCTCGCCGTGCTGTAGCTCTTCAGTCCGAATGATTTATGTCTGGGGTTGTCTTCTGACCACGTCTAGGATAATGGATGGATGGATCGAAAGCTGTTAAGGCACTCAACAGCATGGTCCGCAGTACCGTTTCTCAAGATCGTGGTACTGGTTCAGGAGTAGTTATTCTCGTTAAAGCAAAAATTGGAGGACATAATTACATCCACAGACATAAAAAGTTTTACATGCCGTCTTCAGTATTCACACCGTCTAGGAAAAGATCGCGTACAAAACTTTCATTTGATCAATTCTTGTATGTTATTCGTCGTCTGGGAGCCGTACCGAGTTGGTACGAAGAGACAGAAAATATTCAAAGAAGAACTGTGCGATTAGTCTCTTGTTTGTTTGGTCAGAGTAAGAGTGTCGCAGAAATTCTCAAGAAAATGTCGAAAGAAAGGCGTTGTGCATCGCGGATGCTCAAAAAAATTTCCAAGTACCCACGTTCCAAAACTGATGTAGAAATAAACTACTTCTTCTGATACACATCTCGTATAATGTTGACGACGTTAAAATATAAGAAATTCGGGCTCATTGAGAAGGGTGCCGACGGTCTTGTCTTCCTTGCCGCGTACCTTCAGTGAATGCAATAGCAACGGGGAACCTGATACTGTTATGGACTTCTTCCGTAAACCTTAAGACGAATTGCGAAATGCTTTTATAAAGATAGGTGGAGATTGTGTCACTGGAGTACGTGCTTCAGGGGTTCCATGTCGATCCTCGCGAAGATAATATCGAGAATATTCCTTCATTAATATGATGTTTCAGTGAAAAATAATAGTCGATCCAGTACTGCAAGGGAATTTCGTGACATGTGACAATGTATGTATTAGAAAATCTTCGCTGCGGTGTACGTCCGATTTGTACCTTAGGTGGGCTTCTGTACTTATGTGGAACGACAGATTCACACCCTGACGGATTACTATATAATCCAAAACCTAGGGGTATACTTATGATGAAGTGAGAACCTGTGCTACGAACTGTTGTCATTACTTTGGTATCATGATTTCTAGACAGCTTAGTTCTAGACAACGTTGTGTGGTGTGGGGAGTTGACTCACTATTATTCTGATATGACTATTCACTTGTTAATGGAGAATAAAACACAGTAACCGGTCGCTGTTGTGTTCACGTTTTATCACAATGCGTTTCCGATGTTGTTTGCCATCTTCAAGTGACGCCAAAGCACGTAATTCCAAAGCTGTCGCTTCTGCCATGTGATCTCGTTGCGGCTTCTAAATAACAGGTATGCGTTTAGTTAATGACCTTGAATAATAGAAAACCAATTGCAACACATTTTAATTGTATTGTCGAACAAATCTACGGAACTTCACTAGTGAAAGAGGCTAATTCAGGGAACAGTGGTTCTTTCCTTATTTTCTCTAAATCACTTGAGCCGATTATCAGGATGGTTTCTTAAACAGATCTACAAACGTTCCCGCCTCCTATTCCAGCAGATGAAACCTGTCGGATGGATCCCTTTAGGATATATAAATATGCGATTGAGCACCTTTTTCCCCACCTTACTTTAACACTGGAGCATGCTACTATCAACGAGTATTAATTTTTTTTTACCCTTTGTCCTTAGTCGACATTACATTGCGCCAGCTATTGCCATCCTGTCTGGTTACTGCAGTAGCAGTCACAAGATGATAGTCCAGACAACATGTTGGCCACCCCCCCCACCCCCACCCCCCCCTTAAAGAGCACAGGGATCATTATGAAGCACTGTATATGATAAGGAACTGGTACCACGCGGTCATGTGACCCTCCATCGCTGACGGAAGTTGTGACACTGAGGTGGTTTGTATGTGCCAGTAGGTTGTACGGAATCAACGCAGCAAATTGGGTCCACGAGAAAGAAATGCGAAAAGGAATCATCGTGTTTGAACGTGCCTATTCCCACAGCGTGGATGAAGGTGCCCAATTTGTTGGTGAATTAACAAGGACTGTCCAACTTGTCTACGAGGAATGGTGTACCATTCGTTGCCATATAACACGGCGTAAGAACAGTGGTCGTAAAAAGATGCTAACTGACAGGCATTGGAAACGAGTGTCACGCGTTATCAATTTCAATCGGTTTAAAAACTGACAGGAACTGCTGCTGTGGGGTGAATACAAGTCTATCTCAACCAGTTTCATATCGAATATTGCGAAGGAAGGCACGCAATGGACATTTGGAGTCGGGAACCGAGCAAAAGGCCATTGCTCACAGTGGCAAATTAAGTAGCACGTCTGCAGTAGGCCAAACAACAGCGAAACTGGACAGTAGCTGACTGTAGGCCTGTAATATGGTCTGACAAGTCGTGACGTTTCCTCTTTTCAAATGATGCAGTGAGTCGAGTGCACCGACGTCCCAATGAGGCGTTTAACCCACAGAGTGCGGAAGATGTAGTTCAGGCCAGAGGTGGTTTTACGAACCATAGCTTGGACCCTCTCCTCCAGGTTAGTACGAACGTGAACAAGGATATTTAAACATTCTCGGTCATCGGGTATTGCCCTTTCTTCTACACCATGGTGAGTATGCTGTGGACACTCCCATCTTCCAAGATGAGAACAGCAGTGTTTACAGGACTGCACAGACATGTTCCTAGTTAGACAAACACCCATGCGCACTATCGCACCTTGATTCGCCCACTAAATCACCTGAGGTTAATCGTATAATATCTGACACTGTTTGGAACAGTGAGTGAAACGTAGCATTTTGGATTCTGTACCGGATCTAATCGCCTATGATTGACCTCAGCCAGATATAGCACTTCGTACTTGAAGAACTCGTTACAAGGCACGCCGTCCATTGACATTAATGTGAGCACCGCCAAGGTTCGACCTCAGCGTGCAGTAACGAATCACAACCGATAGGTGGCAACACTAGCAATGGAGGGAATGTAAATATGTCAGGTGACGCGGAAAATAGTACAGTCGTTGTCGTAATGCGGAAACGGAGCGATTGATCTGACGTCCAAAAGGACATGGTCATTGGCTTTCGGGCCAAAGGTGGAAGCGTTTCCGAAACGAATAAGTATCTAAGCAGTTTTTGTGCCGCCGTGGTTGAGGTATATCGTGCTTGTAAAATGGCACAATCCAAAACCAATGCCGAGGTGACTGTGGAGCACCACGGACGATAGATGAGAGGAGTGGACGATGGCTGCAGAGATGTGCATGGGCGAACAGACGTGCAACTGTTGAACAGCTGACCAACCAGATGTACCAAAAAGCTACCAACAGCGTTTCCTCATCGATCGTTCAGCGAACGTTACTGTGTGTGGGCCTCCACAGCAGGCGCCAGATTCGTGCACCCATGCTGACTGTTTGGCGACAAAGGCTAGAATTTGCACGCCAGTACGGCAATTGGACGTCCACTGAGTGGCGAAAAGTGGCCTTTTCAGATGAATCACATTTTATGCTCCATCGGACACGTGGCCGTTGGTGTGTACGGCGTGAAACTTCTGAAAGCAGGCACCCTGCCACAATCGTTGGAAGGTCTAGGCCGGAGGAGGGAGCGTTCGGTCTGTCGAAGTTTTCGTGACATTCCCTGGTTGATCTCGTCATGCTGGAAGCCACAATAGATCAATACAAGTATGCCTTTATCCTTTGGGACCATGTCTACTCTTACATGCAGTTTGTTTTTTCCTCGGCACGGTGGCATCTACCAGACGGATAATGCAAAGTGTCGCGCAGTTCACAGTGTCGGAAGAGCGCTAGGATGAGTTTAGCGTACTCCCTGGCCGTCAAACTACCTGGATTAAATACAATCAAGGATCTGTGGAACCACCTAGATCAGGCTGTTCGCGCCATGGATCCTCAACCGGAAAACTTAGCTTAGCTGGCCGCGGCACTGGAATCGGCATTGCTTCACATCCCTGTCAGTATCTTCCAGAAAATGACTGACTCTGTTACTGCGTGTCTCGCAGCGGACCACGTGGCAAAAAGTGGTTAGTCAGGCTTTTGACAGGTGGCCACATTAATATGACTGGACACCTTATGTGAGCGAGTCGGAACTTTGTGTGTTCTCTGCAACTCTCACAGTGCTGGCTGGAGATGTCTGTGTTTTCCTCCTCTCATATCGCTCTCTCTGTCCTCGCACGCACGCACGCACGCACGCACGCACACACACACACACACACACACACACACACACACACACACACACACACACTCTTAAAAAATCACAAACGAGACCTGTCAGTATCACAGATGTAATGTCAGATGAGTTAATTATTCGAATTCCCAAACTGTTAATTCATGCAGGTACCATCATAACCCGACAAATGACAGCATCGAAACTATTACCCTCTTTTACTATGAGATCACGTGGCAGAGACGAAACTTCGCTAACATGCGTCACGTCCATCACTTGTAGATGTTGCACAGCGTCTGAGACGCTCTGTGATTGACGAATAAACACAATAGTGGCGGTCCAAGTGTATCAGTTCTTCGTTAACAGAGAGTGCTTGCTACCTTTGGTCGTTTGTGTGAGTGCGATACTACTGCAACCATGTATTTTAGATGTAAGATGTAACTGCTGCTGAGTGCGAGGTAATACTTTCATGTCGAGCCTCGACGCGCCGCCGCCGCCGCAGATGGCCGGGTTCTCCGCAGCCGGAGCTGGAACTGCGTGCGCCCGCGGCACAGCAGCTCACGAGCGCCACAGCATCTGTACGCTTAACAAAAACACAACATACAAGACCACATTGCCCCAGGTAGCCGGAGGCATTTAAAAGCCCAAATCTCTACTACTGAAGCAACCCCAACCCTGAACCGGACCCCTTTATATGAAGGCTGGGATGGTGAGCATGACGCATGATCAAAATGTAAGAACAAAATTATTCAGATCTCTCACTTTTTAAGCTACTGTAATTTCCCTTTAGAGCAAGTGGATGATCACAAAATTTATTACATGCTCACATTAAACAAAAATGACGAAAATTTTGGTGAATAATATATGCTTAAAGTAAACCAAAGGAAATTGATACATGAACAAATTTACGTTGCTGAACTTCGTCCAGATGATTTCTTTAAGCGTGTTGAAACACAAGACACTTCGTTGTTCGTAATTCCGTGAAGTATTTAAAGAAATTTTCGAATGACTTCTTCTGCCAGTGCAGACAAACACTGGTTTGTTTCTTTCTGTACTCTGTTGTGTGCTAAGTTTTGTTTCGCGTGTATACCTCATATTGCATTTAACTCCCTGAACTTCTCTCAAAAATCAACAGGCTTCAGGCAGGAAAATACTTTTCACGTACTCCTAAGTCTGACGAACTGTTCATGGCATTGCGCTAGCTGTCTTTCTTACCAGTCGCCATATTTTGTGGTCAATAGTTACAGTACCTGGAAAAAAAGAGAGACAAACAGAACATCCTGTCACAAAAATACATTATTGAAGTAATACACAGTTTGAAGTACACAATATCACATTTGAGGCAGATTGTGAGAGAGCTCTGGTGAGGTGCTGAAGAAAGAAAAGTGTAGAAACAAATATTGTGTGCATTTTCAAGAAGTGAGTTTGCGGCGAAATATGGAAGCAGGAGTGAGTTATGGCAATAACAAAATATGCACAACAGCTGTATGTAACACATAACGGAAAGGTAAAAGACACCAATTCATATTTCAGTAGGACTGTGACAATTGTAGGAATAGAATATTAAGACACTTGTGCAGTTGCCTTAGGGAATTTACATTGGAAGTCTTTGGGATGTGCTAAGAAATAATTTGGCCAAACTTTGGGAATGATACAGAAATATTGTGAGAACCGAAGAGGAATCCATAATGAAGGCCACTGGGACACAAGTACATGAAAGGAACAGGTAATCATCTTAAACTGTTAATGATGGGCCGCATGCAAATGTCCTTATACAAGGAATAAAGACGGCGGTCTCTGAGTTGCTGAAGAAGATGAGCGAACTCTAGCTCTCGTTGGAAGCAAAGTCCAGAAGAGGTCTTATTGAAATTGTAGTACCGAACAGTATTTACTGAGAATTAAGTTAAATAAAATTCTGATAGCGGCTGAGAGGACAATGGGTATAAACGTGTTGAATAATATCTGAAGAATTAAGTAGAATGATAGTTCTTTAACTGATGCTCATCAAATGGTAACAGTGTGCAGACATTCAAAATGATGGCTTCTTTACAACATGTGTCTTACATGTTGGTCTGCAGACTGGAGACCAATATATTGGACGTGAAGTGCAAGTAACGTAACAATACACAATTTCTGGTGATCAGGCTGAACTCCAAAGCCACAGATATCATGGATTCCATACATGGTGCACTGTTTTTCAGCAGAAATAGATTGGTAGCTATCTACACCCCATTATCTGCCCCATTCTGATCCACTAGCACTTACTGTTTGCATTAAAAGTAACATATACTTATGTACATTATG
Source organism: Schistocerca americana (assembly GCF_021461395.2). Classification (NCBI taxonomy): domain Eukaryota; kingdom Metazoa; phylum Arthropoda; class Insecta; order Orthoptera; family Acrididae; genus Schistocerca; species Schistocerca americana. The sequence goes on along the minus strand of NC_060122.1, from coordinate 767,728,855 downwards.
TAATTACGTATCTATACTACATCCCCGTTAAGCAAAATGATCGTTTCGCAAACAAATTCAAAATATTCCAACATGATAGCTAACTTTGCAAATAAGGAAGCTGAATACGTTACTTATTCATTTCTCTTTCATCTTAAACCAGTTTGTAATTACTTTCAGTACAGTTTTGTTCAAAACGATAAGAAGAGGAGAAAGGGAGTGACGTGAGGGTTACATAAGGGCCAGAATGCTGACTTTTTGGGCCTGTGATTGATTTTCAGTTGGTCTTTACAATTAGGTAGCGCTACTCTAGAAATCCGTTTCTGCTCACTCCGCACGTTTTAGAAAATAATCTTAGTTCGGTCTCAGAGTTTGTAGATCAAAAACAGGAGTTTTAGCCCCATTTGAATTTTGCCTCCTGTTCTGAATGAATGGTTACCGTTGAAAATTACGTTCATTAAACTGAATCACGGCTTATTTCATCATTGTAGACAAGTGGGGAGAGGAATTGGTTTAAACAAACCAAATAAATTTTAGTCACAGAGGATGATGTGGAAATTATGTTTCTTGCAGTTCTGATTGTATCTCAGTTTTCACAGCCATTCATCTAAATTGATGGGGAGATTCTTGGACGCAAGATGTGAGATGGATATCGTGCGCAGGGCACGGAATTGTCCCAGAGGGGTGCAAATAGTTTTGGCAGAAAGCATAGAAATAACAGCCAATGATATGGCTATGGTTTCACTGGCTACCTCTGAAGAGAGGAAGTTGCCAATGCAGTTTCCAGTTCTGTTGTTACGAATGCGCAAAGTGCACCGTGGCATGACTGCAGCTGGAGATTTTCCAGCACACTAGCCTAGTGGTGGTGGTAGCGAGGGCACGAAATATCTCCATCGTATTCTAGAAGACTTACTTGAGTGCAGCTGTGAAGAGCACGATGCGCACAGATGATGGAATGGTCCCAGAGGGGTGCGAGTGCTGCTCGCAGATAGTGAATAGTTCGTAACGTACGGTATGATTAGAACAGGTGGAACTCGCTAGCTACATTTCCACGAGCAGAAGTAGCTAGGAGACTTATTGCATTTGTACGTCGCAGGTGGTGACTGCTTGCTCTGGGATGATTTCAGCACCACTAGAGTTTTCAGCAGCAGGATAACAACCACACACAGGTTGTGGCATTAGAAAGGCGGTTTTATGTGTGGATTGCTCGATACTACTGAGAGGGCAAAGTGAGGTCGACAGCAGCCGACGAAGGACTTTTTCCGTTGTGATTGTGAGGGGAATGTAGCTGGCTTGCGAAGTCTTGCGGAAGATGTTTGGTGGCTAGGATGTGGTCGTGCAGTGTCGGGCACTGCTGGGTGGCAGCATTAACCACGGATAGGAATACTTACGATGTAGGATGCGAGGACACGGCGTGCCCGTCACCAGACGCCTCACCCGTGAGCGCCGCCTGCGACTCGCCCATGCGCGTCGCCTCGTCGCTGCCCATCACCTTGAGCTCGTCAGGCCTGCTGGGACACGAGCTTGGGTTAGAGGCCGGCCTCAGAACAGCCGCCGGCTACGCTAGCTGCGAGCGCCTTGCCTTCGCGCTATACTTACGTGTCTGCGTTCGCCTTGGAGATGACGGAGACGGGCAGGCTGTCGTTCTCCACGACCACGGCCATGGACATGTTGTCGGTACATGGTGCCGCGTTGTTCCTTACCACCATAATGGCCGCCTGAGGACAAGAAGAAAACACCGTGCTTGAAGTGTGGTTTAAAATGGCTCTGAGCACTATGGGACTTAACATATGAGGTCATCAGTCCCCTAGAACTTAGAACTACTTAAACCTAACTAACCTAAGGACATCACACACATCCATGCCCGAGGCAGGATTCGAACCTGCGAGCGTAGCGGTCACGGTTCCAGACTGAAGCGCCTAGAACCGCTTGGCCACTGCGGCCGGCGCTTGAAGTGTCGAATTACTTTCGAGTCAGGGCGTCAGGTACACACAATCGAGTCACATTATAGCGACTAATTTCAGGAAGGAGTTCAACGCCGTACCACATCATCGGTTGCTAACAAAGATACGATGTAGTATGTAGTACCTTCGGAAATATGTAATTGATTCGATGATTTATTGATTAAGAGAAACCAAAACGTTATGCTGGACAGCGGGTTTCCGCTGATCACTGTTGGACGTCATGACCACGTCACACCGCATAAGTATTTCCGGGTAATACCAATTCACGCAAATTCCGGGATGGTTCCTTTGACAGGGCACGGCCAACTTCCTTCCTCATCCTTTCCTAATCGTATGGGACCGATGACCTCGCTGTTTAGTCCCTTCCCCCAAATCAACCAACCAATCAATCAATGCATCTGTAAAGGAAATTGCCTACAAGAAATTAGAGCGAACAATTACGGAATTACGGGGTAATGTTCCAGCGTTTGAAGCCTCTATCAAGTAGATGTGATAACAGGCATCGTATCTAGAGACGGTCTGCAAGGATTGTAACAGTTCAGTGTAACATACATGAAAGTATAACAGAAATGCTCGGGGAACTTAAATAAACCTTGGAAAGAAGAAGATCTAATTTTTTTTTAATTTTGAATGATGCTGCCGCCATGTGACTGTAATAATTTTTGTTGTATTCTTATACGATCCAGATTTTGGTCTTTGGCCATTTTCAAGTACAAAATGTTATTGATATGTCGGCGCATACCTGTTCACTGGTTGGCAGTTTCATATAACGGCTGTGCTACAGGGTCCATAAATGAAAGTCTGCAGTATATTTAGGCGCTTTGAGATATTTTCACTTTTACTAATGACATATCTGGCCTATATGACCAGATATGCTTTCTTGACAAGGACTAGTGTTTCATACTAATCTGATGTCTTTTGACATGTAAACAAGTTTTTGTACTTAACCGGGATCGTATAGCAATAAAATAAAAATTATTACAGTCAAATGGCGGCAGCATAATTAAAAAAACAATTACCATGACTGTGGCTCCAGCCAAAACAAAAATTATCAAAGACGATCTAGTTCTCAAGAAATCCTGTTGGGTAAACTTAGAGAACTTGTATTCGGAGAAGACTGTGCTACTATTATCTTACGGCCATCATCGTACATGTAGCGCTGGAATAATGAGAATAAGAGAGATGGGGCACCTATAGAAGCATATAAATCCAGTGGCAGACGCTGCGGGAGAGGCGTTCTGCATCACGGTGCGATTTACTGTCAAAATTTCGGGAGCATAAGTTCCTAGAAAAGTCAACCAATATATTGTTTTTCCTACGTATATCTCGAGAAAAGATCATCAGAGTAAAATTAGAGAGATTCAAGCTCACACGAAGACCCACCAACAGTCGCTCTTCACGCTAAGTATTCGCAATGGAACAGGAAAGAGAGAACTGCCAGTGGTACACAAAATACACGCCGCTAGACATCGTAAGATATTTGCGGAGTATAGTTGTAGGTGTTCATGCAGATGCAATCCACCGTGGCATGCGTAAGGATGCATCTTGGCATCCACTTGTAATGATTTAGGGAAACTGCCGGAAGCTTAATTCAGAATGGAGTATTTTAACCCTTCTCCCGAATGGAGGTCGAGTGTCTGCATAACTGCGCTGCCTGTCCGTAGACTGAAACGTAAGTACATTTTGTTCGCTCACCATCAGAAATGATGTGGTGGATTAGCCAAGCTATCTTCCTGGTGAGTAAGAAGACATTTTAAAATTTATGTGCATTGAGTATAAATAACCTGGTACCCATTACTATAGAACTAACCTATTAATTGTGTCTTACAAGTCGAAAAGACAACAAGCTTGCATTTTTTGTAGGAAAACGTAACTGGAATAATCTATAATGCTGAACGAAACCGATAAGTACAGCGATCCCTTGGATGATTGCAACAACGCTGTTTTAAGACTAACCTAAAAAAGTTTTGTGAACCCTGATAAATGCTGAGTATAATATCAGCTTGGGCTACGATGACAATTGTACATAAGATATTTTTATAATTTTAGCATGACTTTTTCCGAATGAGGAAGTAAGCTTTTTGACTAGGATTCTGTTGGTTTCGAGAGGGCGGACATCTCAACTGACCTGTGATAAAGGGGAGCACTAGGCGGCTGTTGAGATGGCGCGTAATTGGATAACTAAAAGCTAGCTTGAATGGCCTGATATCAGCGACCTGTTTAGCTGATGTGGCATCGTAACTAACGCCTTGAGGAGCTTTTCTTTGTTTGATGTGTGGCAACACAATTATCTACTACACGTTTAGACACATTGTATGAAAGAGATAAAAAGGGTAAAGCTTTCCCGAGAGCGCAAAGATACAATGGTAGACTTCAGACCTCCATAGACTAAGGAAGACGAGTGCAGTGTAACCGTTTATGGTAGAGAAAGTCCGATGAAGTGAGGTCATAGTCTTTTATCATTAATGATAAGTTTTTGACTCTTGTTCGAAAAGGAAACAGGCAAAAGAACAGTTAGTAAAAAAAAAAAAAAAAGTCTGCCATTTACCAATGATATGGTACTGTCCTGCAATGCGCATTGCAAAATAATAAACAAAAAGACACTAAAGGGGCAGTTACGTAAGTCATTTAGAATTTTCTATCTCCTTTTTGAACCTTGCTGAGGATAGGGGGTTAGGAATATTTCAAATTTTTATTAAAATTGAATGCATTCCAACGTTTAGTTTACTTAACCACCCTACGCACGCGCCCAGATTCATGAAAATGCCGCTGAAATGTTTCTTGTGTTCATACTGGCTTCTGGCGATTACGGTGCATTTGCGAGCCAGCTTGCATTGAAAGATTTAGCTAATTTCAGCATGACTTACCCGTATCTTGGTCTTCAGGGTTAAGTGAAGAGCGCAAACAGTTAAGTATCCTGACGCCAGACAAGTAACAGCTTTCCACGTTATGCGATTTCGGGATCATACGTATGAGCTTACGTATACGTAGCTTTAGACTTCTGTTTGCACTGACATTAACTTCCGTTTGAAGACGGCTTGTAACACCTCTCTGATAAGAAGTGTCGCACGTGCGACTTGTAAATCTCTGCCCCCCACACAGTCTCCCATCACACCATAAAAGCTCGCTCATGTGTCACTGCACAAGGCGCAGAGCTACGCGGTGCAATAAACGAAGTTTATTACATTAATAGAAGCCATATCGGGCCATTTCCAGTTCTTACCAACAACCAAAAATTATATCGTCTACAAAGCGAAATTGAGTTGTCTGAAAGTTAGAGAAATGCATTTTACGCATCACCTAGACGCAAAGGACGAAAAACAAGACCACTGATGACCAAACTCGTAGAGGTGTATTGCGTAATGTTGTATGGGTTACAGTGCTGAAAGACTTCATGAAGCAGATGCAAGGAGCTTTATTCCTATTAACGTTTCTTGGAAAAAAGACTGACAACCAAAAATATGGTGTTTGGGGAAAAAATGAAGTACTCCAACGACAGCTAAATATTAACTCTTGACAGAGATAAATAGCGACCAATAATAAAGAAAACACCTGACTCATCTTACTGTTACAGCACTGCGACACAAGACTCCGTCTAACTGAAGGACAGAGTGGGACAGTCTTTTGAAAGCTATTCTTCAGCATTCTGATTGTTCAGTGGTTGAGACAGTGAACTTATATCTCGATTATAGACGGACTAAGATTCTCAGCTGAGCATCCTCATTTTCTTGCAACAGCCAGGGATAATACCTTTCCCTTATCACCGATCATGTACTTCTCTCTGTCAGCCAGACAAAATACTCACCAACGAATGACACGATTAGTGACGTACGTTTCGGCACTAGGCTTTTGCAGTGTATTGTGTCACAGTGATGTGCTAAAGCTGCGGTTGTGGGCATGAGATGTTTCCCCCAAAAACAAGGCATTTGGTAGTGTACATCACAATGCATTGCGAAGGAAATGCAAGCAGCAGGCGGTGAATGCAGCTTGAACTCTACATAATTAGCAATGAGTTTCTTTGGATGTTTTAAGCAAAAGGAAACCTAAAATCAAGAAAAGGCGTGTCCTTCGTAACGGAAGTGCGGTAAAGATACGGCTGCCATGAAAGATATATCACGCATCGAGTGTGGAGACGTGGACCACATACCACAAAATCTCACCGGGGGAGGGGATCCAAATTTTAGAAAGACCCTCATGTAAATAATGGACGTCCCCGAAGATTGTAGGATAGGCAAGTTTCAGAGGTGAAAGTGTGGACCAAAACAAGAAGAAAATGTCTAGTAAACAGCGACTCTAAAATGTTCATCTTAAGAGCTATGAGCTCTTGTGCACCTACGATACTGGAAAACATCTCTTATACTGCAAGTTCATTGGTTTCCATATTTTTGGAGGAGGTAATGTGGCCCATACCAAGTAAAAAAGTCCAGTAAATATGGACTCCAATATGGACATTAAGAGCTATGGGCACTTGGTCAGCACTTAGAAGAGATGTGTTTCACGGCAACGAAGGTAAACTGGTGCTCACAGGTCGTAACACGTTGACTGTCAAGAGACCGCTTGTGGCACGGCACAGACGTCTGCAGTGGCCGGCAACGGACACAAGACAATGAACGTGTTGAGATATGAATTTAAGAGCCCGTATTTACTGGACGTTTCTCTTGTTTTAGTCCATAATACATCCTCCAAAAATATGGAAATTTAAGAAGTTGCAGTAGAAGAGATGTTTCACAATATCGAAGATGAACACGTGTTCATAGCTCCCTAAGGTAGGCATTTTGGAGCCTATGTTGACCAGACCTTTTTTCTTGTTTTGGTCCGTGCTGTAACCTCTGAAAGTGGCCTACCCTACAGTCTCAGCAACAACAGTACTGGTGTAGGTATTCCACTTTAACAGGTATCAGACCGATTCTCGCTTATAACTTTCGACTCGGTCGTTTCCTGACCAGGATTCCTCACCTCAAAGTGATACATTTACTCTTCTCCATCATCCTTGAAAGTTTGTAACGTCATCAGGGAATCACCCTGTATGTGCCTACACGTATAGACGCTTAACCAGCTCGAAGTATATAGCTAAGAATAACTTTCCAGCTATCAAAACACATCTTGTTTTTTAAAAGTGAGCATAATTTGTAATTTAAAGACAGTAGTTGATGATACCGTTTCCGACATTTATTTATAATGAATGAGATAAGATATGGTGAAAATATAATCATGAAGAAAATGACATCTTTCCTTTGTCGGGGTACTGTCGTAACCATGACATTATATCACACAGTTAAAACCGACGTGTGCATGGTTTCAACAGTAGGAATCTGCACTTGACAAAGCCGCTACCGCTTATCAGGGTTTTAAGCAAGGCGTCGGATCTATGACCCGGGTTACCTTGGCCTCAGGGAGGGAAGTTAAGGACAAGGATTTTCAGGTTTTGCAGAGGTTTATAGCGCTTTCGAGCTCCTTAGAGGACCGAATTGCCAACAGCTCGAATACTTAACACTTTCTGTACGGTAACGAAATAGACGATCTTTACAGCCTGTCTTTGTCGTGGTTGCTCTAATCTCAGCTTGCAGCGAACTTGACGTAATACCTTTTCAGAATTGGTGAAGTTCAGCAGTCGAGTACTGAAATTGTTGACTGTCGTTAATCTGTGCCAGGGAAAGTTCCGATAGGACGCCTGCCGCCTGTACTGAAAGACTTCCGCAGCGCGATGTCCATGCCCGACGTAGACTCACTGTCAAAATACCGACACGGCATCGGGGATGTAACCCGGTTTCTCTACTGACCTTCACCTGCGGAGTGCGACGTACTCTTGGGAACATTATCACCATCATCGTCATCCATTTGATTCCATTGCTGGATAAAAGCCTCTTATACACTTTTCTTTACGCTGCAGCTTTCATCAATATGTAGCCATGTTGTTGCAGCATATTTTCTGATGTCATTTACCCTTAATATGATAGGTTATACTTCAGATTTTTCATTATGTCTTGCATCGAGTAAAAAATTTCCTGTCCATTTACGATTCTCCTTCTTTCCTGTCCTATTGGCGACAATTACTTGGGAAGAACAACCATTGACAAAACTCTAAATGAGCTCTAATTTGCTTGAATTTATTTATCTTGGTCATTTCGTGAGACGCTCCTGGGAGGAGGTATTATGTGGTCTTAGTACCCTTGGAACGGACGCTTTCGCAATTTTAACAGCAAACCTTTGTGTGATGCGCTACGCCGCTGTCGTAGCGTCTTTCACTGGGTTATAAGTACAAAATTAAATAACAATAATTCAGGAGGAGTAGGTTTAATAATGAATAAGAAAATATAAACATGGATAAGCTACTACGAACAGCATAGTGAACGCATTATTGTAGCCCACGCCTACCACAGTAGTACAAGTTTGTATGCCAACTAACTCCGCAGATGATGAAGATATTGAAGAAATGTATGATGCGATAAAAGAAATTATTCAGGTAGTTAAGGTAGACGAGAATTTAACAGTCAAGGGGGCCGGAATTCTGTAGTAGGAAAAGGAAGAGAAGGAAAAATCGTAGGTGAATATAGACTGGCGGTAAGGAATGAAAGAGGAAGCTGCCTGGTAGATTTTTGCACAGAGCGTAACTTAATCATAGCTAACATTTGGTTTAAGAATCATGAAAGAAGGCTGTATACGTGGAAGAGGCCTGGAGACACTGGAAGGTTTCAGATACATTATATAATGGTAAGACAGAGATTTAGGAACCAGGTTTAAAATTGTAAAACATTTCCAGGAGTAGATGTGGACTCTGACCACAATTTATTGATTATGAACTGCAGATTAAAACTGAAGAAACTGCAAAGAGGTAGGAATTTAAGGAGATGGGACCGGGATAGAATGAAAGAACGAGAGGTTGTACAGAGATTCAGAGAAAGCATTAGGGAACGATTGATAAGAACAGGGGAAAGAAATACAGTGGAAGAAGAATGCGTAGCTTTGAGAGATGAAATACTGAAGGCAACAGAGGTTCAAGTAGGTAAAAAGACGAGGACTACTAGAAATCCTTAGGCAACAGAAGAATACCGAATTTGACTGATGAAAGAAGATATAAAAATGAAGTAAATGAAGCAGGCGAAGAGAAATACAAATGTCTCAAAAATAAGATCAACAGGAAGTGCAAAATGGCTAATTTGGGATGGCTAGAGGACAAATGTAAGGATGTAGAAGCATATATTACTAGGATAAGATAGATACTGCCTACAGGAAAATTAAAGAGACTTTCGGAGAAGAGAGAACCATCTACACTCCTGGAAATGGAAAAAAGAACACATTGACACCGGTGTCTCAGACCCACCATACTTGCTCCGGACACTGCGAGAGGGCTGTACAAGCAATGATCACACGCACGGCACAGCGGACACACCAGGAACCGCGGTGTTGGCCGTCGAATGGCGCTAGCTGCGCAGCATTTGTGCACCGCCGCCGTCAGTGTCAGCCAGTTTGCCGTGGCATACGGAGCTCCATCGCAGTCTTTAACACTGGTAGCATGCTGCGACAGCGTGGACGTGAACCGTATGTGCAGTTGACGGACTTTGAGCGAGGGCGTATAGGGGGCATGCGGGAGGCCGGGTGGACGTACCGCCGAATTGCTCAACACGTGGGGCGTGAGGTCTCCGCAGTACATCGATGTTGTCGCCAGTGGTCGGCGGAAGGTGCACGTGCCCGTCGACCTGGGACCGGACCGCAGCGACGCACGGATGCACGCCAAGACCGTAGGATCCTACGCAGTGCCGTAGGGGACCGCACCGCCACTTCCCAGCAAATTAGGGACACTGTTGCTCCTGGGGTATCGGCGAGGACCATTCGCAACCGTCTCCATGAAGCTGGGCTACGGTCCCGCACACCGTTAGGCCGTCTTCCGCTCACGCCCCAACATCGTGCAGCCCGCCTCCAGTGGTGTCGCGACAGGCGTGAATGGAGGGACGAATGGAGACGTGTCGTCTTCAGCGATGAGAGTCGCTTCTGCCTTGGTGCCAATGATGGTCGTATGCGTGTTTGGCGCCGTGCAGGTGAGCGCCACAATCAGGACTGCATACGACCGAGGCACACAGGGCCAACACCCGGCATCATGGTGTGAGGAGCGATCTCCTACACTGGCCGTACACCACTGGTGATCGTCGAGGGGACACTGAATAGTGCACGGTACATCCAAACCGTCATCGAACCCATCGTTCTACCATTCCTAGACCGGCAAGGGAACTTGCTGTTCCAACAGGACAATGCACGTCCGCATGTATCCCGTGCCACCCAACGTGCTCTAGAAGGTGTAAGTCAACTACCCAGGCCAGCAAGATCTCCGGATCTGTCCCCCACTGAGCATGTTTGGGACTGGATGAAGCGTCGTCTCACGCGGTCTGCACGTCCAGCACGAACGCTGGTCCAACTGAGGCGCCAGGTGGAAATGGCATGGCAAGCCGTTCCACAGGACTACATCCAGCATCTCTACGATCGTCTCCATGGGAGAATAGCAGCCTGCATTGCTGCGAAAGGTGTATATACACTGTACTAGTGCCGACATTGTGCATGCTCTGTTGCCTGTGTCTATGTGCCTGTGGTTCTGTCAGTGTGATCATGTGATGTATCTGACCCCAGGAATGTGTCAATAAAGTTTCCCCTTCCTGGGATAATGAATTCACGGTGTTCTTATTTCAATTTCCAGGAGTGTATATGAATACCAAGAGCTCCGGTGGGAAACCGGTCCTAAGCAAAGAATGGAAAGCAGAAAGGTGGAGGGCTTATATAGAGGGTCTATACAAGGGAGATGCACTTGAGGTCAATATTATGGAAATGGAAGAGGACGCAGAGGAAGATGAGAAGGGGGCATGAGAGTACGGGAAGAAGTTGACAAAGTACTGAAAGACTTAAGTCTCAACAGGGCCCCGGGAGTAGACAACATTCCGTTAGAGCTACATATAGTCTTGGGAGGGCCAGCCATGACAAGACTCTTCCATCTGGTGAGTGAGATATATGAGACAGGCGAAATACCCTCAGACTTCAAGCAGAATATAATGATTCCAATCCCAAAGAAGCAGGTGTGGACAGGTGTGAAAATTACCGAACTATCTGTTTAATAAGTCATGGTTGCAAAATACTAACACGAATTCTTCACAAACGAATGGAAAAACTGGTAGAAACCGACCTTGAGGAAGATCAGTTTGGATTCAGGAGAAATGTAGGAACACGCGAGGCAATTCCTCTACGGCTTCTCATAGAGGATAGCTACGCTTATAGCATTTGTAGACATAGAGAAAGCTTTTGACAATGTTGACTGGAATACTTTCTTTCCAATTCTGAAGGTGCCAGGGGTAAATTACAGAAAGCGAACGGCTATTTACCATTTGTACAGAAACCAATTGGCAGTTACGAGTCGAGTGGCACGGAGTTGGGGGGTTGTTTCGGGGAGGAGACCAGACAACGAGGTCATCGGTCTCATCGGATTAGGGAAGGACAGGGAAGGAAGTCGGCCGTGCCCTTTCGAAGGAACCATCCCGGCATTTGCCTGGGGCGATTTAGGGAAATCACGGAAAACCTAAATCAGGATGGCTGGACGAGCGGCACGAAAGGTTGAGAAGGGCGTGAGACAGGGCTATAGTCTATCCTCGATGTTGTTCAGTCTGTGTACTGAGCGAGCAGTAAAGCAAACAAAAGAAAAATTTGGAGTAGGCACTAAAATCCACGGAGAAGAAAAAAAAAAAAGACTGTGAGCTTTTCCAACGACATTGTAATTCTGTCAGGGACAGCAAAGGACCTGGAAGAGCAGCTGAACGGAATGGAAATCAACATAAGGAAAACTAGGATAATGGAATGTACTCGAATTAAATCAGGTGATGATGAGGGAACTGGATTAGGAAACGAGACACTTAAATTAGTAGATGAGTTTTGCAATTTGGGGAGCAAAATAAGCGAATGGTTCAAAAGGCTCTTAGCACTATGGGACTTAACATCTATGGTCATCAGTCACCTAGACTTAGAAGTACTTAAACCTAACTAACCTAAGGACATCACACACATCCATGCCCGACGCAGGATTCGAACCTGCGACCGTAGCAGCAGCGCATTTCTGGACTGAAGCGCCTAGAACCACTCGGCCACAACGGCTGGCAAAATGACTAGGGTCGAAGTAGAGAGGATATAAAATGTAGACTGGCTTTAGCAAGGAGAGCGTTTCTGAAGAAGACAAATTTGTTAACATCTAGTATAGATTTAAGCGTTAGGAAGTCTTTTCTGAAAGTATTTGTATGGAGTGTAGCCGTGTATGGAAGTGAAACATGGACGATAAATAGTTTAGACAAGAAGAGAATAGAAGCTTTCGAAATGTGGTGCTACAGAAGAATGCTGAAGATTAGATGGGTAGATCACGTAACTAATGACGAGGTATGAAATAAGATTGTGGAGAAGAGGAATTTGTGGCACAACGTGACTAGAAGAAGGGATCGGTTGGTAGGACACGTTCTGAGCCATCAAGGGACCACCGATTTAGTATTGGAAGGAAGCGTGGAGGGTAAAAATCGTAGAGGGAGACCAAGAGATGAATACAGGAAGCACATTCAGAAGGATGTAGGTTGCAGTAGTTACTCGGAGATGAAGAGACTTGCATAGAATAGAGTAGCATGGAGAGCTGCATCAAACCAGTCAATGGACTGAAGACCGTAGCAAAAACAAAAACAACAACAACAACAACAACAATGATTCACGTAGAATTCTTTTTTTTTTTCTGTCTCAGTTCAACAAGAAGGGCTGCTCTCGAACTGATTTCAGCGAGTACTCAGGCCTCAGGGAGTTGTATTGCAGATTTCAGACCGTTTTCCATATTCACTTAATCGAATGCCTGGCTGTTACCCAGCTTTCCCTTCAAATCTTCTATTTACAACTGCACGTAGTATAATTCACGTTTGCTGATATTTGTCCGTTTCTGAAGGTAACATTTACGCCCATAAAATGCGAGTTGCAGGACATTGGACTTAAACTTGCGTAAATTAGCTTTATTTTTCTCGTGCGTTTCTGTGTGCACTATACTTTCCCTCTCAGTAATTTTAATCTTCTCGTGGACAGAGAAGCTGACAGATGATCTTTCGCTTTAGAGTCCACTCACGGTCAGTAGCTTTCCTTGGGGGATTGTTTAGTGCCGAAAGTTGCTCATTTACCGCCTTTTATTTAAACAATGACGAAGAGATATTGGCTAAAGAAATGAGTCATCCACGTAAAGGAACATTTGGATGCTCCCCGTCAGTGTCATACGCTTATCGATCATCTAAGCTAAATCGTCATGCCTACAATTGGACCGCTGCAGCGTTTTGCAAGATTTCGTATCTTTGGAAACGATGTGTTTAGAGCTTCATTGTGCCTGTGTACTGTGGCCTCCTTAGCAATCGAGCGAGTTGATATTGTAAAGAATCCAGAACTATACACCAGTCCAAAACAACATATTTTGAATAGGTATTTCCTTGGTATCTGTGCTTCTTTTTAGGCGAAAGCAGTGCTAGTTCATTTGACAGAACCAACGCAAGTGGCAAAAGAAAGGTTGATATTCTCACATGCTTTTATACAACACTAATAATGGCTCTAGGAGCTTCCTGCACCACTACATTGTTGATTCGAACAATAACTCCATTAAAGCACTGTCTTTATACTTTTCTTTGTGCATGAATTTGTGAAAACTTTGTCACTGTTTTGCAGTTCACAACGAAACTTTGTCTCGAAACCTGGCATAAAATCCAAAGAAATTCTGGTTGTATGTGAAGTATGTTAGCGGCAAAAAACAATCAATGCCTTCTCTGCGCGATAGCAATGGAGATATTATCGAAGACAGTGCTGCCACAGCAGAGTTACTAAACACAGCCTTCCGAAATGCCTTCACAAAGGAAGACGAAGTAACTATTGCAGAATTCGAATCGAGAACAGCTGCCAACATGAGAAACGTAGAAGTAAATATCCTCGGAGTAGTGAAGCAACTTAAATCACTTGATAAAAGCAAGTCTTCTGGTCTAGACTGTATACCAATTAGGTTCCTTTCAGAGTATGCTGATGCATTAGCTCCATAGTTAACAATCATACACAACCGTTCACTCGACGAAAGATCCGTACCCAGAGACTGGAAAGCTGCACAGGTCACACCAATATGTCACACCAATATTCAAGAAAGGTGGCAGGAGTAATCCACTTAATAACAGGTCCATATCATTAACGTCGATATGCAGCAAGGTTCTGGAACATATATTGTGTTCGAACATAATGAATTACATCGAAGGAAACAGTCTATTGACACACAGTCAACATGGGTTTAGATAACATCGTTCTTGTGAAACACAACTAGCTCTTTATTCGCATGAAGTGTTGAGTGCTATTGACAAGGGATTTCAGATCGATTCCGTATTTCTGGATTTTCGGAAGGCTTTTGACACTGTACCACATAAGCGGCTTGTAGTGAAATTGCATGCTAATGGAATATCGTCTCAGTTATGTGACTGGATTTGTGAATTCCTGTCAGAGAGGTCACAATTCGTAGTAATTGACTGAAAGTCATCGAGTTAAACAGAAATGATTTCTAACGTCCCCCGAGATAGTGCTATAGGCCTCTTGTTGTTCCTTATCTATATAAATGATTTTGGAGACAATCTGAGCAGCCGTCTTAGGCTGTTTGCAGATGACGCGGTCGTTTATCGACTAATAAAATCATCAGAAGATTAAAACAAATTGCAAAACAATTTAGAAAAGATATCTGAATTGTGCGGAAATTCGCAGTTGACCCTAAACAACGAAAAGTGTGAAGTCATCCACATGAGTGCTTAAAGGAATTCGTTAAACTTCGGTTACACTATAAATCAGTCAAATCTAAAGGCCGCAAATGTAACTAAATACCTAGGAATTACAATTACGAACAAACTTAAACTGAAAGGAACATAGAAAATGTTGCGGGGAAGGCTAACCAAAGTCTGCGTTTTATTAGCGGGACACTTAGAAAATGTGTCAGATGTACTAAGGAGACTGCCTACACTACGCTTGTCCGTCCTCTTTTAGAATACTGCTGCGCGGTGTGGGATCCTTACCAGATAGGACTGACGGAGTACATCGAAAAAGTTCAAAGAAGGGCAGCACGTTTTGCATTATCGCGAAATATGGGAGAGTGTGTCACTGAAATGAGACAGGATTTGAGCTGGACGTCATTAAAGGAAAGGAGTTTTTCGTTGCGACGGAATCTTCTCACGAAATTCCAGTCACCAACTTTCTCCTCCAAATGTGAAAATATTTTGTCGACACCGACCTGCATAGGGAGGAACGATCGCCACTATAAAATAAGGGAAATGAGAGCACGCACGGAAAGATATAGGTGTTCTTTCTTTCCGCGCGCTATACGAGATTGGAGTAATAGAGAATTGTAAGGTGGTTCGATGAACCCTCTGCGAGGCAAGTAAATGTGATTTGCAGAGTATCCATGTAGAAGTAGAAGTTGAAGAGGAGTAGTTCTTACGGTGTTCAGAACACTATCAGGTTCCTGATTTTGCTTATGAAAGGCTGCACTGTAAATATAACGTTAATGGTCACTTTTAGAACATCAGCCACACACAGAGAAAAAGATGGCCTGTTTCAAAACCAACTCCATAGCTGTGTACTCGGGTGCGTTAACGTGATTTTCCATTAGCACATTTGGTTATCGAGATCCGTAGATGCCCACCACCGACAAAAACATGTTACAGTTTGTACAATGTGCGACTAAAGACTAGAATAAAAAATGTTTTGCAACACATTTCCATAAAAATAATTTTCCCTCTAGTGACACCAGACGTTTCTCCTAAATGATTTGTAGGATTATTACCGACTTTGACCAGTCATGACCACCTTCGTGTGGCTACATTTTGTGGTAATACATTCATTGGAACGTCAGCGGTATGTGCAGGCTGGTGAACTACAGTGCGAGTACCACTCAAAAGTTAAACGGTGGCATGCCAACAAATAGTGAGTGATTAACTGTCGGATCGTCTGACTGCACAGATCCGTCTTATCTGGAAGCAAGGCACTTACAGACGAATACTGATTAATGGATCTCATTTGGGATCAGACACCTTACTCCTAGTTTCTTCTGCATTACATTTCACAGCTGTCAGTGTATGTAAGTGGTATTTATGAACACGACTTACATGCAGAGCTAAAGATGCCAAAGAGATATATTGCCCTACGTGCAATGTTATGGTCATGTTCATACAAAAATATGTAAGGATGTATACACGAATGAAGCCCTATTGAGCTGTTAAAATTCTTACACTTGTGATTTCATTCTCATGTTTGCATTTAGAACTAAGGCGCTGCATATCTGTATTACTGAATTCTTTTTCCAGTTTCCTGTTAACGAATTGTTCTTTTTCAAAAAAAAAAATGGTTCAAATGGCTCTGAGCACTATGGGACTCAACTGCTGAGGTCATTAGTCCCCTAGAACTTAGAACTAGTTAAACCTAACTAATCTAAGGACATCACACACATCCATGCCCGAGGCAGGATTCGAACCTGCGACCGTAGCGGTCTCGCGGTTCCAGACTGCAGCGCCAGAACCGCGCGGCCACTTCGGCCGGCGTTCTTTTTCATTTAATTATAAAATGTATTTGTTAATTGTACAGTAAAGCTTCCTTGTTGTGTATCAATAGAAAAAGTAGTCATTTGGAGATTGCAAAACTGCCCGAAACCAGTAAACTGCGCAATGATTGTTTTGTGGAACATTGACAGGAGGCACTTTTTTTTTTTTTTTGGTACATCCTGAGAGTTCGTAAAAATGAACAAAATTGTAAGGAAAGTACTTTGCATTAAATTTGTATCAATAAAATACGTGGGAGATATGGTATTTAATTCGTGGTTGTGTTTTAACCTGACTCTTCGCACCTCCCGTTGCGTCGCAGAGGGTAGAGCCACGTGAGAGAATTTTGAAATAGAGTATAACTTAATTAGAGTGTGTGCGCCTCGAATTAGACTCTGTGGGAAGCACAAACAACGTCTCACTGATGACTCATCGTTTTACCGCAGTATTAATGAGCAGCTATCCGCACTCCCCCTAAGCTTCCAAGTTTGCGCTCTAAATTGTTGTGCTCAGTAACAGACGAAGCTGTCTTCCGGCGTCTAAAAGTTGAAGAGTAGATGTGGAAGTACCGCACTTCATTTAGACTCTGTCTCACGGTGTGCCTACTTTTTGCGCCGTCCAACGACATGAAAAAGGTGCCTCATAGCTAGACAAACGCATGCGTAGTTAATTCCATATTTGTAGTAATACGAACAAAGTCAGGAACAGCTATGTAGCTGATAATGGTAATGACCAACTAGAAGTCAACTATTTAATTTGGTCCTCTAACACCTGTGGTTTATTTTTCCGAAGGAATGTTACATCTTTCCTCGTATGATCTCCACCCATGAGCTGTAGTCAAGCAATGTCACAATGACAAGACAGACATGGTTAAACGCTTGCTTATGGACCCTGGCTGCAGCTTATTCTCAGAAGCCCACTTCTCATTTAAGTGCAGTTAGTTGGTCTAAGGATTTGGGGCCCCTCAGGGTACCTGTACAGTGTTGAAATGCGTACTATGACCTAATAAAAGAAGACTAATGAAGAACAGTATCTTTCAGCAGGGTAGAGATCTTATACATTGGCTCGTACTGAAGAGCGTAGGGCAAAGATGAGACTTTCTCCTCTACTGATGTACATCTTAGAAGCAGTAAAAGTAATAAAAGAATGTTTCAAAAGAGGGATTAAAATCCAGGCCGAAAGGACATTAGTAAAAGTATTTGCTGGTGATTCAGCTGTGAAAATAAGAAAGATTTACAACATCTGTTGAATGAGCTGTCTGGTGTGCGCAAAAAAAGGACTGAGAGCTAACCAAAGAACGCCGAAAGCATTGAGGAGGAACAGCATAAACGAGATTAGTGACAACTGAACATCAAAATTGCGGTCTACTAGCATTCGAAGTGAGGGAATTCTTGTACTTTGGAAACAAAATAACACATGACGAACGAAGGAAGGGGGACATAAAAACCAACCAGCAAGGCAAAGAGGACATTGCTAACCAAAAGAAGCCTGCTAATGTCAAACGTAAGCTTTAATTTGATGATGAAATTTCTGAGAATGTCCTGGAGCACAGCACCGAATGGACGTGAAACACGGACTGTGGAAAAAGCCTGGAAATAAGAGAATCTAAATGTTTAAGATGTGATGCAACAGAAGAGCGCGGAAAATTAAGTGGATTAACAAGATAATAAATGAGGAGGTTGTCCGCAGAATTTGCGAGGTAAGATGTGTATGGAAAACGATAACTACAAGAAAAGACGGGATTATAAGGCATGTGTTAAGACAACGAGGAAAACTACCATGGTTTTAGAAGAGAGAGCATAAATTATAGAGAAAGACAGAGATTCAGACATAGGGAACAAATAATTGAGTATTTAAGGTAAAAATACTACTCTGACATGAAGAGGGTGACACAAGACAGGGAATCATAGTGGTCCACATTGAACTAGTCAGAAGACTGACGACTCACAAAGAGAAAAATACAGAATTTAATAATTTTCGTGCTTCAGAGAAAAAGAGAAAAGGGAACTATCGGCCATAGCCTTATTTGAAACAAACGATATGAATATATTGCTACCAGTTCCACATGCATTCGCCACTGAAGGTGTCTGCGGAGTATCTATCTGACTCTACATATGATAAATTGCTCATCACTGCCTTTTAAGAGTTTCACAAATATAATCTTGACAGGCAAATCTGGAGAACAAAAGCTCATTTAGAATATACGTAACTCTTTCGCGAAACAGACATATAATGAAGAAATAATGGTGACATCACTAAATCTGAACACAGCCTCACAAACAGGGGCTTTAGGAAAGTTGTTCTGCAATTATGCTCTATTAACTACATGCAAAAGTTCTTCATACATAAACGAGTAGGAAACCAAAAGTCTTCACTGTTATGAAATCAGTGTGAAGAATTCGAAAAGTCTTGTAATTTAGTACATTCTCCTAATTAAGCATTAGGATTTTGAAACAGCCTGGAACTCTGTAGATGAATGAGTTCTACTGTGACAATGCACTCTTCAAACTCGAGAAATCTGAACCGCACATTATTTTAAGCAAATGAAATTTGTCGTGACTTTGAGCCGGAAACACTGCGCCAGACGGGAACTCTAAAACAGAAGCTTGCTTTGGGTTAAATTGTAAGTACTGCTGTATCGTCAACAGCCGTGTGGGACGCGTTACAATACAGAGATGGACGGAAAAAAAGTATTTTTTTCGTAAAAAATACAAATGGTAATTACTGAAACTATTATGTGACTTTGGGCTTAATAGGTGTGCAGTTAAATTGTCAACATTATAATCGTTTGCCCTATCTGGGACACTATTAAGCATGATAGTAGTAGCTTCTAAACATAAGGCATGCGAATAAACAATAATGATTTATAAAAATAACAATATTCAATATATTAAAAAGGAGAAGATTGTTTGCTAAGAGTAGTGCTGGTGATCTCGGCAGGTTGCTTACCTTTCGCGTTTGTACTGTGTGTGATGAGATGCAAGTCTGCACAAGTAGTTCAGTTGTGCGTGTCAGCTGCGGGTGACGGCACGGGAATGACCACAAGTCCGTACAGCCAGGCATAAGTCAAGCGGTGGGAGGGGGGAGGGGGGGAGAGGGGGATGTGAGAGGGCGGGGCTGTGATAATGCGCATGCCCGTGGCCAGACGTAAAAAGCTGACAGCCCTGCAGCCCTGCCATACGGTCCGTGACCGTCGCGGGGTGGGTTTAGCTTTGTGGCGTCGGCGCCTTCCGAATGGAATAGTACTGGCCCGCGCTGGCGCTGCATTTCCGCTGATAGACACAGCGCTCGCGGAGAAAAATAAATGCCTGTAATCCTTCTTGTCATTATATGATGTAACTATCGTTTCATTTACATCCGACGGAACTGATAGCTTTGTCCGCGAATTAGACTCGTACTGAACGTGGCTGCTTCTTCCAGATGATACGAGTGTTACTGCATACACCAAACAATGTTTGGCACTTTGTGATCAGATTATCAACAGGTAATATTTTTGTTCAGCGTTCTCATATGTGAAGGCGTCGGCGAAAGAAAGTACTATCTCTCAATTTAACAAGGATTAGCGCTGGGTACAAGGAATTCTAAATTTACCTCTGGAAATAACTGTCTACTATATAAATTGCTTTGCATTATTTTATTTATGATCTTGTATTTGAATTAAACAAATGTGTAACATTGCAATAACTCAAAACTACGCTTGCATGGGTTAGCACTTTCTTCTGCCGAAGCCTTCATATTACAGCTTGATTAAAGCAGTCAAAATCGCCGACGGTAGATTACCCAGTTTTACTTCGATCACATTTGCACACCAATGTCGGAGGGTCCTGCATTTTCAAAGCACTCCTGCCCTGAACGTATGTACGACAAACACGAGTACAGCCAGAACCAGTTGCAGCAGATTAGCTGATCCTACCGATCGGTCAGTGAAATCATCATTTGGTCTCCCATAGGTATGTTTCTATTGAAGAAACATCTTTTTCCTTCTACCTCCAACAACTACGTCTAATTTTGTATTAAGGAGGAGGCAGTATGTAAAGCGTTAGTAACCTATAGCTATGAAAAGTGAGTGTAATACGAAGAAGTGTTAACAGTTGCATCACAGCGCACAAGATTAGGTTAGCAGCTCACACTGTTCATTTCGGCTGTGCGATCCTCGCCATGTTACGTAACTGATCTTCGTTGTCCCACCTTTTTTTCCTTCTCCTACGTCAGGGCCACAGAATCCACTTATTACTCCACAAATAATGTAGCCTTTCGCTATAGCAAATACTGGGCCTTTTGAAAGTGACACATAAGATCTCGTAGACATCAGTTTCATTACTACCACTGTCTCCGGTCCTTCCAAATCTCCGCAGCATTGTATCATTCCAAATATGATCGTTGGTCTACCAACTGAGATAAAATGGAATATTTCATAGACTGCAACGTAATAATTATGAGTTAATCAGCAAAGGTGTCGTTACAAAACCGTACAATTAGAAGAAAAACACCTTGCTGGTAGCAGAGTCGTTCCATGCAACGTGATTTATGTTTCAAGTATTTGTGCTAAATCACTCCAATCAAATCCACAAATCCGTGATATATGCGAGGCAACTATGTTTGTACAGCATCAATTCAGGGACAAGGCATTTCACAAGCAGATCATGATTTAAAAGGAAAGCTGTTAGTAAGTTGTAGTAAGTGACGGAGAGGGCACTTTTCAGTATCGTATTAAGATTCTCAACTTTTTTAATTTAGCTGGCTGCGATATTATCTTAAAAAATAAGATGAAATATGCAGGTAGCCTTCATCTTCACTTTTATCACTTCGCCGTGAAAACTATGTTTCAGAATGTTGTTCACTGTCTACGTATCATGATAGTTGATTTTACGAAAATTGAGGAACTCTTTAACAGAAAGGCGATGGGCATTAGTGAAACTGTCGAATTTGCTTGCTTGTCTGATAATCTAACCATGGAAAGTTACAGATAAAATTTTGTGACTGAAGAAAGAGGAATGAGAATAGGCAGGTACCGACACAGAATAGGAAATGTGTAATAAATGAGCGACTTTCGTGGATAATATTGTGGCACGGAAAAAGGAGATAAGATATGGATAGCAAGTTCGTGTTGAAGTGTGGAGGGATGGAGTCTGGAAGGCTGGGCCAGAGGGGTCTTACTTTGTAGCTCGGAGGAGCTGACAGTGTGATACACATACACGAGGTCATAGCGCCTTCCTGTTGTATTACGAACAATATATTTGAATTCGCAGTGGTAGACCTCTAGCAAAGGAATATGAAAACAAAGTTGTCGTCAACCGAAAGGTTGATTCGAGCACCACAGTTCTTTACTAGGCGTGTTGCCAATGGAGATGGTAACCCAGTGTGTTTCTCCGACCTTTGAGATGACTTTCTCAGTCAGTTATAAAGGGAGTTATACGACTTTAACGTGCATTACGAAAAATTAAAACGTTGAAGTAAACGGGTCGATGCAGATAACATTAGTGAGCGTGGAACTGTGAGCCATCAAGAGACGTGTTCAGGGGGCTTTATTGTTAAGGCGACTACTGGCGATAAAGACTCGTAGACCTCTTTGTCATCACAGAATGTTTAGTTCTGCGAAATTTTCCACTCAGATAGCTATGGTGCCAGACAGCAACTGAAATTTCAACTGCCCTCTACCAGGAAGTTCAGTCTGCCCTACTGCGTTAAACATATAGCGCCCAGAGGTCGCAGCAATTCGCGACTATTAGCGAGCTATTCTCACCGACAGAAGGCTCGCCGCCTGAGGCCAATGTCGTCCGTTATAGGAGCATTTCGCAATCCTTATCATTCACTTTCACTACAGGCTATGGATCCGTGCAAAAAATCTCAGTAGTGTCGAATCAGTGTTTGCAATAGAGATACTGGTACCATGTAATGCCAAGTGCGGTCTACAGTGATGTCAGCCGCTTTATAACACAGATAGGTTCACAGTCGGAAGTAACATTGTTATTACTTTGACGCCTTAAACTTGCAATTGTTAATCGACTATATGGTAGACCGTTCGATTCTCGATTAAGTTTATTAATTCAGGTGGAAAAAGTTAGGTGAAGTGTAGCTCGGAACAGATACGGAAAAGTTACGTTGCCCATATTCACTGCTGAACAACAACCAGAAAGAAACTATTCAGGCAGGTAATGCTGCTTTAGGAGTACCCTAGTCCAATCAGAAGCTGGCAATTATCCATCGGTGACTTGTTATTTGATGGTTACAACAGATCATAAATTCATGCGTCATAAGGCTTCCGCATTTGACCTTGGCAGAATTGACGTCAATTAGAAGAAGCTTTCCATTGAATTGCGCAAATCACAAAACGCAATACATAGGCTCTGACCCCACAGAGCAACTGTACTTCGCTTACACGGTCTAAGAGCGACGGCCATCAACGGGACGGCAGACTAAGTCATCAGAAGCATAGAAACATAGATTTACAACCTCGTTTGCGTAGCAAAGTCTGCACAATCGATGATCAGATAACAATATAGGCAGCTGATTACGTTAGCAGTTATTTTATAGCTACACCAGTAAAGAATCATCCCCCTGCAACAATACATGCATTACAAAGGTCTGCACATAACTGTGTTGGTGCAGGTCGCCTACTGAAAACCAGGTTCAAGATGCACCGCCGGTTACAGACACAAAACGTACCATTTTCATCCAGATGAGGCCGTACATCTGAAGGCAGCACTCCGTTAGTGAAGCCTTCAATGTTTATATATCACGCTAACGCAAGTCATTACCATAGATATCGCCACTGCATGTACTTGTTTATTCTAAAAGGTACCGTACAGTGTGTGGAAGAGGGTGTATGGTGCTTGAGAATCATCCTGCACTCCCAATTTCCTACCCTTTCATTCATTGGTAGTGAGCAGGAAGAAATATTGTAGGCGTTCCTCAGTATACGACCCGATTCCTCTAACTTTTCCTTCGTTATCGTTACGCTAGATGCATATCAGAGGAAGTAAAATGTTTCTGGACTTGTATTTGAACGTGTGATCTCAGAACTTGGAGAGAAAGTGTGTATGCAGTTAACAGCAAGTTCTTGTAGTGCCTCCCAATGGAGGTGGAAGAGAATTCGTGTGACTCTTTGGCGCAGACTTAAAAGCCCATGATGAATCCTACGGCTCTTCTCTGGATCTACTTCACCTCGTCCGTTAATATGTAAGCGACCCATACCGATGAATAATACTCAGTTCTAGTAGATCTAGCAACTCAGTTCTAGTAGATCTAGCTTTTTGTAAGCGTCTTCTTGGAGGAATTACGCTTTAGGACCTTCCAGTAAATTTATGAGACATTTGTCTTCCTGAAGTCTAGATTTTGTTCTAGATGCATCACTCGGAACAGATATTCGCATATCTTTGGCTGTTGTGACAGGTCGAAGTGACTGAAATGGAATTGGGTACTCTCGCCTATTTATGAGCAGCAAGCATAAGTCATTTTCAAGTCTTCAAGATTTTCGTATCCATTTTCTAAACACGTGATACTGTACGATACTGCATCGTTTGGGAACAACCTCTGGAACTGAAAATGTGTTGTGAAAGTTTGTTTACGTATGTTGTAACGATCTTGTCTCCATACCTTGAGGTACGCCGAACACTGACAGTGCCTCTCCAATAGAAAAGACGTGCCTGGTTTGGTTTGGTAGGAACGCTTCACTCCAATAGTATATTCTTCGGGTATTTCGCATACACCTATATTGTTTGCTAGGAGACGCTCCGGAACTATAGCGAAGGCTTTCTGGAAGGCAGGATACATGGTGTCGACTTTCCTGAGAAAAAAATCGCAATAATTATTTGCAATTTGCTATCTTACTGATTTTTACGGCCTAAAGAGCAACTCAGATACAATTCTGATTACTATTAGTGCAGTGTTTGCTTTTTTTATTTACCGAAACGCAGAAAGCTTAGTATGGCGTTTTGTTGCTGGAGAAGATAGGGCAGAGGAAAACTACCACAGCATATTTCCTGGAACGTGCATGCCGCAAATAAGTGCAAGACGCCCACTCGTCTTGCACACGTCCCTCTGCAGTACCGCGAACTGGTCTCGGGAGCAAATTGCGTAATGTTACTGCAGAGAAGTCCTCGCAGTCATAATTGTATCTTAGGCGGTTCTTATTCTTTCGCTACTCTGCATTTTGTGCTAACTATTATAATTTCTACGCCTGTCATAGCCGTTGCTGTCTGAACAGTTTTGCTGTCTTATAAACGCAGCGGTAATTTAAAACTAGCTAAACATCTTTTCTTTAAATGAGTGTACTTGTTACTTCTAACCAATTATTGCTCTGCAGTAAAACATACAACAATCGCAGTACACATTCAGAATCAAAAGTTGTGTAAAAAATTATTTTCTCGTATACGAAGGAGCCAGTCACGAACAATTTCAATAACTGTCTTGGCCGGTGGCAGAAGGATTATCCAGTGTCCACTTAAAACATAATTTCCGCGGAGTTCTGGCGAAGGGGTAGTGCTTAAAGTACTTTCAGATCCCATTACTTAGATGCTTACTGAATCACCAGTATCTGTAGAAAATGACAACAGTTTCGAAATGAATTGTCAATGTCAAAGTCCTTTTCTTTGGCTAAGTCCTTTTCCACACAATTACTGATAATCCTCGTTTCTGATATTTTCAACTGTTTTCGGTGACAGTTTTGGGCAGACTATCAGTATAAAGCCACACAAAATTTTGTAGATGTCGAATCTAGGCTTCGTCGTCTTCTGCCGTCCATGTTACTTCGCTTTTAATATGTAATTCTAGTGGGCAATGCACTACCTAAAACGCTCGTCAATGATCCTGTTTCCAATGAGCTCTGTTTAACTCTTTGTTACCAATCACTGAAGCAACAGCCATTAGTAACCGACTAATTTCTTCAAGCAATAGTTACTTTGCCGCTTCCTCACAAAGGAAATCATTTGGACGGCTTGCAGAAACATCTGATTCTCTCATAGAAGAAACTGAATAATGACTCCGCTGAACAAGTGTCCGTGTAGTCGGTTGTTGCGGTGAAACTGAGGGGATATTCAGCGCCGAAAAATTACGACGCCAGATAGCGGTTGCGCAGGCGCGCGAGGCGCTCACTTGTGTGGCCAGCCTGAGGTGGCCTCTAGCGATGGAAGTAGGAACTGCCACTAGCAGCGTTGCAGAAGAGCACGATTTGAGAATAGTTTGCCTCACGGGAGGCGAGACTCGGATATTAGAAATATCAGCATCTCGTAAATTACATGGCCGTCCATATGCTTACTTTTTTGGAGGTAAGACAGGGCGCATAAAATACCTTAATAAAGCCATCTTTTAAAAAGAAGCGGAATCTGCTTGTCA